>NC_086246.1:36584166-37935000 GCF_036321145.2 Pelmatolapia mariae | reverse complement strand
AGACAATGAATGTCTGGTTGGGGGAATGTATGCTGGTCGGAGAACATTCAAAAATCTTTTCCAGTACACATTGGATGTCAGCATCAGGGGTGAGCCAGTTGCATAGATTGCACGAGCGAAACACTCATCTGCGTTTTTCTGGCTAGTGTCATCCATAAAATCGAAGAATCCTCTGATGCCAGAGGGACCAGGAGCTGATGAGTGGGTATCTGACTCTGATACAGCTGAAACAGATTCATTTTCCCCTTGAGTGGAACTCCTGGCTGCTGCATGTGTTGGGCCTTGAGGAATTTTTTTGCACTTTGCAATGTGCTGCTGCATTTTTGTGGCATTCTTCACGTACGTCTTATCACAATACTTACACATATATACAGATTTCCCTTGTACATTAGCTGGTGTAAAATGTCTCCACACATCAGATAGCGCACATGGCATTTTTCTGTAAAATAAAATAAGAGCTTGTAAAAATGCTAATGCAATGCAAGAGATCGTAATAATATAATTGCAATATGATAATAAACAGATATAAATAGTAAGGCTAGCTAAACAACTGGAATGATCTTCAAAACAAAACAGCCAAATGAGGAAGCTAGCATCTTCTTTATGTTATACTAGCTATGGCTTATTTAGCATCTAACAGATGCTAGCATTTTATTTAGCATCTTATCAGATTGCTATCTACCAGATTAATACATTTTATGTGATATTCGCAATTTAAACATTTAATGAATATATTTTCCCATAATATCATCAAAACTTACCTCACTTGTTAAGTCCACAGGCTCAAATGTGTGCCTTCAATACTCTTTGTCCTTCAGGCTCAAAAGTGTGGTCCATGTGTACATGTGATGGAGGCATGCACAGTGCCAGTAGGTGGTCTCAATAGCCATGCAGCAAGCATGTGCTCTGTACATGTGATTAAGGAATGGCATGGATATTCAAGTGTATTTGAATTGCATTTGTTTGTTTTTGTCAATATTATGCTAAAATATACTTTTCTCAACTATATTTAAGTTCCCTAAGAAGAGCCAACCTTCAATTTTGAAAATTCCCAGTTTATTCCCATAAATTCCCGTTAATTCCCGTTTATTCCCATGGAAAGTTTCCATCTTTGAAAATTCCGGGAATTTTGCAACCCTAATTGTGATCCATGGTAAGTGTAGGGAGCAGGTGGAGGTATGCTCACGAGAGAAGAGGAAAGAAAGCCAGCTGAAATAAGAAAGAATATGTGAATGAGAGGGAGACACGTGGAAAGGAGTAGAGATTTAGAAGGTAGATGAGTTTAAATAACTGGGGTCAGCCACCCAAGGTTTCGGAGGTGATTTGTAGCAGAAGAATAGAAGCACAAGTGAGAAAGAAGGTTTAGTGACACCTGCTATCGTGTATAGCTGTGGTGACTTTTTAAAGGTCCAACCGAAGGAAGAAGAAGAAGAGTATATATTATATTTAAAGTCATATACAAAGGAAAGAATTTTGTACTCTTAGAAGTATGGTCATGTGAAAAAGAAAGTTTTCACGGGGCTCTGTTGGCCTGTTTAAAAAAATAAATAAATACAAAGAAAATTCCACCCTTACTGCTTCCATGTGAATTTAGAGGATCAGTAGAAGCCAAGAGTTGCTAATCAAATGCACTGATTAATTGATGATCAGTAAACGTGAGCACCATGTTTGGCAGTTTGCTGCTCTGACGCATTTAGGCATGTGTTAACACAATGCCACAATTTTCCCAGCGAGTTCATACCATGCTCAGATCATGCCATGCTCAGAAAAACTGCAAAACTCTGACATCAAGTGGTGAGATTTTACACACTGCACCTTTAATATAGAATAATAGAATAGAATACTTTCAGAATCATTTACATCACCAGGGTTGCAGCTGTAAGACTGAACATTGATGGCTGGGCTAAATGGATGGGCGCTAATGATGATGATGATGATGATGAAGCCTTTATTTGAGCTTGATAAACCTGCTAACTTGTGCATTATCAGTTGCCTTAGATCTGTAGATCTTGCCTTAGATTGTGTTGCTTTAAAAGAGCAAAACTTTATTTATGTAAAAGATTTTATTCCAGCTAGAAACGACAGTGGAGTAAAGTAGAGGCTCCAGCACATTATATTGATAATGGCAAACTAAAACAAATAAAACCATGAGTTAGAACCATAAAAGGAGCAGAAATGATAATAAATAACTATGGTATTTATTTATTTTTTTTTGTTGCTTTAAGTTGTTAAGACTTTAAGCTTTTATTTAAAGGCTTTTACCTGCAAATAAGATCTCACAGTGCTTTTAAACTCTTCTTTCAGAGCATTGTTCACCGGGCCTGCAGAGGGGAATCTGAATCCAGCCGAATGTAAGACACCGACTATAATCTGGACCTCAGCTGGCACAAGCTAAGCTAATACACTAAGCTAATATGATTCATTAGACTGATGTTTTTGGTCACAGTTGCACTCCCTCTTTACTGTTCATAGATGATAATATTTTAGCCTCTCACAACAAGAACATGTATAAATTGCCTGTTAAATACATAAACTGGATCTAAAAGATGAACATGGCTTGCAGATCTGAAAAGTATAAACAACACTTAGTGCCTTAAACCTGACATCTTTTTAATGTCTAGTAGGAGGCAGTGACTTCTATGAGAAAATGAGCTTACTGCTCACTGAACCGAGCTCAGTAAACACTTTCCTGTGAGTTTTTGGGTTCAGTCACTAGTTTAAGTCATCTTGAATAAAACATGATGCTCTTTTTCTAAATTATTGTCCCATTAGATTGAAAAAGCAGAGCAAAGCAGGGTATGATTTACTATGCCATGGATAAGTCATTTGCCTGTGAGCCACCAGTGTCCCTCATTTTTAGATCCATCAAGTGGAAGGCACTCAGCCTATGGCTTCGCAGCAGGATGTGTGACCCCATGTTGTCTGTGTCCATCTTTTATATACAGCTTATGGTTAATATAGTTTGTACAGGAAAAAAAGTTCATTTTTATTTTTCTAACCCTAGAAAGTAATGATAATATCAATCACTTTTCAAAGTTTTCTCCAGTAAATGAGATAGGAATTGATCAGAAAACGGATCTGTTCTTGTTTCTGTTCCTTGACATCACAGACATAAAAGTGCTGCAGTTTATTCAGACTATGAAAGAGCAAATCATACTGATGCTTCAGAGCAATCAGTCTAAACAATAAAAAACAGAGCTAAAATGAGTTTTTTGCACTGAATGCTTGACGTGGTTATCTCCTGTACTTTATGAAGGCTCAAAAGTGTTGGAAAAAAATCATTAATACCTGCCAAAGTTCCACCCACTCCTATTTACTTGAAGGGCCTGTAATTCAGTTTATACAGAACCAAAGTTCATTGTTTGTGTTTTAGTTGTTTTTTATTAACCCTAGAAGGTTTTGTTACCATCAGTCTGACTTCTGTCTGAATGTCCTACGCAGGAACAGAGCGACTGCAAAGCTTCTAATTGAGCGCTACTTTCGGCAGTTAACTGAAGGCTGTGGAAATGGCAACTGCACGAATGAGTTTTGCGCATCATGTTGTGATTTTCAACCTTTGGATAACAATTCAGCAGCTGCCAAAGCGCTCGAGCTGTTTAAGATTAATGCCAAACTCTGTGATTATCACCCCTCCATCACGGCCAGCGCTGACAGAAGAACTCAGGAGGGCAGTAAGATGAGCGATAAAGACCCCGGTTTCTCCAAGGAGGACTTCTCAGGTACTGTATGGCCAGCTCTGGACTCTTGCAGATGCTAACTTTGAACCAGTCCCTAAATTTGTTTGTTCTGTTGCAGAGGTTCATCACCTCACAGAGAACACAGTCTGTACGATCTTGAGTTTCTGTGAAGAAGAAGGGGATTATTCTGCTCTCGTCCGAGTCATCGGCAGGGTCTTCTCCAACGCGGAAGCCCTGATGAAGAGTTTCAGGAAAGATGAATCCAATTCTGCCAACAACCTTGAGTCTTGTAAACCGGCAGATATGAAGAAAAATGAGAATCAGAGTGAGAGAAGCTCAGAGAACACAGGTGCTTCTTCTGCAGCCTCTTTGCCAGGTGAGGCTTTGAATGAAGTGTTTGATGCCTGTGAGGTTACAGTGGACATCGGCGCTGTGAGGAGAGTCTACGACAGACTTCTGTCTATCGACCAGCTGCAGGTGGCCCTGGTGAATGCTCTCATTTACCTCACTCCAAATGTTGAACTTGACCTGGAATATCTTGACGTGTACGAAACAAACCCAGATTACCTGAACATCTTCATTATCGTCATGGAGAACAGTAACCTTCACAGCCCAGAGTACCTCGAAGTGGCGTTACCACAGTTCTGCAAAGCAATGAGCAAACTTCCAGTGACCGCGCTTGCCAGGCTGACGAAGCTCTGGTCAAAGTATGATCTCCCGCACATCCGCCGTATGATGGAGACCTTCCAGCAGCTCATTACGTTTACAGTTGTTAGCAACGAATACGACGGCGAAAATCTGGTAAACGACGACGAGACTGTGGTGGCTGCGACACATTGTTTACAGGTCGTCTTCTTTGCAAGCATTCTGGGAGGTGACGTGGACGTAGAGCACAACGAGGAGGACGAGGAAGACTCTGACTCAGACGAGCTGACGCTGCACGAGCTGCTTGGCGAGGAAAGGCTCTATAAGAAAGGCCCCCGCATAAATCCCCTGGAGAAAGAACTGGGCGTCCGACCGATGGACAGCATAAAGCCTCTCATCCCCTTCGAGGATTTTATTAACGAATCGCTTAACGATGTCATCGAGATGGACAAGGACTTCACTTTCTTCAAGGTCAATGCAGAAACAAAGTTTTCTTTTCAGACCTGCCCTTTTATCCTCAGTGTCATCACCAAGAACCAAGGGCTGTACTACGACAACAGGATCCGAATGTACAGCGAGCGACGCCTCACGGCTCTTTTCAGCATGGTCCAGGGGCAGCAGCCCAACCCCTACCTCAAGCTCAAAGTGCGCAGAGACCACATCATCGACGACGCTCTCGTCAGAGTGAGTTGCGCTGCCTTAGGGTAATTGGAGGATGTCAATATCAGTGTTATTCAGTTTGAAAAGTGAAACCTCCTCTGTGTTGCAGCTGGAGATGATCTCCATGGAGAACCCGTCCGACTTGAAGAAACAGCTCTATGTTGAGTTTGAGGGTGAGCAAGGTGTAGATGAGGGAGGCGTTTCAAAGGAGTTCTTTCAGCTGGTTCTTGAAGAAATCTTCAATCCTGACATAGGTGAGAATTTTAAGCCCAAGTGGACTGTGGACATTTTGTAAATGTTGATTTGTATCCGAACAAAAGAACACATTTATTTGACAGCCGAGCGGGGGGATTGAGATGAGTGTCATGTTTTATTATTTATGCAGCAAGCTGAAGTCAGGATACGATCATCTTAGCATGAGAACTAGAAACTTAATAAAATAATGCTGTACTGTTCAAAAGTCTTGAATCCAAGGAGCTAGATCGTTTAGAACAACACTTCTCCGGGCTTTCTAAAGATCTTTCAAAGGTTTCTTTGGACATCTCCAGTCTAATCCCTGTACAACTTTCAGAGGATTTTTCTTCAAGCCCAGGCACAGTAACCCCACCCACCTGCTGTTCAGACCTTGAGTTTACGAGGGACAGCCAATCAAAAGAAAACTGACCTAAAAAAAAATTAAAGTATTTAAGTTTAATAAGGATTACTCTGAACTGTCATTTACGCAGAGCTGCTTCATGCATTTAATTTTTCCATGTCCATTTTCCTGTCTGCCTGATGTTCCGAACAGGAATGTTCACCTACGAGAACGACACCAAACTTTTCTGGTTTAATTCATCTTCTCTGGAGACTGAAGCGCAGTACACTCTTATTGGAATCGTCCTCGGTCTCGCGATTTACAACAACTGCATCCTGGACGTCCACTTTCCAATGGTTGTCTACAGGAAGCTCATGGGAAAGAAAGGGACCTACTTGGACCTATCAGACTCACATCCAGTATAGTAACTTCCTCCAAAGCTCATTCACAGTGAATCACTACAGTTCACAGTAGTTTAAAAATGTTATACAGGGTGGGCCATTTATATGGATACACCGTACATACATACATTTCTCCTGCGGTGTTGCTATCAGTGTGTGAAGAGTGGGAGAAGAGGGTTAAATTGACAATCCAACACAATGGACAGCACATTGAACACATTTTATAAGTGGTCAGAAACTTCTAAATAACTCATGAAAGAATAAAGTTACGTTGAAACCAAGCGCACCATTGTTTTTCTTATGACATTACCAATAAGTTTGATGTGTCACATGGCCCTCTTCCTATTGAAAAAACAGAAGTTGTATCCAAGATGGCCGACTTCTAAATGGCCACCATGGTCACCAACCATCTTGAGGAGTTTGTGGCACATTAGTATATGTGAGGGGGCAAACAGGACTGTAATATCACCAACCATTCCCATGTTATTATGGTGTATCCATATAAATGGCCCACCCTGTACATCCCTGTAATCAAATCAGGCACCCGTGCAAAGAAAGTCTTATCTTTTTTTTTGTGCTCCAGGTTCTCTATCAAAGTCTGAAGGGAGTACTTGAATATATGGGAAATGTGGAAGAAGACATGATGATGACCTTCCAGATATCGCACACTGACCTCTTTGGAAACCCAGTAATACACGACTTAAAGGAGCAAGGAGACCAGATTTCCGTTACTAAGGAGAACCGACAGGTGAGGTGTGAGCTGGACCGTGTTACGGCTACAGCTCCTTAATTCACCTTATGTCCTTTTTTTGTTTACTAATAAATCCCCATGCTACTGTGTTGTTTGGTCTGTGATTTTAGTCTGTTGTTAGGGGGTTGCTAGTCAACGTGGTGGGGATGTCCTCTATCATGAATAATGACAGAGTTTTGTGTATATAATTTTGATTTCATTGGTGTATTATTGGCCACGGATGAGTCATTTGGTCCATTGGTAGGTGATTGCTAGGCAATATGATGACATCATAATATACGATAGTCATAATATATGGCCTAAGATGTATATGTGTCCCAAATATGGTTGTTAAACTCTGGATCGTGTAGAAGAACCTTTAGTGCAAACAAATAGATTTTGTGTATTGAGTGGTATACCGTAATCCACTGGATTAAAAATATATGACTTTTGAGTTCATTTAAAATGGAAAATATTGCACCTTACACCCCAAAAAGTTAGGAACGTCTGTGTCGAACTTTTCACTACCGCTTGGCGAGTAGGTGAATTTTCAGACAAACCAGCATTTTATGGACAAACCTGCCAGCGATCAAAGCAATCACAAGGTTTTCAGCAACTTCCAGCAACCACTTGCCAGCCAGTCAAGGAATACACACTTTTCCCTGGTGACCAGGGTTAGCAGGAGGTCAGCGACCAGCCTCTGAGCCTGCGTGACTGAGGTCTAACATTGTGCATTGCTTCATTAGATATTCTATTAACATTTATGTAATAAGTAAAGTTATTATAGAAGAAAATCAGCTGATTCTGAGGCAGTCAGAGGGGAGGCACTGGTTTATTATTTTGTTCTGATTTTTGGTCTCTTCTTTTAATTTATCTCAGGTTCCTTTAAAACCATGCATAATTTTTATTTAAGCTTACCTAAAAATTAGACATTTCTGTGGCTATATAATATGTTAAGATGGAAGTCTGATTCTAGACTCAACGCAGTTTTGACCAAATGTGTCGCTACATAAATAAGGGAGCACTAACTGACGCTTCTGCTGTTCCTCTTTTGACTGAAATGTACATTTCACAAGTACAGAAACAGGAACACACGATGAAGACGAAGTAGTGTGTTATGTAATACAGCCGGTGTTCTTCGACAGAGCAATCTGTAGAGTCGGCTCTCTAAAAATACAGATTATAAAAAGTTAATGATGAAAAACTGCTTCAGATATATTTAACTTCCTTCCTTTTTTAGGAGTTTGTGGATCTGTATGCTGATTACATCCTGAACAAGAGTGTGGAGAGACAATTCAAAGCCTTCAAAAAAGGCTTCCTAATGGTCACAAATGAGTCCCCGCTGAAATATTTGTTTAGACCAGAAGAAGTAGAGCTGCTTATCTGTGGAAGCAGGGTGAGAGAGCGCATCCCCATTTATATTTTTATATCTTAATTGTGTTCGGTGCTGCATTGATTAGAGTCTCCGATCGTTACACAGAAACTGGACTTTGAAGCGCTCGAAAAGACGACGGAATATGACGGCGGCTACAGCAAAGACAGTCAGGTTATCAAGTGAGTCTGATAAAGTCTAAACATGTTTGGAAGTACTTGAGCTTTATGCACATTTTCTCATCAGTTTAATGTTTTTATTCAATTTTCCACCCGCAGAGATTTCTGGGAAGTCGTGCACTCATTCGGGGAAGACCAAAAGAAATTGTTTCTTCAGTTCACGACGGGCTCAGACAGGGCGCCTGTTGGTGGGCTCGGCAAATTAAAAATGATCATTGCGAAGAACGGCTCTGACACAGACAGGTGCTACCCTGGCCAGATTTAAGAAACAGCATATCTTAAAAAACGATCCGTAACTCAAAGCTCTCTGTGGATGCTGATTTCAGATTTCCCCACTTCTGCCATTTTTTTCTTGCAGGCTACCAACCTCCCACACCTGCTTTAATGCACTGCTGCTCCCTGAGTACTCCTCCAAGGAAAAGCTGAGAGAGAGACTTCTCAAGGCCATCACTTATGCCAAAGGGTTCGGGATGCTGTGACGAAGCCGCAAAGTTATCAGAGCCAAAAAAGGGAGTATTAAGAAAGTGGATAGGGAAATGCAGTGGAGAAAAATACTGTAATAACCCTGTGCCTAACCAAACTACTGCAGTCCACTGCTGGCCTTTCACACTTCATATGCATTAGATTTCCCAACAGACTGTATTTAAAAGATGGACGCCACTTCCTGGTTTGAAAAGTGAAGCTCAAGTGCCTTAAACCTGCATTCTTTCTGATGACCAGCAGGGGGAGACTCCACTGGTTGAATGAGATGTCATTATCCCAAAAGATGGAACAATGGAAAAATATATGTAAAAAGTTCACAGATCAATGCAGAGAAATAAAATGTAACCGAAACGCAGCAAATATGAAATAAGTAAAAAGTCAAATGTCATAATTAAGAGCTAAATATAATTTAATAAGGCTTAATGAAATGCAATGTAAACTTTTTTTTATCAAGTGTGGTGAAAAGAACAAGCACAACAGCTGTCAGAGGACGTCAGAGTGTAGTGAACAAGGAATAGGGTGGCTGAACGTCCACAGGAAATATCTGTAAACATCCCGTCACCGGTGACGTCTGTGCGCGCGATGAGTTAATGGTCTTAGTCAGTATTTTCAAGTTAGCCGTGACCCCTGTTAAAGCTAAGAAGGAAGCTGTGCTTTACTGTGACTGACGAGATATTGGCCTCCGAGGCCTCCCATTTTCCTGTTTCCTGTCCTTTGCACAACCTTTACTATGAATAATTATAAAATCGGTACACATCATTTCAGCACATCAGCCAGAGTAATGTGGTGCGTGCACAGCTGTGCTCATCTGTCATTATTGCTTGCGCTCTTTTTACTCCAAGGAAAACAGGGCTCCCTCACCAGTTTAAGAGTTTAAATCAGTGCTCCTTAAAACCTAAAAATATAAATCCGTACTAGATCATCTTTAGACATAAAACTAGCTTGCTAACTACAGAAAGAAACTGGATTTTGAAGCCTAAATGTCAGGAGGTATAACAGTTATGGGGTGACACTCAGTTTGAGGCTTCACAGCGGGAGCTCATGAACCAGTCGATGTCATTAGCATGGGTCAGCATTACTACCGTTTTGTATTTTTAATTGATTTTTATTTATATTTCACTTTGATGTTTTGTTTTTTAATCAGTGTGGTTTCCAGACTGGGTTTGCTTGTCTCAGTTTAGTTTTTATTGCATGTTTTTAGTTTCATTTTTTATCCGTTTATCAGTTTTAGTCTGTAGGACTGTTTTTCAGGTGCAGATTTGAGAAGTTCACATTAGGCATTAAAACACAGGGACGTCCCAGCCTCACCAAGCACACGCAGCAGTATCTCCTCACGCTCCTCAAGACTAAAACTAAACAAGGTTTTATTTTATTTTTGCTTTTTTAAGAACAAAATATTGTATTTTTTAATTCTAGTTTCAATGTTTACCACAGTAACTGAAATGTTTTTGTCACACCTACTTTTACTTTAGTTTAGCTGCAGTTGTGTCCATCTTTTACTTACAGTCTGTAGATTTCCCAGAGTTGAAAGGCACTTAAATATTTAAATTTTTTCACACGTGTTTCGTTTCTGAGCCAACGTCAAACTGTATTTGTCAACTTGTGAAAGTGCACTTACACAGAGCACATTCAGGATATTTTTCATTTAGTTTGACTTGTTTTGTGTGTTTTCTGCAGTTGTCGTAATGTAGCAGCATTCGGTGCTCACACTCTGGGCATAATGGTGCTCTTTGTCATTTACTATATGCTGAACTGAAGCCTTTTTTAATTCCTGCTATTGAAGTCAAAGCAACCTCATAGAGAAGCTTATATTTAAACATTTTCTTTACCCAAAAATAAAAAAAAATAAATGTTATATCCAGATGTGATTATATCGGGTTACGATCTAACAGTTTTGTGTTGTGACCTGACAGTTTGGTTTCAGAGTATGCTTCCTGACTGGTCGATTCAGACTTTCACTTCCTCTTTCTTTTGGTTTGTTTGCTAATCTTACTGATTGCACAGTCATGAGGTGCCAAATGTCCAAGGCCTACACAAGAAAAAGAATCACACCATGTTTTATTTTGCCAAATGTCTCAGGTACAAACACAGAACGTGCAGATAACGTGAAACTCTTTTGTAAAGCTTCTGTTATGCAAATTAAATAAAGGTGAATTAAAAAAAACAACAACATTATAACACTCACTGGAAGACTTTAAGCTGAAACTCTGTTTTTAAAATAAATACCTGATCATGACTGCGGCTCGTCTCACAGTCACAGATTCATTTCTTTGTTCTTACTTTTGGAAAATTTGGTTTCAAACCTCTCTAGAGGTCGCCACAGCGTATCGCCTCTCCTTTCAATAACTGCCATCAGATTTTAGCAGCTCGACAACACGCAGCAGAATAAGTTAGCACGTAGCTGATGAACACAGCGGGGTACTCGGATACTCGCTTAAAGAGGAGCTGGTTTTCCTTCATCGCTGATGAAGCTAAAATCAGACTTTTCACAAAACATGGTGATAATGGTTCAGTCAAGAGAGTGGTGCAAGGTCACATTTATGTGTATCTGTGAGAAATAGAAGAACTGAGCAGTTAAATAAGAGATGATGTGTCATCGCTTGACCTTTGAGTTGCTTTTCTGCTGCACTTGAGTGGTCAAAGTAGATGTTAGACTTTTAAAGGGCAATTCAGCTCTGAGGGGAAACGTTAAACAAATATTCTTTGTCAAACTTCTCTTTTTTTCATGTTTCTGTAAAGAGTGATCAAAATTTCAGAGATTTTATTGGCAACCATGTTTATGCAAAGACTCATAACTCATGCAGTTCTCTGTGACATGCTGGTTATCAGCTTCTGCACCGGAGATCCATCAGCCACCCACTTTTTAAGGGTTGATCGGCGATGAAGCTGATCTTTGAGAATGTTTTTAGTGTGGTCCATCCAGGAAAGGATCAGAAGCAGATATTCAGGATGTCTTATAGAACTGAGGAAATTACAGAGATTTATTTCCCACTAAAACTTGAAACTTGTGAAATGCTTGTGTTTCTTCATTATGTCATAGAAACGTAAAAAAAAGTTTCCAAAACACAAAATTTGTGCTACTGACAAAACTTTAGAACAGGAAAAGCATGACATTTATGTGCCTTTAATCACATAGCTTGGCTGAAAAAAAGAAGAAGAGGTATTTCACAGTTTTCTGTGGACCAGGAAGTTTTCAAAGGGTTTTCAGGGGTTTTAAAGTCAGCAGCAACACTTTAATGATCCTCAGTTACAACAGATTTAAAAAAAAACTGTGAGTTCCCCATGTTCATTCACCCACAACATGACAATGTACCAGTATAAAGTGAATGTTATATGAACACTTTAATGTTTATTCACATATTAGATTTACAGCCGATAGCCGACAGTAACTTATCAACAGCACTGACATTTCACTTTGTACATTTTTAAGCAGTGTAAAATGGATGTGTCAGCTGCATTTTTACTTCACAAATAGATCAATATGGAAGAAAAAGATTTTCTGGGAAAAATCATTCTACTATTATGAAAATCTTTTTTTTTTCCAACACGCTTAGTAGTTTTATATATGAAAAATATGAAATTGGCTGTCAGTCGTAGCATACACACAGAAATATACATTTGCTGTACACAGTTTGACACATTATACTGATAATAAACATGCTGTATAAATGGATATGAATGTGGGCCTTTAAAAAGTGACACTCCCTCGTGCTGTAAAGTTCTTGAGTGTCTCTTGCGTTACTGGACCTTTTTGTCTTTGTCGGCCACCACCTCAGACAGATCCTCTGGTTTTATGGATTTCACTTTGTCCTCCATCGCTGAGACTCTTTGCTTCATTTTTGTCGAGTTGGACGTGAACTCCGCCATCAGCTGGGCGAACTTGGTCTGCATGGTGTCCAGATTGCTCTGCAGTTTAACGATCTTCTCCTCTATGTCCTTGGGGTCGGCGCCGGCATTGGCGACCGCCTCGTCGATCAGGTTGTCCTTCATCAGGATGGCTTTCCCCTTCTCTTCTAGAGCCTTCTTGGCGTCTGGATACTCGGTGAGGGCTTCCATCAAGTCGTCCTTGGAAAGGGCAAAGAGGTCAGAGTAACCCACGCTTCTGATGTTGGCCGTTCTTCTATTGCCCGCTTTACTGCCCTTGATACCCAAGATGCTGATTTCACCAAAGTACGCGCCATCGCTCAGCACTACAAACTGAGTCACTCCATCGTCAGCCACCACCGCTAGCTTCCCTTCCTTGATGATGTACATCTCCCTGCCAATATCCCCTTTCTTACAGATGTAATCTCCAGGGCTAAACACTTGTGGCTGCAGCTTGAGCACCAGTTCAATCAACAAACCGGCTTCGCAGTCCTGAAAAATCCGCACTTTCTTCAGCGTATCCAAATGGACATTGATGGCAATCTCAGCCTTTAGCTTGTCCGGGAGAGTTTTTAAAACTTCCTTTTCATCGCAGGTTTTCTTCTCAGTCCACAGGTAGTCGAACCACTTGATAACCCTGGCCTCCAGGTCTTTGGTGACCTTTCTAAACTGCATGTACTGCTTTATGGAGTCAATCTTCGCCTGGAACTCAGCGCGAGAGGCGTTCATGTTGGAGATCATAGCGCCAACGTTACCGACAATACTAGCAAAAATCAGCACACCAGTGAGGAAGTCGGCAATAACAAAGAGGTATTCAACATCCCTGACAGGTGCGGGGGTCTCTCCAATAGTGGTGAGGGTCAGCGTGGACCAGTATAGGGAGTAGATGTACTTTCTTGCCAAGCGGCCATGCTCTGGGTGGCTGATATTGGGGTAAACCCAAGTGTCCGACCCAAATCCGATGGTTTTTGAAATGGCAAAGAATAAACAAGCGTTCCAATGGATGATAATAAGAATGTAAAGCACAAGATTGCTGATACGGAACATGTTTGGAAAGCTGGTTCTGGTTTCAGTCCTCTCGAAAAACTCAAAAAGCCTTGGCAGTTTGCAAAGGCGGTTTAATCTGAATTCCGGGTTGTGGATTCCATATTTCAGAAACAGCAGATCAGTGGGTATCATTGCAATCATGTCGTATTTGAATTGAGAAGTTGTTCTGTATTTATCTCTCAGTTTTTTGGAATCTTTTACCAGCAGGCCTTGTTCCAGGTAACCTGAGGGACAAACACCAAATTAGAAGCCAGATCTTGTGCTACAGTACAGCCTAATTGGTGTACAAAAACATCATTTCTGTAAATGCCGTCAGGAATCTGACCTGTTCTTGATCTGACAAATGTGTCTGCGTAGTAGATGATGTCTGTGGTGTAGTCCAGGATTAGCCATAAATGTATATACGACTCCTGGAGTTCATTAAAGCAGGCCCTAAAATACAAGGAGAACAAATAAGTCAATGCTCCTTTAAGTGAATAATTATTCATATGTGAAGGATGCCTACCTCGTTATGACCATCATTAGGTTATAAAACACGGGGCCTGCAATGATGGAGAGCCACCTGTAGTACTGATCTGCAGCGGGATCCATAATCCAGATTTCTTTCCTGAAACCAGCAAAGCATCAGAACATGTTTAATGTTGCACAGAGATGAAAGTGACAGATGTGGTTTCTGTAGTTAAATTTACCAGCTGCCGCAGACTCTGAATTTAACGGGTACTTACGGTGGCTCTTCTTTCTTTTTATCATCTTTCTTATCATCCTTCTTCTCGTCTTTTTTCTCATCCTTCTTCTCGTCTTTTTTCTCATCCTTCTTCTCATCTTTTTTCTCATCTTTCTTTTCCTCTTCCTTCTTGTCCCCATCCTTCTTCTCTTCATCTTTTTTCTCCTCCTTTTTCTCATCTTTTTTAATCTCCTCTTTTTTGTCCTCTTTTTTGCTATGGATTACAAGTTTAGTGTTTTTATAGTGGTGAAAAAGGACGGAGGTGTCTATGAAGGACTGCTAGAAGACTAGGAAACTACCTTGAAAGGAGTCTACAGAGACAATTCATTTGGATTCATGGTGCAGGTCATACGTTTGTCCAGCAGATGGCATCATACTACAGGTAGTCCCTGTTATTTTAAGCACACTTTATGACTTTACAGTTCCTTATCTGAACTTCCCCAAAGTTGGATCAGAATAATCCACATCATGACTTCCAACAAAGCCCCTGAGGTGGGTAAAGGGGTGGGAGGCAAAGCATCGAGAAGCGGAGGATGTGAAGACATGGTTCAAGGAGTTTGGTGCTAACATAGCTATGCTACGTGCCGTTGTAGCTACAACAAATATCGATAATGTCCACTTCTAAAGGAAACTCTTTTCTATTTTCTGACACACACTTACTCGTCTGTGTTGTTGCAGTTATTCATGTTGTAAGTAGCCAGCGGCCACTTACTGGCAAGGCTTTTGGAGAGAAAGACAATTTTTTTTTCTTTTTACTTTTTTTTGCATGAGGCTTCTCATTCATCATATAAATGTGATATTTTTATGGCAAAACCCCTCTTTTCTTTTAGGTTACACACATTCCTATTGGTTGGGAGGGTGTTCAAAAGAATTTGTTTATGATCTATCTGCACCCTGATCTTTGAATGGGGTAAACGGGAATGGGGAGCTAGCTTTTGGCTATTAGCTCCCCCACTGTTGGCTGTGACATTAATTTTCTTGTTTAAGATATTAAAGCGCTTCTTTATCCATTCATAAAATAATAAAAGCTAAATTATAATGTAAATAGTTTGAAATGAGATGCGTGCTTGGGCTCAGGAACACATCTGAAAGCACATCTTTCAATAAACAAATTGCTGTTTTCGTGCCAAGTACAAAAAAAGATTTTTTTCTATAAAGAAAAAAGAACATCCATTTAGAAACTCTGGCCTTCTTTGGGCCTATAAAACTGTTCAGTGATCTAATCAATACAAATTTTAAATTCTTTTTTGGACATTGCAAGACCATGGGCTCAACCTCGATAGGCAGCGGGTCGAGCAACATGCTTTCAGTTTTCAGGTAAAGTTTTGCACATTCTGCAGGAATCCTGAACCACATTGTGGACGTTATTACAGCAACATGGCTCTCCAAGCAAAGAGTCTGGGTGCTAAACGACTAAACATTAGCCACAATATGAAACAAAAAATCCTATTAAGCAAGAATGGGCAGACATCTCACAGTGGTAAACACCATGGTGTCTTAATTTTTTTTCATATTCACTGCATCATCATTTCTATATTCCACACACTTTTACTTTTTTGGAAACAGGGCCCTGAGTAAAGTGTCCTGTTTTGGTCAGTTTTGTGTTAAATCATAACTGCTGTGGCTCGAGAAAATTCTTAGATTAAACTGACCAAAGCAGCTCTCATCACACCACGCTTACTTTCTCTTACGGACTGCGTCGTGATGCCCCGCAGACTGAGCACTGCTGTGTAGACTGGACGTGTCTTTGAGCTCTGGGCCTCTGAAGCGCTCAAGGAACGAGTCGTGTCTCTCTTGTTCAGGCTTCACTCTGTGAGACGCCCAGTTCCGCAGCATGAAGAAGAAGTAAGACAGTCTAGAGAGTCAGCGGGAGGTAAAAGCAGCACAAAGTGACACCAGTCTAGGCTAGAAACCATCAACAGTCATGTCAAAGGTAAATACCCACAGTGGAAGAAACATTCAGATCCTTTACTTGGAGGCTATCCGTAAAATAAAGCATCTACCATTAGACACTTGGTTTGTCTGTCAGTGGTTCTCACTCATCCAGGTCATGGTTGTCTAAAGTGCTTGAGTAAAAGGCAGCCAGAGTTCTTTTTAGTTCCTGAAGATCTTTCATCTTCCCCAGGACTCAAAACTGACTGGGAGTCCTGGGTATTTAACCTCCTGCTGGGTCTTCAACTTAGAGGGGAAGCCAACACATCAGATATGTCACAGAGAAGACAGCTGGCTTGAGAGAGGAGTAAAGGAGGCCACCTACATCCAGCTGCCATAGCTGGCCAGAGGTGGTGGTCTATAATACCAACTATCAGCTACTTCAAACTTAGTCCTGAGGTCCCCTTCCAGGTGCTCAAACCACCATTCACACCTTCACCTCTGCGACTCTAACAACTCACGTGATGGTAGAGTGGAGCAACGTCTGAAGAAGCCCCTCAGACTGAGAGGTGAATTGGAAAGAACTCAGTTTCCTTCGCCTCAAGCACTTCAGACTTCTCAAACTGTGGTTCATGCTCTTTCAGTGTCAGATGATGAATTTCAGTAATTAAGTGAACTTTTATGTTTAGTTTCAGTTAGTTTTCAAATCTAAGTTTGGTCTTGTCATATTTTTTTTGAATGAAAATGTTTAGTTTTCATATGTTTCAGTGCCAGTTTTATGTTTTTAATTATTCTAATATAATCTCGTCAGTAAATATAAGTTATTGTACAAACCAAAATCAGCTGTTTCTGAGGAGCGTCATTTGAGAAGTCTTTCTTGGAATAACCCTTTACGCTAGTGTCTTTAACCTGGTGAAGTCATTATATCCAAAATATATCAACTTTGCATTAACATTAAATTTTTATTTATTTTTTTAGTTATTTATGTTTTTTTAATTTCTGGCTAATTTCAAAGTCATAACTCAGGAACAGAAGAAAAAATGTTGACATTTGGTCAGATACCGAATTGGAGACGGCAATAATTGGTGCCCAAACATGAAGCTATTCATTTGTGTGGGCAGATGTGCCTATAAATGAAAAGACAGACTGGCTGGTGCATGTGTATGTTTGAGGCAGTACTTCTAACTTATAACCACCTGATAACCATTGGTTTGCTCATCAGCAGTATATTGCATTTCAGAATAGCTTAGGAGAAACTTCAGAATTGTTTCTTTCCACCTTTGGTAAATACCAGCTAATTTAAGCACTGCAGCCGGCATTTACCTGGCCATTGCCCCGGCACCTGTAAATGAGTCTCTGTGGGACTCTGAGCGCAGTGCTCTGTCACAGTTGTCCCCACAAAGAGAGTGAACTCTGGAAGACAGCAGGAGGGGAATGATTATATTGACAAGACCTCATAAAACAAGTCAAGATGTCTCATTTCAGTCAGTTAAGGATCCAAAAGTCCCCCAAAAATCACCAGCAATGCTAACATCAGACCTGCTCTCCCCATTTTCAATAACGCCGAGCTCATCGTCATTGGCGGACAGCCGCCTTCTCGCTGAAAAGGAGTTTTCACTGCAGACTTTCGCCATCTTCTCCTGCCTGGCTCTGCGGGCCTGGACACTGGAACACAGACAAATCAGTGAAATGTGATGGGGCTCATACGGGCCTGAAATCAAAGATCAACAAAACAGTGACTCATGTGTTAATGTGTTTACCGAACGCCACTCTTCACTGTCTGTCTGAGAGTGGCACCTAAAAATACATCCCGATAATGCCCTTAAACACTAAACAGGATCAGTGCGCTCTCTCTGTGAACCATCAGCTTGCTTTTAAAATAACTAAGCTATGGCTTACAGGGGCGCTGCAAATGTTCAGTGGTGTGCAGCACGTTAAAGATTTGAACAAGAAGTAGACTACAACTGCAGGAGTCTGTAGAAAGCTCTCCAGGATGTTTTGGAATGAATTAGAGAAAAAAACTCTTATTTTTATGTTTTTATGACCTCTTTAAAAAGTTATAACCAAAAAAAAAAAAGAGGGAAACAGGTGTGAGATTAAATCCTTTTTTGGTTTAAATTATTTTGTTGTTATGTATGTTTCTCTGTGTTTATTTTTATTTTTTAGTGGTGATGATGGTCAATACTGACTCACTGATCTCTGGGGAACAGCAATGTTTGTAACACGTGCACTCATGTAGATTAGTGCTAATACCAGAGAGTTAAGCAGTCCCCACTTAAATTAAATGACACTGACAATCGCCAAGAAGCCGAGAGCTCCAAGGGTGACGAAAGGTAAAAGCAGCAGGCCGTCTGTGAGTGTGAGTTACATCATATTCTGACACTGTGTGTGGACACTGAGGGTCAGAAATCACGTAATGTGTTTTAGGGGAAGAGTTTTAATCTGCATTGTCTTGCTTCCTTGGTTTCTACTGGGAGTCACCACACAGAAAAGTGTTATATATCAGGAAATTAAATATAAATTAACTAATAAAAATACACCAAATGCAAATAAACTAAACAAAAATAAAAACATAAAAAATACACAAAAATACAAATGCTTGCAAAGTTCTGGAAGGCTATAAAGGATATAAACATCACTTATAGCTTGAAATTTCCACACTAAAATCCACACTAACCTGCCTGTACCCTCATAAATGTACACAGTCTGACTGAGGTGAAGGAGCTCATTTAAATCAAAACTAAAGCCGCATACTGATGGGTTGTTTTTTCTATCCCTGCAAAATGGATTGCTCTGCAAGGGTCAAAACAATCTCACGTGTTTGTTTTCATTAAAATATCCCATGCCTTAAGATGCACATGTCTTTATCTTTTACCAAAACCTTTATTAGAACCAAACATAAACCTTTGAAGTTGATTATTTGAGGGTTACAAGTTACACACAAGACAAGATTTAACGGGAAAATTCACTTTGAATTCACTATATCTATTATAATGCCCTGGAATGCTATGCACAATTGAAATATTTAATGCATTTTTTTAATATTTAAACTGGATCTAAAGGTCAAATTTTTGGAGATAGAAGAAGGAAAAAGTCACCTGTCTGACGCCTTTTCACGCAGATTTTTGCGAGGCAGCAATTCTCATACGATTCCTCCGATATAATCCCATCTTCCCACACAGAAAGATAACTTCTTTCTTTCTTCTTTTAATCCACAGAAATATTTCCAGACGCTCTGACCCGTGAAAAAGTCGCTAAAAATACCGATACCGGCCGTCCATAATTGACCCCTGAGGTTCTGCTGCCCGAAGTCGGCGCACACTGAGCGGGCAGGTCTGAGATGAGAGGAGAGGGGAGGAGTCCCGTGCATCCTCCAGCTGCCATCACTGCTCACGGCAAACACAGTGCTCATGGGCCAGGCAGTGCTCGTAAAAATAGCTGCCAACGTTTTATTGTTTCTATTAAAAGCTTGCTGCAAAATCGTCTGAATTAAAAGTTCGAATTCACAGTAGAAAATTCTCTGTTACTGGTGTGACATATATGTCATCAGTGTGTATTCACTGCTGAAGGTTTGCCCTTGCAGTTTACTGAGCTCAAACATATGGCAAAGGGCCGCACACAAAACTGATGAACAAATGATCATGATGGTCATGATAAGAAAAAAACACACTGACAAACTGAAACTGGGAGGTCTCCTACTTTAAAGTCTCTTTTGTTTTTAACCCATCCACCCAGACCTCCTCCTCATGGCATTTTTGTGCTTCACAAATTCCATCACGTTACTTTTCGATGTTGCGATAAAACAGGAATCATTGTATGTGGAGGCATGCATGTCAGGGAAAAAAGCTTATTTCTGTTTTGTAACTTCTTCGTCATTTTAGGAGTCGGGAAGGAAGGTTATATGCATTCAGTGTCACATTTCAAATTTCAAAGAACGAACATGGCGAAGGTGAAAACATTCAGATCGAGGCTTGGTAAACTTCACTCAGGAATAGGTGACATCACAGTAGCTACAATTATCTTTTAAACTATCTATGGCATACATGTAACCAGTGGTGTGAACCACAGACAAAAATGGACTCATGTGCTCAGGTAGCATACAGTTACAGGAATCTAGATGACAGAGAATTAAAGTGAATACTGCTTTTTGCGATGTTTGTCAAATGTAAGAAACAACTGGGTGATCTTAGAGATGATTGAAAATTCCAATAAAATAATAACAAGATTCATCACAGATAATTAGATGTTACTGGCGATGGGCTTCATGTGATGACTCCATGGTGACATTATCACAGGGTCCTAGGGGAAGGCTGAGATGGAGGAAATTTAAAGTAATATTAGTGAAGCAATCGCTGAGGGAGGAGATGCTACTGAAGGTTTAGCTAAATATTACAGCTGTGAATGCGTACAGAAAAACAGAAGTGGTCCAAGGTCAGAGCCTTGAGGGATCCCCAATGAGAGGAGCAGATATGACTTTCATATGTGAATACAGAAATGAACAGGGAGTCTGTCACCTGATGAACAATAATGTGGGTGATCAAAGAGAGAAGCATCATTATGCTCACTCTTCCACATAACCCCGCCTCCACTCATACATCACCTGCACACATAAGGTTAAAAGATAAATCCCTTGGCAATATACGGAGCTTCAGTTCTAATCCCAGATTAGACTTGAGCACCTATTTCAGCCAGCTAATGCTCCCTTGGGGCAGGGGAACATTTTATCTTCTATGGGAATAATTTAGAGATAAAAATGTAATATGACTTTTTTTTAAAAAAACTGACATATGTTTGTGTATTTTAACCAACACGTGACATATGCAGCGAAACTGTATGCGAGTTTAACTTTTAGTATTTTATTTTTCTGTATTTCA
Organism: Pelmatolapia mariae; assembly: GCF_036321145.2. Taxonomy (NCBI): domain Eukaryota; kingdom Metazoa; phylum Chordata; class Actinopteri; order Cichliformes; family Cichlidae; genus Pelmatolapia; species Pelmatolapia mariae. The sequence goes on along the minus strand of NC_086246.1, from coordinate 37,913,898 downwards.
GCTGAGAGAACTATCGGTGTATTGTGTGCTATTTGTGTCTCATCAAAAGCATTTGTGAACTGCCAACACATTTTCAGCCTCTAAAATTATTATTTTTAAATTATAATTCATATTATTATAATTATTTTTGAAGACTATTTTTAATCATCACATTTAGCTTGATTGAATTTGAGATCTTTTCGATTTTAAAGCTGTTTTATTTTTAACTTAAATATAATTTAACTGTTAAATAATATTTTCATTTGGACAGCAGAGATGAAAAACTTGTGGATTTTGCTGTGTTTCGTCTGCCAGAAGAAACACAGGGATTTAGCTATGTAATAGACTTTGGGATTGTCCTTAGAGTGGCTTTAGGGCAATCCAGATACACAGAAAAGGTGATTATAGTGTACACAGAGGGTTTGGCCAGTGGGATCATTACTTTCACTAAGTCTCACAGATGACAGACCAAACATAAAGTTAGTTTTTGTTTGATTCCAGTTCAGTGTTGTGATGAACCGGTCGAGCAGTGACTCTCTCGGTCCGCACGCCTCATTAGGTTTAGTGTCCAGGTGCACCGGGATCTGTGAAAAGCGTCTTTAGTTCTCTGCCAGGAGGCACATGGTAATTACTGCATGCTAAACCCTGTCAGAGTGCAATTGTCTCTAACATGTCGGCTTGACTGTGCATTTCCAAGTCAATCAGACAGGCATCAAATTCATTTACAGCCCTCAGCAAGTCATCGACGAGATGAATATAAACTGAGGTGAACAGTCTCTAATCAGACCTGATTACCAGCTGGCAGCACATTCGCTCTGAGCTAAACAAGAAGAGGGGAACAGTCCCAAATAAAGAGGATCAGATGACCCGTGGAGAGTGGTGCAGCCAAACTGCTGGTATACAGCAGCCTTTGTTAGGCTGACCTAAAGCCTGACCAGGACCATCAGCTTCCATCAACATCTTCATGTCCCAGATTGGTTCATTTCACCTGATTTTAAGTGCTTCTCATTATAAAAACATGAAAATCAGCAAAGAAACTGGTCAGTCCTCTGACCATTTTCAATGGAAGGTCTTTTATTTGCAAACCCATTTAAACAATGACCTAAGCAAACATAAAAAGGGACCAAACTCAAGGAATGAACAAATGTTGTTTTTAAGCATTACATCTAATTTTGCAAATAACCCATTTTAAATGGTATCTTCTGGCACTTTGTTACTAGCAGCATGTCCTTATCCATTTTAAACCACATGAAGCCATTTTTGTGGCTTACACTGCCATTAGTTATTTTACTATGTTTTGAATTATCGTCACATTACTTTAGTTTTTTTAACTAATACAGTTGCATACGCTCCAGGCCTGAGAGGGTGTGTGCAGCATCCTCAGGCTGCTACAGATGGGAGCTTCCTGCTTTTCTTTATGAAAAGATACAGTAAAGCCTGAGCTAATATCTAACTCCATATCAAGGTTCATTTGTTCTCCTGAAACAGCTCCATGGATGCATTTGTTTTTAATTCACATGTACCTTGTACTTGTTAAGTTACTCTCCATTCTTTCCATTTACCAGCTGCCATTTGGCAGCCCAGCACAGCACAGCCCAGACCTTTTTCTCATGGTTTTCTTATCTGTTGTCCACATTAAATACACTATGAATAAAGCTCAGCACATACTAATTGAAAATACGTGAGTTTAAATGTGACTGTTGATCTGCAGAAGATGCCGAGCACCAACAAAGCTGTGCACCAGGCACATGGCCAAAACATGCTCCTAATCAGAGAGCAGTTGAATAATACCAGGAGACAGTGGGAGAGAGTGAAAATGACCAAAGACCACTGCAGAATTAAACTAAAAACCCTCTGACTGGATTTTCATTTTGCTTGCTTCACTCATTATTCACTTGTTTGAATGAACAGTATCACTGAAGAATGAAGCTGAGGACCATTAGCCTGAGCTCGGGGCCTGCAACAGGATAACAAGATTAAGCTAATATAAAGAAACCGAAGGACAGCAGCCCCCTGAGGCTATTCTTGAGCTGAATGGTGCTTTGAGTTCAAATTTTCATGTTAAACATGCTGATGTGTTTGGGTTTATTGCCATATAAAACCATCATATATACTGAGCAAATTACGATACAGCTGGAGATTATGAGAGTTTCTTTATCTATTTGGTTAAATGTTGAACAAATCTGACCAAAAGATGGCAGCAAGCTAAAAACTGTGGATCAGATTGATATTTTCATCTTCAGTCTACACCATAGATCCCCACACCAAAACCAGACATCCACCACTGCCGCTGTATGGTTTGCTGAGTCCCACTGTTTCCACCAGTGCTTCTCCAGCTACTTCTAATTCCCCTGTTTTTTTTTTAACCTACTGGAAGAGAATGGATGAGTTGGTGGTAAAATGGTGCAGAGATGTCACCGCCAAAACAGCAGCACAAGTATAACTGCTAGCATCTGCAATGTCCACTTACTCGGGTGTTAAATTAGACACAAAAGCACAAATTAAGACTCATAGAATAGAGAGAGAGACTTTTTTGAACAAAAGTTGTTAACCATGATCACCATTTCAATTTAGCATATTATCACGCTAGCATTTGCTAATTTAAAAAAGCACAGTCGCAGGAAATTAATGCTCTGCATACACACACACATATATATCTTATCAAACTACTGGGTATATTTTAAGCTTATTATGGCACAAGCGTAAACTTCAGAAAGAAACCAAAAGACAGAGAAACATTTTGTGGGATTACAAGGTTTTTCTAAGATTTAGACGAAATAAAATCCGCCTTCCTTTGATTCGTCACCCATCTGCACACAATAAGCAGGGCCTCAGATGTGTCACGGCAGCCGATATCAGCTCAAGTGTCCGTGGCGCTGCCGTGGGTCCTCTTGTTCTGATTAGCTGCAGCCTGTTCATCAGTTGCTGGAGATGAGTACTTTCACTCGTCTGTATTTCATACCAAACAGAGGAGATGATTTATCCTCCTCCAAGCACTTAGCCTACACGGAGTTTCTATGACAACCTGAAGGAAACATGTGTGGGCCTTTAAGGGCTGCATTAATAAGTACCGCTGCACATTGCTGTGGAAATGCACATTAACAGAATTCAGAGGCAGCACAGAGACCTTCCTGACCCTCTGACCTTCTCTCAGGAGACTTTCAGTTGTAAATAGTAATTCTAAGAGGTAATACAAAAGAAAAATAGTATGGAGAGGGCATTATGCCTTTACAGTTTCTAAAATGTGCTGATCCTCTTTGAAGCTCTCTGATTGCCAAATCACACCAACAGTCAACTCAAGGTGCTTTATATTGTAAAGGAAAGACCCTCAAAGAAGCCCAGAAGAGAAACCACTTGGTGACAATGAGAAGGAAAAACTCTCTTTTAACAGAAAGAAGCCTCCAGCAGAATCAGGCTCAGGGAGGGACAGAAATCTCCTACAACCAGTTGGAAAACAGGACAAAAGACACAATGTGAAAGAAAGCCTGAAATTAATAATAACTAACATTCTAAATAAGTAGTAGTAATAATAATAAAAAGAAGAAAAAGAAGAAGAAGAAACTTAAGAACAGGAATCAGCAACATCAATGTGGTTCTCTGGGAGTTTGCTTCTGACACTTGCTGGCACCAGTGAATCGAGACCCCAGCTGGAAAGCAGCCATTAAGTGCTGGTGATAGGTTAAAGATGCTTGTTTTATAATCAACTCATAATCAGTTATTTTACCTGTGCCCTAATCAGCTGCTGTTTATTCAGTTTGCACTCACAATCAGTGGACCACACAAGTGTTTGTGTACGTGTTTCACATCAAAATCACAAGAGAATTTCATTCGTTGAGCTGCTTGACAACACTGATTTCACAGCGAATGAAGACTTCAGTCTAAAAATCTAAAGAACATTTTGCAATCATGTCAACATGAACTAGAATGTCACAGGAATGAATGCATCCTGAACAGGAAGACTGGAGGGTGTTTGAGGGAAAGGGAAGGCACTTCATGATGTGGCTTTTGCTGTAAGTGCATGAGTGTACGTGCTGTAAAAATCAACAAGCGTCATCTCTGCTGCCCTACAGATAAACACATACAGGCTAATGCAGAAGTCTATACATAAAACATGTCTTTTTCTTCTCCAGCCTCCTCTTTCATCGTAGCAAAGTAATGTTTTATCTTCAAATACAAGTACGTACTCTTGAATTGGCCACTATGTTAGGTACACCTGTTCAACTGCTTTTTTAACCAAATTATCTAATCAACCAGTCACATGGCAACAACTCAGTGCGTTTAGGCATGTAGACACGATCAAGATGACCTGTTCAAAGTGAGCATCAGAATGGGGAAGAAAGGTGATTTAATATGGCATGGTTGTTGGTGTCAAAAGGGCTGGTCTGAGTGTTACAGAAACTGCTGATCTGCTGGGATTTTTCCACACAACCGTCTCTAGGTTTACAGAGACTGCTCCGAAAAGAGAAAATATCTGTGAGCAGCAGTTCTCTGGCAGAAAATACCTTTTTGATGCCAGATGTCAGAGGAGAATGGCCAGACTACTTCAAACTGTTGAGAAGGCAACAATAACTCAAATATAACTACTTCCAACCAGAGTCTGCAGAAGAGCATCTCTGAACACAACGCTTCAGCTACAGTTCACACAAACCCTGCCATGTATTCACAGTTGTAGTGGAGGTGTAGTGATGTGGGGGATATTAAGCACATTTAAACACTGCAGCATGCTGGACTATTGTTGCTGACCATGTCCATCCCTTAATTACAACAGTGTACCATGTTCTGATGGCTGCTTCCAGCAAGATAACAGACCGTGTCACAAAACTCATATATTATCAAACTGATATCTTAAACTAGTTTCTTGACAATAAGTTCACTGTGCTCAAATTTCCTCCACACGCATCAGATATCCAGCCAACAAAGCACCTTACTCTGCTAAGCTAGGCTAGTAAGATTTTAGAATTAAAACTTTATCTAGTGTTTGTAATTTTACACACAGTGGTTTAGGTTTATGTATGCAGTGTAAATACTGTGCAAAAAGCCACTAAACCTTAAAGAGGCTCAGAATGTCATTTGCCTTTAAAATGCAGTGCTAGTCTTTTTTGCATCTTATTTGAATCTGATTTATGCAGATTTAACCCAAAAGCGTTTACTCTTCCCTGGTCATCTCAGATTTTTATTTACAGTCTTTCTTTAGGGAAAATAAGGGTGATAAAATGATTTCAGGACCCTGTTTACTCTCATAGTGTGAGCAGCTCGTCGCCCTATGGGTATTACATGTCTGCCCTCTATTGGAGGCTTGTGAGATTACATGCACTCATTTGATGATTAGATTAGATAAGATTAGATAAAACTTTATTAATCGGTCAGGTGGGTTCCTCTGGGAAATTCAGTTTCCAGTAGCACAACACCAACAGAAGTTGCATGTTACGGAGTTGGAATACCAAATAAAGGGGAATGAGAGTGTGCGAATATAAGCATAAATGTAGCATATATACACATATATAAAAATATATATATATATAAATAGGAATACCAGTGAAATATACTCATTGATGAGATGTAGACAGCCAAGTCGTTTGTACATTTCAACTATTGTAAGTCTATTGCACAGTGATTATTGCACAGTCTATTGATTGTTGCACAGTCTATTGATTATTGCACAGTCTATTGATTATTGCACAGTCTATTGATTATTGCAGTCTGATGATGTTTGATGATGTCCTTTGATTTTAGTCACAGCAAGAAAAACACTTAATGTTGGCTCATTTTCAGGTAGGTGTGTCTCTCTCTTCCACATTATACTTGCCAGGTGTATTTATGGAAACGCCTGCAGTTACTGCACGTATGCAGTTCACATAATTTGGATAGTTTCCCTTTTCTGTTGCTTTCTAAAAATTCTAGTTGTGCATGTGAGGCACTGGGAGAGGATCTAAAAAATTAGCAGGTTTACTTAATGGAAACTACACTAGTTATTTCCAGTCTAGCTGTATTTAACATAATGCCACGTAAACTTTGCATAAGAAAGTTTTGATACATCAGAAATCTAAAACTTGGACTGCAAATAGCCCAAAACATTAACACATGCATAAGTACATGCAGCAATGCACGCATGACTTACGCTGTGAGTTGTGAGGCATTGTTACAGTCAGAACAAAGCGAAGGAAATATGAGTTACTTGCCAATAAATCTTCCAAACATTTACAGTGTTGCTTCAGATTTTCCGATAGCAGGTCCTGCAGGTTTCTCTGAGCTAAACATTCAAAGCATCAAGATAGCACAGACCCAAACAAAGTCACGCCATTTTTGTGTCACGCTAAATATCTAAGGCACTCCAACAAGGCAGATGTGACCAATCAGATCTAAAATGAACAGATTTTTCTTTAGGATATGCTTCACAGAAACCTGAAGGTACACATTCCTGCATATATGAAAAGGCGTTGCCTTATGAAACACAGCATTTCAATATTGGAGCTCTATAGAAGGAAGTTGTGGCAGTGTTTTTCCCCATGTGTCAGCCCTGCTGCAAAGAATACCTCCAGAAGAGTTTCATCTGTCAAATCATGGCCACTAACAAGAACGTAACTGAATCAGCACAGCCAAAATTAATGCTCTAACTCTATGAAATTAAACCACCTAGAAGCTGAAATGATTAAATAATAAATTACCTAGTAGTTCATACTTTTATGAGAAATAATCCTCGAAAAATCACTAATACCAGCTTCTGTGCCTGAAAAAAAGGACGCTGAGCCACGATGTTTTGCATTTCCAAAAACTGGGCCTGTGTGTCTTGTATGTTTGTTGTAGAAGGAAATAAGCTGCTGCTATCCAGATTTTTTTTTTTATTTATTTATTTTTTTTTACTAAAAACAGATGGTTTATGCCTGGAAAACAGTAACAAGATCATGATCACTATATTTGGCACTGACTTCCAAAGTGACAGTTGTTACTTCTAAAACTATGTTTTGGTATCTTTTGCATGCATGCATGAATGTGTGTCCCCAGTCTGTCTTTAAACACGATAGCTTGAAACATTTTAAATGAATTCTGACTTTGTAGGAGTGCAGAGTAGGGTCATGTTAAAAATTCATTAACATTTGGCTTACATCCACCCAGGTCTTTAGGGTCTGACAAAACTTAGATGATTCTTACTTGTGTGATGAATATTGTCAACATTTAGAGTATCATGTCACATTTGACCTCTGACCTGTCTTTTAAGGTCAGTAGACTGGTATTAAGGTCAAAGTGATATTTAAAGCTATATAGAACTACTTAAAACTGTTTCTTACTGCCATGTTTGTACTGACAGCATTTAACAAGTTGATTCCGAAACATGTTCAATTTTTAAAGAAAGTATTGTGAAGAGAGAGCGAATGAGCTGCCTAGTTGGTTAGAAACATACTGTAGTATAACTTATATTATAAGCTCAAGCTTTTCATGTCTAGTTATTTATAAATCAGCACCTACTATCCATTACCTACTCCTACATAATGTTTGCATAGTCAAAGTTAATGTCAGTGTTGCTACCCTTATCTGACATTTACTGAACTACAAACTTGTGAAAGTATGTTTAAAAAGGCAGAAGAAAATGAAATTAATATACAAACTACAATACAGTTACCTTACAATTAAATATTGCCCAGAGACTGAGCTGCCTGGGACAGACGATCATGCTTTAAACGGGATGATGTATCTAAAACCTGGGTGATTCCATGACTCCATACAATTTTACCTCTGAATGTGCTAAAGACATGACATGGGCAAAGTTGCCTTAAAGCCCCTGAAGATCAAGGATAACAGTTTGAAACATCATGCACTCATAAAAAAATATTTATATATATTGTAAATGTGGCAGACTGTTGCATCATTCACTGGTTGGAGGTTTGCTTTTGTTTTGTTTTTTTAACTCGGTTGATGTTTTTGTTGCGATTTCATTATCTTTCCTGTAATGCTGACCTTTAGTTTTTGGTTTTTCATTTGTGTTATCTCTCTCAGGGTGATATTTCTCTGTCCTCTCTCTATCTGCAATGTATGAAAGCTGGAATATACAAGCCAAGGCAGAAGAAGGACTCAAATAAGCAGCAGTCTTTTGTTATTCAAATGTTGTTTCAGTTCTGTAAGATGAACCAACTTTCTGCACTTCTCTGTTTCAGTGTGATTAAAATAGGTGACATATTGTCACATTGCACTCTGCTGTGAATTTAATTGAAAGTGACCCTAAATATAAAAAATGTCATCAGCACTGTTAGATCTGAAATCAGAGATCACAGTTAAGCCATTAAAAATATTTTGTATTACAAATGTGCCAAATGACTCTTTACTGACATCACGTTAAAGGATTGCAGTGTAGGGATAAAAGGAATTTCCTGCAGAAGGCTAAATCAAGCTTAAGATGAGTTGGCAAGAAGTCCACGGTGTGCAATCTAGGAAATGAGAGAGGAGGTATCTGTTAGTGTTGCTCTCTATCCTTTGGTTGTTTTACTTTGAAGGTCAGACTTCTGTTGTGTCCTTTTTTAGTTTTACTTTTTTCCTCTCTTGAGTAATCAGTCTACTGTGGATATATAGTCCCGTGTTCCACCTTGGAATTTTTTTATGTATGTTTTGTTTTTATGTTTTTGTGGCTTCTTATTGTTTTGGATTGTGTTTTATCTCTTGGACTTTGCTGTTTTTGGATTTGATCATCAGATACTAAATTGCATCTTACCTTGGAATATTCTGTTTCAGGCATCTGACATTTGGATCAGCACACATCACATGGTGACACATATAGATGGTTATTTGTCAGTGACACAGCACTATTACCTCAATACAGATGTCAGCTGCTCTGTTTCACTAATAATGGAACTGATCTCATTTAGTGACTTGTAGTTCTAGTTCAGATATTACAGAAATGCCTGGAAAACATAGAGAAGTTCCTCTTTTATGTTTCACAAGCAAGTAAAACATCTAATTGCATCATAACTTATGATGTCTCAACATAATCATTGAGACATGCTTCTAGAACCTCACATTTATATTAAAAAATGAAAAAATTGTAGACACACTGTTGATTATTTTATTGATTTTTTTTTTTTTACCAGGTTTAAAAATATACAAAGACTGCTTGATAATAAATCAAATAAGCCTATACAAAGACTAACTAACTGAAAAAAATCTGTGTCACAGATTTGTGCTTGCATCATATCAATACTTGATGCTCCATATAGTGTAAATGAGTAATACAGTTTATCCCCTGGGTAAAATGACTAATGATAATAAGAAGCTTTGCAGCCAGCAGTAAATCACCAACCTTTGTTCTCGTTATCATACAAGTCCAATCTTTGTGTTATCTTACTATAAGTTTTGCAGATAGTCACTGTCCTGTAAAAGTTCGAGCTCTGCTTTTTTCAGTACAAGAGACTCTCTTATGTTTCGTTAGAACGACATCAGTGATGAAAGTCACACTTTACAGTTCAAGGAAACATTTGTTTACACCCATAGACAAGGCGTGAAGTGAAAGTAAACACTGATCCACAGACATCAGAGGGTTAAAGAGCACTAAGCAGAACAGGTTGTGTCAGCAGCAGCAGTCTTCAGGCTCCACGACCTCGTGTTATCTCCATTTTTACCTCTAAAAGATTCAGTGAACACCTGTCAGCACTCGTCTGGATTTATCTCTGTCAATCAGTAACCGCTGTACTCCATAGTTACATTTATCTGTAGGCAATGTTTTTCTATATAAGTAAATTTGGTGGAGCCAGTATTTGGAGGATGTTCACTGCTGCTTTTCTGCTTTAGTGAAAATGTTTGGACCAAAGGAAGATCACAGCACATGTATGAGCATAGTTCAGTGTGTACACACTGGTGTTGTTTGTTACATCGGTTGAGGTGTTTCGCTTTAAGCAAAAAATAGTAAAGCTCAGGAAGTACTTGCCTGAGAAATAATTCCTTGATGTAAATGGCAAAGAATTAGGGGAGATGTCATTTGTCTAAAACACTTGTCTGACACAAGTGACTTTGGTCTTTTGTAGCACTGAAAATAGCACTGAACTGTAGCACTGAAATAATAATTCTGCAATGGAGCATAAGCATGAGCTTAGGAACACATTTTATTACTGCACCCAAGTCAGAGATGCAAACTGGAACCATTTAATAGAGAAACCTCAGAAGCCAGAGTAACTAAGGTATTATTTTCCCCTTTATACATCACATTAAATTCTTGTTCCTCTTGCAGAGAGATCGTTTGCTGTGCATGCTGAAGGACTCCTGTTGAGGACAATCCTTGTCCACAGTCCATGTCTACATGCAAGAGCTGAAAAATTTTAGCACCCAGTTTTCTTTTTATAATTTAAATGATTACAGCACATAAACAGCAATTGAAAGTCTCTTTTTTCCAGTAAACTTTATTTCAAGTGGTTAAGAAAGAGCAAAGGAAAACCTCAGAATCATACGCTTTTAACAAAGAGGACAAAAATCCAGGAGAATGACGGAAAGTCGACTTAAACACACACAGCACTTGTACAGATTCAAGTCCTGACAGCTTTTACTATTATTACTATTTTCATTTCCTTTGTAAACACAAGAATAATTGGATTTTTATTTACATTTACAAAAAAAGTTGAAAGACTATATGCAGCAGTCTCATTCCCAACTATAGTCCATCCATCCTTTCCCACTTATCTGGGTCTGGGTCCAAGCAGACACTGAGGGATTCTCAAGCAGCTGACAGCATGTTCTGGAGGAGCATTGTCTTTGCTTTGAGCACTTCTGTCTCACCCTGTATATAAAGACCAAAATTCAAAACACTTTTATATTAGAAATATATATTCTGCACAAACAAGATGTAAAATATGACCAAAGTGAGAAGAATGAGAGATGTGGTGGAGTTTAAGTCAGCATTGGTCCTGTCTTTGTGGAGTTTGCATGTTCTCCCTGTCCAAAGACACGCATGTTATGTTCTGATTGAGGCAGTTAAAGTGACTAACCTTACTACTATGAATGAATGAATGAATGAATGAATGAAGTTTTAAAGTATATATTCCAAAATTGACTGATTCTGTTATCAAATATTCCTCGTTTTTTAATTTAAGTGTAGTTAGTTTTATAAGTTTACGGTGTCATTCTGTTCTAACGTTTAATTTGTGCTGTCTGAAGGGTCTCCGCTGGGCTTTGATCCCGGTGATAAGGTTGTTTAATGACCGCTTGCTGTCCGTGGCAGCCGGTGACGCGTCACATGGAGCGGAAGAGGAAGCGGGAGCAGAGAGAGGCCGACGTCCTGTTGGTAGTTAGCCGCCGCCGCTGCTCTCGGGAGTTTTTTTTTTCTTCACGGCTATGATTGACAGAGGCAGCAGAGGTTTACACGGGCATGTCCGCACACTTGCTCGTTTGTTATCGTAACAGAAAGACGTGCAGCATGGCGACTGAAGCCGGAGCCCAGAGCTGTCGCCAGAGGAGGAGACGGAGAGCTGCCTGCGTGGGGCTCCTGAGGATCTTATTTATTGCTTTTATTCACACGACGCGGGCGAATAAACAAGGTTTGGAACTTAGCTTTAGCAGGAGCTAACTTCCGCAGACATCTCACCAAGTGTATGCTGTGGTTAGTGCTACCTTTGCGGGCCAACTTTACCCCAGCTCGGTGCTAACAGCGACTCAGCAGTGCTGAATTATTATTAAACGCTAACAGGGAGCAGGCTGTGTTTAAACTGACAAAGAACTGCCGTTAGTTAGCCAAATGTATTTGGCCTTTCTCTGGACGTTAGCTTCGTCTGTAGCATGTTGTTATGTTGTCATTCTTTCCTTATATGGCTTAGATGGGCTAATAATTTACCTGTGAGATATGACAGGGTTTACAGCCTCGGCTAGCCCTAGAGCTGGCTCAGAGGAGCCTCTGGGTGAGCTTGAAGCACAGACAGAGGGGAGTTGTAGGGGACAAGCTGCCCAGCAGTACTTCCTCATACCGGGCTCAGTGAGGAAAAGCCTCGACTGTTTGTTTGATTGGGCTCCAGCCGCTTGTTATCGATCTTCTGATCGTGTCAGGTCACTGTGACTGGCACACAGCTGTCATCCAGGGCCAAGGTGGTCCGAGCCAGCCCCGAAACGTGCCTGTGAATTAGTCCACATGAACCTGGACCTCACAAGAAGTGCACTCAGGTGATTGCGTTACTTGTTGAGCAACTCTCAGAGCAGAGGTGTCAGACCCACAGTGGCTCATGGACCAAGCAAGAAAAAAACATTGCGTAATGTTAATATTCTGGCTTTATGAAAAACATTCCCCGAGCCCAAACGAAAGACACCACTTATTTTAAAAACTGGCAGATACTTGTTAGATTATTATTTTTGTAGTTCATGGGTGATGTATTGAGAAAACAGGTGTAAAAGGCACACAGGGACAGTTTGAGCTTTGTATCACTGTCCAAATTCACGAGTCATCCTCTGTATATTACAGTATATTACACTCTTTATAAATAAATAATACAAGTACTTAACGTCTTTGTAATTCAATCAGCTCGTTTAGGTCTAGAAATCTAGAAATACTAAAAGTTTTCCCGTGTGAAACATTTTACAGATAATTTGTGTTGCTGTTTTGCTTATTCAATGACTTCACTGCAGTTGTCACTCTTCAAAGCCGTCTGGTCGGCACTGGATTTAGTCTCGCCCTTTAACAACATTATTTTGGTTAAAATCACAGTACTGCACTAGGTTAACAAATATAATCCACAATATTTTAGTTGATATTGTCATTTTGATTTGTGACAACAAACTCTGGGGAATAATGTATTTGTCCACCCTAAAAATTGATCCAACAAGTTGTAGTTCAACTAAAATGATTTTTTATAAAAACCGAAGCGTGTGAAGTTAATTAAAAATACGGGCTTTTAATTAACTAACACTTTATTTATTTTTTGTTGCCTGAAATGTTCCTATAGATCTGTGATAATGCCACACACTCCAGTAATGCACTTGAATGAATTCACGAGTTATTTAGCAACTCTTAGAGTCTGACTTCATCTTGTCATGCTTTTTACCAACAGTGCAAACTGAGTCAGCTGATTAAATTTAGGCTGTTGGCATATCAGAGATTCACTACAACATTATTGTGGTCAAACTGACTCACAATCACGTTTTTTTAAATTGGAGTAAGCCTGCTCAATCGTGACAATATTATAATCTCAATTTTGGTAGATATTGTAATCTAATTTTTTTCATTATGATTATTCATTAACTTGATAAGCATCATGCAAGTTTTTACCGAGTATTTCCTCAAACTTTAAACATAATTCAACAGAAGAAGAAGAAGAGGAGGAAAAATGGAGGGTGGCGATGGGCTCAGGGTCATCCAGCTGGGAGTTAGATCCTGTACGGGATTTGAAGACTACGAGTGATCCAGAGACAAAGGCGACCATTTCATTAATCCTCACAGAGGAAATGTTGAGTTTTACTTCCTCTGCATCGACCTTGTTGACTGAACGCTCTCTTTTATTCAACTAAACTCAACAGTGAGTTTGCATTTTTAGGGAGGGTAAAAAGGGTGTGATTTGATTTATAACAGGAGCAAAAGTGAGAGCGTTGCATCAAAAACAAACTTCATGATGTAATAATTTTACCCTTTGTTGAGTATTCATGATTATTTAGCATCATCTTTTAGACGGTTAAGCTCTGGATAGGTTTAAATGGTCCTTCCCCAGGGTCATCCCCAGAAACCTTTGAGTTTTACTACCTTTAGATCATTTTTGTTTGTTCCACAAACAGAGTTGCAATGAAATTTTATCTTTCTGATTCAAACGCCTGGTGTAGATCTAGAAATTATGATTTTTAAGGATAATGTTTTGCATGACAGATCAGTAGAGACAGGAAAGCAGGGAGAGTGGTGGGTAATGCCATGCAGGGACTTGAACTCTGGGGTAAACTTGAACCCCGGCCCTTGCAATAGCTTCTGGAAAATGAGTCACCTGCTCAATCAGGTGAGCTACAATATGACCTTGAGGAATGATTTTCTTTCTTCTGGAATAATGCTGGCATCTCCAAACCAAGGATAGAAATGCATTTTGTTGAAAAGTTTGAGTAACTGCTGTCTTCACTGCAGTTTTTTTTCACACTTTGCACACCATGAGGCTGAATAGGCTGTTTTGGTGTGGATGGATCTCATCCTAACCCTTTGTTCACCTTAGCTGGAGCTGAACTAAACAGCGGCGAGTTTGAGCTTGTAGGGCGAGAGAAAACGGACACGATTGATTAACAACACAAGAAAAACAACGAGAGCTTTGTAGCTAAAGTTAAACGCTAAGAAGTTATATTTCTATCGTGACTGTTTTAGGTAAGAAAGTTGAGAGAGAAAAAAATACTCAACGAGAGACTCAAACTCACAGCTGCTTGCGTTCATGTTCTCTTATCGCACTGATCTACTCGATTCAGACACTGATCTGTCTGTAATCTGGAGGTGGCGAGGCAGTGGCTATGACAGACACGTTAATGTCACTGTGCAGCAAATAAGACAGAATTTGCATGTAGATTTACATAAATGGCTTAGAAGTGTTGTATATATATTTTTTAAAGACGGGTGTCCTCTACGTGGAAACATTATCAGCATGTCTGCCTGCAAAGTACTTTTCACTCTCGTACCAGTTTCACCGCTTGTTTCTCCGGGTGTCCATTCTGAGACGATTTCAAGATCTCATGACAAACTCATAAGCTTAGGATGCCGAGAACTAAAGCGGTGGAGTTTCATGTAAAAATCTGATGCCATGGAGTCTTGCATCTCTACCAATGCCACATCATCCTTGTGGACCACAGACTGGTGACACTGTATAATGAAACACCCACAGAGGTGTTGCCGGTGCTATTCCTGCCAGTCAAATGGCGACATCCACCCCTTTTTCAAGCCACTGTAAAGACATATAATTTTAACAGTCAGTGAGCACGGCATACTGAGCTGAGGTTGGTGTTACTCTGCTGTAGAGACGGGATTGAGCTTAACATTTTTTTTTAGGTCTTAAAGGGTGCAGGACATCTGAGTGATTCAGTTTAATTTTGTGCAGACGTGTATTCAGAGCTTGAGGCTTTCTTTATTTGTAAGCTTGTTTTAGTGATGTACAGCAGGAAGTGTAGCTTTTTCACACCTCTGCTCAGCCTGATGTTGGCTCTGTCTCATCAGCTCAATGAAGTTGTGAAATGTTTCTTAACTGCTTAGATCCCCTGATTCTGCTCAGATATTTGAATTTAAAACACACATTGTAGCTTGCAGGGTGTTATTAAATGTAGCAGTTAGTTTACCGTAACAATTCCGCTTGCCGACAGTGAGCTGTGAACACAGAAAAAGGTCGATCTTGTAGCACAACTTGTGAGACCTGTTAAGTTTAAGGCAAAATTTAAAGCTCTGCAGATGATGGAAGGGACATCCGGCCTTTTAAAATCATGTTGATAATGGTGTTTACTGGGGATTCACTTATATAACACCCTGAAACAGACGTGCAGAGTTGCACTGTGTTCACAGCAGTGATTGAGACCTGGGTTATGCTCAGGTTTTGCTCCCGCGGTTGTGTCTGTTTGCGTATGTTTTTTTTTTTTTTTTTTTTAATGCTTTACAGAGAGCCTTTGGAGAAAAATGCTCTGGTGCAGTCCTCCAAAATCCTAAATGCACATCGCTCAATGTGTGTGGCGCAGCGCATCGTTCAAATGCTGATTGGTTGATGAATGTGCCAGAACAGAGACGAGACTAACAGTGAAGTTCACCAGAGTGGGAGAAGCACAGGAAAAAAACGTTAAAGAAAACGAAAACAAAACTGGTGGCTGCAGTGGACGTGGCATTATTTTTAACGCTCAGCTCTTTAGCTCTTTGAATGTTAGAACTTCGCTCTCTCCGTGGCTGGCTAACACAACTGGAACACACTGGTTGTACCACATACTTTGGCACTGCCCCCCTGTAGACCCCACTTCTCGAGACTGTTGGTGGCAAAACCTGTACACTGAACTCAAACTAAACTGAAACACAAAAAAATTGTGAAAGAATGTTTTAGTTTAATGAAATCTGAATGAAAATTGGAGTTGAGAATCAAACTAAGAAAGTAAAATAAGATAGCTGGGTTTATTGGGGTTGGTCAGTTAAATGCAATATTGAAGCGCACCTTAGCCGGAGACTGGGGTGAGGCTGTTCCCTCTCTAAACTCTTAATTCAGATGTTTTGTATTTTTTGATTTGTTTTGTTTCTTTTTCTACATTTTTTTTATATACTTAATGAAGGTTTTCAAATTTCAGAGCTGAAAAACACATTTAAAATCAGTTAAAAACTGCAACCAGATCACTTTCGCACCCACTCAAAAATCCGGTTTTGATCTGATCTCTTAGCTAATGAGTCACTGGAGAAAACTTCAAAAAGTAGATTATCAATAAACGTCGAAGGCTGTGTGATAGGTTGCTCCTCACAACAAGTTAGAGCAGATGAATGAGCTCCTTTTCTATTACGGTATATTTGAGATCAGGCTCATCACCTAGCCGGGATTCCTTCTGGTGAAAGTAGCTTTGGATTAGATCCTTCTTTCACCGCACGTGGAGCAGAAAAGGAGCACAGATCTGAAGGCTGAACTTTCTCTTGTCTCTAGTTCAGTACACAAGATTAAAGTTCATACAGGAAGTTTATCTTATTATCTAGTGGTAATATTATCTACAGCAGGGAAGGACTGACTGACTTGTTTATGGGGAGCCACTATCAGAAAGGTTTATTTAATGATATTTTGAACTTGCTTTTTATTTTGTTAAATTCGACAGCAATCAGCAGCTGCTGTCTGTACCTTTTCAGGGATTTCAAAAAGGTGCTTTGCCATGCAAATGAAGCGTTAGTTGGTTTTGGTAACCCAATCAGCAGCTCACACACATCAGTATGCTATGATTTTATTTATTGAACATTTACCCCTTTTAGCTTTCTTTTATGTAGTGTAAAAATGTGTTTCTCTCTGATCTTCCTATTTTTTTCTTTGCAGCATTCATTCAGTCAGACACAATACTAGAGGTTCTACATTTTGGCGAGGGCAGCCTTTTACAGGTAAGGCCATTAAAATGGTATTGCAACGGACCTTCACAGAGCAAGAAGAGGCTAAAGCCCTGCTCAGCTACCAAATTAACCCTCTGGTTATTGATATAGTGATTAATTCTTACTGTATGTTTGTGTTGTGCTTGCAGGGAGAGTCTGACATCGATTTTAGTTTATATCATCAACAAAGGTATGAGAAATCCTCCTTTTTTTATACTAGCATGAATTCAATAAAATGTTGTATTTGTATATTTAAACCGTGTTCTTCTACATTAACTTGCCTGGACAACAAGCAAACGCAAAGTGTATTGTGTTCAAGCAAAACAAGTTTTACTGCTTCAATGCGGCTGCTGTGACAGCATGTTAAGATCATTTAGGGGGTAAAATTATACAAAAAAAATGAGATTATTGTGGGGGAAAAGGCAAGGCAAGGCAAGGCAAGGCAAGTTTATTTATATAGCACAATTCAACAACAAGGTGATTCAAAGTGCTTTACAGAGACATTAAAAACAAAAACAAATAAAAAGCACGATTTAAAAAAAGGGCAAATTTATTTTTAAAAAAAGTTATTTTCTAGCTTGAAAGCATTTGTCTTATAAATTTGCCATTATTTTTGTCTTCTTTCTTAAGATTAAAGTCATATATTTACTCTAAATAAACTAGGAAAATGTTCTGTTATTTCTATTTCCTTCTTTTCAAGAAAATTCCGATTTTATTTTTCATGCATTCCTTCAGTGGCTTCAGTCATTTACCAACCAGAGATGAAGTGTAAGCATCACCACAAGCTGATGGAGTTGACCACACCTTGAAGTGATGCAGATAATGTTTTTTTTTTTTACGTGTGATGATCCACAAATATCTGTGCCATTGATCATCAAAGAAGCCTCTCTGTCTGTGTCACCCTGAGCGCTTTTCTGGCCACATGTTCTAGGATGAGTCGAGTCTAGCAGAGCAAACCACAGTGACATTGGTTTTCTAGCCTGCAGCAGCTGTTAGAAGCAGGCAGGATTCTTTCATGCAGTCGAATGTGACAGAAGTGTTTTGTTTTTTTTGTTTTTTTTTTGAGGAAGTTATTATTTGCTTCAGGCTCTTTGTATCCCAGCTTTGACACAACAACAGGCAGAAGTGCTCAAACAAGTAAGGACTATTTTCATTACAGGAAGTGTGTAAAAAGTCAGTTGGTTGCATCATGTTCCTGTATAGGGGTACTGAAGCGTCACAGAGGGCTCGCATACCTTTCAGATGGATGTTTTATCAGGGTCCAGCATACAGCTCAGACAGCATTTAAACCATAAAAAACGTTATCTTTAGGGGCATGGCGTAACCACTCCCTAGACAGTTATGTTTGAGGTCGGTGTGTGTGTGTTCCAGTCCTTTTTAGATGTTAAACTTCCCCTTTTTTCCTCATTTTATGTGTATGTGTGTGTGTGGTGTTTCAAACTGGTCTGTCTGCGATATGAATTTGTCAGATAACCTCTGTACTGGTGAACAAACAGCTACAGTGGTGTTGTATATTTGGTGTGGAGGTGGTAGAGACAATGCAGAGGCAGGCAGGTAAGAAACAAAAGGAGCCTTTATTCAGTGAAGGCAAAAAAATAATAAAAAAGGGGAAAGCCAGCAATAGAACACAAGGAAACATAAGGGAGGGAATCCCAGCAAAAAAAAAGGAAGTAAAACGGGAATGAGACACTGGTGAGACTGAGCTTACCAAAGTAAAACAGGAAGTAACCAAAAGATAAACAACTAGTACTAAAACACCAACCAACAGTAACCAGGGAGCACAGAAGTCACAGGAAATGAAACACTAACTGAAAACAGAAAGTGGCACAAAAGAACTACAGAACGCCAAAGGTGTGCTGTGGTAAGCAGGAGTAGGTGCTTTCACTGTTGTGAATGTGGTTCACTTCTTACTGGTGTAAATAACCACTGTAACTTGTGCTGGACCCCTGTTCTGCTCTGGAGCAGCTTGTTTGAGAGAAGAGATCAACAGGTACCTACTGATCAGTCAGAACACCACGTCTTTCATGCGAACGTGCTTATCACCACATTAGGAAACCTGGTGTTGACTTATGCAGTTGATAACCACCTTTGTGACCACTTAGCGAGATTAAGATTAGCCACTGTTAGAGTAAGCGAAGCCTGGTGACGGATGGATTTCTTGATCACAGCCAAGCCCCTGGCAGCTTCTTAAGGTCTGTATTTAAGAGCCAGAGAGGATATTATTTATTATTTTAGTTGTGTTTAGTTTGTTTTATTATGATGACCTTACTTAAAAAAAAAAAAAAAAAATACACGCTCTGCTGACAGAAAAACACCCACAAATGCACAAATGGTTTTAATGATAATGTGATGTACCATGAAACCAACAGAATCTTTAAAAAACACACTGGCTTGACGTCTTTGGCCATGCTGATGTTAACTTGTCACCGCACATATGGAGATCTGTGGCCAGCAGGCCCAGTCTTAACTGTGACCTCCTCAGGCTGCTCCAGTTACACGCCGGCATTCAGCACATTAGCTCTAAGCCCAGTGACAGGATTCACAGCCAGGACCCATTTGACTCCTTAATGTCACGAAATTTGTCAGTAGTTGTTTCATCAATGGCAGAAGCGATGACAGGGCCGCCACATTGCTGTGTGCTGCGGGGGATGGAAGCTCATCGTGTCTCCTGTAAGCTCAGATATTGGAGCGCACTGCTGATTCCTTTGTCTGGGTAGTAAAAAGGTGAAACTGATCTCCTATAAGTTGCCAGGTAGTGTTAGAGCAGTTACCTGTGAGAGATTCTTGAAAAATAAAAATGAAACATTTTCACTTGTATGTGGTGGTGTTTGTAAAGGCGGTGACATTACATATATTACCCGAAGCTCCACTGAGTGCCACGTCTGCATTACTGATGAATTTTTCTTTTCATGCGATTTGCATAAAGGCCAAAAAGACGAGTTGCATGTATCTAGGGGCGGCCCTCTCTCTTGTTAAGATACACCTGCTGTCAAACAGGTTTGGCGAGCTGCGCGACGGGGCCAGTTTTACCCGATTCTCAAAAGTAGTTGTCATTGTAAGGGGAGTGATACACACCAAGGGTGGCACAAAGAGAGAGGTGGTTTTTTTGTTGTTGGGTTTTTTTTTTTTCCCCTGTCCTGTGAATCTTTAGATTTTCATGGAGGCTTTACATATGGAAATCATGCTCTGCCAACGGGAGTGGTCACACTGCTGGTTAACGCACTCACAAAAAAAGTCTGAAGACTGACCGTGCGCTCATGTTTTTGACCTCTCAGTTGTTTGAAATGCACACCAACATGGAGGCTGTTTTTCCTATTTTGATTTTTCTGCTGCTGTCACACCTTCCTGTCTCTCGCAGCACGTCCACACACCGTGGGAACTGTCGACCTATACGATTTGAACCTCCAATGTTGGATTTTCACGAACAGTGAGTCTCTCTTTCTCTTTGGAGTGGTGTGATTTACTCTTTGATTCTCACATTGTTCGTTTGGTCCTGTTTGAACTTGCACTTGGGTGAATATTGGATCAGACTTCAATTTGCCTTACGGCAATTTTTAAAAGATAAAACCAGTATCGTGCCAAAGTCTTTTTTGCTTTTTACCACATCCTTCACTAAAAAGTTAGTCGCCACCAGGCTGTGGAAGTTTTGATTAACGCCACGTTTACATATTTACGGAGTTTACAGAGTTGAAATATGATCATAGTTCAAGGAAATTCACTTAATTCTCCCTCAGGTAGCCAAACTATTTTATCGCTCAGTCATATTTTATACAGAAATGTACTTTATCAACTCCTGAAATCAAGACATCTGCCACAGGAAATGTCACGATTCATTGCAAAACATCCCAGTGTAGTCTATAGAGAAACATACAATCAAAAAAGCTCAAGTATAATTAAGCATACATATCAAAGGTTGTAGGACAAGCTGACAAATTCATGGTAAACATTATTTTACATTTTACCCCCCCCCCCCCCCCCCCCCCCCCCCCAAAAAAAAAAAAAACTATAACCGTACATGGAAATATAGAGCTGACCCCATTTAATCATTCGAAAGATAAAAAGACCGGTTTCTTCTTCTCCTCTTTTTTAAAAAAGTTTAATAAATTTACTGTTTGTTTCTGTGGGTCTGAGAGTAAACATGTTAAATAACTGTGATCATAATATTAACCAATATTAGCCGTACTCATACAGCTCTTAGGTACTTAGTCATTCTGCAGTGCACTTCCACTCAGAGTGCACCTGCATGTCAACAATAAATTCTAAGAAAATATTTGAGTGGAATTCATTTTACAAACCACATATGCTTCTTATGCTCTTACAGACCCAAGCTTCACCTACGCAGGGCTTAATGGGTCACATTCCAGTCAGGCACACCCACCCAGCGTGGCTAAGTTTTACATGACCAGGGTGCAGGTTCAGGAGCGCTCGGAGGAGCGGGGGTCACTCGCACTCAGACACCCGGCTGTCTCGGCCCATGCTCGCCTGTCCTACTTTCTTAGTAAACAATTCGCTTATCAGCTGTGAATGTTTTAAGGGCATGAAAATTAAAGCTTAAGAGTGTGTCACCGTGCTTATGATGATGGTGGCTCAACTTTAGAATTATGACTTTTTAAAATGTATTTAATAATTTTTTTGTGTAAAAGAGCATTCAGGGGATTATTTTAGATTTAACCAGCAGACAAAATATTTTTAGCAGAATTTGAAAACTAACTTCCCTCAATTTTATTTCACTCAGTAATGAGAATCATAAACACGCCGAGTTCCAAGTATCTGCGAGCTGATTTTCATAGCATACTGATATAACAGAAACCACAGGTTCACTCTGAGGCAGGAAATCAAAGAGTTTATGATGAGCTTGGGGTGTTGGGTTAACAATGCAGAGATAGTCACTCCTTTGAATGTCAAATCCTGTCCCCACAGGAAAGTTACACCTGTGGGTTAATGCACAAAAATCTCTGTGAAGTATCTGTTAACGTAAGACAGTCTAAACCGGTCGGTTCCCCAAGCTCATAAACCTTTAATTTTCATGGCATGTTTATAGTTGCTGCTCAGTTTCTTCTTTGAATGCGTCATGGTGGATGCTCATATTAAACATGGCCAGGGTTTCAAACATTGGGGTCAGCGTATGTAGTCCAGATTTTCCTGTCTTGGATCTCTTTGATCTGTATTATCTCAGTGAGAGGGGATATCCCTATTATGCTCATCTCAGGCACTGTTTATGAGGGGCAGCCAATCAGAAGAAAATTGGCTTAAGTAACAGTTTTGTTTACACAGAGGCACGAAGCCCAGGATAATGCAAAAACAATTAATTTGAGCTGTGAATCATGCAAAGCTATTGTAATACAGTCCAAGAATATAAAAATGGAAAGCTGGAGATGTGAGTTATGGCTCCACTTTACATATATTGTTATATACTCTAACCAAGCCTTCTCTTCTTCCTTCCAGGCCCGTTGGAATGCCAAAAATGGAAAAAGTTTATTTACATAACCCTAGCTCAGAAGAAATTAGTTTGATATCAATATCAGCAACAACAGCACATTTTCACGCATCCTTTTTCCAGAATAGGGTAAGTAGCTGTCACTTTAAAACCTTTGAAACCACATTTATTTTGTGTGTGTGTGTGTGTGTGTGTGTGTGTGTGTGTGTGTGTGTGTGTGTGTGTAAGCAAGTTGATCGCTTTTAATCTTGAAAATGAATTCAGTGTAGTGACTTTGTGTTTATCAGTATTATCATTTTGTGTGTCTTTATACACACGAGTCAGACTGTGCATGGATGAATGGTAGTGCACAGTAAACACACAGGAGAGAGGCTAGACCTGTGACTCTCATGAAGTGTCTTTACTGATTGGTTGTCACTGGTAATGTGATGCTCTGCAACATACGGAAGCAGTGAGGAGTTTTAATGTGTTTATTTTTGTCTTTTTTTTAAATTGTAGAATCAAAATTAAAGCCATCAAACCTATTTATTGACACATCAAATTATGTAAGCAAAGCAAAATATCTGTTGTGTGTTATGAGCCCAGTTCTTTAGAGTTGCGTTCACGCTGTTCTGACTCATACCAAACCAGATGCAGTGACTTTGTTCCCGCACTGAGTGGAAAAATCCATTTGATCATCAGTAAAATGTATTTCATACAAAAGACAAGAACAAAGAGAATGGTTTGGCTGTCATGTTTTCAGGGTACCAAAATATCCTTTAAATCTTAAAAAAAAAAGAAAAAAAAAGAAAACAAATGTTAACCAAATTAAAGTCTCAAGGATTTTCTTGTTAAACATTTGCAGGAACTTTTTAAATAAAACTTTGAATGATCACCACTTCATGAAACATGAATATCTGCTTTCATTTAGCCTTTAAATGTTGTTCTATTGCAATTAGGAAAAAAAGGGGGAGGGAAACCATCCTGCAGGGAAAATATGGGAGAAGAGCAACTATTCGTAAAGTTAGTCTTGGATTTGATCATGCGCTCAGACACAGTTTAGTAAAGCGTGGAAAAATGATCACTGTGACCTCACAGAGCCTGCTGGGAAAACAAAAAGTTGTTTTTGTGAATTTTCGTCTGCACAGAGAGAAAGATTATGGGATTTTGATCAATGCAGAGGCTACCAACAAGAAGGGAAGCCCTGGGGTTGCTGCAAATAACAAGAATCACACAAAAAAAGAAAATGCCAAAGATCAAGAAATTAAAGAAAAGCACAAACAGTGTCTGCAGTGGCAAAGTTGTGTTTTTGTTGTTTTAAACTCCACTATTAGGTTCTTTGTACCTTATGACTTTTTCTTCACTGCAGGGCTTAAGCTGAAGGCAGGTTGTTATACATGTTTTTGTGAGTTCCCCTTTATGATAGTAGACACAAACAACGCTGCATGGACTGTGTTTCTCTGTATGCACACCAAAGCCTGCTCCAACATGATCAGAAATCTGAAAACTTCCAGCAGCAGAAAGCTTTTTCCTCGCAGATTGTTTGTATCCAGGATCTGGTCATAGTTTAGTTTGGAGTCTCGTCCCAACAGTTGATGCTGCTTGAAGAAATGTGGATGTGGCCTTTAATATGAGGGGCTGTGATTTGGTTATTTCTCGGGGAGGGAAGTCTAATGAATTTAATCTCTCCAGCAGTGGGAATTTTCGGTGTTCCTTTACCAGGCGGCCTAAGAGCTAGTTTCATCACAGCATCTGAATCTAAAGGTCTGGGACTGTCTGCCCAACATGTCTTATTATACTTCACACATCTTCGACTATGCTCAGGTCTGCTTGGGTATAAGTGACGTTATTTGTCATTAGTGAGCGTGAGGGTTAATGTGGACCTCCATGTGACTGCCTAGCTTTGTGACTGTGGATTCTGCCGAGAATTTACATTACGGTGCAACAACTATGCATGCACCCTGGGGCGCCTCATGATGGTGGACTTCATAGAGAAACACAAATGACTACTCGGCCTTTGGGTCTCCAGTTGTTCATGTCTGTCCCCACAACGCAGTATAATCAAAGCTTCAGAGTAGGGATGGTCTTTACTGCAGTACTTGAATTGCACTGATTGCTGGTGCAAAGATGTAGAAACGATGCAGAAGTGTCTTCTATGCCTTTACCAACTTCAAAATGCAGAGAGCATAAGTTGTTATTTGAGTGGGTTGACTGGTGGCTTTGTCTGACTCGTCATCAAACATTTTCCAGACATTTAAAATAAGATTGGTATAGAGTTGGAAAAAAACATAGAAAACAACTGATAAAAATATGTCCAGCATGCATATCCACCAATGGGGCAGTAAGAATGAGCTGGGTATGGTCATGTGATTTAGAGCCAATCACTGACGAGTAATAAGTAAATTTAAAAAAAATTAAAACATTTCTTTGAAAAGTAAATAATTTGTTTTAATTGAGTAAAAAACAAACAAACAAATTAAATCAATTTAATAAATAAAAATAATACTACAAATAAAAGATAAGAAATTGTTTTTTATTTTATAAGTAGAAAATTTAAAACACATATCTTTCTATGTGTATTTACATATTTTTGGTTGTTTTGTATTTTTCCTGCTCTGTACCTGTCCTGTTTAAAATGTGTGTGTAATGTTTTATGATGACTACAAGTCTAGATGTGTTGGGCACGTGCTGCTGGAGCTTTAACCTTTCAGAGATGTCACTGAGGCAAACGGGACACTTTTGACTTGTTTACACTTTTTTTTTTTAATCTGCTTTTGTCATTTGGTAGTTTTGATGTATTTAGGTGTTTAGAAAATAGCAAAAAAAAAAAGAGAGAAATAATAGCCCATGAATAAGAAGGTGTGTGCATCATGTGTACGTGCTTTTTGAATGCTTTTCTGTGCTGCATCAGAGTCCTCCCTTTATATGAGAAACCTGTTCTGTGGCTTCACAATAGGCAGTTTGTGTCTTAGAGGCTGAGACACTGTCAAGGTGTTGCCAGTGAATCATCTTCTAGAACAAGGTGTTTGTGGTGACAACAGCGTATACAGGTGTGCAGCACGGGGATCTGAGTCAGGTCTTTTTGTTCACAATTCTTTGAATTGGTGAATGCACGAATTTTTAGGAATCTTATCTGTCATGGAGTGAGGCTGAGATAAATGTGCTTGGATTTTTTTTTTTTTTTATCATCTTGCATCATAACCTGAGGAAATATTTCCAGAGAGTACAAAAGTATGTTTGAGCAGTCAGCAGGAAGATCAAAGTCCTTTTAATAGCTGCATTTAAGTGGAAGTACAACTTGAGAAACACCGAGTCGCTCTGTGGGACTGAAGCCAGTGCAGATTTTAAGGCGACATTAAGGCTTGTTTGAATAGGCTTACTGATTCTAGGCCAGACAGGTTCACTCCTCCAGGGAGATTTTTTTTTTATTAGCCATCAGAGAATTAGGCAGAATTAGGTAACCACACAAATATGAGAGCTCACATTTCAGTGCATTCCATCCCCTCCCATTCAGCCAGACTTTTCCACTCACCCTTATTCATGCAGGCCAGTCATAACTGTTTATGCAACGTGGCAGTTCTTCAACAATCACGGCCTTCTTTGCCGTTTCCCGTTCAGCTCTAGGTCACGCATGTCATTGCTCTGATCGGTTAAAGTTGTGTCTAAAATGGATTTGAACTCATTGATCCCACTTATTTAAAAAAAAAAATCAAGTGAGAGGTTCTAGCTAATTCATATTTGTAGCTTTCTTGTGGTGTCCATTAATCAGGAACAAGTTTGGGTTTTTTGTTTAGTTTTTTTCTGTAGGAAAAGTGTCGCATTTTGAACATATTTACTAAACGGGGCAAGTTGGTGTGAGCTTGCAATTGCAGAAATGTGCCAATGGGAGTGAAAAATTATGCAAAAACCGAAGACGCAGCTCAATTTATTTGAATAACGCAGCCCACATAAGCAGGTCGGAAACCAGAATAGTACAGCGTAAACTTTATGCTTTATGTTTCCCTCAAGAAACGACATGTGAACTGAGATCAGCGAGTCTTTACGTTTTTGAGATAAAGGCAAACTCTTCTGTTAGAACTTGCTGGGAACTGTGCTATTAAAGGTGAACTCTGACAGCTCAGGAGGACAACTGCACCATTACAAACTTCACACGAGCTTATATGCAGTTAGCCTGGATGTGCTGCTGTAGCAGATATGTTTGGGGACCATAATCCCCAGAGATTCCTCCTCTGATCACATGCTGTAGTTCAACATGTGCTTTGAATCTTAGTTATAGTTGTACTAACAAGAGATTACCAGCGGGTCCCAACCTCATGAGTCTCTGCTTTAAAGTATGTGGTAATATTTTCTACCCGTGCCTTTATCACTTGAATATATTGTAGAGGACTTTTTTTTTTCAAAATCCTATATTTCATCACCCTCACTTTTGTTTTCTTAGTAATGTCTCTTTGAACGCGGCAAAGAGCAAGTTACAGTAAAAAAAATCATTTGTTTTGAGGAAAAAGTTGAATTGTTAGTCAGGCGATCAACACCAAACATTTGTTACTGTTTTTCGTTGCACGTGAATGGATACCTTTGGATTTTGGACTCAAATAGGTACAGGGTTTGTTGCCCCTGACATGTGGTTTTTGTTTTGTTTTTCCTCCTGACATCCTACTAGCATTAGGTTAGTGTTATATTAGCTTATTTTTTTACACACACAGAAACCAGAAAAAGGTTTGTAGACTGAAAAGACGAACTGGGTAATGTCCTAATCTGAATACCTGTTCATCTGGTATCCCTCCATGGCCAAATGCCACTACACAATCAGCTTTTTCCCTTTTCCACAATGTTCAGAGATTTTTATGCACAAAAAGCTTTAAATTGTTAAGTCTGCTTAATTCCTGTTTGATGAAGGTTCAGAGTTAAAAACTTGATCACATAATAAACGAATAATGCACATCTTAAAGTGCACGTTTTGGATTAATCTCTGATCAGGCTTTTATTATTTAACCTATTACATATCATCTAACACCCCTTTTTTAACATTTGACCTCCAACAGCAGGAGATTCTGCTTTGGCTGTAGTCTATACGAGAATGTTTGAGAATGATTTTAGTATACAAACATAGATAATTTATTCCTCCTTTTTAAAGGCAGCTCATGTTGTGGATTACTTATGTTGTTATAAATGCAGCAGGATGGAATCAACCTCAGAAATCCCCCTGAGCAATCGCCCACTGAAAAACCGTCACCACCAAAATGCTAAAGTTATCATGGAGCTGTGATGTTTTCATAGCACTGGACCTTTTTACGATCAGGTGGTGTGGAAGTGGGCGTTGATATCTGTGAGGTTAGAAGTTTGTCGGTCAGAGCATGTGAATAACCTCATGGGATCTGTTTGGGTTCTCATTTTTAGAGCTGGAGTTGGTGACGTTATCCTTCAGGGTCAGACTGGCTTAGCTACTGAAGTGAAGGGCCACATGATGAACAGATGAATACAAACATGACACACAAAGTGCTGAAATATGTTCAAATCCACGAACTCTGGTAGATGTGACAGCTCTGTAATAAGCTGGTCTTCAATCGACTTTCAGTCTTTAAAAATATTCTTTTTTATAAGTTAAATAAATGCCTGCATCTGATAATTTAGAAAATAGTAGACACAGATCCATGGCCATATTCATATGAAGTATTTTCTCTTCTGTCGTGACCTGTGTGTGTGTGTGTGTGTGGGGGGGGTAGTTTTTCTTTAAGGATGGTCCACTAACCAGTTATCAGGCTGTATTCACCTACATACCTCTGCAGGCTTACCTAGGCTGCTAGGGCACAGGTGTCAAACTGCAGGCCTCGAGGGCCGATGTCCTGCAGGTTTTAGATGATCCAACACAGCTGATTTAAATTCCTAAATTACCTCCTCAACATGCCTTGAAGTTCTCCAGAGGCCTGGTAAGGAACTAATCATTTGATTCAGGTGTGTTGACCCAGGGTGAGATCTAAAACCTGCAAGACACCGGCCCTCGAGGCCTGGAATTCGACACCCCTGTGCTAGGGCATGAAAACAGAGTGTACAGAATCATCATCAATTAGCCAAATGTAACGAGAGGAGTGGGGGGGGGGGGGGGTGTAATTCTTTTACAGATTTGTATTCAGGGTTCTTTGGTGTCTCTTTATTAATGTCTTTTATAATGTCTCTTTTTTATCAACAGATAATACCACCAGGAGGGAACACATCATTTGATGTGGTATTTCTTGCTCGAGTAGTTGGGAATGTAGAAAATACATTATTTATTAATACATCACATCATGGAGTGTTTACATACCAGGTACAAATGAAGTGGCACACCTTTTTTTTCTCTCTTTTTTTTTTTTTTTTTAGTGTGAAACATGTGATTAATGTTGCGTATCTGTCTTTGAAACTGAAGGTTTTCGGGGTTGGTATACCAAACCCCTACAGACTGCGACCCTTCATTGGGGCCCGAGTCCCAGTAAACAGCAGCTTCTCACCTCTTATAAACATCCACAACCCATACAGTGAACCACTGCAGGTAATACGGACACATTGTACCCTTTGTTTATTTTATTTGCACATTTTATTTGATGATTGATTTGGTCTGCTTCTTGTCTTTGCTTCAGGTGGTTGAGATGTACTCCAGTGGTGGGGATTTGCATCTAGAGCTTCCCACAGGCCAACAAGGAGGCACTATAAAATTATGGGTGAGTCCTCCTTTTGATTTTAAAGCTATGGACCTGTTGTGCTTGTTCACATTAAATATGGCCAGTGTTTCCAATAATGAGGTCATTGTATGCTGTTAGTGATGGGGGAAATTCCACCCACTTGCTGTTCAAGCCAATCAGGCAAAAGTTGTCTTAAAGCGAGAGGAGCTGAAGGATTATTTTGACCCATGAATCATACAGATTAGAGTAAAATGGGAATGAGAGCAAAGTGAGGTTTTTAAAGGACAGTAGGCGGTCCCACTGACGCTGACCAACCCTCCCCTCCTCCAGGAGATTCCCCCATTTGAGACAAAAGGGGTGATGAGAGCCAGCTTCTCGTCCAGAGATGTGGACAACCACACGGCTTTCATCAGAATCAAAACCAATGCTCCCAATGAGGACCAGTTCATCATTCTCCCCGTAGAGGTGGAGGTCACATCAGGTGTGCTGTTAAACCTTTGTGTGACAGTTCTTTTTAATCATTATTCTCTTCTAACACTCGTGTTTCACTCATTGTTTGCAGCCCCTGGTATATACTCCTCCACAGAGATGCTCGACTTTGGTACACTCAGATCACAAGGTTTGCTTTCCTTAAAGAAATGACATCTTTCAGTATTTTCTTTTTCAAACTATCCCCTGACTCCTCCCTCTGATCTCTGCCTCCTACTTCCTCATGTTGCAGATCGTCCAAAGCTGCTGAATCTACACCTTTTAAATTCAGGAACAAAAGATGTTCCCATTACGGTGCGTATCCAAAGCAAAATAAAGCATGAACACAACAATTATCTCAAGGCCACTAAGAATCCATGACTGTATTCATGCTGCTTTTCAGAGTGTACGTACAACACCGTCAAACGAAGCCGTCACAATAGACTTCAAAGCAGTTACACTCAAAGCTGGAGAGAACAGATATACCAAAGTCGCAAGTATTAGTTTTGATGGTAAGTTGAGTTTTACTTCAGTTCTCTTACTTGGCAGGTCACAGGAAGCTGAATTTGTCGCCGTCTCTAACACTGACCTGTGACATGGTCATTCATAAGAGTTCGGTTGAATCACATCTTCTTCCTGAGGAAACTCATGAACATGATGCTTCTTTGGCAGCTTTCTTTATAAAGTTACGTTTCAACTTTGGTACAGAGTTGAAACATAATTTCACCGTCAAGATACAAATCTGTATAAATAATCAAAAGCTTCAGTTGTTCTCATTTGACTTGGAAGGAACTTCTAAAAACTACTATTTCCTTCCTTTCTATTGCGCAACATCCTCCTGCAGGCCCTTGGATGTGTTTTGCAGTGTCTTATCTGCTCTCTGAATCTTTTTTTTTTTTTTTTTTCTGTAGCCTCAAAAGCCAGAAGACCATATCAGTTATCTGGAAAAATAACCGTTAAAGCAAAAGAGAAGAGTTATTCCAAGCTTGAAATCCCATACCAAGCAGAGGTTTTAGACGGGTAAGTTTTTCTGAGGATGAACATGGAGAGAAATGAAAATGTTGCTGTAAGAGTTAATTTGAAGCTTCACTGCTGTGTGTGTGCTTCCTCTTGTGGCAGCTACCTGGGCTTTGACCACACAGCCACATTGTTCCACATCAGGGACAGCCCCGTGGACCCAGTGGACAGACCCATCTTCCTCACGAATGCCTTCAGCTTCGCAATCCGGATACACAATGTGTCCCTCCCTGAAGAGGCCAAAACAATGTTTAATGTGAGCAGAAATGCATTAAACAAAGAAACATAAAACAGTCAAAGCTGAGAAAAGTTCAACTGAATCTTTTTGGGTAAAATAATTTGAATAGACATGCAAAATGTTACCCTCGTAATATGAATATTTTCCACGTTACAGCCTCTCAAAGTGCATCGGTATGCTCTCATGGAATTTATCATTGTTTATTGTAGTAAAACAATCACCTGCTTTCGGGTCTCGGGTTGGAGATACTCACTGATTTCTCTGGAACGACCCATCCAAGGTCATCCCGACTGTGAAGTCTGATCTTCCAGCATCGCGCTGACATCGCTTTCATTTATTTATGTTTTTCTTTCTGTTTTAGGTGCAGAACTTCAGCACACCCATCCTCATCCCCCCACACGAGTCGCGTTACATTTTCTCCCTCCTCTTCCGACCAGTTCGACCATCAATCCACATAGACAGCAACATCCTGCTCATCACAAACGCATCAAAGTTTCACCTGCCTGTTCGGGCTTACACCGGCTTCTTGGAGGTACGCAGTGAACGTGAAGTGGGTGCAGACGGGCGAACTCGGTCTATCATTGTAAATACAATTGTTTACTCTTAAACAATAAAATAATATCCACTGAAAGCTCCTGTGCTAGTTATAGATGCTCTTGCCTCGCAGTGGTTTGGTTCACTAATGCCAGACTGCATTATAGCTTCATAATACATCGCTGTTGAATCTGGTACTTAAATCTACTTTAGAGTGTCTGTCTGTGTAAACATGCTGTTTTTACTGCCTGTTTTTACAGCCTCTGGTTCTGCCTCCCAGTCTGAAGGAGAACCTGCTGGACTTTGGTGTCCGCAGTGCAACAGACACCAGCAGCATCATATTTGTAGTGGTCAACAGTAACCCCATAGAGGTGAGAAGCCGTACAAGTTGATATTGGAGTGATCGATTGTAAATTGTCACAGCTCGGCATCTCGGGATGAAAGTTTCAGAGCTTTTAGTATCGTTAGGCTTCTAAAGCTTTTCCCCCATGGACGTGCTCAATTTCATAAGATTGCAAAGTGCTGAGTAAAACTCAGGCTAACGCAGCTGACACAACTGAGTTAGCTGTTGTGTCCTTATCTTCAGATAAACCTGGTTGTGGTTTGTTGGTTAAAAACTCCACTGTAGATGAACGGATGCTGGTTAGGGTTAGGCTGTTAGGTTGTTTCCACAGTGTAAACCATGTAAAGTAAACACATGCTGCTTGGCAAAAGTGAAAAAGCGCCACTTTGTTCTTTTCTGTCCTCCAGCTGGAGATTAAGTCCTGGTTGGTCACAGGAGACAGTCTCTCCATGGAGCTGCTGAAGACCGAAAAAGGAAACACAACGGTGGCCCAGGGTCACCTGGAAGAGCTGCAGAACACCTCAGCCTCCCATCATAAAACGGTAAGACCTCCACAGCCCGAACGCCATAACGCTAATCCCCACAGGAAGCTAGAGTGAGCAGAGCAAGCTTCAGTCTGATGCAATCCAGTCCAGTGAAATCCTACGACATGAGTTTCACTTCAGCTTTTGTGGTTGTAGTTTGTAAGGAGGGGGGTTTCTCGTGAGACACATGAACAAGGTCACCACTTCTGTATTTATTTGTAAAAATTTAAACTGAAAACTTGTGACAGTTTATAAATATCTATGTTCATGTTTTTTGAGAAAAAGCATGAATCTCACATGAAAAGGTTAATAAATAACAAATAACTGTTAAGCGCAGTTTACAATTTTGACTTTTTTGGCTCTAATAATTAACATAAGCAAAAGTATTTCATTAATCTGAAGCTCCCGGTTCTGTTTTTCAATGCTGACCATAAATGCCCTGTTATGGAGGCTTAAAGAAGATGCAGCTTAGCTGGGCCTGGTGTCCTCCAGTCAGTGCCCCCCATCCTCACAAACAGCTGACTCACATTCATACATTAACCTTAGTATATTTAATGAATGCAAAATGCAGAATTTTACCTCTTTGCATTATAAAACCTCAAGTACAAAAGATTTTTGTATTTTTAGCAAGTAATTTGAGGTCCCACCTCGTCCACAGGGTGATGTGAAACTTGAAAGTTTACCCAAAATGCACTATTTCAGGTTTTCTCCAGAGAGTTATCAGGAAACAGATCAAACACACAGCACACCGCCGCTTGTTTCTGTTCCTGTGTCAGAGGCGTTAAACTGCTGCAGTTGGCTGAAACTGTTGATCTAAGATTTGAGCTTTAAGTTCAGAGGTTTCTCACTTTGTACCGATTTTATCTGGAGTGAGGTTTGTAACACAGATCAGGCTGCTGCCTGGCTGAGTTAATGTTGTTGTTAGTAATTCACACTACTGTGAGTACTTTAGAGATCACAAGAAACAGGAAGTTGTTTAAAAGTAGAAATGAGAGACGCTGAGCAGAAGTTGGTAGAAGCACAAAAGTATCATAAAAAAGTCTAGAAATCTGTAGTTCCTAAATAGATAAGACTTTACTAGCGGAGGAATAAATGGTGTAATGAACTATTTCTCTTATCTTAAGAAGCATAAAGATAATAACACTGGACAAAAACAAAAAAGAGACTTATTTATTGGAGGAAGTGACTGAGACAAACTTCATGTAGCAGCATGTTTTCCTCAGTGTTGCTGGTAGCTAATACACCACTTGGCCTGCTGATTAATGAAGAAGCATCTTCTCATATTACTGAGGCTGTCAGACCAGCTGAGCTCGTAAAGTAGACCCTGAAAGTCATTCTAGCTACCGTTTGAAGCACTCAGAGATTCCCTCAAGTCAATTTATCTAAAAGCTCCGTGAACCGCAGTGTCGTACAGCTAAACAAATCAGAAAATGAAACAAAATGATAAAAAAAGAAACCTCTCAAGGGGGAAAAGAGTTTGGAAAGTATGTAAATATATATATCGTACACAACCTTGAAAAACGATGAGTTTCAGATGGAGTTTTGGTTAGTTTTGTGGGAATAGCAGCTCAGTTTGAGACTTCTTTTTGTATCCTTCTGGGAAAAATAGATTCCAGAAAAGTCTTTTTTTTATCTTGAAAACTTGTTGGAGTAAGCAAGTCGCATGTTTTGTCATTCATATAAAAAAATCAAAGAATTAAGTTTTGTTTGTTCTTTTGATTTCAAGCTCTTTCCTTCCAAGCAGCATCTCATTTTGAATCCAAGAGGTCTTCTCACTCAGATAATCTTTTCTGTCATTAAAGTGTTTGGTTTTAAATATTTTAATCATCTTAAATCAAAATTGAAACTATGTTCTTGATTGTTTTTCAGTATTTCAGTACTTATTTCCTTTTTAAAGGGAAGGCAATGAAACCTGTGAAAGAAATTTACTGCATGTGTGTTTTGCTGTCTCGGATGTGGAGGCTCTTCAACCACAGTGACAAGATCGGAGATAAAACACTGTTATTCCAAGCAATTTGATGATGTGTGCAAAAAAAACCAAAAAACAAGAGGGGACGGACTTTAGAGAAACTGCAGCTTGTTCACAAAGTGCTGAGAGACAGAAAACCCTTGTTTGTTTTCACAGGTTATATTAGCATCCGGATATTACGCAGCATTCAGAGTGACACTAGTGGCCAAAGCTCTGGAGGGCACATATGACGGGGCTGTACACCTCACCACAGATTATGAGGTAGGCTGGCTGGTGTGTAGTTTTCAGGCAGTTTCTTCAACATAAAAGCATAACCTGGTGTTGTTTTTGGCCTCAGATATTAACCATTCCGGTGAAAGCTGTCATCGCAGTGGGCACATTAAACAGCTCTCCCAAACACATCATTTTGCCACCTTCATTTCCGGTAAGTAACACAAAATTGATTTCACAACTGAATTCACAGCCGTCATGTGCTGGCAGCATGCAGAAGATGAGTGTTTAAGTTTAAAGAAAAAAAACAGGCAGCTTCCTGTTTAATGCCTGAGGTGTTGGATTAAGTTACATGTCTTCTTCTTTAGGGGAAGGTAGTTCACCAAAGCTTTAGCATACAGAGCTCCTTCACACAGAAAGTGAGACTGCAGCAGATCCGCTCCCTGACAGAAGACATCCGATTTTATTACAAACGTCTCCGCAACAGCAAAGACGAGCTGGAGCCCAGACGGAAGTCTAAGGTACAAAAATCCTTCCAGTCCTCAACAACACAAAAAGTGGGTCACGCTTTCTTTTGAGACACAAACGTATTTTTATTACTTTTTTTACAGGTGGCAAACATTTATTTTGACGCCGGCTTGCAGTGTGGTGATCACTGTTATGTGGGCCTGCCATTTGTGCTTAAATGTAAGTTTTAGTTGTTATTAAACTCTGTGTTTGTGTCCACGTCTGTGTTTTTAACAACAACCCCTTTGGACCGGACTTATGTCTCTGTGAGGAGGTGGGATCCTTTTAGTGTCTCAAATTTTGAAGCTTACTGCCAACCAGTTGAGAGAAGCTAACAGGTGCTAACAGGTGTGACATGATCTTTGTCACACGTCTGTGAGGAGCCTAGCAGCAGCATTTTGGACAAACTGAGTTGTTTTCCTTTGCATCTAGGTGAATATCATTATTGATATCAATTCATCATAGGAGTGAAAGGAGATATGTTTACTGATGATTTGATCCAGAGGAAGTATGTATAGAGAGAAAAGGATGGGACCTAAGATAGAACCCTACACCAGCACAGTGCTGCTGGTGAAGAAGAATAGTTTACAGTAAACATAGAGAAGGATCTATTATTCAGGTATAAGATGAACCAGCGTAGTGAAGATACCAGCACTGATGTACACACGTTGTGGTCAGTGCTGTTAAATACAGCAGTGAAGCCAAGGAGGACGAGGATGGCACAGCCCCCAGAGCCCGAGCAAACTTTTATCAGTGGATTCTGTTAATGAAGAAAGACTTTTTTCCCAGACTTTTAAAAGAAATGGAAGTCTGGAAGACAGGCTGGTAGTTTTTTGGGTAAGATGGGGTCCAGGTGGTTATTCAGCAGGGCTTGAACAAGTACCTGCTTACAGAGAGATGGAGCAGTACCAGTAGCCATAGAACTGCTGTTTAATACAGTTTTACAAACTCGTTGTAGCCCTTTTGGGTGAATTCCATCTGGAGCAACATCTGCTCATTTTGAAGTGACTTTTTTTTCCTTCCCTAATGTCGCTAAGTGAGAACTGGAGGATTCAGAGTAAATTTGGATTTACTCTGGATTGAATATTGGGTCTAATACTGTCAATTCAGTTGATTTCATTGTTCTGTGTTTAATAAAAGTTAGCTGTAGGAGTGCTAATACAGCTTGAAGAAGCTATTCTTTGTTTGCAGTCATTTTTTCTTCATGACTGCAAGTTTTGGTCAGACGATGATTTTTCTGCCGCAGCAGCTTCAATCTCTTGTTATTTAGTTTATTTGGACTCTTTCATCGCAGCTTCATTAATATTATTTGATCTCTCCACTCTGTATGTGAGGAGGTGCACACACTGAGACCGAGAGCAAGGAAAGGAGAAGTGAGGTGTCTGTAAACAACAGCAGTAAAGTCGGCTCAGAAATATATAAAAAGAACAACTGAAGTGTTATTTCTGATGTTATTATACATGCATAGCACACACAGATAATACTGATGATTCATTTTTAAATCTCACAGTTATCATCGATACGTGGCATCCCTAATCCTCGAGAGATGTGGGTTTATGGTCGAGTCCCAGCCCTAAAATAAATCTAGTCTGAGCCCATGGTTGAGAATTCATGGTTAATTTTATTTATTTTTTCCTTCCACAGCTGAGGCTAAACCTCATGGGCTGGCGTTACAGGAGGATATCTGGGACGCCGATGTCGATCTTCACCAGAAGCTCCTCAGACGATGGAAAGAGCTCAAGGAGCGCTCTGTGCACAAGTAAGCATGTTGTGCATTCAAAGCGCTCTATGAAATAAAAGTTCTTTCCAGGATAAAATAAAGTAAAAATGTAACTTCTTTTCTCACCAAAGGATCGAAGCTGTCTTTGAAGTTAACACAGATCTCCAGAAAAACGTGCAGGCTAAAATAACCGCACACCTGACGTGGCCTTCGCTGGTCAACTCTTCACAGAGAATCACGTTCCCCCTGACCAACACCAACAGCTCCTCTGTGAGTACTCGCCCATTAGCACACGGCACACAGGCTTTGTGTGTTTTAAACATGTTTCAAACTCAGGCATGACATCGTTTCTCCGCAGGACGAGGAGGTGATTTTGCAAAACCCTGCAGATGTCCCTGTTTATGTCCAAGTACTCCCCTTGGCGCTTCTACCCAACCCCTCTGTGTTTTCTGGAAAACTGGCCGACAGGTAAGAAGTCACAACAAAACTCCTGCTTATTCTTTTTTCCCCTCAGCTTACACTGACAGTCTTCTTTACTACTTTTCTTTTCCAGGTTTCCTTTAGGAAACTTATCCAACATCAATATAAACACAAACACCTTCGAGTTCCAGGTTCACAGAAATCAAGTAAGTCCATTGTTGATTTGGTGGCTTTTCAGGAAATCGTAGAATCAGCTGCTTATTGTGCTGCTAATCACTGTCCTCTTGTCCTTGGATCTGACAGCATGTGGAAGCTGTTTGGCTCTAACAGTCTCTCCGTTTGTGTGACAGACATCGCTAATGAGGAGCAGTACAGGCTTTGTAGAAGGCTCAACCAGGCCCTTTGTGTACAACCTCCTCCTGCTGCCTGGAGAAGTCAAGTCTTTCAACATAAGATTTACTCCCATTGGAAACCACAGTGTCTCCTCCCTCCTCATAGTCAGGTAATACCACATTTTAATGTTAGAAACTAAAACAAAAATGCACTCCTCCACTGAAATTAATCACTTTACTGGGGCATCTGTTTAGAAACAACCTGACGGTGATCGACACGATCATACTTCACGGACGAGGCACGACAGAGAGCCTGAAGGTCGCAGGGAAGCTTCCAGGACAAGGCAGCTCCCTGAGGTTTAAAATGACTGAAGCTCTGCTGAAAGACTGCACAGAGAGTGAGTTTATATTATAAACAATACAAGAGAGCAGTGTCACCCAATCAATGTGAGCCATTCGTGTTGCAGCGTTGTAGAGGTTCATCTTAAGTTCAACTGTCTGTTGGCAGGAATATGTACTCATTATGTTAGTAATTGGCCTGCTGGTCTATTTTTCTATAGATCAGTAAATCTGCCAGTGTTCAATTTCAAAGGCAGCCCCATCCAAGAGAACTCATATATGTGCAAAGTAAAGCTCAAAAAATGCAATGAAATAAAACAGATTAGGCATGTAAAATATCACAGAGAAAAAGACAACATTATGTATTAATTAAACATCCTAAATTAAAATATCCAAACACGTAGTGAGCCCTGCTGTTAACAGGTTTTATTCCAGTACATTTACTGTGTGTGTATCAGTATGTTCTATCTAATTTTTCCTCTTTTGAAACATTAAGTTGAATCTTTTTATTGTCCCTGTTTTTTGTTTCAGAAACAAAAGTGAAAGAGCCAAACTTCACTCTGAAAAAGACGTTCAGAGTGGAGAACACGGGTTTGCTCCCGATCACCATCAAATCGGCAGAAATCAATGGACAAGCCTGCGAAGGATTCGGATTCAAAGTTCTCAACTGTCAAGAATTTGCACTCAAGCCAAATGCTTCGAAAGACCTCGTCATACTGTAAGGACTCACTGCTACACACATACCTCCATCGTCAGGGTTTTTCCTGTGCGTGCGTGTGTGCGTGCGTTCCCCCCTTCACCACACGAGCCATCCCAAATACGCCCATCTGAGGCACAGAAGCTCATTTAAGTGCTGTTTAAATGTTCTCTTTGTTGAAAGTTAACTTGACTGGGGAGTAGTTACAAGTGCTTTTGTCAGGCAGGGGAATCAATAATGGAAACACCTGCATTAATTCAACTTTTTCCAGTAATTCTACAAAAACACAGTCACTGATACTCAAACGTTGCTTCCCTAAATTTGTAAAATAAAACGTAACAAAGAGGTGTCAGAATCTGGCCCAGTGGTGTGGCCAGGAGAGCCATGCTGTGATTGGAGAAGGATTTACGGCTGCAGAAGCCCTGAGGCAGAAATTTACCCTTTCTTTACCCTGCCCTGACAGGTGTATGAAAAGACCCAAACCCACACAGCAGTGAGACTGAAGAGTGGGAATATAGGACACTATGACAATGACTTATCAAACTTATCAGGGCACGAGTTTATAAAGCTTTTTCACTCGTATTCGAGGCTTACTTTATGCTAAAGCTAATCTATTCTGCTATTTTCTAGCTCTTTGTGGTCGCCCTCTCTTTAAAGCTGCTTTATAGATCAGCTTTCAAGCTTTCATTTTTGATAATGTTTACAGTTGAAGCTAGATTGGTCAACCCTGTTGCGTTTTTTTTTTTGGGGGGGGGGGGTTGTGTAAATTTCAAAGATTAAGGCTTCATTAAGAGTTTGCTTCAGAAGCACTTTGAAATCTCTCCTATGGGGTTGTTGGTGTGCATTTTATTGTGTAATTAATTTTTCCATATTCAACCTCAGGGGGTCCTCTGAATGATGAAGCATTTTTACTGTTGTTCCTTTTTTGCTTTGTGATAAAAGTTTCGTGTTTATGGTTGCACCACCCGTGAAAACGTACAAACGGACGGATATCAGAATATAAAAGAATATATATTGTTTGAATGGAGTGAAAATGTATTCAAAGTGAAAAGGGTTCTAGAAAAAACTCCTGCAAGTCATGACTCGAATATTCCAAATAGGAACAATGCACTTGGACACAAAAAGTGTGTGTGTGTGTGTGTGTTATATGAAAAGAATAAGCTGAGTGAATTCCATAAATGTGTTTTCATGGCTTTGTTTCGTTTGAATTCCTGTACTTTTCCAGGGCGCTGTTGTTATTGTGCAGACACAGAAACACCCAGGTGCTGACACACCTGGTTACAATTCAAACATTAATACTGCATCTCATGTCCCAATAGTAATACTTATTACTGTAGATCTTTCTAACTGGTGTATTTGTCTGATTTACCCACCTATTTGATGAGTTTGAATAACAAGGGTTTATTTTTGGTAGTTTTTATATGTACGCAACCTTCTTGCTGTCCTTGGTTTGTTTCTGCCTCGGTGAGAGTTTACCTGTGATATTGGGCTGTAAATATAATTTGTTTTGATCGGGACAGTCAGGTGAAACACAATGGATGTTTTTAAAGATTTAGACACAGAGAGAAATTTGGCTAGATCCTCTGAGGCGTGTACGTTCAGACAAAAGCCTCTCAAATGTTTATTAAAGGCAAAGAAACTTTGAAACCAGACACACCCTTCATCTTTATACTGTACATATCTTTGTGTATATAAATAACTCATTAGCTCATAAATCATAAAGATACCTTCCAGGTGTTTCCTCCCATGAACAGGTTTCACGTGGATCGCAGGACAGGCTGCTCAGTGTTTTCTCTCCTTTCTTGTCAGGTTTACACCCGATTTCACTTCCTCTCGAGTGATCCGGGAGCTGAAGCTGGTGTCGTGCGGCGGCTCAGAATTTGTGTTTGTCCTCAATGCCTCGTTGCCCTATCACATGTTAGCCACATGTGCAGAGACCCTGCCTAGGCCCACCTGGGAGCTCCAGCTCTACATCATTGTGTCTGTCATTATGAGGTGGGTGTCGCCGCACAACGCAAGCAAAACATGCAGAACACAGTTCCACGTGACAAAACTGAGTAGCTGTAGAGTTGACTTCAGGGTTTTAACCTGAATTTCTGCAGTTAGGCCATCAAGATTATGTTACCCTTAATCTAACTTTTAATATTAATTCCTCTCCTCCTGCTCATAACCAATGCTCTTCTTTCTTTATCATTGGGATTGCTCTTTTTATTTTAAAGCAGGATTAGATTTAAATAAAACTTTATTTGCTTGCTAGAAAAGCAACAGCAAAGACTGTATGCTCACTAAAGACAGACGAGGATGAGGAAAGAGCAGAGAGGATCTGTGTGCACGCATTTCTGCTCTCAGCTATTTAGTGCTGCTCACTCATTGTGAGCGGGGCTTCATGCAGCTCCACCTGCACACACCCACAGGGAACAGGGTGGTGTTCAAGGCTAACAGGTGCTCTTACCTGGAGACAGAGCTGCACTTTTATTAATGAACCCGATGTTTGTTTAAAACACTGAAACAAAAAGTGTTGTTATAGCAGCAGCCTTGTCACGCTCACGCTGTAACCCTGCACTCAGGTTTAATGGTAGGATACTTAATCTAGTTCTGCAGGTAGGTCACATGTTTGCATGGGATTGTTTATAAGCCTCAATTATGCTTGTATAGCAACGGCTTTGGAATACAGTTTAAACTAAGTTAGCAGAAAGCTTGATCTCAATCTGACAAACGGTTCATGTGTGCTGTTTGTTTGTGTTACAGTTCCATGTTTCTGATAGTGATCACCACGGCCTACCTGGAGGCTCAGAGCATATGGGAGCCCTTCAAGAGGCGCGTGTCTGTGGAATCCAACTCCACCTTGGAGACGGGGAGACCCTTCAATCTCAGGGACATTGTGCAAATTCACACTGATTCAAAGTAAGTGTAAATGCTCAGTGACAACCTGGGCAAAGCCCAATCACGTGGCATAAGCGGGTGTTTTCAAAGGACATCTCGGTAAAGAGAACTGATTTTTGAGGCGAGAAAGAGGATGTAAAAGTGGTGCAGCAAACGCGCATTAAAAATTAGCCTTTCAAGTGTTTGTGTGCAGAACTTTTTTTTTTAAAGTTCAAACAGGATCAGTGTCCAACCTCTAAACATCTGAATGTGAGGGTGAACGTAATATTATTATTATTAGTGTCGTTTTCACACCAAACTGAATTTTTTTGGCTCCTAGCCACCTAACCACAAAAAGAACTGGTGCACACTTACCTGCGTGACTCTCACCTGGACTCGTTAAGTCCGTCCAAGCGTCCGTAGCCAGCTTGTCAGTCCTTTTCAGCATGTTGAAGTCATTTATTAGGATGCTGTTCGCACATATTTCGGATCTCACCAAACCTGGAAACTGACCGTCCATCACCTCCAGCTGTTCTTCCCCGGGAGCGTGAAGCTTTTGTGTGTGTGTGTGTGTGTGTGTTTATTGTAGACTAAGAGCTGCTTTCTTGTAGAGTTGGAAGCTGATGTTAAAATACATTTTTGAACAACGACCATGATGGGCACCCCAGCATTTCCCATTTGTTAACATCCTTAGCTCTACACATTCATGCGTTCATGTGAGCTCTCCTCATATAGGTATCATTGAAATTTATAGAATTCACAGATTAATAAATTCATGTTAATCCCACAGCTCTGTGTGCACTAAGTAGTTACTCCAATGAGCATCATTTCTCAGTAATGTCATTTTTCATTCATTCAAAATTTAGACCTGCAGTCCAGATCTGGCCCTTATTATCAGGCACTCCTTAAACTTCAGGCTTCAGTCATTAAAATGTCCAAACATTTGAAGAAAGTCTCATTTTCTTTGCTGCAGGATTGTTTTTGTTGAACACAGATTTGCTGTTTATTAACTGGATTAAATGCCTCTGACATGCCAAGAAGATTGCTGATGGCCGTTTGCCTGTGGCTAACCGCTTCCTGCAGTTTTTACCATGTCTGGCACTGAAACAGCTTATTGGCCGTTATCACCGGCCATTCAGTCGATTTGAATTTTAATCGGAGGCGGACTGAGACGGAGCACAAAGCAAAACTTTATAGTTGCGGATAAACTTTTTTATCTCGTGCTTGTTCTCAATACAGCTGAGAATTCAAATTGAGACCAAATAGTTCTACATGCAAATCTTCTCACTCAGCACCCATCTTTAGAGTGTTCTGGGAGCTTATTTGAACATTTATTTTAACAAATTATTTAAAATAATTT
Source organism: Pelmatolapia mariae (assembly GCF_036321145.2). Classification (NCBI taxonomy): domain Eukaryota; kingdom Metazoa; phylum Chordata; class Actinopteri; order Cichliformes; family Cichlidae; genus Pelmatolapia; species Pelmatolapia mariae. The sequence goes on along the minus strand of NC_086246.1, from coordinate 37,871,308 downwards.
GATAATTTATAGACTCGGCAGTCAAACCTCCTAGGAGGTTTGATGATTTTGCCTCAAATTAAGATTTTGAAAAGCCGCCGTGTTTGATGTTCTTTATCACCGCCCAGAGACAGTTTAAATGTTAAAACTATAAAGATGCAGCATGTACAGAGTTACTGACAGACTTCTTTGTGAACACTCATCTATAGCGACCCACCACAGAACTCCAGAGGTTTATACGCATCCACCAACGGGGCAGCTCGGGGAGGCCGACAAAACAGCAGCCGTCCCTCGCCAGACTCCGACAGCCAGGGTAACAGGTCCAGGATCAGCTTCACCCGCCCACCTATGCAACCTCCTTCCTCCCAGCTCACCAAAGGAAGTTCAGCCTCGGGCAACGAAGGCCCTCCTGCTCCCTGCCAGGTAACCAACCGCAAAGTTCGCAGCACCAAACAGCCTGACCTCCAGAGTCCAAGCTTAGGCGGCCCGTCGCTGCCTCACAGAGGCATCTGCCCCGACGAAGCAGAGTTCGCCAACCTCATTGGAGCCATGGACAACGACCTCGACCGTCCAGAGCCGCTCGGTCCCGAAACTCTTCAGGAGCAGAGTTCTCAGTCCATACCAAGCAAAGGTACAGACACAACTTTTAATGAGAGGAGAAATTCTCTGTGGTCGTTCACAGCGTTTTACAGTGTGTGCTGATATCATTTGCAGTGTTGGAATCCAAAGGGAAGCTGCGCGCTAAAGCAAAAGCCCAGAGGAAGAAGGAAGAGAAGGAGAAAAAGTCAACAGTGAAGACTCAGGGAGACGAGCTCAAAGATCTCGCCGACAACGACGACAGCTCCTCCACGACTACAGAGACCTCCAATCCAGATGTGGAGACCAACATTAAAGAGGTAAAAAAAAAATTTAAAAAAAGTACGTGCCAGCTCTTGTTCTCTATTTGTTGTTTGCTAAAAATATGCTTCACTTTTTCCAGGAACCAGTAAAAAAGAAAGGAAGGACAATAACCCTGGAAACGGCAAAAGAAGAAACATCAAATTTTCTGATTAAACCCAAAACGAAGAAACAAGGAACCACAAAGAAGGAGAACCAAGCAGAAAAATCCAGGTTTGAGTCTTTTTTTCTTTTTTTTTTTCCATCTTAAAGTGACTAAAATAACACAGTGGACTCATTTATGACCTCACGTTTTCCACAGAAGGCTTTTCTTAATGTTCTATTTGTACTCGCATATGACAAAAAACATCAGTGGCACATAGAAATGCTCAGTGTGACTCCACGCAGTCACCTACAAGTTAAACTAAAAGCCACTGCTTCCACTTTGTTCTCTTCCTGACAAATCGTTCGTGTTCTCAGTTCTCTCGAGCTGCCCTACGTAACACCGCTGGAGACCAAGCAGCGGAAGAACTTCCCCTCCAAATCTCTCCATCCTCTCACCAGCATCGCAAAGACGAGACCTCTACAGAAACCTAGATGTAAGTTTTGTATACAATAACTTTATTTAATTATGCCATCCAGAATTTGACCTTCATACTGTGAATATTTTCAGTATTACAGGCCTTCGAAGTACATAGGGGTTTCTCCTTGTGTTTACTGCCATTTTTGAGTCTTCATAAATACAGCAGATATTCACCTGAAATTTCCAGGGCTGAAAAACACATTTAAAGACGGCTCAGTCCTTTAACTTTTAGTGGGTGTAGCACCTGATTATCTATCTATCTGATGGTCTAAAGCAAGATATAATCATGTTTTTGTTCTTTATGGGTTTTTTTTTCTTTGAGCGTCACTATGATGGACTCATACCTTGAATAAAAAGCAGCAGTTTAATGTCTGTGATGTAGAGGAGCAGAATCAGAAAGCAATAGTGCCCTGCATCTGTTTCTGAAAATTCACTGCGGGGTCATATTTTCATGTGGGCTGGGAGGCTGCTCAAAACAACTTGCAGGATATTAAACGTCTCCTTTATACCTTTATACAAACATAGATTTCATGCGTCTGTCTTCGAAATTACGAGGAAGGAAAAAAAATACACGAATAAGCAGTGCCAAAGTTCAGTCCACTCTGTGTACTTGGAGGGTCGATACCTCAGAACATATTCATATTATAAAGGTAAAACTTTGCATGGCGTCATGTAACATGCTGAAAAAAAAAATCAGCCAATTAGAGAGTCAGATCCACTAAGGCCAGCAGGCAGCTAAGAGGCACTTTCCACAGAATGACCTTGGTGGTTTTGGCGTGTTTTTCACAGTAGACGGAAAGCTGGAGGACGGGCGGCCTTCCTTTTTCCCCAAAGCGTCAGAGCTGGGACACAGCAGCAGCTCTGAAGGAGAGAAGGAGTGCGCTTCACCCGAGTGGGACGTCCCTCTTTCCAAAAACAGCATCCGTAAGTCCAGACCCAATCGGTGGCGTTGGCTCGCGTTCAGACCGGTCTTCGACGAGTCTAACGAGCTGCTTTACTTCCGTCTCCTTTTGCAGCAGCTGACAGTCTTCAGCAGATCTCCCTGCAGACAATAAATGCAGATCCTTTCCTGAAGCGATCGGCCACAGCTGGGACCTGCTCCCCTCCACCCACCTCCCCCAGTTTGCTGTCTCGAGGAACCTACAGCAGTGTGGTCAGCAGCAACAGGTGATTCACATGCAGGACAGTCAGTCGTTTAGGACTCTTGTTAACAGTGAGAGGCGCCAAGGCCATAGACAGGACTTGTTTTATCTTGATTTGTCAGAATAAAGCATGCTGCAATTCTAACAAGAGAGTACTGAACACATGCTGTTTTAGTAACGTGCTGTATATTCACAGTGAGATAAACCAGAAGAAAGCCCCAGGAAATAAACTGCCTGCAGCCCTCCCGCAGCCGGGCAAAAACGGGAATCTCACCTTTGCTGACGCTGTAACTAAAGGTTATGACAAAAGCCCAGGTGAATATGGAGCGCTGAACCAATCCTTTATGTTAGTGGGAACAATTTTTCCACTGTGCTTTGTTTACGGGATGTTTTCTGCTCCCCTCAGGTGGCTCTGGCGCAGGTAAAACTGACAGCCAAGGCAAGAGTCTGGAGCACATGAGATCCTTTGAAAGCGACAGCTCAGACAGGTAACAGGAAGGAAAGTGTGCACCAGCACAAATATCTCATTTTAGAGGCAGTTTACTGCAAATTGAGCTGAAATTAGTGTTGAAATAAGCATGAGGTGATATTCTGCTCTGCCACAGGAGTGTTCATTTATTTGGAATGACAGAGCAGATATAATGAGGATGGCATTGGCGCAGGTGAATGGCTCAAAGCTGTGAACAGGTGCCAAGGCTTTGGTTCTGTCCTGAAACTCGTCACAGAGTTCTCTCCACAAATGTTTGGATTGGATTGAAATGAAGTGGCTGTGTCCTTGTTTGTAGATCAGCACACTGCTGTAATGTGCAGTACTCTGGATCGGTGTCCGAGGGCCAGCTCTATTAACTGAGCGTTCCTTTTTATCTTAAAGCTCTGGACTGTGGAGTCCAATCGACACGACCAGCAGTCCAAACTACCAGTCAGCCAACTCTTTCTCCGCTTTTGGCTCCAACAACCACTTCAACCTGACGGGAGGTAAGCAGACGGATGCAGAGCATCGTGTTCAGATTGTTCACAGCCTTCCAGCTAAAATGTGTGTGGTGTCTGTTGTTTTTAGTGTTCAGTGGAATGAGTCTCCAAAAGCCATCTGAGCCTCAGCAGAGCTGGCCAGAGTTCACTACCGCTGTCCCCTCCTCCATCTGGGACATACCGAGCCCCACTGATCCCCTGCACTCCTGGACCAGCACCCCCAGCTCTACGCCTGCCTCAACCACAGTGAGAACTTTTCTGTGACATGATGCAGCTCGCAGATACTCCGACTTCCTGTTCATGATTTTATTAAATTTTTTCCCCTTAGTCACTCCTGGGAAACGGCCGCAACCCGTGGTCTACGACCACACCCTTCGGCAGCTCCATTTGGTCAACGAGTGCAGAGCCAGCCTTAAACCCTTTCCCTCCAACCACCACCTCGACACCTCTGACCGATCTCGTCAGCAGCTCCGCCCCATCGCCACCGCCAGCCGTGGTGGCTTCCACCGAGATGAGTCGGACCTACAACCCCTGGAGCATGTGGGGCCCCACCCTGAGCAGGCGCAGCTCTGAGCCGTGGCCCAGCTCCTCCAACAACACCAACTAAGAAGGCCACGCCGTAGCACTTAAGTCTCTGTACTCAGAAAGCAAATTCTCCTGTAATCAGATTCCTAACAGGAAGCAGCCTGGAGCGATCACCAGCCCAGCGCTGCGTATAGGTCTCTGCAGCTTTTTATTCCCGGGGGGTGGGGGTGGGGAGGGATGCTCACTTTTATTTGGATTTCTTTTAACAGGTTTCCCTAAAGTTAAGAGGCTGATAGCATGGTGAAGGCTGCGTTTGTCCTTAAAAAGTGACACTTGGAGCAAAATCTCTAAAGTTCAGTATTAATGTTGGAACAGACGTCTATTTGAAGCCATAAGTCCCGCTTTCACCATCACTTTGATTCCTATTGGTGGCTTTGAGGTCTGTCATTGCACCAGGCTTTTATTTGGCTGCAGGGATCTTGAATAAATCCAGAGTTGTTCTTCATGAAACAGCCCCCAAAAAAGCTTCAAGAAAATTCATGTCCCCCCTACTTTTGTTTTCTTCAAAGTCTTCTGTGGGAATAAATTGGTCAGGTGATCAAAAAAATATTTAAGTTTGAGGTTTGTATTGTACATCACCTCGATTTGTCAGCAAAATTAAATAAAGGATTTCAGCAGAAACGCTCATGTTTCAGGTTTTTTATTCCATTGAAACATTTCAAGCTTTAGGATTTTACAACAGCTTTGCGTGATTCAAAATGATCCTTCTTTATATGACACTGGGCCTCATTGCAGCCCCTCAGTGCATTCTGTGTCTAAAGCCAGCCTTTATGACCCAAGACGTAGAAAAACCTCAGAATGAGTGAAGAGCTGTCTGAAGCTTCGGGTACGTACACTGACCTCATTACACAGAGCATCCATGACTGGACATGGAACAGCAGAGAGGTTTAGGTTGTTGTGCGCTCCACCTGAAAGCTTAAGCCCTAAAAGTTTACCCAAAACTACTATTTGAAGAAAACAGATCAAATATCCACGGTAACAATGCTGGTTCTGTTCCTCATCCATAAATATGTGTATATTACACGATGAGCATCCTCATCTTATGTCTCAGATTGTAATTTTTAATGTAAGAGATTTTACGTTAGTGCTGTTACGTTGCATGTTACTGATGCTAAAAGTTTATTATTGGGAAAAAGAATAAAATTGTAATCAGTATGATTTGGTGTGTTTGTGAGATGAGTACAAACAACTTTCATGTGACAAAGTTTCAAGCTTTGTTACCCTCAATGTTCGATCCGTTTTCTGATTATTAATCGTAGAAAAACTTTACCAAGTGCATTCTTTGTAAAATTTCACTCATCTTTTAGCCGTGAATCCCCCTGTGTCCAAATAATTTTCTGATATAGCTTTTATTTTTAGATTGTGACACTTGGAGTGGGTCTAAAATTGATTTGGTTGCAGTTTAAATGTCCTTAGCTCTGAAAACGTCATGCTGTAAATAAAATTAAGCTGCAGATTTCAGGCCACTCTGATGTACTCTTGAGGGATTTTAACTCAGAAAACAATCACAATAGCCTATAACAGTAAAAGGTTGCATTGCTTTATTAAATAAAACATTCCAAAGAATCCAGCTTATTGTGATGGGTCAGGTGGGAATATTTTAGTAGTAACCATCTTCCCTGACATCATTTGTGGCTATAAAATGATGTCAGTAAAAGGTCAAAGGGCACTTAGTGATGCAGCAGTTAAATGAAGGAAGTCCAGACTTTACTTCTTGCAGGGCTGTCTGAGGGACTCCTTCAGAAGCTCGCTGAACTTGGCTGTGTCACATTTAGTCAACACAAACACGCTGTGGCTCTTCTTCAGCTGATTTGTGCGATCCAGCGCCAACATGCCTCGAGCAATGGAGCCCTGGAGCTCCACGCGGACGGGACACTCGATGCTCTCCGTCACCACGCTGCGGTCGATGCAGGCCGCCATCGCGTAGGAATCATAGGAGACAAAGCCCGGCCCAAAGTACACGTCTCTCTTAGTCATCATGGCCTCTCTGGAATAAGCCCAGCATTTAGACGTTATCATCTTCATGAAGCGTGCAGCTGGAGCGTCCTGATTGACGAGCTCCTCAAGGAATTCCTGCACAAATCAGGAATTTCAGTTTGAAGTGACCCACACAGCAGGGCCATGCACTTCTGTAAGTGTGGAGATCTTACCCACGCCAGTGCGTTTCTGCACGCATATTCCCACGATGCCAGGTAGGTAGGACAGAGGAACTCCTCAAGAACGATATAGGCCGACTCTGGATCCATGGCAAAGTTAAACTCTGCACACAGAGTCACGTTTCCTTTTCCTGTCAAGGCAGAAGCACCATTATTCACTCCTAAACGCCTCACGCTCGAACACCGGTCACCACGAGGCCGTTTTACCTTCCATGTTGCCGCCCATGATGTACAGGTCCCTGAGCTTTTGGGGAAAACGGGGGTCAAGTCTGACCGCCAGCGCCAGATTAGTGAGCGGGCCAAGAGCCACCAAGGAGACCTGTGGAGGACATGTTTTCTTCCATTAGTGTTTTCTCAAAGGGAATTGTTGAGATCTGTGCCTAACTGAACAAAGAATCATGCTCTTTGGGAAACATCACAATTTAAGATCAAACTGTGACTAAATGAAGGAGTTTTGGAACCTGGTTCTGGTTTTCGGACACCAGTCTTATCATTGCGCTAACTGCATGCTCCTTTTTGATTTTCTCCTCCCAACGAGGATCTTTCTCCTTTATCACATCTCCGAGTCCATCACTTCCAAAGTGGTCAGTGGGTGAGTTTCCCGCTCCAACCAGAGGGCCAGCAGAACCTCGAAACACTGGAATCTACAGGAGGAAGTTCAGATTAGTGCAGCTTTCCTTAGAGATTAACACCTGAGTTCTGCTGACACAACACTGCGGTGTAAACCCTGCTGGTCAGGCTCAGCAAGACTTGTCACAAAATACCAAAGATTACAATATATTAAACTCCGCCAAGGAAGTTACTTTAATGCTGCCATTTGTGTTTATGTGAGCAGAAATTCACTAGTCCAGGAGCCTTTCTCCTAATCTGGTTAAACTAACATTTTATGAACATGCATGACAGGAAGCCTGTTACTGACCCTCAAAGGCAGACAAATTCCATCTGTTTAAACAACCAATGGATGATTTAAAAAGGTATGAAAAAAAAAATCCTTAAAGGGACCTCAGAGAGGGGAGTTTAGAAACAGATCATTGTTTCTAAACATAACATCTGTGTGTTTGTGTGTGTGTGTGTGTGTGTGATGCTGTTTTTATTTAATAATTGATATTTGAATAGCTGGAGGTCTGTGCTCTTCTAATTTCGACAATACCCTAATTGTTGTGACTAATGAGTCTGTGCGCTACATCAATACTTTGAAAAGTAACAACTTAAAGTCAGACTGTTTCTACAGCACATTTAAACACACGTGAACCGAAGTGCTGCACAGCAGGTGAAACATTCAGTAAACAATTCATATAAAATGAATCATTTAAGAACATTACATCTATATTAAAATACACAAATCTGCATTTTCTCAGATTGTGATTGTTCAGACAGCTTCAGTAAACGTACCCCGTTACGCTCACAGACTGAGAGCACCCTCAAAACATTCTGACACACATTGTCGACCGCCGTGTTCCCAAACACGCAGGTGACGCCCAGGATGTGGATGTTAGGCGCCGCCAACGCCATCATTATTGCCTGAGCATCGTCTATGCCGCAATCGGTGTCGATGATCATTAGCTTCTTTTCCATGGTCTTCTGTAAGATTACAAACAACACAATCCATTAACAGTAAAACAGTAAAACATGATGAGCTCCTAACAGGCGGACATACGCACCACCTGGTTTTTCATTAGAGAGGAGCTCTCAGAGTTTTTCACTGCTCTGCCTATCAAATATCTCCAGGATCCTGATTCTCAGCTCACACACTAGATCCTGCTCAGTATTCAGAGCTGTCTGAAGGACCTTTGTCATCATTACCTGTATCTGCTGAGAGAAACTCCTCTAGTGGACTTCTGTACCTTTGGAGCCTGCCTCGGTTCTTGTTGCCTCACACCTGGCTGTGACAGCACAGGTAGGTGGAGACACTCATACAGATTAACTTCTCCTCAATGACCCTTTGGACTCTGAGGTTACTCTTTCTGGCAACAGACAGTTTTGTTTTGTTGTTTTTTTTGACATTTTAATCTTCAAGTCTTCAATCAAAGATTAAACAGCAGTTTAATATTCCTCACCATGACCTCTGAGGAGTGTTATCCTGTTATCAGGTTTGATTTACCCCTCAGCGGTCTTTGGGTTGACTGGCCCTTTTTCTTTTCTGTGTTTGTTAAAACAAGAAATGCCAGGGAAATGCTCTATTAGCAATGAAAAACCTACAGATAATTCTTGAGTCAGTGGTGTCATTTTAGTTCAGAAAGGTACTGAAAGGCGCATTTAAAATCTTTTTACAGGGAAAAAAAAAGTTTTGACACCAATATCACATCAATCATATTTGTTACTTGTTACGAAGAGCAAAATATCCCACACAAATCTGACTAAACTGGGAGCTGCTTCCACCAAAGAGAGCCCTGAAAGCTGAAGGCTTTTCAGAAAGTTTTTAAAACAACCTAATAATAATGAACTCAATTACTTCTGGGCTGAATTAATAAAGTATTTAAGTAAGTAAGTAAGTGAGGTTTGCTCATAGGGGGTCATCTTGATTGTTAGCTCTTTGCCTTACAATAAAAAGCATCTTGGTGCAACTGCTGATCTGATTTGGCGTTATGTAAATAAAATGAAGTGTTATTGGTTATTCAAATAATATAGTCAACTGAAATGTGTTAAATAAATTCTAGTATTGGAACTGAAAAATGAACATATCTTAACCATGAACAAATATTTAAAACAGAAGTTGACCCAAGGTGCTTTAAAACCCGATTTCTAAAAAGAAAAATTAAATTAAAAAAAAACCAAAACGTTTCAAAATACATGAAAAGCTTTAAGGGTTGTTTTGCTGTGTTAACTAATTATTATGGAAAGTTACAATCACTGTGATTTAGTGACCATTGTAACATGTTCAAGCACACTGCTCTGTATAAACTGCTTTTATAACTTTGAAGTATCCGTATCGGTAAAACTGGCCCTGTATTTTACTTGTTATCATATAGCACACCACCAGGGACAGGAGAAGTCATGCTACTAGTGATTCGGCTAAGCTAAGCTAATAGAGCTAAGGTTAGCTTCCTAAACACACAATGAGTGAATATTATATTTATAATTTGCAGATGATTCAGCAAAGAGTGTGTTTCTGATAAAGGACGTGAAGGTTACAATGTGAAATGAGCCGTTAAACAAAAGCATGTAATTAAAATAGCTGCACAGATGAACCTGCTGAAAGACACCACTGTAAGTAGTAACAGGAACAGGAAGTGATCCAATAGCAAGCCACAACCGCCAGAGGACGCGCAAAGATCAAAGTTCAGGTTTGCTTATAGTTTTTAGAGTCAGGTCACCTGTTAGAAGAAAGAAATTACAGTATGTCCACTAAAAAACGGCCAATCTGTATTTATAGAGTGATCGTGCGGTTTAAACTGCAAGTAATGTAATTATGTTTTCGCTTTTAAAGGTTTAAGTCGGATCTCCAATGAACGGACTCACCTTAGGTCTGCGTGCGTGAGCTTCAAAGAGCCACCGCAGGCGCTCGAGTAATTCGTGAGCCGCAGAGGGACACATTTCCGGTCTCTCTCTTATAGCCGTGTCCCCTCTGTCACACTGTCTTGTCTCAATCTCTTCCATTTTTTTCCCTCAGTCTTTCTTACTGGTATGAGTACAGGGCATGGCACTGGTAACCTTTAAACGTTTAAAATAATACCTTGAAATAATGCAGAAAAATATTAACCGTTATGTTATTATTCATGCTGTTATTATTAACATTTTTTGTAGCTATACTGTTAAAAGTGACATACACTTTTAACAGTATAGCTGTGATCAGCAGCTATGCACTCTGTATTGATATGTGTTTGTGTTCATTGTGGTACAGGGATCGTCCTCTGGACCACAGGGCGATGTATAAAGATGCTTCGGACAGCGTCTGCCTTCAGTCTCAACTTTCCCTTTTTAGTACAAACTGATCTGCCTCAAAATGTGCCTGCAGACTAACATCATTATATTTATTTCCATATACACAGAAACTAACTCTACAGTAGATAGTTTGATTTACAGGATATGCAGCTCTACATGTCATTACATGTCTATAGGTTTATAAAGGTTTATGTTACATTAGTAACTGATGATTCTTTGCTAAATATCAGCAGGCAGTTTCCCATTCAAGCCTACTGCATGTCTGCATTTAACTTGTTCTCGGCAATACCAATGGAGATATTGAGATTCTCAACTCCTGGGTTTTTGGAAAATGTTTTAAGTATATGCCTTTCTGTGTGGAGTTTGCATGTTCTCTCCGTGTTTGCGTGGGTTTTCTCCGGGTACTCCGGCTTCCTCCCACAGTCCAAAGATATAACTCTAAATTAGCCCTGTGACAAACTGGCGACCTGTCCAGGGTGTACTCTGCCTCTCGCCCTATGACAACTGGGATAGGCTCCAGCCCCCCACCTTGAAAAAGGATAAGCGGAGGAGAATGGATGGGTGGATGGAAAAACAATGTTAACTTGTTACAATGGCGCTAAAGCCATAGTAACAACCGTTAACGCCGTGGGTAACGGTGACCGTTTACTTACCGCATACATATATATTAATGAAACTACATATAAGATAATATTTTTTAAATTAATGCATTTAGAGATTAATAATTACCACAAATAATAAATGTATCGACGGATGTGTCTCTGAGTCTACAAATTTAAATTGCCCGGTATGCACTTCCAGGAACTATCTGAATGTATCACGTGACGCTGACGAGACTCGTCCATCCAAGTGCTCTACTGTGATTGGTTTAAACTGAGAAATAATTTTATTGAGACGGGAAGAGGAGGCGCCAAGCTGCACACGTCCAAATATGTAGTAAATTTAATGCAGTGCAATAACATACACATGTGTGCGATGAAAAGTGTTTTTGCTCATTTAAACTGTCTGTTTTTTGTTTTTGTTTTTTAAATCTTATAAGAATTTAATAACGTTGATATTTCCCTGCCTCCCGGTTGCTCCTCAGAATGGTATAGTCCGATGAACCTACTCAGGAAGAGGCTGCGGGTCAGGAGGACGACGTTTGTTGCTTATTTTCGGCTATTTTCCACATTTTTCGCGCTAATGTGTGCGACGATTTGGTAGTTTGCTCTCAGCTTTATCTTTTTCCGCCTCCCCGCCAAGGGTGGTCATTACTGAAGATTTTATGAGTCTATCTGTGATGCTGAAAATGACGGCTGGGCGTGTTTACGTCCGCTAACCAAATTGGATGTTTGTGGGTGATCGCATCAGCTTTACAGGTGAACCGTTAGTTAATGTTTAGGTGGATATCAAGAGCCATGCTGTCTGTTTCTATGATAGGTGACTCATTGTAGGCTAAAGGCTAAGAGGAACAGTGCTTGTTTGTCTCTCCGTGAGTCTGACAAGTGACACTCGGGGTTATGGCTTTGGAATTTGTTATGTTCATAGTTTCAGGTGTTTTCGTTAACGTGGACCAACACTGGGTTTGCCAGGGGGACGATTTAAAGATTGTATATAAATGAAGGCGCTAGCTTGCTTTACATTTGTATAAGACCCTCTGCCTATTAACACTCCACTTTGTCTATAAAATGTCTTTTTTGATATCTGCTTCATGTTTTTCCACCATCCCTTCCAATGAAGATCTGAGCATCTTCAGCTCTACCTCCTGTCTCCAAACCATACATGAAAGCAGGTCTCATTACCATCTTGTGAACCTTCCCTCTCACTCTTGCTGTTCTCCTGTCTTCACCTCTCTCGTCCGCGGTCGAGAGAGTTAGTTACCCCAGTTATTTAAACCGATCTATCTTCGTTACCTGTGCTCCATCCGTCTCTCTTTCATCCACAAACATGTATTCAGACTTGCTTTTACAGATCTCCATTCATCCTCTCTCCAGTATATACTTCCACCTCTGCTGCCACTTCACAAACGCATGGCACAACATATAAGAGCCACCTCCACGTGACAAGACTCAGCAATCCATCTGCATCTAAAGGACAAATGTCACTCTTTCGAAAATGCCAGTGTTCACATTTTGGACAGAGAAGACAGATGGTTTGAAAGAGGAGTAAAAGAAGCCATTTATGTCCACTGTGAGCGACCATCTTTGAACAGAGGCGGTGGTTTACGACACCAACTGTCTGCCATCTATAATCCAGTTTTGAGATCCCTTTCCCAGACGCCTTAACGCCCACTCACATCCTGGGCCATATGACCTCAGGAAATCACATGATAGGGTGGGGCTAGGTTTCACAATGAGCTCACCCGAAACCTTGGCTGATTGTGACCCACACCCGTTTTCACACCTTGGCTCATGTGATTAGGTAGAGGATCATTAGGGGGTCCTTTTGTCCCTTTTGAGGGGATACTCCCACAGGGTTTAAATCTGGGACTCTCCACCATTTGACCCTAGAACTGAAGAAGCTTCTCGGATGAGAGATGAAACGTCTTCAAGCCACTTAAAGAAGTGCAGACGCTTTTCTTTCCTTAGACTTCCACCTCTGCAGACTCCACTTGTTCACTACGGATCAGTGTCATCTGCAAACTCCTGCCTGACCTCATCCGTCAGCCTCCCCATCACCACTGCAAAAAATGTAATCTCACCCCCAACTTGAACCCATCTGTCACTCCTAACACACACCTCCCCACTGTCTCGCTGTCCTCATACATGTCCTGCACGACCTTAACATACTTTTCTGCCACTCCTGACTTCCTCATGCAGTATCGCAGTTCCTCTTTTGGCGCCTTATAATATCCTTTCTCTGATCCATGCAGACACCGTCAATCTCCTTCTGACCTTTTCTGTACTCCCCCATCAACACTCCGTAAGCACACATTACATCTGTAGAGCTCTTTCTCAGCATGAAGGCATACTGCTGCTGCTTAACCTAGCTTCAACAACTCTTTCCCACAGCTTCGTGGCGTGGAGCTCGGCACATCACCCTTGTTCTTGAAAATCAGTACCAGTGCACTTCTCCATTCCTCAGGCATCCCCTCACTCTGTAGGACTTAATTACTTAATTATTAAGCAATCTTGTTGAAAAGTCCACTGGCAGTTTTTGATAATGATGAATTTTGCTAGTTATGGTAACTGTTAGACTAAGAAAGTTGGTTAATGTGTTTCAGGTGCTTTTTGGTTCTGCATTCTCTCCAATGTATGATCCAAATACATTTGAAGGCAGGTGATTGGATGCAAATTCCTTTCACAGAAGCAAAAATATTAAACATCACGTGCAACAAAAAGGCAAAAATAAAGTAGAATAGTTTGGTAAAATAAAATACAGTAATGGAAGACAAGCTCAGTGTGGTAAAAATTACATAGAATAAGGAGGGGGAGAACAAATACACAGAAAGAGCTTGGTGAATAAAAATCTGTTGTGATATGTAACATATGTAAGATTCCCCTGTGTCTGTGTTTGTGGCAGCAGAGCTGAGCTATCCTGATGTAATACAGATGTTTCTGTGTCAGATAAAACTATTAGCTGACTGATTTCTCCTATCTGAGTGCACAGTGTGAGGTGCACTTTCATCTTCTTCTCATATATTTTGAATAACCTCCTTTTTTCCCTGCAGAGGTCACTTCTCCATCATCACGCTCCGCCTCGTCCGGTTCTGTTGCCAGTCAGCTCGGCGGCCGCTCGATGCCTAACACCTCAGAGGGTCAGGGAACAAACCTGTCTGGGTCTGCGGAGCCATCAGGGCTGCAGCGGACCGCAGACAGGGAGGAGGAGCACAGCCTGATTCGGTCCCTGGCCCGGGATGCCGCGAGGGTGAGGCGGGCTTCTAGTGCTGAGCTCCACCTGCCGTGGACCTGCCCGGTCACACACTCCCGTGAGAAGTTCTACACAGTCTGCTCTGATTATGCCCTCTTAAACCAGGCTGCCTCCGTGTACTGCCCCCCAAACGCAGGCAGGGACGCGCTCTCGAAGAAGCAGGATGACGGATCCCCACGTGTAAAGCCCAAACCCTCCACAGAGCTCAGTGCCGCACACACTGGAGGTTCCCATGGGGGAACAGGCGAGGACTGTGACATGGAGGACGTGTCCAAGCCTATTTTGGCCTGGGAGATTGACACAGCAGACTTCAACACTGCATATACAAGGAAAATAAGAGCAAGTAAGAAAGGTCTGGAAGCGAATTTAATCAGTTTGTTTTACATGATGTCACACTTTGATGTTTTCTGAAACACTTTTTCAGGCAATGGTAAGAAATGCGGCACTAAGAAGATGAAGTCATCCGACAGACCCAGCAGGAACCTGCAAGATGTCCCTCCTCACGCCTCGCTGGAGGAGATCAAACAGAGGAAAGTGCTCGACCTCAGAAGATGGTAATGTTATATTTAGCCTCCATTTTCATTTCCTCCATTTTCGTGCAGTGACTTTTACAGAAAGGAAAGCAGAGACCATCCCCCTCCATCTCCCTGTACACGCAAACAAAAAACATCTCTCTTTAATATTTACTCACTATTTAACAAGATAAACTAGATCAGATTAAAACATACCGTTCATGCTGCCTATCTGCACTCTAAATGGACATCTTCACATTTTTGTATCTTGGATCTGTTTAGGAAAAGAACCAATAAAACACTATGAAAACACCTCAGTATACATGAAACTGTTTTATTGGAAAGTTGTGCCTAAAATATCAAAAGTAAAAATAATTACTCTACAGAACAATTTTCTCTCTCGGTGTTAAATTGTGTATTATTTATATTACCTTAAACATATAACTGCTGTGTATGTTTAAGGTTGAGTGCATTTTAAATAGTTTTTCTGTTTAATGTTTAATGTCCAGCATCGCATGTTTGCGATGATCTCTAAAAAAGTTAATGAGCTGATAAATACAGGTCTACAAAAGTATATTAAAATATTAATCACAAAAAAATAATCTGAATTAAAAGTGTTGAGTGTTGTGTGACGTGGTTAATGGTCAATATCTATCGGGGGATTAAAATATGGATGGAAAATGTTGGTGGAGTGTTGGCAAAACAGCTGGTTAAACCTATTACATTTAGAGATTTTTATAGATGCTATTCTGAAAGTGCTGCTGAGCCTGCACCTGCTCAGCTTGCCTGTTTTATTAGACCAGACATGGTCAGAGCCACTGTCCATTATGTCCATTATGGTTATAGCTTCCCTTGCTAATGTACTAAAGGAGTTATTAACATCCTTTTCAAACTTCATCTTCTCTACATCACACATGTCGGCTGAGGTGATTAGCAGGAGCAAGCTCCTCTGTTACAACAGTAAATCACTGAAGCTCTTTTACTTGCTACTCCACCACTAAGCTGTGTTTCCACACAAAGGGTCAATCATAATTGATATCAGAGCAGTGAAAGCAGAGCCGGGGTTGCTTCCCTTGCATTCTTGTTTCCTATCAGACCAGACCAGAGGTTTATCCAAAATGTGCATATGCAAACCATCAGAAAAAAGCTGCTGGCCTCTCAGCTCCGGTCAGTGTTACTGGGAGACAGACACGACTATATAACAGAGGGAGCTACGGTCTCCAATGTGCGTGAAATAAGCGCAACTTTAGCGACAACTGCTGACTGTGGCCACATGATGGCAGTCATGTAGAGGATGGATGCAAACATGCCAGGAGCTTTTTGACTGTCTGAGATAAAAGGGGGGAGATTGATTTGACTCTCTGCACTCTCCATTTTCACTGCAGAGCTTTAGAGCCAGCTCAATGCCATTTTTTGCCGCCTGGGGTCAGGATTTACTAAAGAAGGGCAGTAAAGTTTAGAAACCAAAGAGCGAGGACACGGTCATCGCATTTGTGTTTATTTGAATGAGTTTTTCTTTCACAGCACAGACAATGGCTGTCTCGTTTTGTTGTCGCTGTGGCTGTGACAGCTGCATCTAGAAGTGTTCATTTATCTGGAATTGTAATTGCACAGGCGGATGAGTGAAAGCTGTGAGGGCATTGCCAAATGTTTGCCTCTGTCCTCCGGGTTTTTTCCTGAGTAAGACTCGGCCATTCTGCTGAATGGTTGCACATTGATTTAAGGCAGTGAATATTTGTTACCTTCCTACTGTAGTCCAGCATTTCCTGTTATTTCTGGCAATTTTGATAAACCAATATGAATACTTGAAGAAATTAAACCCCACATAAAAAAGTATTTTCATTGCAACCCCGGTGATTCTCCAGAAGCTCTTGTCTTCTTTCGGAGAGGACCTGTTACCTTAACAGAAGTCTGTCTTTTGTGTTATAATCCATTTTTCTGCAGGTACTGCATCAGTCGGCCACAGTATAAGACGTCTTGTGGGATCTCCTCGCTGGTTTCCTGCTGGAACTTCCTGTACAGCACGCTTGGCGCAGGAAAGTGAGCAGCCTGCATCTTATCTCATATATAAAAAAATAAATAAAAAAAATCAACTCATGAAGTGTGGGCGATGAATAAAAGGTGTAAATGTTTGTTTGCATTGCCAGTCTGCCACCCATCTCTCAGGAGGAAGCTCTGCATATTCTGGGGTTTCAGCCACCGTTTGAAGAAATCAAGTTTGGTCCCTTCACCGGCAACGCTACACTGATGCGGTACACAAACCTCCCGTCTTTTACTTTTTTTAAAAAAATCTAAAGAGTGCGCAGGTCTGCAGTCAGTGCATTTTCTTTACAGGTGGTTCAGACAAATCAACGACAACTTCCGAGTGCGGGGTTGCTCCTATATTCTGTACAAACCACACGGAAAGCACAAGACGGCAGGAGAAACAGGCGAGTCAGCTGATCCACTCAGCGCTGTTATTCTTACAGATGTGCAGCTTGAGTGATTAAACTCGTTCTTCTTTTCAGCTGAAGGAGCTCTGATGAAACTGACACAAGGCCTGAAGGACGAGTCCATGGCCTACATTTACCACTGTCAGAACCACTACTTTTGCCCAGTGGGGTTCGAAGCCACGCCGCTCAAAGCAGCAAAGGCGTACAGGTAACGCCACGTCACAGCAGTTAGAACTGCTCATTTAGATCAGTGCTCACTAAAAGCTGTGTTTTGACATTTTTCTGCTAGCCCCTGCACAAAATATAATGAATGAGGTTTCGGTTTACTGCATTGATCCACATTAAAGGCTCATTTTGTTTTATGTAGATTTTTACTTGATGATGCTCGTTCATTTTATTTGACTTTTTTTTTTCTTTTTAATATAGCTCATTTCTTTTTGTGTAGAGTTGTTTTGTTTTGTCATATTTCTTTGTTGCATTGTTTGCTCTAAGTTTACGTTTGTTAGAGATTTTATTTAATCTTTTGGCTGCGTGAAAAAAATGTTTTGATGGGACTCTTTGCAGTCCTGAGGACAAAGTCTTCACTTGAATTAGAGGGTAAGTAACAGGAAACTGTTTATTCTTAGAGGTGCTCAGGAAGTGTGAACACCTCTTTAAAAGCAGAGGCTTCGGCACTTTGCTGGTTTGGAGCATTCAGGTGTGTGCTAAGTCTTCCCAGGAGTGGACATCCCAGCATATTCAGTCCCTGCTCAAACCCTGCAGTGCTTAGATAAACTCCATAACTCTACAGGCCAGAGTTAGCATGTTAAAGGTTAAAGTCCATGAAAGCACACTTTGAAAAACTTAATTTACCTAATTTTAACCTGACCTCTGACCCTCTGAGGAACAGCTGATTTTTTTTTTTATTATGTCCTGAGATGTGAAATCTTATGGACTTAAACAAGAGACTTTACATTCTTAATGTCACCATATGAAGATCTGTAGTCTTAATAGCTCTTTTTATAAAAATATTAACAGATTAGTTGACTAGTTTTTAGTAACAGATGTTGTCCTGTTTTCTGTGAAGGGGCGCTCTTCCCACTAATGAAATGGAATACTGGATCTTAATCGGGGAACCCAGCAGAAAACATCCGGCTATTCATTGTAAAAAGTATGTTTCTGTTCAGTTTTTACTCCATTTTCACGTCTGCTGCTGTTAAGCAGTTTAACGGGAAGTTCTCTCTGCAGGTGGTTGGATATCGTGACTGACCTCAACACCCAAAATCCAGAATACCTGGACATTCGCCACACAGAGAGGGGGATTCAGCGTCGCAAAACCAAAAAGGTTCCAATTCTCAGACCAGCTGTTTTAAATGTTTGTGTGTCTGAGATGGTGAATAATTAAAATTCTTCTTCATTCTCAGGTAGGTGGAAACCTGCACTGCATCATGGCCTTCCAGAGGGTCAACTGGCAGAAGCTTGGCCCCTGGGCGCTGAATTTGGAAAACCTGCGGCACGACTTTCACCAATCTGCCACGGAAAGGGCCCACGCGAGCGACGACAGCGAAGAGAGGACGTCAGCCAAGCGGATGGCCCAGCTGGGCCGCTCACACAGCATGGGAAGCCAGAAAGACACCAGCTGGAAACGCCTGTCCAACAGCACGGAGTACAGACAGCGCAGCTCGCCCGACAGCGACCTCGAAGAAGACATCACAGACTGAAAGGTTCTTAGGGATGAGCAGGATGAGGACTGAGTATCTAAACAGTAGTGAAGTTATGAAGTTAAAGAATAGGTCTGGGGTTTTCTGCAGTTTACTGTTAATAAACGGCATGAAAACACCAACATGCACTGTTAGTGAAATGTTAGGACTCTTTAAATCTCCAAAAACAGCTCAGATACATAGTTTCATTTTTTTAAATCATCATCATCTCCATTTCTTCTGCTTATCCAAAATCGTATTACTCTATGCTCAGCAGGTTATGCCAGATAGCCTTTTTCCCAGTGATCTTTCCCGTTCCCCCTGCGGCATCCCAAGGTGTTCCCAGTCAAAATGAGATATGGGTCTGCTAGGGGGTCTCCTCCCAGTTAAAAACCTACAGAGGGAAGTGACCAGGAAGCAGTTTTTATTGAATTTATTGACAGTAGAAGCTTTACAGAAATCACAAGAGTCCTTTTTGAATATTTAAGACTACGACATGTTCAGCTCATTTTAGTGCTTTGAAGCAGATATTCTCTTTAGGGTGTTTTCACTTCTTGTTCCTGAGGGTGTCTCCCGTGGCCATATCCTTTTTCTTTGCTCACTTTGTCCTTTAGCAGTGAAGACAAGCAATATGGAGACAGCTGCTTTGCAATCATTACAGAGGCAGCTCCACATGAAATCTCTGGCCCATGTAGCATTGCGTGCAGCTTTCAGGTCAGCAGTAACTTGAAATGGTTTTCCAGCCTTGTGTTTTGAGTCTGAAGCAGTAAACCGACAAACTAACGAAGTAAACTTTGAGGCCATCAGTCGTCTGCGTCCTTCTAACCGGGGCGACATTGAACCAGTTACAGTCATTTCCTCTGGAAAAAGGTTGAGTGTTGGGGCCAAAATACCCAACCTTTAAAAATTCAGCAATAATTCTCAAATACATGTATCCCATGTAAATCGTCCCGACTTTCTCTTTGTAACACTACGGCAAGTTTGGTTCTTCGGCCTGTGGAAACGTGGATTGGCAGCAGCAGAATTTCTTCAGTAGCTCTGTGTTGTTGCGTCGAGACGCAGCAGAAGAACTGAAATTAATAAACTCATTTGTAGCCGCCTGTTGTGAAAAGCTCAAATATTTGACCAATCAGAAAATATGCAACACTTCTGCAGAATATCCCAGCAGAACATTTTCTTCTAATAGAAACACGGAGGATGCTTTGGTTTGCTGTAATCATTCCCGCTTTTCATACTGGGTCCAAAGAGATTTGGCCGCAGATCATAAATGAATAAATCTATAAATAATAAATAAAAGCTAATAGGAGCTTTGAGAAGTCGGACCCACTCAAAGCAAACCTCACAGCGTTGCTGCTCATCACAAACACGTTTCTGCAGGTTTAATCTGAGCTGCACCGACACATCCACTGTACATTCTTTCAGACGCAGCTCAGCGTACAGGTACAGGAGGTGGGCTCGTTTCTCACCTGGCGTTCAGCGGCTCGTTCAGTTAAAGTATCGTGAAAGCTGCTGGAGTTGTGTTGTGTTTCGTGAAATCTCCGGGGGGACGGTAGACGATCCTGGTGTTTAAACACAGGAGCTGTAGAAACGTCGGACACTCAGAGTGACACTCATGGTTTATTTCAGACACGAACAGTTCCTTTACATGTTTCTTTGCACCTTTTGTGGGTCCGTTTGTCTCTGACCCACACACACAGTCATTGTGTACCTAAGTGGGTTTGATGTAGTGGTTTATTTATTGACTTATTTTACAATAAAATGGGATTTTTAAGAATTCCTGCAGCATTCGTATTTTTTGTTTAACATTTATTGTGACTCTTCCGGTGTTGCTTGTATTCACACGGCCCTGAGTCTCATTTCATGTCAAATAAAGCATGTAGAACCCTTTTTACCATGAAAGTCTTAGTCACAAAATGTTTTTATTTACCTTTCCTGCTGGATTGAGCAAATATGACAAATTCATCAATCCATTCTCTTCATCCATCCACTTATCCTTGTCAGGGATGCAGGGAGGATGTAGTGTATCCTAGCTACCATAGGGCGAGAGGCAGGGTACACCCTGAACAGGTCACCAGCCAGACACAGGGCTAACACAGAGAGACAGACAACCGCTCGCACTCATATTCACACCTATGGGCAATTTAGATTCTCCAATTAACCTAACCCCACTAACTGCATGTCTTTGGGCTGTGGGACTGTGGGAGGAAGGCTGAGTACCCGGAGAGAAGCCACGCAACCGCACAGAAATTTGTGAATCAGATTTGGACCCACCTGCATGTTTGCAACTAGGAAAGCTTATTTTATAAAACAAAACAGCTGATTCTGAGCTGGTGTTGGATGGGAGCCACTAATTGAATTTTAACTTGCTCAGTGGCATTTTTAAGTGAGTTAGTCACAACACGACTGAATCAGATATTATAATTTATTCTCTCTCTTCTGAGTCTCCTCACGCTCTTATAGTGAACATAAGCCGTGCATAAACAAGAAGGCCCGCTCAGCCAGAGTGTGAGCATCAGCATTATGTCATCAATCACAGATTTCATTAGAATTTGCACAAAGTCAGCAGTGACAGGTTTCTGCCTCCTTCAGCATGTCCTGTTCTTGCAGGCAGCCAAGTTTTGAGGCCTCTCTGCAGAGGCTGGAGGTTCAACGCCCCTTTAACTGCTGTCTTAGCTCCGCTATGTGAGCAGGGCCGATACGACAGCATCCCCCTGTAAGACATAGAAGAGGTGCTCAGAGAAAATGCTGCAAAACAGAAGAAGACTGAGTATAAGAGAAAGCAGCTGAGCTCACCTATCAGAGCAGCGCCCTGCTTCACCCACATGTGGCTCA
The DNA here is from genome assembly GCF_036321145.2 of Pelmatolapia mariae. Classification (NCBI taxonomy): domain Eukaryota; kingdom Metazoa; phylum Chordata; class Actinopteri; order Cichliformes; family Cichlidae; genus Pelmatolapia; species Pelmatolapia mariae. Next base: position 37,849,832 of record NC_086246.1, on the reverse strand, counting down.
GATCAGGCGTCCATGCTGATGGTTTTCCTGATGTTTGCCACCTTTGAATGAAAAAAGATCCTTTACTGAATCCACACAGATATTTAGCAGATTTTCTTTTTTCTCTTTAAGGAATCAAGTTTTTATGGTAGCTTTATGTTGTATTTACAGAATGTAAACACGTTGATGTGAGGCGTTTAGACAGTCGTGTGTTAATTTAGCTTCAGACTCACCCCCGCTCAGTGTCCCACTCCTCTCCGCTGTTAGGGTACACCACCCAGCTCATGTTTGAGACGTGCAGCGGTCCAGCAGAGTCTAGCAGCGGCTCCACCACGTCTGGAGGACAGCAGTTGACTCCCACAGCGAGCAGCTGCGTGGATCTCCCAGCGACCCGCACGGCATCAGCGAACAGGCTCCCGTCCGATATACGCTTCTCGTCCTGATGGCGAGGCGAGTCATTGTGTGACTAACAACGAACTAATATGTATCTTTCGTCATCGCTGTTCATCTACAGCGATTACCTTACAGGAGAATGACAGCCAGGCTTTCGAGTTTGGAAACTCCCTCAGCAGCTCCACCACAGCCTCCGCCTCTTTGATGCTCGGGATTGTCTCAAAGGCGATGAGATCAGCTCCTGCAGCTGCTAAGCAGTCAATCTGAGGCCGGTGCCAAACTTTAAGCTCCTTCGAATAGATTAAAGACACCTGAGAACATTTATTCACACCTGTCTCAGCAGTAAATGGATCTATAAACTTACTGAGAACAACATCAGAAGGATCAGGCAACATAAATAATCAAATCTGACCCCCTCAGATTCAGAATCATGCGAAATGTTCCCTTCATACTGTGAATATTTTCAGTTTAAGGCGCTCAAAGTACAATGTAGGTAAAAAAGAAGACCTTTCATATGCTTTTATATGGTAATATGAGCTGAATGTTTACCCAGAATGCACGTTTTGAAGTATTCTCCAGTGGATTATCCAAAAACATATAAAGCATCCAGGGTACCTATGCTGGTTTTTGTTCCCCTGCGTCAGAGATGTTAAACTGCTGCAGTTTTGCTGCTAATTATTAGTTTACAGAGCTTAAATGTGTTTAACAATTAAAATGTCATATAAATCTCTGTTGTACTCAAAATGCTTTAATTTTTTTGTAATTCTGAAAATAGCCATAGTATTAAGGTAAAAAGTGTCATAGTGTCATTAAATATACTGAAGTTATTGTCTCAAAAAAGGAGGTACTTAATGATTTTACATGGAACGAACCTAAAATATAAACAGAACCAGAACGGGAGATATAAACATTCTGGGTAATCTTCTCAAAGCAGGCATAAAGTCCAGTACGTGGCTGAGGGGTACTTACTTCAACACTCATCTGCTCTGCGTAAGCTCCAGTGTACTCCGAGCCATCGTGGAGAAAGGCCCCGTACGGCCCCAGAGAGCCCGCCACCAGGGGGCGTCTCTGCCCTTTACAGAGAAATAAACAGTGAGATTATATCACAGTTTACAGCCAGAGTCGGCACAGCTCAGCGTAAGCTCTCCTACCTGACTCAAACCTCTTCACCGTCTCTTTGGCCAGATGAACTCCGGACATCAGCAGCTCTCTGGCGCGTTCAGCGCTCACCTTGAGGTGGCTGATGAATCCTGGGATACTTGCCTGGTATGTGGCTGTCGTGATGACATCAGCACCACTGAGGAGGAACCTGTTCACACAAAGTGTATACATTAAGTGCTGATTGATTTGTATTTACCAACATTTTGCATGGACACACCTGTAATGAGCATCTCTTATGGCCTGAGGATCAGTGTGCAAAAGCCTGGCACTCCACAGAGGGTCTCCCTGCATATGTAACACACACACACACACGAATTTCAGTCCAGATTCACAGAGCAATATTAATAAAAAAAATCTTATATTTGATCTGTAAAGACCAGATAAAAATATTATTCACGTGTTTACGTACTTTATATTTAATAAAAACACAAGTTTTGGTATAGATCATGTACTAGAAAGTAACAATACAGCATCTCAACCTTCAGAGTTATTATAGTTTTATATTTTCTAGTTTTAATCTTTTTAGTTTTTGTAATTATTATCGTTTACATTATAGGGAGGGAATGTGTCAAGAGGGCAGATTTGGGAAATTCAGTAAAGATAATACAATGAGAAAAAAAATAAAAGCTGTGAAAATCAAGTGACTCACAGTCACAGACAGGCTGTGAGAACAAGGCCAGAGGATATATTCAGGTCATTTAACCATCTCTCTGAAAATAAATACAAAACCATGCAGGTATTTTCTTCTGCAAAGATACAGAGTACACTCAGATCACTGATGGGCCTTTGATGCTCAGGTTTGACTGACTCTGTAAAGTTCAGCAAGCTGTGATTCTAAGTAGGGAATAGCTGCAGTCTACATCCCAGGTGAAGCATTGTGAGCAATTAACAAGTCCCAAGTTGCACAAGTTTCACCAGCACGTGTAAAAGGAAATGCAGGTGTGGTGACGACTGGAAGCTTCTGGGGTGGAGTGGACAGAGTTTTTCTAACTTAACAAACAGATGTGCCGTTTTGTTTTGTGCACTTTTGAATCTCTAGGATTCAGTGGGTTGGACTTCTCAGGGCCACATATGCTCCCATCCAGGTGACGTCTTTTTCAGGGAAGGCCTTGTGTATTTCAGCAGGATGATGGTAAACAGCATACTTCATCAAATCTGAGTCTGGGTGCTGAACTGCAGGCCTGTAGTCCAGACATTTCATCAAGCAAAGCGTCTGGAGCATCATGAAACCAAAAACACAACAAAGCAGATTCGGGACTGCTGAGCAGCTAGAATCCTGTATCAGACCAAAATGGGATGACATTCCTCTCCTGATAAGTCCAGCAGCTGCTCTCCTCAGTTCCCAGACACATGGCCTCGTCCCACCCCTTTTTTTTTTATAGATATGTTGCTGCCATCAACTTCAAAATAACCTTGTTGTTAATGTTTTTTCTCAGTTTTCTGTATTCTACTGTGAATAAGATATGGGCTTATGATTTGCAGTCATTTAACTGTGTTTTTATTTACATCCTACACACCGTTCTGTAGACTGTTGCTTTAATGCTTGTATTTAAATTTAACCCTAATAATCCTAACTTCAAATTTTATTTTATTTTATTTTATTGAACATTCTTTTTATTTAGAGTATTTTGCTACATGTTTGATGTTTAAAATTTTAAATATACAGAAATAAAACACTAAACATACTTTTCACATATTTAGTATGTTGGGATCTGATAAGCCTGGCTAAGGTCTCTGAACCACAGCTTTAAAATTACTTGTATAAGTCAGTAACACAACTACAAAACAAATAGCACAGCCACCATGGAGACATGGATTGACTGAAAATAGACACAAAACATCTCCAGAGAGAAATTAAATTAGTCTAATCAATAGAAAATGGTGACCTGTTGCAGGTTATTTTTATGATTTACCTGCAGTTTGGCTCCATGCGCTTCCAGATCAGTTGCCAGTCCACCATCTAGGATCAATGGCCCTTCATCATTAACCATTTGTGTGAGAAGAGCAGAGGAGCCCATGGAGCAACACTTTATTAAAAAATTTACTGGAGAATTCTTTGCACTGCTTTTCATAAGAAGATCATTCAGTCAAGTTATTAACGCTGACTGCTCTGAAATAACACCCCCGGGCAGCTTAATTATTCACACAGAAGAGAGTGAAGTGCAACATCAGATCCTTCATGTTTCATAATGTTGTTCTTCCGGGTAACAGTGCAATGAAAAGGTGCGTTTATGGCCGCTCAAAACTGAACTTCTTCGCAGCATCAGCAGACCGCCACTAGATGTCCTCCTACACAATAAATGAACAGTGTATTTCACCAGAACCCGATTCTTGCTCGCTCCTTTACTTTATAAACAACCACTGGAGCAAGACAGCGCAGCTTTTCTTTTGTACTGCTTTATAATGATCATGTATACAGTTTGATTAATGATATCCATCCAATCATTTATGACTAATATATTACATTTTAAGGTCTGCATAAAAACAAATAACAAAAACTGTGCTGAAAGGTCAGACTTCCCATGAACACGTGAATGCACCTCTGCAGTTACTATAGAAACGAAGTACGGCTAATGTTTGCTAGCTGACAACAGTGTGCTGTCACACAGAGTTTACTGGGATGTTTTAAAAGATGGTGAGTAAAGATTCCCTCCTGTCATCAAACCGGGCGGCGTGAGGGCTTCGGTGAAGGTAAAAACTTCCGTTAGAGCCTGAAACAGGTTGCTGTTTGCTACCGTTAGCATAATAAACACAAGCTAGCCGAGCAGTTCTAAACATCAGTGCTTCAGGCTAACGGGTTAGCCGTTAGCTCCTTCAAAAATATCATTTATGGCTTATACACAGTTTAACTACAGATACTACAGGTAGCTGTATGGTTAATGTCTAATGGTGAACATCAGCTGTGATTAAATTAGCTAAAGGTGTAGCTGAGCAGGTGCTTTTAATGCTGGTAAACCTGGCATCAAACTTCTGCTCAAAGAGTTTCTATCCATTCAGCTGGTGCCCATGTTTTCTGTTTATTCTATTAACTAGGCTGAGTGGAGGAGATGGTCTGAGGTTTTAGTTGTGAGAGACATCCTCATCTTTCACATGGTGCGTTAGACGACTGATTAATGCTAAACTGCAGTCTGATTAATCAATCAAATTATATTTGTGTAGCACCTGTAGGAGGTGGGTGCAGATACTTTACAGAAAACAAAATGCAATGAAACAGAATATGAGAGGACGAACATTATGAGCATCTTAAAAATAATTGAAAACATAAAACATTACAAAATAAATAGCCTGAAGTGCAGCCTTTCCAGTGGTGCCATCCCACATTTAAGGAGCACTGCTTTGAATATACAAACTTAGAAAGTAATAGTAGATTTAGCATTGATGTTTTGCTTGTTCGGGACAAGACCCGGATTATCGCCATGCTTCATGAAGCAGTGGGGCAAGAGATAGGGAACGTTTTCTTTGCAAAAACAATTGGATTAATGATGAGCAGAAGACCAGGAGACACCTTCAGCAAATCATCCTTTAAACATGATAACACTGGCCTGGCGGTGATTAGGACAATCACTGCAGCGAAATAGTCTGTGAAATCACTTCCTGTGTCTTCCTAACGGCTTAATCTAAATAGGAAACGTCATGAGGAAGATAAGGAGTGTGGAAACGCAAAACTTCAATGTCCTGAAGATGGAAGACAGAATGCAAAATGCAATGATTTGCAAATCTCATGAGCCCATATTTTATTCGCTGTAGAACACCCAAAAAATTATCTTCTCTGTGGTATTTTTGGTTTTGTGATGCTCCAAATGTTTTCGTTTGGTGAAAGGTCTGATCTGCAGGAAGTGACCTGCAAACCAAATCCAGGCTTGTGTTGCTTAGTGGCAACAGTGCTAACCGATTGTTATCCGTGTTTGCTGAATTGTTTTTGGTTGACAAGGTGAACTGAATAAAGTCTGCTACTAGTCAGGTGAGCATACCTGATCATATTGAGTCATAACATTTCTGTGCTTATTAATAACAGAAGCCTTTGGTTTGTAAAAAGCCAGATACTGTAAATATTGACCACCTTATGTACTGCATTCAGTTTCTGTTAATAAACACATTTGTGGAAATGGACCAAAATGTAAAAATAAACCTGAGCTGTGTGGATTCATGCCTCCTAGTTTACATCTGTGAGGCTTGCGCATTCACCTGAACATTGGCCTGTGGTTTCAGGCGACATGGTGACCTTTTAAAAGCTCAGTATGTTTTATTTGTTGGCACAGATTCAGGGTTTTCCTGGCTCAAACTGGGCCTTTGGGGTTGAAAAAACACACGTGATTTGTCCTCATAAGTTAGTTTCAGTTTTTTGAAATAAATGGTCAATTTTGTGTTATTTTTGATCATTTTATAATGAGAAATGTCAAATATGCTAGAGGAAATTAAATCATGTGGGTGAAAAAAGAATCGGTTGATTTTCTTTTGTTTTTGGGGGGTTGCCAGAAATTCTCCTTTGCAGAAAGAAGCTTAATATCTAAGTTATATTTATTTATTTATTTTCAGGAGGACCGGTTTGCCTTTCTTACTGAGTGGTATGACCCCACCTCCGCCCTCCTGCGGCGTTACCAACTGTTTTACTACCCCAGAGATGGCTCAGTAGAAATGGTACGCTTTTGCTCCAGTGCTTACTTTTTGTCTCTCTTTTTCTGCCTGAAGGTGTGTTTATGAATGTTCTTTTTTTAATCCAGAATATGAATACCTTGTAGTGGAATTTGTAAATAGCTTATTTGTTTTAATTAACTCCATATTGATGAAAATTTCAGATTTTTTCTTTAGCATTTCTGAAAAATATACCTGTTTTACAGTTTGATGTAAAGAACCAGCGGATATTTCTGAGAAGGACCAAATACGATGACATCCATCAGGAGGACTTATTTATTGGGAATCGAGTGAACGTGTTCTCACGACAGCTACATCTGATCGATTATGGGGATCAGTACACAGCAAACAAACTCGGCAGTAAAAAAGAAAGGTATGATCATTCATCTAACTTACATTTGGGGGGGTGTCTACCCATGTAGACATGATTGATCTATTTGGAAAGTTATGGCCTTACAAATAAATTCTTTAACTGTAACCTAGTAACAGACATTAAAAACACCCACGTAGAGATTACAGTAAAGCTGTTGGCGCTTGAATGTTGAAATTAGTGATTTTTATAAACGTTGACAAGCTGTGTAGACACAGAATAAAATGTATATGGAAAGACTAAATCCAGGTGTGCAAACACTGTAAAGACTTACCTATGGAGCTGTATAACAAAGTACTGAATTAAAGGCTTGAATGCTTTTATAAGTGAGAGTTTCCAGTGCTGGGTTATGAATGACTTTGTTGATATTTGGTGGATAAAGATTGTAGATTTCGTTTTAAATAGATAATGTAGTATAGTATACACTAAGGGACGGTGAATGCTCTGAAGTGACTGTAAATCAATAAAGATCAGTAGAGAAGTAACAGGAGCACTACAAAGATACGGGACACTGTGAAGATGGACATCGATAAGTGGAGAAAATATGGCAGAATAGTGACATCACCAGCAACTGGATAGTTGAAAGATGATCAATGCTGAAGAGGAGGAAGAAGAAAACTGGTCAGGGAGGACACCAACAGGCCTGCAGGAAAATTAAACAAGCTGCAAGAATTTTTGACAGGAACTTCCTGTGCACCACAGGTGACAACATTAACTGTGTTTTTCATATGTCTGAAGCTTGAAAATAAGAAGCCTATTATTAAAAAAAACACAACAACATCCAAACCCAGCAAAACTTTACGTCGGCATAGGTCAAATCTCCCAAAGGCATGTGTTTTGGTCTGATGAGAACAAGGTTGAACTTTATGACCATAATTCCACAAACTACGCTGCCCATGACCACAGAATACCATCCCCATGGTGAAGCACGGTGGGGGCGGCATAATGCTTTGGGGGTTCTATAGGTGGAACTGGAGCCTCAGTCAAGGTGACCAATTTTAAATACCAGTCAGTTAGCTAGTCAAGTCAGTTAGCACACAACCCTCAGATGTCCGTTAGAAAGCTGAAGAGGAGTTTCAGCTATCAGCACAACAACCCCTCTGAAGGTCGTATTAAACGTTTGGAATGACCCAGAGCCCAGATCTGAATCCAGCTGGAGGTCTGTGGGAGGATCTGAAGAGGGCTGTGCAGAGAAGGCGCTCTCACAATTTGACAGATTTGGAGCTCCTTTGTGAGGAAAAGTGGGCCAATAGTGGAGGTCTAAATGTGCTGCAATGACACGAACTTAAAAGGCTGAATGCTTTAATTTAGTGAGGATTTTTAAATATCTGTTAGTTTGAGGGTTTGGATGTTTATTCTACCAGTTTATTGTAAGTTTTCACTTTTTTCCCCCTTAAAAGATTTATTTATTTTTTATTTGACAGGCTAAAGGTCACATCAAAGGTGGAAAAATTCAAATTATTTATCTTGAATAACACAAAAGCCTGGTACTATAACTGTGTAGACTTTCTGTATTCACTGTACCTACATTATTGTGTTTGTGTCCTGAGTGTGATCTTGATGTGCAGCCTTCTGTTGGCTGTGACATCTGCTGTCCAATCTCATCTCCTATTTTCCCTCTCCTCTCCCTGTGTCTCCAGAACGCTTGCTTTGATAAAGCCAGACGTAGTCACCAAGATCGGAGATATCCTTGAGCTGATCTACTCCTCCAACCTGATAGTGACCAAAGCCAAGATGACAAGGCTCACGTGGTAAAGTCACAGCCTCTCTGCCAAACGTCCAAAAATAATAATACTAATAATCTCACTGTGGGAAAGTATCAAACAAGCTGTGGGAGAGGGAAACACGGGCTGTTTGGTGCCAGTGTCCTTGTATAAACAGACGGATGGCTCTCCGTTCTCACACACATTAGGAACATATGGCGAGCCAAGAGGCAAACAAGGTCTGCTTTTAATTAAACACTAGCAATTTTATCAGGTGGATCACCTCACAACATTAGCCCAGTCTCACCCTGATCTGATCTTTCTGTGTTTAATTTGAAAGTACAGTTTGAAGTATAATGCTTGTTAAGTTGAGTGAACTTTGAGTTCAGGGGTTATACAACAAAGACATTGAACATATCCGGGATTTCTGTGATGGCTCAACAAGACCTAAAAGCCCAGTCCGGGATAACAGTCATATCACAACGGTGGTATCAACTTTCTCTTTATGTTCAAGTCTCTGAGAATGCTCACATAAAATGAGTGGTCTTTGACTCATCTGTTCACTCTTCTGCGTAAAATTAACCTTTTTTTTTTATTGATTATTTTGTATTTGTATAAGTTAAATACCTGGGGTTTATGTACAGCATTTTGTCTATGCATTTGTCTGTAACCTGCTGTTTCTGCATCTAAACATCCTTCTGCTTTTAAATTTGTGGAGTCAGATCATCAAATCCAAGGATATCCCCTTTTTATGACATGTCGCAAAACACAAAAACATAGATCCAAGAGTGGAAAAACTGTATGAGCATTTACAGCAGTCTGCAGCCCTACTGTGCACACCCTAACCTCATTATTAGAACCTTGACCATGTTTAACATGAACATCCACCACTTAATCCACTGTAGGCTCAAGGTTTGAATTTACTGCCATCTTTGGCATTGCCTGTAATAAAATTCAGAAGTTTTACATTTAATTTTGCTTCCCAAAAGTAGCAGAACTTATAACTGGGTCAATTGTAAAACTGTAAAAAACCACTTCTGAGTAGTAATTGTCTCAGAATATTTTTCTGTAATTGGTACCAGTTTATTAATCATAACTCTTATCACCTACACATTTGAAATTGTGGAATTTTTATGTCTAGCCTTGGTGGAATCATTGGGGGGGGGAGTGCCTATCATTTACTTCCCAAAATCCAAGGACATGAAATTAATGTTGATGTTAAAATGTCACTTTATTTAAATAGTGTGATTGTAGAATGAGTTTATTACCGCAGATAAAAAGCTGGGAGATAAGAAGACTGATGACCTCTATGAATGTCTCTGTCAGTAAACAGCCTCATTTTGCTGCTCATTTACTCATTGTTTTATGGGTTTCTTGCGTTGCAGGAGCCAGGCAGCTGACTTTTACACTGAACATCAAGGCAAGCCGTTCTTTAAGTGAGTGCCCCGGTGAATGATGCCTCAGATTTCAGTAGAAAAGATATCTGATAGAAGAAAAATATTATTCAAAGTAATCCTAACACTAAATGTAAACAAACACGTTGCTCCATTTCGCAGTAACCTAGTGCAGTTTATGTCCTCGGGCCCGGTGGTTGCCATGGAGCTGATGGGTGATGAGGCCATGTCTATCTGGAGGGGGCTCTTGGGAACTGCAGACCCTGCTGTGGCGCGGAGGGAGGCGCCACAGAGCGTCCGTGCCCAATTTGGAACAGATGGCATCAAAAATGTCGGGCATGGCTCCGACTCACCCGCTGCAGCAGCGAGAGTGAGGATGTTACTCTGTGACCTCCAGACTTTATTCATCCTCACATCTGCCCTGGTAGCCCAGACATGATCAAAGTGTTTTTATTCTTGTTAGGAAACTGAATTTTTCTTCCCTTCCACGATTGGGCACGGTCCCCCTAACACAGCCGTCTTTACGGACTGCACATGCTGCATCATCAAACCCCACGCCATATCCGAAGGTAAGGAGAACACAGTTACTAACAGTAGCTGTACCTGAAGGTGAACCAAATCACACACCACAGCAAAATTTCAGCAGACTGAATTGGATACAAGCAGTTAGCCACACATTCATCAGCTCACAAAAAGTGCCGAAACATGTTAAAATCCATGAATTTGGTTAGATATGGCAGACTTCTTCAGAATACTCCATGGTTCTTTTCCCACCAACTGTTTAGTTTCTCTCTGCTAGAAACTTACAAGTTTAAGTCTTTTTTGCTGGGGGCATTTTTTCAGCCTTTATTTGACGGGGCAATAGAGAAAGCCCAAGTTGAGATAGCACACTGGAAAAAGTCCGGGTGGGGGTGGGGGGACTGAACCCGTGTTCATGCTGCCTTTCAGCATATGACTTACCCACTCAATATTTTTATTTTATAAAATAAAATACAGGCCTGCAAGACTGAAAGAAGGTAACAATACAAATTGCAAACAAACCCATAAATTGACTCTTTTTCTGTTTTGTTACTGTATGAAGAGCATAGATCTTTATTTTATTTTTTTATTTTCAGGAGAAAATGACTCTTGAGATTAAAAATGTCTTTTGCAAGCATGTCCTGGCTAAGACAAACAGCAGAACAATCAGCATTGACTAGTTACACAGCAAAAATACCAAAAATAATTAGACCAGTGTACATGAGCTGAAGCCTAAAATAGAAAAACAACCAATGTTTAGGACATTTAACACCACTGAAACCAGAAATATCAGCGTAAGTACTAATATTCAGGCAGCCTGATTGCCTCCAGATCTTAGAGTTAACTTAGTTAATTTACTTAAATTAATCTAATAGTCAGACTATAGTCGGTCAATAATAGTCAGACTATTATAAAGAAAAACCTGGCTAACATTTGCTGTTAATAAAATAACACATTTTGCTTCTATCTTTTATTCAGGGTTTCCCTCACATAGAGCTCAGGTATAACGTGTGACATTTATTTATTTATTTCATTTTATTTTATCATTTGAGAATTTACTGTTGGGCAATCCTTGTTCAGCTCTTCCTGTTTCCCTACCAGTAGGTTGAGGTAGAACAAGTCATCCACTAACTGGAAGGTTGCTAGCTTAATCCCTGTATCTGGTTCAGGTGCCAGTTTGCCGGGTTCACTGAAGCTGCAGAACAGAACAAAAACTTCTGTCGCAAACTCCAGTTAAACATGGTGGAGTTGGAGTCCATCCATTGGATGAGAAAGTCAGTGAAGACAGACTTGACATTTTATCTGTCATTTATTGACACCACGTTCTGTTTATATAAAGTGTGAAGTATTTAGGAAAGCGTGCGTGCCCCCTTTCATGCGCCTCCTACCCAACTTACAGCTTTGTTTTTTTTGTTTTTTTGAGGGTTTGTTTAGTTTGTGCTCTGGCTCCTCCTCATACCTTACCTCCAATCGCTCTTACAAAAAAGACAAAGAGGTCTGAAGCTTTTGGTTCTGGGAAATCTTTTAAAAGGTTTCTCTCCGAGGGAGTGCCTTTTTAGCTAGTTTGACGTGATGTTGACACATGTAACTTTTGCAGTGGTTTTCTTTCTTATTGTGTTTAATTGGTGGGTCATCTGCACTGGTGTTCCCTTTTAGTTCCCTCAACACAAGGTACTGACTCCTGTGATATTAACTTTCTCACTAATAGTCAGGACCTTTCATGTGTCATAATTCCCTCTGCCTTACAGCTGCACAGACAGACTGTTGATTCTCTTTTGAAGGATTTTTATAAATACTAACAATGAAGTTGTTATTTTTTGAGAAGTTGAAATAATATATAGTTGTCACAAAGTCCCACAGCATTCCTGAGTTTTCAACCTCGATGAACACAGTTTGGAAACCACTGATCTAAATAATCAGTTTTACCATAAATACTTGCACATGAGTACTGTTGGTTGACACTCATTCCATGCATGACTGTTATTGCGTTTGTGTCACAAGGAGGCACTGCGTGGTTACCACATTTGGATTTGGATTTTTCCAAATCCCTGCCCTGATCCCTTTTCACAGAGCATGCCTCTGGAGCTCTGACCTGTGAAATCTGAAATTCTCTGGATAAGAGCTGAAGTATGCACACACAGAGTTGTTGATTGAGGAGAGACCTGGGCTCGTTGTCCTGGAGCGCTGTGCATTAGAGTAAACAAGCTCACTAGGGTCCCTCATGAATTAATTCAATTTATTCCTCATTTAGCCTCAAGTGTTTGTCCTCAGTGGTCATTTGTTTAGTATCAGATTGGACCAGGCTCCCTGTTATTGCTGTAAATGCAAGTAACCAATAATGACGTTCCTTTCAGCCTTAGTTATAACAAAGTCCTTCTAGAAACAAGTCCTGCCACTAGACAGCTGTGTTGACAGTTATTTCAGGCTAAACTGAGCACCTTCCTAAAAGAAAAATTCCACCCAAATCTGATTAAACAAATCGTAAAATGTTTGAGCTGGGTTAAAAATCCATTTCCATTACAGGTTATATTTTTAAATTTTTTTCTGGAACAGCAAAAATAATACCATTAACCAAGGATAGTGTTAGTTCAGGCACCACACAGCTCTCCCACACTCTGAGCAAATCAGCTGATCTCAGTGCCAGTCCACATCAGCTGATACCTTTCTATAAATCTAACTGGCTAACGTTGTGTGCAGCGTGTTATTTAAGGTGCTTTAATTTGTACTCAGTAAGTACTGCAACTGCAAACTGCTTTGCAACCCACCTCCACCCCAGCTTTTCCTTTAATGCTGTATCTGACTTAATCAGTGTCTTTTCTGCTGTCATTGATGATCTGTTCTGTGCTGCTGCTTTCTCTAGAAGTCCCGGAACAAAGTCTTAGTTTTATTTTCCCCAAGTAGTAGTAAAGTAAGTATACCTTATCTTACACTTACTGTTGTGGACCAGACTGAAATTGCGTTCTGTTAAGGCACAGGTTAACCACCTGTGGCATGGGGCTGTTTGACCAGCTCATGGCCTTTCCAGTGATGACATTTCTGAACTTCACAGTTAGGCTTCCACCTGCAAAGTCTTCCAAACACATTTTTCCTGCTGTCGGTACTTTTTACATTAATGGAAAAACAGAAAGAGATGCATGGAGACTGTAAAATTGATTTCAAGTGCAGATAAGATGTTAAACTCAGCAAGATGGTTTAAAACAGCAAGGATGAGTTGAGGAACAAGGAGACTGAGACAGACTGAACCTGGGTGCAAGAAAGTACATTTTTCTCGAGTTAAGAAAACTGGATTCCTGTTTTTTTCCACAGGTCAGTAAAACTCTAAAGCTGTGGCCTAGAGGGTTGGTGAGGGGAACGTAATGTCTTATTCCACAGTGCAGACCATTCTCCTTGGGGGACATTTTTAAAATGCACACGTGTGTGTGTGTGTGTGTGTGTGTGTGCGCCAACACCCTGCTGAATTGCATGCTGCTCTCTTGTATGACTTCCTGCCACACCTAAAGGGAATGGTGCCATTGTTAACATTACACCTGTGGTCTCCCTGCTGTGACTTGTTCAAATGTTGTGAAACAGACGTGAGAGAGAACGCGTGAAATGGGAAAAAAAAAAACTTGCATAACTTGCACTCAGGCTTTCTTTGGTTTCTTTAGGGTTTCGTTGAGCAACTGTTAATCTCACAATCTGCTGCCGCAGTAAATGACCTCAGATGTGAAGTATGTGTGAATGAAGACTTGTGGCTTATGATGGAGCTGCTCATTTAGTGCTGACTGTACACATTGATGCTGTTGTAATTAAGTCCACTTTAATTATTGTAAAAAGCTCTCCCCTGTGTTATACTCTTATTTATTTATTGTTTGGGTAAAAAAAGAAGGGTTAGGGTTAACCCTGGTACCTCTGCTCTGTTATTTAGGCTGTTTTCACTCTGTTTAGCTTTCAAGAACTTTTTGTTTTATGTTGTTACAGTACAGACTGTTTATCTTTATTTAAGGAGGATCTTGCACAATCTCACAAAGTCCAACCACAAATTTCTCTGTGATCATTGTGGTCTGGTGGCTTAGCAGGTATTTGCTGACATAATGCTGGGAAAGCTGTGCTGTAGGCACGATAACTTGAAAGTTTCTTTTTTTCTTTTTTTTTTGCTCATTTGTTTTCTGATAGTTAAAGGGACATTCGCCTCAAAATCAGGTCTGCATTTGTTGAAGTCAAATCATTTTTTGTAGCAACAGATATTAAACAGTTATGTAGAGCTGATGGAGTAAGATAGTCATAAAGCAGTGAAATGCATTTAAAAGAATGGGAAAAATTGCTGGACAAGTACACTGTATCTAAATATGTGTATCAGTATATTTATTGATATATTGATATATGCTCTGTACAGTGCTTTCCAACTTTATTAGATCATCTGTCATAAAAAAGGAAAACATACAAATTTTAGGAATGTGTTGGAAACTTATCTGGTTACCTCATTACTTATACCCAAATATTAGCCTGGACACTGGAAGTGTTTGAGAAGTCAGATATTAATCAAGTATAACAGTGAACCCTGAAAAGTTAGTTTTCTGTTCAGGATTGCAATAAATAACTGTAATTTGGCTAGGGCTGTCAACATTAACACGTCATCACAATTAACATGATTAAAATTTTTAATGCAACTAACCCATCTAATCCCTGAAATGTCTCTGTCAACACATTTCAGGCAGTTTGTCCATTCTGCACTCCAGATGGGTTAATTGTGTTAAAAATTTTAATCGTGATGAAGGGTTAACGCATTAATGTTGACAGCCCTAAATTTGGCATCTTAATCAAAAAATAATAATGATTCTTACTACTTTTTTTCTTCTTTCCTGTTAGTCAGTAAATTTGAAAATATATGGATAATAGCAATAATTATGAGCTCAGGTGCTCTACCAGAGGCCTGAACAGAGATGAGAGAGAGAGAGAATTATTAAAATGTTTTTGTTTATATGTTTTGTTTGTGTCTTCCTGTGAAATATAACTTTAGTCGACTTCAGCTTATATAGTTTTGGTTTTTAAGTGTCTTCAGTACCTTTCCTTTGCAATTTCATGAATTCATTTTGATCTTCTGACAGTTTACTTGATTCTGCATAAACAATTTGATTTTTCAGATTAAATTCTTTCCAACTAACAATGAGATATGAAACTAGTTCAGGGTCAGAAATGGGTTATAAAATAAAGAATAATAGTAAGTAGTTTCGAACACCAAGGTTTAGTGTTGTTAGTTCAGCTTCCTTTTATTTCTTGAGATTAAAAAAAATCTGATTCAAAATAATTTTACAACTCCAAAATACATTTTTAATAGAAAATCACAAAGAATTTTATCCTATAGCATAATCCGTAAGGATAATTGAATTTGGCCTGTAAGTGCATATTGTCCTGTAAATTATTTGTGTTAAATTTTAAAAATGCGACTTTTAAAGTTATATGTCCCCCCCCCCCTTTTTTTATTAATGCTTAGAATAATTAAGAATTTTATTAAACTGAATTTAGAAAATTGTTCATCTGTCCATGTTCTGCTGCTGCAGCTGAGACCAAACTGAGATCATCAGTGCCCAAACAGCCCCGATCCCTCGGGGATCACTTAAAAGGCTAACTGACGTGACAGCTACATTTGAAGGACTCAGCCAATCACATCAGTGATGAAGGAAGCGGTGACTCAGACATGACTGGAACAGAGAAGCTACTGTTGCCAGGCACCCAGAATACGATCTCCTAGCAACAGCACCAGCTGCTGAGAGCGTGTGCCGATCCTGAACCGGCTGCCGACTGCTGCCTGGGGAGGGCACAGAGGATGCGGGAGCTGCTTCCTTCCCTCACAACTGGACTGAAGGAGATTCATCGATGCCAAAAGTGCAAGTCATGAATCCACACGGTGGCGTTTAGAGTTAATGGAAAGTCCGGTCTGACGAGCACACAGACGACATTTTATCAGGAAGTCAGACTGAGATTATGGGACTGGCGCCCTCATTCAGTTATGTGTCTGCATCAGTCTGACCTTCACTGTCACTGCAGCTCTGCCAGATTTTACAGTAATAGATGGCTGCAATGAGACGTGCACCTTTTTCTAAATAGTAGGCTGTCAGGAAGAAAATCATTTTTCCTCTAACAGGACGCTAATAACACAATCTCGATGCAAAGGAGAAACTGAGGTCACTGCACAATAAACACTCATGTATGGACAGAAACTTTATGATGGCTTCACTGCACGTTTACTAATAATAACTCTAACTTCAAAATATTAATCAGTTAATCATGACTGCTGCTGCAGAGGTTGTTTGTTTTGGATCTCACTCCAGGTTTTATTGCCCCACTATACACTTCACTTATCAGCCTGGGTAAACTTGACAGAAAGATTATAGAAGATTGCAGATATGAACTGTTCTGATATATCCACAGGTCTGGCTGGGAAGATCCTGAACTCCATATCCACTGCTGGATTTGAGATCTCAGCTCTTCAGATGGTAAATCTTCTTCCACTGGTCTTCATGCAAATTAGTGGTAATGGTAGATGTTTATATGAAATATACCAGAGTTTAAAGTAATAAGGCCTGTGCACACATACTTTGTCAATAAAGATGGGGATAGAAAGCGTTCTTAAAGGAAGCTAAAACTGCTTGTTTCAGACAATCTGAACTGTGAATCATGCTGAGCTATTCTAGAAGAGCCTAAGTCATAAAAATATGGACCTGGAAATGAAAATAACAGGTCCCTGATAAATCGAAAAAGAATTCCAGGAAACCAGATTTTCTGCTAAAATCCTTGATCTTAATTTGCAATCAAATAGATGCGATGTTAAACACAAGCAGAGAGGGGACATTCTTACCAAGCGGCTGCACTGAGCAAAATTATACAGGTGTTTCCCCAGGAATACTTGGGTATGGCATCAGATACAGAGTCAGAAAGTAACAGAAGATAAGCACAGAGCATCCTAACTGAGTGAAGTCTGTCCATTTGATTAAAGCCAAATTTTTCTTGTCTGTATCCTTTTATTTTTCATCTGTCATTTCCTGGAGTGTTATCTCCATTTTGTAATTTCCTGCTTGTTTTTCATGTCTAATAATTTTTCCTCGCAGTTCAACATGGACCGGGTGAACGCCGAAGAGTTCTTTGAAGTCTACAACGGCATCGTCACAGAGTATCCTGTGAGTATAAACACTGCCTTGTTGTGCCCTCACAGGAAGCCCTAGAATCACTGCTCTGCCCCTTGCTACTTTTGATGACACCAAAACAAATTCTGTGCGATAAGGAAGTCATAAGCTCCTCAGAGAGTAACAAGACGTGTCAGATTCCCAGCCAGCAGCCCATATTTGAAGCTCAGTTTTTGATTGTTGCCATAATGAGTATTTAAACTGATCTAAGTTAAAAAAAAACAAAAAAAACACACATTTTGTGATAATCATCATTAATAAACAAATTGAATGTTGAACTTGAGTAAATATTTATTTTTACTGAAAGTATATTAGTAATGCATACAGATGATTAGTAATCTTAGTTGTTTACATCATTAGTTTGTGTAAAATGAACTGATAGGAGCTGATAGGAGACATTATGTAATAATGGCGCCAATGGCGTCAGATACTGCTGTTTAGTCAGAGATACGTCTTTAGTGTCAGCCTTGTGATGCATGTGTGGCAGCAAAAATGAAACGATTCTCATGGTCCATATCAAACGTGCACTCGCCAGAGTGTTTTTGGACACCTGATAATATTCACCCACAGCAGCAAGCACGAGGAGGATGAGTGCGACCAATATCTGGAATCAAATTATTGAAACATATTTTCTAAACTTAGCAGGAAGTCCTATGTTTATAAATATAATATAATAATATAAGTACACAGTGTCACTCCAAAATAATAGCACCAGGTGGGTTTTAACTCCACTCGGTTCCCGCAGAACATGGTGACCGAGCTGTGCTCTGGACCCTGCATGGCCCTGGAGATTCATGGCACAGACGCACCAAAGACCTTCAGGGAGTTCTGTGGCCCTGCTGATCCGGTGAGTGTTTCCTGTTTAAATTCTGCAGGAGCAGCCTGTTCAACAAGTGAAATGTCAAAATGTTCATCAATATTCTCTGCAAACGATTATCCTTCCATCATCAGTCTTTAAAAGGGAGTTTTCCAAATGTCCTCTTCACAAAAAATGAAGTGATTATACAACATGTAACACACACATGCACCTAGCTTTAAGTAATCCAGCAGCCCAGCGATAAATCCTCCTTTTATGAAAGGTCTTAAGTTGTTCAGCATTACACGGTAAGTATCTTGTCTTAAGAGATAACATTTCTCTGCTGTGGCTTAACTTTTTATTGTCCTGAGTAGATCCAGTTTAGACAATTATATTCACGCTCCTCCCCCCTTCTTTGTGCAGCCCTACATACCCGTTTGCTTGGCTAAATCTTCTGCACCTTCTT
The DNA here is from genome assembly GCF_036321145.2 of Pelmatolapia mariae. NCBI lineage: Eukaryota > Metazoa > Chordata > Actinopteri > Cichliformes > Cichlidae > Pelmatolapia > Pelmatolapia mariae. The sequence continues at coordinate 37,831,256 of NC_086246.1, read as the reverse complement.
CTTATTCACCTTCTTTGGGAAACATCTGCTGAGAAGTAATTAAAACTGGCAGCTGGACAGCAGTGAAGGAGAAGCCTGATATTTCTAATTTAGACTGAGCTCACTATTTGGTTTTTGGCTTCGACTGGTTTGATGCTGCTTACAGGAAAAATAATACATAGCTCAGTGCTGAAGGAGTTTGGGGTTTTGGTTTTTGTTTTTTGTTTTTTTAAGCTTTTGTTTGTTGTCAGACTAGACAGATAAAAAAATATTTGAGTGTGTGTGTGTGTACGCGCGCGCGTATTAATGAAGCCTGAGCTGCGTGACTGTGCTGGTGTGTGATGTGAAATCTGATGATCTGACGCTCTGCTCGGTTACCATAACAGTGACAGACTCCACACCTGCACCCGCTACAGGTGCAGCAGCTGCTGACAACTCAGCTGTGATTCTTCTTAAAATATCAAACACTCAACTTGTTTTTCACTTGTAATCAGCTCTGCTGAAGATTTAAGTTAATTAGCTAATGCGTTCCAGGTCACATGACTCTATGCCGCTGCTCATTGATGCCGAAATAAAGACGTATTTTCCACTGCTCAGTCTATAACAAATTATTCTAAATAGCGTACAGGTGTCTGTCCAGATTTGGTACTTTTTGATTTTTTTTCCCAGCATTTTTGAACCCTCATAACTTACATAACATAAAAGCACAGGAGGATGTCCACATGAAATTTTCAGGCTGAAAAAACACGTTTAAGTTCTGTTACCAAAATTCAGTCTGTCACCAGGTGTATTTATGAAATGATGAGGATTCTACAATTTTAGCCCATTACTCATTAAAATGTTCATAGGGTGAAGGAAAACTTTCCATCGATCCGGTAAAAATATTCAGTTATTGAGGAATCAGGTGGCTACTACAAACCTTTTCAGATTTGTCTGATTTATATGGAATAACCCACACAGAAGAACAAATGTGTTTAGATTAATGGGGAAATTATTTCATTGACCCTAACAAAGATTAATAGTTACTGTAGTTAACAAAAAACTAAAAGTAGGAATGAAAACAAAACAAACACAAAATTTACAAACTAACGAAAATACAATAAAAATCCACATTAAAAACTAAACATTTCCAAACTGAAATGGGTAAATGCAATCTAAGCTCTAACTTAGTTGAAAAGTTACTATAAAGCTAATAAATATAATGCATAACTTTTGCAGCTGTGGTTCCGATTAGTCTGAGGAGACTGTTCACTGAGCTGCTGTCATTTCTTTTTAGCCCTCTTGCCCCATACAGGACTCTAACCGCTTTGATTGCTTCAGAGTTTTCTGACTAACTGGGAGGTCAAACAGTTTAATCACCACATGGCCTCACTCTCACCTCGTTATAATCTGACAAATCACCTAAACATCAGCACTCCTACTCTTCAGAAGAGTTCACCTCTGTGATCCATCAGATTAGTCACATAAGGGCAGAGGTCTCTGAGAAGAAAATCAGGGCTGGATGATTAGCTGGATTTTAATTTCAGTTACAATTTTGGCTTCTGCAGCTTCAGAAGAACAAGAAAACACGTAAAAGGATTTGACTTTTGCCATTTTTGTGTTGTGATATAAATCAAGTGCACCCTTTTTGTTTCCAGACTGACTCAGTGTTTAGTTCAGCTTAAGCCAAGATGGCCTTCTGGTCAAGAAGACCCATCTAAAAGATGTAAAAGTTTCTACTGTAGGTTTCAGCACAAGTTTAAGGCATCAGAAGGTCTGCTGTATGAGCGGATGGCCTTGAATGGATTTAATTCAATTTTAAAATAAATTCCAAATTTCACTGGAAGCCAGTGAAAGAAAGCAGGAACGGGGCTGATCACCCACTGGCTTTTGTTATGCATCAACTGAACAGAGAACTGAAACATGCAGTGACAAGTGAGTTAAAGTGATCTAGACAGGATGAAAATGAAAGCGTGTATTAACAGTTACAAATTACTGGCTGATAGAAACGGGAAAAGGCACTGGGTGGGGAACTTTATGAGGACAATAACCCGAAACTATTATTACACTTCACACACAACCGTCATCAGATATGGGACGCGCTCTCATTCTGTTATGCAACTGATGCTCACGTTTACTGGCATGCATAGGTCATGCTTAATCTGATTATCGAGTACTTTATTACTTCCTTAATTATACAAAAACACTGTCCATGCCTCCTTACAGTTTAAAACTGGATAAATGGTTGAGTGCCCAACATTACAGGCTAACATTAGAACCAGCTCTGCAAGCACAACCCCACAATCTATCCCAGGAACCGCTGCCCGCTCTGCTTGTTTTCTGTGGACAGACACATGTAGCTAAATCCAGTCGGTATAGAGTTTGACCACGTCAACAATGCACACAAAAAATATATGAGCAGCTCAGTCAAGAGTACAACAGTAGATTGAAAATAGTTTGCATTTCACTCATAATGTTGGAAGCAGAAGGTCAGGGGTTTTTACGTTTTAATAACCATGTTGTAGTTTCTAAGACCTTTACGTCACCTCATGGAAATTAAAACTCATAAATGCATTGATATTTGATTTCTTTTTTTTCTTAAATTGGTCCAAAGGTTCAACATTCCAGTTTTAAAAAAATTTGAATTTTCTGGTAAATATTTACAGTTCAGTTTAGTTAAATAATGAAGATTAAATATTGACAAAAATCATGGTTTTTACCCCTGTAGACTTCATTATTCTTTAAACAGCGGGCACAGTAGGGTATGTTTTCTTATCAAATGTAGTGTGTGTTCGCGTGCGTCCATGTGTGCGTAAAGACACTCCCGACGTCACTATCAGGCTGACAGATTAGACTGCACAAACACTGTCACCCCCACAAGTCTATTCATAGTCAAGGGTCAGTTGTTTGTGGTAAGAATAGACTATTGATTTAATTCTGTTTGACTAATCTATACACAGCACAGATTCAATGACCTCGAACCCACTTCATCATGCCAGAGTGGATGCAAGATCAATTTAATCCCAGTGTTTCCATACAGGAGGGAGCAGAAACTATTCAAATATACAGCCAAGTGCATTAACTAGGCATAAAGAGTGCTGGTATATTCACACCTCCACCCTTCAGCTTCCCTGCGCTGCACTCACTCAGTCATAAGATTGCACCGTGTCTTGTGATGTGTCCTCTTATCAGAGTGGACAGACACAACGGTCGTCTATACAGCTTTACTTTCTTAGATTATACGCTCCCCCGCCCTTCAACAAGCAGCGTGGATGGCCACTGTGTTCCAACTAAAGATATTACTGTAAGAGATGATCCGACAGGCCCAAACTTCCCGTTACACAAGGCTATCAAACCAGCCCTGCATTGTAATGGTGAAAAATATGCTTTTCCTATTGATTTTTGAGGCGTAATGGTTTAGTGGAAAAAAGTATCGGCTTCTCTGTAGAGGTCTCCGTGCTAAATTTAGTCCAGTTTAGAGCACCCAAAACCCTAACGATGGAAACTGTAACCAGACACGTTCGTTGTTCCTTTTAAAGTTGGTCTACTGAGACATCCGTGCCCATATTTCATTTTGGCAGCAGCTTCAGGATCTGCTTCTCTTTTATCTGTTTCATGGAATGAAAATAAAAGAGGAAAAAGATAAACAAGAAATCGTTTCCAGCGAAAGAGCTGCAAGGATAGAGGTCGAAGACAGGATATACTGCTTAGTTGAGTTTTTCCTTTTTTAAAGAAATAACACAGCAGCCAATCATCTGTTCCCTCATCTCCGTGGTTTAATTTCAAACCTGCAATGTTTTATTCAGTTTTTTGTTGTTTTTTTTTGTAGAGCCTTTTTATTGTAACTTCAGATTTTTACACTGTTTTTGCTTGTACTTAGACATTTTCTCACTGAGCTGTTTTATTTCCCTTTTAATTTTTTCTGTCTGTATAATTTCTGCCTTATTGAAATTTCTTTCTTCTTACATTCTTCAATATTGGTGATAGAAATATCTTAAAAATGAAATTGCATTTTGCAAAAGCATGAAAACTCTCAATCTAAGCACTTCACTTTTTGTAGTATTTGTAACTTTAGGCTCAAAGAGTGCAGTACAGTGGGTGTACTCAAGTATCAGTTCAATGTCTTGCTCTTCTCAGCAGGGTGGGACAGTCAGCAGGGCGTGAAGGATCAGGCATATCTGGATGTTCATGTGACCACCAGGTCCTTCTGCCCCAGTCTTTGCTGGCCACCAGAGTTAGCAGTTGTTATGTGAGCATCAGTCTGGTACACTATGGGACTCATTAAAATCAAATTAAACGCTGACAGCAGGCCACTCATGGGTAGATAATGCAATTACAGAGAGCAGTGTTTTGCAAAGAATTCTTTTATTGCTAAGTAAATCTTCCCCTGACTTCCCCTTTGCCATCGCTGGCTTTAGTCTCATGTGGCACGGGACACATAAACCAGCTGCAGTTCTGCACAGGATGTTATACTCTGTTTCCCACCAGCAGCACGCACACTCAGCGAACAGCCATATTAGGAGACCTGTTGATGTTTCTGCTGTCTTCCAGAGGTGAGGAGAATCTCCACAAAAATTTCCAGTTGTATAATTCATTTGAACCGTAAACGCAGTTGCAAGAACTTAGAAGTTAATGTTAGGCTGTAAATAAGCTGTACCGCAGGTGCACGACTTTAATGCACCGTTAACCGCTTGTATTTAGCATGATGATGCCGAATGTTGAAGGTGTTTTTACTGTTGTATTTTATGTTGTAGAAAAAGTGTAGGATTCACCATAACCACAGGCCTTATTCCAGGGATCCACAATCCTCACTCCAGGACGAGGGAAGTCTGCTTACTTGTTAGCATGCTAACATGTGCTTGATCAGAAACTGGTAGATTGTAAAATTGGAGTTGAACGCTGGACATCCATGGATGTTTTCTGAGCTTAATCAATTCAGCCAATCACAGCCTTTGAAAAGATGTCCCCCTTTTGTCTACGACTTGAATTCAACCAAACTTAGTGTTCTGAGAGTGAGGGACATCTTCTTCTGTATGGCCTAAAATAGTGACAACTTTTGACCTCACTTTTCAACCAAATTTCAGCGTTGTTTGCACACTCAGTAAAGTCATCTTCATTGTCTTTTGCATGAACTGCCATCCCTGACTTTGTTTCTAGAAGGCCGAGGTGAAAGAGATTCATCATGCTTCTGGTAGTCTTTTGCTGGCCAAACCTATAAAACAACTTTTTGTTAGTGACAGTTCCTTTTTTGATGTAATGGGTGTTAGTTGGTGGTTAGTTTTTAAGCTGTAAGTGTAATTTTTATTGCTAAGATGTTAACTTCAAAATCCGGTGGCAGCCTGGTGGAAAGCCGCCATTACTGACGTCCTAATCAAATGTCTAACCTTAAAAGGGAGCTTTAAAAAAAACTCAGTTGACACAAAGTTCCCAGCTGATCTTTAGCTACGAGTCCTTGAACCTGTAGTCTTTATTTTCCTTTGTAGTCTTTTACGTGTTGTGTAGTGCGATTGTTCGAACAGCAGATAGGTTTCCAACTGGTTTTTTTGAAAGACAATGCATCTCTTTGAGAGGCGGCCTTGGGTGATTTGTGACCTTCAAACTGGTTCCTGTCTTTTGTCTGCAGGCTCATAATCCACCGAAGGATAAACAAGTCAGAAATGTTTCCCTGCTGCCGAACACAAAGACCACACAACCCTTGCTGTGTTAACACCATCATATTTTTTGCTTTTCCCAGCATATCAAATATTACTTCACGTTGCGTAAGATTTGCTTTAGATTAAACAGGCATTTTGGTAAATGAACTATTCATCCGACACCCCTCTCCTGATGGCAGACATTGTTGGGAGGGTTTCATTTCCTGGAAACTCAAGAGGACGGGCCAGGCCAGCTCTGACCTTAGGAGTGTCAGAAATAGACTCTGAAGATAAATGTGCTGCATGGAAGAAGATGGCTACTGTTCTATAGCGGTCAGACAAAAGTGTTGAATAAAAAGACTTGATTTGTAGCCCGTAAGAAATTAAAATGAAAAAAAATTTATTTTATACTTAACTATAAATAAAGGAAAGGGGATTGGTTTTAGTCTGAAAGTCAAATTTGTAAAACAGTGTCACAAAATGCTTTCTATATAAATACAAAAAACCCCAATGCGAACAAAAAACAGCTTAAAATTAAAGATTAAAAACTCAAAATTTAAACTTCAAGGATGGTTTCATATCAATTTTTAAAATGTAGATGGTAAGTTAAACATGTAATAGATATGAGGTATAAGAATATTTACTATAAAGTCTTCATATAATTAAGTTAGTAGAAGAAACTGATGAATCAAGCCAGTTCGTAACAGCAAACGCTCGGTCACATTTAAATCACTGCTAGCTGTCTGCTGCCTGGACCTTCTACTAATCGAGTGTCTAGTTTACTTTTTTTTTTTTTTGCCCTTTTTGTATATTATTGAAAATCTAAACCATTTCTTAAACAGTTGCCCGCAGCTAGAAAGTCAAATCTTAACCGAGCAGACAGGGAGGTTAAGGCTCCAAATGTGATTGTAAAACTACAAGTCAACAAGTTACCCATCATGGAAATGAAATAAAAATAAGAGAAGCAACAAAAATATTGGAAAAGGTTTGAAGGTCCGTTTGAAAGGTTTAAACAGCCATTCGTTGTACAGTACTCAGCATTTAGTGTGTTACATATTCAGGGAGGGTTTATTTATTTATTTAATGAAGGTTAGTTTGCTTTGCCTGTTGGTCTCTGCAAAAGACGAGCAAAAAGTGAAGTCATTTTTGAAAAGCTGTGGTGAAAATGTGCTTGAAAAGCGAGGCCCCCACCCCTAAGTCAGTGGAAAGTTTGCTGAGTGTCGATGTTTTGTCACTTCCTCCACAGGATCACATGTTTGGCCGCTGAGTAATCACTCTGCCGGTACAGGATGTTGACTTTCACAACTGTCCACAGACTATGACACCAGGATAGAGATGGCGTCACACCGCCAAATTCACTTAGTTTAATGTTGAAGTGCAATGCTAATGAACACGTTATAATCCAGATGTTTCCATCCAACAGGAAATTGCACGGCACCTTCGTCCAACCACGCTGCGCGCCCTGTACGGCAAAGACAAAGTGAAAAACGCCGTCCACTGCACTGACCTCCCCGAAGACGGTGTTCTAGAGGTGGGTGGCACATGCGCATGTTGTGCACTCCATACACTGAAACTACACCCATAATGTGTTAGCTGTATAGCTCCTCCCATTCTTTTCAGATAGATTTCTTCATCGTGTCTGAGCCCCTGCATAAATAAGTACCTCACATTTAGCAAGAACAAAACCTTCCTGGACTCTGAGGCCATGTCCAGTCTCATGATTGCGCTCTGTGGGCCGGGGCAGCCTCAGATCACACTGGTTTTAGAAAAGCAAGAATGGCAGAGGAATTTGAAACAAAACCATTGTTTTGCAGGGAGTGGGCCTGACCCATCGTGCGTCATTGTTCAGGAAAACTCCTGATCTGTAGTCTGGACAAATGCCTCCTTGTTAAACATTAGCCTATGACTGACTGAGCTGCCATTTTCCCCTGACTGGAACAGTAGCAAAGAAAGGGCTTGTGCAGAGACATTTGAGGTGTCAGTGTTAATTCATCAGATGTATCTATAAATGTCCCTTAAATTCCTTTTCCAGGTGCAGTATTTCTTCAAGATTTTGGATGGATGAAAACCATGTTGAACTACACAGTCAAACACGTCCAGTTTTCTCATTTTTCTGTTTATTGTTCCAGCCTTATGCAGATTAAATAAAGTAACAAGAGCAGACTCCTGACAAGTGTTTTGATCTTCAACACTGAATTAAGTATTTTTAACACCAACTAAAACGTATTACACGGGATACTGCATTGCCTCTGATGTTCTTGAACTTTTTGACCAGCGACTTTGGTATTAGATTCATACGTTACACTTTTGGAAAAAAAATAAAATAAAATGTACAACTGCATAAATATAAAATTCGTCCACCATGAAAATGGCTAAAACATTCAATAGCAAGTAGCATCACATGTCACGTGATGTCTCCAGCAAAACAGATTTCAGAGAACTGAGTCGCCACTGTTTCTGTGGAGGTGACGGTCTTCTAGGCTGGACCCACAAAGCTCTACACTACAAATCAAAAAAAAAAAAAAAAAAATTGCATGAAAGTATCAAACATAAATGTAATCAAACCATATCTAACAGCTAAGGTGAACAAAACAAATGTGCCCCTCCTCCAATAAACGGGACGAAGAAGCGCAAACACAGAGCAGTTATTTACTCAGACGTGGGCCTTAAACGTTCAGAGTACCATGCCAGTAATTCAGTTAGTCAGAGCACATGAACACACACTCCTGTAAACGCCTGCACATAGACACGAGCACACACGCGCGCACACACCTTGGACCACTAAAGCGGACATAAGACAAAGAGGTTACAGCTGGGACTAGACTACAGCACTGGACACTCCAAAAATATATAGAAACCACGTAAGGGTGAAGTATTTCGGGACAGAAAACACAACTCGCTACACGTCAGTAGTGGAATTGCCGTTTTACAGTAAATGGATGAACGTTTCCCATGGCTCAAGGAATCTTTTCATGTACAGTAGAATAAATATTTGCTATTGCTACTTTTGTATTTTACATTCTAACCCTCGACGAACACACAGAAAAGCTAGTGTAAAGCACACGGATTAAGTGTAGGTCCTGTATATTATGAATGTTCAAAGACTAGTGGTGGTTTTTATCTGAACTGTTTTCTCTAAGTTGTATTCGTTTTCAAATTGAGTGCTCGCTGTAGCTCAGGTCACGACACGGTGAGCTTTATGTCAAAGCGTCCCTGGTAGCGGTCCTTCTCGCTGTAATTGATGTTGTCTCCGAATGCTTTGCACTCGATGCGGATCTCCTTTCCCTCCGTCACATTGACGAACTGAACGGCCATCAAGGGCTGCAGGTAGTTAGGGTGCAGCTGTTTGCCGTAATATGGGTAGTACTGCAGAGGAAAGCCTTGGCCTATCCCATAGTACTTTATCTCTCCGATCTGGCCTTGATCCTCAGTTCTCTGCAAACACAATACTTGAGTGAGACTTACAGCTGGTCCTTTTGAAGACAAATATTCATTCTCCCTGTATCTGTGCACTGGAAGGCCACAGCCACACGCTCTTGCAAACGTACCTTAGGCTTGCAGTAAATGGGGATCTCGTTAGGGCTAACTTTTGCCGACAGGTCTTCTAGTAATGAGCTGTTTGAAGGAGCCTAAAGAACAAACAAGCAATAACTGGTTTAAATTAAACTTTCACTTATTGGTGCCTACATTAACCACAATGCAACTTCAAGCTCCAGCTCCTCAGAAGGTTTTTCCATTTTCAGACATAACGGAAAAAGCTTCATGGATGGTTCACATGTCTGTAAGGTTTCCCTTTACAGAAATGCACTCCCTGTAATTTTTTTTTTTTGTGGGGGGGGGGGGGGGGGGGGGGTTCACTTTTCTGTTTGTGGATTTGGGTTTTGTTTGCTCTGACCCCTTAGCTCCCCTGACACCACACATCTGACCTTTGAGACAAATGATCGCCAACTCTACTCTGTGAGCAAGAGCTCACTGCAGGCACATCTCACTTGTTTTAGTGAGAGGCAGTAAGACTACGAGTAGATGGGAAAGAGATGTTTTTCCATTGTCATTTACAACATCTTTTTTCCTTGAAAAGGCAGTTCTGCTAGCTCTATAGTGCTACGATTGTTCGCTCAGAAACAGTCCACTAAGGTAGCCAGATGATTGAGTACAGATTACTTACATCTTAAGGCCACAAAGCAAAGCTTTACAAGTTTACAGCCAAAATGGGGGATGTTAGCCAGCTAGCTCTAACTTAGCTACACAGCATATCACCTCCAAGCTGGCTGTGCTGTTATTATACTGATATTCAGGTATATAGATACAGAGCAGCACAGTCCAGGACTACAGTTTACTTCATGCCTGCAGGTTAAATTAATGTCTGAGGTGAGCCTAAGCTCATTAAAAGAGAGAGAGAGAGAAAAAAAAAAAAAAGGGACTGGTGCCATTTTGTGCTACTTAATATTAGCCTTTGAATTTAAGCGGTAACTATACCTTTGGTCGGAAGTTGACAATTCTGTTGAGCTTTATGATAACACATGGGTTCCCCTCCATGAAGCCATAGTCAGGGTCTGTGCCTGAGCAGTCTTTCAGCCAAGACCTAAAAAACTTGCAGACTTTCTTCGTTTCTTCCATACTTCGATCTTTGTACGTGCCAGGAAACTCTGAAAATGCCACAAGTAAGAAAACAAAATTTAAGTTTAGATCTTCAAACATCCACTCATGAGTGACAAATGGTGAAAGCTGATTGCATTGTATGATACTTGCTTCCACAGTCCTCATAGGAGTCCCCATCCTGCTTTGTGTCATTGTACATCTCAAGGAATTCGTTCATGCTTTGGACATACTTGCTGTATGAACTCGGCTCACTCTTCTTAAAAGAAATTTCAGATTTGTCTGAGCGTGGGGTGTGTGACAGACCTGCAAAAACACCACACTGGTTTGGTAGGAAGACAAAAGTCATGGGATAAAAAAAATAAAAATAAAAACCACAGAAAAAACATCTTATTAAAAAAAAAAGAAGAAAAAAAAAACAACTCAATTTGTGTGAAAAAAAAAAAAAGTGTAAATATCTTAGAGAAGCAACATGACATGGCACGTGAGCCATTGTGAGCATTCTCCATTATCTAAGGACAATGTGATGGTCTTGGGGATTTCCTCTGAGAGCTCCTCACAGCAGTAATTTTCCACAGAGTTGGTACGCGAGGCGTGGCGAGGGGAGAGTGTGACAGTGAGAGTAGCTAGAGGCAACATAACAGTCGTGAAACCCTTGTCGGCCTCGCTGCAGGACCTGTTTTATTTGCTGCCGCAGATATGAGCGGGACTCGAGCTGCCGGTAGAGACGGCGAGAGGAGAAGCAGCAGTTTGAGTGTCAGAGGAGGCTTGTGAAAGTTCACCAACCCCCACCCATCCACTCTCACGTGTGTTTCTCTCACAATGGAAACTTTTAGCCTCTGAGTGGGAGGCGGGATCACGCTCCGAAGGGAGAGAAAAAAGAAAAAAAAGAGAACCTTTCTCGCTGCTTCCTTGATCATGCCACTTCTGGAAACTTGCTTCAGCTCAGAGCTCTCCACGCTCACGCTGTTGTTCTGCTCACCCTAATCTCTTATTGTCAACAGTTGTGAACAAAACGGCAGCCACATGCAGGCAGTCATCTAGAATGGCTGCTAAAAATACTGCTAAGGGGCAGAGCATGTGCTGTGCAAACCGCGAGACGAGGCTTGGCACTCAAATCAGTCTCAGAGCTCACAGGAAATTTTTAAACTGCTGCAGCGTTGTCTGATGCCACTCTCACGAGATTACACAGGTTTTTCCCCCCCTTCAAGCCTTTAAAAGCTGTGGTGGAAAAACAAAACTTTTTTTCTTCCTTTGAAGAAACGAGCCACAAACTCTAGTCACGCATGTACATGCAGTCGTGTCAGCTGTGATGCATAATCATAGCACACGTTTTAGTTCCCCTGTTGCCCACGGGGGGAACATCGACTGGCTGAGGGGAGTGAAGGACAAAATGGCCGAACCTATTTAAGGTCAGAAAGACTGCCGATAGAGGAGCTGCTCAGAGGCACACCCCTCCCAAACAGTCGTCTGTAACGCCCACGAACCACCAACAGGCTTTTTGTCTGATCACTGAGCTGATGCAGCAGCAAAGTCAGAAAGGTGAGGAGGAAGAGGATGTGCTTACCTGGGGGAGCAACTCTGTCCTGATAGGTGGGTTTGTCTTTACTTAATGTTAGCAGCAATGCCTGAATGGTCCCAACGAAAATTCCAGCCAAGCATCCGTAGAAAATCAGATAGAACAAGAGGATTTTAACTGTAGAGGAAGGAAAAGAAATCAAATTACTGAGATGAAAGAAGCAAGAAAGAAATTCTTCAAATGTGAAATATAACATCGCCTCAGATTTCAGGAGTCACAAGCACCTGAAGGTGATAAGATGGACTGCTTTATTAGAACATACCTAGCATCAGCTACCCAAAACCCAGGAAAATGTACCGCATTTCTTCCCAACAGCAACATATCCTTCATAAACCCCTTTCCCAGGTTCTTTTCACCTAATTTAAAGCTTAAACAGATCACGCAGAAGGTGGGATGGCTGTGCTTCCAGAGCAACAGGATGAGTCACTGTTCAGTCCTGCAGACCCCCCGGCTGTGTCACCTTCAACGGGCTCACAGTAAAAACACTTAAGGAGGATTAAAAAGAAAAAAGAAAAGAAAGGAAAAAAAAAAAAAAAAAAAAGAAGCCCTTATTCATGTTCCTGTGCACAGAAACGTGATGAATCAAGGCAAACGCTTCATTACGCGAGTGAACAAAACTGTAACGGCACATGCTTCCCTGTATGATGCAATCAAACGATCAGTATCATATTTCCTGATTTTCCCCATCATATTTTTGGTGTTCCAGAGGAAAATAATGAGATCAAACAAACTTGTAAATTGTAAGTGTGGTTTAATTTCAGCAAGCTTTAAAAGGTTTTTGTTCAGATGGCCAAAACAGTGGGGGTGGGAGATGCTTAAACCTCTGTTAACTAGGGTAACAAAGACTCTTTGTAACTCTGTGATCAACAATTGTGCTTAAGGGCGTAGTCACCCCCGAAAAGGCCCCGGACACCCAGTTATGATCTGTGGCAGGTTAAAAATGCTGATTTTCTATCAAGAAGAAAAGAGCTCAGCGAGTCTGAAAGCAGGTTCACTTTAAGGCCTTAAAAGGCCACTTGGCTAGCTGCCTGTGATAGCAAAGACGCAAGTAGAATTTGTTTGGTTTTTTTTCCTCAAATCCCCCCCCTCAATACAGAGCATGATTAGACTCTGGGATGAGTCTAGTCAGGCCCCAAGCAGTGTCTGCTAGTGTCCTATGAAGCAGTGCCTGACAATAGTCGCGGGTTTCTGACAGTTCTGTGAACTCCTAGGAGTGTGCCATCTCGGGAAAATATGCTGCAATAACCGCCTGCTGTGCAGGGGAGGCGAATTTGCAAAACAAATAACCGCTTATTCCTTGTGTGTGCGCGCAAGTGAAAAGAAGTCAAAACAGGCGTGGCAAGCGGCAGGAAGGACTATCCAATTGGGTGTTCTTTAACCGTCTTGGTCTGTTGAAATCAGAACAGGATCAGCCACAACATTAGAACCACCTGCCTGAAACTTTGTACCCTCTGTGTGCGCTGCAATGGTGACTAGCAGCAGACTTTTTTGGCTTTATCAGACCAAATTGAGGTCAGGCCAATTTCTCCATGTGCTGGGGGTGCTTGCTTTGCTTGACTTTCTTGGAGCAGTCACCTTATCATGAGGGAGGGAGATGTTTGAAGGCACCACAGATGTTAAAAGAAAGAGACATGGCACTCAGAAATATAGTGGTGGAAGTAAAAATTCATTAGGAGAAAAGAGCTTTTAAAAACCTCTCTGGGGCAAATTCAACAAACTTTTGGGGCAGTTTTCAGAGCTGACTGGAGATTCTACGCCTCTGAAACTCAGCTCATTTTAGATCATGCTTCAAAATGGCTGCCAAGTGGCAACACTAGGAGGGCTTTGATGGTCTGTGTCAAAGTAAAGACCCATTGGATTGCCAGGACTAAAGATTCCTCAGAAGCTTTCGTCGTGAGGGCGGCTGTTCGCGCCGTTAGTGGTTTTAATGTTGTGGCTGAGTATGTGTACAGCCTGTTGTCTGGCTGTCAGTTTGTGTGATTTCACCTGAGTGATCGGAGCGGCCTGAAACGCTGCAGGGCTCAGAGTAAACAGCATGGAGGGAGCCGTGGGGGGTGGTGAAAGGCAGCTTCTGAATGGAGAGCACCTCCCCCAGCAGGCTGCTGCAGCATGCCGTGAAGGGACTGTCCCCGTATTCATACCACATGTGTCTCCACGCTCGCAGAGGCCTCCAACAGCCCCGCAGCCTACTTTCCGTCTGACATGTTGAGACAAACACGTGGAGGAGACGTAACGAGCGCCAAGACTGACGCTGTCACTGCTCCACTTCCTGTCTGTGACTTTCTGAAAAGTGCAGGAAGTGCAAGCGACTCACATGGCACACAATTAGCACACGAGCATTTTACTGAAACACAGTTTAATGTGCTAATGATTTACTCTGTACTGCACACTGTATGTTTTAAAGCTTTGCAGATTTTAAATTATAAATCTACCAGCACATGATGCTGCAGGTAAAGGCACCCAAAGGTACCAATCGGTGTTATCTGTATTTGACTGCTTTTGTGCCAGTTGATGAAACTGTATTTGAACTTTGATTAAATTAAACCCAGCTATTTGTTTAAAAATAAAATAAAAAAAATAAAAATCCCTGGTCCAGTCAAACATGTTTTTGGGCTTTCACTGAAGCTATGAGGATGACTGAGGGGGAGGGGGGGGGAACAAAACAAAAAGGCTTTTGTTTATTAAAAGGAAAAAAATGGCAGAAAAAGTAACAGGAAAAAGCACAGACTTCTGTTAAGTGACGTTAATTGACACCCCTCCACCCCAAAAGGCCCATTTCAAACCAGAAAAAAAGTCCTTTATGGAAAAACCTGACCGTCATCCACCATGAAAACAATGAGCAGATGACGGTGCTGTGTTCATGATCCGGATATGTTTGTAGTCACCTCCAAAAAATACAAATCAGGGCTTCTTTCTTTAGAGTCTTGAAATGAAAGAAGACTTTGAAGCGTAAGAATATTCATGTGCCATTTAATTAACCCAAACTAAAATAAATCAGTGGTTATGAAATGGCCAAATATAAGACAACCACAGAGGCTTGTGTTAAGTGAGGGGATACAGACTGGGTCACACTCAGAGGCGGTTTCTGAGCCTCAAAAAAGTCTGTGTGATCAGGGCTGTGCTGCACTGATGGCCTGAGATGCTTAGAGCAGACATACCTGTTGCTGCTAAAGCAACATGGCTCACTGTGTGTGCTCCTCGGGCAGAGCAGCCGGGACACTGAACTACCAGCCTGGTAACCCCACACCACCACCTAGAACATGGAGTGAGTGAAATGTTCCACCCGAGAGCAGCGCCTGATTTTAATCGCCACACACAGCTGTGCTTCGAGCCACAGAGAATTACCGTTTCTCAGAAATAAACGTGTTAGTTTGAAGCTTTCATTAAGCCCCGAAGAATGCGCTTTAACGCGCGCACACAGCGACGCCTCATTTCTTCCAGGATAAAAATACAGAGAGGGGCGGCCCGGGAGACATGTGAGTCGTGATCACCGTGCGGCGTCTGGAGAGGAGGGGGAGACACACACATACACGCCATATCTGACGTGCAAAACGGTTTAACGAGCCTAATTGGCGCTATGTAATGCAGGGCAGTGATCCCATCAAACCATCAACCGCTGCGGACCGCGTTAGGCGTCTTAAAGTATTGAAAACGGCGCTGAAACGATTAGAGCCGGATCCAATAATCCCGGGTTCGAGTTAAAACGTGGGGAAGGCAGAGCTTGGCCCGGGTGTCGGGTCCAGGGATCAGCTGCTCGGGTTTATTAAAGGCAGGAATAAAATGTCCTCAGCCCTTCTCCTGCTCCCCGCGGAGGGCTGACACTCAGAATAACAAAATGAACGGCGGCAGCCACCAACTTGTTGGTTCAGGTAAAAGTCTCGGCTGTCCTTCAAGATGACCTTTTCATAAAAGACTGCAGCTAATCAATGACCTGATCAGGGCTACGCCTTCGTAATGAACACCTATGACCGCGGGAGCCCTGAAAAATGCACAGAAACACCCCAAAAGGAGGAAATCATTTACGTCCACGGAGACCAAATTGGCTTATTGTCCTCATTTACTGTCCTTGTTTTGGACTCCAATCGATCCGTACCGAGCACTCCTCCTTCGTGTTTCACCTTTTTTCACTTCATTCTCGTTTTAAACACCAACTTGCGCACGCAGCCTCCGTTAAAAAGGCAAAGTCACGACTCGGCGCGCCTCCGGCTGGGAGCTCTAACAGGTGCGAATGTCTGCACCGGCAAAACACCGAGTCAAAATACAAATAATCCGCTGTGAGCACGGTCGGCTTCCACTCTGCTCCAGCCCAACTGCTCCATCAACAACCAGCAGCCCGCCTGCCGGAGATAAAGAACAAAAAGAGTACTCACACCAGCTGCCTCCGGTGCGCCCTAGAAACTCCTTCTTTTCCGAATTCCACACAAATTTCTTCCATCCTCCGTCGCTGTCTTTATTTCCAGACATGGTAACTCCCCCCGTGTCGCTTTCTCTCTGCTTTAACGGTTCTACTGCGTCTCAGTTCTCAGGCTGAGACTGTCGACTGTCCCTCGCAGGAAACAGAAAAGGACAGTCGATTGCGCGTTGCTCCCACTTGTACCGCGCACTATTTATCTCAGAGGGGAAACCAGTGACTCCGCCTGCAAACTCCGTGAACAAGTCCAGCCCCGGAGAGGAGGGCTGAGGCTAGCAAATCACAACCTGCCCCTGCTCTTTGCAAAACAGCCAAACAGAGAGCGGCAGTTAGAGGTAGGAAGGCTAATCAGCACACGGAGAGCGCGACCAACGGCTGCTGCAGACGACTTTCAGTCAGTCTACGTTGCGGTCATGGCAAGCATCACGCTGACTCTGGGGTGGGGGAGAAAAAGACGGGAAGAAAAATATGACCTGTACTGTCAGGAAACCTCCAGGGGCGGATCTAGAAGGGTGGCATGTGCCACCCTACAATGATCTCTTGCCACCCTAGTTTTGCATATGACAGTGTTGTCTATTAAAATAAGTTAGCATTAACAACTTGAGCCTAGCTACAGTTAACACTGAATATAAATTCTATATTCAATATGAATATAAATCCCCCCCCAAAGTTCAGACTTCAAAGTACACACCAGTCTTTAAATTGTAATGACAGGCCACAATATATATATATATATATATATATATATATATATATATATACACATGTATGTATGTATATATATATATATATAAGCCATGCTTTTTTCTAAATACTATTTACAATGTCACAGCCTTTTTTTTTTTCTTTTTTTTTCAAAAAGAGTTTTCTAAGGACAGCACGAAAACATCAAAGAAAGAGAGCGAGTTTTGAGATGGGAGAGATTTTCGACGTTTAGCGTGGAGTGTATAGTTAGCGTGTTGTGTTATCTTGTATAGTTAGTGTGTTGTGTCATTGTTGTTGTTTTTTTGTGTGTAAGCGAGGGTACTAATGAATGTCACAAAGGCAGATTGCAATGTAGGCAAACGTCTCCAGGTGGAAAACAAACAAAAAAGCTTTGATTTTGCCACACTATTTGATTTCCATGCCACCCTCACGCCACTCTAAGAACATTTCTCTAGATCCGCCCCTGCGGGGGCCCAAAATGAAGCTAATGAGGAAGTTAAAAAGCTGCAGTTCCTCTGATGGCCACTAGAGGCTTCAGCAGTGAATCAGGGCCCATAGACTCCATAGCAACTGTATAGAGTTAATTTAAAAAAAAAACAACCCTCTTTTAAACATTATTATTGTTTGATGTTAGAGGCGTGGCCTCTTTGACCGACAGGTGGATAACGACACAGGTAAGGATAGTAACTGATAAGAATTTAGTGATTCTGATTCCTTTATCGACATCATTTATCAATTCAATTCCTTATTGATTTTCATTGGCTCAGCTTTAAGAGTCACCACCATCTCTATGCAGTGTATCAAAGACATCACATTCGTGCAAATGAATTACAAGCTGTGTGGTCAAATGTTTGTGCATGTTGGAGGATTTCCCCTCTTTGTCAGAACAACTGTTTAAAGTAAAGAGGTACATTAATGAATTTATTTCACATTTCTCCATAAAATGACCTGAAATGCATTATCTCATATTTACCAGTTAATGACATAAATCTATAGGCTACAGCACCACACACCAACACAAACCCCTATTCTTCTCATATAATCTTACTCTTAGTATTTAGGTATGAATGGAAAACAAATATGAAAACCAGCACAAAGACACTTCAAAGCAGTCATCACAGAGAAACATGAACAGGTGAAACGGAGGCTGCTCATCTGTTTGTTACCTGTTTAAGTTCAGGGTCTGGCTGCTGGGCCGGGTCAACCAAAATAGACCCAAACTGACCAAACTTCAGCCAAGAGAGCGTGTGAGAGGATCCGTCCACAGCACAAGGTTAGAAATGAATGATGTGCAGTGTGGTTTGTATTACTCTTTATAAACATCCTGACCCTGCTTTTCATGTCCACACTGAAATGTTAGTCAGACCGAGACTGATTCTTTTCTCAAATATTTGGTGGAGAGGCTGAGATTGATGACTGAATAGTTTTTGGGGACTCGCATTTGTTGAAAACAGAAAAGACAAAGAACTGCGACACGTTAAACAAAAGGAGAGCCTCGGACCAGGAAACAGGGCCAATACATCAGCAGCAAACATTAGTCACAAAGGCTGCGTAAGGATTTTATGAAACCTGTTTCTTACAAAAGGACAGTCTCACTTAAACACAACAACCTTGTTATTATTACTAGATGGTAGCAAATTGCTGTTTTTAATTAGAATAACAATACAATAACTTTAGAATGAAAATTATTCTCATTTATGTTAAAGTCTGAGTTATGTATGTGAAGCAACAAACTGCCATGTGACCAGAACAAAAAAGAGGAAGAGATGTTCAACATGAAAGGATAAGGGAAGGGAGCGACGTACATTGCAGCATGACATTTAACTTTAACCTGCAGCTCTAAAAAGCACCTAATCTGTTGTTTTTGGTGGCTGAATTCATCATTTACAGAGGTGATTACAACTTAAGCACTGAAGTTCAGAGTCACACGATTGTTAATCACATTAATCACAGATCCCGCTATGGTGAGACATCCGAGAGCGAAGTCATGACTGGACACCCGAGAGGTAGTCATCATTGCCAAATATATTAGTGAACACTGCATAAGACAAAGGAATTTTACAAGGAGCTGAGCAGAAGTAGATGGCACTGCTTGATTCATGGTGGTTTACAGAAGCCAGCACTCCAGGACAGTCTGGGTTTTATCAAAGGCTACTACCATGGGTGAAGTGCAGTTAACTTGTCACTGTATTTTCCTGCTTATATTATCCTCAGTAAGGGAAATCTGTCACCATAAAGACAGAACCTTTTGCCGTTGTCTGTGGAATATGATGGAAACTAGCACATACTAAAGGAAATGAACCAATGAAGACCAAAATGACTAACTCTACTGGTTGAAGCCAATGGAAAGCTATTCTCAGTTTCTTTTTTTTTTTGTAAATTTTGACTTTAAAGTTTTGTGGGAGTAGTGACACGGTCCTTGTGATCGTCACAAGAACGCTGTGGTTAAAAACGTGCTGATCTGTAGATGTAGCCCAACTGAAACCAGCCACACAGAACTGCAGCTGAAATAAGTTAAAACTGTTTCAACAGCTAAAAAATTAGAAACATACAATGTGACCTGTATGACACCTTTTAGACAACTTTAATTTTTTAATTGTCAGGTATCTTGTATAACAATATCGATTCCATGTGAGAAAAAGATGCCTTTTACTAGATTTGCTGCTAGCTTCCCAGTTGCTGCCCTTAGGCTGGTGCACGTAATATTAAACGATCTATAAAATATAAAATGCATACCAGAGACATAGAATAAAACATACATGCAAAGCTTAAAAGCGCTGCATCTACCACTCCCACTCACAAAACACATTCGCCGTGTTGACATTGTGCATGCATTGTTTGAAGCAAACAAGAAGTGACATGTTCTTCTGTAAATTTCCACATGCAGCAAATTTATGATCTTACTTCTTGAATAAGACAGACAGGACCGAGTACAAGGTTTATCACCTGTATAAAAATGTAGGCTTCCATATGATGCAGAAACACCAGCAACACAATTCTTCTTGTAAAAAAAATACAGTTAGCTCAGAGAACACATACAGAAATATAAATGACCTGAGGTAGACGGTGATTAAAAGCAGCGACGACTCCATGTCAGTTTGTGGAAGCAGATCTTATCAAAACAGAATTTCTTTGTTAGTACTTGTTTCAGAAAACTATGTTTAGGAAATAAGAAGACAAACATTCAGAAGTTAAAGTTCAAATATGTCAAAAAGAAGAACGAAAAAGCACCTTAACTTCACCAATAATATTAAAAGTGAACAGTGTAATGCACTCCTTTGGAAAGCCATTGATAGTGCAGTGATAACACAGCGGCCCACTGTTAACAGACATCAAGGGTTTGCCAAGATTACCAGGAGGTGCAGCATTCTGAGAGCGACTGTGGATGGACTGTGGTATGCAGCATTTGAGCTGGTCTTGAGCTCACCAACAATAGTGAGTCTATGCAGCAACCACTGTTGGATCAGCTCTTTGGATATGTACCAAAACACCTCAAATCAAAACATGAAAAAATGAGGTGTAACAAGAAGAAAAGAAAAAAGAACTTCAACTAATGAACTGTTTTCATGCCAAGTTCACAGAAATGTCTTAGAGTCTAAATTTTAAAAGAGATGTGATAAAGTGAATGTAATATTGCTAACTAATATTAAAAATACATTCAGTAATTGGACTTTACCACTGTCTGGGATTATTGGGGTGAACTTTTGTGTTTCTGATTAGGAACCTTAATAAATTCTTTGAATCCATTTCATTTCCCAGCATTTTGGTACGGGCTAAATTTGTGCATCGTTTGTCCAATAAATGACTGTTACTGAGCTGCTTTGCTTGTTTTTCTTTGACATAGTTTAATCTGGCATTCCTGTTCTTGACACTGACTGGTAATGATCAATGATAAATGTCATGCACTTGGCTGGATGCTGTGAAAGAAAGGGCTTTTCTTTATCAGGAAAGGATCCTGCGATCATCCACCATTTCATCTTCAGTAGATGCCAAAACCTGTTTTAATGCATTTTAATTTTGAATGAACGGTAGAAATGTGCAAAAGCTATTCTCTTTCATGTGTGAGTGTGTGCTGTACTTCATATTTCTACTTCACAGACTGTCCACAGCTGAAACAGCTCGCACTTCACAGCTAAACTGTTGAACACTGGCATAGTTTCTTATTAATAGATACATTATCTGTTTTGTTTTTTTTTGTTGTTGTTTATTGTGACTAATTCAAATTAGAAAGTCAAGTCAGTTTATTTAGAAACACATTTATCAAGTGGCACTCATCCATTAGTGGACCACTTCTGGATGAGTGAATGGACTCTGCTGGTGCTTCTGTCATCAAATGTTCTTATGTCAAGCTCCACTTTCAACAAAACCAAATATGCAGAAATATAAATTACGTCAGGTAGAAATAAAGTGACTTTCTATCAGGGGAAAGCAAGACAAGCAGTACTTGTCAAGTGTAAACTAAAACAGTCTGTCAGTTAAAATATGCCAACATAAAAACATCTCTCTTTTCATCTCATATGGCAGTAAAGAATACATTAACACAGTGCATTTGAACACAGTGTGACTTAAAAGTAAACAATAAATTAAAAATAGCATAAAACTTAAAAGATAAATGATTAAAATGGAAGTGAGTCACGAACATCAAGGACATAATGAAGTCTGTTATTTAACTTACAGAAATGTAAAAATTAAGACACAGGTACATTAGGAAGCCATAACAGCAAATGCTCAATTCGCTTTAGCTTAAAATATCAAGCAGGAACAGTTCATCTCAGTTTATTTTGAATTTATTTTACATGCTGTCAAATTAAATAAATAAATAAAATAAAATAAAAACCCAAAACCCCCCCAACAATCATATGATCCCCCTCTGAGCAAGCACTTGGCGACAGTGGGAAGGAAAAACTCCCTTTTAACAGGAAGAAACCTCCGGCAGAACCAGGCTCAGTGAGGGGCGGCCATCTGCCGTGACTGGTTGGGGGGTGAGTGGAAAAAAAGTTTTTTTAGGTGTCATCTGCCTCAGAGTGGAACCGCTTGCTGGGCGATCTCACTTGTTGCTGATTTTCAGTTCTGGATCTTTGAATTATGAATTAAGTTCCTTTACTAATGTCTAACACATTCTCTCAAAAGATTTTCCTGATGTAGGATTTCTGAATGTTAAAGAGGAAGAAATGCGATGAAAATTAACCCCAGAAGGAGAATTAGAGCGAAGCCCACACCCTTCAGAACATCTTTCCACCAGCAGTGATTGGATGTTTCATTTGCTGCTGGGTTGGTGATGTGGGCTCTAAAACACTGAACAATGGCTTCATCTACTGCTTGATCCTGTTGTATTATCAGTGATTCTAGATTCCTCCTTCCACTAAATTTCTTCTCCAGCTCCTTAAGAATTTTCTTACATAATTGTTTGGTTGTCCTTATATGTGGGCAGGAGTTTTCAGCCACAGGGAGGCCCTCCAGTGTCTGCGACACCAGGCGCTTTATGTGTGTGACATACTCCTCTTGGTTCCGGCTCTTAATGGCGTGACATTTGGAGAGTAATTTTACTGTGAGCACAGAGACAAATAAACGAAGCTGATCCTGGCTTTTTGCTCCCATTGGAGCCCCTGAGGGGGAAAAGGGATCAGCAGATGTCTGCACTGGTTGTTCATTCAAGGTGGATTCAGAGTTTTCCTTCACTTGAACGACTCCCTGTGGTGTATCTGTAGATACAGAGTCTTTGACAGTCATTGTTGACCGCTCTGTATTTTTGACAATATTTTTTAAAGTGATCTCGGGATAATTTTCCTTCACTTCGATGTTTTCTATGTCTTCACTTATAGAAGGTTTCATAGTAATTACAAAGTAAAGTTATTTGGAGTTTTTTTTGTCAGTGATGTTTTCTGCTCTCTGTTTAAACTTTCTCAAAGTTGAGTGTGTTTCTGGGTTTAGTGTCAAACTGACTCCTATTTGAGCCCTATAAGTAGAATGCAGACACAACACATCAAAGGACACGTTCCAATGACGGTGACGTCACACAAGCGCGTGCGCACGCCCACTTACACGCCCACTTCTTGTTTTTGTGTTACTATGGGGACATAAGTAAAACACTTGCGTTTTAACAACCACACTTTAATTTCTTGCTATATTTGTGATGAAACTCCTCAATTCATTCCTTTCCTAATATTTACAGATTTGATGCATACTGTCAAAACTCCCACAGCATTGTGGGTGGTTGTAAAGGTAAGTGTGTAAATAGTTAAGAAAAAAAGCTTTTAAAGTATGTATAGTTATTACCACCATTTTAATGATATATCAGTAAAGAAACTCCCATTTTTTTTAACCTATTTTCGTTCTATACCAGCCCTGACATTGTGGTTTTATGTGACTGGCGATAACTACTGTTCAGGAGAATACTGCAGAGCTTCTGTGTCAGCATAAATTAATGTGGCTGTGTGATGAAGTCACCAGTGGTGTGTCAAGTACCCATGCGTTGGGTATAATGGGAATGTACTGTCTTGGCAAATGGTAAATGGACCCTTAAGTTAAGCAGGACAAATAAGAGGCCTATCCTGATTCCCTGTAAGAAGTATTTTCTTATTTTATCATTTTCAGTGATCAAAATAAACATTTACATAAACATGAAACCGAATGTTTCAATTTCTGAAAAAAGTAAAAGCATTTATCATAGGTGAGTTGTGACCAATCACAACAGCCCATTTTTTTCATTGTAAACTGCTGTGAATGTCATATCATGTGACATGGTCATGATATTTGACTCAATTTAAGTCTAGAGTTTTCATTACACTGAACTTGAATGGCTTCTCTTTTTAAGACTATATTGAGACTCAGTGGAAAAAAACTCATTTGCCATGAGAACAGTTAAAACCACTAAATTGGTGTGTTTTTCTTGTAGTTTCTGGATATGTGCAGTATCAGTAAGGGTTAAAAGTGAGGATGAAGTCACATAACGTAGCAAGTACATTTTCTTTTAAAGCAGAAACATCCAGATAGCAGCATACAAGATGGGATTTACTTCTGAAAATTTCCACCCATATTATTTTTTCTCCTTGGAAGCATCAATATTTTCTACTGAAATGAATTAGCCAATTTCCAGTTCACTGCACCACTCTTTCTCAGCTGATCTTAGCTGATGCTGTTTTAAAATTTTACACGTTCTCATAAGGCTTTTATATTTGGGTTTTCAAAATGGGCAGACATTTTGTAGAATACTGGACATTAGCCAAAACCTGGATCCACAACCTGGTGGATGTTAAAAGATTAACCTAGTTGGAATATGAGTGTAACTAGCTGGCATATAGTTGTGGATTTCTACAATGTATGTGATGGTTTTCTGGCAGTCCAGTGGATGCTAACCTGCTCCCCAGACTGACTTTTCTTTTCTTAATAGCAGCTTGGATGGCTTTTGAAAACATAAGGGTCATGGTGAGCCGATGTCCTGGTGGGGTTTAAATATGTTAATGTAAACTGTAACTGGATGAGCTGAATTGTTTGCTGTACAGAGTCTTAGTAGCGAATGCTTGCTGTAGAGTATGTTGATTGAGATTATGCCCTGCAGGGTTGTCTGGGTTACACAGCAAAATCAATAAACTGAACGTCACATTATTTTCCATACAGTGATCACAGAAAGAGATGTCTCTCTACAAACCGAACCCATGAGAGTTCTATCAGAGCCAATCCGTGGAAGGCTTACTATGTTTTAGCCTTGGTGGCTATTCATTAAGCGATGCTGTATAGTAGCTCAAAGACTTACAGAATTATAGAGCATTTAATGCCACTGAAGCCTTTAGCTGAACATAAAAGCTAAAGCTGTCATTTAAACAGTAAATGGTTATTATATAGGTTATTACTAATAGTGTAGTGAAAACATAATGGGCGTAATGTATTGGTTGGCCATCAGCCCTTGAGTTCTGTTTCTTTATTTGGTCACCCATAGAGTAACTGAAGCTGTTTTGTGTCACTTTTAAACACCCCTTTGTTCGTCTGGTAACACACAGAAATTTGCCTGACTGCACCTCTGATTTATTAAAAGGACAGTTAGACATGTTGGGAACTAATCATACCCATTGATCAGCTGGGACTGATTTTCTGGCAGGAATAGAAAGGATTTCCTTACTCTTTGGCCTGTTTCTGTGCAGTGTAAACAGAAATTGACTTTATTAGCAGGGTTTAGCTGATTGTCTCCATCTCTAACATCATTAACCATTTCAAGGTTCCGTTGCTCCTTCAGTTCCTTCAAAATCAAACTCTGACGCCTGTCTGACAGTTTGAAACAGCCCAAATTCTTTCTGTTTCAATTATTTATTTTAGTGTTGCTGTTTTCCCAAGTGTTAAAATAAAATGTAATGTCCTGATGAGTAGAAACAAATGGACAAAACTTCAGGTGTTCAAGAGAAAATCAGAGATGATCCATCCACAACACAAGGTTAGCCATTGTATTTGGATTGCTTATTCTGTCCTTTGAGTCCCATTTTTGAGGTCCAACAACGACTGTACTATTAAAGGAGATTGAGAGTTTTTAACGTTTCATCTGGAATGATGACACCTTTTTATAAAATTTTAAATGTTCTAATGTTTTGTATCATTGCTTGGTATGGTAATTTCTCCTTGCCTATTAAGACCAGACTTGGTAAGCTGGTTAAAGTGGCTGGTCAGATTTCAGGGAGGTCTCAGGTCTAGCTTGTTCTCTTGAAAACAGTTTATAACAGGCAGGTGCCGATGATGGCGACCTCTGTCATGTTAAGACCATCCTCTCTTTAGAGATTTTCAGCTGCTTCTCTCAGGTTGTCTGCAGTGAAAACCAAGAGACACAGAGTGTATTTTATACCTTCTGCTATTATCATGATTAACAACACTAAACCATAAGCGTTGATACCATCACTACTTCACATTGCACTTTGTTAATGCTACTGATAAAATTTGGGCTGGTGTGTGTGTGTGTGTGTGTGTGTGTGTGTGTGTGTGTGTGTGTGTGTGTGTGTGTGTGTGTGTGTGTGTGTGTGTGTGTGTGTGTGTGTGTGTTGACATGTTGCAAATCAATTTCCCATTGGGGACAATAAAGTTACCACTGACTATTGAATGACTTTAAAAACAAGAATTAGGTGAGAATTGGGTATGTTTGAATTTATCTTGGATCTTCTCTAATCCACACAGGGTCAAATATAAACATATACACAAATATGTACATACACTCACCTAAATCTTTTACTAAGTGTCCACAAATTTTTAATCGGGTTGAGGTCAGACTTTTGGGAAAGCTATTACGGAAGCTTAATGTTAGTCTCTTTAATCATTCCAAAACCAGTTTATATGTCTGTGTGGGATCCTTGTTCTGTTTAAACACCCAATTGTATCCAAATTTCAATAATCTAGCTGTCAATTTGAGGTGAATTTTAAGAAGTTGGAGGTAGTCCTGCTTTTTCATTATTACATCCA
Source organism: Pelmatolapia mariae (assembly GCF_036321145.2). NCBI lineage: Eukaryota > Metazoa > Chordata > Actinopteri > Cichliformes > Cichlidae > Pelmatolapia > Pelmatolapia mariae. The sequence continues at coordinate 37,804,939 of NC_086246.1, read as the reverse complement.
GTTTGTGGGATATACCAATATCACTGGCAGCAAAACCTCCCGAGAGCATGATGCTACCACGCATGATAGTTGTTACAGTGTTCTTAGATTTGAAGGCCTCGCCTTTATTTCTCCAAATATGTGGATTAATATATATTTAATCTGACCACAAAACTTTTCTTGGGCACCCGTTTCAGTCAGGTTGAAGGTGTCAATTTTGGAGCAGGGAGCTTAATTCTTGGGCGGTACCCTTTCAGGGCATGGAGATGTAAAACTGGCTTCACTGTTGACAGTGATGCTGGTGTTCCAGCAGTTTTCAGTTCATGTCAGGCTTGAGCCTGGGTGGTTCCTGTGTTGCTGCTGAATATCCTAACAAATTTTCTCTCATCTGAGGGTGACAGTTTGGGTCCTCTCCCAGACCTCAGCAAGGTGGTTGCACATCTGAGTCACTTGTATTTTCATACTGTTGTTTGAACTGTTGAGCTTGAAATCTGCAGATGTTTAGAAATGGCTTTACAAGACCTTCACATTCTTTCCGAGCCCCTGTCTATATAAACCAAGCTGTTTTAGTGGATTTGGTACAAAAAATTTTCATATTTTACAGGACCCTTACAAAAAGATCCTGTAAATATTCCAGCTGAGAACAAGGCCAAAGTAGTAAATGTCAGTCAGATTATTTTCTGAGAAGCAGGAAGTGACAGCGTATAAATTGAATTGATCTGTGTAGCTTAGAGTTACTGGCCATTCAAAGTGCATTTTATAAACCACAATCACAAAACACTTCATCTCACATCCATTTTGCCATCACTTTAAAACCAACAATTAACCTCTGACATTGTTGATGGTTGATTGAAGAGGGGTTTCATCTTTCATCTTAAAATGGAACATAATTGGATTTTGCCTTCAAAAGGAAAGGAGTAAACTTGAGACTGAGAATATTGTGTACATTCAGAAAGAGAACAGCTTGTTTTGTTTAAATTCATAACCATACTATAAACATTACTTTGAAAGCCTTATCTATGTAATGTGGGCTTGTGGTTCCTGATTTATTCTCTTGAATTAAAACATCCTTCATCTTTTGCACAGATCTTATACTGATGACAAGAGAGATAAATAAAGTTAGACTAGCTCAGTATAAAGAACAAGTAGCCTGTTCTCTCCAAAGGTAAAACTAATTCACCTTTCAGAGTTTCCTGATTTCAAGTTCTCAAGATACAGGTGCTCAACACTGGTACTGTGCAACACAGGGAAGATTAACTTTTGACATTGATTAAAATAAGTCCATAAAATGCATTCCCTTGTTTCAAATACATGTATTATCCCTGACACTAAAACCTTTCCCCTCCTCTAAAACACCAGACTGTCTGACTCCACCGTGCCCATTCAATCCAAACTAAAAACTCATCTTTGTCTAAAATTTCAGTTAATTGCTATCATACTGCCCCTATAATTTAAATGACCTATAATTATCTTTAGTGCTTTGGGTTGGTCTCACTGAATCGATTCGTGTCTAATGTTGCACTATAATCCTGTTTACACTGTGACATATTTTTCTTTGCTTTACCTATGACTGTCCTATCTTTCTTTTTCCTTCAGTGGCTGTCTCATTCCAGATTTTCGGGATCATGATCTTCACAGATCTCCCCTCTTCCACCCTCTCTCTTCAGTGTGTAAAAATAGAATTCATCCTGGTTCCTCCTTTTTATTGCACCTGTTTTGCTATTCTGTGCTCTTCAGGACTGAAGCTGTTTTTATTTTCTTCTTTTTATGCCAACCTGGCCTAATGCCACTCAGCTGCATAGTTATCTTCATCTATGTTACTATGAAGTTACAAAACCAACCCCCGGGAGTGACGTCAGTCCCAAGTTAGCGCATTCCAGAAAAAGCGAGGAAGAACAGGATTTGTTTTGGTTCTTAGCAAGGTAGAGCCATTCAGGTATTACTAGCAATATAGCATAATGCTATTTTTTTGTGCTTAAAAAATAGTTTCGTAGTTAGACCCTGATCAGTGCACAGGATATGGCTTATTTAGTGAGTCAGAAATACATTTTTCTCAATTTAATGACTGTTTGATCAATTTTTTACAGTTATTATGTAAGAATTCTAAGTTGGACAAAAAGAGAAAATGACATCAGGATAAACTAGAATGTGGTTACAACGTGTGGCATCATTTATCAGTGTCCCTCTCACCCAGGATCCTGTTAATTTGTCTCCATAATTTTCTAAAAAAGCATCGTGGAAGCTTTATTTAAACTTGATTCTCACTGTGTAAAATAAAATGGAACTAAATCCATATTTTCCAGTGTGAAATGTAAGCGTCACCTGCAGCAGTAGAGGGTAATAGTTGTGTTTACATGCAACCCCACCACCCATCAGCATTCACTGACCTACTTCTTCAAATTGAGCAAAGATATAAATTTGCAGTCTGAGTGTGTCATTTAAAAAAATGGGAAAAAAAGTGATGTGAGTAAATTGATATTATGTAACAGGACTAGGGATGGGTATCATTTAGGTTTTATCCGATACCGGTGCCAAACCGGTACTTTTGAAACGGTGCCGGTGCTTAAACGGTGCTCGAACCGGTGCTTAAAGAATGGAGAACACAAAATTGGTCCAAAAACCTCTCATGTTCAGCTGTTTTTTGTAAAAAGATAACAATGTTAGCCTTTTCTGCAGCTATAGGGCATATATCACTCTTGGCTGGAAGCAGTGCTTAAACAATGGAAAAAACACAAAATTGGTCCAAAAACCTCTCATGTTTAACTGTTTTCCACTTTTTCTTTGTGGTCATTTTAGCCTTTTTGGCCAGGGTGAAGGGAGTATCTGCCATCAAACAAGAAGACAGCCGCATGTAACTACGACGGTGTTTGCTAGTTCACCTTACATGCATTAATTTAATAACATGGTTAGCCTACTCAACATAAATTACACACGAACAAGCTACTCACGCAGAGAAGAACGGCTGCTGCTGCCATCATCATCCTCATCATTTCTGCTACACTGGCAGGGCTAGGGGCCAGGACTCTACTCTTCGAGTTTTTGGGGGATGTTGCTAACTCCGGGTCCGATAACAGGCACCACACCCGCAGTAGACGTGCTCGGTGTGAGATCTCACAGCAAGCTATCAAATACGGTGCATTTCTCAGCTTTAAAAAAACCCGCTATGCGTCGCCAGGTGTTTCATCAGATTCGAGGTGTTACCTCCTTTGCACAGTATCACAGTATCAGCTTAAAGCACTTGTTGCAGGCTGCTGAGTTTGCATCTTTTGCTGTGAAGTACAGCCAGACTTTTGACCGCTTCGCCTTGGGCATTTTTAATCTGTAGCTCTGCTCTAAAAGAACGTACGTACCTGGGCCCGCCTACTATCCTCGGAAACGTAAAACGATTGGCTAGAATTGGCTCAGGAAAAAAAAGCACCGAAATAAAGCACCGAAATGTGCGCTGCTTTTCGGTCTGGTTACTACCGTTTATGTCAGAACCGGTGCCATCATGGCACCGGACACCGGTACCCATCCCTAAACAGGACAGAAATCAGCAGGATTTGACAGATTCAGTCTGGATGTTGATATAAGATGGTTCACCAGGTTCCCTTTCCAGCAGTGAGTTTAGAAAAAGTCCAATTAGTTTGTGACATGACAAGTGACCTTGGACATAGTTGTCCTTTAAGGTAACATCAAACAGTTTTGATTTGAAATTCAAATATGCTGGAAAAGTCTCCGATGAGCAGTAGGAGGAAAATAAATACTCAGATTAGTGAAAAAATGTTTACGCTCTGATTTCCTCTGAGTCATTTGAATATTACCAAGAGAGGGAAATAGGAAAAACATTAGCTAAGTCCATTTGTGTGTGTGTGTTTTTTTAATCCACTTCCACTGCAGATGAGACAGGTTTGTGTATAGACTGAATGACCTTCTTTGTATTACATAGCAAACAGAAGTTAGTGAAGTCCTGTTATTAGCTGATAACTACATACTCTGTACATACTAATACTAAAGCTTCAAAATGTAAAGTCAAGTATTAATGGCTGACATCAAGGCAACTGTGGCTTTTTTCTATACAGGCTATGAATATGCCTTGAAATTTTTATACAGTCTGCTGTGACGTCTTGATCAACTATTGATAAACCTCACTCTCTAACCTTAGCAAACAGACCACACTAAAGCTGTGCTTGGAGGTAGTTCGCATAATACTATAGAACTGTTATTAGACAGTAGCCATAGTTTGCAGTTACAGGATTCTGGTAAATTAAATTCTGCAGTGCTTTGCAAGTTCTAGAAAACCAGGGACCTAAAAGTCTGAAAAACTATGCTATTAAAGATGAATGTCCAGGATGTGTATTTCTTAGAGAGCTATAAATAATATCTATATATATTTTTTAAAGCTATTTTTTATTCAAAAATATGATTTTAATGAAAAAATCATTAGTGACATTTTTCAAACATATTGAAAAAAACATTGCCCAAAGCATCACAATGCCTCCACCGGTTCGCCTTCTTCCTATAGTGTATCCTGGCACCAGGTGTTCCTCGAGTAAGCGATGCAGACACACCCAATCATCCACATGTTGTAAAAGAAGACGTGATGTGAACTAGTCAGCAATTAGCATTATGCTATATGATGTGGGTGCAACACACTTTGTACTGAAAATATAAAACTCTGTGATTAAAGTAAGGAGGCTTCAAATTTACATTTGACTTTCATAATTATTACTGAAACCTCTGCAGTAGAGGAGTACAACCACAGGAAATAAGTTTGTTCTTGCTCTGACTCTCCAGGATCTGTCAGAGGAGATCAGAGTTATTGAACTGTGCTGGTTGTCCAAGCAGAACTATTAAAGCCTATTCACTCAATTTGTAAGTGACAGTGTCAAAATATTAAACATATAATAGGGAGATTTTAAATATATTTGTAATCAGAGAAAATAGATCATGTAAATTAGTTTTGTTGTAGTATAGTTCCCTATCTGTTAATCATTTTGATGCTCGCACATCATCTTTCAGATTACTTTGAAGCCTGAGGCGGATGCTGTGGCCTCAGTGGATACAAATAAATGAAAACAGGGTATCAAGTGCCTGAAGTACTCGGGGGGTGATTAATTTCTGGGCAATTATTCCTGCTCTCATGTTATCACTACTGTCAGTGAGGCTTATCTCTGCCTGCCTGCCTCCCTCAGCAGCCATGGCTCAGACACAGCCTCCAAACAACCACGACGCATTGTTCTAACGAGGTTACAGCCTGAAGCAGAGTGATTTGTTTTGTCCACGTTACTATGGTGGCCTTTTGGCTGGCCTCTTAATTTAATCAGTGAAGCACTATTAAACAGCAATGGCTTTTGGGAAAAATGCACCATGCCGAGAGACCTTTTGACATCCTCACAGTTGCAGTTGCGCAACACGACATGCCAGAGATAGTTAGGTTTTTAAGAAGCTAAGTATCACACTATTTATTTTGTTATTATAGCTACAGGTGACAATATATTTTCAAAGTCAATTATGTTAAAGGAGACCTGCCGTGCTTGCTTCTGGCACCATATTTTAATTATTGGACACTAATTAGCCCTTATTTATCTCAGTGGGCCTTAGTGGAACCCCTGAGTTAATCTGACACTAGACATTTTAGTTTCTTTCTCATTAAGACAACTTTTTTTCTGAGTGGCTTATCAAGCTGTCACTTACACAATTTATGTGCAATTTGTGATTTCCACGCTTTGAAACCTGGTGATCAGATGAACACTTGTTCTTGTACTTTTTAAACCTATACACTAGGGATGGGTATCGAAAACCGGTTCTTGTTGAGAACCGGTTCCCACTGTTTCAATTCCTTGGAATTGTTTGCCACTTTTGCAAACGATTCCCTTATCGATTCCAGTCGCCCCGAATGACGTCACCGCGTTGCGGAGCCTCATTTACCTGGCAGGAAACATGGCGGCTCAAACGCTAAAAAGTTTGGTCATACTTTACGAGAACGGATGACAACAGGGCAACTTGCAATACTTGCAAAATAGATATTTCATTTAAGGGAGGAAACACTACGAATATGCAAAAGCATTTGCTCACAAAACACGCGATAACCTTAAATGAATGTCGTCTTTTTAATTCCTCTCTGGACTCGTGAATCTCAACCCAGCAGCAGCTGTAACGTTTGCACGTCCTCTCCCATTAATGCGGCAGGTAAATAATCAACTAACAGTGCATATTATGTTAGCGCGATCTGCCTTATTACAAAACCTGCCATTACTGTGCGCTGCATTTAGGTGACCATGATGAGAGAGACAGACAGAATCTGGCTGGCTCAGATGCTGGCAGTTTTCGCTGCAGTCTACCGGTAGCGTCTCCTTTCAGGCCAGAATGTCACCGAGCAGTGACTAAGTTTGTGGTAAAAGGCATTTGCCAGACCAGATGCCCCCGATTTTCGGTAAGTGAATGTGTCATGGTCCGTGGTCCTGTGTCTGTGGAATGTGTGATGCTCGGGTAGCCACACCCCCGGGTTGGGCCATCACCGGCACACCTGCTCTCCATCGCGGTGATTACCTGAAGAGCTACTTAACCCGGCGCTGACGGATGCTCCACGCCAGTCCGTTAATCACCTCACAGTGGTTTCGATCCGGCGTTCAGTGTCTGCCACCTGCCTGTCCTCCTGCTCAACTGGATCACTCGGTGCATCATCTGGCCCTTTCACTATCTCCACGGACTTCCTGCTCACGGACTGCCACACTTCCCTCCCGAGCCCCCACGGTCCCGACTCCGGCTTCCTCGTGTCATTATTTCCCCGGGTTTTTAGTTCCTCGTTTTTCTCCCTAGTTTTCCCGGGTCGCCTTTCGTTATTATAATAAAGTGTCTTTTCTGCTACTGCTGAGTCTGCGTCTGGATCCCTTTTGTGCACGCGCGCCGCGGCGCATGACAGAATGTGTTTAATTGTAGGCAGGGACATTACTGGATATTCTTGTGTAATTGCTACAGAATAATTTATGTTATACTTTGTTATTGCTACAGAAGAATATTTATTTTATTTTACATTTACAATTTTTTTCCCCGGGGACCCTGTGACACCCCATTGAAGAGCCATAGGCTGGATCTCTTAAGATCTCACTGTTGGGTTTGTAAGGCTATGTTACTCCTAAATTTCTATCTTGTTCAAAGAGAAGATATAAAACAAAGTTCTAAGCTAATCGACCTTAGTGTTCTCCTTTTTAAAAAAAAAAAAAAAGAATCGATAAGAGAATCGATAAAGAATCGAATCGTTATACAGAAATGAAAATGGAATCGGAATCGTGAAAATCTTATCAATACCCATCCCTACTATACACCTTATTTATTGAAATTATACAAGGCGCTCAGGATGTAGCACCTCGATGACCGATGTTTATTAAGACAGTATCCTAATAGTTAATGAAAATATTCGAGCCCCTAAAAGGATCATTGTTTTATTCATTAACCAACTAACATAATTACAGAAAATAAAATGAAAGAGAGAGAGAGTAACATAAAAGAATTATCCCCACTCAGGATTTTGGACAGGATGTTGTGGTTCATGGTCTGCACCTTAAACTCAGGCGCCTGATAGTATCTTGTGTGACCCTCCCTATAGCGACTGCTTCCATTAAGAAAGCTGCTGAGAGGCAGCGTTGAGGTCTTTACTGCGATGTATTCCACAGAGTCCATTCTGAAATCCACTGAGGATGAGGATGCTGATTTTATTAAAGTTAACAGTAATGGCAGCAAGCACTACACTGGAATCAATCAGTGAAGCAGAAGTGACGAGAAGTCACAGGAAATATCTGAGCCATACTCACTCTGATGAAATCACACCCATTGCACCAGTTACTGGAAACTGATATAACCATGGTGACCATTTTGACTCCTAAACTCTCCGCCTGTTAAATGCTTATTTTTTAACCACACCCTCAAACTCTATCGCAGCCTTCTCCATTTCACAACTGTGTAACACAACAGCAAGATGAGTGTTAGCCTTGTCATCAATTTAACTCAATTCAATTTTATTTATGCAGCACCAAACAACATCAGTCGCCTCAAGGCGTTTCATATTGTAAGGTAGACTCTACAATAATACATACAGAGAAAAACCCAACAATCCTATGAGCAAGCACTTTGTGACAGTGGGAAGGAAAAACTCCCTTTTAACAGGAAGAAACCAGGCTCAGGGAGGGGTGGGGCCATCTGCTGTGACCGGTTGGGGTGAGAGAAGCAATCATCAATATTATCAGCCTTATGAGTAAAAGCATTATATGTTCTGAAAGTGATTGCTAATATTCCTTACTTTGTATGGGAAAATAACTATTTGGATAAAGGATAAATTACTAACTTGTTTAAGGAAATGATGTTCTCTTCCTTATTTCTTGTTCCGGTACTGGATGTTCATTTTAAACTGGTTCCCACGCAGTTTAAAAGTTTTCATCAATACAGTTAGCTCTGTATGATGTGAAAGAGAACACAAATCCCCAATATGGTCACGCATCTCTGGCTGAGAGTATTGAAGCCCCTCCCACTCACTGTTCAAACCAATCAGATGAAACCTGCCTCAAAGCAGTAGTTTCTAAACTAAACTCTCACCCTATCCCTAAGATCCTTCATCACATTTCCTTCACTACATCCATCAACCTTCTCTATGTTCTTTCACTTTTCCTCCTGCCTGGTAACTCTATCTTCTGCATCCTTTGTCTAATATATGTCCAATATATCCACTATCCCTCCTCTGCACATGTCCAAACCATCTCAGCCTGGCCTCTCTAACTTTGCCTTTAAATCCGCCCAACTTGAGCTGTCCCTCTGACACACTCATTTCCAATCCTGTACATTCTAGTAAACCCCAATGAAGATCTGAAAATCTTCAGCTCTGCCACATCCAGCTCAGCCTCTTGTCTTGTTGTCAGTGCCATCATCTCCAAACAATATATCATAGTAGGTCTCGCTACCATCTTGTCTACCTCTTTCTTTGGATGGCATCTACAATCATCATGGAGTCCTTGGAGACGTCTGCCTTACCTGATCTGACAACCTGTCCATCACACTGCAAACAAGAAGGGGCTCAGACCTACCACCCACACCTGTATGGGGTATGTGTTTTATTTTACAAATGTTTCTGTCTTTAATTATACTCACAGATCGCTGTATTTTTGGTTTTGTTTAATAATCTTATATGCCATCAACCTGCCAGGGACAGCACATGAAAATTAGCCTGTGTAGCTAAATCTGTATATTTATATGATTAATCTAAGTGGGTTAATCTAAGTGCTCATGTTAATTAATATTCATTGGCCTTCCAAATAAACATCAACACTTGTCACTGTCCTCGTACATGTCCTGTACCACCTTCATATTCTTCTCTGCCACTCATGACTTCCTCGTGCAGTACCACAGTTCCTATCTCAGCAGCCAGTCATCTGCTTTCTCTGATCCACACAGTGAAGCTCTTTCTGACCTTCTCTGTACTTCTCCGTGTCATCATCCAGGCTGAGTGTCAGGTTGTTTTTCCATTCCTGCCTCTGCATCCAGGTACCTCCCTTCTGGTGAGCTGGTTTCCTGCTCTTTACAGACACACCTGCATGTCATTACCTGCAGTTAAGAGCCTGCAGTTTTAGGACAGACTGCACAGCACACTCACCTGGATGCCTCCCTTCCAGAATCTTCACTCCTTGTTACCAATGAATCTATCCCATGTGATGCTCACTCCTTGTGATTACCTGTTGCCCAAGTCCTTTGTATTAAATAAAGTCTTTACTCTGAGTGATCTGTTGCCTATCGTGCCTGCTTCTGAGTCCAAAACTTTGCATTAGCCCTTGATACTCCATCAGTGCTCACTAAGAAAGCATGCTCTTTCTCAGGATGAAACCATGCTACTGCTCAATGATCGTCACCAGTTTCCTTATCCTAACCCCAACAAATCTTTTGCACAGCTTGATGGTATGGATCATCAACTTTGTATCTACACATCACCTTTGTTCTTAAAAATTGGTTATCCCAGACATTTGAGTCAACAAACCTGGGCTTTCTTCCTACCATCTGTGTCTGGATCACTGCCTTCATAAGAAATAATTCTCAGAACATCAAACTTGGGCCCCACACTTGCTTATCCATTACTCTGGAGCTCCACAAGGCTGTGTGCTGAGTCCTTTGTTTTAACCCACTCTATACATATAATTGTAGTCCTGTCCACTCATCCATCACCGTCGTGTTCACTGTTCCTCAGGCGAAGATGAGTTAGCATACAGAGATAATTCAGCGACTATCAGCATGGTGTTCTATGAACAGTCTTTTGTTGAACACCACTATAACCAAAGAGGTAATACTGAACAACAGCGTAACTCAGACCCACCTCCTGCCCCACTCTGTGCTGTGTCAACCAATTGGTCAGCCAACACTACTCATGAAGAGGTGAAGAGGGCACATCAGAGACTCCACTCAGGAAGAGCAACATGGAGAGGAGACTACTCATGTGTTTTTAATATGCTGCAGTTGAGTTTCTTTTAACATACTGCTTACCAATGTGCTGTTCAGGCTGCTCTGTAGCAAACAAAAAAGCTTTGGAAGGAGTGGTGAGAACAACAGAACAAATCATTGGTTGCCAGCTGCCATCCCTGGAGGACATAACCAACTCTCACTACCTCAAAAGAACAAAAAAACATTATCAGGGACTGCTCACCATCTGTTACCCTCTGGAAGAAGCTTCATATCAGACAAAACACCCTAGATTCAGAGACTCTTTCTTTCCAAAGACCTAAACACTTTTTTGATAAATGTCTGTACTGACAGCTAACTATGCTGCATTTCTGTCCATTTTAAATATTTCTAACTTATTGATGGTATTTATTCATCTGCATTTTGGTGTTCAATGGTTTATTTTAAACACCATGTTGACGCCACATTGCTAAGTTTTGTTGTTTGCTCACAATGACAATGATGCCATTCTACTTTATCTGCTCACCCTGGTCCACTTATGGTCCTTAATTATAGAAGATAATTAGAGAACGTATAGTAGATCGGTGGGGCATCTGAAGTCTGAAGCAGAGCTGCTGGTAGACATACACCACACAGCTGTTCAGGCTTTGAAACACACAGTAGGCGGTAGAACGAGTGGATAGCACCCTGTTAACCCCCAGCAGGGCCAAGCCTAACCCCTTTTCTGGTGAAAATCCAGCCTTATCTTCTGTGCTTCTCAGTAGATGGAGAGCTGTGGAAAGTGCTGCTTATTTTCCCAAAAAAAGAAATATTCATTTTTATAGTCAAATATGAAATATCTCGCATGTATTCAAACATTTAAACAAGTTAAGACAGACATCCCAAAATGTGAACCACGGAAAGCTACTTTTAAAATAATATATGGGGCAGGAAATGAGCATAATATTTCTCCTTTAAAGTAACTGTTTTAGATTTGGCCTCATTAAAGGGTAAGTTTACAGTTATTGCAGTCATTAAAAGAAAGCAACCCTGACTCACAGTTAAGAAACAGGAAACAAACAGCAGTCTCCAATTAGGGTTTTTTTTAATGGCAAAGACACACACGAAAGAAACGTTTCACAAAACCTTTAATTCTTCTGGTAAAACCACAAAAAATGTATCAAAACAGTTTTATCTCTGCTCAAAGGTACATGCTGTTGTCAGAGGAGTGTAACTGCGAACAAAGTTCAACACAGCCAGGCTTTCTTTGCATCAGCTGGCTCGAACAAACTTAAAACCCCACTCGGTAGAGATAGATAAAGTGTCCAAGCCTTTTATCTCTTCAGGTTTTTTTCACTGACTGCCAGTGAGGTGGACCAAGTTGCGATCACTATTTTAAGAGATACCGATGCAAAGGATTCTGTGACACGATGAGGTATAGTGCTTTTTCTGACCAGTGTGGGGAATAAAAAGGAGTATTTTGCGTGTGTTGCTTCATACAGTTGCACTACTTTCCCCCTTGGTGTCTGGCACAGTGGGAGTGGGAGTGCGAGACGAGCTGCCAGTTGCTGATGTTGATCTTGATGTGATTTGGCTGGGGGAAAGGTGTTTCCTGCCACGCCCGAAGTCACTGAAAAAACAGCTGCTGATACTTGCCTTCATGCCCCCTCTGGGCTCGGTATCTCTTCAGTTTTTCTGGCATGCATCGTTACTAGTGCCCAGGCTCCTATGCTCGGTGATGTGGTGGAGTCTGATGCTCCTGTTAGCCCTTCTCCTGAAGTTAAAATGAAACTGTGTCATCTGATGTGATACCAGATGATTTTTGTTTGGCTATAGACAGAGAGCAGCTCATTAAAGTATCTGATGCTACTTTGTCTGCTGCCCAGAAACAATCACTTGTGACCCAACCTGTGTCTTACCTATTTAACCAGTCTTTTGCTGTGTAAGTGGTCTCCAGTGTCTGGAATGGAGTGTGAAGTGGTCAATCAGGTTTTGGTGCCAAAAGACTAGCGTCTACAAGTTTTAAGCCTGGCCCATGACCACCATCTGTCTGGGCACTTAGAAATTAGGAAAACTCGTGACAGAGTGCTCCTCCATTTTTTCTGACCAGGATTTCAATCTGATGTTGCCAGATACTGTCAATCATGTCTTATATGTCTAATGGGTGGTAGTGCTGGGCGATATGGAAAAAATATTTATCACGATATGAATTATTTTATATCATGATAACGATATATATCACGATATACCACCTGACCTGTGGTCATCTGGAAAGTATGCAGTCTGTAAACAGCGAGTGGAGAGTCTTTGTTTTGAGTTACCATAAAGCATGTCGCAAATCCGGGTGCACGTAAAGCAGCACCATGTCGCAAAACCACAAGATGGAGTTTCTTTGCGAAAAATATCATTTTTTTATACTTTATTTTCTCTTGCATAAAGTTAAGAGGATGTATAGTGAGAAGACAACACTAATATATTTGCCACAGGCTATTTAACCCTTTAAGACCTACCATAGAACCAAGTCTGCCAGAGGTTATCTTTACATTTTACATGCTGTAGTGCCATTTGTGGGAGCATTTCAAGTTGCTATACAACAATGCAACCGTTATAGCCCAAATTTTAATAATATGTATGCATTAAGTCCATAGTAACTACTTAAATTGCAAAAAGTGCAATAAACTACAAAAAAATTGAAAATCTTTTTTTTACATATATTTCTAGTTTCTAGAAATTTAAGAGGCTTATCCCTCAAAACTGTAAATACAAAAAAGTTGCACAAAATAGTTTCCAACCACAAGAAATTTATTTTGAGTGTCTTAATAGTTTTATTTTTGAGATACACAAATTTTTATATACTACAGGAAAAATGAAAATAAATAAATGCAAATTTGCAAAAACACAGCATGTGCATTAAAATAAACTATTTTCAACAGTGTAATTTGACTTCTAAGCATCCCAGAAACGATACAGAAGAGCATAAAGTCAAACATGACTTTTAAAAACACCAACATAGGCTTTGAAGGTAAAAAACTACATTTTCCGCGAAAATGACGTCACTTCCGGTTTCGGACAGGTAATGGCGGACATGCGATAGTTCGCGCTGACTTATATTCCAACTAGGAAGTGTTATGAACAGCTGATCGGATCGGCAAAGCGTGTTTCTGGAATATTATGTTTTTGTTGCTGCAAGTGCTTTTTATGCAATTTTTGCAAAGCTATATGTGGAAGGAAACCGTGACCTTGGACAAGCTAATGGAATAAGATGTAAGTACAACTCCTAAAAAAAATTATTGCGCTACGTGGTTCCAGTTCTACAGGGATTTAAAAATAGTTAGGGAAAACGGAGTGTGCCTGCTCCGACCGGTTGTAAAGGGTTAATGATATATTTTATGTAATAATTTATTAAATTAGGGTTAGAAACGATAGAAGACAAATGGCACGATAGACACTTTTCTATCGTCCACACGATATATATCGTCATATCGCCCAGCACTAATGGGTGGTAAACTCAACCAGTTAATCCCTCCAGCTTCTTTACATCCAATTTGTATTTGACTGAGTAGGTCCCCCTGCCAAAGATGGTCTTCAATATGTACTCATCACTTTGTATGTCGCCACGCGTTTTCCCGAGGCCACCCTGCTGCATTCATTGAGGGCAAAACCGGTGGTGAAAGCACTGGTTAAGTTTTTCTCCACATTTGAGTTGCCAAAATGCATTCAAACTGACCACAGATCAAATTTCATATCAGTGCTGGCTATTAAGCATAAAGTGTCTAGTACCTGTCAGCTAGAAAGTCAGGGTGTGCTGGAGGGATTACACAAGACTTTGAAATCCATGCAGAGAAAACGAACAATGCCACCCTCAGACGTGGAGGAGCAAAAACAATACACAAAATTATGACCCGGGTCAAAACAAAAGCTATAAACAGTGAAATACAACGCAGTTCAAAAGAAGGCAAGACATTAATGCTGCACAAAATCGTTAACTCTGTGATTTCATACACAGAGCAGTAAAACTGACATTTTAATTCCAGCTCATTATATTATGGCTGAGTGTGGTCTCAGCGCTGCAGCTTTTTTTTCAAAGGTAATGGCTTCAGATTAAAGCTCAGAAACGTTAAACATTAAAGCTTACTGTACCACAGACTAAAAAAAGGAGATGTAGAAATCTCATTCGATCCATATCACACTGAAAGCATGCTGAAAAAATCAACTTCCAGGCGAGTTTAACCTGAAACTCTGACCATATCCATGTTCAGCATGAGTTACCATGGTGAAAGGAGCCTGTGTGACACAGAACATTCTGCATTTAGGCTCAATCTCACTTTGTATTACAGCCCTCTGATCCTTTTCTGTTTTTACTTCTTATTTTGTATTTTTTGCAGAGAGACAGCCACATGCAGTTTGGAAAACTTGACTTGCATATCCTGAACACTTTAAAAAAATTTGACTCTGTGTGTGTGAGGGAGCTGCAGACATTTTGCAGATTTGATGAGTTTGTGACATTTTGCCACATAGATTTTGAGTCATGCATTTTGTCAATGGAGCTGAAAAATTAGGTTTTGTGTTTAGTTGTGGGGAAAAAAGAGTGGGACATATGCTCGGAATTGGCCATACTATCCATTTTTAGGAGTTTGTAAATGTAAATTTCACTTCTTGGAAACAAAATTTGTTAGCTATAAATCTATGTGTTGTTGTTTTTTTATGTAGAAGGAAGTGTGGCCAAAGAATAATTAGTTTAAAAGGACATTTATGACCTTGAATGCCGCAGCAGCCCCTGAAACTTCCAATGTGTTACATGGAAACATTTCTCACAAAAGATAAGAAGAATTGCTGAATATTTGTATTTCTTTTACTTGGCCACACAGTGTACACAGTTGGAAGACGACAGGTTGTTCTGCTCCTGTACAAACTGTTTCAAGACATTTCTGAGAGGAACAGCATCTACTTGGCAGCTGCTCGTGTCCAAATACCAGCTTCACTGAGTTTTATTGAGCTGACAGACTTTAGAAACTAGCCTTTTTCCCAGAGTAATTAATAGACAGGACATTGTTCTCCATACAGAGTTTGAATGAAACACTGGGCAGGGAAAACTGGTTTTTCTCAGCCAGTGTGTTTATACAAAGAATAACCTTAATGCTTTAGTGTCTTCCAAAAAGTCCACAGTTTTTTTCCTCTTCCACCATCAGGTCAAAAAGATTTTTTTGCTTCACCTCAAGCAGCAATCCGATACATGAAGTCATTGTGGAAGTACTAAAACCTGCAGGTTATGGTTTTGTTTATCCTTCCTCCCCTGTGTGTGCGTATCTTGTTAGTCTCAGGCTCTGTGTTTGGTGTCTCTTGTCTTGTCCTCTGTGATTAGTTCAGCTGTGTCTTGTTTTTCCCAGCTGTCTCCACCCCCCCCCCACCCCGATTGCCCTCCTGTGTGTATATATAGCGCTGTCTCCTGCTTAGTGTTGGTCAGAGTTTCTCGTTTCCCTCTCAGTGGCTTTGTTGGTGTGACTCCTGCTGGGTCTGACTTTATATGACTTTGTTAGACTCGTATCCACCAGTAAAGGTGTGTTTTCTGTTTACTCTATCTGCATCTGTGTGTCTGAATTTTAAATCTTAACACTTCACATCAATCTACAAGCTCTGTAGATTCGTGACATCGACTGCTTTTACTGACATCTGGATGCCAACCTAGGCCGGCTACACCTCAGCTTATTACAGTCCCTGAGCTGGATCTCTGGATGTTTATGGTTTTGGTGCCTTTTCAAGCTTTCTTTTTTTCTTCAGTGCAATTATCTGGGAAATAATGACTTGCAGTCTACCAGCCTGCTAGCAACCAAAGCAATCATGAGGAGGCTTTTGGTACAGCACCGTCTTTGCAACTAATTTCACCCAGCAACAGCCAGTAACCTCCAGCAACCACTTGCCAAGCATTTAGGGAATGCCGTGTTTTCCCTAGAGGTTGCTGCCTGGTCTCCAGGGCTGTGTGGCTGAGGTCTTAGAGGCAAATATCAGTTATGTGCTCATGCTGACTTTAGTGTTTTGCCAAAGTGCCTTCAAACAGACCCACAGAGGTGTAAACTCTGACGTATGGTGTGAATTGTACATTTAATATCTCTGTGGGTAAATTATGAAGCATTTATACAAACAGACTTTCCTGTGTTCTTTAGCCAAACACAGTAAACAAATGGGGTTCTGCTGCTTCTTGTCTGAATGATGATGGGCTTTGAAGATGAAAAGCAGATGCCTGTTTGCGTTTATTTGTGCACATCTGATTCAAAGATGTTTTTTTTTATTCACATACTGCATCAAAAATCTTTTCAGCATGTTCATGTTACTCATCTTGATGTTAGAAACCAGTTATGTTAAATTATCTTTCATTTGCCAAATCGTTTGCATGCAGGAGATTTTGGAGCTCAGACCTCGGCACACCGACACCGTGAGAAGCCACTTTCAGTCAGAGGCCCGGCCGCCGCCTCTGTGTGATCTTCGGCTTGTAGAGCGTGTATGTCACATTCAGATCAAAGTATCATGAATGAAGCCCTACATTCTCAGAGCAGCAACAGAACTGCTCTAAATAGAGATTTTTAAATAGACAATAGTGTCTATAAATACCCCCCCAGATCTGCTCCATTTTGACTTTTGTGGAACTCCTGCAGTGACTCACTCACATTCCTGATGAGCATGTGCTGTTATTTATTTTTAGATGCTTTGACGATGGCCTCTCACATGGGATCAGTTTCTCAGGCACACAGTGATCGAATGGATTTCTGTCCTCACTGCACTAATAAAAGTTGTATGTTGAACCCCCTAACATTGGTCTACTGTGACTGTAAGCGGCATTTTATTGTGGTAATAATTCTTATAATAATTTTTAATTAATCATAAATTGCTGATTATTTTCTCAATCAAATAATTGATAGTTATAGCCGAGAACCCAAAGGTACAGTTTGACGGTGTTTCTTTTATCCAAATAACTATTCCATGTTTAAGAAGCAGGAAGCTTCAAATGTTTGGGATTGTATCTGAAAAATTGCCTTTAAAGTAAAAAATGTTGCTACTTTCTTTAAAATAATTCTTTCACCAGTTAGAGACTGATGGCTGACTCTAACTGAGCCTGGTTATTCCTGTTAAAAGGGAGTTTTTCCTTCCTACTGTTGCCAAGTGTTTGGTCATAGGGGGTCTTCTGATTGTTGGAGTTTTTTCAGTATCATTGTAGTAGAGTTTCACCTTGCAATATAAAGCGTCTTCAGGTGATCTTTGTTATGATTTGGAGTTGTACTAATGTACTGTTATTGTATTATTGTAATCTGATATATTTAATCAGATTAAGAAGAGTTAAAAACAGACAGGTAGACTTTTTAGTGAATGTCAAAAAGGGGTAATTTTATCCTATTGAAATTAAAATGATGCTTTCGTCAACTGTAATTGGTGTATAAAAGGGAAAGATGGGTTGTTTCAGACAATTGCTGGATATTTGCTTGGCAACATGATGACATCATAAAATCTAATACAGTAAGAACCTTCAAGTTCCAAGATATACCTGATATACTGCAACTCCTGATTGTGTAGAAGTTGTAGAAGAAATAAACACACAGACATTTTGTCTATTACATTTAGATACACAGTTGACGACTTTAATCTGTAGTAAATATATATATATTTTCTAACATTTTAATGTATCTTTAAATGTGAAACCTTAGTTTGATCATAACTTTCACCACACTGTTTGTGTGTGTGTGTGTGTGTGTGTGTGTGTGTGTGTGTGTTTCTTCAAATTTATGACATAATTAAATATGTGTAAAAATTTGTATGACTTACCATTGACTTATTTGCAAGTGATGTCTTATGACTATAATAAAGCATCATATTTTCCAAGCAATTAATATATTTAAAAAACATTGTGGTTAGAAATAAAACATTTAAAGTCATAAGAATAATATAGCAGGGTAAAAAGTACAACCTATGTGTAAAAAGGAGTTGGGACAAACTGGTATTATTTAAATGTAGCTGAAGAGAAAAAAGATGAAAAAAAGATTGTTATTATTATTGTCTGGATGGATCAGTATATGCTAAAAATAGGACCCTATATTTAGCTATATTTCAATATTTTCTTCCAAGAATCCCTCACCTTTTATAATCCAGTACTCAGGTCACTACTCATATTTAATCATATGAACAATATATCTTTAAATTAAATTAATAAATGAAAATAAAATAAATCCAGTCTCCAAACGTGTTTTTGTCTATATTAAATTTACATATACAAAAAAACAAAACAGTGTGTTGGCACCTTAATGAGGTGAAAGATGTGCTCCAGATCCCTTGTGACGTCTTCTTGTCAGATTTTTATTTTTTAAATTAGGACATAAAATAAGCAAGCGTGACCAAAAGCAACACCTGCAGAAATGATTCTCACACCACGCTTCATAAATAATCCAAGCACATCTTCTGACAGCAGTCATGCTTTTACAGGAGTGCTGTTTCACAGGAACAGGAGAAACTGTGGAGATGTTTAATAATGGTTTTTCGCCAAACAGCGAGGAAACTTTGCAATCATCCACTGTACTTTGTGCCATGTGCATGTGCATTTGTGCCTGGTTTTCACAAATTCTAAAGGTGTGTCATGTATGTTACTGTTTGTAATGGATATTGCTCTGCTGAGGTCTAATGCCAGTTTTTTTTATGATATTAAATGCTAACTTGAAGCTGTTCCTCTAACTTCCTTATAACCATGCAAAACAGGTCACAAATGTAGAGCTTAATGTCTTTAAAACGGCTCAGTAGTTTCCCTAAGCAGCTTGGCTCTTGTGTTCTGTTTTTTTAAAATCACACATTGCACGAGCAGGGGTAATCAGTGTTTTCCTTTGGGACTATTTCCTTGGCATGGTAGTGAAAATTCACAGCACAGCATTGAGTATGTGGGAGTGACCCGCACTTAACTGCAGCACCCATGTTTATGGTCACCCACAGCACCTCCTAGGGCCACTGAGGCTCATTTTAATAGTTTCTCATGTTTAATTTCCACACAGTAAATTTAGTATATATGGAAAACTTCATGTGGTGGTTGGAAAAAAAACCATTCTTGGGCTAAAGGCTGTATATAAAAGATGGAAATAGCTACTGTGCTGCCATCCACTGTCCATTTAGAAGTTTTCTGTCTTGTCTTTGTTTGTTTGTTTTGCTTTTATTTTTAAGACCAGATTCTTTTTTGAAAACGCTGAATGGCAAATTGTCTTTTTATTCAATTTATTGCAGTTAAGAAAAATACATCACATCAACAATTTGTATAGTTTTTCATGATTTTCAGTACAATATTTATACAGACCTGCTGCACTGCTCAGTTTTTGCTCAGCTGTTGCCAAACTTTAAAAAAAAAAAAGAATTAAAAATTTGGAAAAAATAAGACATCAAATATTTAAGATGATTTCATCCTCCATATTTAGACGGTTAACATGCGAATGCATTCTCCAGAGGATTACAGCGCTGTCTTTTAAGGTAAACCTTCATCTGCACTAGGACTTTGTGAAGGCTCTGTCTCAGAGTCCACCTTAAAATGACGTGAGGTCTACTTGTGGATTTATCCTGCCAGCAGCAAATTACACATCACTCCTGGATACAAAACATCTGGACAACAAAAGGCTTGGAGGAGTATAAGCTGAGGCAGATGTGAAGAAGTGCAGCAGATGGACTGATCTCCTCATCATGAATCCAGCTCTGGTGCTGTTGGCGTTGCTGGCCTCAGTGGCGGCTCAGTCTCAAGACCATTATGACATGGGCTGGGTCAATGGCTACCGTCAGGGATTCAACTTCCAGTGTCCCCACGGTGAAGTCATCGTGGCCATCAGGAGCTACTTCAGTGAGAATGATGGCTCTGACCGCCTGTGGTCGTTTGAGTGCCAGCCCACACCTGCGGGTCTGGGGGAGCCCAGTGACTGCTGGTGGGACGACATCAACCGTGCTGGGATGGAGTGGTGGGTCCGCTAAGTCTTAATCTGTCTTTTACTTGCTTGGTGCCAATTTTTATTTGCTTTTTAAAACTTTGACAGCTGCGTGCTGAGGCATGCTGGAAGACAGTCATATGTGTTCCAGGTTTATAGTTAGATCAGAAAATGTCATTTATGTTTAAGCAGTCAGCTGTAAGTTGGCTCACAGCAGTAAATCATTTAAACGATGTCAAGTCTGACATATGAAGATGCACAAAACTCAGTCTGCTTAACTGTTGGAGTTTATAATCTTTCTGAAAATGACATTATACTAAATGGCTTTTAAGGGCTTTAGCCAGCTACTTACAGCAATACCAAAATAAGTGATGCACAGTGAATGAGAGCATTAGGTTGTAAATGCACTCAAAGGACAATCCCCAATGGAAACATCAGATTGCAAGCAGGAAAATCTTGTTTTTCCTCAGTGCAGCAGCTGTGGACACGCTTGGATTTGTTCTTTTATGTAATAATTATACAAGTAATGCATCCCGGAGCCAATAAGCATCACTCGGCTGTTAACTTCAGGCAAATCCAAGAGGCACAGCTTTGTTGGTTGTTGCTCCAACTAGCCCATAAATGCCACTGTTTCTAGGTGGATCACTTAAACACAGCAGCAAAATCTCAGGAATAG
Organism: Pelmatolapia mariae; assembly: GCF_036321145.2. Classification (NCBI taxonomy): domain Eukaryota; kingdom Metazoa; phylum Chordata; class Actinopteri; order Cichliformes; family Cichlidae; genus Pelmatolapia; species Pelmatolapia mariae. Next base: position 37,783,957 of record NC_086246.1, on the reverse strand, counting down.
ACATCACAGGCTCAAACTAATAGTTTCTGTTATTAACTAAAGGTGGAGATTAAAGTGCAAAGCAGAGGACCAAATATAATCCCTGTGAGGTGTGAAATCAATCAATCAACACACCACCGAGAGTTTAAAAATGGTCCATATTCCACAGTAAAAAGACCAGTGTATCTGTTCTCCCTGGAATCCCAGTGCAGTTTAACGTCCACACACATCAACAAAAAGAGGTTTAACCGAGTTAGACTAGCTAACTTCTTACTAACTTCTATCTACAGATGATACACTAAGTTCTGACTGAAGGATTTCTAAATAAAACTGAAACATACAGCGCTGAAAGAGCTTTGAATGTAAAGAAGGAGACTAAAAAGCATTTTCTAAAGTTGGACATTTAATGATGTGCCACCTGGTGGCTAGCTACAGAGCTATGGTTAATATAAACACGTTAGCACAGGGAAGATGGAGGACAAGGGTCAAACTGTTCTTAATAAAAGTTTATAATGAGGGTTCCCAATAAGCAGAGGACCAAACTTCAGCCAAGAAAACCTCTGAGACAATTCATCCGCAGCACATGGTTAGTCATTTATATGATGGAGGAGGTTCTCAGAATGGTAACTGCTGAACCTGTGAGGACAGGAAAAAAAAGTATTCAGTTATGAAAGAAACCACAACATAAACACTAGCCCCTGCACTTGCTCTGCTTTATTTACTCAGGCATTTCTTACATTATAAGCAGATGCAACCAGCCAAGCATAATTTTAAAACAGTTATTAAATTACTTTTTAAGCTGAAGTTCTTTGGACCTATAAGGTTGTCATACTCAGAGTTAGTATGTAATAACTTTCAGCTGTTCTCAGACTTTCCACATATTTGTCCTTCTGTTATTTTCATAAAACATTGCTTTTTTGTTCTGTTGTTTCATTCAGAGGAACAGATCCAGGTCCTCCTGGGTCTGTATGAATCACCATCTCACTGCAGAACAGCCATAAGTGTTTTCCGCTGAAATTTCTGGGAACAGGGAATTTTAAAGGGCTTCGTCCAATTGTGTTCTTTAGGGATATCCGTGCATTTTGTAGGCCACAAGTTTCACGTGTTTCTGAACTTTTGCAATATGCCATTCATGAAAAAAGGATTAAAAGGATCACTGCAATGCACAATAGACTCAGACAGTAAGAATCCACTAAAGCAAAGAAGAAAATAAAACGAGTCCTTTCCAACTTGACATAAACATTTCTGACTAACTATCAGTTCCACTGAAAGGTTGATCTAATTAAAGGACTTGGGTCAACCTTTAGAAAACCTGTTTGGGTCTATGATTCAACCCGCTGTTTACACAGAGACGTCAGTCTACAATTCCCCCTCCAAACAGACCGCTTATCTGTTTCAGATGACTCTTTCTGGTTTGGAAAGCAGAACACATTTGTGCTCTTTAGATTTATTTCAAGTTGAGCTTGACTGCACCCATCCCACTGATTGGTCTGCAAACACTGTGAAGGCTCTTTACCGCAGCCTCGCCTGCCCCTCGTTAACATAGCTGTCTGTTTGAATTACACCAGGGAGGACAGTAAACTGCAGGGAAACTTAGCTCCCAACTGAATGGCTGGAGGCCAGGTCCATGTTGCCATGACAAACGTCTTTGCATGCTGCATGTCTTTAGCCCAAACATAAAATAGCTGGTCTTTCCACCAAACTGTCTAAATGTGTCTCATCTAAAACTTTTTAACTGTTGAATATATATTAAGTAAGTGTTGCTCACTTAATGACTTTTATATGTCTTTGCAGGACTTCAACATGCACCCGTAACGGCCTGGTAGCAGGGGTTCAGAGCAAGTACTTTGAGTCCACTCTTGACCGGGAATGGCAGTTTTACTGTTGCTTCTACAAACGCCGCTGTCCCTACTCCTGCATGTAGGTTTTCAGATTGGAATGGATTTCGATTTTTTTGAGTGGGGATGCAGAATTCAAACGGAGAAATTGTGAACAACTTGAGGTTTTGAAGCGTCAAGCAGAAAATTTTAGACGTCATCAACTTTTTGAAACCAGACTTCACAAGTCTGGTTATAAAAGGATGTTTTATCCCCCTTCCTGACTCTAATAACGACCATAATGTGACCACAGAATTTGATCATAAAATTACGACAAAATAAAACTCGTGTTTTAGTGACTGAACCCATAAACTTGTCAGGAAAGTGCTTACTGAGCTCATTGAATAAGGGAGCTGAGTGTTATTTTCTCACAGACTTCTACACAGCTGGATATCTTTTTTAAGCCAGAGGAGTCGCCCTCTGCAGGCCATCAGAAAGAATGCAGGCTTAAGGCTCTTTAACTCACTTTCAGACCCAGTTGCTAGCCATGCCCTACATCATACCCTTCAGTATTACCTCATTTTTTTCCCAGTCAGACCACATTTAAAAAATAAACACACTGTTATAAATACACTTTAAAATATCAAATGACACCATTAACTATTGAGATGCTGGCTAATTTTCACATAGACTTCTAGACAGTCACACATCTTTTCTCCTGCCACCTGCTGGACATTAGACAGAATTCAGGTTTAAGCCACATTGGTTTGACTTACATCTTTTGTACAGTATATAAGATGTTACTTAGTTGGCTTTAACGATGCTGTTAGGTAAACTGTGAGCGTGGTATTAATGTTTTTATCTGTATTGCTACAAAACAGACTGACTCAATCAGCAAAAGGTTAATAAAATTGTGATTTGCGGCTTCCTGCAGGAAGACCGCTGACATTCCTGAATACTACAGAGAAGAGGGAGAGCTAGTTGTCCCAAGTTATGGATACTTCATCCGAGGTGCCCAGACCACCTTCAGTGGAGTGCTAAGGTTTGTCAAGAACATTTTTCCATGTCTAACTGCAGCTGTATGTTTGTATCTCAAAATCAGACCTACGGGATCAGAATTTATTGGCACACTGGACGAGACATGGAGGAAACGATAAAACTTGATTCACGTGTGATCGTTAGACTCACAAGATGTTCTTTCTTTCTTTCAGAGATCGGCAGTGGAAGTACACCCTGTGCAGAATGACAGACTTTGACTGTGAATTTGACAATTTATAGACATGTGAGGAGTTTTTTTTATTGGTGCATAAACATTTTTAATACATATTCACATATACATTTAAAGGTGACCTATTATGCCTTTTTATTTTACTTTGTCTTATATCTCCTGTTCCAGTGGCAGGTGCTCATATTAAACATGGCCAAAGTTACAAGTAATCCCTGTGAGCCAAACACAGATTCAAACATACCTGTATCCATCACTTCAAACAGCCAATCAATCAGTGAAAGAGAGATAGGCGGTTGCTTTTGGTAGTTGTTGCTGTGGCAGCTGCACTGGCAAAATTACCCCGCACAGTTACTGACAGCCGAAAGCTGTTCAAACCTTCTGTATGAGAGGAGCATCCAATCAGAAACAGTTGGTTTAAAGGGAGGCAGCTTTTGTATAACGTTTCTGCTCATCTTCATGGACAGAGATTCTCCCTTTTTTGTTTGATTAGACCTGACGCTTATGTGTTTCTACAGGAAGTGCTGTAAGTTTCAAGACTCTTCATATGGGAGGAATCAGCCCGGCAACCGAGAAAACTGATCTTTAGAAAAAAAACCTCTTCCTTTAATCCAAACCCTGTTTTTCCGCAGCTAATGTTGCAGGTAATTGAAAATCCAAAAGAAGTGTCTGGCATTTTAAATGTTTGACACCACAGCCATTGGGGCTATTCCTGTTAACTTTATTTAAATGAGTTTAAACCAGAAAAAACATGAGAACGAGCTGCACCAGGGCCCCGTATAAGAATAAAATATGAAGTTGGAAATAGGTCCCCTTTAAAACAGCATAATACTGATGTTAATCATAAGGGACACACCTTTCATGTTTTCATCCATATGTATACATATGTATATTTTATTTTATGCCTTTTTAACCACTGTTTCTATTAGTCTGGCATGAAGAATATAAATATATCATATAAACAGTTAAAATGAACATCTCCATGGTGGTTCTGGGGGGGATTTGGGCTTCACTGGGCTCTCTGGACAGCTTCAACCTTTTTTTTTTTTCTTTTGTTTGTTTGGTTACTGGATGAAGTGGAAGTCCATTGGCAGCACGTCACAAACAAAACAAAACAAAGTGAATTTGATACTCTGTTAATGGCTGTGGAAAACACAGCTCATCAGGCTCTCCTCCAAGAACTCCCGAACACGTGACTTTCATGCACATAATCGCATTCACAGAGCTGACTGAGATACTCTCCTGGTAGTAACATCGGATCAGTCATGTTGGGAGTAATGAGAGGCTCTCTCTGAGTCACTGGCGAAACAAGATTTGCATGCAATGAACGAGGTCCCATCTGCTTCCTCTGTCCATCCTTTATTAAAGTGTCTTGTCCAGTTTGGCAATTATAACCTGTACTTAAATCCATGTAACCGTGCTGTGTGAAAACCTGGATTAAAAACCTCATTTATTTAATGTGAAACTCTGTTGTGTTCAGTTTGAATTTTATTTCACCTAAAAAAAAGTGAAATAAAAGGCTGTGACGGTGGCAACAAGAACTTTTATTGAAACATTAAAATAACCGTGTTAGTATCTCACAGAAAGAATAATGCACCTACCCAGCTGTGATGACATCGGCAGCTTCTCTGGGCTTAAATTGGCTTAAGGTAGACTCCAGACTGCTTCATAAGCAAAAACTCAGAGGCAGATTGTTTTGATTATCTGTTCAACAGCTCACAGGGTTTTATAAAGAAAGCTGCGTTCAAGTCACACAACTGAACAAACAGATGGAAGAACCACAAGAATGAAAGTGTGCAGAGAGGTAAGAGACTGTGGAAGGTAAATCTCCTGGTAGCTAGTGATGGGTATCGAAAACCGGTTCTTGTTGAGAACCGGTTCCCACTGTTTTAATTCCTTGGAATTGTTTGCCATTTTTGCAAATGATTCCCTTATCAATTCCAGTCGCCCCGAATGACGTCACCGCGTTGCAGCGCGTCATTTACCTGGCAGGAAACATGGCGGCTCAAACGCTCAAGAGTTTGGTTATACTTTACGAGAACGGATGACAACAGGGCAACTTGAAATACTTGCAAAGTAGATATTTCATTTAAGGGAGGAAACACTACGAATATGCAAAAGCATTTGCTCACAAAACACGCGATAACCTCAAATGAATGTCGTGTTTTTAATTCCGCTCCGGACTCGTGAATCTCAACCCAGCAGCAGCGGTAACGTTTGCACGTCCTCTCCCGTTAATGCGGCAGGTAAATAATCAACTAGCAGTGCATATTATGTTAGCGCGATCTGCCTTATTACCAGTGTTGGGGAGTAACGGAATACATGTACCGCCGTTACGTATTTAAAATACAAAATATGAGTAACTGTATTCCGTTACAGTTACCGTTTAAAAAGGTGGTATTTAGAATACAGTTACTTTGTTGAAATAAGTGGATTACATGGCGGTACTTTCCTGTTTCATATTGTGGTGGGTCAGGACTGTTTGGGTTTGTTTGACAGCTACATTCTGTTGTTCCAGGCGGCAGCGTTACGGTTGCCATGGTTACAAGGTGACGCTCTCTCTCTGCGTGTTTCCTGGGTGAGAGAGCGCCTTTTTGTTGTTGTTGTTGTTGTTGTTGTTGTTGTGCTAAGCTAATAGGCAGAATGCTACAGGTCTAAAGAATGTAGCATCATGGGCAGTGTAGTCCGTGCTGCAGGGAGAATGGACTACCATACTCGTTATGTGTTTGTGAGCGCGAGGAGGGAGAAAAAGGCGAGTGGAAAAGTACGAGTAGTCATCGAGCAAAAACGGGAGCTGGAAGCATGTAAATATAATAATAACCACTGCAGTCAAGAAGAGTGCCTGACGGGCCCAGTTGTAAGTAAGCTATTAAGACTCGACTGTACACTGTGTTCGTGTTTTCCTCCGAAACAATAAGTTCCGTTGGAGCAGCCTTTCAACGCCTCTCTTTGTCTCTCGCAAGCAAAGTTGACCAAGACAACAAAGTAAAGTTATTTTTCGACTACGAGCCCATCCCGGAACCCACCGTATTAGTCAGAGGTCCCTTTACTACGGTTCGGAGCCGCGGACCTTCAGTAACAGTAATAAATCACAGCAATAGTACATTCACGTAGTTGTAAACAGCATGATAATATATTAAGTAATCCAAAGTATTCAGAATACGTTACTCCCATTGAGTAACGTAACGGAATACGTTACAGAATACATTTTGGGGCATGTATTCGGTATTCTGTAATGGAATACATTTTAAAAGTAACCTTCCCAACACTGGTTATTACAAAACCTGCCATTACTGTGCGCTGCATTTAGGTGACCATGATGAGAGAGACAGACAGAGTCTGGCTGGCTCAGGTGCTGGCAGCTGTCGCTGCAGTCTACCGGTAGCATCTCCTTTCAGGCCAGGATAGACGAATGTCACCGAGCAGTGCCGGGCTCACACTGTGCGATTTTTGGCCCATTTTGAGTCGATTTTTGAGTCGTGCGACCGTTTTGTCGATCGGCCCGATTTTGGCTTTCATCGTGCGTCGTGCATCGTGTAGTATACGTGGGGTAACGAGAAGCGATTAACACCTCACGACCAGCTCCCGATCATCAATCGCTTTTGTCGTGAGGATTTCAAACCTGTTTGAAATCCTCGCGACCGTCGTGAGGGTGTCACCGCAGCTTTTCACACTGCGCACGCGCAAACACAAATGTGAGCGAAAAAGACGGCGCAGCAAGGCTGTGCAGCGTGTGATCTGGACACAAGCGATGGAGGCACAACTTGTAGAACTATGGCAAACTCACCCGAGCCTTTTCGATGTGGCCTCACAAAATTATCACGACCACAACAACCGTGAAAATAGTTGGATTTACATTGCTGCTCAATCACAGCTGCCTGATCAATGTTTTTCATTAGCAATTTAGCAAAGTTGATGGTGGTGGTGTGCGTGTCTATGTGAGTGAAAGCCAGAGAGGGAGCGACAGATTTTCTGTTATAACCTTCATTTTATGGACGCACAGTGTGAGCACTCAGGTCGCATCAGAGCATCGGGCGGTATAGTGTGAGACCCTGCATCGTGACCTACCAACTTATAACCTCTGCGAGTCAATCGTGCAGTTTGAGCAGGAGCTGAATAATGTGACTGAAAAAATCACACAGTGTGAGCCCGGCATAAGTTTGTGGTAAAAGGCTTGCACCCATTTGCCGCAGTAGATGCCCCCGATTTTAAGTAAGTGAATGTGTTTAATTGTAGGCAGGGACATTACTGGATATTCTTGTGTAATTGCTACAGAATAATTTATGTTATACTTTGTTATTGCTACAGAAGAATATTTATTTTATTATTTTACATTTACAATTTTTTCCCCCGGGGACCCTGTGACACCCCATTGAAGAGCCATAGGCTGTGGATCTCTTAAGATCTCACTGTTGGGTTTGTAAGGCCATGCTACTCCTAAATTTCTATCTTGTTCAAAGAGAAGATATAAAACAAAGTTCTAAGCTAATCGACCTTAGTGTTCTCCTTTTTTAAAAAGAATCGATAAGAGAATCGATAAAGAATCGAATCGTTAAACAGAATCGAAAATGGAATTGGAATCGTGAAAATCTTATCAATACCCATCCCTACTGGTAGCGCCTGTAAAGCTGATTAGTGAACAAATCATGTTTGTTTATTTTTCAGTGATGTTGATTCCCGATGACGTCGTGGTTTTAAGGCGCCTTAAAGTCATAAAACATGACAAAGAATGCTTGATCTGAAGCACAAAGGTTTATTCTTGTATTTGAACACAGAAAAGACAGAAAATAATAAGAATTTTTTTTGTAAATATGCCTTTAACACATCATTCAGTTGAAATCCCAGATATGTATGTTGATGAGCGCAGGATAAAGTTTCAGGGCTGAAAAACACATTTAAGCTGTGTTAGAAACTGCAACCAAGACTCACAATCTACATGACAACTGTATATTCCAGATAAGCAGATAAAGTAAGCATAAGACACACACCTTAACTAGAATTTAATCCCATATAGTGGAGTTAAAACCTATTTTGTTTTTTTTAAATTAAATCTTTCCTCTAAATCTTCCAATAGCACATCAGGACCCGACAGCCTAATAAAGCATCTAGCAGCCACTTTGTCCTCGTTCTCATCTAGTTTGTTTTGGATTTCTTTACCAGCTGGACTCTCAAAATCTGTCCAAACTTCATGGAGTGAGTTGGGTGAAGGTCACTGGGGTCACTGGACTGTCTTGAAAAGAGCTGGGGCTCGAGCCAGCAGCTTTCAGAGCTGTTTGTTTATGGCAGCTGCTATCGCGGAGCACGAGCCAAACGCCGCAGCCGATCACAGCTGTCCCCTGAGCCAGCGGGCGGCGGACAGCCACACGCCTGCGGAGGCCTCCCGCCCTCAGAGACCTGCAGTCCCTGTGGTGCAAGTTTCCTTCCTGAACTGAAAAAGATGGGGAGATATATTGTCCGGCTTCCTCCTCTCCACCCACCAGCACGTTTTCATTACGGCCAGATGAAAAACGATTCTTTCAAAACAATACTCACACTGACTATAATTAAAGTTTATAGGAGGAGCCACAAAGCTATTAAAGTCTCCTTGCTGCAATCACTTTTTGGATACTCTATAGTTAGACACTGTATAATTAAGAACTAAGTATGCATTTGAGGCAGAAAAGCAAAAAAGAATTTCAATTCTGATGAAAACCCGATTCTGTTTTGGACAAATCCCTCAATTTTAAAAAGCTCACACTGTATCTCTGCTCCCTTTTATGACCACACTTGCGGGCGTAAATCTGGATTTATGGTATGTAATATGGTAATGTATTACATGGAAGAACATTATATAAAAGATAAATGGAAACAGCTGCTGTACAGCTTTGTATGACAAAACGAGGAGCCCTCTAAAGAAAAAGCAAACGTCCACAGTAGGGATAGTGTAGTCACCTAAACCGAAACTTAAAACTTCAGTGTGGAAAAAATGAAATAAAAGACAAAAAAACTAAAACTAAACTGAAATTATATTGTGCACTTGTCATGTGTCATGTCATTTGCCGCTTTTGCAACCTGGCCCCAGATAAGTGGAAGAAAATGGATGAACAATGAGACAGTACAGCACCTCCATATGAAGGAAAAATAAGAATAAATAATAAATAAACGGAAAAGTTTAAACAATGACGATAGCACCTAGCAGGGAGAGTTGAGGAGCTAATCATAAGTCTTGTTTTAATGGATGTCTTGAACCATTTGCCAGACAGGAGCAGCTGGAACGGGGTTAGGGTTAGTGAGGATACAGACTGATCACTGCAAACTGCAGAGGTGGAGCTGATATCTGGCAGCTTTGTCCAGCAGTTGTAATGACCCTCTGGATGGCTTCCTGTTCTGCCTTTGTGCAGCTGAACAAGCACAACAGAACTCTTATTGCACATTGGTTTTCTCCCCTCAGTTTCCTGAAGTAAAAGATGTGTTGTTGAGCAGCCAAAGTTGTGTTGGAGTCCCAGGACAGTTGGTCTCCTTTCTACCCCTCTTCTTATAAGCAGACTCCATGTTGGGGATGAGGCTTGTATTAAAAGCAGGATTGTAGTCAATAGAAAGCATGCAGACATACGTGTTCTTAAGATCCAGGTGCTTCAGTGCTGTGTGCACCTGATCTCCCTGTAAGCAAACTGATAGCGTTCAAATAAAGTTGGTATAATACTTGTGAAGGTTTCCTGACCAGTCTCTCAGACTGATGTTGTTTCAGTTGTTCACCTTAAAGTTTAAATTAGTTTTCGAGGCCGGCTGTGTGGGGACACTCAGTCTGAATCAAATATTCAATAAAGCATAAAGTAAACCTATTTCTAATGTTAGCGTTAGAAAATGGTTAGTTTCCTTTATGCTGGATGCCAACGGTAACTGTCGGGATGAAGAGAGGCGCTCACATGTATTCAAAATGATCGATCACAAGAGCACTTAACCATAATGCCTGTTTCATCAAACACCAAACACTTTCGTGAATAAAAGAGCGCATGGGATGATTGTACTCAAATCTGAGTGCCTCTTTCTCTCTGCTCAGAATTTAAAGCCAGCTGGTGCCGGAGTTCATTAGCTGTGAAGCTGAAAGAGTTGAATAATAGACTGAGTGGCTACTGCATTCATGCTGGAAATCCTTTTGAAAATTGTTCTCAGTCTTCACAAACAGTTCTCAGAGTGTAAAGCTGGGTAAACACTTATTCAGAGCTGGCTTATTTGTCTCGACTGTTGTCTGGTGTTAATACATATGAAGACCAATTAAAATGTTCCAGAGCAAACCACCTAGACTGATGCCCAGCATGTTGCAGGTAAGCTGACAATGTCTTGATGCATGCTCAATCATGCAGGTAAGTAAATCCCAAAAGGTTGATTCTGATCATCTGGACGTAGCAATGTTTCGTCACTCATCCGAGTGACTTCTTCAGTCTCAGCTGACTGCAGGTTTCCCCAGCCTTATAAACACTACATTTGCACAAATAGTTCCTTGATCATTAATATGCAAATTGCTATGACCATTGATCAACAACCATTGATCAAAGACCACTGATCAGTGGCAATGAGTCCCATTCACAGAGAGTTGGGGAATGGCTGCAATCACAGCATTTTGAGGTGGTGGAAGATGTACCCTTAGGCCCCCTCCGCGATTCAGAGATGGTGTTTCCCTTTTCATGTAAATAGCCTCATTGACTCTGCGCTGTCCAAGATGTGTACATCCTAATCATTGAAAGTGTCCTGGCCTGACATGTTAGCTCTTCTGTGTTGTGCCATCCACTTTGCCAGAGGTTTTTTGGTTTCTCCGATCATGGCAATCCTGATGGCACTTAACAGCAAACACTACGTTACTCTGTTTGTGTCGGGGGACCCGATCCTTGGGGTTGACCCATTTTTGGCGCAGCGTGTTTTGGGGTTTAAAAGCCACGGAGACGCGGTGTTTAGAAAAAAGGGTCTGAACTGTTCTCCTGACACATACGGGATCACTATGGGTTTTCGCTTAGGCAGCAGTTGTCCTTCTCTCCTGGATCGGCTGGAGTTTTATTTAGGCGCCTTCTCAGCTTTGACAAATGTCCAGCTGGGATAACCACATTTACTCAGGGCCTTCTTGATGTGATGTTCGTCTGCTTCCCTGGTGTTGTAGCATCCTGATTGACATCCAGTTTGTGCTCCAGTGGATGATGAGAGTCAAACCTTAAATACTGATTGGTATGCGTAGGTTTACGGTACCCATCAAAGCTGACAATGAACTAAAATCTGAGAAAGTATACCTCATTTCAACTTAATTCCCTCTCATATCATTACAGTCCAGGGTTCTGAGACTGAATTAGTATTCCAAAACAGGTTCCCGGGATTCAGAAACTAGTAAAAAAACTGAGTTTCTGCTTTCTGTGTTTACTTTGCTGTTTTTCTGGATCATGCTCACATAGGCCTCCTTCTTTGCATGATAGAGCTTTAGCCTGCATTTCTCAACGGTGAGCTGGTTTCACAGACACTGATTTCTGGAAGTGTTCGTGAACCCACGCACAGAATCTGTCATCTGTTTTTAAAGCAGCACTGCCTGAGGGCCTGAAAATCCAAGGCATCGAATACTGATGTTTGGCCTTGTCCCTTGTGCACACAGATTTCTCTAAATTGTCCGAATCTCGATAATATTATGTCCTGCATTTTATATAAGACAATAAGATATTCAAAGTCTTCACAAGTTCACGCTGAGGAACATTATTCTGAAATTGCTGCACAATTTGTAAATGCTTTTTTGCCCATCTCCACTTCTGAGATGCTCTGACTCAACAAGATGCTCTTTTTATACTCAGTCATGTTACTGACCTGTAGTTAATTAACCTAATTAGGTACAAAATGTTCCTCCAGCTGTTTCTTTTTAGCACCGCTTACTTTTCCAGTCTTTCATTTCCCCCCTCCCAGATTTTTTTGAGACGTGTCACTGCCATCAAACTCAAAATGAGCTAATATTTTAAATAAAACAGTAAAAGGTCACAGTCTAAAGTTGAACATGTTTCCTATTTTCTGCTGTGAATAAAATATGAGTTTATGACATCTGAAAAACCCTCTTAGAAAGGAGATTTTTATTCTCAGGATTTTTTCTCACACTGGGAAAAAACCCCACAGTTCCTCTAAAACTAACTCAAATCAAATGTTCTCAGGCAGCAAAGAAGTGAGCGGCTTTGTTTGGCTGTTCAGGGATAGACCAAGTGTGCAAGTACCATGCAGCGCGACCCTGACCCAGCTCCAGGGCTTGCACAGCTAGCCTGTTTACTTTAGGGAGCCTCTGCTCGCTCCCACCGCTCTCACTCGAGGGCAAAAACAGCTGCCTGGATTCACGTCTGACGATAAGAGGCTCCACAGCGCCGTCTGAACACAACTCATATTGAACGAGTCTTTATTACAGAACTGCACCAGTTTTCTGAGAACACATAAATCATAAAGGTGTTTAGTGTGTATGTACAGGGGAGTGGCCAGTTGGAAGCCATTTAAAGGGTCAGTTCAATCAAAAATATTGATCCATGTGAATTCTGCTTCAATCCAAAACGTGTGGTGGAGTAAATTCTATACGCAGTGCTTAGAGGATTAAAAATGGCATTTAAAAGAATAATTAAACAGAAAGAATCTTTTGCAGAAACATTCTCATTAGTCTGGATAATCCAAAGAGCTGACTTTTAGGAATTTTAATAGGGACTATTTCTTTTGTAGGAAATCACTGAAGGGAAAACTTTTTTTTTTATTTATTTTTTTTTACCACAAACGCTGCAGAACTAGATACCACTGTGGCTGAGTAAGGACACATGGTTTCTGTATTTTCTGGTTTGGTTAAATGCTGGATTTTGGTCCTTTTTAAAAGATTTAATTTGTTTTCGTTCGCACTGAAATGAGACCGTGGAAATTTAGAGGAACCACAGTCAGAGTCAGCGACTTTAAATATGCAGGATTATGGAAGGAACTGGGAACACGTTAAGTAAACAACAAAAATGTTTACTTATTGTTTCTTTTACTTTACACAGATACAGGCCAAAATCACCGGGTTGGATATCGCATGAAAAACAAGAGAATAACCAAACAAAATCATCACATCAACCACTCAGACACAACACAAGGGTGAAGCGGATAATGCTGCTAGAGTGCTGTGTTTTGCTGGGAAACACCAGTTGATGTTACTTTGATTTGTGTCACCCGGCACAATATCACTGCAGACCACAAACTGTATATTGAAGATGATCATGCTGTCGCCAGACTGCATATTTCAGAAAATGTGATGGAACCTTCAGAAAGAAAATAGAGCAGCAATAAATACTAATAACTGTGTGAGTCCAATAGAAGAGCTCTTTGTTTTCCATCAGGCTTTCCCATAAACTATAGAATTGAAAGTAAATTTGGAGTCACACTGTGAAATGATCAGGACCCACACAGAGTTCAAGTGTCAATCTGAGCACCTTCATTTTTAAATACAGCGTTTCCTGCTGCTTTGGCCCGGTATATATTCCACCGGGAAGCCAGCTTTCCAGTTCCTTCCCACACCACACACTGCTCCTTCCTGACTCCAGGCCCTAAAAAGGGGCAGAGTTCATTAGTTGTAATCCCTCTCACCTGTCCCCTCCATCCTCCTTACCGTACCACCCCTCCATTGCAGCAGAGCCAGAGCAGAGCTGGTCATTACAAAAAGCACTTATACATTGGTTTTACTTTTCAGACAGAGAATAATACATACAGTTTATGCTGCAGACCAAGCATGCCCCTACTGCAAAGGCCCATGCCGACAGCATCAGTTTCCCTCAGCAGAACAGATGAATGAATACAACAAAGAGCTCAACGTGTCTATCTGACCTCCAAATTCCCCAGGTTCCATTCCAACTGAGCATCTGCAATTTGTCCCGGAACAAGTTTGATCCACTGAGGCCCCACCCAGCAGCCCACAGGACCCAAAGGATCCACTGCCATCATCCCAGGCCAGACACCACAGGACACCCACAGCGATCCATGCAGTGTCCACGTTTCCAAAGGGTGAGAGCTGTCTGTTTTAGCTGCAGCGCACGGTAAACCGGGCACGTATTTTTAACGTTGTGCCGGATTGGTGTCAAAGTTTGAGCGATGTGCTGTAAAGACAGACCTGTCAGCAGCCTGTCAGCTCTGCAGAGTTATTTCCAGCACAAGGAAGAAAAAGGCAAAACAGAAGAAAAGTGTGAATTATGCAAGAAGGTTTGCAAAGTGCAGAGTAAACAAAAAGCTGACAAAAGTTTAAATACAAAAGAAGCAGCACAGTCTGTATTCCTTTAGGAGAGTCGAACATTTGTTATGAATCATCAAACCGGGGTTAAGTTAAGTGCATTCAGATAAATGTGTTATTACCAGGTTAGTTATTTAAGACACTGAGAAGAAATCAATGGCTGTCAGTGTAAATGGGTACTCAAGATAACAGGTTCATTATGTGTGTCAGACATCACAATAGAAGTACATAGCCTTGGTTAGCAGTACGTGGATAGTAGCATTAATGTTGGTTATGCATTTGGCTAATACTGGCCAGACTTTAGCTTTATGACCACTGCATGCCAGATTTCTTTGGAGCCAGAAGTGACCGTATATAAACGGGAGGACAGACTGCTTAATTATCAGTTAACACAATCTGCATCCACACACTGTAAGAGTGTACCACTCAGACACAGATCCCTGCTAATTAATACTAAGTAACATTCAAATCAAAATCCTAGCACTTCATTCACCAAACTGGAGCTCAGACTTCTTGGATGGACTGTTTGTACAGTTACCTGCACAGACTCCATATTACTGGTCAGATAATTGCATTAAATGACAAACATAGTCCAGAAGTTCAGTTCAGGGACTGTCATAGTAAACATGTTTATTCCTGTTTTGTTTTGTTTTTTAATATGGGAGTCTGTAGGGACCGACTCACTGCTGAAGACTCACGTGGACATTAGAGGTGCTCCAGTTTTGGGCACTCAATTATCAAACTGAGGCTGAAGCAGAAAGCCTCCCCGCCTGTATGAAAATGACAAAATGTGTTTTAATTTCTGATAAATATGCTATTCCTGTAAAAGGACACTTAGGTCAGTTTTAGTTTTACTTTAATATTTGTTACCTTTCTATAACATGGCACACAAGTGGCAGAATGCACAGACTGTGCAGATCTCTGTTTGGTGACGTGAGATCAGCAAACACAGAAGCTGTATGGACAAACAAAAGCATGTGTAAACCTGCAGCTACCTGGGCAGCTGTGTCCAGGTGTGTCCTCTGCCATCTTCTCATATTCCTCTACCAATGCCTTCAACCATCTATTGGCTTAGTGGGAAGAAAATGAAGAGTGAGCCTCCCCTTCCCAATGCGTTGGCTCTTGGGAAATATTCTTTGCATTGAGGACTCAGGAGGGAGCTCTGTGCTGGTGTTTACTCAGTCAGCTCATGATCACAATATTCCAGTGTCGGATAATAAAAGCTGGTTGGGATTTAAAGTTAAGAATAACAGCTTACTCACTTTTTTCCCCTCTGGCTCTGCACAGCAAAAAAAGTGTGTGATGCAGCCAAAGCATTGTGGGAACACGAGGTGTAAGGTGAGCTCAGTGACCTACTGGCTCCCAGCCTTCCCTTTGGTTTTCTCACTTTCTCTGCTTGCAGCCCCCCTCCAGACAAAAGCGTCATTATTGCCCTTGGATTCTCTCGCTAGTGAAACAGAGAGTTAATGAGCTGCTTTATGGGCTGTGATGTCAACAGCCGAACAGCTCCATGATGAGTAATCGGGGATCTGATGTTGACAGTAATTCGGACTCTTGGTGGGAAATGTTACACCACAATGTTTCCAGGGGTGGTTTTGTCTCTCTCATTAGCTGCAATGAGCTTGTGACTGCGCTCCCTGGAAGCTGAGAATCAAACGGATGGCGATGTCTTTGTTTTTAAGAGGTGTCAGAGCGTATTCTGTGTTTTCATTGCGCGTCCCTGCAAGTGAAAGGTCAAAACGGTGGGTGTAAAAGATGCAAGTGCATTAATCTGTCTGTTGCCTGGAGGCCCAGAAAGAGAGAAAAGGAGGACTCTGACCATACTGGGTTGCACAAAACAGGCTTTTCTCACACCATGGAGCACGTGCTTGTGCCTCGGGTGTTTGGAACCCGACCGCGGGCCGGAGTTTACACACTCACCAGGAGTTTCTCAGGATATAGAAAATACAGCACAAGGTACAGAGCAGCGCTCACAGAGCACAGGTGAAGATGGCACCTTTTCTAGTATTTTTCCATTAAATATGTAAACATATGTCACAAGTTGACAGAATCAAATCTTTAAAATCCTTTGACTGTTTTAATAATTTAATACAAATACACACTTTAACAAGCATCAGTGGGAGAAAAGGTGGATGATAAAAGATGGATGTACTCACCTTGCCATGGCCCATTTCTTAACACCACTATGAACTCTTGAGTTAGTCTTTTAAATCTGATCACTGAAGAACTTGTCATTTTTTAATACAGCTCATAGTTAGGGCTGGATCAGGTGACCCCGAATCCTTCCTTTGATATACTGCAATAGGTGTAAGCTCCTGGGGGTTTCCCATGATGCACTGGGTTTTCCTTCCTCACTCTCTATGTGTTTATACAACACTTTATAGTTGTTATTCATCTCTGCTCTCTTTAGGCCTTTTGTGTTTGGAAAAAAACCAAAAATAGTTAAGACATTGCTGAAATGTGAGAAACTGCAGTTCCTCAAATGGCCATTTGAAGCTGAGGCATGTCAGTTCCTACAGACTCTTATGTTAAACTTTACAGCAGAAATAAACATGTTTACAGCCTGCTGCAAAAACAGTTTTAGTGCCCACAGCAAATATGCCCTTCCATAATAACTGTACGGGGAGGACAGTCAACAGGTGGCTGTAGCTGAGTTGCCCCCTGCTGGCTGTTTGAACGGACGCTCACCTTTGAGCCCTGAAAGCTACGGTCAGTGTTTTTCTATATAGCTAATAATGTGACGCAGATGTGACAGAAAATTAATCACCACTAACACATAATGTAAAGTCCATGCTGGTTTACATTATGTCTCCTGGCTTCACCAGTTATTCTCTTGCTGGTTCATCTACTGGAACAGCTAACTGTATTATATCACGCTGGTATTGCACTCATAATGAATTTGGAGTGAAAATATTCAGTGTATTCCCTCGAAATTCACACATTACATTCTGACCGAATGAACCATTCAAACATCAGAAGGTTGCTGGCTGTTTTGCAGCCTGTTTGCTGTAAACACCCGTGAAATGTTCGTCTGTTTGCCAGCCAGACAACAAAGCGCTGAAGAATGAGTGAAAGCGATGACATAAGCAGAGCCGTGACCGTGAGCATCGTCATCCATTTGTGGCCTCTGTACAGCAAAGCTTGGTGATGGTGACAAACTGTGCCTGACTGGCGACGTCCTCCGTCAGCAGCTCTGAATAGCTTTCTAGAGCTTTCTGTCCCTTTTCTGAATAAAACTGTGAGCCACATGTTCATTTTCAGGTGCTCCTATATCTTCCCTGTCTCGGTCTGGAAGAATTACTGCTGGCACTGTGATCCTTTCTGGTCCTGTGTAATGGAAAAGTACTCCAGTGCCAGAGACTGTAGCAAGCTTTCTATCACAGTGCCTGGCCTTGGGCACAGCATGAGCAAGACAGTGACAGATAAGGCAGTCTCCATTCTCTCGGGTCTCCAGCTGAGTTTGTCCTTAGACAGGCAAACACCTTTATCGCACCCAGGAGACTGAGTCACACACAAGATCTTCTCATCTGCTTAAAGCTGCAGTTCAGATCTATTAGCGTAGCAGGAAAGCAAATATACAAAACGAATACTCTTTCTTGACATTCACTTAGCAGCAGCGGTTTTATTTACCAGTCCACGGGCATAAAGTGAGGACTCATTTTAGTTAAAAGTTTGAGATTTGAGTCAGTTTTGTGGTGTAGAGTCAGGTAAGAAGACTGATATCACTGGCATGATGGAGTGGACCACTGAGCCAGGAGGTGAAGCTTCCACTCTGCCAATCTCTCTGCCAACGCTCACCTATGGTTGCAAACGCTGGGTAATGACCAAAAGAATGGGGTCATGGAAAACTCAAGACAAACAAACAAGACCTGATAAATCTGCAGCTTACGCCGGGACCACGCCTCCGCTGCTAATGTGGAATTTTTTAGGTCTATAAAATGGGGCCTCTGTCTCTTTGTGGCAGGTATTACTGCAGCTGGTGAGTGCAGTACTGTGAGACAAAGAGTAGTCTGACGAGACAATATTGGGGATGAGGATGCACTTTCAGTATAAACTAGTTATGGTACAGATTAAACTGATCTTTGTGGTGAAGCTTATTCAGCTGTCTGGGGATATTTTTGTGTTTTCCCTCCAAAAATCCCCTTTTTTTCTTGTACTTTAGGTTTTCTCTCATTGTTTGTGCCTTTTGCACCATATTATAACTATACATTTTAGAGATACAGCTTTGAATAAACTCTAATTATGTACAAGTACTTCAGAGTCCACACAAATGAAAGCTTTTTAGTTAATAACAGAAAATATCATCTCAAATTTCTGATGTTGGAGAAATCTTCAGAGGTTAATGAATGCTGTAAAGAAATGTTTACAGCCAATATTTCTTCTGTGAGTGGAAAAAACACTGGTGGTTTAACAGCAAATGCACAACCGAACACAAAATGGCCATTCCAGCGGGTAACAGGGGCAACGATCAGTGCTGTTTTTCTCCTTGGAAATGCCCGAGGCTATGCTGACTCTCTCTCTTATTTCAAGCTCTGAACTTGAGATTTTTTGGCTCACGCACATCTATGCATCACATGATGCAATGTGCACTTCTTTGTTACAACATGTGCACTGAGGATGAGTACATCTTTGAATTCTGAATGCATGTCTGACCATAAATGAGTAGGCTTTTTAGTCCAAATGTACAACTCCGGTGAGAAAGCATATAAATTGCTCGTATGGGAGGCTTTTATTGATAAACTTCCATTCTGTGATTCACTATGAAGCTGAGGAAATCGATGATAGTGGCTAATAAACAGAGGAAGAGGGTCCATTAGGACATACAGATTACATGGAAGCTTCTTGTACAAAAGAAATGACTCTGAAGTTAAAGATGTTATCTGCTGTCAGGGTAAAGCAGTAAGAAAAGACCTGGTTTTTGGCTTTATGGTTAAAGTAGCGATCCAAAAAAGTGATCCCAAAGCAAAACAAAATCCATCCACCTGGAATTAACACTCAGTTATTCAACAAAATCTTTTTTTTTTGTTTATTCAGAATGATCAGACCACATAAAGTATCTTACATTGAGCTTTAAAGGTGTGGCTATCCACACGTTGTTCATAAAAATTTCTAAATTGAACTTAATCTGACGCATTAAGATGTTAAACTACTGACTGAGACCTTAAACGCATCAAAACAGTGTCTGAATGAGCAGTATGTTCGTTTTAGACCTACTTTCAACTGCTCCCTTACTCACAAAGGGGGTGCCACAGCAGGTAGCGCCACATGTTTGATTTGGCAGAGTTTGTAAGTCCTTCATGAAGTAACCACGAAAGATTTATGTCCCAGGAATATTTTGTTGATTAGGCAAAGTGTAACCCACTGCACTAAGAGCCACGTTATCCAATCAGGAGTTGGCCCCTGCTGGATATTGAATAAACAGGTTTACAACACTTATAAAGCGACTTCACTTTAAAGAATTGGGAACTCTGTGGAGACTTTATACTATATTGTTTATGGATAAGGTGACATTATAGAAACATTACAATGAAAACATAACAGTTTAGACAAAATAAAAGAACCTTTAATGCTATGTCAGCATTTAAATTAGCCTACACCCTCTCAGTTGTCTGACATGCATCATCAGTGGAGAGGTCACTCCCAATGAGTTTCTTTAGCATAATGCTGCCTCATAGATTTTGGGGGGGTTTGTTGTCCAGCGGGTTGTACGACCCTTTAACCTTTGACTCGCTTGATAAATTGTCTCCAAAAACAAACAAAAACTGTTAAAGAAAGTTAAATCTAACAGATGTGGAAGTTGATTTATTGGAAGACAGACATTATATTGGTAGATTCTCATATATATACACATATATATAAAAGAAAGCTTCCTGTTTGTATAATCCTGAAACGTTTGACTAAACAAAGAACCTCTCTTAGCTGGTGTTGTATTGTTTTTTACACCAGCCTTCCTGTTCTGAGTAATAGGTGCCTTTGTCTTCAGGCCAGGAAACCTGCATTAAGCTAAACAATAGTACAGAGGAGAAGGAGATTAATGGTGGAGCCAATAAGCCAAAGAGGAAGTGACAAGATGTGCAAAGTGGGCATCAAACTGTGACGTGATGAAGGAAACACAGGGAGCTCATTTGTTTCCCTGTGAAGGTGTCATACTTTAGATTCACCTGCTATTAATCCTCTAGTTATTGCTGGAGAGACCAGACAAATGTCATGTGACACAGAAACACACTGAAAGGATGCAAACGATCTTATTTTTTTCCCCAGCGCTCACACAAACACTCTGCAACACGTGTTGGGGCGTCTGCCAGCAGCAACTGGGAATAAACAATATTAAATCTCTGACTCACAGGAGAGGGAACCGGATACGTCAGATCAACTCTGCATGGGAAATTAAGCGAGATAGGAATGGCAAAAGAAGAAACAGCAGCACTTCACAGAGCATTTGAATCTTTATGATACTTAAACAGTCTAGAAATCCAAGATTGATTCCATTTTATTTATGAAAAATGTAAAGATCAAACATCAGGCTCCTGATCTGAAACACGGATGAGATTGCAAGTGTTACTTTGTCTCTCCCCTCCCCTTCAGCCCAGTGTAACTCTGTAAAAATATGACGCTGTGGTGAGGCCCTGGAATGATTCATTTCTTTTTGCAATAGCGAGTATGTGCAACAGCGCCCCCCTATGGTCTGCTGGTCTTTCAAGAACCACACAATCCCTCAGATGCCTCAGCCTTTATGAGCCAGACTTATGAAAGTGCTGCACTACAACCAGTTGGTGCAGATCTGACGAGAAACACAACTGAATGAGACCTGGAGCTGCTGCAGACTCTACGTGATGTCTTTAGTCGTTTTCTTACTATGACTTTGTCAGTCTGCTGTGGGGAGGATAAAAGAAAGCTGGTTTTTCTTGGACTTGATTATAATTTTCCACTTTTCCACTTGCCAGATGAAGATTGTCTAAATAAATGTGTTTGCGCATTTTGTGTTTTTCACTCTTTTTTTTACTTTCATAAAAATGACTGAAACTGTGACTGAGGCCATCACAGGATTTTAGAATGTGTGTCACAGATGAAGGCATCAGTACAGGTATAAGAAACACAAAGAAAACTGTTAAAAGCAACCTGTATAGAATATGTTCGGCCATTTTAGTTGCTAAAACAACTTGGAATCAGATTAAAGGGGCTCATTAAGTACTAACATACAAGTCTTAAGACAAGACAATAAAAACAATCAATGTAAGAATGTTAATAAAATGAAAGACGTCTTCTTCTGGTCCCTTTAGGTGCTCTTGGTGGTCAAAGGTAACCCATAAACTCTTCTCCACCTGCCCCACCCTGCTGCACTCTCTTCTTCACCTGCCTTATCCGCTGTTGGGACGGTTGAACCCAGGTATTTAAACTCTCTACCTTCACTACCTCTGCTCATTGGAGCTGTTTTATACCTGTGTCGCTCTCATTCATACATACGTGTTGTGTCTTGCTTCTACTGACTTTCATACCTTTGTATCCAAAAAATTAAAATAGCTTAAATAAAGTGGAATAAATATATACATAATATGAAATACAATATGTCAAAAGAAATGACCAGGAAGGCAAAAAGCACACAAAACACAAAAATTAGGTCAGATAGATATTTATTAATTAAAAATTTTACCTTATTAACTTCCATATTGTTTTTATTTATCTTTATTAAACAGACAACTAAATAATATATAAATATTTATTTAAATAAGTAAAAATAAGTGATAAGTACATTTATTTATTCAATATTTTTACTTATTTAAATATTTTTTAAATGTACTTTCTTGTTCTTTAATTTTACTTTATTTAAATAAATAAATAAAAAAGTCGCTTTTCAATTTAATTCATTTAAATCATTCCAATAAAATAATTTATTTATATGCAATATATATATATATATATATATATATATATATATATATATATATATATATATATATATATATATATATATATATATCAAATATTCAAATATTACTTATAATTATAAACATTAATCTTACATTTATTTAGTTAGACAAATACAAAATAAATTTAAGATAAATCCATATAATTATTTAGTTAAATATTTATTTGTGGGATTTAATTTATATTTTTAAATAAATACAATTTAAGATCAATATATGGCCTTACACGATGTCAGGCGAGACTGTGGGTTTTGTTACGCCCACTAAAGAATAATAAAGATTTAGATAAGTAAAAATATTTCATCTATAAATAAAAAAATAAATACACTTAAATTGCTCGGGTTCTTTTCCATGACGTTAAAGCTTTGCACATTGTGCCCTCTTGTGGCAGGGAAAACATTTGCGTACTTCCGCCCCTGTTACGCCAAATCCGGTTGTGCAGCAGCCATTTTGTCTGTTCGGGCATTTCTCCCCAGTCGGTTGCGAACTGCAGTTCCACCTTCGCAAACAATTTGAAATGCGGTTGTAGCGGCTCTATTTCGCATTAGCAACGATCCGAGCGACGTACAAAAATTTCCGTCCGACTTCGGGAAGCTGAGGAGGGCCCTCCTCTTCCAGAAAAATCCACAGTTAAGCGTGAGAAGCGCTGCTCGGCTCGGCTCGGACATGTCGTGTGAGGAAAGCTACTTGGCCATCATACGCTACCTGACCGACGAGCGGGAGCCGTACGCGCCGGGGACGCCCGGGAACACCAAGAGGAAGATCCGCAAGGCGGCCGCCTGCTACGTGGTGCGGAACGGGACCCTATTTTATCAGCGCAGGTTGAAGGGCCAGAATGACTTCACGGAGCTGGAGGTGGTGCTGCAGGACGAGCGCAGGAAGGAACTTATCAACGAGGCGCACATTATGGTGGGCGGAGAGCACCTGAACCAGCAGCTCACCTGGGAAGTCATCTCCCAGAAGTACTGGTGGAGAGGTGAGAGAGCGAGGGGTGCGGCTCATAGTTAGTGTGAGGAGTGTAAACGAGCCGGTGGAAATAAATAAAATGAGCCTGCCTGCAGAAATGCACGTTCACTACTACTCCCTGTCGCCATCTAGCGGCCAATGAGGAGGTTGGATTCAAACAGATGGATGTTATTAGAAGGGAATATTAAATTAATATAAAGGAGAAAACGAATCGCTTCTTGTGTGTGTCTGTGTGTTTCAATTGAACCTTCAAAAATTGTGATCAGAAAGTTATTAAGTTGAGTTTAAGAAATGTGCATGATTTATCCAATATATAAAGCATATGTACGGACTCTGATATCAGATACATGTCTATCTGTAAAAGAGAACAAACCTCAAAAATGTACTGCTCTGAAACTGTCCGATAATAATCGTACAGTGAACATTGAGATCAGATATCCTGGACAGGCGATCCAGCGTTTGCACAAACAAGCACAGATGCAGTGAGGGGGTCTCTGTTTACTGTACACACTGATAAAACTGCAGAAAGGCAAATTTAAGCGTTTTCTAACGATGCCCTGAGGTTATTGGACAGATCGAGATGGCTCAGGGCACACAGCTGACATGTTTGCAGCTGCTCCTGAAAATGAATGCAGTCATTGTGTGTTATTGCTGCCAGTCCAGCTGTGCAGAGCTGTTCTCCGGAAGATGACTATCTTTCTTCATGTGTTTTTAATTTTTATTATTTAGTTTGACCTTTTTGTCTGTTTTAACTTCAGACTGTTGAGTCTGCACAAAAGGTTGATTAAGAATTTGCAATTTGGACACCCATGAGGATTTTAAGTATGTCAGATGGTCTTGAGATTGACCAGAATTAAATATTTGACAAGTTAAAACAATAAATACAAAACAATAGAGTCACAAAAATGTAGTAATGGATTGGTTAGTCCTCATTTCAGCTCCATCTTTTTATTCTTGGAGTAGCTTTTTATGATTCAGTGTTCAAAGTAAGCCTCCCTTGTCTTAAACCTGCCTAATTTTAATCCACCACTAGTCAGGAAATGATTCCTTTTACTGCTACAGGCGTGACAGGAAGTGCTTTAATTTTCGCCCATGTGTAGAACAAATCAGTTTCTGGTATTGATCAGAGAGCCGCTGTCATGCATCCCCCTTAGGGATCCTGAAGCACGTCAAAGACCACATCAGGGAGTGTGCTCACTGTCAGAGCAGGCGGGGCACCGATGACGGCTCGGGGCAGCGATCGTTCTCCCGACCGGGCAGACGCAGGACTGCTGCCAACTCCAACGAAGAAGAGGAGGAGGAGGAGGAAGAAGAGGGAGATGAAAATGTATTCTTCACAGATTCTTCTCAGCAACAGAGGTCCAAGATGGCGAAGGGGACGCCGAAGCATGAGCTGGTGTTTGTGAGTACCAGAGGTCTCGTTTATTGTTTCCCACACATTTATGTTCTGTTTATGCTGCATGTTGATTATTTAACATGACTCATCATTAATGAAACAAAAGTCACGGTGTTACTGATGCTTTTCTTTGACTTTCCAAAGACATCAGGGGTGGTCCCTAGAATTTGGCTCTGGATTAGGGCGTGTTTGTGGTGCGTTTGAAGACATGAGTGGCTTTTACAGGTTCACTTACATTAATGCGACTCTCATCTCCTCTGCTTAGATCTTGTTGAGCAGAGGCTCATTTCCAGCCATCTTGGCTCAAGCTAAATTAAATGAGCTTGTAGGGAGGGTGGGCAACGGGCATGTGTGTCCCAAAAGGAGGTACGTAGCTGAACTCAATTATTAAATAATTCTGTTATTTGTGACAAATGGCTGCGGTTCAGCTTCATCTCCGCCATCTTGAACTGCAGTTTGTAGTTCTGGTTCTGCAGCAGAACCACCTGTTGCAGGCTCTGGCTAGAGTGACCCTCTAGCTGAGAGAGGATCTTAAGAACAGAACCAGGACCGCCATCGCCAGCTGCAGTCCAGTTAGAACTGTCTTGCTTCAGGATTCTGCAGACAGTGAAAACAGATCTGATACCAGTGATAGATTAATAAATTGTAATCGCTCACTGTGAAGACAACTCTGGGAGGTGTTATCACTATCTGTAGCACATCTAAATCCATGACTGAAAGGATCCTGCTAGCTGGATAGAGTCCTGCCTTTGGAAGCAGCCGTCCAACATCTGAGACTGCCAACCAGCAGAAAAACAGGAGGCAGGAAGGCCCTGGCTCATCTGGTTAGCATTGGCTGGACTTTCAAAATAAGAGCTGGCCACTCGGTAGTAAATTGATCATGCTTGGTGTGGGAGGGAGGAGAGAATAAAAGTTGAAGTTTGCATGTGAGAGAGGTTGTTTTTTTTTATTTTTATTTCTGAATAAAACTGATGCTTTTCGCTAAAATGTGTTTTATTTTTCAGGTTGACAGTAAAGGCGTGGTCAATCAGTTTCTGTCCAAACACAGCCAGACCATGTTGGACAAACTCAACGAGCAGCGTCTCAGCAATCAGTTCTGTGACATCACGCTGCTGATCGAAGGCGAGGAGTACCGTGCGCACAAAGCTGTGCTGGCAGCGTGCAGCGAGTACTTCAATGAGCTCTTCTTTGAGAAAGGCGCTGCGTCCACGCACGAAGCTGTTGTCGACCTCTCTGGTGAGCACTTTGTTTGTTTGTTTTTTATTCCTTGCTGTATGTTTTCCTCCTTCGCCCAGCTTTAACATTCCTCCTTCTTCCTGCAGGGTTCACCAAAGCCAGTTTCCTCCCGCTGCTGGACTTTGCTTACACATCCACGCTTACGTTTAACTTCTGCATCATGGCGGACATCGCAAACCTCGCCCGACACCTGCTGATGACCGAGGTGCTGCAGATGTGTGAGTCGGTACATAAGCAGGTGGAAGAACAGAAGCTGACGGTGTATCAGAGGGGAGACGTTCACACGGTGTTGTCGAGCGAGCCGGCCACTCAGGAAGAGGCGAAGAATGACTCTGAAACCTACATGGTGACCATAGAGAGTGACGGACAGGCATTAGTCACGCACAGCGGCGTCACCGTGTCAGGCGAGACATTGGCTTTTGTTACACCCTCTAAAGACGGCTGCATCCAGCAACCGATGGCGGTTATTACGCAGACAGTAGAAGGAGAGGAAGTACACGAAGGGGAGGCTGGACAGAGCGAGACTGTGGCCCTGATTGCACACGCCGGGCAGGTGGAACCGGGTGAGACCGTCACTCTTATTTCAGGGGGTGCTGAAGGTTTGGAGGGGGAGACGATGACTGTGGTCACCCACAGTGGGCAGGCCGGGGCCAGCGAATCCCTCGCCGTGGTGTCCGCATGTTTGGCGATGGAAGAGCCACAAGTCGCCGAGGCAGAAGCATTTGTCATAAACGTGGAACCGAACAAAGAGAGCCCCCTGGAGGTCACCCAGCTGGCACCTGCAGCGGTGACGTCCACTCAGGAGGCCACTACAGAGCAGCAGAGGGTCGAACCAGCACCACTGCCACAGAAACGCAAACGAGGACGTCCAGCAAAGGTGAGGAAGGAGGTGGAGATAGAGGAGTTCCTGCCGCTGGAAGACGAGGAACCCTCTGCAGATGAAAGTCACTCAGACAAGCAGGAGTTCACATCAGATGACCCCAACAGGAGGCGACTCCGGCAGCGCTCCATCGCAGAGGGCGGTTACGCTCGTCTGCATATGGGGCTGGAGGAGGAGGAGGAGGCGGCGAAGAAAGGTTCAGCCTCACCGCGTGCTGCCACCCCGAAGGTACAAAACGGTCATCCCATCAAAAATCATTCAGCACTGCTTCAATGCTTCCTCAGAATCCATGTTTACAGCATTAAACAATGTAGATTTAACAAAGACATGAAAAAGTTCACAGGGGTGGGTCTAAAGCCTGAGCTCATGCCTGGGGCTGAAGAACATATTTACTCAGTGAAAGAAGAGTTCAGTTAACTGAAATCAATTTAAAAGCAAGAAATAGTCGTTGTTTTTGTTTTTATCATTTTGATCGCTTTTCTCAACACATCCTGCCTCACGAGGCTTTGTTTGTCCAGACTTAGGATGTCCACATGACTCCGAGTTGGTTGCCTTCAAGCTTTTTGTGTTATAAGATCTACTCTTCCCAAAACTCACCTCTTCAACAAACCCTCAACCTCACGCCTTTTTGTAAAGTTGTCCCTATGATACAAAAAATACCCTCCATGTTACAATAATTAAGAAGACTAAAACCAACCCTGAAATAACACTAAATGATCTTGAACAATATAAACTGAAACTCAGCAAGTCCATTCTAGTAATTAACTGAAACGGAGTTTAATAGTGAAAAAATAATTAAAAAGCTCAAAACAAATCAAAATAAAATCTACTTAGAAAATAAAAAACAGCTTTGGTCCGCTCTAAAACCGATTTCTTGTAGAGAAACTTGGAAGATACTGAACCCTCCGCCACTTAAAATGCAAACTGGTTTTCTTAAGCTCCGTGAGAGGCAAACAAGAAGTGCTTGTGACATTAAACCTTTGCTTTTGTTAAAAATAACAAGATATGGCACATGTTGAAATATTTGTGGTGTTGGTACTCTTGTTCCAGGTTGGGTCGAGGCCCGGGAAGAGAGGCAGGCCGCCCAAGCAGCCTGTGGAAAGTCAGGTGGAAGCACTGCCTGAGTCTGCAGCGGATCCAGCGGTCAGTGCTACGGAGAGCGTTATGACCGAGGAAGTTGCTACTGAGGAGGCCGGGGCTCCGAAGGTTTCGGAGCCAGAGACCACAGCCAGTCAGGAGAAAACTCAGGCAGAGAGCACCGTAGACGGCGAGCACACGTGCTCCGAGTGCGGCATGTCCTTTCAGAGACGTTACTCCCTCATCATGCACACGTTAAAGCACGAGAAAGCTCGAGGGTACAAGTGCAGCGTAAGTGTTGGCGCGTATCACTGTGTGGTGTTGAATTGTTAATGCTGCCCGCTCTCACTGTGATGTTTCTGTTTCCTTGCAGCTGTGCAGTAAGGAGTTCCAGTACGCCGCCTCTCTCCGTGCCCACCTGGCCCGACACAAGCAGCAGAGCAGCCAGCGAGCCCCTGTCGCCAAACCCTCAGTGGAGCAGGGCTCCGAGGGGAGAGCGGACAGCGAGATGGATGAGAAAACATCGTCATCGTCCTCGCTCACCAAAAGAGAATTTGTGTGTGACATTTGCGGGAAAACCTTACCGAAGCTCTACTCCCTGCGGATCCACATGCTGAATCACACTGGTGTGCGGCCTCATTCCTGCAAGGTCTGCGGGAAGACGTTCGCCCACAAACACAGCCTGAAGATGCACCGAGCGCTGCACGACGTCACCAAACAGTTCCAGTGCGAATTCTGCAAGAAGTCGTTTGTGAGCAAGCGGAGCATGGAGGAGCACACCAGCCTCCACACAGGTCAGTCACAGGACGTCAGCTTTCTTCTCTTTAATCCAGGATTTCTGAAAATTCTTCTTTCCGATTGGTCGGCATCTACCTGACTGTACTTCTTGTTGTGCTTTGAGCAGTGATGGGAATAACGGCGTTACAAGTAACGGCGTTACTTTTTTCAGTTACGAGTAATCTAACTAATTACTATTCCTATCATTACAACGTCGTTACAGTTACAAACAAGCAAATGCGGTCCGTTACTATTTTTCAACAAACAGACGGTTGAAGCTGTGTTCAGCTTACCGCATCTTATATCAGTTGCACAGAAGTAGCTGACTACCTAAGTAATCCGGACGCTACAGCTTTAAGCAGCTGTGCGCGCTCCCGCGGACGCCAATCACGATCACTGTCTAGCACAACACCTGGAGCTAAGGGGGCAAAACAATCGCATGAGTGCTGCTGTTTGACTGAGGAAGAATAAAGTAGTCGTGGAAAGCCAATCACATGACCACTTAAAGACAAAGCAACAAGGTGATATATACCAGTTTTTAAATTGTGTTGATAGGTCACGTAAAACCAGAGTCATGATAAACAAGATATACGCGGCGTTTTTTCCTCAATAGTTTCGTCACATTTACTGTCTATGGACAGCACTAGCAAGCGCTTATGACCAAAACAAAAAAAAACAAAACGGGAAGTTTTAGAAGTGACAGAGAGAGAGAGAGTTTTGAGATGTGAGAGATTTGTAACGTTTAGCGTGTTTGTATTGTGTAGTTAGTGTGTAGTGTTGTGGACAGTTTTGTGTTGTGTGTCAGAACAATGAGGCGACTGCTGTCTCCAGGTAGAAACAGCAGTGATACACCTGCTGCTGTCAGACCTGCAGGTATCAGGCTGTGATGTTCTCCTTTATAGTGGACAGAAATTAATATTTGTAGTGGCACAAATAATTTGTTTGGCATCTTATTGATGCAGAACAGCTGATTGTTCTGTAAATAGTTTGAAATGGTTATTTAAAAAATCAAGGTAAAAGGTAAATGGATGCAAATAACTTTGTTGTTTGCAAAACTTGTGCATAGGATTTTAAAATTGACAATTTATATTTGCATTTAAAGTTATGAAATATGATTCATTAAACATGTTTGTGGTTGTTATGGTAAAAAATATATCTTTTTCTACTCTGATTTTATGTTTTTTGTCTGATTTTAGATCAATTGTGTTAATACAGTATGTCAACATGAAAACATGACTGTAAATTCAGACACGTGAGGTTGTGCTGATGATACCAAAAAGGCAAATTAAATAGTTTTTAAAGGTAAAATGTGGAGGGAAAATCAAAAGTAGTTAAAAATGGCCAATTATACCCTGGACCCCAGAGGGTTAAACTTTTTTTTTTTAAAGTAACGCAATAGTTACTTTTCAAGTAATTAATTACTTTTAGAATATTGTAACTCAGTTACTTTTTTGAAGAAGTAACTAGTAACTATAATTAATTACTTTTTCAAAGTAACTTGCCCAACACTGGCTTTGAGACCGTCTGTGAACTGAACAAACGCTCAGCAGGTGGAGACTGGAGGGTCAAACTTGAGTTCAAAACAGAGAGGCTTTCTTTACGTTGGTTGGCTCAACAAAACCTTAAATCAGAGATGATGACTGTCATGATGGTGGTAGTCAACCAGGTTATGTGTTCAGCATCAGTTACCACGGTGATTTAGCCTGGAGAAAAAGAACCTCTTTCACGATGGAGAAAACACTTAACTTTGACAGTGATTGTTGGTGGTTTTCTGTTTTATTTGTATTATTTAGGGTCTTTAACTTACAATAGAAAGCGTCTTGAGGCCCCTGTTGTTCAATTGAATTGAACTTGAATTTTATCTTTGCAGTAGAGCTCTCGGGTTCATGTGCCGCTATGCTCAGAGGCTTTGGAGCTGTCAGGAGAGGCAGCTGATTACCGCTCTGACAAAGTGTCAATAGTGTTTCGCAGTTATATAAAAAAGCTTGGCTCAGTCCTTTGCAGTGGTCTGTATGACATCACCATTTCCTTATCAGGTGAATCGAAGTACCTCTGCAACACGTGTGGAGCCACCTTCCACCGAGCCTCCGCTCTCAGCAAACACCTGAAGAAGCACCAACCCAAACCCGACGTCCGGCCGTTCGCCTGTGCACAGTGAGTAACTCTTCATCATCACTGTCCTCTTTGCTTCAGAGCCCGAGCTGCAGTCTCAGTCTGCTTTCTCTCTTCCACAGTTGCGATAAGAGGTTCTACGAAGCCAAAGATCTGCAGCAGCACATGAACAAGCACATGGGCCTGAAGCCTTTCCAGTGCCAGGTGTGCGGGAAATGTTACAGCTGGAAGAAGGACTGGTACTCCCACGTCAAGTCCCACAGCGTCGCCGAGCCTTTTAAGTAAGTGCGACAGGGGTGATGTGCACCAGTCACATCCCAGAAATCAGAAGTAGAATAGCTTCAGGGAATTTACTCCTACAACACAACAGGAGCGCCCTGAGACACCTATCACCATGTAACTTCAGACCTCTGAGACGAACTTGATACATGATGGGGGCCCCTCCCCAAAACTTCTCCAAACAGCCACATTTTTTGCTTTCACTCCTGCTGTGACACTGAAAAACAAAATGAAGCTTTCTGATGATTATAAAACACTTTTACCATCCTTCAGAACTTCATGTTCTGCTTTTCTTGGTGCCGATTATCAATGATTTCATACCAGCTGAAATAAAACCAAACTCGCTGCCATGGAAGTATGTAAAGGAAAGTAAGCGGTACCTTTATTTCACTTAAACTCCTTCATGGTTAATGAGTGATGTAAATTGTGAGGTGAGGACAGTTACAAATGCTATGGTTGTTGCAACAACACGATTGGCTGGCTTTGATCTCCATTCGGGTTTCGCATCGTGCGCCTTTGCAGTGACGCCCTTTGTTTGTGTCGTCAGATGTAACGTCTGTGGAAAGGAGTTCTTTGAGAAGGCTCTGTTCAGGAGGCACGTGAAGAAAGCCACGCACGGGAAGAAGGGCCGAGTGAAGCAGAATTTGGAGAGAGAGTGCGAGCACTGTGGCAGGAAGTTCACGCAGCTCCGGGAGTACCGACGCCACATCAACAACCACCAGGGTAAGTGCGTCGTGCAGCTTTTCTCATGTAGAAGATGCTTTTTATCGCTAAAGTACGAACATATAACAACGTAACCTAAAATGAGACCTCCCGTGACTCTCTTGTTGACTCTGCTGTCCTGTGAGGGTGTCTGGTGGGAGTGGCGAATTAGTTTTCTCTCCTATAAATGCGATCATTAACGGCCCTTCATCATTTTTTTTTCTTGAAGGAGTGAAGCCTTTCGAATGTCTGACTTGCGGTGTCGCCTGGGCTGATGCACGCTCTCTCAAGCGCCATGTCCGCACTCACACAGGAGAGCGGCCATACGTGTGCCCCATGTGCCAGGAGGCCCACATCGACGCACGCACTCTACGCAAGCACATGGCCAAGTACCACGTGGACAGCCTGCCTGGGAAGATCATGCTGGAGAAGGACACCCTCCAGTTTCACAACCAGGGCACACAGGTGGAGCACGCAGTCAGCATCCTGGCGTCCGACCTGCCCCCCGAGCTACGGCCTGCGCAGCAGCCGGCCTCGGAGGAGATCGAGACCGTGCTGATCACGGAGGAGACGGTGGAGGCCGTGGAGGCTGTTCAGGCTGTGCAGGCGGTGAGCGACGGCTCGGTGGCGACGCTCTCGGATCAGGGCATCATGCAGGTCGTGAACTACGTCTTGGCCCAGCAGGCGCTGACGGGGGGGAAGCTCGAGGAAACCCCTGAGGTGATTCAGACGATGGAGGTGGAGGTGGCTCACGTCGCCGAGGTAGAGTAGCTGTGGGCCGGAGGACGGGGAGTCCCCACACAGACTGAACACGTTGCTTCACAGTCTGTATAAAATGTAAAAAAAAAACCATTCAGATCCTATTTTTCTGAACTTGTAAATAGTGTAATGATCTCAGACTCGAGGTTTTCACTGTGTGCATTGTCTGTAAATAGCTAAGCAAACAGTAAGTGGATACATTTCAGACATGAACTGTCGTCGCTCAGGAGGAATGCAGGCAGAATTAAAGCTTTGGCTCAAACGTTTTCCTCTGGTCTGTTTTTGTTGTTGTTTTTGGGGTTTTTTAGCTAATACCAAGATGATGATGACAGCTCAAGCCTTTGTCCTTGTGTTCTGTATAGTTTGTGGTTCTGACACTGCACCGGCTTCCTGCAGGTCATCAAAAAGACATAAATGTCTTCTGTAGAAGTTAGAGACAAAAGGCTGAGATAGTTTGGACACGTGTAAAAGGGACAGTAGATGATTTTCGTTTTGTTTTTGTTGAATTTGATTTTTCACAGACTTTAGAACACCACTAAAAAGGCACAGCTTGGATCTCCTTCAGGACCAAGTCTCCCCATCTCAGTAAAACATTGAGCTGTTTTGAAGCAGCTTGTAATTTATTGGTTTGCCTGATATTGTTTGATTATTTGTGTGGAAGGTAAAACTCTTGTTGAAACTTGTTTTTGAATCCTGTCATCCTGGGAGCCTTTTCTGTTTTTCCTTGTCTTTTGCCAAACAGCTGGCCTCCTACTTTTTGTCAGGTAGCTTATAAAGTTGCTGCAGGTTTTTTTTCAAAGCCAAACATTTCAGCTACAAACAAAGGCAATAGCAGCTTTTCCTGTTTTTGGGTGTGCAGTGAAGGCATCGTGTTCCCAGTAATTTCGTTCCCAGCTGTTGACAGCCTTTTTCTTTTTCTTTGTAGACCAACACAGAAGGTGGTTCTTCAGAGAATTGGACTCTGTAGCAGGAGTTAGTTACCTTTGTTAGGTAACTGTAGTTCTTTCCAATTTAAAAAAAAAAAAAAAAAAAAAAGTACACAATCAGATCTCTGGAAAATGTCCTCACCATTCCTGGAAGATCCCTCAGACCTCCACATGCAGATAACAAAGTCTATTTAATTTTTTTTAAGAGCGTTTCAGTAACGTGTAGATTCGTGGTGAACAGAAAGCACAGCTCGCAGTTCCAAGGTTTTTTGTTTTACTTCTGCGTTTTGACTTGGTTATTTCTCATTAATGACATGGTGTAAAATGTCCTGAGTTCATCTTAGGTTGTATTTTTCTGGTAAGACAGGTAAGCGTCTCTTTCACTTCTTTGTGCAGATTCTTAGAAGCACGACTAAAGCACTTTCTTGCTTTTTGCAAACAATTTTAAAGCTTCTTTTTTCTTTACACAGAAACCTTTTATTTGTCGACTTCAGAGGTTCAACCTCCTCAGGTTTCAGTCCTGCTTTTGTACTTGTCCTTTCTGCTCTGTCGGGTCTGAACCTCAAAGAATAAAAAGAGTATGCAGCAGTGCTCCGACGCTTAAACAGAGCTTCATGTGACTTCTTGAAATGACGTCAGCCACATAAGTTCGAGATATCTTTGAGTTTGTTCAACGCAGAAATAAACGGACACACAGGAGTGTTAACATGCAATACAGCAAGTATGGATATTTATTTCAGATTTATATCAAAATACCCTCGATATACTGAGACATATTTACAATACATTGTACAAAAATATGAAACTGCAGTCGGTTTCTGCTTCTTTCTAACAAATGCAGACTACTGGAGAGAAAGCTGGGCTAAATCCTGTGTCCACACAGACACACTGCATGTACTCCTGTGAACTGATTAATACATTGTTCTTAGTGATAAAGCTACCAAACAGTTTGGTTCATGAAGGAAATCATGCAGTTCCCTTAGAGCAAGTTAAAAAAACAGAACTATACAAATTTATATACATTTAACTCCAGTTTCCTCTACCAAAAGATCAAAAAAATACTTTTGCTCAGCAATAAACGAGAATAAAACGACATCAGTCATAACTGTGAAACACTGGGTGGAGTGTTAGGCCTATATGTGGCTACATCAAATGAAATACCATCATTTAAACACGCACGCACGCACTCAAACACTTCGCAAACAGACTTTTTCAAGGCGATGCGTTGGTCTCACAACACATGAAAAAACATTTTTTTTTAAAAGCAAAATACGGAAGATACAGCAGAAAAACAAATCGCCCATCAGCTGACGTAATACTTCTGAGAAGAAATGTTTGAAATGACTCCTGCCACGAGTGAAAACCAGTGTACTCGACTAAAAAAGGGTTACAAACTAAAATACACTTTTGCTACGGCCCATAGCAGAAACACAAGCCCTAATAAAAGCCCTCTAACGCGGTTCCTTTCCATTCACGCTTTGACTCAGGAATGAATCGTGAACACTTGAAACCTCAAAGCAATCTGGGAAGTCCTCAGCATTTCTTAAGTGCTCTCAAGAAATTACAACATAACAATAAAATGTAAAACAGAAACAAAAAAAACAAAAAAATGCACCTTTTGCTCAACACCTTTAAAATAACTTGGCGGGACAAAATGAAAGTAAGTGCGTCTGTGTGTTTGTTCTCAGCAGGCTTTGCACTAAACAGCAGGTTTTCAAATGAAATGTTCATCAGCAGGCGTGAAATGACAAGTGGGGACGCAGCGGCGGTGGCGGCGTCTTACTCTCCCTCCTCCTTGATGCGCTGCTGTTTGTTGCGGCGCGAATCCAGGTCGAAGGAGAAGTCGGACCACTCGTCGCGGGGCGGGAAGGAGATGGTCTGGCGCAGGGTGAAGCGCACGGCGTCGATGACGCGCTCGCCCCGCGCCTCGGAGGAGCCCACGCTGACGGTGGAGGCGCTGCCGGTGGTGCGCACTATGTGGGGAGGAGGGGAAAAATCCATAGCCTGTCGGTGCTCCATGATGCCCTTCCAGATGATGTGCTGGAACTCGGCAGGGATCTTCAGCCTGGACAGGTCCTAATGGTCATTACACAGGGGAGCGTTAGTATTCGCAGGGGGAGCCAATCTTCTCTCTAACCCATCAAATGACTCGTGTTGGATAGGGAAGGGCTCACCTCCATGTTATAGTTCTCAATCTGGTAGATGTTGGTTAGGCCCTGTGCTGTGAAGTAGTCCAAGCAGCCGGCGCAGCCCAACCGAATAAGGAAGCTGCAGGAGGAAGAGGAGGAGGAGCGCGTTAGAGTTTGACATTTTTAGAGGTTCTCATCAGAAATACGTGTGGACAGAAAAGTGGTTCGGTATGTTTGGAATAAAGCTTAAAGGTCGTTGTTCTGTAATTCTTCGACTAGTTCAGTGAGGTCACCTTTACAGTCTGCACGGTTATGTTTAGTTTCTATTGTTTTCTATTGTGTTGGCGTAATTATGCCTTGACTGTTACTGTTACCTCCTTATTCTAATAAATCTACCGTTAAGTATTTGTAGGTAACTATAATTACACTGTCATTTCAAATAAATGCCATTAAAATCCATGTAACGAGAGGTGAAGCGTTACTGATCGTCTCAGGTGTCGTGTTTGTTTCTGACAGTGGACTTTCCCGGTGCCCCCCTCTCACCACGCTGGCATTAAAACCAGAAAGTGGAAACGGACGTCACGCGCAGCTCGAGGTTTAAACCCGCCTCTGCGAGCTGCTTCGTTCCTCCCGCTCAGAGAACGCCTCCTTCCAAAGAATTTTTGCTGTTGTTATTGGGGTTTAATTTACTCGAGCGTGCAAATCGTCCGAAATAACAGCAAAATGCACAGAATTGCGTCCAATCAGTGATCGTGTTGTCTGATCAGTGCATAGCTGCCATAAATCTACAGTTTTGTAGCGATGGCGAGGGAGTGTGGCTGAAAAGTGAGGGGGCTGTGCTTGGTGAAACCACTGTCAGAAAAAAAAGAACAAAAAAATGAAAAACTGTGAAAACAAAGAGGTCTGAGGTGCGTTTGGTCACGTGATCAGCTCGCTGTGTGTTGTTGAGCCTCCGCACGCTTTGAAGACGAGCACAAAGTCTTCAGAAAGGACTAAAGGTGATGAGTGGATGTGTGGCGCTGTGGTTTGGTGAGGTACCTGGAGATGCTGCTGTCCATGGGGTATGGAGGAGGGGGGGTACAGTGGGAGGAGGGCACCAGGGGCAGCTGTGGCTGCAGGGCGTGTGTGGGGCTCAGTGAACTCATGTCGGCATTCATGGGGATGTGAGTGCCCATCATGGGAGTCACTGCAGAGACAAGAGGAGCTACTGTGAGCCTTTGGGGTGCGGGGGCGTGCAGAGGTCACTCTGTACTTGACTAATAATGCATCATAACAGGTCAGTGAGGACATTGCACTGGGGGAGGGGAAGTGAAGCGTTCAGGTCCCCTCCCGCCTGCCTCGACCCGCCATCTTTACAAAAAACCCGGAAACACGGGGACATTTAGGGGAGCGGGGGGCATCTACGACCCGAGAGAGACAGGAGGAGAAAAAAAGGGGGCACACTTACTGTCAGTGAGGCCTCCAGACATGGACGGGGTGAGCGTGTTACGCTGCTGGGGGTTGATGAGCTGGCTGACAGAGGGCAGTTTGTTGACCTTTCCGGGAGTGGGCGAGGTGGAGCCGAAGGAGGGCTGAGATGACATGGAGGTTCTGGGGTGGGAGAGAGGAGGAGGTGACGGTTACTGACAGCATTCAGCAGAAAACAACATGAAAACATTTTTATTCTAGTGATACAGAAAAAAACAAAAAAAACAATCAGTGTCTTCCCTGCTACTGTCACCAGACCCTCGCCCCAGGAAGCCAAGGAGATGGAAATATTACAAATATTTTATGCACTCTTTTCATTTGAGCTCAGTTTGAAAGACTCTACTGCATCTTAGTTTTTTATTGTTTCACTACTTTCTTCCAGAATTTCTCCTTCCACCACACGGGATATAAAAGATGGACGTAGGATCTGTTATGAAGCTCTCAAACCAGATGTAACAGGCGAAGGGGCTGATCAGAGTAAAAACCAGATGGAAACTGCACACTGATTCACTAACTGGCTATTAGCACTCTAATAATGAGTGCTGAATAATCCTCTGACTCTAATAACGATCATAATTTTCAAAATGAGCCTCGTGTTTCACTCAGCGTGAGCTAAAAGTAGTGCCTGAGATCAGAAAGCTAAGGGATTTTTCCCAGCAGACTTAATCTCCTGCAGAGGAGTCGCCTCCTGCTGGACAGGTTTAAGAAACTGCTACGCTGGCTTCACCGTTCAGATCCAGGAGCTACATCCATCTTTTACACCAGGGGTGGGGGAACTCCAGGCCTCGAGGGCTGGTGTCCTGCAGGTTTTAGATCTCACTCTGGGTCAACACACCTGACTCAAATGATTAGTTCATTACCAGGCCTTTGGAGAACTTCAAGACATGCTGAGGCGGTAATTTAGGCATTTAAATCAGCTGTGTTGGATCAAGGACGCATCTAAAACCTGCAGGACACCGGCCCTCGAGGCCTTGAGTTCCCCACCTTCCCCTGCTTTACACAGTCTATAACACAGGTGTCAAACTCCAGTCCTCGAAGGCCAGTGTCCTGAAACTTTTGCATGTGTCCCTGTTGCAACACACCTGAATAAATGTAGTAGGTCATTAGAGTCTTGCTAATGACCAGTGAGACTCCAGTGAGAGTGGGGGGGTGCAGCAGAGCACACAGCACAGGACTACTCGAGTCGCCAACAATAAAAAGGCTTTAGCCCCAATTTCATCTCTTAACAGGCACATTTTCCAACAAAACAACAGGGAAAATCAACAGTGGGCGTCACAATCACTGCATTTCTCAATCCTGAAAGTGAAACTCTTAATATTAACTGCAGCATTAACTTTCTATGTTTTGACAAAAATCAGCAAACCCAAACTTATAAACGGAGAGAAATTCAAGCTGAAAAACCCATTTATTATAATCTGACAGACAAAAGTGCAGCAGCCAAGTAAAATCATCTGTTTTAAACAGAACGGTTCACATCTTCCTCCGTTTAAGGAGATCTTTTATTGAGGAAAATGAAAAAACAAGCACACAAACTGTCCCGCAGTGACTTTAGAAAACATGACCAGCATCAGCAAAAAACCCCAACTCAAAATTAAAATCTAGAGATTTGAGTCCAGCTCTCACAACAATGCAAAGACGCAACACACTTAGTAAGAAATAAGAAATCTAAAATGATTCCTGTCCGTTTCACAGGCAGGAGATAAAGTGGTGCCTGAGAACACAAAGTACAGTCTTTATAGATAAAAATAATGCATGCAATTCACGTGTTCATTTACAGTTCAGTCTGTAGCGATTAGGAGGGGGATCACATAGGCCCGCAGCCTACTGAAACCCTCACACCGTCTGTCGTGGCTGAATAAAACAAGACGTGATCATCCAGCATTTACAGCAGCAGCAGAGAGAGAAACAGAAAGTTCACATCCTCGGTGTAGAGTCCCGGGACGCACAGGAGGAAGCAGGTCACAGAAATCAGAGTTGATGAAAAGGAGGCAGAGAGGAGGTCCGTTTAAGTCGAGGGAGGAGAAAGAAGAGGAGGAATGTGGATTTCAGGAGGAGCTGCACCGCCGCCTCTGCTCTAATGCAGGTTCCAGGAGCTGGCTACCGAGACGGGTTTTTATCAGGCTGCAGGAAGGAACCAGAAAGAAGAGAAAGAGAGAGAGAGAGAAGAGCAGAAATAAGGGCTCACTGACAGAGGAGGAGGAGGAGGAGGAAGGAGCGAGGGACCCCAGAGAGGTCCAGATGTTCAGAAAACTATACAAATGTTCAAGTTTGAGGTTCAGGAAACTCCTACTGTACTGCAGTAACATCTGTGTCCAGAAGATGGCAGTATGCACACACAGATCACAGCCTTTTTACAGAATGGTGTTATTTGACATTTAAAGGGAAAGAAGGAAAGGTCTGAAACACTGGCTGTTGACAGAACCTTTTATTTCCAACGCTGAATACAGTAATAAACTCCAACAGGTCAAAGGTTTTACAAAGAAAACTGGGAAAAGCATGCAAAAATGGACAAACGGGAGAAGGATAAACACCAAATCCTAAGATTCTGGGGGTTGACATCAAAATCTAATAGTGTCGAATTTGAAAAACTCCTCAAATATTCTGCACTCTCTGTCTGAAATTAAACGTCTGCTTTTTAAGCTCTTGTTAGTGCTGAAGGGCGGACAGGCAGCAAAAACACAAATAAAGTCAAAGAAAAACAGCGAGTGCAAGCACTACGTCACTGCGAGGCTGTCTGCCTTCTCTTAATGGGAAACTAGAACATAAGCAGTAATTATCATCACAGCGCTGTCAAACTATCACTTACTCCCATCTCCTCGTTTCCATAGCTTACAGTGAAAGAAGGGAGGCGGGACGAGGACGTGTGCGTTTGAGACACTTTTAATTACGCCGAAGCCGATAGATGAGGCCGAGGCACGGATTCTGTTTGCTGCTGTTGTGTAAAAACTTGGCAAAGCACCCAAAGGCGTTACCGGGAACCTTCTGGAAGCGTCTCCCTAACAAAGCGCAGCCAGGTACATTTGTCACGATTCATCAGCGTTGGCTCGTGTCCCATGAGAGAGAGCAAGAAGGAGGAAAGAAAATGACAAACAAAAAACAGCTTTTGCTTGGACGCGAGGCTGAGCTGATTCGGAGTAAATTCTCAGCTGCTGTGAAACGCTGGCTAACACCTACTCCAGAGCGTTTATTATCAGCTCTTCTAGCTGCAACGCTTCAGCGGCGGCAGTAAATACAATCAAGAAATCTCA
Source organism: Pelmatolapia mariae (assembly GCF_036321145.2). NCBI lineage: Eukaryota > Metazoa > Chordata > Actinopteri > Cichliformes > Cichlidae > Pelmatolapia > Pelmatolapia mariae. The sequence goes on along the minus strand of NC_086246.1, from coordinate 37,743,830 downwards.
TTTATCAGTGCAATCCACAATTCAAGCAACAAGTGAGCCATGTTCAGTCAGTTAGTCATCAGTGCCCTGCGTTCGAAAGACAAACAAACCTCCACGCAAGCAAAGAAGACGTTTACTGAGGCAGAGAGTGCAGCTGAATGCAAAGAAACAGTTGAATTCAACGGTGAAGCTTGCCCGTTCTGCACATCTGTGTTTCACTCCACCAATAATCTGTTCTGGTACTCACTGTTTCTGCAGGAGGTTCTGCTGCTGCTGTCTGTATGACTCTATTGTGTGCTGCGGCAGGAACTGCATGAGTTCCAGCGACTCTTTGATTTTTACCAAAATCTCATAGATTTCACGTCCTTTAATCTGAGGGGAACAGATAAGACGAGAGGTCAGCGAGCAGCTCAGACGCACCCCGAGCCATGTGAGACAGCGGAGCCACACTTACAGGCAAACAAAAAACTTCCTCATCTGTGGATCTTCTCTTCTTGATGGTGGACATCTGTATGCCGTGGGAAACCTGTCGGAAGGCTGAAAAAGAGAAGAGGAGAGCGTGAATACAGCGGCCGCTGTGCTAAAGAGAACAAGTCAACCTAAGACAGAGCAGGAGGGGGAAGAAGCGAGGGGAAAGGCGAGTTAGTGAGAGTCCTCGACGCCGGCTGCATGTCGAGGAAGACCAAAAGCACGTCAGCCCGTCACCAGCCCCGGCCCTACTTACGGCGTTTCGTACCCTCACTGCTCTTTGTGGCGTCCGTTACGTGCTGCTTGCGGATGCTGTCCTCGTCGGCCTTGCGGTCGCGACCCGGGCAGGCGCAGATCCTGGCTTCGAAGCAACGGCGCCCTAAAACCTGACCGCTGGGAGACAAAGACAGCCTCGGTCAGAAACAAAGCACGACCAACGAAGGGGGCGACGGAGGTGGCGGCGGCGCGGCTTACTCTCTGGTTTCTAGGGTGACGATGATGAGAATCGGGCGTCTGTTCATTCCGCCCACGCAGCTCGAGTTGCACATGAAATTGTACAGAATGGTGGTGAATTCGGTCCCCACCTGAGGAGGAGAATGAGACTGCAGGTGAGTGACGGCGGCAGGCGCAAAAACAGAGGTCGTATTTGGACATATTTCAGGTTCGGGTAATTTAAATTGGTTTAATTATGCAGAATCCAAATGTTTAACCAGTATTTGAAAAATGTGTGTTTTTGCTGAAAATCACATTTGAAGCTTTCATGGCGGCACTGAAAGCTTTGATGGAGAGGTTGGTGAAGTGTCGAGCAGCTGAACATGACAGCGAACTCGCTGTCTGTCGCCATCCGAGTCGTTTGTCGCTTGGATTCCCTGTGGGTTGATGGACAGCTCACCTGGGGAGGCTCATAAGGAACCAGGACGCTCTGTCTCCCAGTGATGGAGTCCTCCACGTACTGGGCGTGGCTGTTTCCCTCCACGCGGATCAGGTGGCTCGGCGGCGCTATCTGACCTGGAAGCAACACGAGTCGTATGGTCAAATGCCAACAACAAACAAAGATGGCCGAAGTCAAACATGAGGGGGGGATTTTGACTGACCGTCATTGAATTCGCGGCTGAGCTCGTGGTTCGGGCAGCGTTTCACCACCTCGGTCACGTGTTCAGCTTTTTTGTAAACAGGCATGGCTCTGATCACGGCACCCTGGGGAGGAGTGGTGAGGACTTTGATCTGAATGGGACATGTCTTTGCGATCTGGCAGTATAACTTCTTCAGTTCGGTCGAATACTGCAAAATAAAACGAGAGAAAACACAAAAGATTACAGAAAAGTTTTGATGGAGGGATCGGTGCTTAAATTTTAAAGCACAGATTGATCACAGAAACACCCGAGACGTGATGCTAAATGGATAAAGTCAGGGGGAAAAAGACTTTTGGAAACCTTATTTTGGTGGAAACTCTCAGATTCTTGGTGACCAGTAAAATTGAATTAAACTAATTTAGCTTAAAAATAAGTGCACAGCGGTGTTTGAAGGACTTTGGTAACACCTGCTGCCTCAGCTGTGCACTTCTGGCTCCCCTGAAGCAAAAAGGGTTAAACTGAAGACTGTGATTATGACCCACTTAAATAAACACACACACAGCACTCGGCCCTACAAGTGAGTATTGGCCAACCTCAAAGATGTCTCACAGACAGCCTCTGGGACTTCCGAGGAGCACCATAAAATGGACCCCTCCAGGGGCAATTAAACAGGGCCTGGCTTTCATCTTTTTTTTTTTTGGGGGGGGGGGGGGGGGGGGGGGGGTGCTCTGTTAAAGCATCTGATGGCCACTCATCACACAGAGCAGCTTCTGAAGTGCCTGGCAGGCTGGAGCTGCATTAGGCTGAGTGCAGGTGGATGACAACGACTCCGAGTGAAGGAGCGGAGGGCTAATCGTGGCAGTCACAAAAGATTCATCAGCGACGGGAGCCAAAATGTGATGGTTGATCACACAAACTGGCTCAGGCTCAACTGTGCAAGCCAGGAGTCTTGAATAATGGATGCACCTTGATCCTTGGCACTGTTAGAAGCGATAACCAGTAAAGGCATCAGAAAGACCGAGTTCTTACTAATAGGCACAACCCAACTGTGTACACAAGCCATTCAAATCACTGCTGTGCAAGCAGAGCTTTAAATCCTCTATGTGCACAGAGCCGAGGGTGGAGGGGCGGAGGGGAAATTTTCCTGTCAGTTTCATTTCTGAGTGATGAAAAGTGAACATTGTGAAAACTGCTCGGGGCTGTGTTCGGGAACAATGCAACATAAAATTGCACCTCTATTAAGTTTGCTTCCAATGAAAAGAAGCTCATCCCAGGAACCGTCTGTGCTCACTTTAAATATTACACAAGCTTGGCACGGACATTTTCTGCTCTTCTCCTCAGGCGCAACCTCTCCTTTCATCAGGACAAACCTAAAAGTGCACCTCCCCGTCTCTCCCTTATGCCTGCGTTTCGCCCACTGATGCAGTCTGCTATTAAACGCAACTTTTCGCATGTGCTGCTTTCCTCAAGTGACCCTCTTATAGTGACCCAACACCAACACTGCAGCTCTGATGTTCACTGCTGGGAAATATGAATGCAAAGCAGAAGATTTTAACAATAAAACTGCGTTTTGATTCGTGCACAAGGACACGATAGATTGACTGATGAGGGCAGTTTAAGCTCTGGGACATGTACATCAACACGGCAACTGAACTGACTCTTCCTTAAAATCAAAGCGGCTTTCTAGCAGCTTAAAAAAATGCCTCCAAGATGAATGGCTGTAGTTGCCCCCTCGCTCCTAACCTGATACTCCCCGTACGCCTCTGTCAGTCAGCTAAATGAGGTGGAGAAGCCAAGCAGAGAGATGGAGGAAGGGGGGCGAGGGTGTGGAAGAAGAGCAAAAGAGAAAGAGAGAGGTGCTGTGTAAAGGGTCTGCACAAATCTGAGCCTACAGATCTAATCGCAAATGTTAGGCCAGAAACACAAAGTTTGTTTAGATGATATCCTACAGTTTCAAACACACGCACATGCACAAACGCACACATGAGTGGCCCATCCCAGCCCTCAAGCTACAAACTTTGAGTACACAGCTCTGTGCTGCTGCTGTGTTTGCTCAGCAGTGAGAGCAGGAGCTGCTGCTGCTGATTGCTGAAAGCAGCATGCGGTTAAAGCCAACACTGTTCAGGGTGGAGGACAGCCAGTTGACTGATGGGGATTCAGTGGCTCACACAGGGTGCGGCGCTCAGGTGTTAACATGTAATTATGAGCCTTTCATTGGTCACAATGTGAATTACACGGCCGAGGAACACAAGGCGCACAATGCAGAGCCGCTTAATCACAATCATTTGAAAGAAAACTTCTGCGAGTGTTTGCAGGAAACACACGTGATGCATTGTTCAGCTGGCACGGGGCAAAAGTAATAAATGACCTAAAGTGGCTGGACTTTTAAATTCCACGTGCACATCTGGAAAGCTCAGCTGGAAAACACTCACACACCGCTCGCTGCCGTGCGGACACAACACTGCAGCTTTCAAGCTACAACGAAAATGCATCTCTGGGATAATCTGACTACACGCAACATGCAATTTGTTCTGATACTCGGACATAGAAAGTAATTGCACACATGCAGCTAGCGCACACAAACACACAGCACAGGAACACAGAGACACACACTTCCTGTGTTGCGCAGGTTGGGGCAGGCCCACAGTTGTAGCGTTCCTTTCTACCTGACAGGCGCTGCGGGCGCATGCAGAAGTCAAGTCCTGACAAACATCAGGCCTTAAACAAGCAACGTTTGGCGCCTCTGGTCTTGTCTTCTTCATACCTGACATGTCATGTCATGCCTACAGCGTCTCCCAAACCTGTTTAATTCAACAATAATCCAAAGAGTTTTTTTCCTCCCTCGCTCTGCTTTTCTCTGAAACTGAAGCAAAGCACCTGCTTCTTAAATCTAAAACAGGGGGAAAAGTTGAACATTTTAGCGGACAATCTGTCTGCGAATGCTCGGCCGAAGCTATCAGCACCAATCTCGACCACCCAATCCTAGCGATGACACCTGTCCCCGGGCAAACCTGTCCACCGACAAGCAGCATCACGTAGCCGGTGTTGAAAGAGTCAAACATGTATCTGTCCCTCTTGGGATTTGCCAATCAAATGTCTTCAGCAGAACAACTGTAACTTCAACTTTAAAACTGAAAGCACAGCCAACAGGTGGGAAGAGGTTTAGGGAAAAAGATTTCAGGTGAAGCGCAACGGGGAAAAAAACCAAAAAAACAATCGAGGATTTTCTCCTTTTCTTTTCAGATGCAGAGCAGCCAAAGTTTGCTAAACATGCTTAAAATTATTTTCAAAAACTGTTTGATCTGCTTATCCTTGAAGGAAGCGTTTGAGCTGCCAGCACTTTTTTGTTGTTCCAACCTTCAATTATAACACAACAATGATTTCTGTGTTGAGAGCACTCCAACAAACTCAGTTTGGTGAGGTCTGATCCAAATTCCTCCTTTTCCCCCTGATGACAGACTAATATCTGCCTTTTATATTTATACCACCGCAGCATGATCCTGCTTTCTGTTGCTGTAAATCACTGCTGCAGGTACTCTGTTTGTCAGAAGGCGGAAAAAAAAGGAATCTTGTAACTTAAACTGTAAGAGAAAGGGCTTTTCCGTGAAGATTATGGAGAAATCCCATAGCCCATATCATAAAAACCTTTTCAACTCTGCCTTTTTAAAATTTTCCCCTCCACCTTTTCCCATCTGTAGCTTTCAGGGTTTGTCTCTCTGCGACGGGCGAGTCGTGACAAGCTTCTTGACACAAACAAGTCTCAGCCCCATCTCGTGAGGCGTGGGACGGGCCCGCAGATGTTCCATGGGCAAGTTGCGTCTTGCCACCTTTCGCTAGAACACTCTTCTCTTTGAGCATTCCTCCTCCTCCTCCTCCGGCGCAATGTGAGATGCAACCATCAAGCTTAACTCTCTCAAAAAAGACAGAGCCCACTCCAAGAGCACAGGGTTCAGGAAAGAGGCACACAGTATTTACACAAGTATTATCTACAGGCCCTCAATCCATTACTGTAATCCCCCTGGGCTCAACAGCGTCCCAGTGATGGCCCGAACCATGACATTCCTCTCCTTTGACTAAATATGGTGGCAGTTAATACACACCGCAAACACAACTAGTCTTTACCCTGACAACAATGGCTGCCTCCTTTAGCGGCGCAAAGAAGATGAAACATCTCTAAACTTGTGTATTCATTTGACCCGGCGACTGTTTTTATCTAACCAAGCGCTGGGGGAGGGAACGCCGTGCAGGTTGCAGGAGTGCCGGCAGGAAAACCGTGTGGGAGCAGTTTCTGGGAAACACTGACGTGTTGCACCTTTTGCTGTGTGCCTCATCCTAGACAGGAAGAGGTTAAGGTGTGGGTTAGGGATTAGGTGTGTCTCCATAAGAACAGTCATCAAACAGTACAGTACACAGTCCACTAAGTCCCCGTGGAAGATCCCACAGGCCTTCAAAAAGGGGGCATTAGCGGATCTATGCACAGAGCAAAGCTGCAGTGACATCTACAGTGGCTCTCTGCCATCAGTCCATCAGTCCAGCAGTTGAGCTTATTGGGCTGAGATTATGGGAGCTTTACGAAAGATCTCCTGAGATCAGGAGAGGGAGCCTCCTTTGAGATGGGAACCGACGCTGTAATCACTGTTCTTTAGAATCAGACTGGAAGCTGCAGCCAGCGAAAATGACTCTCTCTATGAGCTGATCTGGAAATCAACAAAACGATGTTCGGCGGGGAAAAGCTGTAACGAATCCTCTCTGACAGGATCAACTGCATTTCAGAGTTGAGTGACATTTAACCTGGCTGCGAGGTACAAAAACAACAACAGAGCATGTGGAACCAGCCCGACCTCACAGAAAACATTACAAGCAATCAGTCACGTGCTGGTCATCATTTATTTGTGCATTATTGTTTTCAAGGCCAACTCAAGATGAAGGCTCTAAACTGGCAGTAGCTCTAAACTCTAAGCAGTGCAGTGCATCCACGTCCTGGCTCTTATTTATTTATGTATGGTCAAAATCAAACTCCAATTAAAAACAGTCATTAGCCAAAAAAGCAGTCTGTTTGTTTTCATGGACATAAATTGTAACAGGAAGTACGTGTCATGTCTGCAGTAAATAAAGGAACCAAGGAAACCTCCCCGCCTCTGTTACCACAGGGAAATAAATTGACATTTAAGTCAGACGCGTATTTTAATTTCTCAAATGGGCTCAGTTACTTGTTCCCAGTGCAATAGCTTTATATCAGCTGCACATTTGCAATCTCCACCAACACTGGTGGCCAGTTGAGGAGGATTATGATGGTGGTGCTTCAGCTCTGAAACAGGAACAGCTTAGAGTTTAGCTAAAGCTGTCACCGAGGGAAGTGAACAAGCTTGTTGCCGATTATGTGGTGCTGCTGATGTAAATGTCCAACGGGCTCCACAGCCTCTGTGCACAGACTGGTTATCCACAGGTGTGCAAAGTTGTTATTCTTGCTAATGCAAAAGTCATTGTAATGAGGTGCTTTGCACAAAAGGTGATGCTAATTACTTTTTAATGGCTCTGATTTTGTAATGCTACCCATCCTTCGTTAGGAGAACAAACTTTAATTCGATTGGTTAACTGTACAAGACGATGTTGCACAACAGCACTTGTTTGTGTTTACTGCTCTCATATTTTAGCTCTTGTGCCGTTTCTTATCCTTGTGGAGACTTTGGGCGACTGCACTTTAAAAAATAGAATTTATACAAAAAAATATGAGTTTTTTTCTATTTTTAATGTTTTTTTAAACACTGAACTACTAAATAAAGTTAAGTCTTTAATCAGTGCAATGATTGTAAGCAGCAATCCCTGACTTTTCCATGTTAAGCCAGACCAATCAAACCAGTCTTGCATCATGTTATGACTGTGGGACACATCGTTGGTTCCCTGCATGTGTCTACGATGGGACGACTGCGACTGGGGCGTGCCGCTCACAAACCACAGTGTGAGCCACCTCACGGTTGCACATCAGACAAACACTTTTGTTTTTGGACTGAAAATGAGAGGGATGACTGAGGCACTGTGGGAATTGGGCAAATGTCACGATCCCACACTCGGCGTGGCCAAGGAGTAAGGCGAAATCGCCCAGCACTCCCCGAGTTTGCCTGGAAGCTACAGCACGTTAAAATTCGGTGCATCAATGCGCTCAGCAGGTTTTCCTCAAACGGCCCTCATTTTTGACTGTTAATTGGAAATTTTTAATAAATATGTTTCTGTATTAAGTGTTTTCTGCTCCGTTATGTAATGACTGACATGTCACAAAGTTACGTCACCCAGATTCTGTATGTGAACAGACGGGGTTTCCTTTGACGCCCATGACGTCACTCGATGATGTGACAGCTGTCCCAAATTATGACGCAGGGACAAAAAACCGCCGCCAAATTCGTCCGCTAGAGTGCATTATCGCACCGAACTTACGCCTCTGTTCCCGCGTCGCCACACAGCACACACATTAACAACCGAGCAGGCGGGGCACTGATGCAACAGCTGTCCCTCAGCCCTGTGATGCGTAATGACAGAGCGAGAGGAGCCGGTTGAGTCGGTTTAATGAGATGGTGACATCTAGCTGCACGGGAAAGGAGCAACGATTCAACCTGTTTACCTCTGTCATCAACAAAGCATCAGTAAACTTTACCCGACTTCTGAGGAAAAGGGAAATTGCACTTGAGTGAGGTCACTATGAGATTAATAAATGTTTAATCCTCTTCATTTTCACTTTAACCGGCCACACATGCAGGGCTCTGGTTTCCTGTACAAAGTTGTTTTTGGTGCTTCGTCAAGAAGTTTTAACACTAAATGACCTGCAATGCTAGCAGTTTGGTTAGCTGAAGTTAACAATTTCCAGACATTTTTGTATCTAAAATGGTACAAATATGAGAAAATAGCACATTTTCTGTGAAGTAAGACAACTCAAGTCTTACTTACTCAAGTTAACACATTTCCTATCACATGAATGAGTGCATCCATGATTTTGACAGTGTATGCAGTGAGATCCTACTCTTCCCCCTGTCAGTGAGAAGTTAACTTAAAAACCCTGAGGTTCAGTCCTGATGTAAAAATATCTCAGGTGACATTCTTCCCAGCCAGAAGTCAGATAAGAAGTTCATAGGTGAAAGTGTCTCTTTAACCTCCACCCCGATAAATCATCACCTCCTACAATGATGGATTATGCTGACAGGTAGCACATTTAAGGATCTCCGTGGGCTTAAATTTATTACACAATAAAAAAATGACAAAAGCTTTCATTCTTTTGTAGCTATAAAAGTCATATCTTTATCTTGAGTGCTGATTGTTATGATGTCTAATTAAAAACATAATTTATGGAACATAAGATAAAGAAAACATGAATGCGGCCTCTGTCCAGCAGGACAGGAACAATGGGAGATGGTATAACAGAGTCTTTCTTCTTCTTCTCCCTATTTTCAGTCTTTACACTTAAGTAAAATTCCAGCTTCCTGTATATCTTATTTAATAAATAAAAAGTTCATGTGTTACTTAGTGTGCTCTCTTAACCTCCAGTACTCACCTGTTGTTCAGAAGTTATTCTAGTTAATGCAAACTAAACCATAAACACATTTATCTGATCAATATTACAAAATTAACTTCAATTAAATATTCGGTAAATGTTCTTAGTTCGAGTCTTTTCTCACTCTGGTCAAATTTGTGAGTTCAGCACAATTATTATTAAGTCATAAATCATATTCACTCAAATCTGTCCCACGTGCAGAGGCCTATCAGTGGGGTCTGCACGACATTAATGCGAGACTGCTTGCAGAAAAGGAAGTGGAACCCCGCTAACTTTATGCAGGACTCCACAAACATTGAGCGAACACGGGTCTTACCGTCCAGGTGGCAGACTTTGCTGTGCTGGACTGCTGGAAGGACACGTCAAAGGTGTGTGGGCCTGCGTAATCTGTGTTGGATGGGATGGCCGGTGATGGGGAAAGGGCATCGAAGGTGGAGCTGGGCTGGGCGTAGGGCGACGGGGCGGTCACGTTGTTCTGCGCGTGGTCGTTGTTGTAGGGGCTGGTGGAGGTCGAGCCGCCGTTCTGAATGTTCTGATCCATACCATTCAGGAGCCCCAGGTTTGTGTACTGTGACTGAAGATGGAGAGGAGGGGGAGGGGGAAGAGCGACAAAGGAATGTGTTCAGTCACAGATGCTTCAGACGAAATGCTTTGTGCAAATTTTGTAATAAAGAAATAAAAACAGTTAGCCTCATCCAAACATCAGTGATTAAGGTAGAAGATTAAGACAACATATGAAATAAACATGTTCTCCCTACAAAGCCATTTCTTTTCCCACATATATTCAGACAGGACGAGTGTACTCTCCATCCTCCTTTAAAGAGGATGGAGAGTACTCCTGGGTGGTAGCCAGCCCCTTCTTGCTTGCTCTGCTTGCCATTCACCTCATTCCTTTCCATTTATAAACAGCACATTCCTGGAAGAGGTGCCATCGCTCGTGCTCTTTAGACGGCCATCAATCTTTCCAGGGTCTCTCGTTTATTTCGAGCACGGCTGGCCACAGCTGTCCGACTCACACCCACTGCCCTGCCAGGTGTTAGTGTTGCTCCAGATGATCAACAAAACACTGGGTTGGTAGGTTAGATAACTATTAGTCAAGGGAGTGACTTCTGAATCAACGATGCCGCTTTATTACACACAGAACCATAGACACACCTGAGAGAGGTCACTGGAGTCAACCTCGGCATACCTGTGCAGCAGCGCCACAGGGGAGCGGCTGTTTGGCAGAGGAAGGGGGGCTTAAGCCCCTCAGAAACAATGACACCGGAGCTTATAAGGAGGCTGCGTGAAACAATTATGCCCGGCATGCAGGTGTTAAGAGACAAGTGTTTTGTGAATGGAGCACACACGCACGCACAGAAAGAAAGAAAGTCCTTCCTGGGGGAGACCCTGCAGCTTTTAGTGGGGACACACACTCTCACACAAATGACTGATTATACGCACGTATTACAGGTCTAAGAGTGGCTCTGTGGATCTAATCAGGGGGAAAAATGGATGGTAAGAAAAACAAAGTTCTTTTTTTCCCCCACCTACGCATATTTTAAAAATGAAAATAATCCCTGTTTCCCATGGGAACGAGCTCGGTGGATTTATTTCCTGTTTGTACACCGTTTTCCCGTAAATGAAGCGCGAGCGATGGTGATATCAGAGTGATTCTTTTGAACTATGGTGCAATTCCACTGAGGCACTCAGCCATTGAGAGATGACACAGCCTCCCCCAGTGCCTGATGCTGGCAGCTGCTATGGTGGATCTGACAGGCACCAATTATCAATGCCAAATGATTATTCTAAAGAAAAGGCTGATGGTGGCCTCAGACCAAACATAGATAAAAGCAGAAGCATAAAGCAGACAGGCTGACGTAGACTACTTAACATTAAATACAGGGCCTGAGATAATGCTTCTCGTGGTGTAAATGAAAATCAGGATCAAAGATGAGGATTTGAGGATAAAGCTGTAATTGACCAGATAGCGAGGTTTCACCTGAACTCATCACGTTTTAATGTTTAATTGGCTGGAAGCAGGATATCAGCTTTTAGAAAGGGCTGCGTGAGGGACTTTCAGGCCTTCTCTTCATTTCCTTTAATCAGATCTTATTCCACTATAATACAGCCAGCATTTAATAACCACTTTAGCAGCTCTTAAAAATTCCTTCTGTTTATAGCTGACGCTGTATTCAGGCCTCTGGGATGCCACGGCTGTGCAAAGCAGAAGAACAGTAAATCAACAGCAGCCTTTAATAAAGTTTACAGAAAGCTGTGCTTTCTGTTCGAGGCCTGCGAGCGCATTTCTTTGTCTGAGAGAAAATGCTGGGCTAACGCTTCAGACCAGCGGCAAAAGGACACTGTTGACCTTCACAGCGATTGCCTGAATTACCCACAACACATAGCAGGGATATTTTAAATACGCGTGGCAGGGCTCATTTAGAAGTTGCTGCTGCGGCATTCGGTTCGGCGCGCGCATGCATTCAAATCAATGCATTCCTCGCTGGGTATGCGACCAAATGAATTCACTGAATAAATATGAAATGTTAATGGTGAAAATGCTCTCTGCACTCCCGCCAAAACTCTCGTCTAAAGAGTCAGTTCGGTTCTTTTGACTCGTTTCTCATCAGTATAATAGCGCGCGTGTCATTATCAGCAGCATCGCGAGGCAGCAGAGATTGTTTTCTTTGTGAGAACACAGATCACAGTCTCTGATAAACCCAGAAAATTCCACAGACATAACAGCAGTCCCCTACGAGGAGCAGAAGTGCCACACTCTTTCAGCACTTATACACTGACCAACTGAAAGCTCCACAGTTTCTATCTAGAGCTTCTAAAATCCTCCTGTTGCTGCTGCTTTGTGTAGCCGCAGAGCGCAAACACTGATAACGCCAAATCTTGAGAGACAGCAGGAGCCAGATGAGACCCGGCCTGAGGGGGAAAGAGTTCATTCCAGGCTCTCCGCTGACCTGCTCCGCGTTGGACCAGCGTATGAGACCATCTGGGAGGGATTGCGATGAGTGACCAAGGGGGGAGGGAGACATTAAAGGCTCAACAAGGCCGAGAGGGGGGAGGTGAGGTGGGGCTGGGTGGGTGGGGGTCTATCGGCACCTCATACCTGCTGGGGTGGGCAGAGCAGGTGATTGTATCTACATCAACATACCATTAAAGCAATTACGACCCCGGACAAAACAGCAACGCCTGGCCGGCCACCGTCTAATGGCTGCAGCGGCTCCCAGGAGACTGGGGACCGGGGGGAACCCGATACCCCGCACACGCACGCACTCACACTCAGACACACACACTGACCTGGACACCACTTAAAGACCCCCTGCTCAACAACTTAAAAAGACAGCGAACTGACACACCTGCTATCCGCAACCTGCAATCTGAGAATCTATCTCGGCGTTAGCTTTGGTTTGGAATTCAGTTGGTGGAGAAAAAAAGAAAAAAGAAAAAGAAATAACAGACATATATATGGAAAAGTAAAAGTACGATCCAAGGAAAAGAGTTGAGATTGAATTGTTTAACTTAGAGTTCAGGTTGTCAATCATATTTAAAAAAGAAGAAAATAAAGCTAAGCTGATGTTTGCCATCGAGCTCGGCAAACACAGATAAGGCAACAATTATGGGTAAAATATGAATCTACAGGAACAGATTTTTTTCATTTTTTTAAAGAATATGTATCTATTAAAAACTCTTTCCTCCCATTTTACTCTTTGATTAAACTTTTGTTGTCTTTGGTTTCAACAGAACAGAAGATTTAATGGAAAGAGAAACGTGGCGCCACGTTAAATCAAAACCATTTTCAGTTTTTTTCCCCCAAATTTTCCAACTTTTATCAAGAAACAAACTCTAACTGAGACATAGAAACAGATTAAATCCTTTCCCGCCACACACACACACAGCAGCCATTTCACAAGAAGGAAATATCCAGATTTGTGTTTACATTCCCCTGCTCTCTGGACTGTCACACCTGCAGTTTATGTCTCAGTTACACGAATACACAAATCCAATCTACGGAACGTTAAATAGTGGCATTAAATCTACGTTTCAAACTACGAGGCCTTTTTCTCTGATGCGTCCTTCACGCCAAGGAGGCTGGGGGACCAAAGAATGGAAGCGAAGGCTGATGCCCGGTTTCCCGCGCTGCTCTTACCTCGTTGTAAGAAGTTGTGGTCCCCGTCTCCAGGTACAACATGTTGGCACTGAGATTGAGCAGAGCTGCTGCTGTTTGCTCCACTGGCTCCAGGATTCCACAAATCTCTTTTCCTCACTCTAAAAGGAGTGATGTGAACTACAGATGCAAAGTGGACAAGCAGAAGCTCCTATAAGAATCTATGGGATGGTCATATATACCTTGGAAGAAAAGGGGGTGGGCCTAAGGAGCTTTACCTGTCCACACCCAGAAGAAGAGGCCTTGCTCTGCAGAGTTTTCTCTGCAAGAAAACGAATGACTTTGTCGACTTGGCAGCTTTGTTTATAATGAACTGCAACCAGAAAAAAGCATTTCAGACGTTTTAATAATTTTTATATGCAACGACGTGACAACGCAGAAGGCAAAGCGACAGAAAATGGAGAAAAAAGTATGTTTTTGTCTTGAATTTTCAAAAAACAGCGCTGTTCTCAGACGAATTAAAACTAAAACATTTTAAATGAGTTTTTAACAAAAAAAGAAATGCCTCGGGTGGTTTAAAATAATTTTCCAAATTAGAAAAAAAAGAGATGAGAGAGACGATTAATTCCTCCAGTGCAGGCCGCTGAGTGGGAGCTGCGGTCTGGGCTCGGGACAGATACACAGTTGCTTGTTAGCATAAGAATGGCTCCCCTCTGAAGCCCCAGAGCACTCTGAATGGAGAGGCCTGCAGGAAAACAAAGGGACTCCCGTAGATTACTTGTATCTATCAGAGATGACTGCTGTAGATCTGTTTTGGAAACATGCATTGTTTCTCAGCCTGTGTAATGACGGTGGGACTGAGCCGCTCGCTCTCCTGTGACTCCAGCAGCTCCAATAAGAGTGGCCTAGAGAGTGGGAGTCAATTTAACTTCGGATTCATACAGTTCGTGCAGAGAATCTTCCATTTCCAACTGTTGGGTGATGCTGGGACATTTTTTAATGAATTGTTTTGATTAATATGAACTAAAAACAAGCACAATGCAGAAGTAAAAGAAATATCACAGAAAATTGATATTATAGGCTCAGATGAACATCTAAAAGAGCATGTGCGTCTTTAGATAATCACATAAAATGAGAATTATTTTGACTTAAGAGGAGATACTGCAGATATAATGATATTTGGATACGGCCAGCTGATCTGCTCCATGACAGAGGTAGAGCAGGAGGAGGAGGAGGCCAGTCAGCAGGGCACACATCACTCCTTTGGTGACAGGGGGATAAAAATCTTGCCCTGTGGTCAGAATGATTTGAAAGTTGTCTGAAATCTAAAGCACAACTGTGACGTGCAGTCAGTGTCTCCAATCATCAACCACACCCCGCTCAGGCCCCGGGGTTTCAGCCCTGCAGGTCAGCCTGTCACAAAAGGCTAATCAACACTTTAAAGAGCTCAAGCCAGCGGCCTCCTAAGACTCCCGGCCTCAAAAACGGGCCAACCTGCAGCTTCTGAGGGTGATCATTTGTTTGGCAAAACAAACTTCTAATTATGTTAAAACAACAGTGACCTGCGAAAGAGGTTAGAGTCCTCAGATTGTGGCTAACGCTGCAGTAAATTACAGAACAGAGGCTGTAAAATGCAACAAAGGCAGGAGCTTCACACCAAAACAGATCCATTTCTACAGCAATGTACTGATAAGTGTAAACATTTGATCCGTGATAAGAAACATTTTTATGACTAAAAATGTCAGGACAGCATGTAGAAATAAACAGCTGGGTTCTTTAAAGACCCCAGTCGGTCACTTGAAGGTTAACTGCGTCACCTCGGCTGCTACAGCGGTGAGAAACTGAGTTGGAGCAGGCGGCGACTAAAGATCTGCAGATCCAGAGGCTCAGACAAAAGAGGCTTTGCTAAAGTTTTTCCTTTTAAAAAGGCTAGTCCTAAAGTCCGCTAGATTAGTTTAGTATCGGGTGTCGGGCTGCAGAGGCAGCAAAGGCACAGACACCTGACCTAAAACAGAGTAAGCTGCCGTCCTCACTGACAGATGCAGATGGTCGACCAAGCAGCAGAAAGCATCACTTGGGTGGCAAATCCCAAAATCCTCACAATCAACTGCCACCAAATCCTGAATCACTGAAGCTGCTTTTAGGGAAGCTAATTTATCCACAGACACATTTTATAAGTGAAAGAGAAACTGGGAACATTTTCAGCAATGATTTTTACGACCTTCACTGACCAAATGGCTGCAGAGTAACACTTTTGCATGCTAATTCAATTCTTTTATTTAAATATAAATAATCAGACAAGTGACGACACTGTAAAACAATGTGCTGGACATCTTACCTTCATCTTTGCATTAACAGAGCAGCCGGGATGTTTTTACACCAACGTAGCAAGGTGTCACATATATACTGGTAAGTGAAAGGGCTCAAATTCAGTGCTGCAGACTCAGTTTAAATCTAAACTTCACACACTGAGAAGACGGAAAGTATTTTAACTTTTCAACTTCACCCACGGAAACCCACTTTTAGTTTTAGTTTCCGAGCTGAAGCTTCTGGAGGTTCAAGTACTGAACACATCTGACTTGTCCTAAGCCTCAAGGTCCATGTGCAGGTCAAGCATGAGCCCCGAGTATTCACATTCTTTGGTGGGGTTTAAATGTGTAACCTGTTCTTTTTGAGCTTTCCGTGTGATCTATTTAAATGTTTCTGTAAAGCACTTTGCATCTATGTTTCAAAAAGTTTCTTTTTCTATATTTACACACACTGCCGAGTCCCGGTTCAAAATGGGCCTACTGGAGTTTATCTTTATTACCTACTTTAACAGAAATCTCTCCGTTGTGCTATTTCTGACAATCTGATAAAGAAAAATGCTCATTTTGTTTGCATATATGAAACGGTTAAAATCATTTTGGGGAATGCCAAAAATGTTTCTACTCAGGAAAAACCCTGGCACTAGAAAATGAAATGTAGATCACGGCTCTGAAAACATGATCACTCGCACGGCCCGCTTTTCAATATCCTCCAGTATCACAAACAATGAGCACAGAGACTCTGCCGCTTATTTCAAACAGAATCGCTGCTTTTTCATTTATCTGATCACCACAGACGCCGTGCAGAAAGAAACTGTGAAACACAAAAGAACCTTTTTTTAGTTCCTAATTGAATTTCAAAGTTTCTTTTACTGAATAAAAACATATAAACTAGTTAAAGATTTTAAGCCACTGAGCAGTAAAACCCTGGTTTTTCTGCCCCAGCTCTCACAATACTGCTGAAAAACCTGGTTTCAAACATGATATTTCTTAAAATAATATCCATAACAGGTTTTTCCTGCTGGCACCCCTGAAGAGCCTCTAACTTTTCCCCTGAAAGAAAATCACCTGGACTGGAAAAAATATTCTTCAAACCCTTGTTTATAAATATAAAAAAAGCCCTAATTACATCTTTATGAGATATGCACAGACTTCAGTTAAGTCTGTGTCCTCACCACATCTGGACCAGCCACACTCGAGTGCACAGTCGGCTCTAAAGTCTCATTCTGAGACAGATAAAATGTCATAAAACAGTAGAAAACATTATTACTGAAAGATGTATTCACCTGGTCACAACCTGCATGTTTTTTTTGTTGAACCCGGCACCATATAAAACTGCGGCGTAAAAACACAGCTCACCATGACCAACAAAGAAAGTAACAGGGGCCCCACATCCCCACATCTAAACTCTGACTTCTTACCAAATCAACAGTCATTCAAGTGGACCGTGGCAAGCAACCGTTCTTTGGTCTTCACCTTTAAGTGCTGGAGGCAAACTGGTGGAGCATTAAAACAAAATAAAGGAGTCTGTCTGCTTCATGCACCAGTTTGCTTCGGATTAAATAAAGTGTGATGTCCTGACGAATAAAGTTTGACGCCAAGCCTCTCGCTGCTTAGAAAGAGAAAAAAAAATAACGTTGGGAGGTAAATGCTCGAGGAAAGGGCTCAAACGCTGTGGTAATAAGTGCACCACATGTGCTAAAGTCTGCATTAAAAAGCATTAATTTCAGCTTTGTTAAATGTGGGACACAAAAGAGAAAACCCCTCATCTGCTCAAACACTGAACACAGGGGCACTCACGCTGAGACACACAGTAGGTGAGGGGAAAAAAATCCAAACACAAACATGTAATTAGATCTCGAAGGAGCCTCGTGTTGATTGAGCTACTCCTCTGTAAAGTTGTTTAAACTCTAACCTGCGACTGAAAAGCACCTCGGTGCCTCTGCTCGACAACTGCATCTTCCACGCACAGCTGATCACAGCTTTATCTGGCTGTAAAATCAGCTGTTTGGGGTAGGATATAGCGTTTCTCCTGCCACGATCCCCGCTACATTCCTTCATGTTATTCTACCCTCTCCTTCCCCCTTCGTTGCCACCCCACCTCCACAACCTTTACATGGAGAAGACACGTACTGATAGATGAGACCTGGGACCTCTACAACAGAGGCAGGTGCTGCGTTAAATTGTTGCCCTGCAGCTACAGTGCAAAAAAAAAAAGAAAAAAAGAAAAAAAAATTTAGAATAAAAAGGAATTTCACATTAAACGTAAAGCCCACACAATACAAATAAGTCCCCCGGGGCACTAAACAGTGAGCTGCATTCTAATGACTCATGAAAGAGGCACACCTCCACACGGGTGGAAGAGGAAGGGGGGCAGGTTGAGGGTGGGTTCGCCCACCGCAGCTTTTCATCAAAACAGAGGTATGACTCGGTAATAACGGCTGGGGCTTGGTGATTGGCAAGCGGCCACCGGAGCGAGCTTTTAGCCCACACCGATGCTGCCAGATCTGCTGCTGTGCCAATCGCTGCACCACGCCCCTCTCTGGTGCACAAAGTGGAAAGTGGGTGGTGGGGGTGGAGCCGTTAATCATCAGTTCAAGAGAGCACAGGCCCCCTTGGGGGATGCACAGTGTAACGTTACTCAGCTCCCCGAACAAAATTTTTATTTGCTATTTTTTTCCCGCCCTGGCTGGACAACGGCATTCCTACACTGGGAGGGGAGCGTGCACATCATCGCTGAGCAGCAGAGCTGACAAGGACTTGCCTGCGCTACAGGTCAAACGTGGATTTACAAACCTGTGTTTTAACTCAGTGTTTTTCTCTGTGAGACGCAGAGAAGACCGAGGTGAAAAGATGGGTGAAACTGACACAACTGAGCTGTACTTTGTTTAACTAAAACTCATCCCCCATCGTTTCTTTCACCTAATGATTGACAAAAAATATGGTAAGGTGTGGGATGTGAACTTTTTGGGGCTTCTAAAGTGGGGCATACCAGAAAAAGTTTGAAAACCACTGATCTACAGCAAGAGAGATGATTTAGGAATGAGTTTCCTTGTTAAAGCCTTCACACACTATCCCCCATCAACGTAGGCTGGATGTGCAATGAAAGCGTCGCTGCTAAGGATGTCATCATTGCACAAATGTAAAGAAAAACACCATAACCGGCTGCGTAGCTGCAAAGAAGCATGAAAAATATGGCAGATATAGCAAAAATTCCTTAATTTTCCTTAATGAAACTAAGTAAGAGTGTACATGAAAAACCAAGAAATGGGAAAAATGGGAGTAGAAATACTTTATATGTTGTCACATATAAACACTGTAAATAAAAACGGCAGCTTTCACCTGTATCCATATGCTGGTATAATGATCAGAGCCAACAGCCAATCGTGTGTCGAACGCGTTTCCGGCCCTGACATCTCCTGCATTGAGGTTTTTATCTTTTTGTAACCCCCTCTTGTCTGATGTTATGTCAGTTTTCGGCATTTTCTTCCTGCCTGACTGTGTTCGTCTCTGCCCATCGGAGACCCTCGATAAGAACTTTTATTTAAAATGGTTCAACCCTCATGATCCATCTTCTCTTTGCTAAATGTGACTATATCAGCCTAACCGTAGCTCTATGGCAAACCAGCAGGTAGCACATCATTATACCTGAACTAGCCTGACTTCACCAATCTTCTACTAAACTTTTTAAATCTTCTTCTCATGGATGCTGGACTTCTTACAGAGCTTACAGAGCTTTGATTAGCAGTTAGGCGATTGTGTTGATGCCTGAAAAGCGTACAGGTGAACGTAGCCGAGCAGCAGCCATGCAGCTGCAGAGAAGCAGTACTTGCAAAGGTGGGTTTCACACGTTTCCTGATATAAAATTCTTCTATAATTTTCCTTCCACTGCAGCTGCGTCTTGTTATATGTGGTGAAACTGGAAAAATCAGACTATCTGTACTAAGATGTCGCAAGCTTGAACTCCTTCTCTGTCCAGAGAGGGATACGTCATGTGACAGTGGCAGGCGCGCACGCTACTATCAACTCACTACCTGCCTCAGAGGGGCCACCCAGGTCAAGCACAGCTCAGGCTAAATCAGATAAAATCGCCAGCTTACAGACAACATCTCAGGAAAAAACAGATAAACCTTTCTTCACCGGTGTGTGGAACCACTCTGCACCACCTTCTCTTAACCTTCCCAGGGAAATTCCATTGTTAATTTGAATGTAGGTTCTGTGTTTTACAACATATGTAATTTACACTATGAATCCAATCAACTCAAAATGAAAGTGATAGCATACGGCTCATAAATGATGAAAAAATGCACAAAATAATTAGCTACTGAGAAAATGGTGAGTCATTTAAGGAGAAGCATGGTTTTCCACTTCGGGGCATGAGATGAAGGCCTTGGAATTTACTGGTTAAAAAAATAATAGCCCTCAAAAATAAATATTTGATTGTTTCTGTGAGTATTGAACCAAAAACCAGGCTGTAAACTGGTTATTTAGTTTACCGGTTGCACTGTGCATTATTAAATAATGGGCTCAAACAATCCTGAGAACGTCACAGGTTACTCGTATTGTTACCTCTATAAATAATTTGTTCTCAGGCAGCAGAATTTAAAGTAAATCATTTATTTTCCCACTGAAACCTTACATGTACTTACAGAAAGTGGTTCATCCGGCTCACGCATGGTTATGCAGTCCATGCTGATCTGAATGGTGTTTCCTGCCGAACCGTCGGCCGGACTGTCGCTGAAGTTCAGCTCGATGGGCTGAACTGAATGAATAGCAGATCTGAAACAGCAACAATACAGATTAATGGGTCATTCCATGTAAAATAAACCAAATCTGAGAAACGTTTCTTTACATCCCCCCTCAGAATCTGCTGATTTTTATTTACAGGGATTTCAGTGAATTTATTGACCCATCATACTATGAATAGTTTTAGCTTTTGGAGTACACAGTGATTGTTTTTAACTTGTGCTACATTTTCTAGAATTCTGTAGCCTTCATAACTTACAGTCCAGGAGATATTCACATTAAATATTAAACACATTTAAGCTCTGTTAAGAACTGAAATCAAATCAATTTTGGACCCACTCCAAGAGTCAATCTAAATTCTTGTTTATAGCAGTGTGTAGCTGTGTGCATCAGTGTGAATAAACTGTCTGTAACGCAGAGGAACAGAATCGATTACTGGCACGCCGGATGTTTCATCTGTTTTCTGATAAATCACTGGTGCAAATTTCAAAAAGTGAATTATGGGTAAACTTTCAAGGTTCACCATGTCGTTACCGTGTGGGATAGTTTGGCTAGATTGTGGTGTGGGCGTAAAATTGATCAGGCTCATGCGTCTCTCTCCCTCCTTTCTCTCATCTGTCCTGTGATTTCATGTTGTGATACATGTAAAATTATTACTCTGGGAGAAAGTTAGAGTTAGCAGCAGAAGCTCTCTGACTTTTGTTCTTGCACCGGTGCCCTCTGCCTCTCTGCGAAGTCGCACTGTTTGCTCACCCAGTGAAGAGAGCAGAGACAGACAGAGCTAACAGAAGACAAGGGGGAGAGTGAGGAAAGATGAGACATTTTTTAAAATTAAGTCGACCTATAGCTCAGGAAATATGACACAGGAATAAAACTGACACATACAAAATGAATTCAGGATGTTAGCTATTGACTGAAATATATAAGAGTTACACTGACCCGGCTGACAGGGTCAAATGAGCCACCAGAGAACCAGACTTTAAAATACAACTGTAAATTTATTCTTTTACAAATTAACTGTATATTTATACAATTAATAACCGAGTTCTCAATAATGCTGATGTTATTATTGACAAATAAATAAATATTGAAACTAATTTGTTTCCACATAAACATTTTTAGACAAAGTACACTGCTAAAAAAATGTAAATGAACAACTTTTAATCAGAGCACAGAATCAAGTCAGTTAAACTTCGATATTGATATAATATCAGTATAGAAGTTATACTGACAGAATACTGATCTGGTCAATTAAGTAGCAGAGGGGGTTGTTAATCATTTTTAGCTGATTTAGTGTTAATGAAATTATTATTGTAGGGTCTACCTTACAATATAAAGCGCCTTGAGGAGACTGTTGTTGTGATTTGGTGCTGTATAAATAAAACTGAATTAAATTAAATTGAACAATAGGCACACTACAGGGGCAACCATTCCAAAATAGGAATGGTTTTACAGGTGAAGCCCACTGACATTTTTTTCCTCCACATCTTTTCTGACGTTTTTTTCACTAGTTTTGCATTTGGCTAGGGTCAGTCTCACTGCTGGTAGCAGGAGCCGCACCCCACACTGGTGCAGTGTGTCATGGGGTCCTCTTGGTGCACTACAGTGCTGAACCTCAAGCGGTATAATATAGGCAGCTTTTGGGGGATGAAGGAATTGATACCATCGACCAGGCTCATCTGACCTAAATCCAGTAGAACACCTCTGGGACTTTATGTGATGGTCCATCCAATGCTGTCAGGCTGCACCCAATTGTCCTGGAGCTCATTGATGACCTGGACCAGATCTGAGATTAGATTTCCCAGGACATCATCCGTCGATGCGAAGCACGCGGTGGTCATAAAAACTACCGAGTACCATTCGGAGTTTTCAACAAAATTGTGTATAGTTGCCTGCATGGAAGTGCAGCTGGAAAATGAAGTCAACATGAACTGCAGTTCCTCTAACGTCCATCGGTGAGGTAGTCCCCATGGACGCCCATGTTAAAATGTCCAACTTTACAGTAGAAACTTGCAGTCTGAGTCCATAATCAATCTGAGAGGGTGAATGTTTTCTTATAAATTATCCACCTGGACACGGATGTGGCCACTTTGACTGAAAGAGTTAGTGAACTGGACTGTGTTCATTGAGCTTATGCTGCCTTTACTGACAAGAAATTACATCCTGCTTGGCGAAATTCTAGTATTTTAGTAGCCTCTTAATTAGCACTAATTAGAGGGTATCTATGTATCTCTCCCACATTCTTACAGTTTATTTGTGCAGTTTGTTACTGTTAGCAAATAGCTTCACGCTCCAACATCCTGTCCAAATACAATCACTTCTGATTTAAAAAAAATAAAACAATGGGGTAATCCTAACCCAAAAACCAGTGAGTGACGTCACGGTGGCTAAGTCCACCTTTTACCCACTGGCTGAAAATAACGTTGTTGTGTCCATAGGCAAGTTTTACATAGGGGCATAAACGTGGATAAATTCAAAGCTAGAAAAAAAAAGAGAAACTAAAGTGTGAGGATAACTGCTGCGAGTGAGAAGGAAGTCAGGCAAAGAAGCTGACGTGGTTTATAAATTCCACATGAAAGAAGAAAAAAAATCCCCAAAGTGAAAACTAACGCACAAACATCTAAAATATGTGCATAGCTGAATATTTCACTACGGCCTTTTTTTCCCTTGTTTTGTTGTTTTTGGCAGTATTCACTTACTGGTCGAGCATATCAAACAGCTGGTTGAACACATCTTGGCTGAATAAGTCAGTTGTCTGTGCTGCCTGATTCTGGGACATGGTGGTGAGGAATGAGCCCTCTCTCCAGGACAGACGAGCTGAAGGGTCCCTGAGTCTGCAGAAAGACACCATCAATCAGCTGTAATCATTTTATTACACCCATTCCTGCTCACTTACTGCTGCCATTTCTGAAAAACTATTTTAAAGGGAAGTGTTTTATAGTTGCAAAGTCAGCGAACATAAAAGCTGATGTGCTGTGCTAAGATGCGGCCACCCAGCCAGTGGAGATAAAGGAGGAGGAGGAGGAGTCCTGCTGGCAGCCATTCATGAAGAGCACTTCCATTGTGAAGAAGTCAGCCTACATAATGCTGAATATTTGTACTACACATAATGGTGATTATGTACCATTCAGACAGAGGCACTTTGACCTGCTGCCTTGAAACATTACACCTGCTTCAGAGCTCTGCCCGCCATTGTTCCTGCTGAAGTGGCGCACGCTGCAGTCTGAGACAGGCGGAATTCCCCCCAACGTCTATATGATAGCACCGCTACAACTTGTGGTATGCGTACAGCTGGGGGAGCTCGGGAGGGGGGCCGATGGGGCGGCCATAATCTGAAGCTGGCACTATTTTAGGTTTTGGAATTCCCCAACGCTGTGATGAATGATATTAATACCTGTCTTACAAACACAGGCATATCTAATGAAGCAAATAATTTCACGTATGCAGGAGGCTCATATGAGGGAGTGCAGAGAGCTGAGATTAATTTAGTTTGCAAAGCTCAAGAATTATTATGGGTAAGATGTCACAGATTAGGGCCTACATATTAATCATGTCCAGACACATTTAATAGAGTAAAGTTAGATGTTTCTACAACATTAGGACCACGACAAAGCTTGGATTGATCATGAATTACAGCGGCTTGCAAGGAAGCTGTATTTCAGCTCGCCTTGTATAAAAAGCTGCATTTATATCAGACCTGCACAATAATTAAACTGACACGATATGCAGCAAACTGAAACTCCAAAATGCTTCAGTGAATCCAAAAAAATCGTTCATCTGACCTCTTTCACCTGAAATGTAACATAAATAATTTAATAAAGCCAGAAAAGAATTTAATAAATGTCTCAAATGAGAAGTCAGTCGATCCGCTGCAAAAATAGCACGCACCCCTTTAAACCAGTCTACTAACAAGGACAGTTCCTCACACAGCTGCGTTTTTGTGATTTTTATTTTAAACTTGTAACCAACCTAAATATATAAGTTTTGGGAAGCCTGTAAGCCATTTCTGCCATCTGACCTTAACATAAGATTTGAAAACTAAAACTACATTTTGGGACTTTTAAAACTTTTCGCATCCTATGTCGGATAGTTTTCGGTAACGATTTGCCCTTTCAGCCGCAGAGCGCCTCCAGCACGCTCTGCCCCTCTGTACAATATTTAAGTGATGGTGTTACGAAGTAAGGAACCATATATACTATGTGAGGAAAGTCTGCCAAAAATAATGTTGCTAAATGCGATCATGATGAGAAAAAAAAAGTACTGAAGTATGTGGCAACTTTGTGTGGCTATAAAACACATTTGGGAAGGAAAACTACAAATAGTTAATAAAACAATATAGAAAGCGTTTTTCAGGTGTTCACACAGCTATAGTTGACATCTGCATTAGTAGTCTATAACCTAATTTATTGCCTCTAATTGGACATTCTGTGCTCTTTTAAGGAAGCAGAATAATTTTGAGTCAAGCTGAAAAGTGGATCTTTGATCAAGTTCAAAATTTGCGTCCTCTGGCTATACTGTTCTGTATTTTAAGAGTTTATTCAGAGGGGTAATACTTATCATTATTATGATGAGGAAAGCAGACAGAGCTCAATCTACAAATAACTATAAATATACAACTATTCAAATCTTTATGAAAAGTCACAGGGCTCTTTAAATAGATATACACATATTGTTATTTATATGCATACACATGGGTTTATGATCCAGAGCATATATGAAAATGATCAAGCAAATCCAGCAGCTTTTTCTTCTCTGCTTTTTTTGCTACTAATTTTTTAATTTTTAATTTCATTGTATGTACTCTTACTTTATGTAAAAAGTCACAGTGTGCATAATTTATGTTACACTGCTAACACAGACCCCACACATACCAACTGGACACCCACTGAACAGACAAATTTGATATATTTACATGTTTTACAGCTTTTAAAAGTCTTTTTGTTTATGATTTGTGTTTAAATTGTAATGAAAATTGTTTTTTTTTTAAAAGATATGAATATTAAAAAGAATAAAGCATGCTGTATATCTCTCTTTGACTGGCTAAATATTGTCAACTACTCACATGCGAGTGCAACCTAGCACATTTACAAAATAAGTTCACCGTAAATCTAATGCATTTGATTTTTATATATAACAAAACCTAAAATATGAGTTTTGCAGAACTCAAACTGATCAGTGGTTTACAGCTGTACACTCTCAAATTGGCAGCTGTTGAAAATGTTTGAGAGCAAATGTGATGTTACATTAACGTTTCGTTAATGTAAAAAAGAAAATGAAAACTGCTACAAACTTGTACGCAATAAGCCCCACCCAAACCAACTGCAACACAGATATCCTCCTTTTACGTGAATGCATGAGTAAGAATATCTAAGAGTGCACCTCTTTGACTGCCGTCAGCCTACAGGCACTAAGATGACATTTACTGATGGCAGCGATTGTTTATCTGTTGTGTCACATCAATTTTGTGCAGGCTAAATGTTTAAAGATCGCGAGATAAAGAGCAGAAAGACTTTCTAAAGATTCATCTATGGCCATAATGAAGGTACCAATAAATCCATGTTTGCAATTACAGTGTAAAATCCTTTCAGTTCATCCATACTAACAGTCTAAGGATAAAACGTGTAAAAGTATAACACTAAATACCTTCAGTACTTCCATAACAAATTTTTAAGGCATTATTTGACAAAATGCTGTTAGTACTTTTGCTTAAGAACTCATTCCTGCTAAAGACTAAGCATTAAGCCACAGAAGGAATTAAACTGACAACAGATAGATGCCAAGATTGATTTATTTTTTAAATCTAGGAATTAAAAAAAATAATCAACTTATTTGTGCATATTGTTGTACAGCCAACAGAAAACATGTGACATCGACATCTGAGTTATGAATATTTTTCACAGTAATTCATAATATAATATAAACTGCTTTTAAAATGCAGAATTTGCCCCAGAATAAGGTTTTAAATGCTTATTTCTTTTCTACTATTTTTGCAATTGCAACATCATCCCATACATTTAAATTCAGGATTTCATATCGTCCCTTAGTTAGAACCACTCAAATTTAAAGAGCAAAAGAAAAAAAAGAAAGAAAGAAAGAAAAAAAAGAAAATAAATAAAATTATTTGTAAAGAATAGTAGTAAAATAAATTGTGATATTCTTGAAATGATCCATTATGCTAGGGCTTACTGATTCATAAAAGCCATCTTCTTCATCCTTATCAACATGTTGCTTTGTTCTAAATACATCCAAACCACAGAAGTATCTCTTCAGAGTCTGTCAAAATAGTGATTGATTTATTTATTTTTTTTTACTTTGAATAGCGCCAAAACGCTTTTGTAGGAAAGCATTTACAGCAGTACACAAATCAAAACCTGGTGGCTTAGCTGCCTGGCACAAGAGCACATGAGGAGTTTGAAGGAAACATGCCAAAGAGGGAAAAAAAAATCACAAAGGATGACTTAAAACAAAACAAAACAGGTAAATGGCAGGTAGAGCAGGTGAGGTGTCATCTGTGTTCAAGGAGAAAGGATTTAGGTGTGGTCATCCACGTGACCTGTGCCTCACATTAACTCCATTTCATTCTTTAATTTTCTTTTAAAATACAGAAGAACTAGTTTAACTGACATCCCATTAACTTGTCCAAAAGACTTTTGAGCTTTGCTTCTTGGTATTGTCTGATCACCAGTCAGCATCCAGAACTAAAGCTGTTTATCAGGTTCTGCGTGTACAGCTATCCATGCCTATAAATACACTAAAACAGTTTAATGGTACACTAAAATAGTAGATCTGCAGCCTAACCCTGCTGATGTCCTGCACTACTTTGTGCTTAAGAAAATAATTTTCGTTGTTGTAATAAGGCACACATGTCCACTTTCAAATGCATATCACATAAATGCAATATTCTATCTTTTTTTAATCATCATTTCAAAGCAGTTTTATTTTACTAACGGACTTTCGAGATGGGCTTTGTCCCTTTTCTGGCTGCATTTTGTCTGCTTTTGGGTGTCTGGTTACTCTGAGAGGTTTTCGGTTAGCCCGAGGCAAAGGCTGTTCAGCATCCACTTAAACACAGTGCAGCGCCTCCAGACGAGACTGGGGCAGAGGTCAGCACTAAACAGGGATGGCCATTGTCTCTTGGCAGGTTGTGCACACCGACCGATGAAAATGCAATCAAAACAAACAGCCCAGCCGATCGGGGCCCTTCTCCAGTGTCATTATTAATCACTTTTCAAAGGCCTAAGACCTTCTCTCCCTCATCCGTCAGCCGAGGCTGGAAAAGGGACATGAGTGAAAAACAATAGAAAGCCCCAGAGTTTCTCCTCCTCTTATTTTGATCATCTGGTGCAAGAGGGCAGGTAAGGCGTAGAAGGCAAAGGATACAAGACAGGTGGAGGGATTTACAGGCCAAGGAAGATACTTTTCATCCCTTTTCAAAAACAGTTACATTGTTTTCAAATTTGTGCCAGAGCCAGAACGGCCAAAAATGTCATCAAGCAAAATAGAAAAACTAATGAAAAAAAAAAAATTACAAATGTAACTGTTAAACTCAACTACAAGAGTGCTGTGATGGTAAATTTAAAAGGGCAAAAAGCACACAGAACACATCCAATCTGAACAGAATTTAAAGAAGATCTGCATTTAAATATTTTAGAATGAGAGAAGAAACACTCATGTAGGTAGTTTTAGTGCAAACTGTACCATTCATGTGCAATTATCAAAGCCTATAGAGGTACAGTAATGTCCTGAAACTGAGATATAATCATCTTACATCTGACATATTTTGTACTAGCACATGCACTCCCTTTGAGGTTCAAAATTCTCCAGAACAGGACCTCCGGATGTCATGTAATCTGCCTGCCTTCAGCCCTGATTGCCCTTTACACATGCATTGTTGCCATAAGTATGTCGCCCTTATAAATATATCAGGACCGAGCAGCAGCAGCTGAGGATCCAGGCAGACACAACTGTTCTCGGGTCGTTTTGGACCTCCAGACAGCGTGAACTGCAGCGCGGGTCAAACAGGAGCAGGGAGATTCCCAGCCGGCAACTCCTAAATCATTCTTTTAAACTTAATGTAAGGCTCATTATGAAGGAGTATAGCTACACTTCGAATCCATGCAACACATATTGTTTAACTAATTAGGCAAAAAAAACAAAAACACATGACCTCAATACAGTCTACCGTATATGTACGTGTGAGTATAGGTCATCAATTTTGACAACCTTTAGGTACTTACCGCCGAAAGGGAAACTCGGGGTAATACTGCACAGCTGTGTAAGGTGAATTCATGTTGTCATGCCAGAGTTCACTTTGCTGAAAGCTTCAGAATGATCAGCTTGTCATAAATGGATCAATAGCTGTGCTTGAGCTATGAGAATCAATTAAAGTACAATAAAAAAAAAATACAGTTGAAAAACACAACCAGGCCTGGATTAAAGTGCCGGAGGGTACAGTGCAGAGTGGAGAAAGTTTGAGAGATGTTTTGAATTTAGGTATTTTTTCTTAGGCTACCCAAAATAGGCGGGGCTTGTGCCTTCTTTCTGACCAATCCCCTGCTCCAGCTGTACAAGATATCACTCACTCTCAGTTGCTAGGATATAGATATCAAGCAACTACATTTGACCCCAACACACAAACACCCACACACCAGCAAGCCACTATCCTGAAAAGCTCCCCACTTACATCCCACTCCTCCATCTGTCTCTGGCCTTGTTCTGATATTTCCACCCAGACTCCCGAGCGGATTTTGCGGCCCGAGAGCACGTCTGTTGCGTCACGCTTCTCAGCGAATACTGAGAGGGTTTCGGGCGCGCTGAATATTTCCACAAACGCGCCCCGAATAGCAGCAACTGTTCATTCTGTGCCGATTCAGCAATTTTAAGGAAGTGAAACAAACTCTTAGGTCAAGAACTGACTGTTCTTGTGGAAAAACTAAAAATGAGAATCCCCTTTAAACCTAAACAGACACCAGATAAAAATACTTTCTCATTACAGTAGCCTACATAAACTCATATTTAGGCACACTCTGAAATCGTGCCACATCCTGGCACATACTTCCAATTCAACCACCCTCTCAGCCAAGCAGTATGGCAATGTAAACCTAGAGGTGTTGTGTGGTTTTCAGATATGAACAGCAGATGAATCAGTATGCTAAAATAAAAGGAAGGGTCACCGCAGGGGGAATGATAATAAATAGATGTGGTGTATCCAGGGAACACAAACCTTTAAGCTGCTCTCTTGTACTTTTAATAAAGATATAGAGCCTCTCTCTGCTCGCGGTGCACCTGTGAGACACGGCACTGATACAGCGGATACTATGTGCCAACCTGGTGACGAGACACTGTGGACACACGGCCTCTATTTTTAACATACTGTATTGGAAGGTTTCATATCAGCATTTTCACACTCGGCTGAGTTCGTAAGGAATGAAGCACCCTCTTTGTTTGTTTCTCAGCGTAAAGAACATCTGGACAGTCCACTCATCAAGTAAACCCGTACGCTTTGGTGATGTATGTCACATTTTGGTGATGGACTGTGTGCCTTCTCAGTCATCCAGGGCATTTGAGTTGAAGGTAACTGGACTTCTGAGAGACCTGTAACTACCTTGAACCCAAGCATTCAGGATCACATTTTGTGATTTATTGTAAAAACAAACCCAGAATTGGTCACATTACATTTCCCGCCAATAAATATCCACTCATGAATCTCCCATTCCAGTCTTTTGAAGCCTGAATGACCATCTCTTTCTAAATGTGGCAGATTCAATGGACTGCCAAGAAGTATTTTTTTATTATACTGTAGGTTATGTATTGTTTTGTACTGACTAGTTTATGGAAAAGAGCCCCATCAACCCTAGAAAGGCTGAACAGGTGCACCTGTATAAATAGTTGCATGACCCAGCTCTCAGAGACCGAAAACAATCAGCCTGATTACCATTAGCCATTCCTTTTATACTGGTGCAAGCTTGGAGTACACCTAAAATACACATGCATTGCAGTGTAGGGTCTATGCTGATGAATCAGCGTGGTCACAAAAAAAAAATGGAAAGCATGAAGACATCAACACACTCATGGAAGCAACTACAACACTCGCTTCAGATCTATGAAAACAAAGCGATCGCAAGTTTAGCAGCTATAAAAACAATAAAATAATTCACTTATATTAACAATATTTCAAAACATTTCATAGCTGTAAAAATGACCTTACTCTGTCATGGACCAGTGACTTTCCAGACACCATTTCTTGCTAATCCATCCAAACAGTCTGGAGCAACCAGCTAAGAGACAGTGGATAAGCAACACTGCCATCTCCAAGTGACAGTTTTAATTCTATATATTAGGTTTACCTATCCTGACTTCTGTTGTTGTCTTCGAGGTGCAAACAGGGTAAATACCTAAAACAACGGTGTTAACATTCGGGATATTTAGGGTATTTCCTGTGTATAACAAAGAACTCGCACCAGCAAAGGAGGTTATGGGCTTCCCCAATGGTAAATCACCAGGAGTGTGATTTTTAAAGTTGGGTTTAACTTACCTAAGCTTTGACACATACTTATTAATATTTTCCTTAACTGCATTTCATATTTTGAACGAGTAAAAAATACTTAAACTTTAATTTATGGGTTTAGTTTATGAACACCACATGAATGACACGAAATAAATAAACTTTCATGTGTAGCCTTAGGGTGGAGGCTCCTAATGATGCTCAAATCTAAACCTGCCACAAAAGCGGGTAAACAAGAAACACCCTAAAAACAATACAAGTTCACAAGCAGAAAGCAAATAAAAGAACAATATGCACAACTCACTCACACTAAGTTACATCAGATGTGACTGAGCTGTGACTTTCAGCCACTTCTTCAAAAATAATTTTAAAAATTAAAAAGAAAAATGCTGAAAACAAGTTGAAAAAGAATTTTAGATGGAAATTTAACTCCAGTGCCTCATCAGAGCCACCAACAAACACTCCGCTTAGTTGTGGCGCTACATTGTGCACGATCTTCTACAAAAAACCACCAACGGATGTGAACATCAAATGATCAAATGTGAGACTGTGTTGTGATATGACCGAATCATTGAGTGCATCCGACGTTCTCCTGCATGTCTGCTGATCTGATTTCTAAAATAAGTAAAGCTAGGCTTAATTGGTCATAGTTTTATAATCACATTGAGTTCTAATTTGGTTCAAAAAAGTCCACAAGCTGCCAATTTTTATGAAATTTTTAGAGACGTGAAAGTCTGAAATGAGTCACACCCAACGACCGTGCGAAAGTATGAGCAACTATTCCCCCAAGGTCACTGCTGGAAATACCAGCGACCGTTATTGGGTTGCTCTGTGAAACATGGTTCCCAGCTGAAAAATGACAACCAATCACAGCTCACATAAACACGACTATAGTAAAAACCCACTTGTAAAATCCCATGGTGATTATTAGGTTATTTAAGCAACAAGCCTCTCTAAACCTAACACACACACACTGCAGCTTTGACCACCTCCCAGCACAACAAGGACAAACTGACCTCAAGATATCATTAAATCTGATATTTACAATGACACACGAAACCCTTACATCATTAATTACTCTAAGGCCCAGGCACTGGAAACCAGTCACCGAGCCGCTATTACTTCATTTGAGATGTATGTGTGTGTTTATGGGTTAACAGCTACGTCAGGGACATCTCTGGTACTGTCATCAGTGGGAGAGCACATATGTCTAATGTGGTTATTATTCTCACAGGCCTCTGGTTAGAGAGCGTTAATCCCGCTTTAATCTGCAATTGTATCTGCAGATCAAGCCATAGATGGCAACCAGCCTGAGTGATCGGAGCGCCCGGTGTGCTTAATTCATTCTGGTGTGTTCATCGTGCTGAAGGCATTATATACCCGGTTCACACAGCCTTATTAATGTCAGGAGTTTACATACAGGATGCCAACGAGCAGTTGGTGGAGCAGCTGATGAAGTAGCAGCGACGCTCGCTGCACTGTGGAGTGCTGCATTATCAGTGTCAGTCACACACACCATGCTGAGGCCAATCACTCTCACGCCGTGTGGGGGTTATGTGGGCATACTTGTGTGCGTCTGTGTGTATATTCTAGTTGGTGACTAATGCAGGGGAAATCCAGATGAGTCAAAACTACCAGTGTCCGATGCAGTGTCTGAGAAGCGCTAATTTACAGCCTATGCACTAAACTGCCCAGCAACTTGGCATTGTTCATGTCACCTCTATAGGGAAGTCTTGTGTTCGGGCAGTGTGAAGAACCGTTGAGGGAAGGGATGAAAAACGTAGTAAACAACAAAACGAATCAAAACATTCCCAGCATAAATTCACTTCCTGGAGGGTGGAATATTTTGACACTCAGACAACCAGTCCTGCACTTCCATAACGACAAAAAAGATAAACAGCCGCGAACTGCCTCGAGCTTTCCCATGTGACCCGCAGAACCTGTATTTCTATTGAATCACTGATTCATTATTTGTAGTAATATTCAGACTCCCAGACAATTATTGATGCTTTCCCACGATATGATTCAAGGTTTTTTTATGCGTCTTTTGTCACAGTGACTTTTACACCTGAGATCAGGTTGTTGCCACGTTGGGAAAATCAACCTTGCCTGCGGCAACTAAAAGGCAGTGAGCCAAAGTTGAAGAATACATCCAGTATGACTGCCTTTAGCTGGAAACCAGATTTGTCTGTTAAATGTTTATTATGCTCAAACTGATGAGTTGAAATGTAAAGAAGGGATATCTAAGAAATGAACTCTTAATGCTGTTACGGTTAAAGTGGCATTCATTTTTCAAACCAAGGCAGATTCGAGTAGTTTTTGTTTATGTGTTTTTACTTAAAGATTAAAAAAAACATCTACAAAGCTGAAACTCCATGACAAAAAGAAATCCACAGATAATTTTGGCGCGATAATGAATCCCGTAAAAAAAGTTCCATAAAGTAGTAACATTGCTCGGCCACCAGCAGAGGCTGTCTGCAAAGAGCATCCCTCTAGTTAAATGTTTAACTAGTATGTTGAGGCAAAACAAAAACCAAAACACACCACTAACATACAGGTAAAGGTAGAACAAGTAAACGTGTTTCCTAAGTTCAACAAACCAGGGAAACTGCATACCGAGAATAGCAATTTCAGAGGTATCGTAATTACCGATGTAACAGATCTACGGCGTCCGTGTTAAGTCGCTGAAGAGATTGGAGGTGGTGTCAAAAGCCGTTTTCCCGTTAGCTGAAATCTGCTATAAAACGGGAAAAAAAAGCCACTATGATCATTTATTATTGTTCAAATAACATTCGTGTGAAGTAGCCATCATTAATTTTTAGCAAACAGTGCACTTGAAAGGTAGCATGAGTCTCTCTGAAGAAACATAGCTAACGTTTATGTCTTCCTGCTGTGTTTTCTCAATTTTTCATAATTCTGTTAAGTTTTAAAGACAAAGAAATCTAAATCTGTAAAACCTTGGGTTAAGGAGGTGATAATCACAGAAAAAGCATGCATTTAACTTCTAATAGATAGATGTTTTACTCATTTAAGTGACCCAATACATATAATGATTTCTTTGGTCACTGATTTAATATCCCAGTTGATCTAAATTTACTCACAGCCACATGATTTAATCTCAAACTACTATTGTTGGGGTTTACTTCTAGCATGCTGTGTATTTTATTCCAAACTATGGCCTTTTCCTAACCCACACTCAATCTTTTTGTTCCTAAAAACAAACAGTGAGTGAAAATAAAAGTAAGCTGTGCATTAAAGAGCAACAAAAACTGTCAAAACTGTCTGACATCTGGTGTACTGGATCTTATTAAAATCAATTTTTCTCCCAGAAAGTATAAACATGCCTAGAAGTCTGCTTAAAGTGTAGGAACATGTGACTAATGAGTCCATTTTGTTGTTCTATTTACATATAAATACGTCACGGTGGACTTTTACTGTTCGCAGCTAAATCCCTGCTTAAATTGCAATTGTTCATTTATTAACGCTCAATGCAGGAGGTATAAATAAATAGTACTTGCAATGCGACTGACACATTTCACACAGCGATTCCTCAAACAGTACCTTATGTACAGTTTAGAGACATGGATAAGCAGCAGGCCACAAGGGACTGAAGACTAAACAAAAACATGAAACTGTGGATTAGAACCAGCTTCAGTTCAGACGAGTACGACTGGATCGCTTTGTTTTTTTTCCCAGGGGACCGAATCCCTTCACCGACTGGCACAGAGCACTTCTGGTAAACACAATCAAAGCTCTCCAACAACCGGTCCTAGATCTGAGAGGCAGACAACCAGTGAACCACAAACCATCAATCACAGCTAATCCAACACTAAACCTGTCTTTGCTGCCGTTTGAAGTCAGTTACCATCACACACGGTGCGCTGTTAGCACAGAGCCGTGCTAATAATTTTACATTTACAGCGGAGAAAGGAGCAGAAACATGGGTAGCAGTAAGCTGACAGGGAGACTTACAGCCTAATTACATAAATAATCTTGTTATAACGTGACATTCAAGAAGTACATTAAAATAAAAGCGGTTAATGATTAGCAAACTAAAGATAAAATGTAA
This sequence comes from Pelmatolapia mariae, assembly GCF_036321145.2. Classification (NCBI taxonomy): domain Eukaryota; kingdom Metazoa; phylum Chordata; class Actinopteri; order Cichliformes; family Cichlidae; genus Pelmatolapia; species Pelmatolapia mariae. The sequence goes on along the minus strand of NC_086246.1, from coordinate 37,709,046 downwards.
CCGAACCATTATCGCAGAGATGAATTACAGGGTGCTTCCTGCTTCTAAACATGCTCCTCTGCCTCACTAATCATTCCAGCGCAGACCATTTTTGAGGATTAGATGGCGATCGTCTCCTCAATTGAGAGCAGGAATTAAATGAGGAAATTGTCCGTCCTCAGGAGCAGCGGGGTGATGATATTTTACACTGGACGAGCAGGTGCTGCCGGGACCTGCTTCAGCACTTCTGTAAGGTAATATAATACACTTTCATACTCTAACTTTCAGAAATATAGCCCATGATGTAAAAGTTGTGGACCGGTGTTTAGCAACCACACCGCCGGTATCCTGGCAACAGGTTGACAAGTGTGATTGGTCTGGCCCTCAACCTATTAAAAAGCATGTATGGTAGAACATAATGATGCTTCCACCCGTCCACATGTAATCTAAGTGAGGGGTTAAAGTGTCCTTTGTCACCGGATACACTTTAAAAATAAAACACGCTGTCGACGTTCTGGGACGCTTGAATGAAAGTGGATATTTCAGAGGCATTTCTTCGAGACTCTGACGAGTGGATGGATATAGTTTGTCTGTAACATACCAAACCATCAAACAATTACACGTTTAACATGCTGTGCATCTCATTCATCACGTCATAAAAAACTATGTACACCAAAAAAACTGGGACATCTTGGGGGGGTTTTTTGGGTTTTTTTTTTTTTTTTTATAGGCGATTTCTCATTTTGTCATTTTTGTGACTCAAGTATTCAGATAATCCAGGAGAGAGTGTACGGTACAGCCCTGCTTCTGTCAGTGTTGACTTCACTGTTAAATTCCTTCCATGAGTCACAGTCAGTAAAACGCCACGGAGCTCGCCGTTCAACAATGACCTTGATTTTTTATTAGTTTTTCATTCTTCTTTTGCTGACATGAGGTCAGTCCGAGTGAAGAACCGTGTAATCCTCTTTGCTAATTGATAGGCTTACAGAACTTACACTGCTATGACCACATATGAAAGTTGATCTCAGACAGCAGGAGGTAGTGGGAAGGGAATGTTTTCAGTGTCAGGTATGCCAGGTTCCAGCGAGATAACGTCACGTCAATCTCTGGCAGTGAGAGGCTTTGCAACTGTACATGTGTTAAGGCGTCATGGCATGGTCGTACGAGCTTGTGCGAAACAGACATGGAGAGCCCAGCTCTTCTTCTTCTCGTCTTACTCTTGCTATAGCCGTACACGATGTATCGAACTGCTGCCAAATCATGCCAGGGCAGCAAAGAGCCTTCGCAGCAGGTGATGTATTGCAGAGCGCTCAGGATACAGATGCTGATCAAGGAGAACGGATCTGAACATCTGATAAGTTCATAAGTGGCGTCTGTTGATCAGCGGAGTCAGCGTTGTCCTTCAGCTTCACATCACATAAGTGGAGTCTGAGTCACTTAGCAGGCTTTTACACACAGTGCAAAAAATTTTAAGGTCATTTAACCTTTTTGTTCAAAAAACCTTTCAACTCAAAATCAAACTTCTTATAAAGAAAAAAAAATCATAACACAAAGACCTGCTGGACGTTTTTTCCTGTTTTTTCCCACTATTACCAAGTGCCTGCTCATTGGGGATCTTTTAGTTGTTAGGGTATTCTCTCGATTATTGTGGGGTGTTTACCTCACAGTATAAAGCACCATGAGGTGACTGGTGTCGTGATTTGGTGCTATATAAAGAAAACAGAACTGAAAATGAATCACATCTGTCGGTAGGGTTAATGATGAAGCTATGAGGATGGTAATATCAGTCTGCTGTGAGATATACATATATTTTACTCTCATATGTACACTATGTATATCAGTAATTTAGTAGTTTGAAAAATATAAAACCTGGACACGAGCCCCAAAGCAACCAAAACAGTTTTTGTACCTGGCTGTTATCATGTTATGAGCTGAAGATGTGCAGATTGCATCACTTCTAGAGCCAGCATGTGGTCACTGGAGGAACAGCAGATTTTCACTATATGTTTCAGCTCCAGAGGTTACCACTGGTTTAAAACCTATGCCTGGGTCATGGTTTGGGATATGTCAGGTAACGTCCTCTTTTATTTTGTAATCATTGCCTACAGTTGTTGTTCATTTGTCACTTTGCAACCCACCTTCGCCCCAGTTCTTCCTTTCATGTTGTCGGCAAGGTCTGAGATCAGAGCCATGCAACCAAATACATTTTGCAGCACAAAGAATTAACTTCTTAGTTTATTTTCTTAGTGCAATGTCACTGCAGTCACGTAGTGTAAACAGGACGATCAGTGTTGGCTAGATAAATAAATACAGCCAATTTCTCACATTCTTAAATAGAAAATAACTCCAGTTCATGGTGTGCTGCACTGCTGTCTTTCTTTACTTTTTTCTTTAACACAATGTATGATGCTATAAAATATTTGGGAAGTATTCATCATTTTCACGCTGCTGTACTGTGTTTTTGTGAGGCAGGCACTCTTATTGCACTGTATAGACTATAATATATTAATACACAATATAAGTTTGGGGGACACTACAAAGTGGCTTAAAACTCATTGTAAAGTCCACTACACAGTATGTGATAAGTGACAGACAAGGTAAATACTAAACACCAACATGCTAGCTTCTGATCTTTTAAATTGGCACACTCCTGCAAGATCACTGAGGTCTGCAGATCAATTGCTCCTGGCTGTCCCGAGGTCCAGGTTAAGGTACAGAGGAGACCGGGCTGTGACTGATCCTAAATTGTGGAACAAACTGCCCTTTCACATCAGGACCTCCCTGACATTGGACATTTTCAAAACCCATCTGAAAACCGACTTTTTTCCTTGGCTTTTAAATCAGAATGAGTTTGTACTACTTTTATTTATCTTATATCTTACTCAAATCTTCTGATTTTATGATTCTTTTTCTTAACTTTTATTATGTCTTCCTATGTTTTTATATCATTTGATTATCTTAAATGTACAGCACCTTGGTCAACAGCTGTTCTTTTAAATGTGCTATATAAATAAATTTGACTTTGACTTTAGCTTCGCTACTGTGAGCGTGCTTAAGTTAGCATTTAGTTTGCTGCAAGCTGCATCTCTGTCTAGAGTTCCAGAAATTGGAATTCACCACCACTGCTACTTATGAGTAGATATAAGTAGCACTTCATAACCTTGCTCCCCCATATATATCTGATCTTCTCCATACGTATTTTTCATTTATCTCATGTTTTTTTTTAATTATTTATTTATTTGTATTGTTGTAAGGAGACACTGATGATCTTTAAAGGTGCCTATAAATAAAATGTATTATTATTATTATTATTATTATTATTATTATTATCATTAATATGCATGAGTCTCAGTGACGTACATTGTGTCATCAGACCATTAAAGCGAGCACATGTGCTGAAGATAAGCAAGCCAACTCATCCACAGAGATACGGCACCAGCTGTACCAATTATCCATGCACCTTTCAGGTTGCATTCTGGCTACTGGTCAGTGGTGTCTGGAGCGATCCTGACAAAGCAATGCAGGTTATTAATGTAACCATACATTTAACCAATCAGTGATGAACCCAGCCATGAAGATCTCTGGGGGTCTTCAAAACCATCTCAGAAAAGTAACCTCAGATAGATATATATATATATATATATATATATATATATATATATATATATATATATATATATATATATATATATATATATATATATATATATATATATATATATATATATATATTATATATAAACAGCCTAACACAGTGTGACAATGTATAAAACAAAAGTTAAAAAAAGTCTTGTTCTCGGAGATCTTTAAACTTTTTGTTTAATAACATATAAACTAAAAGACAGAGTTGAATGTCATTCTTGTTATTGTAAAGCTGTGTGATCAAACTTATTTTTTAATCCACTACAACTCGTCATTGCTCAACATACGACCTTACTCACTGTAAGTGTGACAACACACTGTACCAGCGGACACGGTAAATTCTGAGTCACTGTTTTGAATAAACATGTTGCATAACATTGACTGCTCCCCATAGACGATGGTAGTTTTGTTTACTGGTCCCATTCCAGTGTGTGCGGGTTTTAAACAGTCCAAAAAACAACAACAAAAAAAACCCCAAAATGTTTTTAGATGCTTTGCACTTTCCACTGATCAATGAGACGTAACCAGGAGGCCCTGATCTTTTAAGAGTGTGGAGTAACATGATATACTGAAAATACAGGAATGGCCCACTTTGTTTCTACAGTACCACTATTAAACTGAAAAGAGTGGAACCAAAACACAATTTCCAATTTTTGATTATTTTTGCTGAAATACGGCAAAACAAAACAAGCGAATTGATTTTTTCTTTAATTACTCATATTTGCAACAGCAAACAAGTAAGCTTTCAGCTGGTAATACCAAACAAGAAGATGGTAAAACTCCTAGGAAAATATCTCTTTGCCAACAATGGCACAAAGCCACAATTACTGTGACCAATCAGGGTGTAGGAGGTTAAGAAGGAGCACTAATTGTGTTGCCGTGTCTGCATGAAATCCACTGTAGCTGCCTTCTCTGTTTGTTTTCAGTTTGTAATACAAGAAGTCAGCATTAACCAAGCAGGAAAATAACAGGTCTGAAAAACAAATCTGTTCTTAAGACCACAGAGGGCTGGCTGAGGAGGTTGCAGGACAGGTTTGTTTAGCCTCAGGGGCCTGCAGATCCCATTCAGCTTCTGCAATCGGGCTCTCTCCTCACTCAGCTCCAACAGCGCAGACGGTTACTGCTACATAAAGCACGTAAACTCTGTGAAATGTGTGCAGTCCTGACAGACGTCCAACATATCCCAGAGCCCTGTCACTCTCACCTAGCCAGAGAGAAAAAACCCAACGTGATGACAAATCTTTGAGCTTTCACTTGTAAAGCAAACACATCGAGCTGAAAGTAGGTTTAAACAAGCGTGCGTCCACTGCTGTTTTGGGTGTTACATGATACACATTTTTTGTGTTTAAGAACACATTATTCACCTGGTTTTTGTTAGGAGGAAGGAAAAAATGGAAGACTGGAAACTGTGATGAATATGTCATCAGTCAGCTTTTCCATGTAATCTTCAAATGCCAGATTGCTCCTTTTCAGCCCCACCCCATCCCGTCATGGCCAAGTGACTGTGCTCAGTTGCAACACACACACACACACACACACACACACACACACACACACACACACACACACACACACACACACACACACACACACACACACACACACACACACACACACACGGTTTAACACCCTCAGGTGTTCTGTGCTGATACACTGTAAAAACACTAAGTTCTGAGGCACCTTTCTTGAATGCAGGAAAACCTCTGATTTGCATTTATTTAATCACTTCCACTGCAACCATTTCTTTTAATATTAACTTAAATACACATTTGTCAGTGCTGCATTAGTAAATCACTACCTTTAGAACTTGAGCTCAGCTTATTAACTGTCCAAAGGGAAATTTTCATTAACAATCACATGATTATGCAAAATTTGAACGCTTCCACTTTTTCAAATGTGAGGTTTTGCAGCTTTTCTTTGTCACATGTTTATTTGTATTTGAGCATTTTCTGACTTTATTTGACAAATTAGATTAAAAAAAACTGATGGATAAAAAAAATCGTTAGTTCATGACTTCAAATCAAGTAATTTGAAGACACTAAACTCTTTGCAGAGTACAGAGAGGTCAGACTCGCGACATCAGCAGCTTACCTGAGCTCTGATCGCAATACACTTTAGTTTAATGGGAATTCTCAAATCCAATGTTCTAAAATATTCCACAGGTCCAGATTTTAGAAGCACCCATTTATAATTTCTTTATATGCAGTAGATTTATACAATTTTATTGATATGTGATGACGTGTAAGAAACCTATTTCAGCATTGTCCACAAAACTGCTTACCTTCAGAAAAAATGATTAATTACAGCTATGAATAATAATGTAGAGTAGATTGGGATCTTCTTTGCTTATATTTCCCAACATGCCTTGCATTAAATGCTGCTGAAAACATTTGATTTTCTGTATGAAATTCATTATACATTTACTGCTGTTATCAGGTAAAATCCTATCTTGCTACATCTCATACATAGAGTACATACAACTTTCTTTTTTTAACTACATGAATCCACCAAAACCTAACCGAACGGCCTGTTTTTAGAGTGCAGAGGAGGATGGCAAAGAGATTAACGGCTGAGTGAACTCGGACACAGTTCAAGTGCCAAACTTACTGTAAGGTGACTCTGTGAAGGCAACAGCACAAACACATATGGACACACACACGTAGGCGCACATGGAGAAGGAGTCATCGCACCTTCTGTTACTATTACTCACACAGAGTCATCGTGCAAAGAAAAGAAGCTTATCTTTCATCATGCGAGGCCTTTCAAAACACCGCACTATCCCACTTATCAAAACAATTTTTAAAAGCGGTTGCACAGATTTCAGCAATGCCAGGAAGTACAGAAATGTAGCTTAGATCATTTCTGGTGTTGGTTCAAATCGTGTCGAAGTGACCGGGGAGTGTCGTGCGGCCGCGCGCGTGTGCCAGAGTCGGAGCTGTAGACGCCTCCGTACAACAGGAAATGCCAATGATGGTACCTTTTGCCTCATGGCAGACTGAATGCTGCTGGAATGTAAACTCCGTCCACATGCTGACATTACTGCCATCAGCCTGTCTGCAGTGCTGAAAAATCACTTTACTGTGCTCGAGTACGGTTTTTAAAAAGTTGACTCTACTGCGATTAATAAAGGAAAATAGTTCACTTTTTACTCCAGTGTATTAACCTTCCAGTCATTGAGTAAGGTCATTTATGAAGCAGACTGTTATCAGAATAATGTTTCCACCATGAATCTGTCATTCTGCTTCACCAAGAACCTTTTTTTTTTTTTACATGAATTCTTCCATAGGTGTGGCACAAATTATGGACAGTTGTTTGAAACATATTTGTTTGTTGTTGTTTTTTTTACATTATAAGGCTTTTATTTTATTGCAATTTGTAATTTATGGGTAATTATTCCATAACAAGACATCTCATTCTGACAGTGCTCCGAATACTTTTAAGTGTTTCACCCCCAAATATCTGAAATATTGCCAACATCTCCAAAACAGATGTTTGGTCAGATTTTAAATCAGACGCATGGAAGTAACAATTGGAGGGAAAAAAACAAAAACAAAACAAAAACACCCGACAATGACGACTTCACTGAAATGTTTGACCTGGCCTGTTAGTGATGCTGGCCTTTAACCTACGCTGTATGGACTGTGATCAAGTGATGGTTTCTTGTAAACTGAGTAGAATTTTTTTTCTACTAGTGACTCTTTGTCTATTAGCATCATTACTAAACCACAACAATTCAAAGAGCGAATGCGGTTTGACATCTGCAAGTTAAAAAAAATACTAAGATACATTTAAAATGCATTTCATCTATTTCATGTTTGAAACTCTGGACTTTAGCTTGGTGGAAGATTAAAGCGCTGGCATCTGTAGTACCTTGTGCATAATGAGTGCTTTTGTGTGGTTAAACTGAAGCTGTTAGGATTTTTTTGTCATCCTCAGGCTGCAGAAGCAAGTTGTTAATGCAATCTAGCCTCTCCCTTTTGATGTATTAAAAAAGGAGCTATTATGCTTATCTTTACTCTCTATCATGATTCATGTCAGCCTATAAAAATTAACATAATTTAGTTTTGAATAACGCGCTAAGTGTATGCAAAGGTTAAAGACCTGATGCTTCAGGTTGTCAAGCTTCCTTACTTACAGCCAACAAAGTTGAGTGAGTGCAGCTCACAGGTTCAAAGGACAAAGGAAAGTAGGCTTTAAGAGAAGTTAGCTTTAACAGGGGCTAAAACTGTGAGACAGAATATTAATTCAGTATGAAAAAAGGGATTATTTGGAACAGTGACTCAAGCTAAGTTACTTTGAGATTCATCACAAAACTACAGATGTTGAAATGTGGATAACAGCACCCATGATAGCCAAGTACAGAAACACCTCTCAGCCTTGCTGCCAACGCATTCTCTCATTGTGTATTTAAGAAAAAAAATACCCCATTCCCGCACCCCAGTCCTGGCTTTTTCTCTGGAACTGCAGAACCAGCCCACCTTTCCATCAATTTGAGGATCAATTGCCCTGCTGTTCTCTGTAAAGTGTACTCTAGGTTATTCTATCGATTGTTTTCACAGAAATATTACACCCGAAAAACACATTAGGCTTAAGTTGTTTCTATGTGAACATAAAACAACATATCCTCGTACTCGTCCCCACAGTATTGAGCATTTTGATGACAAACGTGTTGTTTTAACCACTATTAATTTTATGCATATAACTACCAAATATGTGATAAATATATGATATATGATGTAAAATAAATTTGGCAAAAATAAAAAAGGCTGTTATTAAGTCAGAAAGGTTATTATTTTGAAAAAACAAAACACACTTAACTTCCCTTTATATATCATTTCCTGAAGCTCTAGAAAGACTTGCTCATAGTCAATCCAGTGACTCTTTTCATTTATCAGAACCAGTGTTATCTTCCTTACAGGTAGATAACCGAGCCATTACTCTTACTTAGAGGCTGTAGGTAACACCAGTGACTCACATGTATAGAAAAGCCTTATCAAAAACTGCTCGTTAAGTTTGTTTTGCATATCTTATTGATATTTTAGGCAAATATCATGTTTTCTTCATCATTATTAATCATCTTGTCCTCAGATGGTTCATCGCATCATTTATGTTACTTATTGTTTGTCACATATTATAAAATGTGTGATATTTGACACGATAACTTTACCTCACTGTCTACACGTGCTGGAGAGACTGGGGAAATAATCAGTCATAAAAAACCTTTAACACTGCACAAGGAATGACAAAGAAGCAACACCAGTGACAAAAAGACAGCATGTGCAAAGAAAATAAATACATTTTAATTTGAAGACATCTCGCCATCCTAAAAGCGTCTCTATAGAATGACATAAAACAGTCAGGAGCAAAAATCCACCAACGTTTTTCACTTCTCTGGAACTCGACAAGCAAGATTACTCATCAGTCAGAGCACCTTTCTGAAGAATTCCCCCCATCCTGCCCCCATAAGAAGTTCGTCAAGGAGCTCACAGATGAGTTATACAAATACTGTTGTACTAAAAGAAAATTTTTACGAAAAGTACAAATTTATATCTGTGATATAAGAATTTCCATCTGCATGAATTTATATTTAATACTGGTACTCTGTTGTGAGGGTGGCAGGAAGACCCCAGCACACAACAGATAAAGCAGTGATGACAGCTATGATGTTTAATAAGTCTCACAGAGCTTGAAATGCATTTTAGATATTAGTGTCACACAAATTTTCACATCTCAACCAATAATAAAGCTGAAATTATAATAACAGGTTCTAAAGCATAGAGAGATACTCATCACAGAAATGATTACAGAGAAGCCGGAAAGCAAGACACCCAAGAATGAGCTTTGACTCAGAATTTAACTGAAGCGCGGCCTCCGCTCTCTATGAGTGACTCAAGGAAACTGATGCTTGCTTTTTTATCTGCCAAACTCGACTGCTGTAACTCTCTGCTGTCCGGTCTAATTAAAAACATTTTAATGTACTACAATTCATTCAGAGCTCTGCTGATAGAAGGACAGAACACATTATACCTATTTTTAAGTCTCCACATCATTTTAGTCAATCAGTACAGAGTATATACTTTATAAACTGGCTGGCAGGAGGTCTGCTGGTTGTTCAAACTGCAGCTTTTACCTTTTGTCCTCCTGCTGGAGGACCTGAAAGCATTTGCTTTACAGACATTATTTATTTGCAGTTATTCACTTAATTGCACTTAATTCCATTTTAAGACATTTTATTTTTTAATGTATTTTTCTTTACTTTTCTGTATTTCATCTTAATGTTGCATTATTTAATTTAAATTTTATATGTTATTGCATTAATATTTCATTTACTTTCTAACTGTTTATTTTTATTGCGTACTCTCGCTTACAGTTTGCTTCAGTTTCAGCTTACAAACTGTTTCAAGAATATTACAGAACGGTTCAAATTTCATTTCATGTTCTGAGTTGTAGGAAACTTCATGTTGAACATCAAAGTAAAACAGATCTGCTTAATTTAAAAGTTAAAATGTTTATATAACCTTAATTTAGCAAACTTTACAACTTATAATCTTAGAACATGCCACTAAGAACGCTCTGGATTATTTTTCAAAAGTTGTACAAAATTTTTTCCATTATGTTTGAAGAGACAGAGATCCTAGTTTTCACACTTTGCTGCTCGTTCCACTTCACAGGCTGGCTTATTCAAAAGTAACCCTGAGAACGAACCTGACTCGAAGTAATGAATCATGAATCAAAGTCTAAACACAGCACATCTCAATTCATCATCACAACTCTACGAAATCAAGTCTTTGGCACGGTCCAAGTGTTTCATACTTGGAAAAATCTATTTTTAACTGAAGTGAGGATGGACAACGGCAATCCTTAATATCAAGCCTCAGTACAAAACTATTCATTTAAATGCTCTATTTTACATTCAGTTGGGATACTGTTACATCTGTGTGTTGACACCAGCAGTACATCGGGTGTTGTGTGAATGCAGCTCCACACAGACAGACACACACCAGGGAGGTGATTTCCCACTTCCATCATGAAGCGTCAGTATTTATACCAGCACAGCGGGACAAGATCGCACTCATTCACATTCACCTTAACAGGTGGACCTGAGCAGCTGTGATCCTGTGTGAGCATTTTATTCAGATGTTTCTTTTTCACACGATGTTGAAAACACAGCTGACGCACAGTTTTAACAGCAGCAGGTGCTTCCTGAATTCTTGAAACGGTTAATGTGTTTAAAAAGCATTTTTGCGTGAAAACAGGCATACAAACATTTTTGATGCCTTATCGCCACTTTGGCAGCGTTGCCCTTCAGGATTCATGAGTGCTAGTGAGGAAATTAGTAGGTTAAGACTAAGCAAACCAAAGCTACTGCTCAGTTTTTAGGCTTTGTAAAACAGAGCAAAATAGCGTAAGCAGTAAGGATTTTGCTGCGAGCATCAAGATGTGCAACCTGAACTATGGAGGCAGCTGTTAGCCACATCTGTCCAAATCTACTGCCAGCGCTGCACGCTCCTTCAGCTGTTTATGATGCTTGAACACATGAAAATGACTTCATTGACAAGGACTGGGTGGTGCTGAGGCTCATTTTGACCACAGGGAAACACAGACTGAACTTCAGATTTAGCAGGAAATCAAATTCTTAACTGCACATTTCTCTGAGATGTGATGTGTTTATATTCTGATGTTATTTATAACTGGCTGTTGGTCTGTTATGACACTAAATTGTCTGTGTTCACTGTGTATGAGTTTAACATATGTAATAGGAATTCAAGCTTTTACTTAAGCTAAAGATTTGAGCTTTTCATCCACCATCCAGCATCACAGTGCCACCAGCAGGTTTTTGAAGAGTGGACAACAAAACTCCCCTCCAGTAGGAATTTTATCCAAAATGTGATCCGGTGAGCACAAGGAGCACAGATCCATACCGAGACTCCCGTCACAGCTCCAGCTGTGATTCTCTTCAAATAAAACACCGGCTGCGTTTCATCAGTACGTGCCTGCGCGTCTTATAAATCATGGCCCAGCAGGCTCTGGCTATGCGAGCTGTGACAAACAAATTCTGGTTTGCGCCTTCTTTGAGCTTCGTGTTGAGAAAATATTTACTGTGCATGTAAAGTGCGTGCAGGGGGCAGCCAGTTCATGTCTGCTGAAGGTTAGCAACGGCAGACATCTGGTGAAATTGTAGCCTACAGCTGTCGCCGGCCTGACATCTCCTTGCTCTCAAATTTATCTCCCACCGCTGGGACATGTGCGTACGACATGCCAGCCATATCGAGGGCATATTTGCAAACTGCGAGGAGGTTGCTGGGGACACAGTGGCTGACACGAGGAGCCCACAGGCTGCTGCTCCTGCTGCTTGGGTGGAGGTGGGTCGGGGAGGAGGGAGAGAGAGGCGGAGTGCTCACTTAGGGTCAAGCCTTCACATTCTTCCCTCCTGTGCCGGAGGTCAGGCTGGGGGACAGTTAAAGGAGGGCTCAGACTGACATCTTAACCTCACTCGTAAACTGCTCCACTTGGTGAGGAAACAGGCCCACGGGGCAGAAACGGCCACTGGCTCAGACCAGTGCGGTTAACATTCTTAGAGGATAATAACACTATTTTGACACATGGGTCATGTGAGGTGTGTTTTCACACTGATGCGCTGAACAGTTTGGTATTTCTGAGGGGTTTTTATTTCTTTAAGCCTAACTGAAAAATGCCAGAAAGTGCTTTAAAAATCCTTAAAACATGCCACAACTGGAAGAGGAGATAAAGTACAACTATAGCATTACATCGTAGTTGAGCAGGATGTGGCCAATTTAATTACTTTATATGCAGCTTATATTATAACAGTGCACCACCAAATTATATAGCCCAAACATATACTTTGACAAAGTTCATCTTTGGGAATAAAATACACAACTTCACACTGATATGACATAGGAGTATGAAGTGAAATGGAAATACTGGAAAACATTAATCAACACAATAACCACAACATAAAATAAAATATAAATGAATGTTAAATAAATGTAAACACATACACAAACATTTATAGATGTAGAGCAAAAAGCAGTTTTTGTTACACTTCCTCTAGTGTTTTAGTTAGTTTCGACAAGGTGTATGCAGTTATCATTATTAATTATATACTAACCCATCTTTTGAAAAAACAGCTATTTACTTTGCATGCAGAGAGAAAAGTAGGTTGGAGTCAAATTCCTTGTTTGTGTGTACAAACTTGGCCAAATAAAGATGATTCTGAACTAATAAATATATACATATATATATACATACACACTACTACTTTAAATGATTTTGGCTGGTCATCATGTCTGAGCTGACTTAGACTGATACTTGTTACTTTTTGCTGTGAAACAATGTTTCCTTGATTAAAAAAAAAAAAAAAAAAAAAAATCTGTATCAGTAGAATGCTGGAACCAACCGTTCCAATCAGCACCTTGGGTGGGTTCACTGTGGTTAAGAAGCTGCTGTAAAGTGTTAAGCTCAGTGTAAACCACAGTGTAAACCAACAGTGACTGTTGCTTTTCTGCAACCCTGAACATGGATTAATTCTCCCACACCTAAAGAAAAACTCCATTTAAAAAAGATCTACATGTCAGAGAAATGGAGCATTTAAAGGTCAGCAAAGCCAAACATCTGGATGGACTTTGACACAAGCACCTGACTGACCGGGGGAAAACAAAACTGATGTCCAAAGAGAAATCAGTGATTTCCATGTTCAGACTAAACATGGATTTGAAGATCAGCAAGTTGACAATTGTGTCCAACATCAGGCTAGCAAATTATCCTAATTAGTCTCTCACACTATTTCATCCACAGAGATCATCTCTATTTACACTAATCATGCATAACATAACAACCACTGACAGGTGAAGTGAATAACACTGATTATCTCTTCTTTATGCCACCTGTTAGTGGGCAGGACATATTAGGTAGGAAGTGATCCATCAGATGTGCTACTGTAGCTCAAATTACCAAAAACAGTTCACGCTGGTTCTGACAGAAAGTTGTCAGAATACACAGCGCATTGCAGTTTGTCGCGTATGGGGCCGTAGAGCAGCAGGCCAGACCATGCTGACCTCGGTCAACCATTGAAAGAAGCAACAATGGACACATGAGCATGAAAACTAGACCAAAGAGCAATGGAAGAAGGTGGCTTTGAGATTGTTGCAGACCAACAACTGGTTTGACGAGCACATCAGCGAGTTTGAGGTGTTGACTTGGCCCCCAAATTCCCCAAATCTCAATCCAAACGAGCATCTGTGGGATGTGCAAACAAGTCCAATCCATAGATGCCCCACCTCGCGGCTTACAGGACTTAAAGGCTCTGTTGCTAACATCTTGGTGCAGATACCACAGCACACCTTGAGGGGTGGAGTAGAGTCCATGCCTCAATGGCTGTTTAGGCAGTAAAAGAGGGACCAACACAATATTAGGCAGGTGGTCATAATATGGTGCCTGATAGGTTAATATTTGAATTAATCTTTTAAATAATGGTTCCCACTCTTCAGTTAGCTGTACAGTATGGTTATCTGCTTGATGTGTATCTGCTATTGTTGGACGCTTTCAAAGGTCCACTAGAAAGTAAACTAAGGGTTGGTGGCACTGAAGCACTTTGAACATATATCAAAAAATGTGGAGGCGTTTAAAACTGTAAAACATAAACTCACATGAGAGGCCTCAGATGTGATCACTGATAACTTTACTGATGCCCACAGCACATAATTGGACTTCCAAATAGCTAACAGTACACAAAAGGCAACGTGAAAATAAAACTTACTATCACGTATCAACAAATATGCATTAGGGATCGTGACATCCACCGTCTCTATGTACAGCATGTACAGTATGCACAAGGCAGCAGGTGGCTGTTTGCCCATGCTGGCGAGCAGGTGATCGTTAAAAGCAAAAATGAATGGAATTCAACATTAATTAAAGCTAACGATAAACTAATGTAAATAATAACTCAGACAACATAAATCAAACACAATGTTTTCCATTGCAGCAATAAAATATAGTGAGCGTCAGATTGCAGACAGCTATGATATGCATGTGTATGAGGACTTAAATACGAATGTGGGTTCAGAGTGTGTGTGTGTGTGTGTGTGTGTGTGTGTGCGCGTACATGTCTGAGGCTCGGGCCGGTCCCTGTGCAGGCTCTGCTCATTCTCCTCAACTGCAGCCTTTCCAGGAGCTTGTCATCGGTGCTTAGTCCCACCACCGCTGACCGTCTGCCCTGCGTCTAATGGGGGCATCCTAAAACAAGAGGCGGGATGACTGACACGGCAACACAGACTCACTCTCGTACCCTGTCTGACATGCGAAATATGGCAGGGAATGCAGTCCTCATCAACCCACCTCAGCCAGTGAACAACAGCCAGTGTGGTGGATTCTCATGTATTGCACAAGCTGCAAGTACAGACTGGAAATAGAGCTCAGTCAGCACACTTTCACTTGACGTTTTGAAACATAAATCATATCAGTACACTGTGGCGAGGCTGAATTAAGTAATAATGACAAGCTAACAATCAGCATTTATGTTTCAAATTATTCTTTCCATCATCTGGACATAGTTTACACAGGTCTGTCTGACAAATATCTCATCAGCTGCCAGCTGTTGACTTATTTCATCAACCCTCAGCCCACATTTCTCCAGTCAGCTTTAAAGTCTAATCAGAAATCAGATATCACAGTTTCATTTTTTTAAAAGAAAAAGAAACAGTCTCAAACAACCGCACGTGATGACATGGCAAAAACATCACAATTTCGTTTAAAAATGAATACTTAAATATATTAGTTCTTTTTCAGGCAAAACTGTATGAGAAGACGGATAAAACTCTCACATTTGATACTTTCAAAAAAGCAGAAGCCGGGAGCCACTTTAACTCAACACACAAACACATTTCTGCTTTAACCCTTTAAAAAATTAAAGAAAATAATTTAGCTGACTCCAGCCTCACACTTGTGTGTTATAAAACCCAGCTTGTTTGGTCTAGCATGAAAACTGGAACCAGCATGATTCTTTCCTAAACAAATACCTACCACCTCCAAAAGCCTGCAGACACACCTGCTGTTTCCTCTGCGCTCAACGAACATGATATCCTGCAGCTTCCGGTTAGAGCATCAGGCGTTCCAGAGCAGATCCGGGAGAGCCATTCCACTTCCTGTTTATCCCACCACACAGAAACGGGCTGCAGTTCAACCAGAGTTGCAACAGGGGGCGCTCAAAAGATGGTCCTACATGAATAATAATAAAGCGTATTAACGTCGTATGTTTTACGACATCAATACAATGTCACATTGAGAAAAGAAATATAAAGTGATTTTTTTATTAATTAATTTTTTGATAAAGGATTTTGAGAAAAAAAAATCAAAATACTACTTTGACTTTGTCGTAAAAGAAACAAACAAAAACAAACCCCCCCAGTAATTATTAAAATGAAAATTGGCCCTTATACACCTTCGCACAAGATGCCTCACAAAATGAAATTGGAGGTGATTTAAAACATGCAAAATATAAGGGAAACATTTAAGACAACCAGAAATTTTTTCTCGTAACTGATCACTAACTCATCAGGAAAGTGTTTACTAAGGTCAGAGGTCAAGTACATACAAGACATTTGGAGTGTCGCCCCCTGCTGGCAAGTGCAATGAACACAAGTCTATTGTATTTCCATGTTGGTTTCATTTATCAGACCCAAAAGCCACCTGCACCTTTTGTACTGCTGGAAAACTGCAACAGAAACTCACATATGTAAGAAACATGACAGATTAGCAGTGGCCGTTGCCGGATGCCATAAAGTATCTCCCTTGTGTTGAGGCATCAGAAAATTATTTCACCACAATCCGAACTACAAAAAGAAATAAATGAAGAAGAATTCATAACATGATCAAAAATTGCAGAAGAAAAATGTCTTTCCACATGAAATCTGTATTTTTGTTCTACATCTTATGACCACTCACTATGAAAGCAGATATCCAGAGAGTAGAGGCTTTTAGTATTCAAAGTTCCTTGGCTATAGTTATGCAATATGCGCATAGAAGGTGGGGTTCATGCAGGAGCAGCATGTGATGCGGAAGACTCATTATCAAAACTGTAGAATCAGCAGGTATGTCAGTAAGGACAAAAACCCTTGGAAGCTTTAAAGACAAGCTTAAAAATTAAGAGCATTGTGCTAGCATGTGTTACAATTACTGGACAATGGAAAAAATATAAGAACAGCTGACAGTCAGAGTGATTATAGAAGTCATCTAAGAGGTAAATCTGAAAAAAAAAATTATAATAACCAATAACCAGTTTTCCATAGTGAGTAAACAAGAATGTTAAACACATTATTAAAAATGATTGTGTCCAGCCAAGAATTTCTTTGACACTCAAATCCCATTCCATTTCTGTATATTGAGTATAACCAGGCCATCTGTCAGCACCAGCGACATCAAAAAAATTCTTTCTGAAGAAAACGTCCCATAATTAACAAGGAGCATTTAGATTTGAGTCAATCCATATAAGAAATAGTTTTTAAAAAGTGCACAGTATCTTTGCTGTTCCTATGACTGCATCTCGGATGCTATTCCTGGGATCTGCTAGAGCAACACTCGCCCAACTTGGAGGCCACTATACTGACTGCTCCATGTATATATATATGGAACGAGAGAGAGAGAGAGAGAGCGAGCGATAGATTGTGAATAAATTGCACCAATTCCTATTTAATGTCTAAAATGAAGAAGAAAAAAAAGTGTTGGTACACTGGATGTTTGATCTGTTTCCTGAGAATTCACTGTAGAAAATTTCAAAAAGGTGCATTCTGGGAAAACTTTCATGGCTCATATCACCCTGTGGGATAGGTGGCTGATCAGAACAAGTTGGAGCATGTGAAAGGTTTCATTTTTACCTACGGGTGATACAAGGCTCATCTTCTAGCTGCTTTCTCTTCTATGTCACAACAATTTTCTAATACTGTCATTTTTTAACACTTTTATGGCTGCAAAATGGAAAGACACGTTGGTATTTACATGCTATAGTTAGGTAACTGATTAAACAACTTTTTCCAAAGCTAAAGTTTTTGTTTTATTTATTTTTACTTTGAAGGCCAGTCAGTGAAAATGGTGATAGTTTGAAGGGAAATAGCTTCACTAAATATGATAAAGTTATTTTACACAAATGCTTTAGCTGATTCTGAGGAGGTCAAGTGGGAGGCAATTACTTCTTAGAGAGAAAAAAAAAGTTGGAAATGAAATTGTTATAAAAAAGTAGGTTGACTTTAACATTCAGTATTAATCCCAAAAGAAAACTGTCTTTTAAATGTTTCAAATGAAGCTGCTCAGTCTGTCTCTGAAGGAAATCACACAGTAAAAAAAGGACGTGTGGAAGTTTATTCGTTATGATTTAGCAGTTATCCTTGAATCAGGCACTTGTGACATGATTAAAAGCTTCTAAGAAATTTGGCAGCCCTGGGGTCAACAGCACAGCACAAGGCTGTGAGTTAAGTGATGTTCTTCACTTCTTTAGAGTTTTAAATGCACAAAGAATAAAGACAAATTTATAGGTAGGAGAGTCAGATGGAGGTTGCACATTTCTTGAATGTCCAGCTCAGCTTTTGTTTTCCATAACAGGAATCCAGGGTGTGTTCGGAGCTGCAACATTCTGCATAGTTGGGAGTGTTAGTGGATTTGACAGTTCTCCAAGTGTCCCATGGCCCTGAGTTCAGCGAACACACTCCAGACACAACAGTGACAGCTGGGGGAGGGATAAATAAAAACATTGTCTCTAGCTCCGTTACAAGACGGCAGTCCAGACAAACAGCCCGGTAGCCTGTGTGTGTGCGCGCGCGGACACATCCGCACACAGCGCCGGACATGCGTGAACAGACACGCACGCGCCTCCCCTCACACGTTCGCTCCTTCACACTTACTGAATTCACCGCTGCGAGGGCAACAGATGGACAAACGAGAGAGGCGAGAAGAAGGGGAAAGCGCCACAGAAGATAATAAATGCTGCTGGACTTGGCCCGTTAGCAACCGGCATTCCTCTGACAGGTGTAACATGTTTACCAAACAAACAAGCAGCGCGCATGTCAGAGAAATGAAAATGGTGACTTGAGGTTGCATGACCTGTGAAAAGAAGCCTGGTATCCATGCTGGCATATCTATGAGGGCTTTGAAGGTATTTCAGAGAGATGAGAAGACTGCGTGCCACACCAGGATTGCAAGAGTGTCTCGCAGAATTTGTCTTATGTTACTGGCCCCAAGCATCCCAGGCAGCTCCGGGGCCATCCGGGGTCACAGGCGCTGATGGGCAGTTTTTAAGCTTCTCACTTTGACGACTACATTCCACTTCAGGGCAGAGGGAAAATCGTCTCGCATCACAATCAAGCAAAATAACCACTTGGACCTGTCGAGTCAGACATGGGGACTTCCGCTCTGGATTACAGTGACCTTGACCTCCAACAAAACAAGTTATACCCAACCAACCCTTCAACAAGGATCACGATAACAAGCTAATATAGTAGTCACTGATTTCATTTTGTTCCTATACTCGGCATACATCTTTATTTTCCATAATAAGACTAAAACATATACCACAGAGCAAGGGACTTTTTTATAGACCTCATCACTCTTTGTGTGCCAAAGCTAAACACACTGTCAGGAGACCATAGCTGCAAACTGCCAGTTGATTAGTTTGATGTTTTACTGGTGGAAAATAATTGGAGTGAAGCACAAGTCATATTTTCTAGCCCCAGGCACAGGCTTACCTTTCCAGAAAGGAATGCAATCATTAGCTTTGAAAGTCATTTATCTTGTGGATCCATGTGCTTCACTCTGACAAAGTAATGATGTACTCTTACTACACTGCACTGCGCTGTGTGCGGAAAGAAAAGTGAGAAGAAAAACAGTTTAATCGCTAACACTCCCAATGTAAACCTCTTGTTTAATGTAAAAGGTTGTGAATAATACAACCTTTTATGTCGTTTAAGCATAATTCAGTTTATATCAGGTACTCAGGTTTTATCAACCCTAAAATCACACTGATCGATATTTTATGTCAGTAGTAGATTATATGAAAGGTGTTACTTTACTTTATAAGCAGGAACCAAAATGTGTTCCGAGTAACTTTTGTGTGTAAAAAGTGAGCAAATATTTAGTTAGAGTTAATCATGTTACAGAGTGGAGGCTGCTTTGTGTTTTGGATAAATCATCATGGATGTCCCCTTTGGTTAAACCTGAAAGCAATAATAACAAGTCAAATATCTTTTCTTTTCATGTTGTAGTAGGGTCTACATTTACAGTAAAACCTGAATAGATTTAAGCTAAGAACCGACCCCCATTCAATCAGGAAGGTCTAATGTTGTAATTCCGTGAACTGCAAAGATTAATCTTGACCACGTCAAACGCAGCTTTGCATACCCAGCAGCAACAATTTGAATTTTGAAGTGAATTTCATTTGCATTTTGGATCAAATCTTGGGTCTGATGATGTGATGATGATCTTGGGGCTGTTGTAGCAACAGCGTTGGAAAAAAAAAAAAAAAAAGGACCCAGCAGCTGAAAGTCAATAAAAAAGTCATGACTGCTGCCTTAATTTTAGTTTGCGGATGTGGAGCGCATCCAAAAACCATATGCAAAAGACCCCCAAAAATTGCAGCTGAATACTTCGCACATATTTATGTGTTTATTTTTCAGGACCTGCAGATTCAAACCCACGGATACAGGAGCAGACAAACTTCCCCCTTTTTGCCACCTTGCATTTCCATGCGGCCTATTCCCTTTTTTGTGGTAGTTTTGTGTCTTTTCATTTTTATGCACTTCGACTTAATGTTTTATTGATTTATGGTCCTTTGCAGTCCTGTCACAGTAGTGCATACATACAAATCGTGAGCACAAATAAGAGTCTTATTTCAGTTGGTGTACCTTGAGGGCTGAACATAATTATCCCTAATGCAAAAAAAGAAAAAGAAAATAAAAGGATCATCTAAGGACAAAAGTGGATCATACACAGCAACACACCCTCCTATCCCCCGCACGCACCTCTGCACACACACAGGCACGTTTAATATATATGCTGGCATTAAGAACAAGTCACATCACAGCTACACATCAGCCAAGAGCAGTGGTGACCTGAACTTTTACAAAAACAAATGCCGAGAGAAAAGAAAAGGGGAATTTGAAGCTCCATTCAAACATAACATCTAAACTACTGCAGCAAACAACACGATCACAAGCATGAAACTGGGAAGTCATTATTTCAAATGATTTGTGACAGGAGCTTCTTTACCTGAAGCTAAGGCAGAGTAATGGCATTTTAGGAATAAAAAGATTACAGGTGCCAATGTAATCCATGGTAACAAAACAAAACAAAGGCGCTCATTTGAATGTTCTTCACTTAATGTTTCCACTCTGACTGGCCAAACGTAAAACTCTTGAGGGGCCGAGGAGCTCCTTTGGCAGTTAATCCTGTTTTCTGAACGTCTTTTACAACTTAAGGAGCAGAAATATGGACGAGGTGCTTCGCTCCAGGCCAGAGGAGTGCTTGATCCAGGATAAGAGACACGTTTTCGTCCTGGGAGGAAATGTGTTAACCCCTTCGAACCCTAAGGTAATGATACGTGATACTGAAAGTGCTGAACTTAGACTTTCACTTGCAGAGTGACGGTGGTGAGTATTCCTCGGACACTTTCTACTTAACCTTGTTTCCTGATGAGAATGTGTTAAGAGAGACTAAATACCGCTCGGTCAGGTTGTCTGTATTCACTTACATTTGGTCCTAACTAACAAAAATGTGAGACATACCTCTATAGCCATTTAATGTAAGTATAATTATTCCTATTGCTATGATTATTACCTTTCTATATGGTATCTGCCATCGTTATTGGGAAGAACTATTATTTCTTTAATGACTTAAAGTGCACACATATGCATGAGAAATTCAAAGGGGTTAGACATTCATGCATCAACTGTAACAGTTTACTAATGGGATTAGTTTCTTAGAAAGAAAGTCTCAGCTAAAAAGGGGTTCAAATTTCCAGAATTAAGAAATATCAAGGTCAGCGCACTCCCCAAAAAAGGGTTCCAACTTTTCCCCCAAAAGGGAAATGACCAAGATTTTATTAAAATATTTTTATTATTTATTAAGGGGTTTAATTTACTTGCAAAAATCAAAATAACAGCAAAACATTTATAGAAACTCATTGCCATAACTATATGCAGACCAATCATGCGGTGGCGTGTAGTCACACCCCCCAAAGTGCCCCTAAAATGGCCTTATTTACATGTTGTGTCTTATCCAAAATTAAGTGATGGGCCAGACCGGAGTCAACTTTGTCAATGAGATTCATGAAAAAGTAGAACGTCTATAGCTTAGAGGTGAGGCTAGCAACGAATGTACTACACATGACATCGCCCACTAGTGGAAAACACGGCAACTGCAGAGAAGTGTAATTTACCTTTAGTTCACGTGCTAATGCAAGTCATACTTTACAATATGGAGTCATTAACATTGAAAATAGAATGTTGCACGCCTTTATTAATATACTACAGGTGTTTAAAACAAACAAACAACTCCCTGAATCTCAGAGGATGAGGTGGAAGGAGTTCATGTAAGTTCTCAGTAGTTGTTTGCTGTAGTGTTGCTGTTCCTAAACCCACTGGAACTTAACTCCCCTTTAACAGATAAAGCTAACTGCATGATGTAAAAAAAACAAAAACACAAGCAGTGTACAGGAATTTGCATAAAGAGAGCTGCATGCTTCATACCAGTTTTGTTTTATTTCTGTTCCACCCTGACAAACACATAATGCCAATCAAGGCAGAGCGTACGGTAAACACACAAATCAAGGGGAAATTCCAGCACTGTATGCACTGCAAAAATACATGTGAATGATAAAACTAAGCTGACAAATGCGGCCCAATGCTCCAGTGAATCTCTAAGGGGCTGAATGGCATGGGAATGAGCTTTTAGCAGAGACACTGGGGGAGGAAGAAAGGAGTCTCATTGCAAAAGAGTTGAATTACCATATCACTGAGGAGCAAATACAAAGCTCCTTGAGAGCAGCGGGGGATCCATCATCCAGTGAAGAGCGGTGTTGAAATGTGGTTATTTCTGAGCGCTCAGACACCATACACTGGTAATAAGCAGTGGGGGTGATCACACAGTTGTTTGAAGCTCACATTAAACATACTAAAAAACATGTGAAACGAAAAAAAGAATTTTCTTGCCAATCTTTGTAAAATATGAGCTGCCTGTAAACAAATTAACATGAATTAAAGGCTTATAAATAAGAGCAAACAGTATGCGGAACACAAAAATGATTCTATTAAATGTTAAAGCGATTAGAAGCCCAAGTTTCCTCGAGCCATACAGTAGCCCAGTTTGTTTTCATTCCCCAGGAAAGACATGAAGCCCACGTAGGCCTCGATCTGAATGGGCTGGTTAAGGACCAGCACGCCATTGGCTTTCCCGGGAACCGGCTTCAAGGTGTGGACTTTCTGTGCTGCATCCTTCAGCTGTTCACGAAACTTTTCGACCTGTGGACCAGAGAACAGGAAAATCAGAATTACAGAGAATTCAGAGCACTTTGAATTCACTTTGCTGTCTGCACACTTTTTTGCTTTGTGGTTCATTCCAGGATAAAAAAAAGAAAAAGAAAAACATTAATTGCCTCCAACTAACCCCCTCAGAATCAGATAATTTATTTTGGTTTATATCACCAAACACCCAAATCCTGCTTATGTTTTTTTCTTTTGTTTTTTTTTTTTTTTACTACAAATGACTATATGTAGCTTTTTTAAGGACAGAAAAAGTCATTTATTAGATTGAAAGATAATAAAATCCTGAAAACTTGCCTAATAGATTTCGGTTTGTTCCTGTAAATTGGGAGTCTTCCTTACACATAAAGGTTAGTCATGGAGTTCCACAGGGTTCAGTGCTGAGACTCATACTTTTTTACAATATACATGCTTCTCTAAGACAATATTACAAAATGTAGCATAAATTTTCAAAGCTATGCAGATGATATCCAGTTATGTTTATAAATTAAGCCAGATGACAAATCAATTGGTTAAACTATGGACATGTCTTAATGAATTTTCAAAACTAAGCTTCGCCCTAAAAAACCCCTCAGGAACATAATCTGCTTTCTTTTCATCTGACCAGTATCAATACTGATCCTGTTACATATCCTATCTCAGAGTGACACTGAGACTAACTAGCTCATGTATTTGTTACTTCTAGGCTGGACTATTGTAATTCATTATCAGGTTGTTGTACAAGCTCTCTAAAAAGGCTTCGATTGATTTTAAATGCTGCAGTGAGAGAACTAACAGGGGTAAGAAAGACAGACCACATTTGTCCGATATTAGTTTCTGTTCATTGTTTTCCTTTAAAATCCAAAGTTTAATCACAAAGCCTTCTCCTTACATACAAATTCCTGAATGATCACGTAGAACATTATTACTATCCAGTCTGGATTCAGGAGAACCATCCCTTAGTTGTCCTACTATAGGCTCAGACTCCTTTAGTTTGAAGGCACAAGATAATCTGTGCTTGAATATCTCAGGCAAAAATTAAACTAGACTTATTTTAAGAAGGTGGAGCTTGTTTGCAACAGGTTTACTGTTAAGCAAACCAGTTGTGAAGGCTGGGTCTAACTCCTGGCTGTGTCTGTGACTGCACTGATGACTCCTACCTGAGTAAATGCATGAGTAATAGCGCAATATGTGGGTGCAGCAATTTCCCTTTGAAGCTTTTCACCCTGGGGTGAAAGAAGTAAAAGTACTGATGTCTTATTAACATCTAAACTTTTCTGCATCTCACTCTATCACATTCTCTGAGCTTCTTTTTTAAACGTTGATTTAAACAGGAATCTCTTGAGATTAAACCCAAGTGTCAAAGAGCATTAAAACAAACAAGACAAGAATAAATAAATGAAATCAAGTGATCTAAAATACCCTCAAACAAACAACAAGCAACTAGAAGAGAGTGAAAACATGTTGAGAACACAATGTTCCAACCTGGAAGATGTGTTTTAATTAGTTTAAAGGCCAGATGGTGCTAATAAAAGGACTGTTTTTATGCTAAGTGAAAGAAAATCTATCAATTGATTTAGCTAGAATGACATTGTATGGCAGAATCTTAATAAAGAGTGAGAAGTTTAATCCGAAATATACTCACGTTTGTGAAAAGGCTGGATTTGTCAGCGATATAAAATATTAAAGACTCTAAATCGCATCCATTGACTGTATTGACATGACAACTCAACACAATATGGAACATATGCTGAGAAAAAACCCATCCTCTAATTTTCGCCACACATTACGTCGTCTGTAGTATCTGCCCATAAACATCTTATGCTGAAGTTCTGCACAAATTTCCCCTTAATGCTCTTCAGTGTCATCGTGAAGGGTCTCCCTAACCTAAACCCTAAAATCCAGTAGTTTAAGTTGCCGTTCCAATTACTGTTTTTCCTCCTTCTCATCCATCATGTGTTCATCCACGCAGAAGTCAATAACCTTGTGTCACAAAACAATTTTTTGTAACTCTTAATCTATGCAGAAGTGAAAATAAAACCAAGCAGCTTGTTTTGAAGTGGAAGGGAATTTCAAATGCAACGTTTCATGAAGCTCAACAAATGCTTCTGTGTACTTTTATACACAACCTGTCAGTGAGCTGAAAGTACAGAGGGTGTATTTGATAAATAAAATGTTAATGTATGATAATGCAACTCAGAGATGGGGAAAGATGCAAGACTGAAAGGACACGGGAGAGACCTGAGAGATTATTTGCACAAGTTAAGAACTCACATTTTATGAGCTGTAAATTTAAAGCGATTCCTTTTACAGATTTTTATTAATCAGACAGCGGATCAGGACACGATGTGCTGCTGGTGTTATCTGGTGATTTCATACCATCAAATGTAATTTAGAACAAAATGCTGTTTGAGACCAGTTTTACAATTTAAAACTGCCAAACTGTTTGTTATGTGTTGGCTTTTTTTGTGTTTGAATGATTCATAGGTCAGTGTCAAGGTGGATTAACAAAGTTTTCTAAAAACTGTTTTTTGATTTGTCACTTTTAAAGGGGACAAGGATTGGAACCAAAATGAGTGAAAAAGCAGCCAATGTCCAAAGAAGGACCATTAGAAAGCCTGGAGAATGATTGCCCTGGACCACTTTTAAATTAAAAGAAAGTATTGCTGACTGGAAGTAAAATACATAGAAATGAGGGATGACTCGAGACCCTTGCATGGTACTGTAATCTGCAGTAATGCAATGTGTTGGAGTGGTGAAGAACAGGTTGTGGTGTTTGTGCTCACTCTTAGATTAGATCAGGGGTCACAATCATCAATTTGAATTTAATCTGGTGATTCTGTTTCGCCTCACTTGACAAATTCCACTGGCTTCTATTAACTAGGGGTGAGGGTTAGGATTCTTCCACCTGCCAAATTCAACTTTAACCCCTGCATAGATTCAGATGGGTGTTCGTCTTCAGTAGCTCATTAGGTGTTGAAAATGATGAATTAAACATCAGGTGTTATCTGATACCTAATTCCAGCTAGTCATTTCGCAGTGCTGACTCATTTCGCCAGACAATGACTCCCAGCACACGGTTTCATTTTTGTTCACTTGATGGATCAGTTCATCCAAATTACAAATAGGTATGTTGCACTCACAGAAGGGAGTCATGCAGCTGCTGCACACTTGAACTGTTTTGAGAAATCTGAGTCCTCACCCTGTGCCAGCCTTCACAGGAAAAGCTCCTATTGGAAAATGTTTACATTAAGATTAAAGAAGATTACGTGGAATTGAAGGTGCAGTGTTTGCACCCACGTCTATAGGGTACAGACTGAAACCTACACAGGGGGATGCTTCAAAAAGCATGCAAAGCACTGCATAGAACCAATGCGCAACCACCAGTCCAGTCGCTATATTCTATAACGAGGACACTGCTACTGGAAATAAACTCCAAATAAACCACATCTACTTACATCATGAGATAAACTGGAAAACGTTTTGTGTGTGTGAGATTTGTGGCGAACCTCTATAGAGATCCATGCATGCTTAATCAACTTACATCAGTGAGAGCAGTGAAGACATCGCTGATGTTTCTCACGGGGTGGTACGTGAATGTGATGAAGGGGAAGTCGGTGGCGAAGGGGTTCCACCTGGAGGTAAAGGAAGGCTCTCTCAGCCGGTCCCAGAAGACTCGCACCCCTTCTCCGTTTCTCCTGAAAACGCACCAAAACACAAACATGAAAAAATGTTCTCCTCTGCCAGTGACAACTGACTGAACCTTCATCAGATGAGTGATAAAAGGGCTGCGTTCAAACAAACAAGTCCTTGTGTTATTTTGCGCTGGGAGCCATGCTTCGCTGCCTCACTGCACAAACAGAGACAGATACCATAGATGCTTACAGGTGACAATTACAGGTGACACTTAAAAAAACACTGACTTATTTTTTTGCTTACCGGTTTTAACTGAGATAAGTAGTGTTAAAGTTCCTAATCAAGCCAAATGAGCATTAACTGCATTCGGGCTGGGTAATACTGAATCATGTCAGCCGTAGTGGTGTTTTTACTCAGCAATCGGTGGACCAGAACCCTCAGTCACACTTTCTCAATTTCTCTTTTTCATAGGCACACAGCCTGAGGATAAAGTGTGAGAGAATGATCCAGAATTGTGTTCCAGCACCTTTAGTCAAATCTGATGGTCAGTTAAATACAAAATAATGTCAAGCAGGTTTACTTTTCATGGTGTGGAGACACTTGCTACCGTCATCCCACAGTCCTGCTTATACCATATACAGTGTTTCTTTCTCATCCCTGCCACACATTCATGCAAGCAGATGTCAATAAAGTTGTGGTTGTGGAAATTCAGCATATGTGACGCATCCCGGCTACACACAAAAACAGCCGAGCAATGACGTCATCAAGAACAACTGGACTTTCCAATATTTCCAATATTTGTTATCTTAGCTTCACTGTCTGCAAAAATCTCTCAGAACTATGTCTGAAAATGTTTATCACACATTTCTCTTGAATAAGCTGCAAATAAACAGCGCACTATTTTATTCCAAATCATCATCCAATAAACCTGTCAGCTGTGAGGGGAAATCCTCAGCTCAGTGCAGCCTCACACACCTGGGGGGTGGGGTTTGACCTGGTCAGTCAGCCAATTAATTCTGTCCTATTAGTGATCTACTGGCAGTTTCTGGTAAACCTAGTGGAGTTTGTATCAACTCTCAGTTACAGTTTAAAAATTTATAGAAAATAAACAAATGTTTGAGGGTTTTTTGCATGTTAAACCAAATGTTTCAAAATTTTAATTTACTTAAAAACATAAAAAATGAAAGTGGAAGGAGCATAAATGGAGTAACTGTGTGCAGAGTGGCAGGTAATCTCCAGTGCGGTGCTTCAAACAGTTTAGCAAAAATCAGCAAACACACAAACTGTTTCTGTTTGGATCATCATCTGCCTGCAAGCCGATGGCCCAGCTGCTGAATTTTCCAGGGAGAAAAAAGTTTAAAAAGAGATGGAGAAAGATCTAAGATGAGGATGACAGATTATTTTAAGTGACATCTGATAAACTGAAAACTAAGCTGACATTCTGGATTTTTCAGGGATGTGAACATCATGTGCCGCTGAATTTATCTGGTTATTACATGTTCTGAAATGATTTGGAAAACAAGTTGAATTGTAATCATTCTATTCAATGTAAATGCTAGGAATTGTACAGTAGTTTAGTTTAGGTTAAACTAATTTGGCGTACAGCAGGCTGTTGTCTTTATGGTCACAAGTAGGTTAGATCAGTGATTCTCAAACTTTAGGGTGCACAAAAAAAGGTGAAAAATATAAAGGTAAACTAAGGTGAATCATCATCTTCATCAGTTGATCATCTGCCTCCATGTCCTCCTCACCCTCCTGTCACACCAAGCCTCTGCATGTCCTACTTCACTACATCCATGACCTTCTCTCAGGTCTTCTGGTTCTCCTCCTGCCTGGCAGCTCAAGCTTCCACTATCCCTCCTCTCCACATGTCCAAACATCTCAATGTTGTGTTTCTAACTTTGCCTCCAAAGCGCTCAATCTGAGCTGTCCCTACTTATTTCTTAACATCTATTCTGTTTGACCTCCCATCTTTTTGTCAGTACCACAGTCCACAACCATCATATCAGGTCTCACCACTATCTTGTAATCGTTCCCTTTCACTATTACTGCAATCCTTCTGTCACAATCCCCTCTGACACCAACCTGCCTGCACTGTCTTCTTCACCCCTCTTATGCACTCTCCATTGCTTTGGATTGCTGACCCCAGGTATTAGAGATTAAAAACAAATAACAGTTTGCTGACAGTAGTTTATGTATACTACTACTACTGGACTAGGCTGTAATGCTGCCATAACATCATTACATGTGATTATAGTTTGTTGAATTCAGTTGTTGAAATCCAGAAATAGAGTTCTGTTGATTCTCGACTACTTCATTAGTGGTTGCTAATGAAACAGGAAGTCCAGAGGGTTGGAGTTCTCCATCATTTATCCGCGCACCAGATAAGAAGTTGGAACGCGCGTTTGCGTACATAAGATGTTCTGGAGGCGGACATACATTTGTTCAAAACTCTTAAAGATGTCGAAGAAGCAAGCTCCGTAAGCAATTACTTTGGTGTTCCTCCACCGTAAAAGAAGCGCGTATTCTCGGAATTTTATTTTGACAGCGAATGCGCACCTGCGGACCACTTATGTGCAGCCCAGATTATAATATAAACTGCAACTAAGCTAACTGGTTAGCTCTGAAACAATGTAAAAAGGTTTAAAGTAATATAAATTAAACTTCTGTTTTTTATTATATCGCCAGTTTTTTACTCCTTCAATTAAAAGCAAACAAACAGGATATCAAGTGTTGTAGAGGAAGTAGGTTGTATTAATCCATAAATTAGATTATTATCAGGCATTAAAAAGTTATTTTCTTAGCAAATTAGCCTGTTAAACTGAAAAAAACCAAACAGTTTTTGTTCTGATTAGATTTTGTGTATTATCTACTGCAGTGATTTTTAGCTGATGAATAATCTGCCTCAAAAAACAAATAAAGCTCTGAGGTGTACCCAAAAAAATCTGACAAACACTGTACAGTAAACACTTTACATGCACAAATAAAACACATAGCAACCTTCTGATATTTAATTACTACATATTCGTGTATCATTTTGTTTCACTTATGTCCCTAAAGGGGACAAGCAGACCTGCTGGTTTCGTATTAACAACGTTAGAATAATAAAAATCTGCACTGATCTGTCCTCGGGGTAAATACTTAATGTGAGGGCAATCTCATGTTTGCCAGGCTCAGAGGTAATCCACAGCGTGCTCATCATATTCTCTTTATTCTGCTGTTCTTTCTTTAGTCCTTCTAAAGTAAATACTGTAGGTTTTAATGAAAAAGCCCTCTAGTCATATATTTTCTGTTTAATGAAACCTCAGAAGACTGAGAGCAAACAGACGTCTAAACACTCACAGATCCCGTCTTTGAAATGATGGTAGTGTTGCTCCACGTTTTGCAAAGATCGCCATAATTCTCCGTTTGCTGTTTATCCATCCAGTATTATGGGGGACTCACTAATAGTACTGCTGCTACTACTCAAAAGGAACAAGGTCAAAGAGAGTCCCATGCAGCCCCTCTGCACCTTTCAGAAAGTCAAATCAAATCATAAATATATCTAAGAAAATTAACACACGACTTCATTCATTTCAAAAAATCTGTGAAAAACACCTGGCAAAGTTTTCAGGTATCCATGGAAATGAAAATTTAAGTGTAAGCTTAAAAAAACAACATCAAGAGCAAAAAGCTTACATATATCTTTTAGAATCTCTGGTTATGTTTCTGAGTGGCCCAAGGCTCATGAACATAGATACAGCACATACAGAACATAGATAGAGCTAAGGCAATTAACAAGGATGCTGCATGTTACTCTTTGAGATCTTCTCCTTTGTATAAATCCGACACCTACATTTGTTCTCCTTTCTTCACATCTAGGAGTAAAAAACAAATATCCAGGGACATTTCCTTCTCTCCTAAGTATTTAATTAGTAAAAAAAGAAATTAATTTGCTGCTTTGCCAAGACGAGAGGTGAGACAGGAGAACAAATTAAACACCTGATTATTGTTAAAGGCGCTACTCCAAGAAAAACTCTACTGGATGTCACAGTACAAAATAATTTGGAGTTATTTTGGGTGTATGTTTTGTTTCCCTGCTGCACCCAGGTGGCTCCAACCTGCCAAATCCCACTTTAACCCCTGATGTTACCTCAGCGAACACGGAGGAGTAACAGTGTTCCCTGCAGCACTAAAATCTCTCTGATGGCGCGCTGCTTGGAAAAATGCACGACTACTTGCAGAGAGCTTTAAAGAGCAGAAGAATAGATGTAAAGCAACAGTATTTGTGGCGGGTGAATTTGGCTCGCCAATAATGTGATTACTGCGGTATAATAAGTAAAACAATGTGTTTCGGATTATTATGCAGGTTGATACACTGAGTCTCAGTCTCTGGTAAGTGATGGTTTATTTAAAGGAAACATTACTTACAGATGTTCTTCCACTTTAACGAGCGAGTTAAAGTGTTTTCTTAAAGTGTGAGGAGGAAGAAAGATCATTTAGCAGATAAACAGGAGGCATAAGATCCCCAATATTTGCTGAAAAGTGAGGCGAGACCATCACACTGTGAAAGCCCAGATGATTGATTCAGAGTACAATGTATGCGGTCTGATAAAGAAAGGTTTAAAAATGTAAAAATCTGATGGCGTTGTAGGTGGGCAGGACTGCAGCTTTAGAAAGGAGGTACTGGAGTTAAGACTGGGCCTACATAATTAAGAAATGAAGGCATGAACATTTATTTTTTAAAGTTTGATCTACTTGTGCAGTAATTGCAACAGAGTTGTTTTGAGCTTATTTGACCTACTGAACTAGAACACAGTTGAGGCATTTACATAACCATACATACAAAACCAGCTACACAACCATCCCTGTTTTTTTGTAGTGTCTGATTAACACAGCAGGTACCAAATAAACATTTACTCAAAACAGCGGCCTGACAAACTTGCTACAACAGGTTTGACTACTCCGTCCAACACAATCGCATCTGCGGTTAAACAACAAAAAGAATACTGTTGCAGCAGCTTCATTATCCTTCTAAAGATAATCAAGAAGTAAGGCAGCGTGGAATTAACTGCTGTATATGTTTTGCTTTTTCTTCAGAACATTTCGCCAGTAGAACAAAAGCAAAAATGGTGGCATCACAATTTTTATGCCAGGAGAAGTTCAAGGTAACATTAAACATTTAAGTCAACTGACTGAGTTTAAACTAGTTTGCAGACGGTTCCTGTTCTGCAGGACATGCAAGTTAGAAGCACTACACATAAAGCATTACACAATAAATCAAAGACGTGAAAGCAAGACATAAACAGCTACACAGTGAAGGCAACCAAAAGTGAAAGAAGACCAGAAGCTCTGTGAAGACTGCTTTAGTCAAAACGATATCACAGTCTTTATTTGCAGTTATTCATGTTTGGTGGCTTCAGTTCTGGGATTAACTGCACTTTCACACAAACACACACTGAAAGCCTAAAGCACTGTGAACAGCATTAAGACCCTCATAACACAGAGTAAGTAAGTAAGTCAAAGATGGCACGAATAAGAAATGAAACAGAGGAGCTGAGGTTGGGGTGGGTTGCAAACCTGTTTGCAGAGGCACCAAAAATTGTAGGCAGGCTAAGACAACTTGCATAGTGCACCCTGTATTAAATTTTCCAAAAGGACATCAGAGGATCCATCAAATGATTGGTGGGGATTGCAGGCTTGGATTGACTCTGTGAACTCACAGAACTAAAGCTATGCTCAGTTTGCCTGTTGGAAATGTATGGAAGAAGTTACTGCCAATCATCCAACCATCCATACATTCATTCATCTTCCCCTGAACCAAAGACACGTCATGGTAGCATTCCAGCCGTCCTTTTCCCAGTAACATTTTACAGTTCCTCCTCGGGGATCCCGAGGCGTTCATGGCCAGATGATATATAACCTCCCCGCCTGGATAACCTCCAAAGGTAGGTGTGCAGGAGGAATCCTTGTCAAATACCCGAAAAACAACTAGCTCCACTAAACAAGAGGAAGCAGTAAATTTACTATGATTTTCCACAAGATGGTCGAGCTCCTCATTCTGTTTCCAAGGTTGAGCCCCACCTCCCTATGGAAGACACTCATTAAGGCGCTGTACCTGTGGCCTTATTCTATTGATCTTCATCCAGATCTCATGACCACAGGTCAGAGTTGGAAAATAGATAAGACTGTGTAAGACTGTGAAAGCTTAAGACTAATCTTTCTCTTCCCCCTAGTACAATGCTTGCATTCCAGTTGACCCATCTGTTGGTCCCCATCACCCATCTCAGCATCAAGGTTTTCTGCTGGAAACCACTGGATTGCTCACTCTTGGGTGGGGGAGAGATGCTGCCCCAAGTACTTTTGGATCTGAGTCATTTGAAGGTATAGTGTGAGGTTATTTTGTGTAAAATGTGGGATCTCGTTACAGTTTTTAGGGTTTTTGTTAAAAAAAAAAAATCTGTTTTCAAGCTGATGCTGGAATAAATGAAACTGATATTGTCTGAGGGAGGTTTGGGCGTTTTCCCTCTAATTTTGTAAGGTCTATGTTATAAATAAAATTGAACTGAATGGAAATTTAGTTATCATTTTGAATCTGAAAGTAAAACATTTAATGGCTTGATTATTTGTATAACTGTTGGGGTTAGAGTCTAATGCAATGGCTGGTCTACTGTAGGGTCTTGGCAGTGGTTTAAAGATTTCTTTTATGATGATGGAAGATATTCCTGAAAAAACCCCCATTGTATTTAATTTTTCCAAGTCCAACTTTTAGCAGAGTTACTTTGTTAAAGACCCCACTATATTTATATGCTTTTTTGCAATGTTGTTTATATGCAGCTGATGCGTTTTTCACTTTTTCTTGGAAGGCAGATATGATCACTGGAGATAAGACAAATACCCACACACCACCCTCGCTATCACAGATTCCTGTGACGATTTCATCATTTCCTTAGGGTTTTGCACCACACTGTGGATTTAACTCATTAACCTTCTGCACATTTTTAACACTGACAATCAGGTATGAAATAACACTGAACCCACACATGACTCATCGCTGCTTATGTAGCACGGATGCGTGGAAGCACAAACACTCGGGTTTTTTCAGTGTTCAACACCGTGCAGAGACCCTGAAGTGAAGACAGATTTCAAGAGGCAACTTGCGCAATTTACTAAATAAAAACTGCAAACTGTCGCTTGCAAAGTGCAACTGTAGAACGCAGCCTGAGACGGATCCTGCGATTCTGTCAGCAGCTGTCACGGCTCACGGTGGCGTCAGTGGTCGCTGTTTTTGGTGGCAAACGTACCTGCTGGTTTGCATATAATAAAAGGCGACAAAGAGGAGAAATAAATCAGGATGGAGATGATTTCCCAACAGTGTTCTCATTTCCTTAATGACCTGTCATGCCTATGTGCTCATTTTACCACATGCCTTGTGCAACAGAGCACTTCCTGCCAACCAGAATTAAACACCTGAGGCTAAACAATAGTGGTGTAGCTGTTGATATGTCACGGTCCCAGGGAGGGGCTGCATCATAATGCAATCATCTAGCCCTGTTTACACAAGTGCTTTCAAAATGACAATGTGGCTGCTGAACACTTTGTGCCTCCTCCTGAGCAAATGTTGTGCAGGTAGAAAAAGAAAAAATGGCACAAAAGCAAAGCCCAGCCTAAAAGACTGATTATATTTCAGCTCCAAGGGTGAGGATGGTGGAGTTTGGTTTGTACACACTGCCCTTTGTAAAAGTGCGCACCTATTGCCCGAGTATCAATGAGGATATAAAAAAGCTTTGGAGAATTCCACAGGTAAGCTATCACTGTGAGAGGGACCAGCCCAAACAGGCAGAGCAGGGCTGGGCTTTCCAGCCAGAGGCCTTGGAAGTTTTCACTGTGTTTATTTGGCAGAGCTGAGGTTGGACTTTCACTGCACCTCATTTCGTTACAGCCACCGAATCACACAACTGGAAAAACAGGCAATCAGGGCCGCCTCAAGGTTTGCACCAAAATAAAGGCGAGAAAAAGGTCAAACTGGGGAAATCCACCCTTCCCTGACCTTCCCATTGCAGTTCCACTTAGTACACAGTGTTTATACAAAATGCACACATGCCTAAGAGAAGCACTGTTTTCTGAGCTTTAGGGCAGGTGACGATAAATTCCTCCCTGGGCATTCAAGCGCTTCGGACTCATAAGTCAACATGCAAGATAAATATCAATCCCAGCTCCAGTTATCATGGCAAGTGTCCCACATTGTCTAAGAGCACATAAACAAATCTGGTCTGATTGCTCAACACAGCCTGCGGGTTTGTCAGCCATCCATAGATGTATCCATCAAACAAGGTTGCACTGAAAGGACTAAAAACAGATGAAAAGCAAAGGTGGAGCGGTACGTAGAAAAACAAAGAGAAGATGGGGAATTGAGCTGCACACATGATCAGACTGCTTATGCAACCTCTGAAGCCTAAAACATACAGCCGTGATACTGTACATACAGTCGTGCATACGCTGCGATATCATAGCTGCAGGCTGTTGGCAATGATGTTTCCACCGTGAAAAAGCAGAGTCCACAGGCTGAAAGCTGCTCCCCAGGTGTTTGAATTTACAGCGGCCTGCCCCAAACCATGAGTCTAAGTCTACTGCCGATTATTAATTCATACTGTACACCACGGGTGCAACCTGCGTACACACTCTGCTCCTCATTTATGCTTTGGGCTTCTTAGCTTGTTTGTTTCCTGTTGTATTTACAGTTGGAACAAGACTTGCACTACAGGTAGAGCTACAAAGCTAGGCATTATATTCTTTCAGTTACGTACGTGATTTTGCAGGGCTTTGTTTCACTTGTGCAAATTCAAACCTGATTGTTTTTTAATTTTGCATTTTATGCAGAGGACAGTTTGTGTTTTTAAAAGTGCAATTATGGCAAAGCCCACTGAACCTTTTTTGCACGTGTTTCAGGTTTACTGTTTAGTTTGATCTAAACAGACTACAGACTGAACACATTCCTAAGTCCTGGTCCTGGTAATGAGTTGATAATCCATCTCATGATATTTTTAGTGCTTCTCTTGTGTCTGTGGTGAACTTTGCTTCTGTTTTCTTTCCTGTTCACTTTTCAATGAATCCAAATACTGCCCATTCATAGCATCAACACCATAGACCAAATACAAGATGTCTGTAGCACCGTAACTTCACCTTAATGGAAATAAAGGATCCAGTGGTGGACCATGCAAGCTCAGCAAACATTTACTGCATACTTGATGTTGACTGTGGCACTTGCACAAATTTATTTAACACTTTTCTCCATAATTTTACTGATACAAATGTGAAGATGAGACAATGCTTTAGATTGCTTCGCCACTAACGCGAAAACAGATTCATTAAAAAAAAAAAACACTCCTCTTCCAATTTTTGCAAATTTGTATTTATGTGACTAACTACGGAACATTTGCCCATCAAGTTTGAGTTCAAAAGGTAAAGTTCAAAAGACTTTCTTATTTTTCTTTATGATAAACGTACAGATTGAAAAATCTAGCTGAGTTATAATACAAATATATGGAATTAGCCTGCTTTGGTTTACAACAGCTGCAGCTGCTTTCACTTAATGCTCATCTCATGAGGTCTGCAACTGTGTATTTTGCTGATGATACATTAAGTACCTACTTTGTACTGACTGCCACCTGCTGTCTCAATGTATATGCTGCTTTAGTTTGTATAGGTGTGGTCGAATGACTTTACTACAGCCTAAAAGCGGAATAAAAACATCACGTTTAACACACCATTCATCTGTAACTTACAAATTAATTACCTCGCTTGTATGAGTGAGGAAGCATTTTATTTATTAAAACTAACTTGAGCAGATGAAGATGGCGGCTAAATAAGAGTTGGCTACACACATTCTGAAGCCTTATAGAGAGAAAAGTATCTGACCAGATGAGAAGCAAAGGAGAGCAGAGCTGGGATTACTTCTAGCCCTCTTAAATATATATTTTTTCTTACAACAGTTACTGAAGCAACCTCTAGCGGGGCTTCTTTAAACCTCCACACCCAGCTCTCTCAGACAGGAATAAAAAAAATAGATGATGCGCTGGGTAATTAGATTGTCTAGACAGTTTGGAAAGAAGGCACTTAAAACACATCTTTCCCCACAGATGCGGAAGAAACTGTGCTTTTTCTTCACGGGTGCACCTGGAGAATGTGTGAAGAAAACAAAATAATCAGGACTAAAAATACTGACACTCCCTCCACGGTTTCCAGTGGCATCATCAAGGTTTCGGGAGACTGGTGGGGTGCACACACACACACACACACACACACACACACACACACACACACACACACACACATGCGCGCGCACACACACACACAAATAAGAGGTACTACACACACAGTGTGCTTATTTCTGAGGAGGTTGGGAACACTCGAGGTCAATTGTTAAGAGAAGTGCTTTCACTCAGGAACTTTAATTGTATTATTACTTTTAGGCAATCAGACTAAAAATGGAAATAATCAAATTAAAGAGTCAGCCTTTGATGTCATCTCTCTGATGCTGCGCCTTTGATATATAAATGTAGCCAACAGTAGTACATTTAATGCCACAAACTGCCTCACTGCGGTCACACAATGTGCTGATTTTTTGCCAGAACCGTATCCCATACCATGAAAGGGTTTTGGACGTGATCCTATCATCATCCATGATGACATCGAACATGAAGAAATGTGATGTGGCGTGCTCCTGACTTGAACCTTCCCTTCACCAAGGGTGCACACTGACATCAAGTGGTCAGATGACAACTGTCAGCATTCAAATCACGCTGCGGCTGCCTCGAAGAATAACAGCACAAAATCACACAGGTAGCAGAATTTCTCTGCTCTAGGTCAGTAAAAGAATTGTTTCATCACTCTGTGAGCTTTTTGATTTATAAAGGAAGAAGAAGCCTTTGTATTTTATTAATGCAGCCCTGCTGGGTGGGATCAACATTGCAGACGGAGGTGGAGCATTGCATATTCCTGATAAGGGGGTTGTGAACCAACAGGCATTTACAGGGTGCTTTTCCAGTCATACTGACCATCCAAAGCTCGTTTACACTATAGTGAGCAGATCCCAACAGACAATGCAAACAAACAGGTACAGATATTTGAATGTAATTTTCCCAGCTCCTGCGTTAAGTAAATGCAGTGAACATACGGCGAGCACTTTGTATCCCAGTGGATGTTTCTTCAGCTGCTTAAACTCATAACGATGACTACAGCATTTTTTAATCTGGTCACCCTAATTCACCCACACATATAGTACTTTCTGGACCACCTATACATTCAAGGATTTTCTAGAAAGATGCTGGAAACAATCCCAGCTGACTTTGAATTAGTCTGTTACAGGGAGAGCAGAGACATTCCAACTAGGAACCTTCCTGACGTAAGACGTAAGGGGACAGCACTGCAAACTGCACCACCATTACTTCCCTGCATTATTGTTTGTGTTTTTTTTAAATACACAGGAAGTAACTAGAACACCTGCATTAAATTTGCCAGCAGCAGGTCACAGTTAAATAGTTTCACAGCTCTGTTTTGTGTCCAAAGATGTGAAGGTACGACACAATTCAAAAACCAGTGGCTTAAGCCAGATATGTACTGCAGGTCACGTGGATGTGCTCCTCTGGACATCGGCTCCACACAGAAAATTCTTTGACTTTTACATTGGTAGCTCAAAGTACAGCACTGCAACAAAGACTTTCGCAATACGACTGTAGTCGCCTAACATTGTTGTCTATTTTTTATTAAATTCATGTTTTATGCAACCTTCAGTGAACACCATTTCCCATAAGCCCTGGGGTGTTAGCGAGACACATGTTTCGAGTGAACAGAAACTCATAGAGGAGCTATGGGGACATGACGTCATGACTTTGGCTCTGTCTTTTCTCTGTTCGCCACTGAGATCCTCCATCACTCAGAAACGAATCATTAACACTGCAGCTCATCTCCCCAGCCGGCCGCGTATTAAGGTGTCGTGTGGAAACAAAGTTTTCGTGAAGCGTCAAAAGAGGAGCGAAGCAGGAAGATTCATTTCCATATATACATGAACATTACTGTAGATCGGTTTCTCTCAAAATAGGAACGACCTAGACAAAAAAAAAGAAGACACTTCCTGGGGGAGAGACGAAGAGGAAGACGCGGAATGAAAGGGAAGGAGTGCTGAAGATGAAGACAGAAAGAGGAAATGTTTGAGGCTCCAGTCTTTCTCATTTGAAACCGTCTCTTTACTGCCGGACTCCCGGGTGGCTTCCACGAGCATTTTATGTATAATTTAATGTAATGCGCGGAGATAAAACCTCCAATAAAGGCCGCGCTCTCTAAGCTCTTCACAGCACATTACGTTTTATTCATCAAATTAGTTTTAGTTGGTTTGGTATCCCCTGAGCCGTCTTTAAAAGGTTTAGATGAAAGGACTGCATTAATTTTGCCACTAATCAGTTAAGTGACAGCTCCAAGTGACAGCTCTGCACTCCTTACCCTCAAAAACCTTGCTGCAAACACTCTCGCCATCCATGCTGTCCCCATTTGCTCCTTGCACCGATCCGCCGCGCACATTTCACACTTTCTCCTACATCTTCTAATGTTTCTTTAAATTTGACACCGTGTTATATGATACTAGATTAAAATCAGCTGTGAGATGATTACAGACCGGCCACAAATGTGACCTGGCATGTTTAACGTTAAGGCGTAACGGTTAATGATGAAGCAAAGGGACTTATTCTTCACGGGGAATTGAGCTTTGTGAAACAAATTAGAGCAGAGTGAAGATAATTGGAGCTAATATTTATAATTCTCCAGGCAGACATTTTAGTTTGTTAATGACCGACTAAACCCCACAAAGAGCAGTTTAATGTAGTGTTTCGACAGTGTCAGGAAGCTTTCGTGGTTATGATTCAGAGCCACAACACGCTAAACTTCTGTATTTAACCCTGAAGTCACCAAACTAGTTTAGGGACTAAAATGACCGTCATAATCCCATTCGATTTTGTACAGTAAAACCTTTTTTCTTTAATTAACACAGCTGTTTGCTCTGCTCCCATACCAATGTGAAATTCCTGCAAAAATTTGTAGGCACACAGGACATTTCTCGAGCTCCCCCTTTTCTTTTTATTTTGCTTCCTAGGACCAAGACAAGGAGTCATTTTTAAAATGGTCTTGAGCAATAGTTCTTCTGTTTTTTTCAGTTACTCTATGGACATTGGCTGCTTATTCTCCCATTTTCAGTCCAGTCCTTGCATCTGACAATTTTCAGAGGTTTTATTTGATCTTTTTTCACTGAACTAACCCAAACAAATCAGACAACTTAGCAAAAAACGATTTCAAATTGCATCCTTGGGCATTCGTTAATAGCAAAAAGCTACTTTGGCTGATCTGTTATTCGCAAAGGCTCACCACAGCAGGTAGCTCCACATGTATGATTTGGCAAATTTGTTTTACATGAAATGGCCTTGTTAATATTAGATTCAAGGTCTTTCACTTGTTAGGCAAATGTGTAAACCACTAAACAACAGAACCACTACTTTATGTTCTAATTTAGCTGAATCGATAAAAAAAGAAAACTGGGCAAGTGGAGGACAATAAAGAAGTTTTAGGCCTAAGAAACTATCTATAGCATATAGTATTGTAAAGTCATGTCCTTAAGAAACAGGAAGCAACGGTTCACAGAAGCCTCATCAGAAATGGTCTCAGCAGAATTTACAGCTGTCATTCCTAAGGAAGGGAAAGAGGAAGAAAAGGCTGAGGAATGCCAAATGACACAAGAACTGGATTGCCTCATAGCAAGAAGGTCCTGAGTTCAATTCCACCATCAGGCCGAGGTCTTTCAGCGTGGAGTTTGCATGTTCTCCCCGTGTTTGTGTGGGTTCTCTCCAGAAACTCCGGATTCCTCCCACAGTCCAAAGACAAGCACTTAGTGGGGATAGGTTACCTAAACCCTAAATTGCCCATAGGTGTGAATGTGAGTGCGAATGGTTGTCTATGTCAATGTGTTAGCCATGCAACAGACTGGTGACCTGTCCAGTATGTACCCCGCCTCTCGCCCTAAGACAGCTGGGATAGGCTCCAGCGCCCCCCAAGACCCTGAAAAGGATAATCGGAAGCAAATGGATGCACATATAACACCATCTGCAAAACATCTGATTGGCAACAGCTTAATTTTTTAGAATGAAAATAATCTTAAACACACTACCAATGCAGTAAAATATACCTGAATAGAAAAAACACACAATGGAGCACTAAGAGTCGTGGACTGGCCTCCAAAAGATCCCAGACCTCAACATTGTTTTAGCAGTGTGGAATCACGCTGACAGAGAATGAAACAAAAGGCAGCCAACATCCAAAGAAGAGCTTTGATTGTCCTTTAAGAAGCCTACCTAAAAGAAGACTACTTAAAGAAATGACAAAAAAAGCTGAATAACAAAGTTCAGTCTGTGTTGACGAATAAAAGTCAGACTAAATATTGACTTTCAAGCTTGGCAGGATAGTACAAACACTGTTTTTGCCTTATGTAAAGTATTTCCATGTATTTTTGCACATTTCAATTAATCACTGCACCTAATTTAAATTTTCCAGAAAAATGTAAAGAAATGAGGGGTGGGTTTTGCACATTAATCAACTGATAATCGTATTATTTTTGAATGTCATTTTTTGAATGGCTACTCAGTGACTCGAATCTTAAAGCTTAAAGCTTAGAAGGCACGTTTTACTGTTGGAAGAAATGAGCGGACTTACTCCAGCAGGGAGCGCTTTGGGAAGCTGAAGGTGCCGTGGGAGATGCGGTCCACAAAGTTAAGCGGGATCCTCTGCATCTGGTCACAGTTGAACATCATGAAGTCGTACTTGAAGACCAGGAGAGATAATTCTGTGATGAGAACGATGCGCTCCTTTTCATTGTTCCAGTGATCCACTCTGAAACAACCAAACAGTGTGTGAGCAAGAACAACTGTCACCAAAAGAAAAACAGAACGCCCTGAGAACACATGGAAAATCTCTCATACTTTCATATAAGCCAGAAAAAAGCAGGTTTTTAAATGTTAAATAAAAAAATATTTCAGTTTCAGTATTCAAATATTACAATGTCAGCAATCAAACCGCTTCCAACAAAAGGTATTCTTATGTTATTTTGCTTTCACTGACTCGTCATAGTCTTGTTCAAGTAAACTAACTTGTTTATTCACCTGCTATAAAGATGGATTAGCAGCATTGCGGTATTAGGAAATAGCATCAGCAATAAGAAAATCAATCTCACTCATTTATTACTTCACTAAAAACCTTTCAAAACAAAACACTTAATGAAATGTTTTACATTTTTCATTAGCGAGTTTAAAAAATAAGCAAAAAATAGCCAAAAATGATTGGAATTCTGGAGGTCATATAAAGTTAACACACACGCACACATATTGTAGAGCTGCTCAATTATGTACTCTTACAGTTCACAAAGTAAAATAAAAATGCCCTGGGCAAAGATCATACAATATGGATGTAAGCATTTCTGAAGCCCTAAATTTTTACTGGAAAAATGGGCTTTCTTTTATGCCCTCAAAATGTCTCCAAAAATGTTTGCAGTACTAACAAAAAAAAGCATCATTAAACACACATACATCCACACACTCCATCCCTCACCGCTGTGCAAACAGCTAATTCATGCTGGCATGGATTCTCTCGGAGAAGCTCCCTTTCTTACAGCCCACTGAGCTGGGTGCACGTGGTCACCTCAGAGTGAAACACTCCTGATTGCTGCTGGCATCCGTAAGCCAGAGAAGACAGTTCACTGAACAGCCAAAGCTTTATAAAAAGGTGTGGGTGAAGAGCTGTGACTGTGCTGATGAAATGAGTTAACCTTGACTGGGCACGGGCAGCAAGCATGCTACAGATGTGATGCAGACATCCACGGTCACACTGTGGGTGGGCTGACATGCTGTTAAGCACTCGAACCTGACACAACAAACTGTTGGTCAGGAAGAAGACAGAAACCGACAGGAAGTACCTCTGCAGGACGCTGCACACTGTTTGGTAGGGTACATTTTGAAAAATTGTTTGTTTGTTTTCTTTCCACTAGCTTTTGCTACAGCTAGCAGACTGTTAGCATAGCTTAAAATCTCAAAGGAGTTGGTGAGTGGCCGTTGATCGATGAGCTCAACTGCGTTGCTTAAAACTGAGATAAATATCTATCTATCATTACCACAATTCACACAATTTCCCAGACATGTCTTTATCTCTGGTTGCCACATTGCTGCTGGTTGCCGCCCCTTCAGAAATATGGTTGCATACAACTCTAAGCTAAATATGAAGGCACAGTGGCTTCTAAATGGCTTGGCTTATCATGAAGATTGTAAAAAGAGACAAGTCTACCTTGAGACAATGAGCTAAAAGTAAAGCCAGCTAGAAAACAGGACAGACCAGGTTTTATCTCTGGACAATCAAAAGAAGCATTTAATTGCCCAGATTTACCCAAAGTATGTAAAGTATGTCTTTAAGTAACTTAAAGAATCTTCCGGGGCCTTTCTGAAAATTAACTGATAGAAAATAGTGTAACTAACATTATTTCTCTCATTTTTCCTACATAAAAAACACCACCTAGTGTATTTTTAAAAGATGGCCCTATTATAAGAAATGTACAGCAATTGAGATGACTCTTTGTAAAGCAAGTGACAACCTTCAGCTAAGCCAAATTTGAGGAATTTCTCATGCTTTGCTGACATAAGTCTTCGGCCTCCCTTGGGGCAAATTCTGCAGCAGAGTCGCAAAATTACCGCATAATGCACTCTTTCTGTTGCTTGAAGTCCTACGCTGGCTTCTATGGCCATGATAACAGCGGGCCAAATGTAGGACAGGCGTTAACGTGCATGTGTGTGTATGCACCCAGAACCGCATAAACTGGGATGCATTATTCATTCTCACATGGCCAGCCTTTTAAATGTTTCCTGAAAGCTTGTGCAGGAGTGATGCAACCTGACATCACATCGAGTGCACTTTGTAAATGTCTTGCAGTCACTTTGTGTTGCTCTGCGTTCAATCACTATCTCTGCTTGAGATTAAGAGGTATTCGAGGAGGGTTTTTTTTGGCTTTGATGAGAACAGAAACATTTGGAAATGTAGCAAAAATAAAATATCAGCTGTCTTTCCATTTATCCTGCGGATGCACACAAACTCCACAATTCATACACACATTCATACAAACACTTTTTCCTACGCCTAAGTGTTTTAGATGAAAAACCCACACATTCACATTCTGATGAGCGCATTAGGAGCAACTCGGGGTTCAGTATCTCGCCTGAGGCTACTTTGGCATGCAGATTGGAGGAGCCGGGGATCAAACCACCATTCTTCAATCAGTGCATGACCCGCATTACCTCCTGAGCCACAGCCACCTATTAGCTGATCAACCTCCGTGTGGCGAGACAGGAAAGGCTAGCGAATTAGCAGCAACTGAACTTTCAAAATAAGTGCAAATAGACTATCCACTAGTAAATCGATCACATCGTTCTCTCAAAGACATGAAAAACTTACAGTAACTGGAATACACCTGTGTTCAAGTTTGAGTTAGCTAGGTCAGGACAGAACAGAATATGATTTGAATGAATTCATATGAATGAACACAATATGAAATTGCTCATTTATTCTAGTGTTTTCAGTCATCGATTATCAGGGATGGGTACTCTCGGCCATTTGACCATAGAACTGAAGAAGCTTCTCGGATGAGAGGTGAAACGTCTTC
The DNA here is from genome assembly GCF_036321145.2 of Pelmatolapia mariae. Classification (NCBI taxonomy): domain Eukaryota; kingdom Metazoa; phylum Chordata; class Actinopteri; order Cichliformes; family Cichlidae; genus Pelmatolapia; species Pelmatolapia mariae. Next base: position 37,664,556 of record NC_086246.1, on the reverse strand, counting down.
AAGCAACTTAAAGAAGTCCAGACGCTTTTCTTTGCAAACTCCTTAGACTACGATGACCTGGATGACTCTGAACCTTCACAGACAGGGATGGGTAATTAATTTTCACAAAGGGCTCTGTGTGAAACTGGGACTGCTGTAGAGAGCAAAAACCAAGAAGCTTATCAATAAATAAAATTAATATTGAGCAGAACCCAGTTTAGATTATTTGTGCGACCCTCCACAACAGTCCCAGCTTCTCATGGGCCCCTTGGGAAAATGAATGACCGACCTCGATATATAAAAACAATTCAAACGTAAAAGCTGATACAACATTTAAATGGATTTTACAAATGACTTAGGCTTAGGTTAAAGCAAACAGCCCTGACTAGCAGAACACATCCTTTTATACATGTTGCAGCACTTTGGGTGTCATGTTTCCTTTCTGCTCTTTAATGTATGACCTCTTTTACTTTGACTTGGTTTCTACTGTGGGTTTATTTCCCTTTTAGTCCAGGAAAACAAACTTATGTTTAGTCACAACTCATTTAGTGCCACCTCTTTTGTCCAGTCTGGTTATACCAAAACAAATACATTCAAAAAAAGACTTTTAAATTCTTTTGGTACAAGTGTACTACTATATTATAATGAATTATTAGCCTTTTATTAAACATTTGATAGTGTTTCTAAATGCTAAATGTGGGTGATGGTGTGGGGGTGAGGGTAAAGCTAAAATGTTGCCAGAAATGATAAAAGGTTTTCACTTGGCGCACAAGGCGCTGCGCACACAAACATGGAGGTGTATAACAGAACATGATCTCATGAACTCACTCTGCCATCAGCCAAACGCTGAGAACGCTGCCATCTACCTCCTCATTCACCAGAGCTTCAACGTCTTTGATGGCCTGATTCAGAGTGCCAGGCTGAGGAGACAGAAATGCACGGGTGTCACTTTCTAATTTTCCATTGTGACAATCACAACGTGTGCACAGAAAGCTTAAGGGGTAATCTTTGAGGCAGATGTGCAGCTGGGACTAGTAAAATGTCAGCGTGTGTGCGTGTCAAACAAAATCACAATAAACACAAGCATGAAGCCCGGGCGTGTGAAAATGTCTGCGAATGAAGAGAGCCGAGCGTGTAGAAATGTGAGTAAGTCAGGTATTTGAACACACGAGGGAACACTCCAGCGCAGAACACACTGTCAGCTGTGAGCGTTTCTGGTTTTGAATGCTCTGCCAGTCTTGCACTTTATGTTTTATTATTTCAATGCCAAGCTGGAGAGAGTGAAAAGATTAGGAGTTCATATTGAGGTGCTCTTGACAGTCATTCTGTAATCTGAGGATGGTGCTGAGCTGGCCTGGCAACATGGCAGGTATGACTGATTTCCCCTCAAAATCCAAAACAACAGGCCTCCAATGAACAGAATCTTAGCGATGCTGATAACGTTCAGCTTGTTGTTGGTACTTTTTTTTTGAGTAAAAAAAGGTATTTCAGACTATATACTCATTTTTTTCTAACATAAACTCACCTTTATTATCTTTGGTGTTATACAGATTATTTACATGGTTCTGTTGAAACCTTTGCACACTTTATACTTTATCGTTATTTAAAAATAAAGGTTTTAATGACGTTACCCAGGTGTGTGGTCCACTCTGGGCTGATGAGTTTAAGCCACAGACAGGAAACAGCTTAGGCATGGTTCAACCACAAGTTAAGTACGGGACGAAAAACAGGAAGAAGCTTGCTCCTTCGAGCCAGATGAGCTATTTTGTCATATGGAGTCTATGAAATGACAAATTATATGTAGTGTCTCCTAAATATAGTAAATAAAGAAGATAGTGTATTAAAAAATGAAAGTCTTCTAAATAAAAGTCTAACCCAGGTGTCAGTGCGCTTACAGAAATGTGTGACATATTACTGGGAGCACTTTGTATCAAAGAGGAAACGCTGATGATATTTTACCCTTAACACGAAGAACTTCCTTAGTTTAAACTGGTCCAGGGTGGGCTCCACCAGTAGGTGACGGCCCTGGGTCGAGGTGGTCAAGCTCTCCGCTGGCCGCTCCTGCGCGTCCCCTTTGCGGCCAGCAGCTGGCTGAGAGTCCTCCGGAGGGATCGGAGAGGAGCTGAGATCAACCTCCTCCTCCGCCTGCTGCTGCTGCTCTTCACTTCCTTTAACTACTTCATCCTCCGCGTCTGCCATGATGAGGCTTCACAACTCTTCTGTTAAAAGAAGTCAGAATACTGATGTGCCTGGATCTGATTCTGTCGGCGCCTTCCCAGCGACGGCTTTAAGAATTCCTACACGCAGTTTTTCCGAATCGATACTTAAGTCGAGTTATTCTTAGAAGCTGGTAATACAGGTTTCTTACCTCAGATTATAGATGGCGCAGTACGTGTGGAAAGGTACAGTAAGGCAGGAGCAACAGGTGCACGACTTCCTTGTTCCGCGCCCAGTGTTTGTTTTGAATGGCGGCGGACAGCAGCGCTCACAGGCCTCACGTTTGCGCACATCCGATTTACACAGACAGCGCATGGTCTGCGCTTCTGACAGCACTGGAAAGTCAAGTTCATCTTTTAATTTATAACTGCAGTGCACAGAATGGCCAGTGGAAATCAGAATGAAGTTCATTATCTGCAATCATATGTGTGATATTATTGGATCAAAATTATGGATCACTTCATTATATATAATTTTGTCCTCTGCAGATGCTTTAAATTACTTATATACAGCTAGGTAGCTTTATTTTTTTATAATATAATATTATAAAACAGTATATTTATATTTTAAAATCTGAAAATTTTTAAAATATAAATATATTGTGATCAAATAACCACTATTATTAAATAAGCAATATTAATATTAAATAAGTCCAAATACAGCTGTACTGGTTGTTCCACGCACTCATCCATCCAAAGATTAACAGTACTCAACGAATTCAGTGGCATTAGTGGGACTGGTGTCACCCCATGTGTGGACACGCCCCTGTTGTTGTGACTCACACTGACTTCACTTACAAATTGCATGGACAGATTTAATTAAGGGGTCCATAGAGCAAATATTTTGGCACCCCATTCACTTAGCTTGTTGTGCTCCCTGGAGTGAGGCAGCATAACTGACATGAAAATTATATTGATGTAATTTTTCTGAAGAAAACTTTGTCCTCCTCAGTGCATCACCATAAATTATATGGTACTGTCTGCTGGTTGGTTTGTGAAATAGACCCAGCTTTTAAACAGCTGGTTTGAGTTTCGGACCAGTCTGATATATACTGATTCTTGTCTATCTACACAAAATGAAATGCTTTCAGCTTTAAAGGGTGTAAAAAATACATGTTTCGAAACTGAAGAGGCTGGCTTTCGCTTTAAAACCTCAACGGCTCAATTTTCTTGGTTGCTAGGGTGATGTATCGGCATTGCAGCCTCTCAAAAACGTATGTACTGTACCTGCCTTTCCAGTTGTGCCAACTGGCATGAAAAAATGGGACAGTTTGTGTTCCTGAACATGAATAACTTTTCGTGACTAATTTATTTGCCACGAGAATGGGCTGAAATGTAACATAATATTGAAAAATGATACTAATGTGCACTGAAAGCTTTAGTTCTAATTAGAGATGCAAACCGTTTCCTAACCCTTTTATTTTACAGTCTTTTACCAAGGGATCTGTGAAACACTGGTCTTTACTTTGACCTGTTTAAAGTGTAGAAACTCAGCTGAAACTAGACTGTACTGTTTTCATATTTATTATGCAGGAGGTCTGCCTTTAAGTCATTACAACACACTGAATCTCTAACCAGGTTTCGAGTGATTAGGGCTGGTATTCATTTCTGATAGACTTTTCTGACACTCCTGGCTATCATAAACTACAGTGCACACAAACACACACATTCATTTCACATTAATGTGCTTAAGGATGTTTAATTACTGTTAAAACTTTAAGGTTTGCTGACACTGCTGTACTTAGTGTAATCACCTCAGTCTGCACTGTACATATCTGAACCATACTGTATGTGGTATGTAAATATGAACCATAATGCAGGGGTGTGATATTTGACTTTACAGGTGTAACTGATAAAGGGGATGTAAGTATACAATGCACAATGATTGGACTGATGTATTAAACTGCATTAGTATTAGCCTGGAGTACTGAACAAAAAGGCAACCAAGAGCTGGTTCTGTGGAGAAAGGAGGTTTTTGTTATTGTAATCGCCACAATCCTGTTTAAGTTTACAATCAGGAACAACATAGAAGTGAAGAAGCTACCAGTTAGGCTCAACACGATCCTTTTAGTTTGCTCAATATTTCTATCGCAGAATGAAAACTGCAGAATTGTTGCTTTGGTTTTATTTAAAGGCAGCTTGGTGGGAAAAGTTGATTTCTGATTAGATTAGACTCTCTGCTCTTTTGTCAAACTGTGTTTTTCTGCTGCTTAAAAAAGCTTTAGATTGCTTTGAATTTCCTCTCCTGAGCTTATGTTTCCATCTTGACATTTTCCTAAAATACCAGTGAATGGCATTCGTGATTTGGCTGGACAATAACACAATCAAGCAATTGTGGGATGAACCAGATCACTGAAAGCGAATACGACTTTTTCCTCCCACAAATCCTTGAATAGCATCACCATTTAAACATCAGTCTGCGTGTGTGCTAATGTTTTCTGACAAAGCATACTGTTAAGGCCACTCAGCCCCAATCATAACTCTGTCAGGGAGCTTTTCCAACGTCTTGTCAGGAGTTTAAAACCAATCCAGTCGTAATCTGCGGCCGTCAAAGAAATGCAGACAGATTTCTAAAGGCGTCCTTTCTGCATGGCTGCTTAGCTACTCCCACAGACTGCAGCTGAGATTTTCATGCTCTTTAGTGTTGAGTGAATGGCCGGTAGCTTTCAATCCAAAGCTCTTTTTTTTTTCTTTTTCTGGTCTGCAGTTAAGTAATTACCTCTAATCAATCCATAGCTCCCTTTTCAGTAATGGTTTAATAATCAGTTTCTAAAAAATAAAAAAAGAAAAGAATAAAAAAGTGTGGTGCAAGAGTCTACATTCAGTATTCCTCATAAATCTTGATCTCACAGATAACTTAAAGACCAGAGCATAACTGAATCGCTGAGCTGGTGTCAGGCTTAAGGAAATATATCACTACATATCAATTCTTCTTTAAAACGCTTTACGTAAAACGGTGAACTTAGAAACCCCGTGGCCCCGATGCATCACATCATTCGGAGGAGTGAAGATAAGAATAATCCATATTGTTGTATCTAGGCCAAGTAATCAACACTGCATATAAGGAAATGCTCACTGGTGCCAAGCTGTAAGCATTCCACTTGGCAGCACCATACGTCTCTTTAAGTTTCTGATTCAGCCTGTACGTACACTTCTTCAGGGCTCTCCAAAGACACACATGTTTATCAGTGCTGGAACTGACCATGAATTAATAATAAGTTAAATAATACATGCCATATTTTAGCGAATGTTTTAGTTAAAACATTGCCGCATATAATGCACTATAATGGCATGGTGAGTTGCGTAGCACGTGTTCTCCTTTGTAGCTAAGTGCAGTTAATGTTCACCAATAATTTGAGTATGTAGCATTTTTCAGATGCTTTTATGTGTTTACTGTTGTAGAGGATGCACCCTGTTCAGCTCAAAGGGGTTAATGAGTTGCCTGTTATGCAGATGGTGACATTTTATTATCATTTCAAGTAGATATGTTTAATTTTTGTGTCAAATCATGACACACTGTATGAAAGCACATCTGATGGGAGGGGTCTATAAAGAGAGATAGAAATGAAATGAATTAATACCCTGCAGGTTTAAGTTGTAGTCACCAGTTTAGTTGGAAAAATACTACAACTTTTGTTAGTGTTGTTTTGGCATGGCGGATACCACAATACTACAGTACCCACAAGCCCGGGTGCAGCTCTGTGGAGAAGCAGCCTGTCACTGATGCAAATCAGTATGATAAGAATTTCAAAACACTTTGTGCTACAGTTGTTCACCAAACATAGAACAGAAAAAATTCAGTTCACCGCATCAGCTTTATACGTCACCAACATGTTTAAAACACGTATGAGAGGTTCAAGTTCCCGTAAAGATTTACAGAGACCAAGACTCTGCAGACTCAAGCTGCTCTTATTCACAGAGCATCAAATGCTGCTGTTCTGTCAAAGCTACTGGGCTCTTAATACTGCCCAAAAGACAAGTGTAAGTTCTGTGAGACAGTTTCCAACTCCCACTTTGCTCTGGGTTAGCACTATTTTTCAGCAAATAGTATTTATGCGCTGGGATGTATTTTAACCTCTTTCTAAACCTTACCAAGTAGTCTTTGTGCAAAAACACAGTGCATACAATACAAAATTAAAGCAAACAAAGTGCAAAACACGGTGCTCTCAAATAGGATGTGTAAAAATGAAATGTTTCTTCTTCTTCTTTTTTTTTGCAGAAGCAGTGTGTAAGCATATAATGTAACTAAAAACTCTGTTTTATCTTTATTAACAGTGTACAAACTGCAGAGGACAGTGTAACCTGTCAGTAAGTGAGGTTTCTCAGGACAGCATCAGGCCTGTGGTCGCTGTTCCTATTTCTAGTCTCTGCAAGATAATACTGTGACTGAATGAGCGGACATTTGAGTGGGTGGGTTTGTTTAAATTTAATGTCTTAATTCGTTTTTTTTTTCTCTTCTGAGGTGCATCTTTGCATCCAATATAAAATATTAACAAGAAAGACAGTGAATTAATTATATAGCTCAGTGATTGCCATGTTACATGTGTTTGAAAAAAAAATGCTTTGTCTATCTATGTGAATCTAGGCCACAGAGTTGTCAGTGAGATGACATTAGATCACCTTACAGCTTGAACAAGACACACAAACATGTCCACGGGAACCCACCCTTCATCTTCAATGCTTTATGTGCATGGAAGTAATTCAATTATGTCCCAGCACGTTTGTGTTTGTTTATCCATGTCGCAGCAAAACCTGATTTTGCTCCCCTGAGATATCACACGGGATAAGCAGATGTTGCACCTCCACGACCCCGTAAGTTCCAAAGTCATGATCTGTGTGTGTCCGTGTGTGGTGGCTTGCTGAGGCGTAGCATCAGTGGCAGCTTTTTTCCCCCTGCTTAGCCTGTGAGTAATGTTCAGACCAGAGCGCAGAGGCTGGGACATGAGGGTTCATTAACTCAGCTGAAGCCTGATGAGGTGGAAAACTCCTAACCTCCAATGTTTTAGCCCAGCAAAAGCTCCACGAAGGGACTATAATTTCACATGGCATGGTAAACGGCCTGACTTCTTTCTTTTTCAACCACTGGTAAACAGATAATAGGAAACACACCAAAAGTAAAGGTGCCTTTTAGTCAGTGCAAACATACGATTTGAATACTATGCAAAGCGGCATCAGGTTACTTTCTGCTTTATGTAGGGAACACTTCCTGGCTTTGCAGTAAATAACGCGGTTGAGGATTGCTGTATGTTGAAGGTGTAGCACAATGTGACCACAGTGTTTACGTCTTAGAGGCTCCAATTGTTTCACTTAACCTTGAGTGGTAAGACCAGCAGGCTGAGGTCTGACCCGTCAGGTATGGGTCAAGATGAAGTTGTAGGTCAACAATGTAGCGTTTCAGGAGAGTGTGTTTGTTGTCTGGCGAGCCCGAAAGTGATATTACACACACAAATCAGAGTGACAGGTGGCTGTTATTTCTCAGAGATAAAAGCTTCAATGCCCCGACCTTCTCAGTCCAGATCTAAAACAAAGTTTCACATGGGTCACAGGCTCACATTTAGGGTTAAGAAATAGCATGCAACACTACTGCCGTGTTCAGCTCAGAGTAGAAATACTTTCACTGAGAAAATAAAACTGTATATTATGAGTTTATTTTATTTGACAGAATAATTTCATGAAATTTGTATATTGTCTTTGTTTGTGAGAGTTCAGTGTGTCCCAGTCTGACGCTACAGCAGAGGTGGATAGCTTAAGCAGCAATCGCAGTCTGCTGCAGAGTAGCCATTCCTGTTATACTTCTTTAAAGTGCGTATGTGTAGTGCATTGTAAGTGTTATGTCCATGTTATCTCACACACATCTAAGCAGAGCCTCGTGCTCTCCATCTAGCTGCAAAGTTTACACCACTTGGTCCAAAAGAAACTATAATTCACCTTTTCCTCTCGTGTATTAGCAAAACAGCTGGCCTGTTAACACCAGAGGACACCCTGTGGTATTGCGAAACAGCAGTTTCATAATCTGAGAATTTGGACGGGTTCAGATGTTACCCGTCATGCTGTTATGCTACTGGTCACCAAAACACATTGACAGCAAATTACTTGATAATGAAACGTATTTACAAGACTACAATGTATTATTTATAATCTATATTATTTATTCCTCATCTAGTTTTCTATTCTTTCTTCTTCTTTTACTTAACAAACCTTCAAAATACATTAACAACAGTTGGTAATATAGCCTAACTGGTGGGTTTTTTGTTTTTAACCTAACTGTTTTTTGGACTTTTTTTGTTGCTCTAATGTATTTATTATTAGATATTCTTATTTAAATGAACAATGTGGGAACAGATTAGAAACTTTAGTAGTTCTATATATTGTTTACAATGAACTGTCCTGTCAAAGAATTGACTTGAAAACAGGTCAGTTAGCTCAAAGTCTCACTGTGCTCCATAAATATGGTAATCATTTGGTAATCAAGTCAAAGTCAAGTCAAAAAGACTTTATTTATCCCCAAGAGGCAATTAAGACACACAAGACAAGTCTATGGAAGCGTGTGCTACAGCTCTGCATGTTTCTATTGTTACAGTTTGGGAACTGTTCCTGGGTTTCACATCAGAGCCAAGAAACAGATTCGGCCTAGTCTGGACCTAAGACAATGTCTTAATCTTATTCTTTATTGGACGTAAGCCATGATTACTACAATTTACTGTCAGAAGAGTCTTAAAAGTTAGCGTAAACATGTTTGTGACAGCAAAATAGTGCAAAACAGCTTCCCACCAATGGAACAGGATTAATTTTTTCTTTGTTTTGGCACCATTTGGTGGTATTATTCAGAAACAGGTCAGCTTCAGAGTTTGACACTATAAGCAAGGTGATAGCCTTCTGACGTTTTATATATCACAACATACTAAAAATCATCTGGTCCCTACCGGTTTGGAAAATTAGATCAAATAAAACCTGAGGTGAACAACACCATACAGTATGACATGACACCATGTCATTTTTTTAAACTAGGCTAAAATGCAGAAGCAATGTGTGAAAAACAAGGTACACCCTAACTGCTTCAGTAGGAATTAAAAGGATAAGTAGCAGCCAGGCGCTGCTGATCGGATGCACTTGATTAAGTGATCATCAGCAAGTGTGAGCACCTCTATAAAAGCAGATTTTTTGACAGTTTGGTGGTCCGTAGGAACCAAAAAGACATCAGCAATGATCTTGCAGAAGGTCTATAAGGTCATTTCTCTAAACCATTTGCAGTCTGCTACTTCACACTGACAAAGATTATTCACAAACTAGAAAGAATTCAAGTCAGTCACCATCCTCTGCAGGCCTCAGGTAGCAAGTTCATGTCCGCACATATAGAAACAGACTAAACAAGTATGGCTTGTTTGCAGGGTTGCCAGGAAAACGCCTCTCCTGAAAAGAACATGGCAACACTGCTTAGGTTTACAAAGCTGCATCTAAACAAACCACGAGATTTCTGGAGCAATGACCTTCGGACAGGAAAAACAAGAGCGGAGATGTTTTGGTCATAATGCACAGAACACAAACACCTCATACCAGCTGTCAGAGTGATGATTCCAGCTTACAACCCAACTGAAATGTGTGGTGGGATCTCAACAGAGCTGTGCATAAACAAATGCATGCAAACCTCAATGAAATTTAAACAAAGCCGTAAAGAAGAGTACGCCTGAGGTTAGATGGAAACGATTTTAGAAGCTGCAAAGAATCGGATGAGTTTTATTTTATTATGTCCTGATACGTTAAACCTTCGAATTCACAGAGGGTGTGCATTCTTTTACAATGACTGTGAGTGCATATGAAAACAGGCATTGAGGTGAGAGTAATTGGAGGTTTTGGTGTTCCTTTGTGTGAAACTTTTAGCGGGTGGAGTACCTCTGACCAAGGACTCGCTTTAACTTCCGTAGCGTGTTTCCATTATTTGCCTCGGATCCCTTTCATATAACGTGTGTAAATAAATACAGCACTGATTCAAGCATGTAAATCTTCTTTACTTCTAAATGCATTTGAATTTATGACATTTTATTCATTTTTAAACACAAAGAAGCAAAGGATGTTTTATGTTTTCAAGCTCGTCGCCCAAGGCCTCAGGTAACAAACGAGAGTGACACAGAGTGGGGTTTTTTCTCAGAGATCTCAGACAGATAAACAGTAAAAGTAAAAGAGTTTTTCAGTCCACATCATTTCATTGTTCCAAGAACAGCAACAATAGAAAAGCAGGGAAAGCTGGCTGGCTGTTTTTAATAAAGCCCTTCCTTAATTACACCATCTCTTAAAAAGTTTGTACATTTTTCTTGTATACTTTATATTTCTAAAGTAAATAATCTAAATCCCACACGTAAAGGTTCAGGTAGTGCTGTACTGCTCAATAGCAATCCAATGCAAACCCAGAATTACTCAGGAATTTCTGAAAAATCAAAAGTTTACTTTGAATCTTGAAAACACAGAGATATTATAAAGCCTGTTCAGACACCAAATGTTTCACATGGACTTTTTGTTTCTTTTAAATTATAATTTACTCTTTTTTAAAATCTAGATAATTAATCATTGATAACCTGTGTAATATTATCTTCTTTGAGGCGCTCTAAAGTTAATGTGAGATTTGAAAAAATGATTCTAACTTGGAAAAAATGCCTGAAAAAGTTGGATAGAGGACTTTTTTTGGTTGCGAAAATTCTTCCTTTCTTGCAGCACAATACAAAACCTCTGAGTAAAAAAACAAACAAACAAACAAGAGGCTGAAATCAGTGAGACAATGAGATGCACATCAGTTCGGAAACTTTAAAATGTTAGTCCCCGAGGCTGAATCCAAACTACAGCTGAGTTGTAAATTGTTGGAAAATAACATTAAGCTCTGCACACACTGGCAGTCCAAGATTGTGTAAATGTCACTTAGGTAATAATACATAACACTGGCACTAAATCATAGCAGCAGGAGGGTGTTACAAGCAGTTCAAAAAAGCAGGAAGGAAAAAAAATAACTTCCCATGCCCTATATTTGGGGATAAAGCCATTTTTCCTCCAGGGTGTTAAACCTCAGTTGATACTCATGAGTTCAGTTATGGTGCAAATGCCACGCAGGGCTGAGAGCTGCACGAGTGTACTTAGGCCAACCTTGTGTTTTGTCCAGAGGGAGATGATCCAGCCACTGAGTGGCAGTGTTGTTCCAGTGATGATCCGACAGCCGCGGAAGGAGGAGAGCGGCACCGCGGGGAGCAGATTCATGTCCTACACGCGTGATTACAACATGTTTAACGTGTATTCAAACTCAATTTGTGCTTATTAACGGCGTGACAGCAGACACGTGAGAATGGATGTAAAGCCTCATCGTGGTTCCAGCTCATTGTGAATAAAACCCGTTGACATCCGCATGCCTGTGCTCTCTTTTTTCCCTCTCTTGCCAGCCTGATTCTGTCTCATCTTTCTCACATCACCTCTGACTGTAAAACAGACAAGGCCTCCTGGCATGTGTCATTACCAATCCAAACCGCTTCTCCGTGACGTACTGTGTCACTCTGGACACTCTGACTGCTCTCACTCGGGCCAGCTATGCAGCAGGAAGCAGCGATCAAATATCGTGTAATTCATCAGAATTTGTGATGTTCTGACTCATGTGAGCAGCACTTTAGCCTTAAGCTCAGATTGGCACCGAAAAGTAGCCAGAAAAAAAAGATGATATCTGGGCCTAATGGGAGGAGGATGAAAACCAGAGTGGACTTGATGAATTAAAGGTGGCAAGTAACACATTTAGTCCTAACTGATGCCTTTGAGCAAGGCTGCATATTTTCACCTTCCCCTGTGTAACATAACCACAGTAAACAGTGTGAGAACATTCTCTAAGACTTTCATTTCTACAAAACCGGGGAAGAAATGTGAAACTTCTGCGCACTAATTCTGCGGTTTACTGGCTATTACATCAGGGGAGTTTAACCGAAGGTGAGTAATGTTAGTGGGTTTTCCTGGAAACGTACCCCCTCTGTCACTATGACTGGAAGGATGAAGCCATTAGGCTGCTGGGCTCTCTCAAGAGCAGAGACTGATCTGCTTTTTATCTCTATTTTTTGTAGCTAACGGTTTAACATGTGGTGCAGATGTGTCACCTGCATATACATGAAATCCTCTGGGAAACGCAGACGCATAATTGAGCAAAGTTGCGGCATGTACTTTAAAAATCAGCAACATTTCATCTTAATTTGATGTCATAGGAAGACACTGATTTGCGGGCTGAAATGAGCCGCGAACGGCCCTTGCTTAGGTTTCTCGTTGTCGCAGGTTGTGCCCGAAGTAAAACAGCCATTTAGGAATTCTTTACAAACAATGCCCAACCTCTGCTCAGTGGAAGTTCACAGATTTGTCATGCAATGCCCGCAGGAATACAGTGCATTTTCTGCTCTGCCGCAAATTCGCTTTCTGCTCCACTGACATTCTGTTGCCCGGTTTGTCGGGCAGTGCACAGTCTCGTGTGATTTATCGAGTCTGATTGCGAGATGCGCAGTAATTCGCCACCATTAACAGTGAACAGGCCTTCCTAACGCTTATTGTTCGTTTCCTTGATTTCTTGCAGAGTAAATGTGTTCTCTGCAACTTTCAACATATGCAACTTTATGCTCCGTTTAGTTGACAAACTTTTGTGCGCAATTGCGGAGCATTAAACCAGGAAGGTGCATGTGAAGATGTTGTCTCTGGTACGCCTCCATCACATCATCGCCCACAGTGTCACTTCTAACAGAGGAGAAGGCAGCAAACGCTTCCGTTTCAAGTGATGTCTTTGGGAATGAAAAGGCAATATGAGCGAGAAGCCGGGAAAATGAGGAGGAATTACAACAAGGTAGCCACGCAAGGCACCGGGACTTGGAGATGATGAAACGGAAGCCCACTTTAGAACAGAGAGCCCTACAAATCTCACAAGTCCCCCAGTTTATCAAAGCCAATCCGGGAGGCAAAGCCGCCCCCTTCCCAGTCATCTCATGCCCTCACGCAGCTTCTCATCTCCACAGGGAAGTGAAGTTTGAAACCAGATAAATAGCTCACCCCATTTACCAGCAAGCTCAACACCTTGATTTCCCCTGAATATTTGTTCAGTGTAGCTGGGTGACATCTCATCTGGATTTTTAAAAATTTTATTTATTTATTTTGCCTTTGCTTGTTTGCAAAAAGATGTGCAATTGCTTCTAAAAATAGATCCATTGACCCACTTTTTTTTCAATAGGACTCACTGGTATTGTTGAAGAGAATAGATTGCATCAAAAATATCCACTCATCATCTTTTCAATATAATCTCGAGTTTATGATGATATTGCCCTTTCAGTTAGACGCTCAGCGAGGCCGGCTCGGGTTTCAGGCGTTGGGGTTCGATGATGTGTTTGAACATGGACACCTGGAAAATATTCCTCAGTGAAAGCAGCAACCACACCAGGCTGTAACGTTGGGCTAACCGTCTGCCTTGACCTTTTATAGACATGTTCATGAGCCACGAGCAACGCCAGGCACCTACAGTGATTTCCCCCCAGGGAAATAGGTTAGAAATAGATTTGAAAAACTGTACATATAGGCTGTAGGTTATAAACATATGTTGAGGAGTAAATCTGTTGTCAATGTAAATTATTCTCTTCAGTCATTCAAATACCCTGTGTGCATGGCAACGTGGCAAGGAGCTTTGGCCAAAGGTAATGGATAAATATTCATAGTCTAAATGAATGCATGCACAGTTCTTACATATAAGCCACTCTGAGATTGTAAGGCTCACAAAGGCTTGAAGCTAAATTGTGCAGTTGTGTTATTTCAGACTAATGTTCACCAAAGTCCATCCATCCTTTCCATCCATCTCCTGAACCACCTGTCCTATCCCAGCTGCCTTTAGGTGAGGGGCAGGGCTCAACCTGGACAGGTCGCCAAGGCCAACCAGACAACAGCAGGCTCAAATTCTTGGTGATCAGGTCATATGTCAATCAATAGCATTCTTCACTCTTATTGGAAGTCTCTTCATCTGCTGGGCTGGAAATTGAGAAAAGTTTATTTTTGGTCCCACCCACTTCCTGTCGCCTGTCGTTATTTCAACAATAATTCCTTGAAATCACATAATGCCTTTCACTTCCTCTATTTGCCACATCATTGTGAATCTGCGAGTTGCTTCCAGCTAAAAGCCCCCAGCTCGCAGGCATGTTGGAACCTTCTGTTTGCGAGCATGTTTTTAACCTTTCAAACTTCTGACCCTGGGTGTTCATACTGAACTGGCACATCTGGGCTGATTCTGTCTGTTATCATCGAGTGTTTTCACACAGACGGTTTGAAATCTGGTCCAGGAAAAGAAAAAAACATCTGCCATTGACACAAACATAGCCCAATAATTAGCTTAACTGAAACAGTTTAAAGTACCTAAGGTTTTGAATGTTTTGACTATTTATCTTAAACAGATGCAATAATGAGTTCGATGCACAGACTAAAAGATGGCTGTAGCTTCAAGTCTAAAAACTGTGGCTAATCTAGAAGTGCCTGAAACCTGCTGTCCTTCTAATGGCCAGCAGGAGGCGACTGCAGGAAGCAAGACTTTAAACCAATTAGTGGTGTGGCAGAGATGCGACTCGGCTTGACGGAACGATGTCACGTTGACGTGTTTCCCTCAATTGTCCAAAATAAATTTCTCCCAAGGAAGACAATAAAGGCTTATCTAATCTAATCTCATCTAAGAAGTCTGCTTTTATAGAAGCAAATTGGAAAAGTCTGCCAGTTGCCTTATCTATGACCTCAAAAATACACTCCTCACATTTGTGAGGAGTGTATTTTCCGGTCTTATTGAACCAAGCATGATGTTCACTTCTCAAATTATGGTCCTCATTAGATTAAAAGGGGATGATAACGCAGGGTATGCTGCAGGGTGGGGCCACCTTCGGACTGACAAGTTGCAACCACAGGAGTGTGCAGTGGCCCTGTTTTTAACACATCAGTCACTGTTTAGCTGAAAATAACACAGTAAATGTTAACAAAAAACAAACAAAAAGAGCTAAAAATGAGTTTGACAGAAAAATAAATTTAAAGTATAATAATAATATTAATAACTGACTGAGGGGTAATGGGTAAACACTTGAATTTGTCAATGTCTTCCTTAACGTAATGAAAAGACTCCTGTTATGTTGGTTTCCAGGAACACCAATTATGTTCCTGGGTCAATTTGACCCGGGGCATGTTTACTCATCCAAAAGTGTCAGAAACACTGGCACTGATTATTTTACAATTCTCTTTTGTAATTTTGATTTCTTTCGTTTTCTGTAGTGATGCAGATGACATGTGACATCTCTTCTGTTCTGGGTCAGTCTGACCCGCAACATAACAGGAGGGTTACAGCCAAAAAAGAAGAAGAAGAAGAAGAAGCAGCAGCTAAAAGTAATGAAAAGTGTGCCCTGGTCCAAAGATTCTGTCCTGGGGTTTGATGTTTTTCTTTTCAGATTCTTATGTTTGAGGTTTGTTGTTCTGATTTTTGACGTTTTATATTTTGTGTCTGAATGTTGGATTCCTGTTTTGATTTCTTTCACCCTCTGACAGCTGGAATATGCTCTACCATCCAGGCCTCTCATGTCTTTGGATCTCTGTTTAACTTGGACTCTGATTGAGCCACAATAAGGGCTTGCTTTTATTTGTTCTCTTGTCCTGCATTTGGGTCTGTTGTCTTCTTCTTGTGACTGTGTGACTGTGACTAAACAGAGAAAAGGCATAAAATAAAGTGAAGTCACTGTTGAATCAAACAGCATTATTTAATGTCTGCATTAAATCAAAGGAAATTGGAAAAGACGGTAATGAACAGGAGAGGTGGTGCCGATCAGGTTCTTGGCTTCATCTGACAGGGACGTGATGTTTTTCAGATGGAAAGATTGGGAGCCTCTAACCTACAGAGAAGTGCAGGCTTGTATCTCGTAGGCTGATTAGCTTTGTGTCTGAGGAGAGGTCCAAAGGGGAGGGCGACGAATGGCTCGTATCCAAAACGGTCTGCTTTTAGTCTGACTTTTTCTCTTTCGGGTTGATTTACTGAGAAATCGTTCTCAGGTGGAGTGACAAATCAAACACGGCAAAAGGGAGCTTTCAAAATCTTCCAAAAGGAACAACAAGGATGACAAAACAACAGCAACCACATCCAGCATTTGCACTTTATTATGAGCCTTCCTACATGTTGTAGGATATACACATGCTATTTTTAAAGAGCTGCTAAACCCACATTACCACATCCTCATGAATCGTTCTGGAATAATAAAAACTATACATTTTCTCCAAAGTGAGCTGCAAGTCATCTAATGGGAGCGATGATAGATGTAAAATCCTGGACAACTCCCCTGACACCTTCTTGTAGATCTGAATCCAGACAGTGTGCTCTGAAGTGCTGCACTTTCATGGGAGAAAAAAAGAGGCCTGCTCCTATGGCAACAGAAAATCAGTTAAATGAAGACAAACAGGAGGCCTCTGAACCTCCACCTACGCGCACACTAAAAAACACAACCTCCTTTCACAAATCCATCAATGTGGTAACTTTGTAGACTCGCTGAATGCTAATGGCTCGTAGCATGCAGCGCTTAAATAGGTCACGACTGGGAATAATTGTATTAACTGCTGTAAATAGAAATAAACAGGGAAAAGCGAAGAACAGTAATGGCTCGTCGGGATCTATTCAGACGCTTTCTCAGAAAATGGTGGAGAAGTCTTGAGGGAGGCACTCAGTGTCACATTCTGACTTTTTCTAAAAACTGCCATCTGCTTAAGAAAGCCAATTACAAGCAGAGAGACGGGAAAGAAAGAAAAAACGTCTTCAAGACTGGAAGTTTAAACCTGATAATATTCTTTAGAAAATGAGGCTCAATAATGTTCACTCATATCTGAATAACACAGATAATATGACTTTGAAGCTATTATTGCACTTTTTTTTTACCTTACATCTCTGAGCTATTGTACAGAATGCATTAAAATGTGATTAAATGAGCTGTAATTCAGGGCGAGACGTCGGGAGGACATGAGCAGAACGAATTCCTCGGTCCGCTGTCTCTCTCACTCTGTTTTTGTGGATCTCCAGTGTCAGAGAGTCATGGCTGAAATGACGCCAAGAACGTACTGTTCTGAGCAGCCCACAAACACATGAACATCGGAGGCCTCTGCGGCGAAAACAGCAGGAAGTCGATCGATTCTTCAATCGGCCAAAAGTGAATTCAGCTGCTCGGATGTTCGCACACAAATACGTTTTGCACTCATGCGCTTGAGTAATACCATACCACAGCTGCAGCCACATAAATTCCTAGCAGCAGTTATTTTCTGGGTTTCTTACAAAAATCCCTCGTGTCCAGAGAGCTGCATTTACTCGACAGCACATTCGTAATAGTTGTTGGTCAAGCTGCTCTTCTCTCTCCAGCTGACAAGAGCAAGGTATTCTTTAAATGTTTGAACAGATGGCTCCCGAGATGTCTGGAGGTAAAAATAAAAACATGTGCACGAGGTTTCAAGGCTCAGAATGCCATCTATTCTTCATCCCTTATCTCCTCTGGGATCCTTGCCTGGGGGCTGATGGTTTTGGAAGCACACGCACACTCGTCCAGAAACAACAGCATAATGGTAATATATAATTTTGAGGTTGCCAACAGTATAAAAGCATTCCACTGTGTGCAGCATTGCACATGCAAATCATGACTTAAAAGACCCAAATTATATTCGGAATATCTACAGAAACATCAAATTAAAATTCACTGAGTCAAAACTGAAAACCTCCTTCGGTCTGTACTGAAGACTTCGCGTTCCATTCACTGACAGAGGTACACCGAGATGTGATCTTATACATGTGGCATTAACGCAGCACCAAAGCTTTGCTGGCTGGGGATTGGATTATCCTCTTGCAGCAGTCAAAAATTATTTAGAGAAGACCAATTTTTGTAGTTTTGCCTCTGTACACCACCACAGTGGATTTTAAATAATCAATCAACATGTGACTCAAGTGCAGACTTTTATCTTTAATTCAAAGGCTTTACAAAAAGTATTGCGTTAACAGCCAGTTTCAAACATAATCCCAGTTTTTGAGCCGCAGATGTAATCATGACACGCACTTTCATGGCCAGGTGAGGCCCGTTCACCTGTTTTTGTGGCTCTAAAAATGGGGGCTGTGCATAAAAACGTTTAGTGCAACACTTTTCTGAATCAAAGCTGAAAGTTCAGGCACATCCAGTCCTTGTTCGATTGATGGTACACTGGCTAAATCACAAAATACCTGTGGACCTGACTGTATTTGCACAAATTTAGAAGTTTAGCATCTTTCAGAACAGCAGGGCATCTTGAGAATGACGACCTTTTAATGATGGAGAGCTGAGGAGGCGCAGTAAGCTGTGTTGTGCCAGTGGCTATGTTTACCTGCTCTTTGACAAAAATGTGAGCTTCTTTTTCAGTAACTTTTTTACTGAACGCCGTGCAGTGATAGAGTAGTTTTGTCAGCGGCTCTTCCACAAAGAGCACATATCACACTTTGTGCCGTGGGTCGGCTTTCATACTGAGGGCTACAAAAGGTTTAATTAGTCCAAATGTTCCACACTGGCTAGGATGAACCTCACAGGAGAAAGAATGACTTATTTGCTGAAAGACAATCAAAACCATTTGAAAAGTTTTGCTTGGCTTTTTGGAACTATGTGAAAAATTCTGGCAGAGGTTCAGTCAGAACAGATGATTGGTGCGTACCATGCAGTTTTGTTGTTTGCCCAAATGTGTATTGTAGTGGGTGAAATGGAAGGAGCTGTTTGTTACTTTTTGCTTTATATATATTGCTAAAAAATGTCGTAAATATTTTGGGACATGTAAAGTTTATTCTAAACAGCTCAACATGCGCTCGACCAAATGTGACAAACCAAGAGTTGAGCAGTTTATTCTGCAGGAAGATGAAAAATCCTTACATAATATTACACAGCAGCATCTCTAAGGGTCTACTCAGAGCATCCCCAGGGGCCTGTGGAGACATTACTAACCGTGCTCGAGGACCAAATATGACTCTTCCTCGTATCCTAAATCATCAGGCTGGAGAAAAACATTTGACAGAAAGAAAACACAGATCTCTGCGGTTTTTCAATGTATGCCCGGGGAACGTGCGAGATGAAGACATAGTGTGAAGGGCGACATGTATAAAACATGAGCAGATTGGGAGCGAGGTGAACTCTGAGCACTGCCTTGGAGAACAGACTAAATATGAAGTGTGTGTCTGATTTATGACCCTCTAACCTTTTCACCTGAAGATTCAAAGCTGCCACATTATCTTTTTCAATATCAGAGAAATCTGCGCTGGTTCGCGCTTTGCAAATCCTTAAATTTCTTCTTTTCTCCCTCAAAACAGTACGATGCATTAGCTCACACTGTGTACCTGCTACAAGACAGAGAGGATTGTGCTTTCATTCTCACAGGAGAGCCACTTAGTGCAGCTACAACGTGTGCATCCATCGTCACACGTGGCAACAAAGCAAGCCTTTGTTGTGAAGATACAGCGAGGAGCTTTTCGAAAAAGTAGACCCGGTTGTTGAATGCGTGAATATCATATGTGTGATCCGTGTTAGGGTGTATTTCCCCATTAAGTACAGAACATACACAGATCATTGCACACATTGCTGGAATTCCATGTCAAGTCCTCGCCACTCAACCGATGCGAGATGAGAGAGCTGACGGCTTCGCAGGAAGACACATTACTATTTCAGCTGCTGTTGCTGCTTCCGTGCTGCTGTGCAACCATTTTGAGCCATCCCCGAGTCCTCCTCTTAATTGTTAATGATTTCTTCAAATGCGAGTGGATGTCTCGCACGCTTTCACCCCGAGAAGGCGCCACATTCCGAGATGTAAATCTGAGGTGAAGCCGCAAATTAGCTTTGCGCCGGCTGGTGAGTGGATATTGTGAGAATGCGAGAGCGTGCCGAGAGCGCGAGGGTGTGCAAACCTGAATCAAAGACTAGATTTTCAAAATGACTTTGATCGTGTAGTTCTGAATTATTTACCAGGGAACTGGAAAGCATCTGAAACACGCGCGGCCACTCAATGATGAGGAGGTAACACAAAAAACACGGAAAGCAAGGTTATCCTTTAAAGGGCTTATTAAAGTTTAAATAAGAACAGGGGTGGGCTTCTAACTTGACAGAGGTGACTGTAAATTTCATGTTTTTCACTCAGGTTTTCCAGGAAGTTATTCCAGAGGAGCCGCAGAACATGTAAATACAGTCACTACAATACCACTAAGTCTTAATGCAGGGGACCAGGCATACAGCAAAGGGAGTCCTTTTTTTTTACCTGCAGAGATATAAACACCTGAAGTGAGAAGTTAAATGTAATTAATGTTTTTTTTGTTTTTTTTTAAAAAAAGAGTAATTTATAAAACTAAAACAGTTTAATTAGAACTTACTGAAAACATTTTATTCAGGCTGTAATATATCAACAGTTAATTAACTCAAATGAATTTTAGTCACTGTTGCTGTAAACACATGATTTCACGAATGTGAGTGTCTATCAATCACAAGGCTGCCGGGTTGATGCCTAGCTCACTTCGATTTATTTCGAAGTACCCTTAGACAAGATGCTGAACCCTGATGCATTCAAAGAAAAAATGCATTTCCGTGAATGAGGATTGTAGTAAAAACCACTTTCATGCTTAAACTACAACTGCTTCCAGCAAATAATAAATATTAACTGGCTCATATAATGTTAACTAATTTGTCACTTTTCTACAATAGGTCCTTCTATGAGATAAGCAACTCTGACTTCCTGAAACATAATAATAACATTTTGATCATTAATCACAAGTTTCGTACGTCATGTTTCTGTCATGACTCACAAAGGTCCTGTGGCAAAATTTCACTGCTGTTCATTCTTTGTATGAGAAGTCTGACCGTTCCTGGTTTATAATCTGAGATCTTCACTGATCATTTACAATATATGTCATCTTCTCATTAATATGTATGTTTTATATTTCTGTTGTTCAATAAAGAAATAAAGCTGCAAATATCACTGCCTGTGGGAGTGGGATCTGTGTGAGTTCAGGTTCATCATGCGGTGATTCTTGGGTGGAAAAGATGATGCAAAAAACTAACAAGGAACACTTTATTATTCTTTCTTCCACTGGACACAGCAAAGATTTTCGAGCGGTAAAAATCAAACAGATATTCAAAATATTAAAGAAGTTAGAAGAGTAAAGTTTAAAGGGCAAGAGCAGCAGATTGAGCAATAAAGTTGCTCTAAATAGTAAAGAGTGATGGAGGATCTTCTGCAAAGTAAGCATGTTGATGAGCAAGAAGAATAAATAATCATAATTCCATAATCCCACTAAAGGGAGCAGGGAGGTGTGTGTGCGTGTAGGAGGTTAGAGTGTATCACACAACTGGAGAGTTGTTTATGTCAGTGGGAGGAGGCGAGAGTCATTTACAAGTCTGATGGCCTGTGGTCAAAAACCGCTCCTGAGCCTCGGTTGGTCCTGATTTCACACTCCTGCTCTGTGACGGTACGAGTGTGAAGACACTGCGTTGGAGGTGTGTTGTGTCCCTGATGTTACTGCGTGATCTCCCGGTGATTCTGCTGCGGTAGAAATCTTAAGTAGCGGAAAGGATGCTTGTTGGATGTGTTCTGGAGTTCTGTTTTTTCCCTGAACAGAGAGCAACCAGGCCTGGGAGGTGTGCTGAGTTACGGCTTGCATATTGTTTGTCAGATTAAAAATGCTCCACCAGGTTCCAACAGCACAAACACAATCCACAGGTCCAGTTCAGGGACTGAGATTAGATCGGCTGCCTGTTTTAGCTTCTGTAATCAGTTTGCTGTTAAAGAGGTGTTCATATTCAAAATGTAAAATTGATGAGGTCAACACATGTACAGAAGTTTCTCCTACTACTGTAAAAAACTGAAATTCCACAAATTGGTAGAACTTTGTGTTTACGAAGTAAATTCTTGAAGCGTATAAATGATGATGTTAATAAGCTCAATCCAGGATACTAAAGATACTAAGACACTGAACCTCGTGGCTCCACAAAGTTCTAAACAAAGTGCTAAAATTCGAGTTGGACACTTGTCAGCTGGTGACTTCTTCATTGTAATTACCTGCCTGTAATAAGGACAGTCAAAGAAGGACAGGTTGCCAGGAGACTGAAAGAGCAGAAGGAAGGCATTAACACTGACCTTTAGCAGACGACAAGGTAAGAAAATGAGAATTATGCATCACGTTGTTCAGGCCGTGATTCGGGGATGAGAGAAAAATAACACAGAAATCATTCGTTATTTAAAGAAACAGTTATGATATAGACCAAGCAGACGGTTGAATCTCTGTTCTGGTGGGTCATGGTGTAGACAAACCACACACTGCTGGTCTGTATGGAAATCAGTGCTTTGGTGGGATATTTCTGCATGTATATGTTGATAAGGAATGGACTGGATGAACCATAATGAAGCCTAAAGTGTAACATTTTGCCCCTCACCAAGTGAAGTCACGGGTGTTGTTTATTTTATGTTGATAGCTTTAAGTTTTCAAACTATTATGATCATAATAAGTGAAATTTGAAGTGAAAGTGACTCAAAGATGGAAGGACAAAGGAAAAATGATGGATTATTTTCAAAGCAAAATAGTACCTGATATACTGGAAGAAACCAGTTCCTTCAGTTTGCGTGCATTGTAGCAGAATTACTGTAAAAACGTAATAACTGGAGTTGTTCTAGCTCTGCAAAAACTAGACAGTTTAAACAAGTATTATTAAACTGGCTACATTGCAGCACTGTGGTAAAATGTACAGTCAGACTGGTGAGGGGCAGCTTGTGGTGTCCGTGGTCACTCTTAGACTAGATGAAGGTTAGCAGTTATCAGCTGAACCTGATGGTGCTCTTTTGTCTTACAAATTTAGACAACAGGGTTTGGAAAGAAGTCACAAGAGATCACGTGACGTCTGTTACATTATAGAAAGAAGATTGCTAAATCTTACAGAGCAGGGCAGGGAGCTAGTTGTACCGATGTTCACAGTGCAAGACTGAAGGACCAAACACAGTCCAGACGAATCCCTCCTCCTCCTGCAGTTTCGGTTAGAATCAAACTTTCACGCAATCATCATCCAATATGGACGTCTTCATCCAAATTCTGCTCAAGGTCAGATCATATTTGTCATTCAACTCACTTTAAATCTCATGCTGCCACTGATGCTTTGGTTGTTATTGAGGAGAGTCATGTTGCCTGCCGTCTTGGTACCTATGGTTCCCACACTCGTCAAATCCCACTTTAACCCCTTGTTTGCATGTGTGCTGCTTTGCTGAGCAATGTTCTGTATCCTCAGCGTGGCCTGCTGTATATTCAGGTGATTGATGTCAGGCGATAACATTTACAACCTCTTTGCTAACAGTAACTCAGACTCTGAGTTATCTTTTTACTGCTTCCAGAAACCTGCATGAGACATCTGATAGGGTCAAAAATAGTTTTACCGCAGTTGGCTATAGCTCCTTGGCTGGAGTACACACAAAAATGAAAGCACGCTCACGTCAAATAACCAGAACAGATGCAAGCATTTGAAACATTTCAAAGGGCTGCGAGGGCAGGTGGTCATACTGACCTCTAACCATAACATCAAGATATGCATGAAGTATAAAAAGCAAAAGCCTTAATATCACCAAATTATCTCAGCCACTTTATATCTGCACAAATTCTCGATTTCCCCTCTAACATCAACAAAATCTTATTTCAGCGCATGATATTTCATTGCTCTGTGTGTTATATTGCTATTCATCAAAATGTAAAAATACAAATTGGCTTCTGAAAACTCGTGGGTAAAATCAGAATATTAAAAACATGAAAAATCAAACCATAAAATTGAATTTAAGAGCAGTCTACGAGTGTCTAAACTCTTTTTGACTACTGATGTTGTCTTCATGCCAGCTCATCCTAAAAACAAATTGTTCAATGATACCTCTTTCCTGGAATTATGACACAGTTACTAAAAAACAAAAGCAAAAAAAAAAAAACTTGTTGTGAGAAGTTTCATGCAGGAACTATTTTCTTTCTGTTCTGTCCTTTTGGAAATTGAAGTTTTAACGTTTCAGTTGTGAGTGATTGTAGGAACTATTTTCTTTCTGTTGTCCACATGAACTAAAGGAAGTGTGTTAACAGCACAGTTCTGCTGCGGGGGCGGCTATCACGAGTGATAATCTGGGCAGGTGTAGTTTGGCGGAGCAGTTTAAAGCTGACCTGCTCAGACGGCCATTTGTGTTGTTTTTCTGGGTTCTCGATGCCTTTTGGCTCATCACTGTCTGGTCTTTATTGATGCCTCTGTTGTTTTAAAGAGTGCTACATAAATACATTTTATTTCCTTACTTATTGCATTAAATGTTGGAGAACTGGTGTTTGGGATTTTTTAAAGTAATCAGATTATGATTTATGAATATAAAAAATAAAGAAAGGTGAAGTAGCACATATAATGATTTGGGGAGGAAGCTGGTCTGCTGTGCTGACTGTCAAACTGATGAAAATATAGGAACAAACTGCATTTTGTGCCCATTGTAGTGTTAAATGTCAGACTCTGTAGACTAATATTTAAAAGAGCTTTGTTTTTTGTTTTTGTTTTTTTTGGGGGGGGGGGGGGGGGGGGGTGGTAAAGTCAGTGACAATGACAGTGAAGTGGCCTTAAAGAGGATAAGGTGAAGTTTTTCGAAAAGCAAATCATTTACGATTGACAAGGTCACTAAAAGCAGTCGTAACATGACATTTTCAGTTCGAGAGAGAACAGTGAAGGAGAGCTCGACTGCTGAACTGCGGTTCAATCACTGCACAGCTGTTACACGAAGCCTTGGAGACCCGATCAATAATGTTGATTACACCATAAAACACACAGAACTGAGGGAAGAAGTAAAAGCTCAAAGAGACAAAGACACGCTACTGTTTACACGGGATTCTTTGCTCAAGTCATTTCTCTTCGTTTGATTTTCTCTTGGTCAATGACACAACACTACATGCTTTTCTCACACTTCACTAGAAAAATCCGTATGTTGCATCTATCCTTAATTTATTCAGTTCACGGTCGCTCCTGCTGCTTTTTTACACCCACTGACGACTTCCTGCAGCTGCAGCAAACCAAGCAGCTCGACAGGAAATGTGTAGATTTTGCATTTCACATTTTACGGGAGCTGTTTGGTGGGGTGCACGGTGGCACTGCGTAGATGCTTTTTCCCTTAATCCACTCTGTGAATGGACTCAGTCATGATAGCACACACAACCTGTGACATTCAGCTGTTTACACACAAATGTTGCGGTGGTAATCCACAAAATCCGTCTCAAATCCCCTTAATCACAGATGGTTGAGCCTGAACAAAACACCGTTAGTTTCAATCACGCATTCAGGAGCATCTGAGCAACCAGAGACCTTGGCCTTACAGAGGATACAGGAAGAGTGTTAAGAGCAGGTTAATTCATGTGCTTTAAATGTGTCGTTACACTACGGTCAGACACGGATAAATCAATGTTAAGTTGAAATATACTTTTCCTAGGTAAGTTATGCAAATACAGACCTGGAAAAAAGAAGAATATATTATTTTATTATATATGCAAGTATATTCATATTTGAAAAACAAGAGGTTTAGGTGGTGTTTAATAAGAGGAGAATTGCAAAATAAGCCAATTTTCTTTATAAAATTATATTTTGTTGTACAATTATATAAAATACATTTGAAATGATGAATTACAGCAGCAAAATTTAATTAGTCAGTGGTTTTTAGGCTCACAGTTCATCAACAACTGAGTATTTCTGACAGGGAGATGGAGCTTACTGGGTGCTGGTGGATGCTGGGGTGGTGAGAGGTTTAAAAACAGCAGGCTTTTGTGACATGCTGGAGGGAGAGATGGGAAATTTTACAACAGACTAACAGATTTGGGGTTCAAAGTCTCCACACATCTTCCAGTGTGGCCGTTTTCTCGATTTTAACAGACCGCAAACTTGTAAAGAGAGCAGGCTTTAAGTTGTTTCAAAAAGACCCAAATTTAATGTGAAGAAAAGCCAGTGATGAGTCTAGAGTGCCAACACAGAAGTCCACAATGTCCAAGCCCAAAGGCGGCTCATAAAGACAGGAGCATGACCAGCAGTATTCATGTCCTTTCTTATTCTATATTCATCAGGTTGTGCACCGTGAATTCGTCTCCCAGGGTGAGACCATCACAAGTTTAAAGTACAGCCCTAAGTTTTTCTGGGCACCCAGGCAGTTCTTTCTCTGTCATTTGCTTTGCTGTGATTTTGTTCACTTCCAGAAAAAGAAGATGACCTCCGCTTGGACACAGTGGAAGGGATCACATCTGTGAGTGCAAGGAGACATTATAGGATGCTGGAGCAACCTGTAAATGGTCCAAAGTTCCACAAGAAGGTGGCCTTAAACATGTGACTGGGCAGAACCTTTTGGTTAGACCTTATAAACAAGATGTGTATGATGCAGGGCAGTTTGAGCATGTTAGTGAACTTCCTGGCTTTGCTGCATAAAGCACAGCTAAGTTAAAATAATAATTAAAAAAAAAACAAAAGCATCTTAATTCAGAGGAAAATTACTGTTTTTAGTTTAGTTAGCTGGAGGTGGATGCATTGCCCAAGAAGAAGAAGTCTAGTATGTGACCTCTTGCGTTCATATAAGGAAGAGCAGTGTAAAATATCCAACCTTTGCAGAGAGATGTTAAATAGAAAAACTGAAATAAGATAGTAAATACTATCAGGTCAACCTTTATTTAGCTAAACTTCAACTTGGATCCTTTTTTTAATTGTTAATTAATTAAAAAAGGAGCTTTCCCATTTCACAATCTTCTTTGAAGCTTATTTGAAGCTTGTGAAATGAGGAGCGCCAGAAAAAGTTTTAGAACCACTGAACCGGAGTCAAAGAAAATCTCTAAAGTCACAATGATTCAAATTACAAAAAAGGATTTTGTGCCAAACTGAAAATAAATTGGGGCCAAACCATCAAGTAGATGTTCAAATATTCAAATAAATTAGTGGAAACTTTAAGCTGCATGAAAAAAGATCAGTGAAGTCAGTGGAATATGTTTTACAAAATATTTCACTGTGGACCAAAGAGGTGGACTGTAGTGAAAGCAACCTGGAAGCTTGTTGGGTTTGAGCTGTGCATCAACTCAACCCAACAATACCAAAAACATACAAAGCTCCTGACCACACTGCAGCAACAAATGGCACAAAGCTCACAGCTGAGACACGGTGAAGGAACCGACGTATGAATTTTATGAGAGATTTGAGGTGCAGAAGTTCAGACATCTGAAGGCTTCAGTAATTCAAGCCAAGGAGGAGGAGTTGGATGAGTTTGGAGTGTCTGAGCAAAACAGTGATGAGGGAGGGAGGGAGGGGCGACTGGTTTGATGTGAATAATTTATCACTTGTGTTTCCACTGCCTTTGTTCTGTGTCCAAAGAATCCCAGTTTTAAGTTTTAATAGCATTTGTGGCTGGACTTATTATGTGTGATCAAATAATTCTCAGTCCTGGGATTTAAAAAAAAAAACTATTCTTTTTTCCTAGCAGTGTAAGTTATTGAGGCCACATGGGTATAGCCAATTTCTCTCTACCCTTCACCCTCTAATTTGAATTTTGCAAAACATACAGACATGTCTTGGGTATTTCAGTGGCTGCGCATTCATCAAAGCTGTTCAATCTTTCATTGATTTAAACATTTACTTTGGTAAAAATTCACATTATTAAGCTTTACTGGAAATAACAGATGGATACTGTACACTTCTTAATTCTTAATCCGGCTGTGTGACAGGCTTGCAAGACTCTTTTATTCAATATTCCCATGAAAGGACTGCATCCAAGTAAGATATACTAGTCCGTCTTCATGCAAGCTTCATGCACAGTCCATTTATTGTACTTTAAAAGCCTCTTAGATGAAAGAAAAAAGAGGATGTCTACACAAGTTGATACTACAAAGATGGGAAAGGTTTTCTATAGCGGAAAGAAAGGCATTAGCTCGGGAGCTGGCAATTGAGATAATTTTAGAATTTGATGTTATCTTGTTAAAGTTTTATTATCACATGGGTGATATGTTAAGAGAGAAATTCAAATACAAAAATGAGGCAGGAGTGATCAAGAGGCATCTCGTTTCATCATTTGGGCTTAACGGTTAAACTCTGACGTTTGCAGCACAGTCTGATTTCTGAGAGGAGTCAGGCGCCTCAAACACACATTCACCAAAAGCTCGTGAGCCAGAGTAAGCGTAACTTCTCTGGCAGGTTACAACAGGTGAACGTGTAAGACTTAAACAAACAAAAAAAAAAGATTAAAATTGGCTCATTTGAATTTCCAGAGTTGACTTGAGCTGGTTTAGATAACATCAACAAACGCGAGTATTTAACACACCGTCCACTAAAAAAAGAAATCTGCTTTAAAACTCGTGAAATTAAAAAAAAGAATATGAACCAATGCTACACCTACCCTGGGATTTACTTCTGCAGCTTATTAGGTTTATATGGAAAGACTGTGTAATAATAATAATAAAATGATAAAATAATAATAATTATGAAAAAAGTAATTATGCTGGCAGCACAGTGTTATACAATTTTATGTTTAAATTTCGTGTCACTCGGAATGCGTGAAAACGAGTGGGCTAGCAATAACATGGAGGATGGCTAGCTAAGGTTCAGCTGATGCATAAAATTAGCTTTAGTAGCATTAATTAGCTAATAGCAATAAGTGGATTGTTAGATATAAGTAATGGATATTTAAACAAATTGTTGTTAAAATAAACCAGTTTAATAGTTTTCTATTAGAAGTTCTAATATTTTGTGTTTCAAATTAACATGCATTAGGAGGGCAAAATATTAGGAACATTTTAGTGTAAGTACATGACAAACACCCTTTATGTAAAAATGAAGAACGTCATTAAAAGTAGAAATTTACAGCTGAGCTGTTGTTTTGGATCACATTCAATTTCAGGGGTGTACTTAATGAACTGGCAGTGGGGGGGTAAGTAGCTAGAAGAGTAGCTGAGGTGATTAGTAGTGGCTGAAACAAACAAAAATGGTTAAAGGACAGCTATGTTGCTCATTTTTAGCTTCGTATTTTTTCTTGGAGTCTATACGTATATGCATAAAAAAATCTCCTGAATTCAGAACACCCTAGAATAGCAGTCCCTTTTCTGGCCAGATGTAATCAGCGCCTCTGACTAAGATGAACACATCAGGAACGTGACTGGTGGTTTGGATAAAGGTGACGTCATCTACGTGGGGGTACATCAGACAAAAATAGCCAGGAACCACCGACCTATACGGTACCGAAATCTTTTCCCCTCGTGAAGTCGTTACCTGATATGACACACTCCTGTTTGTAAGCACAAAAAGCACGCCTGGTTCACATGGAAACACTCAGCTCCATACCTATTAAAATCGTATCTCTGGAGTTTAAAGTATAATTGGTAGCACTCAACGATCCCACCAACTGTCAAGGAAACAAGAAAGTGGTTTTCATTTTGCGCCCACTGTTCCAGCATTCAGATTTCCTCAGCTGGCTTAATCAGTCGGCCCGCTTTAGTGTGAGAATGAAAGTTCACACCGAGACACAAGGTTTTGCATTAAATCCACGGACGCCTCTCTGCCGCTTACCCTCAGGTCAAGAGGTGACAGCTCAAAGAGCGCCTTAAATCATGAGAACTGCTTTACCTTTCAGTGGAGCTGGAGAAACGCACCTACATTAAGTCAGTAAAGTCTGAGGATTTATCCGGATCTGAACGCTTCCCTCTGCGCTGCATATAAATGGATTCGACTCGGTGGGTTCAGCTCGAGCCTGACAGACTGCGAGGGTTGGGTGATTGAGCGGCACAGGCCAACAAGCAGCAGCTGCATCATTACCTTTTCATACTAGAAAACATACATTGCGAATTAAACAAAAGGAGCAGGTTCACGGCTCTGATTTCATGTTCGGGTTTAAAGTGATAACAGAAAATCCTGGCATGCTCTCAGCTGCAGTCAATAAGGTCAAACTACATTTAAAGGAGAACCTCTCTGCTTTTGTTGCCGTGTACTGTGAGGTCAAGAGGTCAACTTCATTTTCCACCCTATAAAATCTGAAATTGGTGAGCAGCTAAAACAGTGAGAAAAGACTGAAACTACATTTGGATAAGAATAATAAAAAACGAATCGAATGTATAATGTATGGCGATAAAAGCCTTGGGGTAACACAGCATTTAAGTACATATTAATGAGTTGACCCTTGTCCTTGTATTATTGGCTTGATTTGCAAGATCTGTAATTAAAAGTGGCAAAAAAAAGAAGGCTGTAAATTAATGAAAGCGATGCCGCTGTAACCTCTGGATCAGAACATAATCTTTAGTGGGTGGACTGCACACTGAAGTCCAAGTTTTAAATGTTTTCTAAGCATTTATTTTAAAGACGCTGCCTCTGTGGCTCTATTACCTGTCGTTTGTGTCTCAGCGTGCACACAGTAGAGATACAGGTCAAGCTTGGGACGAGTTTTGCAAAGGTAGGGTCATTCCGTATAAAATGAACCAAATCTGAAAAGATTAAGAATCAGCCAAGTTTCTTTTTACAATAGCTTTTGCATATTTAAATAAGTTGTGTAAAATTCTATCTTCATATTGCCATTCTCTGAGCAAAGGTCCTCAAAGTAAAATAACCAGTGGGTTGAAATTTCAGCATTTCTGAGCCCTCATAACTCCTCAGAACTAACCAAGTACAGGAGATATAAACATGAAAGTTTCTGGGCTGACAAACACATTTATGTTCTATTAAAAACTACAACCAAATTCACTTTACATGCATTCAAGGTGCCAGAATCCACAGACAAAATCAGGGGTGTTTTGCAATCATGATTTTGAGGTCTGAGCATCAGGATCATGGAATACGTCATAATTTCAATAAACTTTCTTATCATATAGAGGTTCATTTTGTCTCCTTTTTACCCAAATTTTAATACCAGGCTCATCTTCTAGCTCAGGGGTCCCCAATCCCAGTCCACGAGGGCCGGTGTCCCTGCCGGTTTTAGATCTCACCCTGGGTCAACACACCTGAATCACATGATTAGTTCATTACCAGGCCTCTGGAGAACTTCAAGACATGTTGAGAAGGTAATTTATCCATTTAAATCAGCTGTGATGGATCAAGGACACATCTAAAACCTGCAGGGACACCGGCCCTCGTGGACTGGGATTGGGGACCCCTGTTCTAGCTCATCTGTAATTCCGCTATTTTAAAATAATGTTCATATTTTAACCCAGTAACCCTAATGTTGATGCTCAGAGTTTGTCGTAGAACTGCGATAATCAAAAATCTGATTTTGCCCCAGGATCTTTAAACGTCCAAGTGTTTCAATGTGTTTAGTCCAGTTTATTACAGCGGTAAAATGTGCTTTTTAGCCCTGAAAATTTCAAATTCCGCAACACACACAGCAGGAAATTTAATGTGTACTAATGGAACTGGGTAATAAAAGATTCTGGGAACACACATAGGCATTATGTGGAAGCTGGATGATATTTTCTTACCTTGAAGCCATTTGCTGAAGTGCCCGAAATCTTTTAATAATTTTTTCCCCTAATAGCCA
This sequence comes from Pelmatolapia mariae, assembly GCF_036321145.2. Lineage (NCBI taxonomy): Eukaryota > Metazoa > Chordata > Actinopteri > Cichliformes > Cichlidae > Pelmatolapia > Pelmatolapia mariae. The sequence goes on along the minus strand of NC_086246.1, from coordinate 37,632,811 downwards.
CCAGGGGGCGACTCTTCTGTAGGAAAAGTCTCTCAGTGCCCTTCAAACGTGCTCAGTTGATCTGATGGTGATCATGATTTCATTCTCTGGATGCGAGTCTTGGTAAATACAACAGCTAGCCATTCATTTTCTTCCTCTTATTCAATCAGGGTCACATAGGGCTGGAGCCTGTCCCAGCTGCCACAGGGCAAGATTCAGGTACAGGTCACCAGTTGTGTTGTAGGGCTAACACAGAGAAAAAGACAGTCATTCACACCTACAGTCTACTAACTGCGCGTACAGGAGGAAGCCACGGTACCCGGAGAAAACCCCAGGTGGAGAACATGCTAACCGCCACGCCACCCAGAGTACAACATCATTTTAAAACAATGTTATTATTATTATTAGAGTCAAAAATGAGGGTAAGGCAGGGTATGCTTGCGGGCGGCCTGTCATGTGACTGATGAGTCACTGTTCTATGAACAGTCAGTGTCCCGCCCCCTGCTGGTGACGTTTGGTTTCAAAAAGCTGATATTAGACACCAACCCGTTCTCACTCCCAAATCGTAACATTTTACGCTAGGTGACAAATCGTCAACATATTACGTTTTCGGGCACCCAAGGCGTTCCTACGTCACGACATCGGAAAACTGCGGACACATGAGAACCGTTTGGACTCAATCTACACATCTTCGCTTTTTCCCTTAAAATCGCTTTAGAAAACACTATTTCACCTCATTAAAGTGCTGGTTAAGGTTAGGAATAAGGTTATGGTTAGGTTTAGCGATAAGGTTAGGTTTAGGCTTAGGTATACGGTTATGGTTAGGTTTAGGCATAAGGTTATGGTTAGGTTTAGGGATAAGGTTAGGTTTAGGCGTAGGGATACGGTTATGGTTAAGGTTAGGAATAAGGTTATGGTTAGGCATAAGGTTATGGTTAAGGTTAGGCATAAGGTTATGGTTAGGCTTAGTGATAAGGTTAAGTTTAGGGCTGCAGTACAGGGCTGGAAACCGCCGCGTACCATAACAACGTGGAAGGTCACCTTTCGCGTTCCTCAGGAACGCCGCAGGACGTGACAAAACGTCGGGATGTTACGCCTCGGGAGTGAGAACGGGCTCTAGACACCGATACCAAAAAACCCCCAGTCTTTGCATCAGGATGATAATTTTTCATATACAGTCTAAGGTGGGAACCAGGGCAATGTTAACTCCTGAGATTGGTCTACAAAAAAACGGTCATCCCTGCAGCGCTCTATTGATGCTTAAACGTTTGTTCTTTTTATTTTTAGTATGAGCAGGGCCGTTCTGAGTGTGGGATTGTCTTCTAGGCTGATTCAGTGCCTGGACTGGACATCTGGACTGTTTTTAATGCAATTATCTAACCAATAATACGGCTGTTGTCCCGTTAATTGTACTAACAGCCCATCGAAGACGTCTGAGCTCCAGTCTTGGTGAGTGATACTCTAAGATTTTATTAGTCTGTTGTTTAGTGCCAATTTGCTAGCATCTACCTCAGATGAAACTTGGTAACCAAGCAAGCTAGCCCTGGCTTCACTCCACTCTGCCATAAAGCTAATACCAAAGCTTCAAACCTGCTACAGCTACATCATCTTTTACATACAGTCTATGATGAAGCTATTAACTTCATGGTAAATCGCTCTAATCAGCCTAACATCTTGTTTTACAGCACACAAGTAGTTTATCGAACCTTTTTTGTCTTAAAATTACATTTGGTGAGCAGTATTAAATGTTAATGGATTAACAAAAAGACTCCAGTCTGGAGCGCGGTATTGCTCAGTAGCCGAGCATTAGAGGAAACAAACAGAGGAGATATAAACGAGTCTGAGTGATGCTTGTACAACAGAGCTACCGCCAGAGGAGACGTTTCCATTTTACATGATTGCAGTTGTTTTAGAAACTCTGCCGCACGAATAATGGCACTTAAGATGCTTATTGTTCACTCATGAATGAGTCATGCAATAGTCAGGCTTTTGCTGTACAAAACAGGCACATCGACAGAGGAAAAAGTTGCTTTGTGAGAAAGCTTTGATATTTTCCGTGGCTTTAATAGAGACTTTTAAACAACTCCAATAATTGCAGCTTCTCTTCACACAAAGTTGGCCGGCGCCCTCGCACCCAGTGACCACCTTGGCCAGTCCTTGGATGCTCGCAGCCAGTTACAGATCAAGAAAAGGCACTAATAACGGTTTCCTTCAGCGTGCACGCTGGGACGGCTCGGATTTGTGTCTCAGAGTGATCTGTCGAAGTTTTACCCAGAGCAACACTGACTCAGTGATTACATCACTGCCTTTAGCCAAGTCAAGGACACACAAAATCAATGCTCTTGATGCAAATGCACAGTGGGAATTCACTTTAAAGCTAATAACATTAAGCTCAGAGCGCTGTGATGTCGGCCCACATTGTAATGTTATGTAAATCTGACCATATGACAGCTTCATTTAAATCGAGAGTGTGCAAGATTATGCGTGATAGCGGCCCATTTTGCTCCCTCATGCTCATCTCTGCTTCCCGGTAAATAAATCAGGGCACAATTCTGCGTATTAGAAGACATTCAAAAATGCTGGAGCTGGCCCCCGGAGACTTGACGCCGGATTTCTTATGCAGAAGAAGAAATTGGAGGGTACATCATGTTGGCTGGAGGGCCCATCACTCATCAATTTGTTTGTAAACACCAGATTTATGTGCAGTAAAGCAAGTCCTCGGTTAAACTGCTGGGGGGGCCTTCGTTCCCCCTCAGACACACACACCCACCCACACACACAGGATCGCCTGCAGCATATTTAGGAAAAAATTACGAGGAAATCTCCACACTGCTGGCATGTCAAATTCTTCAGTTTACTAGCAGAGGAATGGGGGGGATGAGAGTGTACTCTCCAGTTTACAGCTCGCGTCAGGAGCTGGAGAGCAAACAAGCCGATGATATAACCGCAGTATTTACTGTCAGCATCAGGCCAGCTGTGGATAAATAGCCTCTGTTTGCTTTCACATTCTCATGTGCATCAGTCGTCAGTGACCAGAAGAAAACCACGCGTGAGGGCCTTCTAGTGTTGCAGGCGGATCGCCTCGTTCATACCATTTCAATTTTGCAGTCTGCAAGAAGGAAATAAAGTGCTCAGCGACTTACTGCTGATCTGCAGCTCACAAGTAAAGATGACAAATGGAAAGGATTAAATCAAGCGGGTCCTGGAAAGGTGGCAGTTTAGAAAGAAGAAAAAAAAAAAGAGGTCTTTAAATTATTCTAACAACTCCATCAAGCTGATCCCAGCAGTGAGCATACTTCATAGTCGAGTGCATTTGCTGATTGTGGCCCTAAAAAAAAGAGAGAGAGAGAGACTGTGACACAGTATTGGTGTAATTAAACCACAGTCTCAGTTATACACAAAAGAGTGTTGCAAGTGTAGGATTTCTATTAGGCTGGTGATTCCAGCTAAGGAGTGTTTGGGGAGACATGTAAGCAGGTGCATTAGCTGCTACTGAAGAGAGATAGAGTCAAGTAGTCACGGCTTTTACTTGTTGGGGATAAATCTCTTTCATCTGCAGGTACAGTGCAGAGGAAGTCACCAACAGGTGGCACGCGGAAAAGACAGAGAGAACGAGCTCATTACCTGGGCAATCCACCGGACCAGGAGCCGAAAGGCCAAATGTTAACCGGCGGTGGGGGAGGGGGTGGACGGGCCCGAATCAGAGATAGAGGTTTAAGATTTTTCATATAATTAAACAAAACAGCAAAAGGAAGCAAGACACAGAGACGTGTTGCTATTGCAAAGCTTTTATTGAAGGAAGAAAGAAAAAAAAAGACTACATCAAGCCCCTTCAGAAGATCAAGAACAGATGCTTTACTCAAAACAGCGGCTCGGGCTATACGAGGTGAGTTAAAACTCGGCGGCTGCAGCCTTAAGCACCTGATGGAGACATCTACAAAGGGGATCGTCTTTATTTACTTTGGTAAAAAAAAAAACAGGTAAAGAAGTGAAATTCTTTGAGGTGAAAGAGGAAACATGAAATACACAGCAAGAGTAAGGTGATTCAATACTGCTCAGCCAAAGGCACTTTACAGGCGGGGCTACGACGACGACACCAGACAACGCAAACAAATTCACTTATGAAACCGTTTTCTTTATATCGACATATGAGAGGATTTGCATCATATGTGCTCCAATGAAAGGAAGCGTAACATGTTCAAAGACTAGCCATAAAAATAACCAATACATGAGTTTCACACAGCTTCAGCGCATCAGCAGAGATTTATTGTGCACATGGACCAGACCAGGGTATGCTGAGCAGAAAACATGTGCTAATAAACCAACTTGAAATCATTCATAACTATTCATATTATTTGTTTACTACTGTGTGAGTGCATTACATCCTTTTAATGCAAAGGGCTTCTCTAGATAATAAAGCTTCTTCTTCTGTTGAGGAAAATAGCAAACGGCAGCGATGGACAGTGCAGTGCTGTTTGGAGTCGGATTCCAGGCAAATGGAAGTCCAACATTCATTTGCCTTTTAGCTGTTTTGGTTTCCTGAATGAAGTCTCGTGGTGTTTTGCAGCTAGACGCCCCAGAGTGACTTGTTGGAAAAGTGAAATGGTTTTTATCCAAGCTACTTCACAGAAACCACGCTGCTGGCTGAGAACATGAAAGTACTGCATTTTAGCATCTTCAGCTCAAAACAATGAGCCCAAAGATGCTAAAATGCTCCAAGAAATGAAGGGAACGGCACAGTCGGGTGTTGATTATCTGCACCTTTCACTTATGCTACTTAATCAGGTGTTAAAGACATCATTAGATCATCAATAGAGAAATTTTGATGTAAAGACTTATTGAAAAATGTAGATGTCTGTAGAATAATAACACCAACACTGCAGACTGGTTCCTTCTGTGTGCCAGAGGTTACAAAATCTCCTGGTAAAGCAAAAGTTTGATAGTGCTAAACTAAAACAGGGCGGCAGTAATTTTGTTTTCCTGGTAGCCATCAGCAGATTTTCATGAGCAGCTGACATGGTGGTCTGTGCAACAGCTGGAATAACTCTGGAAACCTCCTGGCAAAACAAGAGCTCCACTGTTCGACGGAGGCAGAGAAGGCGACAAGGGGGAGCGAGAGGGAACCTCGGACGGCCGCTCACTCAATTTGTAAGAAAAGCGGCATTCTTACAAAGTAGAAATACCACCAACCCAAACCAAACCTGCGTACTCGCTAGCTTTGCGACAGTGGATGATTCTTAAATGGAGGGCAATCCAGTCTTTGTGACAGCGGTGCGAGGGAAGGAGTGGCAGGAAGGTATCTACTGTCACTTCAACCCCTACATGCACCGAAGATCTGAAAGAATTCCTGATTTTACGCTGAACTGCTGTCACGCTGGGAAGTTTGCTTTGGCGGTTTTGTTGACGTCTGTAACATCCACTTACTGAACGCTGTCGAGGCATGCATCATATTTTCTACACAGCCCAATTTTATTATAGATGTGTATTTTCTGTTATCAAATATTACTAAAATATGAATGGAGTAGCAGCTGTTACAGTAAAGTACAGCAAACAGAGGCTGAAACTAAAGAAATGTTTAACTAACTGCAGCCTGACTCAGAAGAGAAGGCTGTGGGAGAAATGCACAGCTGCCACGTCCACTGCCGACGAGCTGCAGGTCAGCTGCTGTTTCACGTGTAAAAGTCTCAGTGCATCTTTAATACTGCCGCCTGATTATCCAAACAAGGGCTACAGATAAAATGACATGCTAACGCAGCATGAATCCCAGCTGTAGTCTCATTGTGGTATATTTTCCCAAAGTATTAGAAGTAAAAAAAACAGGAAAATAAATCTCCAGTTACTAGACAGAAGAACAGACCTGACTGTCGCAGCTTTAGCTCTCTTAATCACCGCCTAACTAATTAAGCTGCGATACTCAAGATGACTGTAGATGTTGCTTCTAAACAGTTCAGCGACACCGTGGAGACGTTTTTAAAGATCTTTAGGACAGATTACAGATTTTTAGTTGAAGCAGTGCACTCGCTACTTACTGAACTGTAAAAATGCTGTATTTTGGGGGGGTTTGTATATGACCGATGGACCTTTTGTGTACAGCAATGCGCTCCAAATATTGATGGAAAATGTCCTGAGGACGTGAAGTTTATGTTGCCTAACCTTTTTCGAGAATCAGCCCTCGCTCCGTTCCTGCTGCAGGCATGTGAGCTAGTACCAAATGTAAACTGCCTAACCAGCTTCCACCTTCTCAACTTTAAATACCCCGCTCCATTTCAAATAGAAAGCTTTGTCAATTTTTAAGTTAAAAAACAAACAAATAAACAAGCAAAAAAAGAAAATCTGTGACAGTAAAGGTTTGGTGAATTCTTCGTTTACCTTATTAGCACAGTCGTCTTTACAAAGCGATACCCTGGTTGAAACTCTGCTGTAACAGGACGCACTGATTACATCTGATGCAGTAAATAGAGATCAGAGGTGATAAACATGACTAAATGTTGTGTAAGGAAAACAGGAAAGAGGAGATGCATGAATTCTCTGAAAGTTGGAATGAACTGCTCTGATCGAGCCTCGGGAATAATGCGCCTCGGTTAGCTCCAGCTAATAAACTAGCAAACCATTGCAACTTGTAGTTATTTGTAGTTTCAAAGTACCATGTGGAGATCTTCTAAGAACAAATCAACATAAAGTTTCACTTTTGTTCTTCTGATAAAACAGAGCTGAATGTTCGTATGAACCTCATGTTCTGCTAGCTTGTAGCTGGTCTTCACTGTTTTTGTGGCTGCAGAGCTGCGCTTTGGATTTATCTGTTGTCATTTTACATGTTTGTGGTCATGTGCATCTGCTTGTATTTGATTTGTGCCTCACTGTAGTCGTCTCACATCACTTTGTCTTTTCATCTCTGTAGATTTTTCTCGTCTCGTCTTTTTAGCTGTTTTCTGTCACTTTGTCGTCACTCTACATCTCATTACAGCTTTTTTTTTTGTCTTTTTGTTGCTTCTTGTTGGAAATTTTTCACTTCATGTTGTCGTTTTGTCTTTTTTAAAATTCTTTTTATTTGTTTTGTAATGTTGCATGTTTCAGTTTTTTGGTTGGGTGGGGAAACATTTTTCTTTTCATTTTTAATTTTTGTTTATCTTGTGGTCTTTTTTAAAGGCATTTTGTCACCATTTTTAGTTTTTTTTTTTCAGGGTTTATGTAGTTTCTTTGTAGTTACTTTCAATTTTTACTTTCAATTTCTTTGGAGCCGAGCCATTTTTTTTTCTCTTAACAGTCTTTATACTTGTCTTATATAATTTTGCTGGAATGTCTGCATATCTGTGCCATCATTGTGTGCCTCTCTGTGGTCTTCTTTGTCTTTGCAGTCGTTTTGTGTCACTCTGTATCTCGGTGTAGACACTGTGTGCTTCTTGGTGGTCTTTTTTTGAAGGCGTTTTCTTTGCCTGACGTCTTTTTTGTGTTTTGATTGTCGTTTTTTGTGATAAACAGTAAAGTCATACTCCACAAGGTACCTTAAACTCATCTAGTACTGCTGTAACATCGGAATGAACAATCAGATTAAGCTCTAAAGCTTCTGGTCCATCGCTCTTGGATCAAGCAAATAATATAATCAGTTATTTTTGGGAAACTCTCACGGTCCCTTCTTTGTCCATCAACTTTGAAACAAACAGCAAATACAAAAGATGAGAGTTAATGAAACAATCAGCACTGACATAAAGCACAGAGACACACAGAGACACACAGTTTGATTACAGGGTTACAATAAGGACACTTATGATCGCATCTGTACATGTAAAATATTTCCTTAAATCATAAAATTTCTCATAAAGTGTCGATGCAATTAACATTAAAAATTGCATAGGCATGGAATATTCTTTATTTCTGTGAGACTGCTTAAAGAACAATCACTGCTTTTGTCTATGGTTGTTAAAAAGGGGCAAGTTACACAATTATACGCTGAAAAAAACCCCAAGAATTAAACTCAACACAAAGGTTGTGTTTATATGATTGTGCTGCTCAGGCCAAAATTGAAAATAATCAACCATATGCATGAAAGAATATCCAGCTGAAAGGAAAATATTGTGCTAAAAAGGAGGTGTGTTTTTTTTGTTTCAACAGCGAAAATAACTGTTTAGCATTCCTGCGGTACAGAGCAGTTTACTCTAAATAACGTGGAAATACATACAAACATGGCAGTTTAGATTCGCTTTTTGGAGTTATGCAGAACTGTTTTGAAAGCCTTCGTTGGGTAATTTCATCCCATTTTGTGTACTGTACTCTGATTTGTCCTGCAGAAAAACAAACAAGTTTTTCCTAAAAATACTGCTAAAGCTACAGTCACACACGCACACACTGACATCCATCCACAACTTCACCTGCCTCGTAAACATATTAAACATTTTGCACGTCCTGCTCGTGTTTTAGATCAGAAGAAGTCGGAGAGGAACATTATGGGCCCGTGCATGCACGTGCAACCTGGCTAAAAGATATGTGCTGGTGATAAATACGATAATAGGATGATAACAGGGGGTGGTGATGTATATTGTAGACGGATTTAGATTTAAAGTAGCAGTGCAAAAATTGTAGGAAATGCTTAAAAGCTCTATGGCTTAGAGTTAAATGATGAACCAGCTAGCTTAGCATTTTTACAATAAAATAATGCAATATAATATAATTATAACTAAACCCTCTTTCAGTGAGCTTTAGAGATCCTGGAAGACATTGGGTTTTTTTTTTACCTTCAGACTGAGGAAGAGCAGTTGCTTCCCATGTCTTCCTCTTTTTATGTTAAGCTACAGGAAGAAAACTTTAAATAAGAAAAACTCTTTTGCAGTGATTGTACCGAGTAAATAATTATATGTGAGCGTGTGAATGTGATGCCACAGTATGTTTTGTTACTTAAGGTGAACATTTATATAGAGGCATATATATGTAAATGAGGAATGCAGGCTTTTGTGGATGTTTGCAAGAAACCAAAAGAGCGAGCGAGGGCCAGGTTATCACAGTTTAGCTGTTTAGAGGTCAGTGGTGGCCTTGGCGGTGAGGGCCTGGATGCGGCTGGTGTTACAGTTTTTGCAGAGCACGTGTCCATCCAGCGGGTAGCAGCCCTGGTTATCCCCCTCCGAGAGTAGGGAGCCGCAGTCCTGCAGGACACAGATAGTCCGTTAGTCCACAAACACAAACGGGGTCATTATCCACGCTCACCGGTCAGACACATTCATCCTCCTCTCTGCACTCAGGCTCTAAACGACACATTTACTGCTATTTAAAAGCTCAGCCAGTGTCACGTTACGGGAGCCTCTCTGCAGAAAAGCCTGTGTTACGGTTCTCTGCCAGTTGGTGAGTCTGAATGGAAACAACTGGTTAGTACTCAGACACAGTTGGGCTTAACTCCCAATCTTTCAAGGATTTAAATTCAGACTTTTTTTTCCCCCCTTGTAAAAGTGTTTCTAGCAGAACATTTTTTCTAAGTATGATTGCAAAATGTGTGTCCTCTTTTACAGATTCTAATATAAATGTATTTCAGCTCATCTCTTTCAGGAGTGGAAGCATCAGATATTTGTCTATTTCTCTGTGTTCCGGCTCCTTTCTTTGTCACGGGTATCAATGCAAAGTGTGCTCTCGTGTTTTAACTTACAGTGAGAATGATTTGAGTGGAGAAAATATTTTTATTTTTGGAGCTTTTACAGTTAGAAATAATCCTCATTCATAGTAAAACTTTGCTTAAAATAGACACCTCAATTTTGAGTGAAAAAAGCAGTTTTAGCCTGCTCCCCTTTAAACCACTGTTTTCTGATTGGCTGCCCCTCTTGAACTCGTGGGCGGAGCTTCCGTGCCTGAGACGTCCATATTAGGGATATTCCCACTCAATGATGTGATGCAACATTCCCAACAGTGAATCTGTGTTTGGTTCACAGGAATTATAAGTACTTATGGAGACTTATGGAGAGTAGGAAATTTGGAAAAGCTCAATAGATCCAGTTTTATACGAACAGCTTTTATGGAATTTTACATCTTTTTAGATAAACTGAAAAGATGAACAAAATCAACTTTCTGAGAATTCCTTACCATTACTGAGCATGCATCACCGTTATGTAAACTTAACCAGAACTGCAAGTTTAACACCTCAAACAAACCAAACAGGAAAACATTCCACTCTAGTGCCTTTAGTTTATGTCATATTGACATATATATTCTTATGTAGTGGTAGTTAGCAATGAGACAGAAAAAAATGGTAAGCCTGTTAGCTTTGTCACTGTGAGCGTGTTAGCCTTTTTAGCTCAAAGCAGCGCAGCCTGACAGAGACTTTTGTGGTTGATTCTTTGATTATCATTTCCTTTTTGAAGCACTTGGCTGATTCATGTATCACATCTTGTTAATTCTTGGAGATTTTGTAGACTCCGCATGTTCTTTTTCAATATGCCTTAGCTCTTGTTTGGCCCTTTTCAAAGCAAAGTAACACTGAGTTACTGCTGAGCTCCGCTCTGATTGATCCAGTCTGGGAGCAGACGCACTCTTAATCATGAAGCTCACAAATACCTGAGAGATGACTGTGTTTGTGTTCTTACCGCTCGCTCTGCTCTGTGAGGCTTACTTGAAAATCGCCTGTTGAAGATTTCTGTTATGCTACAACATTAGGTAACACCACTCTTAATAATTGGTTCGATTATTGTTATTCAGTTTTAATCTATAGTTCTTTTTTCATCTGTGAACATTATCTGGATGCGTACTGTAAAAATGATGCTCTTGTTAAAAAAAGGAATACATAACACGTGTAATTATACAGAATTGGTAAACTAATTTTTATGGCACACATTTATGATTGATACACAAGTTATATGATAGCTAATAATCAGTACATAACATTATTATCTCATTTTTGCTATTCATTTTCAGTTATTCAGTTTAATTAACCATCGTTTTACATTCTGTTACAGCGGTTATCACACAGTGTTGTCAGGCTCAGATGATGTGTGTCCCTGTGTCACATCAGGCAATCATAAAGTCATGAAACTGTGCCTTTTTGTGGCTTGGAGACATGACAAACTACACATTGCTTCTCGGTCATTCACGCTTGACCTCTTTCACGATGCGCGTGATGTCACTGAGCAGAAGGCACCGCTGACATCCAGGAAAAGAATGTAAACTGACGATGGCAACTGGAGCAGTGTGTGCGATACCGATCTGTCAGCGCCATTTCACAGCTCGTCCTGAGTTGCACCACCAGCTTCACTCCTCTTCTGTTCCGCTCGTGTTTACAGGTGTACACAGCTGAGCAGTAAAAACAATTAAAAAAAAACACACTGCCCTCCTATTGGTTGAGCTCACAAAACTAAACTGTCGAGGAGGACAACATGCAAGCTTTTGTGTCAGGATGTTGTGAAGTATGCTAAATGCTCTGTGGGAATAAACATTCAAATTCCGTGCACGACATGCAAAAGGGACTCCCTATGATCCAAGTCGGGCCGTAAGCGTGCGCCGTGAACCCGGGGATGCCAAATGTTGCTCTGTTAGAGTGCAGCTCTGTTGTCTGACTGCAGCCTTCAGCTGGTTTCTGTGTGTTGCGGTAAGATTTGGTGAGGTGTGCGCTCTTTACATGCCAAGAAACAAACAGAATGTACAGATACACACAATGCTACGGCATTATTTTTCCATTGTCTGTGACACTGGCTTACACTCAACCTTCCTTTCTCTCCCAGACACACACACAGACACACACACACGCACTCAGAACTCCATCTACTCATTGCTCCCTGGTGACAAAATTCTTCTCTTGTTGAGCCCCTTCAGCTGAACTAATCTGCTCTGCTTTGCTTTGACCTTTATGTCTGGCAAACGCTCTGTGTGCTCACGCTGGCGCAGCTCTTTGACAATGTGACACGTTACTTCTCTTTTAGCCGGGCACGTAACGTCTCAGCGCCGCTTATCAAGCAGGCGAGCGGCGCCTGACAGATTGGTTTCTATGTAAGTCCGTGAACTTTGCAGAGGAGAGACGGGAAGCTATTTCGAGGCAGGTAAGAGAGGGATGATTCACTTGTCTCGCTGAAAAGGTGACTCGGGGGATCGGTGTGTACGTTATGCCTTATACTTTTATGCAGTAATGACTGTCACCTGGAGCCGCGCAACATTATTCAGAACCATCACTGCTAATTATAGAGGACAGACACACACACACACACGGGGAGAGGTAAACACACAGAGCTCGTACCTCACAGCGGTAGCACTGCACATGGAAGTCACGGTCCAGGGCCACAATACGAACGGTCTCCTCCTGGCCCGGTGCCGGCATTATAGGCTCAGAGCACACACAGCAGCGAGGAGCAAACTTCCTGTGAAAAACAACCAAGAACAACAGAAATAAGCCCAGAACAATGTGACACAATGTGACCTTTACTGACTGTTTGCCATTAGCACGAAGCTTACCGAGTTTTACTGCACGGTTCAAGCAGAGGTGCAACTGATGGCTCTTTTCATTAGCGAATTAATCTATTAATCATTCTGTCTGTACGTGTACAAAAAGGACATCTCTAAACTCAAGTTTAAATTGCTTTTGTGTGACACGAAATCCCAGAGAAAAAGCAGCAAATCATTCTGAGAGGCTGGAACTAAGAAAAGCTTTGACATTTTTCTTGATTTAATAAATAAACGAATGATTTCTTGACCGTCGGCTCTCCCAGTAGTCACCAAACTTCACGTTGTGCAGCCCCTCAATCTAAGAACCCGTGATTATCATCTGACAGCCGGGCACATCGGCAAATGTTTACAGGCTTTCGGTGCAGCCATCAGGCCTTGTGCTTCCATGTGCGAGTCACGGTTTAGGGAGGCAAAGACATGAGGAAAATGCGACCAAAAAGCTCAATCATTGCGATCGCTGTGATCTTTGTGTTGCTCTTCACATAGACTGCTGAACCCGTTTCAATATTTACGGAAGATATTCTAAAACGTTCTCATGACATTAACAGTGGTTTTCAACCATTTTAATACAAAACTGAAATAAAAAATACTGGAAAGTTCTATTTATTTAGATAAACTTCATCCTTTATTACATCCATCCTTCTGTTTCAAACCAAATCTCAACTCATCTGGTTTGTGGGTGTGTTATATTTCAAATATTTTGTGCAGCAACACTCAAATATTTTGAGATTTATAATCCAGACACAGCTTTCATTATCATACTTATCATACCGATGGCGCAATTTCTATAAAAACTATGAAAGGTTTAACTGTGAACATAAAAATACACTAGGGCTGATGCCCGTAAATGTTGCCACATTTGAAGTCGTTCGAAGGTTAACTATTTCGTCACTCAAACATGAAAACTACACAAAATCTAGAAAACTACATTTACTAAATATAGAGGGGGCATTCTGAGAAATCTTATCGGACGCTCAGTGAGTTTTACAGAACAAACCTTTGAACTAGCAACTCTGGAAATGCCTTCAGCAGAAAGAGGTCTGTCTAACAATAGAACTGATGAGGATATGAAAAGTGCAGTGAGATTCTAGGTCCTGTCACATGACCGAAAGTTCTTCTGTTCTACACGTGCATCCATTGTCTGTGAATCGGGAAGTAAAGAGGTTAGGCGGCTTTGGGGAACCACGGCCCCAAAAAAAAAAAAGAAAAGAAAAAGAAAGATTCTCGTCGTGGCTATTCCTCGACACAAAGGGCCACGCTGTGGAGGCCACGCTTGTCACGTGAAATTAAACACGGGCCTTCCGTTGAGCTTCCCAAACCGAGAGCTGCACACTCATGCCAAGAGCCAGCGTTTTACTTCTGTTTCCCTTCTGGTCACCGAGTAAAGAAGGAACATTTCTGGGAAACTAGCAGTTATGCAATGAGTGGGGGGTGACACAATGACAGGAATGTACTACTAAATTCATGTCTACATATCCAGTTCACTAGATTTGTGAAACTGTTTGCAATGTTTCCCAAAAAGGAAGCCCTAACATTCTGACGAGGAGCTTTAAAAATGCATGAATTTACAAAAGTTAGTAAAGGATTTTAAAACAGCATGTCTGTTGTTTTATATTGCTAAACAAGCTGTTAACACAACACTGATATATTATCACTTCATGAAATCTTTATGGGGGAATTTAGACACCAAGCAGGTAGAGAGCAACATCAGTATTCATTTCTACATTGATTCTGTTTGTTAAATGCTGATGGAGCCCTTAGTGCATCGTATGTAAAAAAAACCCCCAACAACATATTTTTAAGTTCTTGTCTCTTAAGTCCTGCTCGCTAGATGCCCACTTTCGTCTGATTGGCTGCCCCTCGCTTGGCTTCTGTAAATAGTGCAAGTGCTTCTCTGACTCCTCCTCTTAAGCAAGAACTGTATCGTGACTGTACAAAAGGTCTGTGCTGAGCTGACACAGATTATTACATCCACTGGCATTAAACATTTAAGTTGCCTTGTTGGCCACGATAACCTGGTACCAGCTCCTGACGTACATGTACAGCAGACGGATGTAGCCAGGATTACATCACCCATTGGTAAATGCAGGATGGTGGGTGAAAGTGACCGAGTAGCAAAGGACACCGCATTATCAGTGAGCATAAAATAGCCAGGTCCTAAAATACACAGAGCTCTAATATATTTTTTACTCAGAATAGGAAAGTAACTTACAAAAATATAAATAATGCTTTTTTAAAGAAGACATTAAACTTGGCACTGAAAATTAGGAAAATGTTCACCGAGGTAAAAATCAAGCGAGACGAAGGGTCATTTTCTCACAATCATCTATACAGTCGTACTTTGTTTTACATCCAGAAGAGTTGCCCCCTGTTGGCCGTTAGAGGGAACGAAGGTTTAAGGCACATTTGCAGTGGATTCACGTTTCTGTCCAGAAGCTATTGTCTAATCCAGGTACCTTTAAGGTTAATCCTGGCTTTCCTGTACTATGAAGGTGGTTCACTTCTTTCAGGGGTATAATCACCATGGTAACCTACTGTATGCTGTGAACCTAACCCACTCCGGAGCAGGTTACGTTCCAGATTAAAGGTCAACACGCACAAAATTACTGGATGAGCATCAGTGAGAAGTATAGATTCTTAGATGGAGCTTTAGTCTCTGTTGGCTGCAAAGAGTTTCAAACACCATGGAGGCCGTAGCTGAAGGAACAAATATAAAAAACATTCATTTAATGACATACTCGAGTATAATCCATCAGATTCTATTGTGTCCGAATGATATTCATAAATCCGCCGTAGACACTGCATTTAGCCTTGCTGGCTTCAAATAGCTCAGACTTTATTAATACAGCGGATCTTTTAAAGTTGTACTGACCAAAGCGCTTAAAGCACACACGTTTAATGCTATATTATTCTACAGCGCTTTTCCTTTCACACACACTCACAGTCTGATGCTTTGTCTGCAGCAGCTGTGCTGCTTTCAGTCTGTATTATATGCTTAACCTCTTAATACGTTTCCCATTCATCTTCCCTTGTAATATCAGCCACTCTGCTCCCATTACACTTATGAGTAATTGTAATTGGTCAGCTGCTGCTAACGCCACATACAGGAGAAACCCTGGGTTAACTTATAACCAGCTTTGTGCAACCTCTTATCTGTGTTACAGTATGACAAGTGAAAGCAAACTTCCCTCGTGCATGCACGTCGTCTATTAATGTAAATATAGCGATGAGTAAAGCTCCAAATCTAAAAGGGACTTGTTTACATACTTGTGAAAATCCTCGATGCAGTGGATGTGGTTGGAAGCGTCCACAGTGAAAGGGATGCCGTCCAGGCTGCGGTGACACACCACGCAGGTGAAGCAGTGAGGGTGGTAGGCTTTCCCAGTAGCTCGCAGGATGCGCTCCATGATGGGCTTACTGCAGATGGTGCAGGTCTCAAGGGTGTTCTGTAGACACAAACACACAGACACCCACACGGTTACACAACAAACCTGATGATGAATGAAGTGATTTTGATGATTCACTTACAGTGGGCCTTGTTAACAAGTTGGCTAAGAAATTTCACCAGCATGGAAAATGTGAAAACCCTGCATTTTCTCCCAGTTTTTGTAGGCTGTGATTAGAAACTTCCTGTCGCCAGTGTTGCACTTCTGGTGGCTCTGTGCCCATTTGTGCTTGTGCAACTTATAAATCCACACTAGGGACCTTTAGCTCGGCTGTCCTCAAATGCCTCCGAAGCTGAAGGAATCTGATTAGCACTCCTCTCGAAACACAAACACAGTCATTTTTCAGCTGCCCTCACCCACACTCCATCCTCCCGTATGCAAGAGTGTGAGCAGTAAATATTTCCACTTTGTGATGACTGCAGGATTTCTGCAGCCAGGCGACTGGGCAAGCGGCCCGCGGGGAGACGTGGCCGCTGCCTGCCTCTGACTTATCTGTGGCATCTCTCTTCTTAATATCTGCCGGGAGACACCATTTGTTATTTCAATATTTCATAAATAACGACTGCCTCTCTAAACAGCAATGCAATTACAGGGGGATGGATATATCATGTGAGAGTGATCAATGTGCGGCCCGATGTGGCTGCGTGCGACTTGATGGGCCCCGCTGTCGCTGCTCCTCGCTCAGGCATTTCCTGGATCTCTGTTGTCTCTCTGTTCACCGCCGCCTCCTCCTCCTCCCCCCCGTTTTGCGCTTGGCTGGGCTAAAGAGTGCACGGTTCAGCTGTTCCCATTGGCTCCCACTGTAGTAGCAAGCTGCCTCAGTGTTTCCAAACACAGCTCGGGGTGTGTAGCAACACTGCGCTGCGTCATCGGCTGCCTCCCAGTCGCACCGCCGGGCCCTGCCGCTTAAAATGACACTTCTGTGACCGCTCGGCCGAGGTAAACTCGCAACCGCCCCCCCCGTCCGGCTGTGCAGCACATGCACCAACGTTCACAGTCTGTATGCAAATGAATGAAGAACCCTTTTTACAGAATGAGGCTCATTGGTTCACGTGCACGGTTAAACTGCTCCTGACACGGCTCTCGTAACACGATCGCGTGCCACCGGAGGGCGAGAGGGCAAGAGAGGAGGGCAGCTGACGCCTGACTGCAGGCTGGAGAAACGTGGTTTGAAAAATGGCCGCTTCTTCAAGGCACTCCTGGAGAGGCATTATTTCATGAAAAGCAATGAGTGCAGACATGCTCAGAATCCCCCCCCCTCCCCACACCCACACCCCTCCAAGATGGTAATAGAAATAAACATTATTCCCAGGGCAACATTTGTGTATAAACAATGTCCATATTGCAATCCCGCTCGATCCTGGAAGTGGAATAAAGCCTTTAATGAGCTCGCTGCACTGAGCCCTTGAGGTTTGCCTCACGCACGCACACAGACAGAGAGAGGTAGAGGTAGAGATCGAGAGAGGGGGGAGAATATATTTGCAACCTGAGAATCTGAGTGAGATACCAGGGCCAAACAGCACTAAACCATCTTCAACTCTTACTCATCTGCCTGCATTTCTACTTACTTATTCTCATCTGCCCTTCATGTGGGAATACCTTGCCCTTGTTTAGCTTAACTAGAGCATATGATTTCACAGCACACAGTTCCTCCGGGCCATTGTAATGAGTACAGTACTCAAAAGACAAAATTTCTCTCTTTCTCTCTGATGGTAAGATTCTATGACCTCAATTCATTTATTCTGCTCAGCCGCTGTTGTTTTTCCCATTCACTCGTGACTCCTGTTATTTGGGATTAGGTAACGTTTATTAAGGTCTGTTACACAAACCCGGGTCTGATGTCAACACAGAGAATGTTCATGGTCTGCGGTTGGGCACGACTTCCACAGATGGTTTAGGAAATTCTGCATAAATCACTTCATGCCCTCCCTGTCAGACATTCAGGTCCCTTGTAGTTTGCCACTAGAGGGCTGTATATGTCTGCAGATGTCCGGGTTTTACTTTTCCCTTGACTAAATGTGATGTATTCAAGCATATGTATTCTTTTTTTCCTCCTCTCTCCCTCAAACATTTCTCTAAGTGTTTGCCCAGAAGGCTAAACAAATGTCTAGGCAGATGAGGTAAAGTGAATTTAGGTCAGACAGCCTCTTGCTGAACCGAGGGGTGAGTAGAGTGTGTTAAAGTCAATCGCGACCCCCCTTTTTCTTTCATTGTAAGCCATTTTTCTTTTGCTGTAAAGTGCTCCGGCAACACCAAATGAGAGCTCGCACAGTCCGGCTCAGCTTCTCATCGTTTGGGAACGGCCTAACAAAACGGCGTTCGACACAGCTGTCTCTTAGGATGAGAACTGCGATCCCATGTGATCCGCTCTGAACATGAGAGCCGGGCGACAGAAAGAGACGCTCGCACCAGAAAAAAATACACACAATGAAGGCTGGGAGTCTAATATTAAGTCTTTTGTCTAGTGAAAATGTTTCACTAATTTCCGCTTCAAGTCCACTTGTAATTTGCAGCTTTACTGGATCAAGTGACAGTCAGCTCAGGTTTCAGAAATACTGGAGGGTTTGATGATAATTAATCAATTAGCCCGCACTTGTAAAAATACTGATGAGAAAATAAAAAAGCTAAAAAAAACCCCATTCAATTTCTGTAATGTAAGCGAGGGAGTTTGCTTGTCTGGCAAAGACTTGAAAACTTCCATGCCTCTTCTCTCCTCAGAATCCAGTGAACACTAATGTGTCTCTGTGTTTCAGTGCAAAGAGCAGCTAAAGGTAAAAGAATGCGGGAACAAAGACGTGTTTTCTGTGTTTGCACATGAAACGATAAACAGCTGGAAATGTGATGTGGCATACTGTTGAGCTGAAGCTGTTCATCGTCTCCGCAACCGCAGCAACACAGATTTTTACACCTCTCTCTTCCCTCTCGTTCGCAACTTGGGCTGACAGGAGGTAGGCTGGAGATCAGTGAGGCTACACGCCATTTATGACCTGGCACGCTGAACTCAGAGCGGGCCAAATTTACAGATGATCTGATTCCGTGTGCATGTGTGTCACCGAATGTGCTGGTCGGCGCCCGGCCACGCCGTGTGACATCGCTGCACTCTGTTGAAGGTAGCTCTCTGATACCTGACAAGAGCTTGTAGGAAACATGCATCTGAGCGCTCTTCATGGACTGAATGAGAGTTAATGACTTGTTGTTGAACTATGAGTCAAATCACTGACCCTCCTAACTCCCGAGGGAAGGTGTCCACTGATTTAATGAACCTTGACAAGCAGCTTCTCTCCCTTTTATTGCTTAATATGAGTCAATCAAGCAGGAAAAGAAGAAAGCCTTTTGTTAAAAACAGTTACTTACGTATACAAGAATTTTCTCCTGTGTCAAGTAGAATGGGAAAAAAATAAGAATGTTAAAAAAAGGAAATTTCCCAACACAATTCAGCCTAACATAACACTGCAAACCACAAGAATAGAGTCAGAGGTTTTGGGAAATGATGTTAATTTAGACTGCACGGACTGCAATGCTGTTAAATCTCATGTTAAATACTGCACTTCTGCCAGGTGCTGACAGCATCCTAGATATGCACCAGGTTACCTCTGACTTCAGTTCTTTCACACAAGCGCAAAAGGAGCCAAGAGACCCCCTCCAACTTCAAAATGAAGTTGAAGGGGTGAGGTTGGAAGTTTGCTTTCGTTGGCTTTCCAAGTTTATGCTAGGCTTTGTAATAGATGCTTGTTTGGGTCCAATTACAACTGTTCACAACATTAACCCTGCATGCTGAAAAGTGACACTTAACCAGTGCATCTAAAGGGACCTCTCTGAGCTTCCACATATGGTGATTTAGAAGTGAGAGACCTGTGTCACCACTGCCACAGCCGACTGTGTCACAGCACAAGTATCAAAGGACACCTGATGTGTATCTGTGAGATGATACCAGCTTTGACAGCGTGCCAGTATTTGACACTTTGGGATGGAGAACAAACTCAAAGACTGACAGCTGAGCACCATGGGTGCATTACAGACTCAACTCTGTGGTAAAACACAACGCTCCACTTACTCTTTACACCACAGATGTATTAAATAAACTTGATATGGTGCTGATAACTCTTCCCACTGGTTTTTTCGTACAAACCAACAAACAAACAAAAATCCCTGCAGTCCCAAAAACATTTCCCAAAACAACTGTTAGAACACAGACAGCTACAAGCTGCTAACAGGGCACCTTCAAAAAAGATTAGACTGAATCTTCCGACCATAAAATTTTTATATTCCCTAATTTTTTTCCTGACGCTACAAAAGCCTCGTGCACGGTTGGGATGTGGGTGGGACAAAAGCAGGAAAACGATAATGCAAATGTGCAGGAGGAAGCAAACGTGGAATCTAAGAAAAAAAATCTGGTTTGGCTCATCTGACAAACAAGGATCTCGCGACCGGGAACCCGGGTCCGTGTTTGGGGCAAGCTGACGACCTGCTGATTCATCTCCTTCAACCATTTTTTAAAAGGACAGTAGACACAAATAGACACACTGATAAATGAAATGTAAAAAAATAGGTAAATCAATTTGATTCTGATAATATAACAAGTGATACTGGGGGATTTGGTATATAGAAGAAAATCTGAGTTGTACAGCTGCTAATTTTTTATGATATTATCCAAAGTGTGTGTCTCAGTCAGAATCACCTCACAGCCCTGCGGTTTTCCCGGGGTCCTCTACACATGAAGCTAGAGCCAGCAGCTTATTAGCTTCTTGGCAGAGCGCAGTGACCTGCAATCCTCATTGGTTCAGGAAGCCAGTGCACTCGGCTTCCCTCCACTGACAGCAAAGGCATCCGAGGCTCAGATGGTAGAGCAGGATGTCCACTAATTGCAATGCTGGTAGTTTGATTTCTGATTCCTCCACATGCTCAAGTGTCCTCTGCAAAGACACCAAACCCCAAGCAGCTCTAGATAGCAGCTGAAGATCCCACGACATCTCTGGTATGTGTGCGATGAGGAGAGTAAAATCTAAATTTTAAGCCAGTACCTTTTGGTTTGTGAGCTTAGCTCTGAGAAAATCAGAAATCCAAAATGTTCTTTCCAAGATCAAACAACTGACTGAGAAAAAGAGATGACGCCTTACATCGATTTATTAACAAATAGTTCCTCTTAAGCGCAGCAGTTGCTTACAACTCCACATACTACAACTGCCAAGGTCAACGCTGAAAAAGCTCTCAGTAGTGGGTATCTGTGTATGCACGCTGTTATTTGAAGTAATTTCTCGAGGAAGAAGCAGTTACCTCACAGCTGACTTGGCATCAGCTTCTTATAATGAATATTTAAACTGGAGATTTGGCAAACCTGTCCCCGTGTTAGCGTTCGCAGACACTGATCCTGCTAAGTTTCTGTTCATCACAAAAAAGGAAGCAAGAGCGTTAAATGAGCAGTAAGGGCGAGGTTTTTAGAGCACGCTGGGTGACTTCATAAAGCAAAGGCAGTGGAGTTTTATACGAGAGGTGTTTTTATATTCTTAAAACAAATCACTTGGAGAAAAGGCCAGAATCTGTTGATGTTGAGGGAGCCTGGGATCTCATTTAAATCCATGTTTTTGCAGAGGGACTGTGGGAGCATCACCCTCTCCTGACACGCGGTCTGCTCAGGCCACGGAGATGGAAAGGTCTGTGTTTAAAATTAAGTTTCCCTTCAGCTGTTTGAGTTCAGTGACTGTGATCATCTCTATGCCTCATCCTGAGAAGGTTAACAAGTGATCAGCACCCCTGCCTCCTCTCACCCGAGACCCCTGACACAATCTCACCCTCAGCCCTCGACATTCAACCTAAATTCCCTTTTGAAGCCGTCACTGCTTTCCAGTGAGCAGGACTGGCATCCTGACTCCGTCGATCTGTGTAGTTTCTAAACATTAGGTCCTCAGTTGTGAGCGTATGAAGATATATTAACGACACTTGACTCCTGTCATTTCTAAGCGCGTTATGTAAATCACCCACTCGTATCTTCTCCGCTGCCTGGATGCAGATGACTGAGGTGTGCATGTTTTTTTTTTTTTTTGTTTGTGTGTGGGTGTGAGTGAGCATGTCACACAGTGGAAAGCGATTCTCCTAATGGTTTGCTAACTCAGAGGATCAGTGACCTTGAAAGTATCAGCTGCATAATTCACAGACGGAGCGTTTGTGACACTCATCTGTGTGCACGCCAGTCAGTCAGGACAAGCGGGCCGAGGTTTCGGTGTCTCTGACCTGGAAAGGCCTCGTTTCCTCAGAGTCTCCTGTGCTCAGCTCTGCTCAGCCTGTCTGTCAGGGTAATAAATTCACACTGGGTTATAAATGACCAGCACGTGCAGGAATGGGATGGCATCCCGCCAGAGCTTCCTTTCCTGTTTTGTTTCTTTTGAAACACCCGGTCGGCTGGATGGTCTCGGCAGCCGCCGTCCCCGAGATCCTTCTCACCAGCAGCCCGTGCAGGTTTCACTTCAAAACAAGGCAAACTAATGAAACAGCACATGTCCAATGGGATTTAAATTTTCATACATGCTAGTACACACAGCTGCGTGGCTTTACTTGTTCACACAGATTTCTTATTTTAGCTGCGTGATAACATCAAGCTACAGCCAACATGAAGGGACAGGGTCGACCACTCAGCTCATGCCTCGCTCAGGCCTTTCTTCAAAGAATAAAAGGTGGCAGTGGGGGCCCTCTCTCCGGCTCAGGCAAAGTGGCCGGCCTGCCCGTCTGCCTCTCCGCCTTAAATTCAGCTCCGCAGCAGAATGTGACCCCTCTGGACTTTGGGCAATGTCTCCTGCTCTGGTTACAGAGAGAAACTGACAAAGACCCCGGCAGTAGTTCTCTCATAGCATGAGTTAGAGTGACATTGTGGTGGGTCAGCACTGGGTCACGGATATTTTTCTCTCCTGCTTGCCTCTTGGGGGTGGGGGGGTGGGAGCGGAGCGGGGCGGGGTGGGGGTGCTTGGACGAAAAGCATGAGGAAGGTTTAGTGGGTGCCGATACATGGATTTGCTCTCTTGTCTAAACAGTGTATTCTAATAACAACACGCGCGCTTTTCATTTTCCTGCTTGTAATGGATAGGACGGCTGCATTTCCTGTAGTGCGGGTCAGTAATAAGAAATAATGACCTGCTTGAATTTAGCTGGCTCACACCCACTGTACGGCACAATTACACACACGCGCATAATTGTCTTGGCAAGTCTGGAGACGCACCAAGATGTGAAATCCTATTCATGCAAGTGCTATCTAATTGGCTCACTCCTTTGAGGAATTAGACCGAGTTAATCACGTCTGAATATACAGAACTCAATTAGAACTCTGCAAGCTAATGCAGACAGCCATGAATATTTGATGACAAAGTCAGCAGAAAGCCTCCGCGTGTTCGCCAGCTTCACATGAAAAGTCGAAGCAGGGTGGGAGCACACCTGCCGACCTCTCCTGCCGTGAGCTTCAGCGCCACAACGACGCGCAGCGACGAGGGGCCCTGAACTCACCACGATGGCTGAAAGCCTCTGGATCTGACTACCTGGATATCCATCATGAAGAAGTGACAGGTGTGTGGGTGGTGTGTGGGTGGTGTGCAGTCATTTCTAATTAGAGCCATATTACTGTCACGGAGGCTCTGCTGCAAACTCCTGTGTTGTTCTGTTTATATCACATATGAGAGGAGAGATGATCTTCTGTGATTGGATGTATTGTTTTCCTACATCGCCTTTCTCAATGACAGCAGCAGCCTTAGGGGACTTCATGGGGATATCCCTTTGTTAGCTGGGAGAGTCTGCTATGATGTGCTGTAGAGGACATCCAGGAGCCCCAATACAGCTGGCAACGTGCCTGTCGCCTCTGGGTGCTCCGACATCCTCAGCAACTTCCCTCCACTGCCTGGATTGTTTGATTATGGCGTGCGTATTTGAGCTCGTTCTTCTTTTGAAAAATTCAGCAACGGTTCCCAGATTTTTCGTCGCCACGAGATCATCTCTAGTCCCGCCACACTCACAGTCTGTTTATTAGCACCTGCTATTCACACATTCACAATTATAAATCATTCCTGGGTGATTTCATGAAAAAAAAGAAAACAAAAAGAAAAATCAGCGAGTTCTGCCCACCGGACAACCTCAGAATCAGCTGATGTTCTTTGTTGCTATAATTACAGAATATTTAATGAAATCACACAAAGTCTTGTTCCTGCTTTTGGTCAATATTTGTTTCCAGCATCTCTGATCTCTCTTAACTCTCTTAACTTTATAATAATATTATCATCATTTAAGCTCTGTTAAAAAATGCAACCAAATTAAACGTACACCTGCTCCACGTGTGACAGTCAAGAATTTGTTTAAACTCTACCCCATTTTGAGTATAAATATCATGGCATATATCATATATATTTGAATAAACGGCACTGTGACGCAGAGGAACAGAAACAGGAACCCGGGATGTTTGATCAGTTTTCTGATAATTTACTGGAGGAAACTTTCAAGGCTCGTATCAGGATGTGGGATAGATGACTGTTGAAAACAAGTGATAGCACATGAATGGTCCCCTTTATACCTTTGATACCAGGATCATCTTCTAGCTGAGATTCCTTCTCCGGCCTTGCACTCAAGCACACTGTCAGTCGCTGATTTTTCCCTCATTTCCCGCAATCAAATATAATTTTTCAAAATTAAATATTCGTTGAATGTGCAATATTAATTGCACACTACTGGTGCTGAAAAATACCACATTGGCTGCTTAACATGATGGGACTAAAGACAAAATAATCCAATCAAACTCCACCTTCACAATGGATCAGCAAACCAAGTTTTCTTCCAAGTGCATATTTAAAAATTAAACAGATATAAAAAAAAAAAGAAGCAGTCCATCAGTTAAGCTTTTATAAAGGCGGCATGAATGACGGCGACCAGTACGGGTGACATCACTACTTTCCAAGACAGACAAACAGCCGCCGAGGGTAAAAGCTCATCAGTCAATCACGAACGTTTCCTGGTGACTGGCAGGTCAGGGCCGCCGTGTGAAGTTCTTCCTTTACAATGGCAGAATGGAAAATCTTTCACAGTGTGTAGCCAAAGAGACCAAAGCCCATTCATTTTAAATAACAGAGCCATAGTACAACACCAGATAATGAGCATAATTACATTCAAGCAAGTTGGCGTCCGTGACCTTGATGGTCTCTGAATTTCTGTCAAAAGCAGAAGAAATAGATTAAGGTTTTTATGTAGGCAAATCCCTATCTCTTTATTACTGCTCTTTCAATACGAAGCTCTGCTCCTGATGTGACCTTGTGGTACTTACATCAGTCTTATTACAGCACACTTAAACCGGCTGCTCTTTGGATGATCTACATTCGCTGGGAGTGGCAGTATGAACAGGAATGTGGGGCTGCGATTCTGCCTCGAACAGGAACCTGTCTGCAACACTTTTCCATTCACTGGTGTCATTTAAGCAGATTGAATGGCTCTGTTTACCGTCAGAGAGACTGAAGCGAAGGGCAGCTAAAAAGCCTTTTTAAAGGAAATTAACTGGCCCAAAACTTGGCTGTGGTAATGCTGCAGCAAAGTAAGCGAGCGCTGTAGCAACACGGCGGATATGAGCACACTTAAGAACAGTAGGCATGGTAACCTGTGTAAGCAATTAACCTCGGTGACACTGAATCCCACTGCTGAACTTCTTCAAAGACCAGCTGAGCTATCAGACATGTCAAGAGTCCCTGTTGCTCTCAGCTCCGTTAACTAATATGCTCTCATGGTTACAGTCAGACTTCCTAAAGTGAAAGGAGAAAGAAAATTGCTGTTCATTTCTAAGATTACACCAGCCCTCACTGCTATAATCCCACTGATTGAGAACAGTTTGGGGTTTAACCACCTAGAAGATATAATGAATCTACTTTCTTTATGCGAGGCTGTGAAAATGCCAACCCTTATTTTCTGTCATATATAATATGGATACGCTGTTGCACATTAAACATGGTTAACATTGCAAATACTGCAGATACATACAGCCTAAAGGTTCAGGCTTCAGAATACTCTAAGTACTCCATTTGAGAGTATTTCCTCTACTCTTGACTCTAAATGATATCAGTGAGAGTAGCTATTGCTAATATGATCATCTCAAGTACCCACCTGCAGTTCAAACCTTCAATTTACAAGTGGCAGCCAAGCGCAAGAAAACAGAGCTAAAGTAAGGCGTAATGGAGCTGAAACTGCCTGTAGGAGACAGATGAACTGAGGCGTTGTGTCAAGGCCCACAGTCAGGGAAATAAAGATTATTTTGATCTGTGAATGACAGAAAGTTATTCTAGCAAAGTCCAAGAATAAAAAGATGGAAATGAGCAAAATGCACCGACTCTTTATAATTCTATAAGTCTTTAAAGATGGTTGGTTTGATGAGCCCTGCAGTTAACTGCTGTTTAACAATTTATTAACAGATCGTTTACCAGATTGATTCCATAGAGCAGCGTGTATGTCTGCTTACAGTCAGCCTAACAAACTAATTGTTGTATTCCTGATGGTGAAATTTGCTTGTGTCTCATTTTAAAGGCGCTCTCTGTTCCAAAGACTCGTATGTACATGTTTCAAGACTGGTGTTACAGTATACTCACTTGTGGATGTGCAGGTGGACAGTTAAAGGCAGTCTCCTCCTGTCAACTCCTAATTTGGCCAGAAAAAGACTGTGATTTTATAAAGCATGAGACTCGAGCCTAGTTCTCTCTCAGACCACAAGACGTCAAAAGGTTATCAAGAATTTTTTGTCCAATCATGCCAAAACCATGTTGCCTGCTGCAGCTTACATTAGCAGGAAATAGTGAGTTAGCATTAGCAGCAATTTAACGAGAGAAGAGCCCAATATTAAGAACATAATAATGCTTATGAATATTCTTGACTATTGGACGCAGGGTTTTATTTGTTCAAATCCAGCACTGGAATGGCAGACACAGCCACCAACAATAATAAACAAAAAAAGCATGCCCCAAGGACAGCAGTGCCTGAGAGAACGCAGCAAACACAAACAAAGGAGCACTGCACTCCCTACATACACTGGTGTAATTATAATAACACACGAGCCGTAGCTGGTGTTTCCACAAAAGAGCTGACACCTTGAATAAACTCTCGGCCTCTTAAATACCTGCACTTCTCATCTACAGCGAAGCTCTCTTCCTAAACGTATTACATGTTATTGCTCTGCAGCACCTGAGACTGCATCCTTCAGAACAAGTCTCAGAGCTTGTTCACTTTAATGTGCATTTAACTGCATCGATTAACGAGATTAAGATTTATCTGGAAATTTGTGCTTGAGATCACAAAGCAGGTCCTCTGGTTTTGGGGTCACTGTATAAACTTAGTGTGAATGGCGTCAGAAATGCAGGGTTATATAATAAGGAAATACATATTTTGCTGTTTTTGGGAGGTCAAGATTGCATTTTTGTCCAGATGAATAGCCATAGATATATCTGATTAGCTTAACATAGACACATATGGACAAAGGGACACAGGAAGCCTGACTGGTCAGAGAGTACAATCAATCCACCAGCCTTGATGTAATAAAGTCAACTAATTATGAGCAATTGGAGTACAAATATCATGCTGTAAATCATTTTTACTTTAAAAGCATGAAATCAGACTTCACGTGGCAATGCAACTAAATTTATTCAGTTTTACTTGGATAGCAATAACACCTAAAATCAGATGAGCGAGTACTTGGCGACAGTGGGACAAAAAAACCTCAGTTTTCACAGGAAGAAACCTGAGTCAGAATCATGCTCAAGGAGGGGCAGCCACCTGCCATGAGCGGTTGGGGATAAGGGGAGAAAGACAGGACAGAAGACATGCAAGAAAGGGAATTATCTAATGATAAGAACAAATGCCACATACACATACACCAAGCTACAAAAAATTTACAGTCTGATTTATATAAAAAGCCCTGTTTTGGTTTCCCTTTCATAAAATCTGTATGGGTGGTGAATCTTTTTTATACATGTGCATTTAACTGACAGGGACCCACACAGATGGCTGTAGCTGCTAGCGTTCTATTATGCTTCACCTCCACTGCTGGCGTTTCCGTTGCTTTGTGACGTTTGGTGCACTTTTTAAAATAATATATATCGCATATCAATCGGCGGTGATTAATTCTGCTCACAGCCTGTCTACAAAGTGTGTGTTTCAGTTTTGGTGAATAAAAGTCCAGTATTTTATTCTAATGTTAACCCTCATGTCCGTGCTTTGCACCTGTTGGCTGATAGCTTAGCACTCCACTCCTCCCACTCCTCCCACTCCTCCTATAATGCTCTTACAACCAAAATGGGACAATAAAGCTAAGTTTGAGGCTTTGATGGCCATCTTTAACAATCAGCAAGACAGACAGACCGCAGTAATCATTACTCACAAACATCACCACAACATTTATTTGGAATCACTCAGAAATACTGCAGAAACGCTGTTAGCCATCATTGTTTTTTCTGGTGAATAATTAGTTCCAGTTTTGCAGGAAACAGAAAGTCAGCAACAGTTTGAATCATCTGGAAAACATTTCACAAGATAGCTTTCTTGGAAAACGGCACTAAAGCTCAAAACTTCTGCATCTCTCAGTAACAATGACGGACGTCTTGCCAGGTCGTGTGTGCGCACATCCTTACTTTCCTCCTCGTTATGCGTGTGTGCAAATACTGAATGGGGTGATCGGGAGGACACCTCAAGCTGAGACACGTCAGACAAGGGGAAAAAAAAAAAAAAACCCAAAACAATGGCAATGCCAGTGTTTTCACACTGACACGATTACAGATCACTCCATGCAAAATGACACATTAATTGAGCGGCTGTAGAGTTTATCAGCATCACCGTGCATTCAAATAGGCGGTGATAAGACCTCTGTGGAGGCAAGCCAAGGGAAGTGCCATGGACAAAGGCTGATTTCTGCCCTCCAGTTTACGGGCCGGTGGTGTGACTGAGGCTGGTTCGAGAGAAAGATAGCAGGTTGTAAAATCAGGAAGTAGACAGGAGCTGATAACACATCTGTGTGAGTTCCTGTACATTACTAAAAGGAATTACTAATATCTAGGCAAACAGTTTGAAAGAGGCAAATCACCCTGCGGAAGAGATGGATCTCACCCGTT
Source organism: Pelmatolapia mariae (assembly GCF_036321145.2). Taxonomy (NCBI): domain Eukaryota; kingdom Metazoa; phylum Chordata; class Actinopteri; order Cichliformes; family Cichlidae; genus Pelmatolapia; species Pelmatolapia mariae. Next base: position 37,603,881 of record NC_086246.1, on the reverse strand, counting down.
CAAATGCCAGTATTGTTACACAGAATATGTAAAGTCCCAGCCCAGATAAGAGCGCTGCTGATCGCCTGCTCTGATACATGGCAGAAAACTTTGTTGGATGGCAATCAGCGTGCAAAATGTATTCCTCCAATTCCTGGCAAAGGGATTAATAGAGTTTTGCATATTATTATACAGATTCTACACACAGCAAGTTTCCTCAGGCACCTGTTATACCTGTAAGATATTCTACATCAAATATAATACGCTGCCACGGGCTGATGGAAAAATCTATTTCGCACAAAGAGCACACAGCATATGGAAATAATTCAAGAAACAACAATAAATTGTTTTCAGTTTTTAAATGACTTACAGTGTTTTTATTATCACGCATCGACTGTACAGTTTTACAAATGTAGTCTCGACTGTAAGTGAAACAGTAAAAGAGAACTCGGGGAAGAATGCACATTTTAAGCAACTGTAAGTGTCATTTTTTTTTAATTAACTTCGGTGCTTCTGGTGCTGGACTACTTCCACTTCCAAGAAATCGCTAGATCTGCTGTTTTTATTTTGATCATGTATTTATGTATTTTAAACCAGGGTGTGGGGTATAGAGACAGATCACTTTTAAGTTTTGGGTTTAAAAAAAAGTCTTTTAAAGGCTAATCCTAAGCTTCTGGAAAAGCGCTTCCAGAAGCGACAAATATTAGTGGAGGTGCATTTATACTTTTTAACCTGTATCTATATTATTTTTGAATGTGAGCAAAAATAGAGAAGATTTGTGCACCTGAGCCTTGTTTTAACGGTTTTAAAGATGTATGCTCTGCAATTATTTCACCCTGGCAAAACAAAACAACAACAAAGAAATCAAAAGTCAAAAATGACCATGATGCCAGCAGGGTGCACCTTAACCTTTAGTGAAGAAACATGAGAGCAGTTTCAGTCCTCCCATCTGACTGTTGGCAAGTAGGTAAGTCAGTAGACTTCCTAAAAAGGTAACCTCTTAGGAGAAGCAGGCATTTAGGCCATTACAACATTCCACTAAACTAAACCAGTCTCTGCTTACGTGCTCCTTCAGGATAGAGAAGAACTGCTGCTAATATCATGTGACAGGTGAGAGTGTGAAGAAGTAAATTCAGTGTGTCATTAATGTTGGTTTGCTCTTAAGACATTCCTAGACTGACTGACTTGGAGGCTAACTTGAAGTTTTCCTCTTTCCTCTCTGGGATTTTGCATTTCTCTTCAGAGACTCAACTCTCACGTTCATTCTCTAATCGCACAGAGGCGTATGACCCTGAGGATGGGAATAAAAGAAGAAGAAATTACTTTCATTAAGAAATTCAGATTTCCCCCATCCTTTTGATCTTGTGCCAGAAGAACATTTATGCTGATGAAATGCATAAATAAAGTTCTTAAATTATCCCATTCCTCTTTAGCGTATGTATCAGAGTTGGAGAACTTCCAGACAAGACAACTACAATCACACTGAGTGCCTCTGAAAAGAGATGATTTAAGAGATGGCCTGCCACTGGTTTAAACATCATGTAGCTCGGCTTCAAGACTTTACTGGTAAAATGCACATCGAGCCATTTCCTGCAAGTGAATGAAAAGAAAACTGAATAAATGTGGCACTATGTGCTGTCAGGAGAATCAGCATTACCTAATTAATATCCCTAACAAACAATAATCACCATTCCCAGATTTTGTTTAGAGACCTCTTCTGTCCTCAATGTCCCTTAAAGCGCCTCTAACCCACCTTAACAAAAAATATCCTTATCATGAAGTAACTAAATCTTAATCATCTTTAATGCATGTCTTACAGTTTGGACACTGGGGTATTTTTTCCAAGAAGAAAAAGGACTGCCTGAACGCATTTGAATCAGGAGCTCTATAAACAACCTACACAGGTTGTTCATATATGTGCACACACACACACACACACACATATACATATTATATATAGTTTGTTATATACTGTCATTTCCCTATGTTCCCACTGCATAATACGATGGGCAGGTGACCCTTATCATGTCTAATAGAGCTTCTTAGCACCCTGACAATGCAATCTCAATACTTTCTCATCTTTTTAAAAGAGTTATTTTAAAAGTCATCCTCTCTGTCATCACGGCAGCTGATCTTATCCTCCAAACGGACACATCTGTACAACTGGATGGATGTCACTCACTCTATCCTCGCCGGTTTCATTTCTTTCTTCGGCCTGTGTAAAAGCACCTGTAGTCAAAGCACAGGGCACAGTTGTCCAGTTTAAAAGGGGAAACAGCGGGAGCTCAAAGACCAGGAAGAAACGGAGAAGCCGGTGCAAGAGTAGACAAAACAATCTGTTATTAAATGAAGATTGGGACCACGACCAGTCTGCCCGTGTCTAGTGCTTCACTTAACAACAGGGCGAGAGGTGACTCAGCCTGTTTTTGGTATTAAGTCGCTGAAGCCAAAGAACAATCTCAGCTGTAGTCACCATATTTCAGCCAGCTTTTAATTACGCAGACAAGCTCAGGCTGCAGCGACTGAAAGAGACGAGAGACTGTAAATATAAATGTACTACTGCTGGAATATTTACTGTGTTATCATATGTGTGTTAATAACATCGTATTTAATTTTCATTTTGAAATATAACAGTAACTGTACTCCTCATATGACTCACTTATTTTTAAAAGAAAGCAAGAGAAAGTTCAAAGTATTACAGTTAAATTTAGTTTGTATTTCCTCGCTGCAGCACAGTTATTTCCCATCTCAGCTTCCAGGAATGACCCGCCGACTGACATCTAATATCGCTGACAGTAAGAAACATGTCCGTTCCCGCTGTGGGACCGATGACCATTTTCTACTGAAACTGAATGAGGGAAACACTTCTGCTTAATAAATTCCTCATGGTTTTGCCAGATGACGTGTCTTTCCTGATAATATTGTGCAAGGAAACACTTTCATGTGTGTTGTGCAACATACTGACAAGAAAACAAGTCACAGTTTTGTAAGTTGGAATAAAAACATTCCAAATTAAGAATAACTCACACAAAATTTGTGGCTCATTTATCCCCAATCATTTCTTCCTTTGATAAGAAAAGTGATTATTAATCGTTTAGGAGAAGTCTTATCTCATCCACAAAGAGAATTAACGCCATGTTTCTTGACTTAACCATATCTGGCTGTTCATCAGCCATCACTGTAGACAGTTATGCATCATTTAAGAGTGATGTGTGAAGGCAAACATCATTCTTCAAACTATTAAAAATTAGATAGATTAAAAAAGGCCATGAATGCATATCTGACCTGATTATTTCAGGAGAAAAAAACGGCAGGTGGATCTATCAGGCAGTCGTTGGGGAAGATCAGCTAGAGATGAGAAGTCACAACAAGTTTTGCACCACCTGCTCATGTCTATTACAAAGGATCAAGCTGTGCCATATTCACACCAATCAGCCACAGCATTAAAACCACTGAGAGTTAAAAGTGAAACCTGGGTCTTCTTGTTACAATACAATGCTCTGCTGGGAAACTTTGTGTCCTGGAATTCACATGCATGTCACTTTGACATGTAGCACCTGACTAAACATTAATGCAGACCAAGCATGCTCCCCTATAGTAATAGCAGAACAAGACAATGGAATTTTTAGGAGCCTCCTGAACAGGTGTGATCCACTTAGACCCCCCTGTGCAAGCCTCTGTGCCCAAACCTAGACAACAACAACAGGAGAGTTTTGCTGTACTTTATCATCACTGCTATCATGTGCCATAATAAGCATACATATGATTTAAAACCTATATTTCAAATGTCCTGAAATTGTTTACTTGGCCACCTGGGGACAGTAGAACAAGCTTCAAAAACGACACTGAACTTGTGCGATAATCTAGCTAAGGCAGGGATTATAATCCAATAAACACATACAGGCAAGAACTCCTGCTGCATTATATTGTAGCGCCTCTGTGGGCGTCCACACAGGCCCTCGCACGTATTATCCGATGAGGAAATGTATGTCATTTGGACCCGAGTGGACTCTTGCATATTTGAGGACGTGAAAACTTTTATTCCCGTATCATATGTTCACCAGCTAATCTCCAAGTTGTTCTCCCTGTCTTATGATGCAGGGCTGAAACTATAGTGTAGCATTTTAAAGCTTTACGCTAAACAGCTGCCAGAGGAAAGTCGACAGGAGCGAGAGAAAAAAACAAAACAAAAAAACCCTCCGTCTTCACAAACCTGCGTCCATTCTGCTCGTTTCCTGCTCCTTATTTTCACTCTCGGACTCTATTAGAGCTCTGCATGATTCACAAATCAAAGCTACCTTATGCTGGGCCTCCAAAGTGCACACCTCCCATTTCCTACTATGTTTAAGCAAGCTTTCTTCTGATTGGCTGCCACTTATTAAAAGCAGGTGGGTGGTGCTTCTTTGATTGCATATTCCTATACTGACACGATACAGAGACAACAATAGTAAGAAAAAAACAGTCTTAAAGCAGGAGGGCAAGTAGGTCAGCAGTTACACACAGCTGCAGACCAGCTGCCTACTAATAAAATGTATTAGTCAAAGATGTTTGAGAATGTCAAAACAAACTCAAAGAACAAACTTGTTTGCTAACCAGCTGACATTAGTTGTGTAACAGGACGAAAGTTCATTCAGGAAAAGAGACACAAGAGAGTTTCACTGAATGACCAAAAACAAAACGAAGCCAATAAAGAAGAGGAAATGAAAATGTGTGTGTGGTGAGAGGTGGCAGCCCTCTGGGCTTTGATGAAATGAAATGTGGTTGCCTGAAGTGAAACCTATGAAACATTCCAGGCACAGCGATACCCGATGATATAATGTGTACTTTTAAAACGCGGACGCATGTAGTGAGCCTAAGTGAAGTGTTGAGGCAGGTGGATTTAAAAGAAAGGAAGCTGCTTACAATATAGCAAGGCTCACAGTACGCCTTCTTCTCCACAGCATAGAAGGGCTTTCCACGCAGCTTGGTGCTGCAAGTCATGCAGACGAAGCAGTCGACATGGAAGACCTGGTCCATGGCAGTGCAGCCGGTGCCTTCACCCACTACGTTCTCTCCACAGCTGGCGCAGCGGCCTGGGGAGAGGAAGAAGAGGAGAAGCTGAGAAAAGATTCCTTCTAAAACCACAGATTTTTCATTTCTTAAAGTAAATAACATCAGTGATCAGTAAGGCTAAGAATAATGCGCAAACAACATAAATGTGGTTGTAATGGAGAGCTGAAGCGTGTGACTGCTTCCATTCACTGCGATTGGTGCTTGACCTTGTGAGCTGCATCCTACAGTGCAGCAAATCTCTTACTTTCAGCCTAAAATGCAGCCAGGCCGAAAGCAACACTCTTAACAGGTTTCTTGGAAAGATGTGAAAATAAGGATCAAGGTAACAGATACAAAGAGAGGACAATGTAGAAGAGCTGCAGAGAAGCATCACGAAGCCAGCAGTACAAACCATGGTTCTTGTTCTTTGAGTGGGAATCTGTGCACGAAAATAATTAAAGAAAGAACACAGCTAAAACTCTCAGCATGCACTTTGATGAGAAACATGGGACAGTGCTTTAAACTCTGACATCCATTCATCCATTTTTCTTTTCCAATTAATTCTGCAACTGCAATTCAAGAACCAATAAATGTTTAACCTTAAATATTCCCCATGTGTAGAGAAACCTTGGCAGATTTGATTTCAGGTATCACACGACATTCAGACGGAATGAACTCTAAACAGCCATGAAGCCTTCCCTCCCTTTAGAAATCCTAGAGGTTCTTAAACCAGTGTCTTTTATGATTCTTTGATTAGCCCAGCCACGAAGGGGTGGGTGAGCGGTTGGGTTCACAAGCCAATCCTAGTGCCGGACCTAAGCCCGGATAAATGGTTATGGTTCTGATCAGGACGGGGATTTGGTGTAAAATCAGACATACAGAAAAAAAACTGTGATGATTGGCTGCAGTGACCCCTGAAGCCAGCTGAAAGAAAGACGACTAAAGCCTCTGCTGAAGGCTCTGCTTAGATCTCTCTTGTAAAAGAGATTTTAATCTGAATGAGGCTCCCTGCTTAAATAAAGATTTGTATATATCCGCCTCACATCGCGGGGGAGCTGGATCCCATCCCAGGTGACACTGAGCATGAATCAGAGAACAACCCAGGACTAACACTGAGATACAAACAATCATTCTCAGTTGCATCAACACCTACAGACATTTTAGAATCACAGTTGGCTCAACATGCATGCCTTTGGAAAGCTGAGAAAACCCAGAACCTTGCTGCTGTAAGGCGACAATGCTAACCAGTGTGAAAGCATGCCACCCAAGGCATTTTTTTTCTGCCACACCTCATTCCCACCTTATAGTTAGTTTTGAGGACTCTGGCAATGGAAGTCTCAACATAAGTCTAAGGATCCATGAAGAATTAGGAAAATGAATTGGTCAGTGAACCAAAAGGTGACAACATTTACCTGCTTTCCAACATTTATCAGCAACACTGTGCAGTAAACAAAGAGGAAAGTTGAGCCACTGAATTTATAGTAATTTGATATGAGCGTTAAGTAAATTCTAATAATGAGAACAGCCGGCAAAGAGCCAAAAAAGAAAAACAAGAACTTGAGAAACTACAACTGAGCGTTGAACTTAAAAGCGTTTTGACATCTAAATCGAGGATCCGTAGACCGAGCTTTTGTCCACGCGTCACCTCGCGCTCCCTTGTGCCACGAAGCTGGAAGCTGTCCCTTTAAATGCTTCATTTCCTGACATCAGGGGCGTCTAATCTTCATTTCTATTTCAAACACTGGATAAGGAAGGATTAAATAATATAATTATGCCACATTAAAGAAAGCATACACATCACTAAAGAGTGACATCTGTTTAAAAAGTTGAGCATTAAATGATAAAAAGAAAACTTTAGAAGTACAACGAAGTCTTTGTAAAAGGGGCACAAGTGAACTGATATTATTGCTCCAGAAAGAGGCTGATTGCATATTGCGGGACATGGCATTTGGATATCTTTAATTGAGTTGGAGATATCTTTAATTGAGTTTAAGATGTCCTCGACTCAATGCAAGTTATCTTCAACCCAATTAATAACACTGTCAATTTAATTACTGGTATCTTACAATAATAGGGTTTAAAAAAAGATATCTGAGAATGTTTTATTTTTTACACATCTGAGGACAGATGCAATCTCACAGAGCAAGCTTGATACAGTATATTTAATTAATTCAAGTTCAGTTCTGTGGATCATTTTCCTTCCCTTTTCATTTTTTGCTTCATCTAAAGGCTGATTTGGGCGATGATTGACACTCTGTATGTTCTGAACAGAGCGGTTCGAGCGTGTTACACACAGAGGCGAGACACTAACCGGGGGGAGATAGAGTATCTGATGCTCGCATTTTCACAGTTCCACTTGCCGTTTTCATATCAAAAATTCAAACGGAGTGTAAAGCGGATTCTGTCTCAGGTATCAGCACAACTTTTGGAAGTCATATGTTGCTGAGATCAAATATCTGCTTGACTGCGAGGCTTGCAAATGGTATTCTAATGTCACATAACTCATTATCTTATCACTGCAAATGGGGGAAAGTTGCTTAAAGAATGAGCGGATCCACAACTTTTTTTCCCTTTTCCAGCAACATTTTGAAATCATTATTAGAACACTGAACATTAGATATTTTTGCCTCTTGTATTAGATGACTCAGGATTCATTGAATGAGGAAACTGACATTTCCCTTCTAAAAATTCTTGTCACAGCAGCATTTTGTACATTAATTTAGCGACTTCTGTCATCCAAGGCGACTTATAGCGCAGACAGGTTTTCATAAAGCCTGCTACCAGTTTCATCTGCTCCCACAGCTCTATCCACACCTCAATTATGGCTGTGTTACCTACTGTACAGGGAGGCAGATTAAACAAACTAGTGAAGGCACGTCTCGGGGGGACATGTGGGTGTCAGTGGAATCACAAGCAGGGTAATCACTTCAGAGAGCCAGAGGGAAAGAGAAAGGGAGAGAGAGGGAGCGAGAGACAGAGACGGAGCACGCCGAGCCTGTTAGTGGCTTCAGATCACAGGCCATCTTCAGTGAGTGGATGAGAATGCCAAACATGTCCCACAGGGCTCCCACTTTAAATAGCGAGAAGGAAACCTCTCGGAAATCCTTTTCCTTTTGGCAGTCTGTGATTGCGAAGGCCCTCAGGAGCTATTTGTGCACGGCTGCGAGTGCAGTGTACACAGTTTCACACCAACACACACACAGGAATAAAAAAAACAAAACATCCCTCTGCGTCTGACATGCCACACATGTAGACGAGTACATACAAACACAGACACATGTATCATATAGTGTACGCGTACCCACAGACACGCGGTGCCACGCTGCGCGCAGCCCACACATGATTTCACATCAGCGTGGAACAAAGAGCAGCAGATCTGAGCCTCTTTCAAACTACTGTACGCCTTCTATTCCTATACATTTCACATTTTAATAACAAGCTAAAGGCAGCGTTTTAATGCAACTATGTATACAACTGTTTATTATCACACATAATCAGCCAGCTTCCTTTTTTCTCTGTTAGACAAGGAAAAAAGCAGCAGTGTTCACACTAGAGCAGCTGAAACCAGAGATTTGTTTAATTTCTTGCTGGAATAATGACATGATTACTATAATAATGGTAGATCCATTCAACTGATTGACTGACTCATCTCCTAAGCTCTGATTTTAATTGTTAGGAATAAGTGTTTTGGATTCCAGCTCCTCATGTTCTCTCACGACGAACATCGCCGATGGAAATGATGATCTAGTTTTACCTTCTTCAAAGAGGTTATATGGTAAGCTTGGTTTTTTTGACCGTTTTGTTACTCAAAAAGCCGTGGACATATTTAGAAAATCCTACCAATTTGGGCAAATTAGAAGTAATTCCATTCAGATCTGGATCCAGGAATTTTTGAAGGGATTCTTCACCACTGAGAGACAGGCTACATCTTCACATATGCATTTTTAACTGAAATAAGAGAAACTGACGGTCTATTTCAGATCCAGATATCTATTCTACACGCTGAGAGTCAGAGCACGGTGCTGTAAAAATATAAAGCCTTTCAGTGTGTCTGTAACTGTTTTTATCAGCAGTCTTACTGTATGATAATGGAGACGAGTGCTGTGTTTTACATCAATAATTTCACACGTGTGCGATGGAAATAAGCATTTTCAATTTTGAGACACTACTTCAATTGACTTCTTGAATAATACAGGACAGCAATTGAAGCAACATCGTATTTACCCCCGTGGAGATGATCCCAAATACTTTCGAACTATTTCAGCTGGGCATAAAGGAATCATGAAAGGCCTCACCGCTCCCCAGCGTCCCTTTGCGCGGGGAATGGAACCAGAGTCTTGATATCAAAACTTCAAATACTTCCTGTAGAACCAATGCAATGGTGACGGGGTGGGAGGGGGGAGTTCATTTACACTTTACTCACTTTCTTTCCTTTCATTCTTCAACCCTCAGAAGTGTCTCTTCTCTGTTACATCGAAAGTCAAAAGAAGGACTGAAGAGAAAAATCTTTTCTTCTTTTCTTTCTTTTTTTCTTAAAAAAAAAAAAAAAAAACGAGGCACATTCCCTGTGAGCTATAGAGGCTTAGAATGGTTAGACAATTTAATTGGATAAAAGGAAAAGATTAAAGAGGCCCTGACTCTGTTCCATAAATAATTGATTTCTAATGTATTTGTAGTGGCAGTGAGACACTGTTGTTTGGGATTGGGGAATGTTGAGTGGCAGAACGCTTCAGATTTCCCTCAGTCTTTGCCTTCTTTGTTTTTTCACGCCGTGATATTGAAGCGGCATGAAAGGCAGAGAGGGAGCACACTTGCAGCTCAATTTGATCTTACATCGTCAGAAATCAAAGATCGTGCATGTAAAGAAGGATCGCAAGGAACTTTTTTTTTTTGTGGGAGACCAAACTTTTCGCACTATGTTACTAAAGAATACAATTCTGCTGGCGCAACCCTTGCAAACCCCAAAGGCAGAGCCTGCGACTGCAGCTCGTATCCAAAACTAATAAAAGAACCACAAAATCCATTTTGGGACTTCAACTAAAGTTTTGTGCTTGGCTTAAAACATCTGATAGACATGGTGGTAAAAACAGAAAAAGCATCTAACTAAACTGTGTGTGTTGTGTTTTGATATTAATTGAAAAAAAAAATATATAAAAAAAAAAACAAGGGTAAAAATAAATAGAATTAAAAGACAGCGAACAATCACATGACAGTTAGAAAGGGTCTTGCATTACAGCTAATAAAAAGCCTACAAAACAGCATTAATTTATTGTGACAAGTTGGAAAAAGGTAGGCTGAATAAGCGCACAAAGTTGTGCAAGTTCTTCACGCTTGGAGATATAAACAACAGGACAGTAGGAAGCAAGTCTGTCGAACACATTAGGAGTGTGACTGCTAGCTACTCGAGTGCCACAGGCCGTGATTTGTGCACTGTTTCGTCTCTTTCCCCTCTAGGTTAATCTACTTTGTTGCTTCAGATTGCCCTCCATGCTGCCTGACAATGCTGTGGCCTTCAGTTGCCTTGGAATGACAAGAGAAATTGCTGTCATTGCTACATTTCAATCTCTGAATGCCTCTTTCCTAACCCCTGCCTTTAATATCATTCCCAATGTCAGCAAATAGCAATCTGCAGAACTGCTGCGGCGATGGTGGAGGATGGAGGATAGGCGAGCCTGTGCCACTAAGCATTACAGCTCAGCCTGTCAGGGCCCACGGCGCCACAGAGAAGGGGGGGGGGGGGGGGGGGGGGCTGAGTGTAGGTTACATGTTTTAGAAGCAGGTTGGCAGGAACGACGTGTAGGGGTGCCAGGGAGCGAGCCGGGCTGGCGAATGGGGTGAAAGAGAGAGAGAAAGCGGGGAGAGGCAGGGGGACAGGTAAGCGTGTTTGCAGCACAATATTTGTACAAGCAGCGCGCGTGTGTTGATATGCTGTTTATCCGCACTGGGCCGTGTGCTCGTAAGTGTGCCTGTGTTTGCGTGCATGAGCGTGCGGATGTCTACTCATTCCTGAGGTCAAACGCTCACTCACAAATGAAATCTAGCAACGTGAGTGCCCGGAAGCCTCAGCTGGGCTCGCACGGCAGCTGATCTTGCAAGCCTCAGTGGAGCTGTCTCAACGAGGCAGGATAGCAAGCGCCGAGCCTGGCGGGGGAGGACGGGGGAGGGGAGAGCAGGGTTGTAGAGGGGATGGTCACCTCACGTGAACCGCTGCCAAAAAGCGGGCTACTGTCGCCGGGAAAAGAAGCCCCATGCTGGCACGCTGCATCAGCTGAGAAACTAGAAAGCAGCGCGGCGAGGTCAGCGGCAGTGAAGATAATGAGAGCGAAGTGGACCAATAAACTCTGGTGAGCTGAAAAACCAGCAACCCTCCGCTACCCCCCCTGCTCAAAATAGAAACAAATGACTGAAAATCAGTTGCAAACAAGATGATGACATGGCAGAAAAACTGCTAAGATCTCATTCATAAAAGAAATGAATTACAGACAGTTGAAATAAAGCAGAGCTGTCGGTTTTTGTGGAATTTCTACAATCTGGCAAATTTATAGATTAAGATTCAAAGCATTTCACGTTATTTACATGAGAAAAAGGGTCTTAGAAGTCAAATCCGCAGCCTCACACTGACATGCATACAGCATTTTTCTTATAAAAGGCAGCTATGATGGATCATCCGTGGGTATTGTGTCGTACAATTCAGCCTCTTGCAGTCGTACATTATAATCCACTGTAGGTGGTATAGTGATGCATGGGCTTTAGACAAGTTGCCATGTCACCAGACTGCCTCATATGCTGCCCTCCTCCCCTTGGGTGGTCTGTGACCTCCTTCCAGCCGCATTATGCTTTTCGATCTCGTTGTGACTGCTCCAACGTACATATAACAGAGTCCAAGACAGCACAACAAAGTGGACACTTAGCCACTGTACCTGAAGGATGTCCTCACATAGAAAAAAGGGGGGAAAAACACTCATCAGGCTGCAGGAGCCACAAGAAAATTCAAGAGTTAAAGAGAGGCTGAAACCTCAGTGGATTTAGGAGATTTTTGTCAAATGCTTTGCTTTTAATTCTTTCAGTGCTTCAGTTTAAACTTATAATCCTTAAGATTTCAGTTCTGGTTGATTTAGCAACACCTGTGGTTTCCATGGTAACATCAAGTGCAGTATAACAGTACAATGAGTGAACTGTTGCTTTGCCAGTAATAACACAGATGAGAACCTAATGTCTGCAGAGCAAACAAACTTGTGTTGTTTTAATAAAGAAGTCACCCACTGAAGCCTTATCACCACCTTATTTATTTTTTAGATGACCGACATGAGCGCTAGGAAGCTTGGTCAGAAAGCGTACAAACAAAATACTAGACTTTCTCACATCAGGACTGGAGCACAGACTTGGACTAGTTAATGGTAAGCCACAGTATTTGTCAGAGAAGGCCATAAACACTGTGGAGAGGTCCAGTCTACAGACTTAGCTGACAGTTAGCGGTCAGTTGGCACCAATCTGATGAGCAAACTCTGACATACCTGTAACGATGTACACCACAGTAAAGGGCATTATTATGTTTAATTTAGTGAATTCATAGTTTATATAATGATCACATTAAAGAACCATTTTTAAATGGATGGTACTGCTTTTTCCCTCAGCTCACTTAGTGCTGACAGGGCTCACTTAGATTAAAAATGAACAACCACAGAAAGATTAGACATTTCTCCCTGTTATTTTACTTTTCATCTTACTTTTAAGGTATTTATTTATTATTTGACCTGATTGTTGTTGAACCGCCTTGACATGCAAAAGTGTTTGTGATTAGGGGTGGTGTGAGTTTGACTGTGCGGGAAAGCTGGGAAACATCAGCAATTTTGGGGGGATTAATAAAGTCGATCTGAAAACAAAAAAATATATATAATATATATAAATAAATATATATAATATTTTTTAAAACTTTGAGCAAAAGGTGTTATTATTATTCCCTGTCTTTTATCCTGTCTTATTCCCCTCATCGCCAACCGACTGCCCCTCCCTGAGCCTGGTTCTCTTGGTGGTTTCGTCCTTTTAAAAAGGGGTTTTTCTTTTCCACTGTTACCCAGTGCTTACTCACAGGAGGTGGCCTGATTATTGGTGTTGTCTCTGTATTATTGTAGGGTCTTTACCTTACTATAAAAGGGCCTTACGGCATCCGTTGCTGTGATTTGGCGCTATGTGTATATATATATATATATATATATATATATATATATATAAAACTGAGTTGAATGTTTAATTAGGAACATAAAAAATAAGACATTAATGCATAAAATATAAAACACTAGGTTTACAAGCCCAAACACACTGTTAAACTGTTGCAGCAACGTCGGACTCTGGGCTTTACTTTGAGCACGGACGGTTGTTCTGTGCTCCTTTGCGCCAGCTGTGGAAAACGCTGTGCAGCAAAGCTCAGTTTTCTGGTCCGTATCAGCTTTTATTTAATCATTTATAACATTTATATTTATAAGTTCAGCGATGTTTATTATTGTAATTACAAAAAAAGCTTTAGCGCTTGTATAGATGTCACTCGTGGTTATTTTATCAGTATCAACATCTAATTAATGGCATACACGTGGCGACGTGTTCACCAGCTTGAATTATCTGTTTGGATAACTGGAACCTTTCTGGTGGATATATGTGTGTGTGTGTGTGTGTGTGTGTGTGCGTGTGTGTGTGTGTGTGTGTGTGTGTGTGTGTGTGTGTGTGTGTGTGTGTGTGTGTAAATGGATAGATATTGCCTTTGGACTTGATGAAGGTCAACAGGATCAAAACTTTGTAAGTGAATAAATGTAAAGCGAAACAGTGTGTAGGAGATTCGTTCAGCTGTCATCCAATATTTCGTCATAATGCACAGCCCTCCCTACCCGTCACTCAAACTCACCATATCTCAATAATAATGCAAATTTCAAGCCTTGATACAGTTTAAAGAGGTGAGTTACATAAAGAAAAAATAATCTTTCCCTGTACAGTCTCTACGAAGGGGGAAATCTAGTAAGCATTTACCATCAGTTATGTCTGCGCTCAGACGGGGCTTTCCTGCACAAGAGAACTTTGGTGCACTCCAGACAGAGCCAAAGAAAAATCAGCAGCACTGTGCAGCAGCAGTTTCTGGCACTTCCATATTTGCTTCATCTTTCAGCCTCAGAGGTTGCTGCATGTGCACAACCAGTAGTCCTGATCCGTTGAACCATATTTCACCGATGGTGCACTTTGTGTGGCCGCTTCACAGTACAGCGTTAGTTCTTAATGCGTTTCATGTTTTTAATGTGAGGCAGGTAGTTTCAGCAGTATCAGTGGGGTTGACATAAATGGAGTTAAATTAAAAACTGTAATGCTGGATTAAAAGCACAATTCCTGAATCGGAGACGGGAGCTCTTAGCCATTCTGGCACGAACTGTGAAAACTACTACGCGGGGAGTTAATTAAAGGAAATTTGAAAAGGAGAAGAAAAGCGTTCCAATTAAAACTGCAAACAACTTATATTTTTCAGATTTTATTTAAAGCGCTGACATTTTAATGCATTATCACTTTGTACCTGCTTGTTTACTGGAGCTTTCCCCCCCTCTGTATTCACCCTAAATGAATATTAAAAATAAAGCGATATTAAACGAGTCACCTTCAGACATTAAGTGGAAACAGTTATCTGTTTTCGGGAAGATGGTTGGCCAAAGGCATTTTCAGACTGTGGAGGTGGAGTGCGGTGGGGTAGCGTCTTTTTGAGGCAGCAGAAAGGTTTTCACTCTGACACACATCCCATTTGTTATGACATGTAGAGGCACATCTAAAAGCAAACTCCTAAGAGGTTGCTGAGGGCGACCTCAGTAAAATGCAAATGAATTCCACCAGAGTATCTTAGACAATGCACAAAGCTGTCTAAACTGGAAGCCTATTAATCCATTAAGTTGTGATGCTCAGTTGTGTTCTGAAGAATTAGAAGCAGCTCCACAAGAGCACGCAACGTGAACCCAAACTTTTTCTGACCCAATTACCTTAGCCGATCTGTTCCTCTGACTCCTCTGGACGGTACTGGAGCTACACTACCATTTGTATCTCTTCCAAGATTCCTCATGAACTTTTCATGTGAGGTGCCTTATAAATTATGGGGGCTCTTCCAGCTGACATTATGCGGAAAAAAATGGCAAAGCCTGCCTTTTCTTCTCTGGCTCTTATCATAAAACAAAGGCTAGCTCAAACCAGGAGGAAAGGCTTCCTGACAGCTCAGAGTCCTGTGTGGAGTACAGTATGCCCATATGAATCTCTCTGCTAATTTCCAATGACTGTCTGTTAATAACATTTATGCCACCGCTCTGTATAAATATTGATTGGATATTAAAATTTCACCGTTTTCCTAATTCTATACAGTGGAAATGCTGAAAGTCTGCGATCACAGGGAGGAATTCTCCACTTTTCATTCGGGTGTTAAAGCAGAAATAAAAACAGATTCTCTGCGGCAGAAGGAACTACACTGCATAAGTATCATCATCACTAATTGTAAATAATGCAGAGCATCTCATCCTTTCAATTATTCAGCTTTATGTCCTGGTTTTGGTTGACAGAAATGTAGTGATGACAAAATATTGTAAGTTCCTCTGATGCACAAATGCCAAGGCATCTGTACTGCAAGCTGAGTAGCTGTGTCTTATTAGATTTCCACAAACACAGTACACCTACGCACAACCTAAGTGGATTAAATATGACGGATGATGACATTTGGAGAAAAGGCTCTTTCAGATTACTCAAATCTAATCTGGAACTCTAAATCAGGACTAATCAGTTGCTTTTCAAAGAAGCTTCAATCATAGGGGGAATTTCTGGCTTGCAAACTGGGTTTCTCGCAAGAAAAGCCGTTCTTTTATAGTGCATCATTTTCAGGTTTTTTTAACGGCTTGAGGAGCGTTTGCATTTGGGAACGGCTGCTTTTTTAAATGTCGCCGCAGAAAGTCTTCAAAGACTTGTCCGGTGTAATTGCTGGACTGCAGCAGGAGAGCGTAATGATGGTGTGCAACTACAAATGGTGCTCCACTGAGTCTAATGAAAAGTTTCCTGGTGACATCACAGAGCCAGAGTGTAACGTTAATTCAATTCAATTAACCCCCTCTGGACCAATGAAAACTCACTACGGCTGTTTCCGATTAGAAGCTCATCAAAGACATTAGTGACACCAATAAAACTTTGCTATAGGAAGACAATGATCCAGTCCAGTAGCGCGCTCGAGATCGCAGCCCCACGTTGATTAATCTTGTTAATTACTAGCCTTAGGGTTTCAACAACTGTTAGCCTTCTTTCCCCCAATATCCCCGACAAAAAAGAAGAGGCCTATGTGTCATTAGATCCTTTGTAATTACAAAAGTCTTGTGCTCTGAGACCGATTCTCCCACAGCTCTGGATATACAGAAGGAAACATGCCGGACCGGCGATGATTCTCACATCACTGTGCTGAGTGTATGTACATTATTCAGCGGGGGAGGAAGACGGCTCTGTGGATTTCCAGAGCAGCATCTGCCTGCGCTTGAACTCCCTCCTAATGAGTCCCAGCAGTCGCCTCAGTCTCCGGCTCCTGCCCTAACCCTCTTCCCATCTCTCATCGCTGTCGCCGTGTTTAACCACAAGATGACCCTCCCTCCCCCTCTTCCGCTCCCGTAACAGCCATACGCTGTCAGCTGGGGATGCACACGCTATCCCTAACTTGCTCCGGCTACCTCAGCTCACATATGACCCATTTCTCAACTCCCCATGTCCTTGCTTTACCAGCCTTCAGCCAGTCAGCCTCAGAGCTGGCAAAGAGGGGTGACTGCATGCATGGTATAGCAGTACACAGAGTTCATGCCCAGGCTGCAACACATACACCCAAAAATTAGGCCATTCCTCAGTAAAGCGACTATACTTTGTTTAAGCCAGCAGATCCGTTTGACCTATGTCTAATGCGAACCAATTAAGGTCTTTACATGAGTGCGCACCAACGTGAAGCCGAATATCCCTTAATACCAGTTAAATACACGTCCCTGTAGCTATAATACACCTACACATGGTATCATGGTGTGCTGTGTGATTATGTGCTGATATAAAGCCTGCTGCAGAGTCCCACTGAATGTATTGAATGAGGTATCTAATGGGCATGGGAACTAATTCCAGGGCAAAGGGGATTAAAGGCTAGAGAAAAGAGAGCAGCAGAGGGATGGCACTCGCTGGCAGCTGTGGGTGCAGAGGGCGGAAAAATAGAAATGAAATAAAAATGCACAGAATCCTTGCCTTCTGAATCCTATTTTGCAAAATAGTATTAAAACTGGTATTTTGTTTAATCCTGGCAGTTATATATTTTTTTTTCTTCACAATTATAGCAAAATTAAATATAAGTGCTACACAGGGGGAGAAAGGGGAAATGCTGTGAAAAGATGGACACTCAACCAAGATATAGAGATATATTAAAATCCATCTCCTTCATCTGTCCAACACCTTCACTGTGTGCCTCGTTCTCATTACACCTTGAGCCAGAGTTGTGCTTTCGCCTTTGATCAAACTGATATAGTTCTGAGACTCTACCTTGAGGACTTCTTCCCAGACAAGAACAGTCAGTGCTGTTTCTACACCATGAAAATTAATGGATAAGAGGAACAAGAATACAGGGTAGCTTTGCACTGCGTTCAATGCTTGAGCCATTACCTGTAGGTAATGACCTGCCGAGGAGGACCTGGAGGAATTACATATCTTTCTATATTTCTTTTTCCTCTTTGTATTTGCAACACGAATATTTACTCTGAAATAATGCGATAAATAGTCAGTGGTTTATAACCTACAGTCACATCTTCTGGTTGCCTTTCTTTCACACATTCCATCACTGTGCCCCTATTGGCAAATTAATTGGAGACTAGCTGGTAACCTATGGCTACTAGGGAAAAATGTATACTCCCCAACCGCTTACTGGTTTACTGGCTGTCACTGGGGGAGACTGGTCACAAAGAGGGTGCTGTACCAAAAACACATCTGTGATTGCTTTGGTCTCTAAAACATTGCCGTGGTTGCTCATCATTTTATTGGAAGACACCGATCTGTCTGCAAACACTCGCCAACCAACCAAAGAGTGCTGATGAAGCTGTGAAAAGTGCAACAGAGTTCAAAGAAAATCAAAAGGTACAACTTTTGCTCTGAAGGTGAACTTTGCCCATTTCTGATTTGCACTGCAGTTTTCACAGTTCTCTTAGCAAAGATGCCATGAGTTATAGTAAGTTAGTGCAGCTAGTAAGTATAGTAGTTATAGGAAATCTGCTAGTTACCAAAGCTATAATGACAAACAAGTGGTTTCTGGGGATTATGTCCTAGCAAATGATGACAACTGTTCTCTAGGCCTGTGTAACTGGTGTCTAAGAGAACCAAAGGTTTTTATATTTTTCTCGAATTAACAAATAATTTTTTAATGTTGCATTTCCCCTGTTGCGTAAATAAAGCCTGGACTTCATGGTCAGATCATTTCTGTGTGTTGTACTTTCTTTTTTAATGCCAACATGAAGAGCTGTTGTTGCAATAGCCAATTATTTTCCAGTGTCACTTTAAAGGTGGTGTTCATGATGCCTTCATGTGTTCAACAAATCAGTATTGCCAAGTTGAGTGATGGAGAGGCAATGGAGAAAGGCTTAGCAACACAACTTGACCAAGTGGTGACCTACACAATCCTAATGCATACATAAGATTATATTTGCACTGGGAACCAATTACACTAAGAGATCCCTGAGGGAATGAGACACAGGTGGAAGTTTTCAAAACTTAAACCAATGAAAGAGGGACAAACAAAAAGGGAACAAGCGGGAAATAAAACTAGGGTAACAGAAATGGGAAAATAACCTTCAAGGCAAAACAGGAAATGAGACAAACAATGAGACATGAAGTGTAACAAAATAGCAGAGACAGGGGAACACAGGAGGCAGAAGAAACTCAAACAGACGAACAAAAACAACAACTATATCAAGAGAACAAAGGCTGGAAAACCCCAGGACCAAGACAAACGTACACTTACGTCTGGACCAAATACAGTCCTGAAATCTGACTTCTAAGAACTACAATGGTCTGCAGTTCCTGCACAGAAAATCTCCAACAGTTACTACCAGCCACTGAACCAGATACCAAACTAACTTACGTCAATATAAAGATGATCTTAATTCAGGTTTTTCCCTTTTAACCCACAATTCCACATTTTGTTAGTCAACAAACCCGACAGCAGACAATCGGTCTCAGATTCTTTGCTTTTTAAAAAGTAACTAAGGAGCCTGTTTGGTTCTACTTTTAGTTTCACAAAATGTCACAGTAAAAATGACAGAGTGAGTGCTCCTAATGAGATCACACTGCCTGCACTAATGTTTGCAGAACTGCTTTTGAAATCCTTCAAAAAGAATGCTGTTTATCTGCAAAGCTCTTCCCAGTAATACTTACACGTGACCCAAACAGTGAGTAATGAGCTAATTTTAACCACTTTTCTACTAGCACCTATGACTGTTGTCATGTCAGCGACACTTACTGCTGAGATCCCAGATCCAATTACAGCAAAAATTACTATTTAGATTTGTTCAAGCAGCAAAGCGGGGCTGAGGGAGAACATTAAATCACCCCGAGCGCTATACGGAGCAAATATGTCGCTACCATATATGAAAACACAACAGGGACAAGGCAAATGATCCTGTCACCATGTCTGGTAATAGGAACAGGAACAGGAGGAAGGGGCTGAGGGAGAAATCAATTAAGAAACACTGCGATATTATAAAAGAGAAAATATCCAACTGTCTTTATGAATGTTAAGACAGTCAGCTGATGCCCATATATGGCAGTTTTGTATTCAACTTCAAAATGTTTCCCAAGATTTTTGTGTAGCAGACAATAAAGCGTCTGAGGTGCCAAATTAATAAATAAGATAATCCGGTGCTCGTCAATACGAAAATAAGGATGCTGGTGCTATTCATTAGTTCCAATAGGCTGTAGCTCTGTGGTTGGTTAGTTAAACCAGAAGGAGCAAAAACGTTATAATAACACGAAGCATGTTTATGCACGCCAGCATGCAGGTTGTTGCTGTATGCTTAAAGTGTGATAACCTGACAAATGCAATTACATCAACCTCTTTTCTAAAATGAAAATATGAATAAGTTCAATGCTGGTTGGATTTGGTGTTACACTTAAAGAGGTACTCACAGACTTTTAGGGAATAGTTTTAGATTGTAAATATGTTTTTAAATGGTTGACTCAAGTCGTAATATTTTATTTTTTTATTTTTTTTTATTTTTAAATCACTTGCATTTCACACGTGTATATTTGCACATTTGCCAACTCATATTTGTATCTTCGGTATTTCAGACTTTTGTTTCGGCAATTTTTTTTAGTTCGTCTCAAATTCATATAGAAAAATGCAAAGTATATTACTCAATACACTACCCCAAAAAAACTGTGTCATATCAGGAATAACCTGGTATTCCAGTTGTCATAAAAACTGGGTACACTGCAGATCAACTGTAAAAGAAATACTGGCAGTAAGAATTAAATGCATCCTAACTGTCCATATCATTTACTGCATATAAAACCTGCTCTGACTCCATGAAGAGCTGTTTGATATCTTGAGCTAAGCTTTTTGTCCGTTGCAGCATGAGGAAGGGATTGATCAGCATCTAAATCCTCCTTTCTGACAGTATTAGGGATAAAAATTTCTGAAACGACCATCATGTTGCATTCAATAATACTTGAGACCATAAACTCATTAGTAAAGTGCTTACTCAGGTTGGAGATCAAAGAAACCAAACTCTTATTTTCTCATAGACTTCAATATAGTCACACTTCTTTCTACACCAAAGAAGTCGCCCCCTGCTGACCGTTAAAAAGAATGCAGGTTCAAGGCACTTATACGTTAGCATACGCTACATCTATGTTTCCTTAGCAAAAGCATGTTGCTGATCAGGTGTTGGTGAAATGAGATTTAGCATCTTACCAAAATATTCCTCGGACGGAGGGTTGTCCATGTCGTACAGCATCTTCTTGGTCAGGCGTTCCAGCTCATCTTCAGGGTGGGCCATGGGAGCGCTGCCCTGAAAACAGAGAAAGCAACATATAGTGGCTGTGACTTGGAGAGAAACCTCAAAGAGGTAATGAACATTTACATCACTCTGAAGAAGCTTATCTGTGATCTGTTCAGCTTTTAAATCAAAGAAAGGGTATAGCAGATGTACATAAGTAACGCAAGTCTAGCTTCGAGTTAAAGCTTCACAAAAACTTTACTAAAAAAGGATGAAGCATGGCCTCAAGGTCAACCAAAACACTTTCACCATAATTAACATGCAGCCGACGGTCCTGGGTCTGCCTTTCCCCTCTGAGATATCTGACCCTGGCTCAGGCCCCGGTGGTGTGCAGCCCAGAAGGTTGAGCATTTCCTTCTGTGCAACACAAGTATGTGGAAAAAACTGTGACCCTGACTAATCCCTGTGTTTGGAAAATAACGATAGCAGAAGAAACAGAAGGGGAAAACATTAGAAGATAGCTGCTTTTTAAGTCTCGTACATTTGGGCGATAGGTCGGGAGATATTTATTTAATCATACTCTGAGCACAAAAAGATTTCAGGTGCGAGCTGTGCCGGGGCCTAATCTGTGAAAGAGTCTGAAAGGATGACATAACTCTCTGAAGATGCCACTTCTTCTTCTTCCTTGTGAGTCTGCCCTCCTTCTTATCATGCAGCATCTGACATCTGCCTGCTGTGTGCCTGTATGGGGCTGACGTGTTGTGCCTGACATTTTCTGCCAATCATCCTCAGAATTCGAGAATCCCCCTCCTCCCCTCCAGCTTCGACTCACGGTGCAATCCCGTCACAGGTGCGTGTGTGTCCTTTTAGACGCCCCAGAGGCTTGAACTCGACACTCTTTGTGCTGCGTGGCCGAGCTTTTTCAGAAAATCAGCGACACCCGGATGACCTTCCCTAGATCTGGGGCCGGCTGAATCTTTACAGAAGATTTGATTTTCAATATTGCAACATAGGCAAAGATCTGAGCTGACCTTTGAGGTGCTCCTAATTGTGGCATCTGGGAGCTGGATGAGTGTGAACTAAGCGTTCGGTTCCGTACTAATTTATTCACGGTTTACTCGGTCACATAAAGGAATCAGATTGGTCAATAGAAGATTTAGAGAAAACATATTTTTGTATGCAGAACGAAAGCATAATTACAGATCCAGTCACCCAGCACTTCTGGTGTTATCGACTCCGTCTGTGTGCATTTTACCCTCAGGTGTGCACACGACTATATTGCACCCTCTGTAATTCATTCATCCCCCCCAATTCGACACTCAAGTCGCTGGTATTCCTCAAAATATTTGTTTTTAACACTGTTTTTGTCAAAGTGTCAAGAAGGATTAAGAAAGCTTTGTATAGATGTTTTTTTCCCCCCAAAATGTCGCTGGTGACCTGAGGCGTGTAATAACTTAAGTTCTTTGAATAACAGCATGCTGTAATCTCTTGTAATCTCCAGCTTGACTTCATGATGGAAGGCCTGTCTCATGCCTAAATTCAGACTGTTGGGCCAAAAACTGAGTGTAACGCACACCACAGCAGCATTTTCTTAACAGCAGCTCCGCAAATGAAGACGGCCTGCTTGAGCTCACTGATGAGTAGGCATTCATGACAACGATCATTTTAAAAAATTACAAAGCAATTAAGAGCGCCTCGTGCGTAAATTAGCAGTCCTGATAGAAGTTAGCATTAGCAAGTAAGCATCCAGCTGCTTGGACTGCGGCTGAAGACAAAGGAAGCCACCATGACTTCCAAAAGTTTCATTTGCTCTGAATCGGAAGAAGAGCTCCGGTGGACTCCACAGTGAGCCACAATTTGCACAGTAACCAAGCTAAAGTAACTAAAAGCACGTTACCGTGATTCATGATTACAGTTCTGACAGGCCATTTACGTTCCCATGGCGAGAGAATAATGGCACTGTCAAAGCTGCTGGCATGCTTCAGTCACGCACAAGGTGTCCTTTGGCAGCACCGTGTGACACAATATTGAGACTACACTGTCACTCCCAGAGTGCCACTTTTAAAACATGCAGGATTACTGTTGTGAATGGGGAAACTTTTCCTAACTCTAAAATGAAACAAATCTCCAAAAATGAAACAAATGAGTCAGAAAAACGGGAGACGGTGTGCTCCTGGGTGAGAAACCTGCAGCCTAATGCAGACTTCCCTGATCTCTGTCACTGGACCGTGGGTTCTCTGCAGCCAGCACACGTCAGCCACAGACGATAAATAAACGACAAAAGAGAGCTTGTTGGTGAAAACTCACAAACGCTCGGGGATGAGATCACGGTGACTGCTTTGTAAACAACAAAGTGAAATTTCAGCTCGTGTCTGAGGGCACAAATATGACTTCTGGCCCACAGGCTACCGTTTGACTATTACTGCAGTACGGGAGGGCTTTCAGAGACCAGATTACAAACTTTAATAAACTGTAAGTAAATAAATACACAAATATTAAACTTTGCTTACATGCTGCTAATTATTTGACATGCACACACTTTAGAACACAGGACAGACGCTTCTTCCAGCGTATAAACACGGACTCATGCATTTCAGGATCAATTTTCATGAACATGACTCACCGTGCGTGTCAGAGTTACGGGAACACGTATACAACTGTGTAATTTCAACAGTACATTAAAGGTTGTGTTAGAAATGTGCAGTGTATCTAAAAAGAGTCAGCTGCGTGGTACGTTTATTTACAGAGATGGTGAGAAACGCTGAGCTCTGCGTACTGTCCACGATGTATCAGCTAGCGTCAAAACTTTATGACGCATGACTTTGCCCGGCCTGGCTCAGGATGCAGCCAGCTCATAATGGAAGCCCAAACAGCAGGCCTCATTAACTCTGAGGGATCGACACGTTGGACGTGCAAATCTTTCTTCTCTCTAGAGAGCAGCTGGGTCTGAGCTCTCGGATTCCTTGGGACCTTGCGCTTCCTCAGCTGCTCAGCCATCAACGGCCAGATCACATGATGGAGGATTAGGAGGAGACGAAAGGAAACGTTCCTCAGCGGCCGGGTAGTCCTCGTTTTCACCTTAAATCCCATTTCTTTTTTAATAATACAAAATGGTCAAAGGTGGCACACAACAACTCGCACAATAGAAAACAAAATCAATCATATACCTGAAAGAAGTGCCCCTGTTGTCAACCTTCTGCTCATTATGCCGGTGTTGTTAGCTTGAGACAGTGAAGTAGACGATTTAACACTGTTAATCTTAGCTCCACATCAAAAGCACATTGGAGAGGGAACGAAATGCTGCTATTACCAGAAACAGACTTTTGAGTTTAAGCTTCATTTATATCTTATCCACTCTTTGACACCCCGCAGCAATGCACTGCCAGAGAGTTTAAAGCACCTTGTTAGGGAGTCTTTTGTGACAGCACAGAATAATTTTTCACTTGAATAAGAGAAAGAAATTGCTTCCCTGCATGCTTTATGATTGAGTCGCAGTTCCTGTTCAGCTTTTCAGAGGCAACAATAGAAACCATACAGCAGCTATACGTGCCGCAGACGTGAATTTTTCAGTTATGTCTGGCTCAATTCAGTAAATTGTTTGCCGACGCCCTCGGGACACTCTGTCGCAGTTTCATTGAAGTTGGTGCTTAAATTTAGTTGGCCTAACATCTGCACCCTTCGTACACTGTTTTGCACGGACAGGCTCGCAGGTTTCACTCGTAACACCCCTGAAAGATATCCTGATGGATCATCAAATGCTTTCCACTTGAAAAATGATTTTGTTAAATGCCAGAACACATAAAATCACAGACAACAATAGCATCTATAAGTGACCGCCGTTGCGTGCCAGCTGATATGGTGCGACAGAGTCTGGGAGCTGATCACTGCCCGACTGCCACATCTATGAATAAAGCTGTGTGCACCACCCACTGTGGAATTGGCATTGTGTCAGACCCGATTAGGTGACGAGTGGAGTGTGCTGGGTGGGGTGAGGAGTCGGGGGGGCTCGGTACATGCTCTCACCTGATGCCCTGACAGCGCTGTGTCCCGCTAAGAACTAAACCTCAGGCTCTGTCTTTCCTGCTTCCACTGCAGTGACAGAGAGTGAACAGGAGAGACAACTGTTCTCAGGGCATCACATCTGCACCTTTGTTAGCGGAGGTGCAACAAAGGAGTCCAAACAGGAAGCTGGAACTATACGCACAGCATCACTAAAGATCTGTGGGACGAAACCACACAGAGAACATCAGCTCTGTCACAGTAAAGATCCAACGTTTTTAAATTTGTTGTAACAAGAGAAGACACCAAAATAAGACGCTAAATTACATTTGAGAATTTAATTGTCTTAAAGTGAATAACCTCTATATGTGCAAGTAATTCCTGTGAGCCCAGGCTCAGTTTCTTCTTCTTTTGGCTGCTCTCTTTAGACGTCACCACAATGGATCATCTGGATGGAGGATGCCTCCTCCTCTCCTGTCACTACTTCCATGAAACTCCGCTGAGGGCTTCCTCTTTTCCTCCTGCCTGGCAGCTCCATCTTCATCATCCTTTGTCCATAAGTCCCCTATCCCTCCTCTGCACATGTCCAAACCATCTCAGCCTCACCTCTCTAACTTTGTCTCCAAACTGCCCAACCTGAGCTGTCCTTCTGATAGAATAATTTCTAATTTTGTCCATTCTAGTCACGCCTATGAAAACCATGACATCTTCAGCTTACGTCCAATCTTAACATCTCACTACTATTTTGTAAACCACCCCTTTTGGTGCCATCCTTCTGTCACAAATCACCCGACACTCATCTCCACCCACTCCACCCTGTCTGCTCTCTCTTCTTCACCTCTCTTATGCACCGTCCTTTGCTTTGGATGGTTGACCACAGGTATTTAAACTCATCTACCTTCACTTTCTCGACTTTTTGAGTCTTCACCCTCTCATTTACACACGTGTATTCTGTTTTGCTTCCACTGACTTTCATCCTCTTCTCTCGAGAGCATACCTCCACCTCTCCAGTTTCTCTTCTAGTTTCTCCCTGCTACTCACAGTGCTCACAGTGTCAGATCACAGTGTCAGATCACAGTGTCATCTGCGAACACCTAAACACTCAGTTTCATACGGTTCTTTTCATGAGAGAGTGGCTATTCCTAATATCACCACCACAGGTAAGCAGCTCTACCTGCTGTTTAAACCATTTGTTTGAAAGAGGCAGCCAACCAGAAGCAAGGTGGCTTAAAGGGAGTGGAGTTAAAAGAGGGCTTAGATCCACCACGCCCCAGTACTTTTATATGGCACTTTTTATACTGCTCACACAGACTCACACACTGATGGATGGGTTGGGAGGTAATTGGGGTTGAGTATCTTGGAGTGGAGGAATCGGGGATGTTCCAGTTGTGATGAGCTTCCAACTGGTGAACCCACTTTAACTCCACAGATGCCCCAATAAATAAACACTCATTATTTATAGTGGAGACTTAATGGCAACATGGCTTCTCCTAAATACTGAATCTCATGAAACGAGAGATGACTGAGAATATAACCATAACAAGCCAAAAGGGAAACATGTGGTTGAGTATACAAGGCTGTAAAATGTTCCCATCAGTAACCCACCTGCGAGTCTACAGAAGGCCAAGCAAACATGGCTCATCAGGATCTACAAATACACAAAACTGTACTTTCCTCTCTCTAAAAACAACACACGCACAGCAGCTACAGTACCATTACAGTTTAGATTTCTTTACCCAAAAAGTGAGCATAATTCAAATGTCAGTTCAACTTTTGAGGAATCGTGAGTTGTATCTTCATATTTAGGTCACTCCTTTTTTTTTCTTCTTGTTTTGCATAGTCCAAAAGGAGCATGCGAACACAATGAGACCAAGAGCCGCTGCATAAACAGCACAAGCCACTGAGCTGAAAGCGATAACCAGAAGGGGGGAAAAGTACAAGCAGTGTAAAAAGAGCCCGATGGAAAGCAACACTAATCCGTGTCTCCATCAGCTGCGCGTTTCTTCTCATCTACTTCCTGTAAATGCAGCATTGCACCTTAAACCAAGCACAATTGTCTTGCCTTTAACAATAGCCGAACACTTCCTGCACGATCAGCACAAACTGAAGAAAGACATAATCACTCACAGACACATTTATCCACAGATTAAATGATGATGGACTTCACAATGCAGAAATACTCTTTAGTGTCAATGGAGCTGCAGCTTTAAGTCAGAGCCGCTTTAGTCAGCTCACAAAAATGTGACACCCTGGCTTTTTGTCTCTCTCAGTCACAGCTGTATTATTTGAAATGGACATTGAGCCTTTGGAAGGGAATTGGCTTATTAAAATAATAGTAATAATAACCACAACAACAGCAAATGGACCACTGCATTAGTGAAGGTTCACGAGTGGATTGAATTTTCTTATTGGATTGGAAATGTCTAAAAATATGCATTTGTTGCCGCAACACTAAACGAGTGATTACAGCAGCTTAGGCGACTCTGTTTCACCAGAACAATGAAAGGATTGCTGGATCAGTCACACTATCCTTTCAGAGTGTGCGCGTGTGTGTGTGAGGGGACTTCTGCATGTCGTGTGTTTAGAATCGAACGTGCAGGTTAAATGCTGTGTATTAACAGCTCTCACTTTATAGTGGATGGTATTAACTGTATCAGGGTGACACAATATAAAACCTATGAAAGCCCCTTTCATTTATAAAACTGACCAGGGTGCACTTAGAGGCGGATGAGATGCCACTCTCTCTCTCCGACTCCAAATGAAGGTAATAAAAACATCACCTGTGGTGATAGTTTGCTTTGTCATTTCTCTAACTGATCGCATGTTCGTAGCTTTATGTAATCCAAATGATGAATTTGCAGCCTGCGATGTTAAACAGGTTACGAGTAATCTGTAATGCATTACACTTTGAGAGGAGACATCGCGGCGCTGCAAATTAAGCTCAAGGCCACCTTCTGAGGAGGCGCAGATAAAGTATACATTCTCTGCAAACAAAATAGGTCATGCTGTTTCAGCTCCAATTAAATAGGGAGGAAAAAAATAACAGTCAACTGTAGAGCAGCTGTGTACAGAGCAGCCGACGATAATTAAAAATTAACCAATTCCATAATTGACTTTTTCCACAGCCATTCAAACCTTTGCGGAGAAGTGAATTCACATAAAGGGATGAATTTCAGAGTGTTTGCAGACATGTAATGTATGTAGAGGGGCCTTTCAATGTTTGTAAGATGTGCGTGTGTAAAAACTAGGTCATCTGTTTGGAACTGACACATCCCCCTGCAAACAGATATTTGAAAATCTGAGCGTGCAGAGAGGGGTGCCACAAGCAATCTAAAAAAAAAAAAAAAAAAACCCAACAACAACAACAACAACAAATGACTGCACAAATTGTTGGGACGGAGATAAAACTTATTTGGCGTCTCTTTGTATACAATTACCATCCTGCGACCGGAGCAAACACCATATTAAAGAGGATGCAGGTTTCCCTGGTTTTGGGTGCGAGCTCCAAGTATTCTCCTGCAGTTTCCTCATGTGGTAGCCTAGATCCATATTTAAACACATGTGGTGGACATAATGAAGATTCATACAGGTTATCCTTTCAAATCGATGTATCGGGAACCTGCACTTCCCTTTTGTAATACACAGTGGTGCCGATCTCCTGTGTAATTTTACCTCTCAGGCAAAACCATGATATATCCTTCCCATTTCCACCTAAACAACTGCATGGTTTATCTGAATGACACCCTGAGAGATATCTCCTGACCAAACGCTACCGCTGAAACGCTGCGGCCAAGATCACACAAAGGCCGATCCGCTTGGGGACGCTTCCCCGATGTGGGAAAAAAAAAATGATTCGAAAGTGTACACGTTTCATTGACTCTGATTCAAGGGCGGATAAAAGCCTTCTATTGTGGTCGGAGAAGGATGTGAGGAGGGAAGAGAGGACACCAAAAACTGAGAAAACTTGGTGTGCAGAAAGGTGTTGAGAAGATCATGTCCAGGAGGATCCAGCAGGGGCCACTGTTCATGCAGGTGGTTTTGGCCACATCCTTTGTAACTGAACCAAAAAGAGCCTTTTCCTTACTGTGTGATCAATACATTAACACAGCCAAGCAGTGTCAGACAGTCCATCAGTTCTTCCCCACTGAATGAAGTGAGCTAATTAAACCCATTCTTTACTAACTAATCTTGGACACAGAGGACTGAACACTCTTCACGCCAAATATTTTTTATTGTTTACATACAGGGACCGTCTGTCACTGGAGTCAATGCAAGAAAGCCATCCGCTGTGCCAGTGTCAGCTCTGGTATAACAAAGTAATAAACGGTGTTTAGAAAGCCTACCGTACCTCTGATACTCTTTCAGTGCACACAAGGGCTGTGGTGATGAAAAATTAGAACCATCAATCAAACACAATCTACATGGACATTATTGTACAGCACTGTCTGGAACTTAACACAATATTAAAATAGATGGATGTGGAATTCACAGGCCTTCAGACTTAGCTTCACTAGCATTATTGCAGCCACCAGCTTTGTCATGTGGTTGCGCCGTCACATGACTTGGTCTCTTTTTTTTGCGATTTGCACACCACAATTTTGCACGTGCCCAACAGTGACTTGATATTTGAAAAATAAACAAAGTTTCTCAGCCATAAGCGGTGGCTGACCAAATGGGTCATTAAATTAAGAAGTAAAAATATCATCTAGTAAGATGATAACAGCAGAATGCTTAACCTCTGAAAAGTAGTAGAGAGGGTCTGCAATCAGTCATCGCGTTTCTAACTGCTGTTGTTCAAAGATACTACAAGATTTTACTGTTTGCACTGCAAGAATATAGCAGACTAATGGCCTATTTACTAGAGAATTGAAAAACAAAGAGTGAAGTCTCAGTGTTCTGTGCTTTGGTAGCTGTTTTGTGGATGCAAGTCCCTTCCTGTTGCATGAAAGGCTCGGTTTCGGATGTTTTTTTCTATTTCTAGCTATCTATCATTTCAAGATGCACGGATATCCCTAATATGGTCATCTGTGGCAGAGAAGCTCCTACTGCTCAAACTTTCTGTTTGTATGAAGCAGCCAATCAGGAGAAAGTTGGCTTGAATGGAAGGGGAAGTGAGCTAAAAAAGCATTTCACACTTCAGATCGAGAAAGTCTTTTGTTAGAATGTCGTGGACCAAAAAAGGCAGCACCATGCTAGGGTGTTTTTTTTTTCCAGTGGTGGGAGATAATGGAGCTCACAGAGGAAACTTGCATAAACATAAAAAAACAAGATGCAAAGTGAAACAAAAAAGCCAAACCCAGCACTCAGGGCTACACCAAGGCCCAGAACAAGACAGGAAAGGACTATTTTAAACTGTGAATCATGCAAAGCTTATACAGAGTATAACATATGCCCGGCCTTTAAACTTGGCTAATATGTGAAAAGTTTGGCACCAAGATTAAAAAAAAAAAAAAAAAAAAATCACTGTGCATTTCTAAATGTATCAATTACAGAAATTATATTCAGCATTTCACTGCTGATTCCACAGGCAGTCACAAAGGTAAGAGAAGACAGCAAATTAACATAATCGTTATAGTAATTAGTGTGTATTTAAATGTGCATCAAATAGTTGAAACACGGATTTCAATCTTGTGTTTTCGTTGGGCTTCTTATGATTGATGTCTTAACATAATAATCATAATCTTCAATCAGCTGACTCCTGAGCCGATACTGAGCTTTTCTCTGTTTTCTTCCTGTGCAAACATTCTCTTAAAATTTTGAATCTCTTGCAGCTTCTTAGTATTTCTGATTGCGCTGTTGCAGTCTCCTGCTTACTGCCTTCTGTCTCCTCGTCCCTTCATTTCCTCTCTTGACATTTAAAAAGCCTCAGTTTTAAAAATCTATCACGCACAGAGCACTACAGTAATGTGGCGTTGACACAGGTCATGAGCTCTGAAGGTGCCTTTAAAAACAACTTAAAATCGAACTTTGAAAACACTGTAAAAACATCTTCAGGCCCACTTAGGGGCTCGTAACTTCCTACTCTCTGGTCTTTTCGCCTGACAGGGTAATATTTTCAATTAAGAAAGTCTTTCCACAGCCTTTTAGCTTCAGAACGAAGGGTGCGCTTGCTTTGGGAAGAGTGGGTGGTTTGTTGTTGACGGGGGGCTGTGTGAACTCTATTTTAGAACTTGAGAAGTGGGTAAATGCCACCAAAGCCCCACACGGTAACACAAACACTACGCTTTAAAGCTGTGGTAAAATCTCAGTACTGCAGGATATGGCTGCACCTCTTCAATCCAGCCCAGCGACGACAGCAGGTTGAAAACAAGAAAATAAACTGCTCAGACATTTTGGATTGCCGGAGCTCACTGAACTGCAATGACAGGTATCGATCGGGCCGGTTATTTACCAGCCAAGCCGTTCGTCTGAGAGGGGGCATGAAGAGAACACAGTGGCAGGGGCTATTATTTATGAGCAGTTATGTGACAAACACTTCTGATCTACGAGGGGTTACGACTGGCTGAAGGTAGCGGCCAATCAACAACTAACAAAAAAAGAACCTGAAAGCAACTACAACAATATTTAAGTGACACCAATGAGCTCATCTATAAAATGAGTATCATGAATCAAATAATCATTGGGAGGTTTTCTGGAACATTCAGGTTGCAGCTCTGTAAACAGAAGCTTTGTAAAAATCATCTTTATTCCATGTAAAGACTCAGAGCTGCACATCTCTTTATTGGAGTTGCCTGGAAATAAGAATCTGGTAGTTCATTGGAATTCACACATACAATTGAATGAAGCCTTCCAGGAAAGAAAATACCCATGAAAAGCTGCATTACATAGATTTATAGATGTTCTTTTTGAAATTATTTATATGTTTTTCATAACCCAACGCTAGGCTTACAGTGGCCATATGCTCACTTATAGTTACAGCGATAATGACCAGGACACTCTGTTCATTTACTAATGCTATAAAATAGTGTTTAATCGCAAGAAACCCAGCTATTTAGCAATCAGATAGGGTCATTTATGACCCCGTTATATTTTCTACAGGAATCCATTTTTAATGGTTTTGTGTGTTGTAAATCAGAGTTTGTATATGTGGAATACTTCAGAAATCTTGCAAAGAAACACTTAAAATCAAGCCTTCCTCTACAGTACTTCTCTAGGTTTGCAAGCCACTTGACAGTAAAACAGCGCAGTGATTGGAATTAGAAATTAAGATACAATCAAAGCCTATGGTGTTCAAAAATGTATACACATATTGCACATAACCTGCCATTCTCCTTGCCATACCGATGGACCAATTCATGCAAGGAACTATGAAATGGAGTTACAGGAACGATATTACTCGAAACTATTAACCAATTAGTAGATACTAAAGAAAAGTATTATTTTAAATCTTTAGTGACCTGTTATGATTATAAGGAGTAGCTGTGGTTAAAAACTCTCAGGATTTTCCTTTTTTTTCCCCAGCAGGTGGTTTCGTATACCACCGGGACAGCTGTAGTTTTAGTGCACAATTAAAAGTCTTCACTACTTTGTCATTATTTTATTTATTAGTCATCTGTAAAGGCACTCCAATTTAAAACAAAAGTCAGAACTCCCATACTTCAGCAGCTACTCTGATTTTGAAGAGCTGTGGTAGTAAAACATCACTTAGGTAATCAGTTTTCAATATTGTCTCGTGCATTTATTCATAGCACAGCGTCTCTATTAACCTTAATTGGCCCAGTACCTCTGTGTTGTTACACACCTGTTTTAAACCTAGAAGCAGTAACTGAGAGGAAGCTTTCGAATGTGTTGGCAAGAAAGTGAACCATAAGGAGATCCGCCATAAATCGCTGACCTCGGATCAGATCCACCGGACTGACCTTTGGTCTGCGAAGCATTCGGTAACAAGATCCTGAGTGGACCACCGCTACACACTGTGCCAGCAACACGTCGGAGGCACAGCAGTAATTACATACAGTAGCTTGTACCTCTGCAATGCTACGGGGAATACAGCTGATCCTTGTCGCACCGTCTGACCTGCATTAGAGGTGTAATGACTTCTGATGATATGACAGACAAGAATGTGTGCTGCATAGTTACAAGGCACAAGTCAGTCAACCGATACGAGGCCAAAGATTTAATATTCCAAACTGACATGAGCTTAAAGGGTGAGAGGATGTAAGTACCTCATGTGGCTTTTTTCAGCAGTATGTGACAAAGTCCTGCACAGCCTCCTATTTAAATGACTATAACAGTCTTTATTTTTAGATTTAGTTATTAAAATGGAGTAGGCCTTACACTGTTGGAAATATCTGCTGTGTAAATGTTTATTGATGCCAGTTTCGTTTCTCTTGCACTTTAAAGATTTATCTTACACACCCTTACATTTCCTCCCAGCAACTTCCTGATATTTTTTCAGAAAGCAAAGAATACTTTAAAAACTTTCAATTGATGAAATGTCAAGTGCATCCCTAGTCAATGCCTGTTGCAGCTCTTAGTTTATGTGTATATTGTAGTTAAATTTACTGGTTTTTCCAAGGGCCTCCACCTCGACTGACCTGCTGCTGTGGTATTCTACACATGGAAGAAGGCACTTCTTAAAAGACCTCACCACCAACCAATGAGCTCAAAGGTTGGAGCAAATATAGGTGATGTTTCCATATTTACATGAATGGCTAGAAAGGCAGCAAAATGCACAGATCATCATTATTGTGAAAGGGAGCAGAGCAACGTGGAATTTCCTGTGAGCTGTGCAGTATTGGTGTGGTTACCAAAGACTGTATATAAAAGATGGCTGTAGCCATTGTGACATCACCCACTGTTTGTGAAGGTTCACAGTTATTACGATTTACAAAGGTAGACGAATTGCTGACACGCTTCAATCGATCTGGGTCAGTCTGCTCCAAAACTGCGTCTCGTCTGCGATGCATTTATGTCCCATACGGGACTCAGCTCATGTTACTGTGGTTATATAAAAGCAAGACCTATATCATTTTGCAGTACAGCCTCATTTGTGCAGGAATCAACCAGTTTGGAACCATTTCAAAAGCAATGAGCTTACAAGTTGCAGATCACATGCCGCGGTGCCAAACCACTGTTTTCCCTACTGTGACAGTAGCACAAAGCACACCCTCCTTTATTCTGCTTGTTGACACTAATAAAAACCACAGTGTTAAACATAGCAATCATTATGTTTTATACAGTAAGGCGTTAAGTGTTTAATGAGGTCATGAGTTAGTCAAAAAGTACAATGTTTATTTCGTTTTTCCTCAACTTCTGTACAATCCAACTTCTTTTTGCATCCAGATTCAGAAAGATAAGATACATTACGCCATACTTGGACGCTGTAATCTTTAAGTAGCGAGATTTTCAGCACAATTTCAAGTAACTGAATTCAACTAACTTCAAAAAAATCCTAAGAAAAACCAAATTAATTCTCATTTCTTCCTTTACTAATAGCATACATCGGGGTTTGGTTTGTTGAGATAAAATGCTGGTGGTGCCAATTCTCCATCCTCTGCCATTAAATCTCGTCAGCAGAGATAAATTTTAACTGAAACGTTGCCTCAGACAAAAAAGTGGAAAACATGATGGAAAGATGTTTTTTATGCACACAGAGATGTGATGTTTTCATCTGTCACAATATTTCGTCTCGCCAGTGGATTTTAAGACAGCTCCGGTCTGTTCTTATTTTATGCGTTTCTACTCATTTGGCAATGTGTAAGAAACACATCAACGTGCCAGCAAAGGCAAATATGATGATTTCTAGCAAGTAAACATGAATCCAAGTTTATAATTTTGAACTAATCTGCAAATTACTACTGCAAATTTCTATTAAAGGCACGGACAAGTTCCCTGTCATCTTGGTGCCGTGAACACGTAGCAGTAAGCACCATTAACTGCCGGACTAAAGCTCACAGACTACTATTAAAGAAAAGCAGAGAAAAGGCTATTTTTGCTTTTATGTGTAATCTTGACTTCTTAAAACATGAAAAAAAAAAAAACAGTTGAAAGGGCAAAGCAGCTCACAGGTGTAATTGGAGTATTCATACTTAGATGTGCGTGGGTGTGCTTTTTCAAAATCATAACTCATTTTGTTTTTAATTGTGCTGTCAAGACAATAAGACTGAGAAAACTGCATGGAAAATGTTCTAATTATACTTTCAGATTCATTACCTGCACAAACGCACTCGGATTCACACATAAAGGCTTATTTTAGTGGCATCGTTCTTCTGAAAGCACCACTGTAAATTAATATAGCAGAAAAAAAAACGTTTTACAGAAATAGATGTGATTGTGTCCTTAAGTATCGTGGCGTTTGAATAGAAAACACATAAATGTGTTGAGGTACAGAGCGAGAATTTAAGGCTGCTTTTTCTGATGTTAAGACTTTATGGTTAAGTAAAAATAGAAGGCAGCTTTAAGGAATTCTAAGGAGTATTTATTTCATTCCCATGTAGCCGGAGGGAGATTCTGTAGACTGAAGAAAAACACATAAAAATATGTGGATGAGCTTTCTATGTAAAGGCTCCATGAAGCTGTGAAGGAAATGAAAATAGACAAAAAGGACAGTAGATGTGTATATGTGACACAATCACTGACCTGATGTGAGAAAAATCCATGTTTTTAATGAGGCCAGCGCATAGATGCTAAGCACAAATTGTCAGTACAATAAGAAATATGGAGCCGTCTGCCTGTCAGTACATATTTGGTACAGAACACAGTGCAATTTGTTTCAAGGTGCATCTACATGCAGAGAAGATCACAGGGTTACAGATAACATGTCTTCATCTCATCGAAGCCTTTGGCTCTCGCTTTGTAGTTACACATGGTGGTAACCCTGCACCAGGCACTGAATTCTCTCTGCAGCCGAGCTGGTAACCCGGCACTCAGTCTGCTGGCTTTTTTAAGATCTGCACATGGTTCTTAAATTTAGGGCAGCTAGGGTCATCTCCTGAGGAGACAGCATCGCATGTGATGTAAACAAGCAAGTGTTCACACATGCATAAATATAATTATCTCTACCATGCAAACCTACCTCTGCGAACTGGGGTCCTATACAACCAAAAAGCGGCAACAAAGACGATTTACAGGTAAGCTACAGGTAATCAGAGCTCATTTTTTCCAGCATAATAGGAAAGTCCTTTAGTTAACTTTTTCATGGTAACAATCAGTTAGATGACAGATTACAGTCATCTGACATCAGAGAACAAAGAAGCACACGTGAAAGGTTTTCATTGTTTTTAATACTCAGACTCACTTCACAAACAAGGTCTTGGTCTGTTATCACTTCCTTTTTTCTTGTAGCAGGAGCCAACGACACCACCGCAAGCATGAGCACGAGTAGCCCACATCATCGGTTTTTTCGCACATTTTCTAAAATGCCCCCTGATGACAGTACCCAGGTAAGGAAATCCCAGACAGTTCATTCTGGTTATCTATATGCAGCGTTTTCAGTGAGAGAAACGTTTCCACATATTAATGGGACTTCTTCAGTCTCATAAATGTGCCAACATTGTGTTTGCAAAAGGAGAAATAAGAAGCAGACTGAGAAGTCACTTGGATGAGTGATGTCCAGATGAACAGAATCAACTCTGTGGGACTTTTAAAATGCAGCACCGTGATGCGATATTTACTTTTATCCTGCGATATGACATCATGCTATAGATCATATAGTCTTCCATTGTGATTGTAAATGTACAGCCTGCACAGCCAGCAATGCATTATTTAAATTCTGACTAAGTTCTCCCTGGAGAATGAGGTGCAGTGATAATGTTAAAGGACTCCAAGATCTCCCTTTAAGGGGGGGGGGGATAATTAACAAACAAAAGAGGAAGGCCCCTTTCAGGTTTCTCTCTTCACTTAAGTATAAAAAAAAATCTGAAAACAAACAAGTCCAAGTTGTCATAACGGGACTTCCAGGGAGCAATTAGTTCCTAAAAATGATCCGTGCTGATGTCAGCACTTTCATTATTAACATTTCTCATAAAAGTTGGGGCATTATTCAGCACGGTTGAACGAAAAATGTGGGATCTAAAAACAACTTTTGACTTCTGGTGGTTTTTTGAATGCTTTAAAGTTCTTTACTTTTTTATACTTCTTGTATCACTGACCTTATACACTTACTGCCTGTTGTCTAAAGCTCGTGATGAATCCTCTTTATTCCACATGAGAGAGAAGCTGTTTTTTACTTTTCTCGATCTGCACAAAAGTTTAAAATCATTCTGCACTTTCCATTTTAATAACTGTTTGATTAGCCTTGAAAGTATTATTTTTTTATTAGCCACTCTCTTAAACGCTGTAGTTATATTAAAATCAGGAATACTTAAATACAAAATCCATGAGATAATGTAATGTCAAAAATGTCCTAATTAATGTTTCCATTGCAATTGAATTGCTTAACTTTTGATCGACTTTCACCTGGATCGGTTTAAAAGTTAAAAGCACAGTTTTGGGAGATGATTCGTACCCGATTACACAGCTATAAAGGTTTCTCTGGACATGTCCTGATGGCGCCATATGCAAATGTTGTCAGGCAGGTCAAAAGCCAACATGGCCAGAACTGGAAGGCAGAAATACGTCAAGCTCTTTAAACATGTTTGACAGTTGAAACCATCATTGACCTTCGAGGGGGCTTTAACTGGCTGCGGGGACTGAGCAGTGCAAAATAATCCTCTCCTGTCAAACGTCACTCAAGCTTAGCAAAAACACAGGGCATCATCCAGCTCAGCTTTACTCCAACAGCTGGAAACACTGAGAGAATCGCGGAAAATGGTACGTTAACCGGCAGCCATGAAATCTGTTTGAGATCAAACACTAGTGGATTTAGGTAATTAAGCGCCGTTGAAGTGTGTTAATGCGAGGAGCTCTTCTCACACCTTCACTTTACGGGTGAGTAAGGGTATGTTGGGAGATTGGGCGTAGGGTAGCTGAGGGTGACGTGGGGTGACGCCGGGGACAGAGCAGACGAGCTAATCAGAACTAGTCTAGATCATAGAATTTCATCCAAGGATTTTCTCTTCGACTTCTGATGAAACTGACCTTCTATGAATACCCTCAATTATGCAAAATGATCTCTTTAATAAAGTCCTCAATCAAAGTCACAGACCCCCTACTGAGAAAGTCCCGGGTTGCATAAAATCACCATTAGCTCTCAGTGACTTCAGATGGCTTTTGATAATTCTGACAAAAAATGTAAATAGTTCATTTTATATGACTGGGCTTTGGGTTATTTACACAACAGATTAAAAGACTCACTTTAAGTCGATTTATGACTGTTTGTATAAGGTTATGAACATGTCATGACACTGGGTCAAGCAGAGAGATGATCATAAAGGCAAAGTTGACAGAGTCTGCTTTCATTCTAATCTGCCTTTTATGATGTCCCTGCTCTGCTTTGGCATTAAAACGCTGCTATTCTGGACACAAGTGAGAAAACAAAATGATTAGATTAAAGGTTTGGATGCACATGTTTTAGAGGAGGTTCGGCTCAGATTTGATCACTCATTTACAGCCCATTCATGGATATGGAGCATTAAAGTTTCCTGATGTGTTTCACAGCATCCAAATACAGCAGGAGGAGTGGGGGTGAGGGGTGGCTTACAGCCCATTATCCTGCTGCAGAATATCCTTGGGAAAGAAAGACAAATATATACATACAGTGCACAAGCTATATCTGTAAAATTAGTGATTCGCTTTTATCTGAAATCAAAGAGATGCTCGCAAATGTAATAAACGCCACCTTTTGTTTTTTAATAATGCATCATACTGGGACCGCAGTGAGCTTTTCAAGCAAAATGTAGACTTTTGTTTTGAACAAATATAATTAGACTTATTTTTAAAATACTTGCTGCAATGCTGAATCTAATTTGTATTTAGTAAAGTACAGTCCTTGATGAGCTATTCCCAGAGGCTGGGAGGCCCAGTTTGTATTTTCAACCATCATAAAATCCTTGAATTAAAGAAAACTCAAGGGCCTTCCACTTTCCAGAGATTGTCGAAGGCTGGATATGTTGAGATTAGAATAGCTCGTCTCTGTGGCATAGATTCTATGGGACAACAGAGGGTTTTTATTCTTTTCAGTCATGTACAGATCTATAAAAAGCTTTAGTACTCAATCCTTTGCCTTGTGTTTTTTACTATATTGTCTGCTTGTTCCCTTTAAAATATTATTTATTAATTTCTGTTCATCCATCCATTGCTTTCTATTTAAGCAAGCCAAGGTTGTGGGGGGCTAGAGCCAATTCTAGGTCTTGTTGGGTGAGAGTCTGTTGCACAGAGACCGACACAGAGACACGTGCTCATAGGCTTCTGCATTAAAATGCCTGATTTCAGGGCATTAACAAACATTTAGATTCTGGTATAAAAATGCTTTTTTGGTCTCTCTGGATAGTGTCTCTGTTCATAACTCATCGGGACTGATGGTGATTGAGCAGATGGGCACCCGTTAGTCTTCACCTTAACTGGAGTCACTGAGCTGGACCTCTCCACTCTGTCTGAGCTGTTGGAACCTTTCGAAGCATTTTTAATGGAGCTTTCTAAATGTTTATTCTACTAACAGACAGTCATGTCCACTTTTAGTCAATGAAATTCTAACCGTTTATTTTAATTTTACTCAATTTAATTAGCCCATATCTCTGCCTGTGCTTCACCTGAAAATTTTATGGATGCAAGCCAAACTAGAGTCAGACAATAACCTCGAAGATATGGCTACTTCTGGCTCAAAATAAGCAAATAAACAAATAAAACAACATGGTAGTCAAAGGAGTTTGCAAAGAAAAGCGTCTGACGCTGACCTCAGACGCTTTTCTTTGCAAACTCCTTTGACTACGATGACCTGGATGACTGAGAACCTTCACAGACAAAACAACATGGTCGTTGCCAAAACACTAAAACTGAGACCTCAAAATGCTGACCCAGAAACTAGAAACTACATCCATACACTAGTAGACCGGGAGATATATTGGTGCAGAGTCTGCACTGATGCAGATGCTATCAATCTGCATTCCTACCCTCGCCTATGGCCACAAGCTCTGGGTCATGACTGAGAGAATGAGGTGTGGATACAATTGGCAGAAATGAATTTCCTCCGTCAGGCTGAAGAGCTTAGTCATTCATGACAGTGGCTCAGAGTAGAACTACTAATACTCCACATTGAAAGGAGCCAGTTGAGACGGTTGGTGCATCTAAGCAGGACGCCTCCTGAGCACCTCCTAGGTGAGATGTTTTGGATATTTTCTGCTGGGAAGAGGGACAGAGCAGGCCCTGGAAACACTGGAAAGATTACCTCAGTCAGCTGGCTTGGGAACACTTTGATGCCCCCCTCGACAGGTGGGGAGTAGGTGGCCGGGGAGATCTGGGATTTGGACTGCTGCCCATGGATGGA
This sequence comes from Pelmatolapia mariae, assembly GCF_036321145.2. Classification (NCBI taxonomy): domain Eukaryota; kingdom Metazoa; phylum Chordata; class Actinopteri; order Cichliformes; family Cichlidae; genus Pelmatolapia; species Pelmatolapia mariae. Next base: position 37,563,510 of record NC_086246.1, on the reverse strand, counting down.
TGTTTGGACAGTTGGATGGCTGGAATCAACCCATTAAACACTGAACTCACGCAGTAAAACAAACTAACCAACTGAGGCAACGGTAGACAGACAACTCCTGTGTTTTGTGAGGTAAAACAGTGTTTTGGTCAGTGGAGTGTGGTGGAGTGTAACAACTTCAGTTCCCTGTGGAAAAGACCTGTCTGAAGGCAGGTAAAGTGGTGAAAATGCTCCAAATAAAGCGTCCAAGTAAACCAACATTTATTTCTTGCCTACAGTCTTCTACTGCAAGTAACACACTGACTATGGATCTGAACCTGGATCTGAATGCCCCGCGAAACCAAATGATTTACCCAGTGAAAAGGTTTTCATCATAAACATCAGAAAGAAATATGTAGAATAGTTTTACTGAGTTTTCTGAAAAGCACAGTAGTTCTTGGCTGAGAAAACAACATTTTTTTTGCACTGAAATAAAACAGGTTAACCTAGAAAGTGATTGCACCATATCACAGGTTGGCTTAATAAAAAATACAAAAATGTATATCACGCATCATCATTCGGTCTAAAGATTTCCATGTTCGACTGTTTTTTAAAAGCTCTTCTTTGCTTGAAGGACAGTCATACAATAGCTCCTAACCACATGCACATGTTTGGAAACTACATACTGACACATTCACATTCCAGCTGTGCACAAATAACTGGAAAAATAACTATTACAGTGAAGTACAAGCTTAGGTTTACATAACACAGCTGGTAGATACACTGTTGAAGTATACTAGTACAAGTTGCCTATTATGGTGTAAAGCCCAACGGGTTCAGGTTTAAATAACTTTATTCAGAGAATTTCAATGAAAGATGGCTTCATACTGCTTTGGCAAATAATGTTGCACAAATGTATGCATACCTTCCACACAAATATGAATACACAAATAACAGTGATGTTTACAGTACGGAGATCTGCACTGTTGCACACCCACTGTTTTTGCCTTTATTAAATTGTATAAAACATAACTGGAAAGCTACAACAGAGAGAGAATGAGACCAGGCTGTGTTTTTCAGACTCTTGCTGTCTTGCTGTGACCTGCAAGGCTCAGTGGATGTGGGTGAACACTTTCTAAAGGTTCTGTCAGTGAGCTGCTGACCCAAGCAAAGCAGTTTAAATACCTGTGGGTCATGTTCGTGACAATAAAATGGAGGAGGACTTCAACGGGAGGAATGAATGATGAGGTGATCTAAGAGATAACCGGAGCTCTTGATTTATCTTTTGATTTTGCAACTTTAAACCACTGGCACCTGGTGACTCAAAGAGCACAATTTCTCATTTAAGTGACTGAAATCCTTTCTTCCCATTTTTGATATATCTGTAGAGGTTCATAGAGGTTTGAAGAGGAGCAACTATGCTTTTGACAAATGCAAACTGAGGTGGTTCAAGCGTCCAGTAAGGACACCTCCAAGTCAGGGACCCCAGGGACATCTAACCCTAACGCTGCAGGACAAACCTAGAACACATTGGAGGGATTAAACGTCCCAGCTGAGTGTAAAAATGCCTTACAATTCTCAAAGGACAGCTCGACAACTCTACTTATTAAAACAGGAAGTGAAACTCCTTAGAATTAGAATTGCTTTTGTGTTTTGTGTGTTGGCATATTTTTATGGGAGAAACTGGAACTCCCAGAGAAAACCCACAGAAACAAGGGGGGGCGAGGGTGTCTCCTGCCCAGCTTCAAACCCAGGACCTTCTGGCTGTGAGGAAAAGAGCTAACCGCTAAAACACTGTGCTGCCACAGTGGTTAACCTAAAGGTATCAACTTAGATTCTTAAAGTGACAGAAAATATTAGACCAGTGGATGTCAATAACGAGATTAAACCCTTTTCCCACTACGATTTCCAAGAATATGAACAACGACTGCATGATGATGATGACGTTCTTACCTTTGGTGGAATCGTTGGACTAGAAGTGTATGGAGCCAAGCTGGGTGGCACATCTGTAATGTAGGTCTTCTTGGGGCCTGGAGGCTGGTATCCTTGGGCTGGGACTGCTTGAGGTCTTCTAGAGTTTATTCCACTTACTTGGGGCGCACCTGGATGCTGCTGTTCTTGATATGGCCCCGGTGCCATTTGGGAGAAGCCAGGCTGTGGCGGGCCATAAGCAAAGTCAGGACCTTTGGGCTGAGCGGGCATGTACTGCACCTGCGCGGGGCTGCGAATGGGCTGCTGGCCAAAATTGTGCCCACCTGGGGCTGGATGCTGGGGTCCAGGCTGAGCCGACCTCACTTGGACATTGAAGGTGGGCTGGCTTGGGGTTGATGCTGTAGCATAGGAGGCCGGAACCGGCTGAGGAGCCATGTGGGTTGGAGTCTTGGCCATAGGACTTAGAGGAGAAGGTGATGTAGATGAGACTCCCCCAGGAGCTTGAGGTTTGGGCGTAGACTTCTTGGTGGCAGTCAGTGGAGGCTGAGTTGGGATGACCATACGCTTGTAACCTGTTACGGGAGCGTTCGGGGCGGAGCCTGCTGAAGGTGCCATGGATCCAGAATTCTGAAAAGAGAAAGAATTTCGGTACTGCTCAGTGACATTTTAAAAGACACATATTATACATAAAGAAACAATTTAAAAAACAACAACATTACATGCTAATATTAAGATGTCAAATCTCTCATGTTTTCCATCCTAGTACAGCTTGATACCACACCACGTTTTGAAAATTAGCATAGCATAGCAATTTTCTAAAACTGCCCATCTCACAGTTTATTAAGACAAATGATAACCAGGCTTAATCTCCTCAGCACCATGCATATATCCAAAATATTTAAGAAAAATCCTCTGAAAAATTATTTCAGTTCTGACTTCTTGCTACATGCAAACAGAAGACTGCCATGTCCACAGCTGGGGTGCTAGCATGACTAAAAAAGATGCTAACTGGAAAGTAAACTGAACTAAAAGCACTGAAATGAAATCCTGCTCAGTGCCAAAATAATACAACAGATGTATTCTACAGCATTTCACTGACAGCGTAGTTTACGCTCAATAAGTATCCACCCTGCTTCCCGACAGTCAATTATACGGCTACCTCGACAGCAGAGGCTCTACACTGTCCATGACCACCCATAATCTATGGCTAATAAAGCAGGCTGGGTGGGGATAAATTGTTTGGCAGAGGACGTCGTGACAGCAGATTGGCAAAGGCAAATGACACTTGTGCTGACTCCAGCTGCTTGGACGGGAAAGATTTTAAATCACAGAGATTTGTGGCGCTGGCGTTCCTGGGAAGAGATGCCTGTAAAGCAGCAACACAACCCGGAGCTGAGATTCTCTCCACCTGAACGACTGTGGCGTTTTGATCCGATGTCCAAAGGCTACGTCTCATTTACAAGCCAAACTAGAAGGAAATATAGCAGCTAATAACAGGCAGAATAACAACACTTCATTCATATGTCAGAGGCTTCTGCCCCGAGTGTCTCTCATGTAAGTAATAATTGTTTTTCACCACGACTACATATCGGTGTCAGACATTCAGCCAGTCTAAAAAGGGTCTATCATTAACCTTGGATGGCCTTATTAGGTTACTGCCTGAAGCCAAAAATCAGAGTCAATTACTAAATTTGCAGCACTAAGGGAACAAAAATGAACACTTGTAGTCTTTAGACCCTTTGCAACCCGGTTTGATGAGATGTCTTCTAAAATGGGGCAGAGCAACAATTCCAATCGATTTCCCTTCAAAGTTGATCAAAGCCGGCTGCACAGAAATGTCACACGCCATTTTCCCCACACTGCTACACTTATGTAGCAATTCTATCAGTGAAACGTATACAGTACCATGCTCCTTATAATGTCCACAGATAAAAAAGAATTCCAAGTTTTGGTAAAAGCATCAACTTTGTCTAAATCCCATCTAATCTAAGTCAGAGGGGAGCCCCTAAGGAACCATTAAAGGATCCAGAAAATATTTCCTGCTCGCACTAGGATTTCTTTTTCAGTGATTAGAGCTGATGTTTATTTAAAAAGTGAGTCTGAGTATGTATGGAAACATCTTCCCTATGCCCTTTAGGAAGTGAAATTACTTCATTTAAATGTTTCATGGGTTTTAAATACTCTAGATTATTCATTTATCTTTAAGGCCTTAGAACCTACAGTAACATTTAGCTTGCCGGGCAAAGGAAATGCAAATTGGCCCCCTCAAAATAATTACACTGTCATGGTACATTTTCCACAAATTACATTAAGAGAATGGATTCACTCTTTTCTGAGGGTGATGAAACTGCTCAATGCACCAAATCAGAAAGAAAAGTCTGTGCAGGGTAAAAGATTTTCATATCGACTAAACTCTCTTTTTATGTCTTTGACCTGCCAACCTTAACGAGGCCAGTCAGAGGCACTATCAGTGCATCTAAGGGAAGCGATTGACAGGCAGGATCTGAGACTCTTTGTATTGATGATACTGAATGTTATTAGCTGGTAACATTTATAAAGAGTATTTATTTTGAGCAAAAACGGGTAAAACTGCAGAACACTGACTCAATTAGAAGAGCACAGTCTCGTGTAGGCTTGCTTTACAATTAAAGCCCGCTCATTAAGCCATAATTATCACCACCTCTGCCTTATGCTGTTGGGCCTTCGTGTCCCATCAAAACAGTTTCGATCCACCAAATCCTGGTGTCCTATATAGCCTGTGAAGTTTCCCAGGAGTCTCAGGAAACCAGACATTAACAGCAAATCCTTTAAAATCCTGGAAGTTACGAGCTGCAGTCGGCATGGATCTGATTTTTTCCAGCACATCCTCCAAAGACCTGCTCCTGTTTACACCTGCTCTTTTCTCCCAAATGAACACACTATGAGAACTGACTCTCATGGCATGTAACGTAACTCAGATCATAACATAACCCTATATATATATATATATATATATATATAAATAAAAGAGCCTAACCTACATACAGTATTGTTCAAAAGTCTTGAGCCACCTCTCATGACCTTATATTTTGCTACGAAAATGAGAAATAGGTGCAGGGATTTGTTGATTTATTTATTTTTGTAACAGGCTGCTGGTAACAAAATGCTTAAAGATATAATTTAAAATATGTTATTTTGTTTCTAAGTTGTCTGCTATCTGTTAACCCAACACTGGTTCCTCCCTTCTGTTAGGTGCCTTGGTTCATAGGTCAGTGTTAAGTGGCTTAACAAATGTTTGAAAATGGGCAGGTACAAGGACTGAACTGAAAAGGAGTAAAAAAGACGAAGAAAAATATAAAACCTGCAGAAAGCCTGGAGAACTATTGCTCAACATCCCTTTTAGAAAGCGTCGCTCCTTGCAACCAAATGATAAAGAATAAGGGGGTGGCACAAGAGTTTTGCACAGCTTGGTTTTTGGCACTAATAAAGTGGGACGTCCCAACTGTATGCAACCCATGATTAAAGCATTACTTCATATCTGGAAGTAATGCTTATCAAAGTATTACGGCCACCACGACAAAAACATTTGCTTTGTTTCCTCTTCATTAGAGAAACCTTTTAAAGAGATTTCTTTCATGTCTTTTTACTACTTTTTGCAATTTTTGAGTAAATCACTGCAGTACCACAAAGCCCTCTCTTTGTTGCACAAAATCCCGGTGTTGCATATAAAAACAGATATAGATAATTTGATATACAAAAGAGCTGCATGTGAGTACATTACAGTATGCACTATTACAAATCAAAACTTGCCAGTTCTTTGTTCACTAAAATAAAATTTCGGATTTTATTATCACAATTAAAATTCCGCTAAAGCTGAAAAATGATATTACCCGTTTTTCACATCCGAGTGTGGACATACAAGCAGCATCACTGATTTCTAAACACCCTCACGCCCTCCTCCCCCTTCCGCCATACACAAACACAACATACAGACTTTAAAAAGTTTCCCCGACCCCTTCAGAAAAGTTAACCCTCACTCTACACTGTAATTCAGACTGACTTTGCAAACAACTTAAGTGTGAAATTTCACAGAGACTCTCAAGAAAGCCTTTTGACACATTAAAAAAGATTAGGAGAGACTATACAAGCCTTTAGGGGGGGCTGAGTAAAACTGTTAACTTTGCATTTCAAACCACGAGGGTGGGGGATTTTTGATTTTTTTGATTTTTTTCAGCAAGCTTGGGGAAAACCCCTAAAGAGAGAGAAGTTCTGCATCTTTTCAGACTCATCTAAGACCTTGGATATTTTTCTCTCAACTTTTTTTCTGCCTCTCATTCGTACAAAGAAGCTGCTCCCCCCGTTTGGCTCTGCTGTCCATTTGCATCTGTCCTTTTCAGCAGTTACACTATGACCATGGAAGAATTCCCAATCAACACTGAGGCGTGCATTAATCTTCCCCCCACAGTCAGGCACAACAGGCACATTTAACAGTACAGTCATGAAATTGGGGGTATCAATTCCCTTCCTAAAATAGTTCCAGATAAGGCATATTAAATATGATTAAATAATGTGTCTGTGGAACGTGGCAAGACCTCTAGCTCTTTTGGACTATCTCACTCTGTTTGCAGATAACACATATATACACACATATAGGGAATGTTTTGTTCTGTGGATCGTTTATCTGCATATCTAATCCTGGTTTCTCCCCTTCAAATGAGCCCCGCTTTTACGAGTGAATATTTCAAAAATGCTTCTATCCTCGCCTGAAATAAATGTTTAATTGATAAACTTTATCGTATCGCATCTTTTTCTCTTGAAACACTACCACTACAACTGGTTACTAATCACTTTGAGACACGAATTCAATACTCGTGTCCTTTGAGAAAGTAAGTCGACTACTGCTGCTCATATTAACAGCAAAAATAAAACAGTATTGGGGCATCAGCCAAATGTGTTTACAACATCTACGACTACTGCTCGCTTATTTTTAAGGGATCGCTACAGCAGGCAGCTCCGCATATTTGACTCGGCATATTTTCACGCCAGATTCAACCCCCGAGGAGTGTGCATATCCTCCCGGTCCTGAACCGCTTGCTAGGCTTGTTAATGTGTAAACCACTACACTATGGAAATCCAACTGAGAAATTATTTTCTTTAAACAATTTATTTAAATAATTAATTATAAACCTTCTTTTTACATTTACATACATGAAGAATATTTTATTCATTTTTTCTGGTACATATTTTTTCCCCCTGTATGATGTTTGGCTTCTTAAAAACCATCTCGATAACCTTTTTCGCCCCGCTGGTTCAGTGGCATTGCTGCAGAATTAGATGCAGCTCTATATCGCAGTAATATTAGAATAACCTATTAGTTTATATTTTCCTTTTGCACATTCTTCGGAAATCCTGATTTCTATTAGAGTTGTGAAAACATCTGAATAGATCTGGTCCTACTCACTGAAGAGATGAATGTAAAAATATCAAATTCACAGATCCAATAAAAAGGGCTATGAGTGATTTCAATGAAAAATAATAGAAAATATACTCTAATTAGCATTTTCTAATACTGATTTTCCATAAATTATGTTTAAATTTATGTTTGAAGCCCATGAGGGGAAAAATATTTATGCAAAATTTTGTGAAACTGAATTATTAACCAAGCACTTGCTCTAAATATTAGATCCTTGTGTCTACACAGACAAAACCTGGGAAGTAAGCAGCTAACGTGTACATTTTAATATAAATAAATACATTCTCGTAGTAGCTTTTAATGATTGAAGATAGTCATTTACATGCATGTCGTAAAGGAACAGCTGTCTGAACAGACGTGCAGCAGTTTAAAAGACAATGATTAAATGATTAATGGACTGAGGGTTAACTATGTTTTTATAAAGGCATACAGCAAATATATGGGGTGTGAACTGACCTAGCAATCTAGATGATTTATCATTTTATCTTTAGTCAATAATTGAAAGAAACAAACAGGAAAAAATACATTATTATCATCTGATGATGTATTTTTATGTGTAAAAGTGTTTACAACAGTAATCTTAATAAACAAATTCAACTTGCAGTTTATGGAGATTCTCAAACGACAGCATCCCTACTGTGTTGTATGAAATTTGGATTAATATAATACAGCCACACTTCTATGTTTAGGGTTAAGGAACTGTTTTCTATTTTCCCATTTACAGTAACTAATATCAGTCTGTGGAGCTCCTGTACAAACACTTTTGAAATGCACACAGACATGCAGGCAGCTGTAAGATGTACATGACATGGAGATTCTATGCTCTTACCACCAAGACAACCTAGAGACGTTGTAGTTGAACATTAAGTCCATGTTTCAAAATTCATGGTTATGTAATCCCTTAAAAAACTAGGTTTCAGGGGGAAAAGTATGTAATATTTCTAGGATGATGTAACAACATCATACAAAGTAGGGCGTATTACTCACTGATGCAACTGAAAAATCATTTTCGGGAATACTGTGTGAAAAGTTACCGATCGTGGCACTTCTGCAGGCTATCTTTACAAAAGAGGGAAATGTGTGTTTTGTAGCTCTCGCACAGCAGAAACTAATTGTTTCATTCACCTCCTGCAGAACTACAGGCCAGCCTCTCACCACACATCTCTGACTCATCTCTGTAATGAGCTCTCTGTGCACTTGTGACCTCTCCCGCTTCGGGAGAAATATTCGGCTGTTGAAAACGTCCATCGCTTATAGTGTGTCGATGTCATCAATCCCAGAGATGGCTATCTTAGAAGCTGCGCGCGCTCTCTTGTGTACTGTAAGCTTGCGCGTGTTATGGGGTATACAGATAATGCGCGATGACAGCAGTTGACGGTAAGCCTTTTAGCATTGGTATTCGATGATGTAAAGAGGCAGGTTACACACACTGTCACAGCTTCCTGGCTCAAAGTAAATTTGTCATTGGTTCACCCTGTTAATAAAAGACAAAGGGGTGATACTACACAGTTTATTTGACTAACGAACATTGACGGAACACACAGAGCGCCTGAAGGCGTGCGCCTCTCTCCACAGTTGGCTGCCCCTGTCAAAATTCAGAACCTGCTGCCAGATTGACCTTAAGGTCAATGGGTGCCACCGGCACTGTGGCGACATCATTGTTCCATACTGCAACAAAGCAATCAAAGAGAATTGCAGTGTATAAAACAAACTGAGAGGAAAAACTTAGACACCAAGAAGCCCTATAATTACAGCACTGGAGCGTCGTCTCGATACAGTCCGATCAGCTCAGGGAGATGAGCTGGAGAACAATCGCGCACTGTGTCAGAGCCCCGAAGAGCAAAATATCCATTGCAAAAAATAGTTGCCTACAGCCTTGACCTTTAATAAGGAATAACAGGCTGGCTAGCATACATACCAGTGTCATGACCAGTGACAGCGGCACAAGCTGGAAACAACTGAGGCTAATATTACTGAGCTGTCACCTCTGAGCACAAAAACATTTTGTCCTCACAGCTTGAACTGCTTATGTGTAAAGCGCACATTTGTTTGGCTTCAATTTGTCCTTAAAGGCATAACAGCAGCCGGCTACTCGCGTTCACTCTGACTGACCTTTTTTGCTACTATAGTGTCACTACATGCACTCTATTGTAAGTGTTCCTCAATGAAAATTTAGAGCAAAGTTTGCCACTGTGGTCACAGTTAAAAGACGTAAAGGGCAACAAAACAAAGAAGAAGACGGCAGGAAATGGCGAGGTGACGGAAGGTGAATTTGGACTAAACATCAACCTGAGGCTGAGAAATGGTCGACCAATGGTGTTCTACACCAATCAGCCACAACTTCTGAAGACTCATTAATTATCTCATTAATGGGTGGGTTAGCTCACGGCGTCACTCATTCGGAAAAATAAAAATAAACCAAAGAGTCCAATCTGACCCACAGAAAAGTGTGAAACAGTGAAAATAAGAGATATTTGGACCGCATCCGGAAGCACACCCCCGATGACAGAATCTAATGTTTCGGATCTTGTGTTTCTTACAATATTCTGACACATTTATGAATATAAATGTTAGAATCGTTATTGTTCTGGCACCTCAAAAGCAACTAAATGTGGAAAGGATGAACAGCACACCTGAGGGGATTGTACAAAAAACTGAAACGGTGAAGCGTTCCCATGAGATGCCTCCAGAGTTTGAGCCTAACAAGAGGAGCTGAAGAAAGGTCATAAACCCTATCACACTCTCAGGGAGCCGAGGTACCACCGCAGAGGTCTATAGTCTATATTTTCTGAGATCGCTCAGCAGACGCCACGATCAGTGGGAGATTTGGGAGCAAGCAGCGCGAGCCTATCATTCTGCCATGTTGTGACAGTGAGTGCCAGACGCAATGCTCTGCCTGTTGAGAGATGGGAGTGTCACAGTATGGCTTGACTGGCACAGTGTGAAGTAAGGCCTCCTTAGGGCACTCATGTGGTAAGATCCATCTCAGCAGCATTTCAAGCGCTCGACTTTAGCTGAACTGTCAGCACACTTCAATAATGCTCATCTGTTTTGTGTGGACATGACAACTTATTATAGAGACATCAGGATATCTGACAATGAGAAAAAAATGCAAGCAGAACAACGCAGCGCTGTGGCTTTTTCGAATGAGTGACGGTGCCTTTCTATTTGGGATTTCATACAGTGTTAGCCAAAGTGATGAAACATACTGTACCTGCCAGCTTTTTAAATAAAAATGCTTTTTCTGTGTGGGACAGTTGGAGAAATAGGGCACACATAAATGCACATAATACTGCATAAAATTACAGCAAATTTAAAATTGACTTGAGTTTGTCTTTTAAAGGGAACCTACTGTATTTTGTTTTTGCTTATTTTCTGTATTAAATATACATATATGAACAGCTCCGATGGGACAGGCGGAACAGCTTTACACAAATGCAATCAGGTGAAAATTTAACGAGCAGACTCAAAAGATAGTCGCACGTATGACTACTTTATTAGCCCCGACTTGTTTTTAAACCATCTTCTTGGGAGCCTATCCCAAGGAAGAAATTGGTAGTGACAGTTCAGATAATGTTTTGACCTTAAGTTACTTTTATTCATTAATCTACGTTCATACTTTACATGACTGATAATTTAGATGGTTGTGAGTGCCCTCCAGGCTGCTAGCTTAACATACCCAGACAGACAAACTACGCACTACGCAGCTGAAAACTGTAAACTTAGATTTCAGGCTTCCAAACATTATATACTGTATATTCTAGTGAAGTAGTAATTCAAAAGGTGCCTCTTCAGAACAAGCCATTGCTTGCAGCTATACAGTACAATAAAGTGTTTAACCAAAGACCCAGCGACAACTTCTAGCATGAAGACAAAGTAGTGTATAGGTATATATACCTACTCACACCTGACCTCGTTTACAGACAGCAATGCATGATTTAGCTTGCCTTCATTAGTGACATTTATGACTTCATTATGATTAAGCCCCAACATTTGCTTTGATTTTTTATTGTCTTATTTACATTCTTATATAAGCTGGTGTGTAAAAACAGATAGCAGTAGTGGCAGGATAATAAAATACATAAAGAAACATTATGGTTGCATATATCGTCTATAAATAATTAAAAAATCCTGGTGCTCAGGACCAGTGGGGTGTGAGCCTAAACCCATTGAACCACTGGGATAATAAAACACTGGTGGAAACCTTTTAAACCCCACAAAACTGTGTGCTCCACTTTCTGGGGACGATACTCAACATGTAGATCAAACAAACTGCTGTCGAGAGAAGTGAAGAGCGCAAAAACCATAAGTCAGAGAGCCCTCAACTTATCGGGTGACAGAAATTGTCTAGAAAGTGTCCAGTCATTTCTCTTTTCTGAAAGGCACCACCATGATCAGCAGTCATCGTTCCAGACAGCACCAACATTTGCACACTAAAGTTCCCTGCATGCGTGGAAACAAAGAAACCGCTTCGCTGACTGGTTTTTAATTGAGGTGGAGCCATGAGTGTAAGTGAGTCGCACAACCTTGCTCCCAGAAGCTGTGGCACTGCCAGAGGGCAGCCTAGTAACAGTTGAGCATCTCTCCCTCTTTGAATCCATCTGGAAAGATGCTACCTCAGTTAAAGCACCGCACACCAAGACACCATCAAACGCCTCCTGATGCAGCATGGCACAACTGGGGAAGTTTACTATGGGGGTAAGTGTATGTTATTTAGTGAGCCCGGGCTTTCAATATATTATTCATTGTGCTGCACATTATTGTTTAACAGCGAGTGGAGCCATCAGACGGGGAGAGCTTTTTAATTTCAACTTAAATCTTATCATAACAGACTGAATCAGATCAGAACGAGCTGCTGCTGCTTTAATGGAGAAAGCACATTAGAATTTAATTGGGACAAAAATGTCACTGGTTATTTTCGGGGGGGGGGGGACCGGTTACTTAATTGGTTATACAGTGGATAACTAGTAAAGTACATTAGTGCTGTGTACACATTTCTCCTCAAAAAGAAAAAACATGTTTGCAGACTATTTGTTTTAACTTCTTTCATATTAAAATAGGACTCAAATGAAATGTCTTTGAGCTTCAGATATGACATTTCCTATTCCGAAAGTCAACACATTTTACATTTTACAGCATGTAACAGGGATTAGAAACAACTACAGTAATTACTGCCTGCTGTTGGCGGACTAGGTGACACTTTTTGCTTCTGTATTTTCCCTTGTGCCTGTTCGTAGTAGCAGAATATGTTCTCTATAGTCAGCCAACAGCAGGGCACCAAATCCATCAATCTCTGCCTGTGAATGCAATCAGTGTGAACAGATACAGATACACCAATAAATCAGATTTGACAGAGTGCAGATATGTGGATTTTAAAATATCCTTAAGACGAGAAAGTTATACATTTATTCTTATATCCATCCACCATATTTAGCTTTGATGTCAAGGCACGCATGAGAGTTGAAATATTCTGCTTTCTTCTGACAGTTTACAAAATAAACTGGATGTTGAAGAATCTCAGTAGGAGGGCTGCTGATTCATCTGATTACTAGAAATGCACCACAGGTCAGTGTGAATTAGAGGTTACAGGAGAAGCTTCTGCAGCCTCCACCAAAGCAGTGGTGCTGCTCTGGTGCTTGATGAGCACACTGTTTTGACACTCATCTGGGCCTCCTTGTTAACTCCCCCACAACAGATCTGATGTGCTTAGACAGGCCTACACTGCATATTAGTAGGGCTGGTTGGGCTCAGATTTCAGAGCATTTCACTTGCAGGACTTAGCATGAACACACTCTCCTGTGTTTCCTCCGATCACCGTGCCAAATAAAAACAGTTATTAAATATTCAAACAAGGTTTCGAACAAGCAATAAGCCAGTGATGGAGCGCAAAAAAGTGGCCCAGTGGTGGCTGCTTGCTGTATTCAAAAAGCAGTATTTTCATTCTTTAATTCTAAATAGTGTGTTGGTGATCATTTTTTAAATTAATGCTGCACAAATAAGGTTTACCATAAAGATCTGCACCTCCAGCAGCTCCACCTGGGCTAACACCCTGGGTTTTCATACTCATCCTGTCTCTAACTTCCAGCAAGAGCTCGGTATGGTGCAATACCCCAGCGCAATTCATTTTAAGGGGCCTAGTTGATACCCGCTTTGTTAGCACAAAGTAGCTAACTGAAGTAGATAACACTGGCAAATTTGTGGGAAGATCAGTGGTTCCAGTAAGCTACACTATATGGACAAAAGTACTGGGCCACCAACACATTAGACCTACAGGAGCTGCTCAGACATGGAAACCTATGCCGCGAAGCTCCTGGCTCACAGTTTTTGTGCTGATGTTGATGCCAGAGGAGGTTTGGAGCTCCGCAGTTACTGAGTCAGCAGAGCACACGCTACATCTATGACTCAGCACACGGCAACCTTGCTCTGTGACTTCATGAGCAGTTGTGGTTCCTAAACGCTTCCACTGTGCACTTTGTGGAATATCTAGGTGGAAATGAATTTAACGAACTGGCTTTAGAATGCTGCGATGCCCATCTTTATATACTTTTAGTGGTTTCAAACAGGTCAGACGGCAACACGACTCTTGGGCCTTAAAGTTTAACATCTTTTATTCTTTGTTATGTATTTTGCTTTTAGATATATATTTATGGCAGTTTTAGATGTCCCTGAACTTTTCACTTAGAACAGTGATTCTTAAAATGTGGGCTGTGGTCCCTCAGTGGACCATGAAGCTATTGCAGTTCAGCAATGAGGTGTTTCAAGGAGAAAAAAAAAGAAAAACAATTTTTTTTAATTTCCGTGTTTCTAATTTAAGCTAAAATATTTAACTTTAAAGAAAAAAACAGCAAGAAATAATAAAACAAAACAAAACAGCAGCTATCTGAAAGTAAAAGTATTAATGTCGAGCCCACCTCAACAAGCAAAATCTTACATTTGGAAATGGCAAAAATGGCTTGAAGTGTGTATATGCAAAAAAAATTCATTTGAACAGCATAGCCTCTTTTAGCTTAATGTACAGCCTGACAGTCATGCCCACAGAGGACAGTGTGTCTGTATTATGAGTATATTACATGGAAGGCTCCAATCTTATGAGTAAAGATAAATTAAATTCATTTACAAGGATGCTTTGCTGCTATAGATTTTATGTCAGTGATTGTAACCTTGTTAGAGAGCTCTGGAAGGCAAAAACCTGTTGTATAATAAAATATGACATCTGTTTGGTTCTACAAAGCAGCACGCTGGTGTTACGAGAGCGACTGCATGATGTCTGACTGCAGTACATACCTATTTTTGGACAGAAGACACTTTGTCCTGTCACCGCAAGAATAGCAAAGGTGTAAACTGATCGTATTTAAACAGTAAAAATATTCATTTTATCACTTTGTTGGCTGCAGTTTAGATTTTTCACAAGTGAAGAAGAAACAGAAGTGAAGCCAGTGAATCTGTGCACTGTTAATAGAAATTATTTCTAATAAACAAAATGACATTTAAAGCAACAAATCAGTGAAAGAAGATTAAAGAAATTCTCTTTTAATAACATTAAGATGCTTTTGATTTCACCAGGAATAACAGAAACCACTAACTCGATAAAGGCCGAAACATTATTATCAGCGTTTCCTTAATTTCTGCTGTCACAGGATAAAGCAAGCAAACTGCAGCACAAACTTAGTTAACTGTGTCAAATAACAAATGGTATCTAAGATGGAACTGGAGAGAGAACAAATGGGAATTATATAATGATCACATTTCATTACCCACTGTTATGCCACAGAGAATACCAACTAAAGCAAACAAAATTGTTTTGATGTCTGTGAAGCATCAGTGCCGGCTGAATGTTTGCAGGAATGCTACTTAGATTTTTATGAATGAGCAGCAACGTCCATTTCAATTTCATCTGGGAGGCGAGCACACATAAGGTCCCCTCTCTGATTCCAAATTTTCCGTCGGGAGGGAAGAGTCCTCTCCTAGAAGCTTGAAGGCAGAGCGCAGGGTGGTCTATTGATTTTGGAGTGCTGGCTGTGTGATTGCCTGCGCACAGAAAGCTTAAATCAAGAGCACTCGTTGCTCTTTTGCTTATACAAGTGGAAGATTACTGTGCAGCAGTTGTACTGATGCTAGAGTATGAAACCTGGCCCATTACACACACACACACACACACACACACACACACACACACACACACACACACACACACACACACACACACACACACACACACACACACACACACACACACACACACCAGTGTTATGTTGTACATAATGCATTGAAAGAGCCTGAGCATGGACTGACAGGAGCAGCTGGGTAGGGGAAAAGGTCAACCTGAGTTAATCAGCTAGAATCAGCATCAGCTGAGTAGAAAGTAACTCTGTCTGTGTGTGTGCGCGTGCGTGTGTGTGGGTGGGTGCATATGTGCGTGCATTGCAGAGTGCTCGTAACTCTGGAAAATAAACAATCAAATAGAAAGCTAAATCTTTTACACGGCAACCGCAAAAGGGCATCATGATAGCAGAGAGATGTTGGAAAACTCTGCAAAACGTCCGACGTGAAACGTTTCATTATTAATACATGTCACAGAATGCATGCGCACTCTGCTGAGACACAGGTGGTGTGGCTTCCCACCCATAACCCCGAAATCTCGCAGCAGATTATGATCAAAATAAACACGCAGATCACATCTGACCCTCACAGGTAGAACCAACACGACAGACATACATTAGTTAGTATGACATTGGGAAGCTGGCCTCTCACAGAGCTATACAGGCGCACATCAATTTTTCAAGTCATGTTGACAAAAGCTTTCAGACCCCTGTTAATACACGCTGCACGGTTTTTCTCTTCAGGAAAGGTATGCACTTATCATATATTTTATTTAGGAAAAAAAAAGCCAGCAGCTAGAAGCTTCACATCCCAGAGATGTGCTTCCTTTTATTACACGTGTACGTGTGGGCACCCGTGCATTGTCAGTATGAATAGAAATCCTTATGTGTTTATAAGAAAGACAAAGAGAATAAAGGAAACACAGATGCTTTGTGTTCTCCACACTGTTAAAATTCATGACCTTGTAACACTGACAGCTAACAGCACGTAGACTATAAACAGTATATTGTAGGGCTGCAGTCTGAAGGTCAGCTCTTGTACACTGTACAGCTTTACACAGAAGAATAGAGAAAACAGTTATACTGTTAACTCCACTGTTAAAATGTCTGCTTTCACATTTCAGGAAATCTGAGTATTTTACAGCAAGTTGCCAACTTTCATATACCAGTGAATGACTTTTACCAGTCATTTCGGTGAAACAGATCTCTAATCAGCCCAAAGGTAGAGGTGTATTTAATGTGGAAAGACTCATTTTGTGACTTTATTTTAATGCCACAATATTAGCTCAAATAATTATTTATAAATTAAAAGCTCCAATCGGCAGATTTATGTAAAAACAGCAACTTCAGCAGCTACCTTTGTGATGCTTACAGGCCAGCAATGGCACCCAAGTATAGAAAAAGACTCTGTGGAACTTCACACTTTGTTCTTTTGGTATTGGGGGTGGCAACGATGAGATGAGAAGGTGATTGTCGCTCATGCCTGTTCCTTACATATTCACAAGCTCTGTTGGTGGAAGGGCTCTAGTTACATATTATAGGTAGTCATTGTTTTTAATAAAAACCTCTGATAAGCCCTATAAACTCTGTATAGACAGGCCCTTTTTTTAATTGATTATTTTCATATACATATATATGCATTTTTTTTTTTCAAGCAATTGCAGATAATCCATCTGATTGCCTCAGGGGAGATGAGGGTGCCATCACGTAGTTCAACCCCTGCCTTGGTACACCTTTAAGTCTATCAGAGAGACAGATAATCATTCACAGTCAAATTCCTAACCTAGAATATGAGAGTTTGGGAGAAAACCCAAGAACCTGGAGAGAACCCAAACAGGTAAAGTCCACAAAGAAAGGCTTCAGCAAGCCGGCGGATTCGAACCCAGAACACGCTAACCGCTGTAAGAAACGCAGGCTGGAACGATAAAATTTGAGTTGACTTGCAGACTGGCAGAAATGCAAATGAAGTTCTTTAAAATAAAAAGCAAAGTCACTTATGCAACAACAGAAAACAACTACAAGCATCGATGGTCTTTAATAATTCATAGAAAAACTAGCTGCCAACTGGCACAAGCCATGCAGACCAGATGGAAAGGTATGGAGGGGGCAATAAGTGCAGAATTTCTGCCACAAAAGTTGTCAACCTCAGCACTGTGACTTCAACCAACAAGAGGACGGGATGGGGCAGTGACACTCCGAAAATACAGCACTATCAATCCACATCAACTGTTTAATCCTAAAACCAACAAGAGAGGACCATCAGTCACATACAGAAAAGAATGATCATCACTGTTGACAAGTTAAAATAGTACTCATTACTTCAATTTCAAGATGTTTTTGTAGCTTTAGAAGAGTTAACAGCAAAAACAGGCTATCAAGATTTCACGGTTAGGACCAGCAGGGGGTTTAGTCTTAGGTGGGAACTCAGATGGGCTACCCGCCCACTGAAAGAAACCAAAATGTCAAACTACTCCTTTAAAACAGTCTACCAGCATTAACCAAAAAAATTCCATCCATCCATCCATCCATCTTCTTCCAAATATCCAATTCAAGGTCACGGGGAGCTGGAGCTAATAAAAAGGAAAACCAGCTGTCAGGCTGCGAGTTAGGGCGAGAAGCGGGGTACACGCTGGACAGGTTGCTTTACACTTTACACAGGTTGCTTTACACATATGCATGCACGTGCATCAAACTGTGTCATAGAATCATCAGAAATGAGGTGATGGAGTTTTAATGTACAACAACAAATCGACTCAACATGTTTAAAACGTGCCAAAAAGAAAATCAGCTCGAAAGAAAAATAGTGATTTCTCCATAAAATGCCATGTTTTCATTCATTTTTCATCACTTTATTCATTTTACTTTTAAACAAGGTTCTGTTATTTATGCCGTCCTCTTCTGCAATGTGTTAACTCGTGGCGCTCCAGCAGTTATTTATCTTAACGGCAAATTTTGCTTTTTGCATAATGGATGAAGAACTAAATGAAAAAAGTCATTAGCATTTAATTTTGCAGAATGGTTCAAACAGGTACCACCTCTGGATGAAAACTGAAACATAGCGTAAAATATTATCAAACACGATTCTTGTCCAGTACTACAAAGGCGAGTTCTCGGAAACCTGACAGAGACAAGACAGAGACCCGCAGACGTCCCGATCTGCTCAGACTCTGAATCGACCTCTGTCTTTTTACCTTGTCTGTACTAAAAAAACATACGCTGAGATGTCAATTTGATTTGTCAAAAGAGCATTTCACCATATTTTATGAGCACATAATTTCATGTTATTACAGTTTCCCCACATCAGCACCCACGAACACACTCGCTCACCACAACAGTAAGCATACTAGAAATCATCAAGTCAGGTTTTAGTTATTGCCGTTAAAGCGTATCATTTCAGAGCCGCAGCGTTTACTTCCTTTCTCTCCGTGTCCGCTTTGTTTCCCCTGTGTGGTGCAATAATTTTAACTCTGTGAGCAGTACACCCTTCCCTCTCCCTCTAACCAGAGAGCCAGGAGTCACCTAACCAAAGGACGTCAACACTTGCAATCTTCAGTCTTTGTTTGGCTTTTTCACATTGCACACGTCCCCCAAAATACCATGTTTCTCAGACTACTTGTAAACCTAACTTTGCCTCGTGTGAGTTTCCAAAACCAAAGCATTTTACATTTTAAAGTCGCTGAAGAATTTTTTTCCTGAACTCACACAAAGGTCAGTGGATATAAAGATGTAGATCTCGTATGAAGATACGGACCCCACGAATACTCACATCAATAATTCACAGTCTTAAATTATTGACTTACATATAAATACTTGAATAAATGTACAAGGAAACAAAGCAGATATGGTAACTATTCTATAAATAATCCACAGAAAAAGCAACACCTTTAAGATTTGCTTTAACTCCGCTTTAGCCACATATCCACAGAGTATGAGGCCCCACAGAGAACGCCCTTTCAGGTATTTCATTTTTGCTCGAATATGTCACTAGAGGAATAATCTGCATGTGTTCAAAGCCCCACTGAGCCTTCCTACGCCAAACACAATTGGTTAAGGTTTTTTTATCCGCTTGTCCTACATTCATTGTGTGTCAAACAATTTAGTGAACTGCCCAAGGCTTTGACTTTTTGAAGTTGCCGTTAATATCGTTTAATATCAACTAATGATATAGGTCAAGACTCATTTTGTCATTATTGCATTTTTTTTAAAAGATGCAACATATATGGGTCTGTTTCATGTGGAAACCTAATTTGTATTTTGCAACATTCAACAGTTTAAAAAACTTTAATTATTCTTTGCATTTTTTAGCACACAGAACAGCAGCTACAGGTCTATAAGTGTGCCATTTATTGTGCTAATATAAGTGTTATTGAATGCCAACAGTGGCTGCACTCACATACTTCAGTAAAAGCATTTGATAACAGCGTGCTTCATGTCCTACTAAGGTTTTTAAGTATTACAAGTAAAAGCATCAATTCTGCTGACATTTAGTTTCTGTAAAATGTATTTGACAATATTAAAAGGCTAATGTTTCCTTACAGGTCGTGCATAAACTGAAAACGGTAAAAGTCATTTTCAACTTTGGCCTGCAGTAAATGCCCAAGAAAAGCACAGCCTTAAATTCACATCTGCATGACATTTTGTAGGTTACGTACTTGTGTGCTTCGAGGCTTGTAGGGCGAGCTGCTCTCCAGGTCTGCCAGTATGCTGGTGAGGGAGTCGATCTCTGCGTCCAGACTGGAGCGCCTCTCTTCCAGCGTCTTTTCTGGGCCTTTCACCTGTGAGAAGACGTCCAATAAAGTGTTCAGACTCCTTCACTGTTTGCACACTCTACTGTGCTGTAGCTTTCATTTGAAACATATGCACTAGTTGAACTTCTACATTACATCAAAATTAAAAAACATGTTATTCAAAAAATTTCTAAAATTGCCAAATTTGTGAGCAGATTTCCCCGAACATGAGAAGCACTTTCAGAGCCCAATGTTGCCTCCACCATGCCTCATAAGAATGGATTTATGCACATGTTATAGTCTTGTGTTAGCAATATGGTGACTCTCCAGCATACCCAGACTATAGTTACACCATAGTTAGTTAGTTACAAATCAAAGTGAAGGGAAGTAACACCAAATCTGATTGGTCTCCTTGGTAGTCATATGTTCTGTAAATGCCTGATCAGACCTAAAGTCGTCTCTCTTTCCTGCATTTTAATAAAGTAACTGTTGTTCAGTATTTAAGTGCTCCAACAGTATCATTCATGACCGCAGAAAAGTGCAAACAGACCAGCATACAGATATAAACATCAGCATCACGTAGTCTGTTTCATACTCTCACAGCGGCAGTTTGTTTTTTTCCTTTGTCCAAATGGTAAATCTACCACAGATGCACCAATCGATCGGCCAGTTCCACTCCTTGGCCTTGACCCTGAACCCCATTAGAGGACCACAGCAAAAATGTTTGTGTCAACAAACCTAAATCACCAGCTTAACATGAACATTTTAAAGAAGCCAACAAATGATAAGTGGCTAAAGCTGAAGTGATCCTGAGCTCAGAGCCAGCCACAAACCAGCAGCCTCGGTATTAGCAATGGATCAAAGTAGTAGAGCAACAGGTTGATGTCCTTTTATTTGGTGAAGTTATGAACATACAGTGGTCCCTCGCTATATCGCGGTTCACCTTCTGCAGCCTCGCTGTTTCACTGCTTTTTTTGTGTGCAATTTTTCATGCTTTTTTTTCTTTTCTTTTTTCGTTTTTTACAGCACATTGTGTTCTGCGTCCTGATTGGCCATTGTCAATCAATCTCATGCCGTGTCTCCTGTACAGCACAGAATGCGTTCAGCTTGTCAAACTTACATAAATCTTCGATCACTAGCAGTGTGACTCTGAAGTGCTGTACTGTATGTTTGTAAGTTTTCTCCCCAACAAACAGATGGTTTCATTCTATAATGCTGGACTTATTTTTCTACGAAGGTTTGAACTTTGAGAGTGTTTAAACAAGAGAGAAAAGTGTGAAAATGTTCATGCCTGTCTGAGAAAAGACTATAAAGTGTGTAGTGACGGGTTTTACAGCCTTAAAACATCTATAATAATTGTAAAAAATAAAGTTGGCTACTTCGCGGATTTCACTTATCGTGGGTTATTTTTAGAACATACTACTAAACGAGGGACCGCTGTACTGTAAATTATGAAGTACCTGGCATTAGTTTTGTATCAGCCTTTGTTTGGTAAGGTAAAATAAAATCTGTCAGGTAAAGGTGGGGAGGTGTACAGCGACCAATTTTGAGTTTGTGATTTGTACGCGTTTTCAGCAGGGGAAACCCTTTATTTTTTAGTTCCTGATTCAGATCTTGTAACTTAAAGTTTAATAATTGTTTTTTATAAATTCTTTTAGCGTTTTAAGCTGTAAATTGTTATTGTTATGATTCTCATTATTATAATTATTTGGTAGAAAAACCATAACTGGCAAAATCGGGATCGGCACACTTAAAGTGGAGTCGCCCAAGAAAATTGCAATCTGTGTGTTTCTAATCCATGCATCTTGGTCACAGCAACACTCACCTTGGATGTGGGTTATGTTGTAACAGGTATAGCCCGGGTTCACAGGGTTAAGTTACTGTCACCAGATGCCATCGGCGATGAGTATTTCTAACTCTGTGCTGCTCAGAAATATTCTCTCCTGCTTTTTTCTCTCTGCACTTCTTAAACTTTGCATTACAAGTTCATGTTTCACCTTGACCTCAGACAATCTTTTTGAAAGCCACACATCAATAGCAGAGACTTCGCTCAGTGAGAAAGAAACGATGCATTGTATGAAAGACAACTTTCATAACACGGTGCACTATTCACCTGCTTTTTACTGCTCTTGGATTTACAGTATCTCATTCTTCATACATTATTCATCACAATCTCATCCAGCACTATTTCACATAGAAAGGTCAATTCTTTAAAATCAAAGTCAAACTTTTTTTTAATCCACACTTTAAATGTATTCTGCAGAGGATGCTAAGAATTGCTGTGATTTTTATTTAACTCTGTTATTATCAGAGGAAGCTTGAAAGCATCAGTAACAGGATCACTGCAGCAGCAGTCACTGATTTATTCATCCGCATTTTTTCTGTTTCGCTTCAGAGAAAAATGCAACCTCGACATATGAAAAGACACAAACTATTTAATCAAAAGAAAAACAAAAGTGATGCGCAGAAATCTGGAAAGTAGTTAAAGCGATCTGACCGATAGTGGCACCCGGTTTTCTACAAAATTCCCGGGAATTTCTCCATGGAACGACAGATGTATTTTTAGTCTTCTGAACTATGCTGCAACTGCAAGAAGACTTCTTGCAATTGCCTGTGGGGGCTTTTTGAGTTGGCTGGATCAGTGACTGCTTCTTATTCTAATGTTATGTGTTTGGATTACCTGTCACAATCTATTACAGGCAGGGCTTGCCTCCATTTGGAGCAGAGCTGCTGCTTAAAAACATCTAAGGCAATCATGAGCGGGAGTAAACAAAGCAAAACACTAATGGCTTGTCTCAAATCAACAAAAGAAAAAAACGGGCAAACTTGTTTAACGGTGATAACGAGGAGGATGAAAGGAAACATCGCAGACTTTGTGTTGCGGAGGAATTTGCCGTGTAGGGCTTCGTAATGTGAACTGCAGCCAGGATGAGAGGTTTGTTTTTCTCTCTCCCGCTAAAGGTCTCGGCTTTTACGTGTCATAATCCAGACATCTCCCTCTGCCAGGGGGGATAAAGACGAGCATATTTCTGCTTCTTTTAAGTAAAATACCATTAAATCGCTGATTTATTCATTCACTATGTAGAATTTCTCCACTAAGGCCTGGAGAAAAAGACAGACATTTTTGATTGATATCTTTCCTTTTTTTTCTGAACAGCGTTCTCTTCTGCTCTGGCTGCAGGACACATAATTAAGATACCCGTGGTGTTTTAAGGAATTAAACTGCAGGCCAGAAAGACTCTGCAGTCGGTGTGATAGGAAAAAAAAAGTTCGAGTTGAATACAGGAAAGCACTTTTAAAACTAATTGAGGGACGGAATTTCTTATGTAATTTCAGGCCTTGAAAATCTTTTCCTTCATCTTTCCACACAAGAAAAATCAAGAATAGTGGCAAAATTTACAGCAGCATAAAGGGAACTAAATTAATGTTCATGATTATAACCATCATCCTGTGTTACATCCTGTGTTACATTTGACAGCAGTCCTGACAAAACCAACGATCTCCAAAAGCTGAGCTGTTCACACACAAAGGAAAACAATAATATTTATACTCTTATAAGTTTTGCATTTTTAACCTACGGGAACAAAGCAGTCTGAGTTAAAGGGCCCATATCATGCAAATTTATATGTTATATTTATATTCTGGGGTTTTTCTCGCACATGTCTGCATGATTTACAATTCAAAAGAAACCCTTTATTTATCATATACAGACCACAAATGATGCAGTCCCATCAGTTCAGCCTCTGTCTGTTTTAGTTCCTGTCACCTAAAGGCCCCAGTGGTAATACATGGGAATACATGTAAAAACGGCAAAGAGCTCTATTATGATTAAGGGACGTATGCTGAGCTAGAAGCCAGTTTACGGCCCAGTTTCCTCTTTTATTGTGCATTTCAAATCCATGCAGGTTTCCAACTTCTAACACCTCCCTAGCACCCTTCAAAGGTCTGTGTGTTTATGTGACATTATCACTTCAAGTCCACGGGTTCAGTGGGAACTCGCAAGCATAATGCACATGTGCAGCGGGATGCACGGCACAGATGCAAACCTGGAAGCTATCAGCTTTATTTTGGCTCACGGACCAGGCTACCAACTTCCACTGGAGTTAACAGGTAACCAATTTTACTCAATTTATACAGACTTTACTTCTGATTCATCAACATTTTCTCAAAAACATCTACACGCGTTTGAGCATGATCAAAATCCGAGGCACGGGAGCGGACAGATCCAACCAAACAAGTTTAAAGCCAAAGTCTACGTAAGGGTCAGTGACCCTGGACGAATGGACAGAGGTAAACTGAAATCCCTGGCACTGGAACATGCAGGGAACATTTTTACTTCAAGTTTGCAACATTTTTAAAATCATTATTTTCCTTTAACAGATGAGATCCAGACAGAATATGGAGAAAAAGGGGACATATGAGAAAGGTTTGGCATTTTTACCATGAGGCTATGTAGCACTCACCTTTAGTTTGTGAGCTTTACCAACATACAGGGCTTTTTGACATCATAACAATATATATTTGGTTTGATATATTTGATAGAAGTTCAGAAAAGGCCAAAGTGCCACATGTTGCCTTCAAACAAATCCATCTGATTGAAGAGACGCTTACAGGAAGTGGAAACATTGTACTGTACTGTAACTTGGCAAATTGATTTCATTTTCTACTGTCTCTGATTTGAGGTAAAGTTTTAAAAATACATTTTTGCATGATAGTAGGAGTCTGGATTTCATCTCCCAGTTATACTGAAATCCCACTGGAATATTTTAATAGCCGTTTAAGAAGGGAGATGAAAGCATGGAAAACCTGCTCATGTTCATATGGACACAAGTGAAAATTTATAGATCTGTTCACAGTTAACAAATGTGTAGATACCAGTAAAACTGACTGTCAGATGTCCAGAAAACCCTCCAAGCATGCTGCCTGTAAAGTCTGCCATTACTCCATCAGACATGTGTTCACCGCTTTGCTCACCTGTTACCGTTTAGCACATGCAGACCCTGATTATTCCCAGTTAGATTTATTTTAAAAGCTTTTTCATCCAGAGAATTTTGACTGCTTAGAAATGCATAAAACTGCTACAAAAGACTTCTAAGCATAAGCGATAAATGTGAGCCAAAAGATTAATAAGAAATACCAGCACCAAGGAGACATTTTTTAAATGATTCAAAGTTTCTGGATGTGGCGATGTAGATTAAATTCAGCTTTTTCATCGATCATCAGAAAAGCGTACAAGATTTAACACTGAAAATGTAAAAACTTGTGCTGCATTCCTGTCTCCAGGTACAAATCAAGAGGATGCTGGGTCGTAAGTGTAGGTGTAACATTATTAAACAGCAACAAAGTGAACAGGATCAACACTGATTGTTGAGCAGCAGCCAGAGTTTAGGTAGAAACTGCCCCACCCAGCAAGCACAAGGCCAAAGTCATCGGCCTTCATTAAACTAAGGGGTATGTGGAAGTTTAAGGTTTTCGTAGACTTCTAAGAAGAGAAGTAAATTCTGTTGTATGCCTATTGCATTCCTCACTGCTCACGTGTCTCTGTGCTCTGCCTAAAGTGTTAGAGGGGAGCAGCTCTGCTGGCTGGCTGAACCTGACGTTCAACAAAGCCATGAAATTCAGAACTCCAACAGTCGTAGCGCTCCACCTTTTAAAATAACTGCATGACTTTGAAAGTGCTTTAGATTACATTAAGGTCATAGCGCAGCATGCATGTACGTATCCTGATAGTCCTAAGGGTTTTTTAAAGCTTCGAGTTTTATCCTTACTGTGTTTACAGTTTGTGTGGGAAGAGCAGTGAATTTACACGCAATGCATAACTTATTTGAATTATGCAACATTCTGTCTCCAAGCTTACAAAGGAAGCATTCATTTAGGATAGAAAACTGGTCAGATCAAATGAGGGGCTTGAAGAGGGAGACTTTCTTTCTTCCTGTTTGCAGCGAACAAAGGAATGTGAAGCACTTGGAGGATTTCATAGCAGAGGTCGAGCGCCGAGAGCGTCAATCAGAGCTGCAGAGGCCAGAAATCCCAGGAGGGCCAAATGCCTGTGGGTATTATGACCAGCAAAGCGCAGAAAAGTGACCGGGCTCCACCAATAGGTGTCAGCCTTCCATCCTGTCTGCATCAGAGCCCTCGGAAATGTTTGTGTGTGTGTGTGTGTGTGTGTGTGTGGGTCCACGAGTGGAGAGCGGCTGGCTCCAGGCAGCATCTGGAGCTGGACGTCTCTGCAGTTGGCTGCAGCTCAAATGGACAGATAGTTTTGCTGGACTTGGTACGTGAACTCAGTGCGGCGCTCGGGGCTGTCTTTGCTTTCTGTGCCGACTCTTAGAGAGTTACTGACAACCAAGAAAATTTAATAGAACAGCGGCTCCTCTCACCTGATAATCATATGAGTTCCCCAGCGGTGGAGGGAAGGAACCAGGGGATGACAGGAAGCCGGTTGACTCTTCGACAGGTGGTGGAGGGGGAGGGTAGTCCGCTGGGATGGAGACACACGCACACACACACACCAAGAAAAACAAAAACGGCTCATTAAGTACTTCCCCTTTTTTTTCCTTTTACAAACAAACTGTCACAATTGTGAAAGAACACACACAGTCCACCGCTGAAAAAACACAGGGAAAAAAAATTAAAATGATTAAGAAAGATGTTTCATTTACAACAACCAGCACAACAGGTGCCGAAAACAAGGTAGAGGGTTACAAATCTATGGAGAAATAGTGCACATGATGCTCTGCATGGTCGAGGTTAAAAGTAGATTACACTGTAAGCCTGCTTATAGCGCATAAATACAAGACTGGCTCTGGAGCGTCCAGCATGTTGACACAAACATGATTTATAAAGTATGTCGTTCCGAAAATTTTTAAAAAGTGCATCAAATTATCATTTTGAGACAATGCGCATTAATGCATCACCATCTGTTTTAACATTAAGTTAGTATTTTCTGCATATTTTATTCTGTATACATGTTGTTTGTTATGATTACTGCGTGCCTTTCTTTTATCCCCGATGCGGGACAGTCCCTTAGTTTCGTTGTACTACTCTACAAAGCATGACTGTGCAATGACAATAAAAAGTTTAAGTATTTTACAGGATGTTTTATGGGGCAGAAAGATGTTCTTTACACCTGCAGGTTAGATGTCAGCTGGATCAAATGCTCAAACATTAGGTTTGAGCTTTAACAATCAATATATATGCATATTTTATTATTAGTAACAATCAATAAAACTGATTTTGTTTTTCACCATCATGAGAAACACCACTGGATTCTGCAATTTCCTTTATTTCTAATGAGCATTTTAGCACCTTTCAGCTCTTTGTTCTGGTTTTCCACCTCACTGATCTCAGTATTACTTTTGCCCACTGCACAGCAGGAAGTTGCTAACCCCTAAAAGTTACCTGTCTAGTTATCACACAACAGAAATTCAGTAACTAGGTGGTCAGCACCACTGATACCAGAGGTTACTGGGAGTGGGCTTAAGTAACAAAATAACCTATTTTTGGCTGATGCAGCTCACAGATGCTGTCCACCATCAGTTTTATTCCCACTTCTCCAACTTGTACTACCTAATACTGTTTAACATTTGGTCTTCTAACCTGCCTTCGAAAGGCACTGAGGCAGACCTGGCTTCATACCAGGAATCCATCAGTGGAAGAGAGGTAGTAGTGGAGCATGTCGCCACTGAAGAGCCAGACATCTCCCCGAGGAGTCAGTGGAGACCCTAATGGAGCTAAAATCAACTCAAAACGAATGCTGATATTAATCTTTGCATCTGCAGGTCACTGTTTGCAAATATGTCTGCCATATGAGAGCCGTGTGCACAAATGTGTGGATGTTTTTAATTTGAACTGAACATTTTTTGTTCAGCGCGACAGCATTTTGATTATTTTTATTATTAACGGTTTAACTTGCAATTCAATTGAAAACAACTCAGCAGGGTCTAATTCATTATTCTGACTTATTTAAGTAGCTTAAAACGCGACAATGGCATTTTGTCATTAAGGTGTCGAACTGACTGAAAGATGCAGTATAATGTAGCAAGTCGTTTAACGGAACGCACGTTTGTTATACAAAACGCCAGTTGCAGAGTAGCTGATGAAGACTTATTATTAGAAGTCATCATCATTTGCCTGAACTGCAAAATCAAATCTAACATATGAAAGATGTCATAGAGTTAAAAAAAAGAGAGAGACGGCGACTGAATGAGACAAAGAAGTACAGCCTCGCTATCCCACGTCAACGGACTGACACACATAATTGCAGCAATTTGGTTAACTAAGAAGTACTAATCTGGAGCAAGCGTGGCTTTTTCCCCCCTCTCTCCCTGAAATTGAAATTGAAATGTTGTGTTACAGACGGGTTAGACTAGGTGTTTGCCGTGCCAGACGACGAGAAACAAGCTAAATTTGTAGTTCTGAAGTGCACGCTAATCCAAGGATTGCATCCCGCCACATGTTTCAGACAGGATAAGGAGTTACGTGCCAAATTAAATTCTGATTTGGCTTCTCTCGGCACAGGACTTAAGACTGAATCATTTGACCATGTACTTCTAAGTACCAAACCAGACATGAGCTTTGCAAATTAAAGGCTTTTATGAGACGTAATGGGAATTTGTTCCAATGCTAAGACTTTGATGAGTCCTGTTCAGAAATTCCATTTGCATTCCATGGCTTTTATCTGTTTTCATTAGAATCTAATTGATGTCATCAGTGTAGTTTATCCAAGGCAGCTGACCAAATTAATTAAGCGTGGTTTTCAGTTGCCTCAACAAAACAGCAGAAAGAGGGGGGGAAAAAAGGAAGCGAAGACAGAGAGATAATGCAGCATGGTTAAAATTGGACACTTCTGCGTCTTGAGCATTACTACGTTCAAGAAATTGTGAGCATTGCATTAAACATTCCCTCTGGGTACTTGAGGCCCTCCATGTGAATTGTTTATATAATAACCTTGTGACCTCCACTAAAACTCCAGAGTGTAACAGCTCCTCTAAACCTCTGGGAGAGAAAATAAAATATGCTGCTCGACAACAAGGCTCGGGCCCGGCCCGCCCTCCCCTCCCGCTCCACCACGGATCCTTTTTACCCGAATATAAGTCACTTGTAACTTGTGGCTTACAGAGAATTAAATCATTAAGTTGCATGTACGTTTCTCTCAAACATCAAAGATGTTTTGGATTCATCATTTCAGGATACACGAGTTGTAAATGTTTCAGAGAAGCATGTTTTATTGAAAAGGTTTTATAGCTTTGTGCGTCGAACAGTGGAAAGCAAGACTTGGAGGAGGAACGGGGGTCATTAGGCATCTTTGCTCAAAGGATGTTTCTGACCATTTCCCCTCTTGACCCAATTTCTTTTCTCCCAGCCGTCATTGCACCAGTCATTTAGGAGTGAATCGCATTAGTGTGCTAATGTTAAATTGAAAAAAAAAAAAAAAAACCTTTTGCACCCCCAGTAGTCTTTTCAAGGAACGCCATTCTGTCTCATAAAAAAATGCACTCAGCCTTGGAGATGTTTGCAGCTGATTCAGGGTCAGAAAGAAACGCCGTTTAAGAAGAAGCCTTTCGAATTAAGTGGCATGTAATGTTATCTCTCATTTCCATAAGTGAACATTCTTTTATAAGAGGAATGATCTCACTTTGAAAATACAACACACCTGTGACCAGAAGATCTTCACTGCCATTCAAACACTCCTGACTTTATTGGTTTCAACTAGAAACCATACATTACATATGTAAAACAATATCTTAAGCCAACATAATTTCTAAAGTTTACAAGAAAAAAAAGTTTAACTTCCCCGACCTAGTAATTACAAGTGTTTACAGACAAGCTGTGTTTTCCACTGTGGTAATCTGCTAGCAACCAAAGCAGACACAAGGTGGTTTTCGGGGCAGGAACCTCTTTGCGACCATCAGCAACTTCCAGCAAGCAGTCGACAACCAGTCTAGTGACCAGTGGTTGCTAGATGGTTGCAGAGCGGTCTCTAGGTTTGTGTGATTGAGGCCTAAGACTTCTGCTAGAAATCTACGTCGGAACTTAAGACATAACTGGAAACCCCTTTAACCCTGCGCCATGGCGCCATGGCCTACACAATTCAGTCTTCACAGGCTCGACGTGTAATCACGTTTCTTGGGAGGTGCACATCAGGTTATATAAAAGGCCATGTGTAGCGCTAAATGGGTTTCCCAATAGGTCCCAAGTTACAACGTAGATTTCCCACTTTAGTTTAAATGTTGTTGCTCGTCACATGGATATGATGACGATAGCTTCTCTCTGTTTAGATCCACCCTTAGCATCACTGTTCAACAGCACTGTGTAATCAAAAACTATTAAGGCTACCTTTAATAGTCAGTTTGATGCTTTTATTATCTAAATATTAATACCCTTCATCATTATTCCTTCGTGCTTGCCTCATGTTCAAAGTGCTATTCACATTTAGCATGTTTAAAATACATAGCATATCATTCTAACTGCATTACTGTAAAAATAACAGGAATAAAGTACAGGGGTATTCAGAGAGGGCAACCACCAATGCACAAATTAAGTCCAAAGAAATTTAATGGGTTCTTCTTTTTCCTTCCTTTTGGCATAATCTTGGTAGATGAATGACAGTAAACTGTAGGCTTGGTGTCAAGTCTTCCAGTACAACCTCAAGAACCCTTCAAACAAGGAACTTAACTTATATTTCTACGACCTGTAGGACATAGTTCCAGTTTTGGTTCCTGGACTCAGTTCCTGCCTCTGAGTCAATATTAGAGCGAGAGGTGGTAAACTGGATGAATATTATTAAAATGTAAACCACAGTTCCTGTAGGCAGACCGGGCTGAAAGGGAGAATGTAAGAGTGTGGGCAAAAACACTGAAGCAGGCTATTGTAATATTCATTTTGATTCTATATTAGAGCACAGTGGTTGTTTTAAATATTGCAAAATGGGGAAAATCTCACCCAGAAATCTACATACTAAAAACACCATTTGCAGTGCAAACAGAAATATTTTTAAAATTTTTCACTTCTCTTTCTTTTCAACCACACACAGACATACACACAGTCAAATCTTCGTGTCTTCCTCATCAGAAAGAATCCCTCTCACCTGCATCTAAACAGCAACATAATATGTGAAAAAAGAACTTTTTAAACTTACTAACTAACTAAATGAACTGCGAACCTGGACGTCCCAACGCTACAAATCAAATCCTGGGTTTCTGCCTCCACAGAAACTTTGAGTCTTATGACTGACACCAATGGGACAATCTTTCTATTTCTAATAATAAACAAAAAAAACGACAACACGGGTTTTAGCACTCGCTGTTCTTCTGCTCTGAGCTGTGCTAATGCCGTTAGGCTTTTAAGCAGTGTGAACCAGACAGAGCGAGAACGGCTCCTGTGCTGTGAATGAAGCTGACTCCATTTGTGACAATAGGGAGATGAAAGCTCCAAGTGCGCACTAATGAGAGAAGCAGCAGGAACACCTACTTAATACGACAACTTCCCCTCTCTTTATTGAGCAATTACTTTTAAGTAGCCGCTTTGTGAACAAGGAATCCTAATCAGTGATTAAAGTTATTTGAGAGGCCGTAAGAGGTGTAATTGGTTATTGGGAACCCTGAGTATTGTTAAGGGGGTGACAAAGGGGTGCGGATGGATCCAGCTGTGACGCTGAGGGACTTGTATTTAACTTTTGTTTTTAACTAAGTGATACATTTATTAACACTTCAAATACTGATAATTGTGAGCGACTCATTCTTGAATGTATGTGGGCCACTGCTCTTTAGTATAGTGTATTTTATTATCCCGTCCGTGTGGATTTGAATCAGTTTTTCTAAATTATGTAGTTTAGAGGGGCTTCTGTGCCTCGGATGGAGGAGTTATAAATTTTGAGGGTCTTGTTCACCACGTTGGGGCAGACTGGAGCGACAGATTGACAGATGAATTGGTGGATCTTCTGCCGGGATGCTGTACTGGTCTGTTGTTGTAAAGAGAGCGCAAGGCATAAAGAAGAAGTTATCGTTTTACCAGTCAGTCGATCTAAATTCGTATGCCTCACATATGGCCGTGAGCTGGGGGTACTGAGGATGAAAGCCGCGGAAACTAGCTTCCACTGAAGGGTGTCTGGGCTCAGCCTCTGCTCGAAAGGAGCTAGCTGAGGTGGTTCGTGCACCTGGCTCGAATGCTTGGGTGAATTTTTGTGTTTCTGTTCTACTGGTAGGAAACTGCAGGACAGAACCAAGACACAAGGAGAGATGACATATTTTGACTGGCCTAGTAAGGCCTCGGGATCCCATTTAAGACTTGGACCGGAGAGAGACGAGTCCAGGTATCTCTGCTTAAACTGTGACTTGAATACAGGTAAGTGTCAGAAGATGGACGGATGGAAAGATTTCAGTATTTGAGTTGCATGATAAACTAGTCAAGCGTCATGAAAATTTCCCCCGATGACAAAAAATGATTATATCTTCAAAAACAATGAAAAACTGGAGAAATCAACTCAGTTTTCTCAAGAAAATATCACAGAACAGATGCAGATCTCCTTCTAGTTTCAGAGACTCCACTCATGCATATTGTGGAGGGAATTATCAGCAGTGGTGGAGGTGTGAAGTCTCAGAATGCTCTTGTTAAAAGTGTTACAGATAAGAGATTTCAGCAGAGGAATAAAAGAATCTTTGCAGGTTGTAAATGAGTGTTTGTTGTAGTACTTCTGATCTGGACTAAGGATTAGTCAGTTCTGTGGGGGCAGGAAGATTGTACTGAAGGTTGAGCATATGTTTTCAGATTTACATATGTACAACATTATCAGAGTTACACGTGTGTAAGCGGTGGCCATCTGGCCTCTAAGGACTTAGGACAAAGCCTGGCAAAGAATACAACTGCCTTTCGCATAACATAGCCCACATTTCTGCAAACAGAACAGTCTGCAGCAGAAAGAGCACAAACTGAGGAAACCTAAAATACAGGGAAAGAGCGATTTGGGCGTGCAGCACATAAAATCCTCTCCCACAATATGAACTTGATTTACTGCTGAAAGCTTGAGCCTCTGCTGTCTGTTAGCATTTACACATGCTGCACTGAGCCTAAACAAGGGCAGGACAGTGACCCAGTGTCGGTCCACACATGGTGGCCAAAGTTCAAGAACGTTAACAATACCCATCCTCTAAAATCAGTCTTTTACGTCTGTACAAATGTGAAATAACCAATATTCCAAATAAAGGGAAGTCAGGAAAAGAAGCTTTGTTTTATTGAGCAGCAAATACATAATCCCTCTCAGACAAAATGGACAAAAAGTGTTTCAAGTCCACATGTTTTATCTCCACATACCCACTCCAAATGTGCTGTGGAAGAGGTTGAGAGCACATTGTTTTGACATAATTATGGACTCGTTTTATTCCATCTTCCGCTGGTGAAGAGCAGCTGAGCCCTGTTCCTAATTAGCATGATATGTATAGAAGAGTGATTTACGACTTCATTTGGTTTAGAGATGCAAGGGAGGGATTTGAAGTCTTTGGAGATGTACTTGTTTTAAGTGTAAAAGGAGCAGACCAAAATTGGCTTCTGCTATTCTACGGAGAAATCCCACAGGAGGAAAAAACTGCGATCAGGAACAATAGGCGGATTATGTTTTCGCACAAAAGCAAAGAAACAAATACTGAGGAAAGGTGAACGCTTGAAACGATAAATGGGCTGAACAATTAGTGTCTTAAGATGTGTTGTTAGCAGCGTTTTGTGATGAGCGAAAGTGTGATTCATCAAAGGTGCAGAGGGGAGCTTTGCTGTCGTTTCTTCTAAACAAAGTGGTGAGCAAGTAAATGAAGCGAGTCAAATGTCACAGCAGAAAGCCACCGCTGTGTAAACTCTGCCAGTTTCATAACGTGAAACCTTTTCACAGAGACAATCGGCTGTAAGCCTGCAGACGAGCCGGTTCTTGTGCGCGACGAGTTGTGCCGTCAACTTTAACTGATAACACATGGCTTCGTGATCCGCTAAAATGACACATTCGTAAGGAGGTTTTTCTAAAGCCAACAAGTAGAGTTGAAGACCGTAAATATTAAAATCAAATTTAAGTGTAATTAAATTTAATGGATGTTTAATGTAACTTCTTAGGTGTCCTAACGCGTTTGAGTCACTGAGCTGTTCGGAAACATCTTTAATCATTTCAGGAGATGTTTAAAGCACCAATACAAGAAGTTAATCTAACACAGCAACTGAAGGAGCTGAGTGCTCTCTCCAAATACTGATCAGAATGTCATGTGCTCATAGTGAATCAAAGGAAATGCCACATCAAATCATATCATCGACGGAGTACTCATACAAAAAGCGGCACATAATGAATCACCAACGAGCTTGGAGAATAAAACGTTTGTTCTCGAGCATTAGAAATATATTTAAGAAGTGTTATATTAGTAGGAATTATGTTATGCATACAACTCTATTACTGTGCAGCTACACTGAACATGTAATAATATGCAGACAGCTACGCTTCCATTACAACTGATTAAGAAGTCTACACCGTGTGTGAGAAAAAAGAAAATGCCATGAAAATAGAAAATAGATTAGTTGCTATTTTTTCCTCCTTTTTATCTTTGGTCTGCTTAGTCATTTCACAGAGAAATGCTTCATTCATCACTAAAAATGAGCACCGACTCTGTATCAGTATTTATTTTTGCTAGTCCCAGCAGGCTGTTGGATTCCAACATAGATGACGGTCAATGTTTCACAAAGCTGCTCTGGCTCCAAAAACTAAAGACACGACAGCATCTGAAAGCAAAAGCTCACCATGTTTGGCAAATGATTTGCAGACACTGTGGATTTGGGGTCACCCACAGGGTTAGAGCTACAGGAAAAGAGAGAGCTGTGCCAGAAGGCTGCCAATGAATCTACAGTCTGGGCGTATGACCTTTAGGTAGTGACCAAAAGAATAGGAGTCAAACAAACTGAAAATTGTTTTTCTTCGTAGGACGGAAGGGATCACCCTAACAGGAAAAGAAAAAGAAGAACGCTTTCGGTGCAGAGCTGCTGCTCCATTGGGTCCAAAAGATGCCAACTTAAGTGTTTTGAGAAACTGATCTAGAGGCCTTCTGCTCTCAATGTCTCTCAGTGTCTCGGGACACGATGAACATCTCTCTCATCTGCAATAAGAATATCGTAGGATCCTAAAACCTGAAACTTGGCATGTCTGGCTGTTTCTGGTGCCACCCAAACCGGACACAGGCTGGATGAAACAAATCACCTGGGCCAATCTATCAGCTGATTGATCACAGGTAATGCAGATATTTGGGATCGTTAATGACGAGTGCGGAAACGAGTAAATGCTTATGGCAACTTGGCATCAATATCATCGTCTTTCGAAGCATCTCGAGCACAATCGATCTCCTCTGATCTCAGAAGTTAAGTATGGTCAGGTCTGGTTAGTACTTGGATGGGCCGCCCGGAAATACCAACTGGTGTAAGCTCAGAGGTGGCTGTGGCTTAGGAGGTAGAGCAGATCGTCTAACTAATGGGACTGTTGGTGGTTCAATCCTGGATGCTCCAGTCTGCATGCCAAAGTATCCTCGGGCAAGATACTGAACCCCAAGTTGCTTGCGATGCTTCCATCGTGAGTGTGAATGTTCGACAGAAAGCTCTTAGGCATAGAGAGAATGGGTGTGTGTGAAAGGGTTAATGAGGCTTGTAGTATAAAGCACTTCGAGTGTTCAAGCAGAGTAGAAAAACACTATGTAAGAACCAGTCCATTTACCATACATTATGCTGGGCTATAAGATGAATGTGTCTGTTTCTTTATGTCAGTTACTTCCTTGTATTTTAAAATATCAATATGAATAAAACTTAAGAAACACTCACACCACACTTTAATAGAAGTTATTGAGCAGCGACTCAGACTAACAAGATGGAAGTCCAGGTGTGGGGAAAGCAAATGATGAGAATGTCCGATTGAACAAATAAAAGCACTCCTGCATTTAGCATAAGCCCAGAAAAAATTTAAATTAAAAACTTCAATTTCTCATTTTTGGATTGAATTTTTGACATCATGTACAAAGGAAATGTAATTATTTTAAGGATGATGAAGTTTATTATTGCTGTTATTTGATAAATTCCAAAGCTAAACTATGAATGACTAGAAGGCCAAGATTTCCCATGTGCAAGTTCAGTTTTCGAAATCTTACTCAGCAGTCAAACTTCCTTACATTATGTAGACACAACCATGAAAGAATAGACAGGATATGTAGAAAACCGTTTTAGCAATACTACAAACTTTGAGGACGAGCCGTGAGATTTAGAGAAGTGAAATGTCTCATACTTGTAAGATTACACTAAAAATCAGTGGCTGTTATAGGCCCATGAAATACACTGCAATAAATATCGTTAGCACGGAGGAAACAACATTGCGCGAAACTTCCAAGCAGAAAGATTCTCCTCGGTTAAGACTTTGCACACACGGCAGAAAACACCCAACAAGTAGCTGAAGTAGAACATGTGTTCCAGTTAAGATAAAAGTAGCCTTGTTATGCGCTGTGAGCGGGAGCCTGTGGTATCTACGGGGACACTGACACACTCAGTGGTGGATTTCCTGTAAATTCTCCTGGTGACACCCATGAGGGACTCTGACATAACAACCGGTAGTCAGTTTGCCTCTGGCCAGTCAAGCAGGGAGGAATAAAAACAGCTTATGCACATGTTCGACACTTTGGAACTGCTCTGAGCAAACAATTAGCAGGTTTCTGGTAACTTAATGTAAAAAGTTCTTTGTTTTAAACAGCAGAATAACAGCACTTCTCAGATGTTTAACTTTCACTATGATTAGCCCACTGCACAAAAAGTTTTATCTTGATAAGAAGCAGAAAGACATTATGAGACATAACAGCGAGTTACTGACGCAAAATAACTTCAGTATCAAAGGTTGTGGTTTTGAGGCTATCTATCGCTTCACATCAATCAGACTATAAAGCATTTAATATTTGAAATATTCTGAATGGAAATGCAAATGATGACTCACTCCAGAGTGATTCAGTTTCCCATGCTGTGTCTGACAGTTTTTGTTCACACCATATAAATGTTTACATTCATTTCATGGAGGGGAAAAAATCCCCATCTGAACGCTTGAGTAAGATCATTCTAAACAGAACTTCAGAGCAGCTGTTTGCATGAAGCAGTGAATCAACGACAAGGCCCCTCTAAAGACTGAAACGCCTCTCAAAATAGTGTCAGAGTTGGAAGGTGGGAAAAAAGGCTAAAGACAAAATTCAAAAGACACCCCTGGTGTGAAATCTGAAGAGAGTCAGCAGAAAGCGAATCTCCGGTCTGTGTTGTGAGGATGGTCTCTGTCCTCAACATCACGTTTACCATCCCGTTCTCGCGCGTAGGTTACAGCGAAACAGAGAAGTCCCAGGGAGCGCTGAGCGGACACTGACTCGTCATCAGCATGTGTTGATCTGTTCGCACAGCTGCACGAGTGCTAAACATTTTAACCAGCATACCTCTCTCTGTGACTATGAAAGCAAAACATGTCAAAGAAGAACATTAGCTCTAAAACAGGCCGTTTCTCATAAAATATAATGATTTATTCCTCTGGGTTTTAAGGAAAGGCCGCAGTGTCCTACATCAATAACACAAGGGCTTTTTAAACTATTTTCAGAGCTTGACAGCACCCATTAAATGACACACTGTTGTCAATACCGTTTTAGCAAAGCTGGGCCTAATATGCTTCAGAGGAGTAGCTTTCATTGCAGAGCTGTTGCAGTGGATTGCGTTACCTTGTACAGTTATTCATCATATTTTGTCCACCTCTCCCACAGGATGTTGCATCGTGATTTTAAAAATCACACAACCTTTAAAAAAATTTGCAAAAATAAATCTTTAAAGCTAAGCTCCAGCGTAAAAGCCGGCATTAAAAAAAACTGGAGCATTAGTGGCTCTACGAAAAAACAAACCTTCCTCCAGTGCATGTACCATATGAGATCAACTTAAACCCCAAAATCTTTTATTGGAAGGAACTTTGAGTCTCTGTCTGAGACATATATGTCTTTCACTTCCTATTTTCTGGGGCTTTAATCAGAACAAGTGATCCTCAAATAAAAAATAAATAAATAAATAAAATCTAAATGCAGGTTTGGCTAACTGTCTGGCACCCCGTCTGCACACAATAAACATGGCCTCAGAGTGCTCATTCCAGCCCCAGTGCTGGCCCCTGCTAGACAAAAGGGACAGCAGGGTGCTGTGCCAAATTGACTTGTCCCTAATTTTTTATGCTAATCCTCAATTTTACATCAGGCAGTCCCCACGTTTGATATAACAGATATTAAACAGATAAATGAGGAGACACCCAGATAATCTGTTCATAAAGACGTCTTATCCGCTGACAAGTGGAGATGTCTGCAGATGGCTTTACATATTTGCATGATCAAAATGTTGACAACAACCAATCAAGTGTCATTTCTAAATGTTTTAATGGAAAGGGGAACGCTTAAGCAGCCCATAAATGCTCAGTACTTTGCAAAATCTGCAAGATGCTGCAACCTATAGATGTTTAATCAACAGTGTCACATAGAACTAAACCCAGAGCAGCTGGAAACATCTGCACATGTGCAGAAGAAGAGGCTATCTGACAGTTTTCCCAGTTTATGTAAATACAGTAAAAGGTGACATTGAAAGGTCAGGTTTCCATGGGTCACAGAGGTGATGAATATTTTAATACAACTCTGACCTCATTCAGCTCAGCAGAGTAAAACATTTACATTACAAAGTACAACACTGCAATTATTATATAATCTACAGATGTATTCCCACCCTCTTCATATTGTTTCATTAATCCTCTTAATACCCGGACAATGCATAACGCGGAAAATAAGACAGTGGCTATGGGTGTGGATTAAATGTTGGTGAAGTGACATTTTAAAATCTCAAGGGTTTAATGGAGCCACAAATCATAAACTGGCCATGAAAACATTTTTTTTCCTAATTTACAGAAGGAGCAGTGCTGTGGGCTGGGGTAAAAATCAATACTCAAAACTGAGCCTCATTTATTCTGTGTGGTGTAGCGCTGGAATTTGGACACTGGTTGAAGAAAGGCGATCACAACAATAAGTAAGGGCTTGAATGAAAAACCACATACATAATTTAAAATGAGAATTCTTAAGATTTGTACCAATTCAAAGTCTTTTTCCATATAATTTATAGTTGGAAATGTTCAGTAAAAGTGTTAAGTTACAACAACATACATTTCTTCTGCTGCACTCTGTATGCGCACTGCTGATCTCCTGACATATTTTCTCCTATTTAATGCAACATAAACAAGCAAGCATTAAAGGCGGGCCTATTGTATTAAAGCACACCTATAGATCCCACTAATGTCATTATAGCAGCATCGTACTAATCTAAAAGTTCTAATGTTTTTTGGGCATTTAAAACTTTGAAAATAATAATTTCACGCTCGTTGTCTCAAACCACCACACATTTAAGGACCTTTTTTATGGCAAATGTATCACTAGGAGGATTAAAAGGACAAAGAGCACACAAACCATCCTAAACTTAGTAGCAAGTTTCCTACTTCCTACTCAGAAAAAGAGCCAGACCTTGGTGCTGCCAGTGACTCCTACAAATGAGTAAGTTTATCAGAACTCTCCCAAAATGTACAGATTTAAAAGCATGAATCATCCATGGTAATTACTGGGATAATCTGGCTGGATTAATCTGGATGAGCAAAATGGGCAAAACCTATGGATTCAGCCCTACCAACATCAATCCTGGACCTCCTGGTAGAAGGCTAAAGAGGCTTTGGAACATCCCTGCTCAGGTAATTCTAATGCAGCAACTAAAATACAGTTTTGAATCATTATTACACATCAATAAGACAGGTGGGAATGACTACTGATGGGCTTCAACATTAAAAAAATATTAAAAAGTGCGAAGAGCCACTGGTCAGACATAAGAAAAAGCACCTGACACTCAGCACGATGGTTAACAACCTGCTCACAGGTCACACTTCCAGTTCCTCTTCCCATACTCACTCTACTTGGGATTCACACATTTCCACATCATCTTCCTTCACCCCAACCAAATACACTGCAGAACCAACTCTGCTGATAATGAAGACAACGAAAAGATGCCAGCAAGGACAACAAAGCTTTGTCCAGTTATGACTCTCAGGGATCTGAGAAAGTGGATTTGATGATTACAAAGCCAAAGAGCTGCACTACCAGCTCTAAAAGCAACGCAGAGCAAACCTAGATGATGTCTCAGACCCAGTCTTTCTCTGTTACACTTCACCTAACCTCAACATGAGTCTTCTTTCTTTATCTTTAATCTTATCAAATTTCTATATCTGTGACTTACCAGCAGCAGTCTGCCTGCACAGAAAAAAATTAACATATCACCAAATTTAATCTCACAAAATATCAGCTTAACCTCACCAAATCTGTCACAACTGCTACCATTTTTACCATGTGAGTCTGTCTCTGTCATCATGGCAAAATGCGTTCCTGGGAAAATATAATGTACCAGCAAAGGCGGTTTGATTACTTTGGCGGGTGTTTATATGTCTGTCAGTCTGTGGAAAGATGCTGTCAGTGCAACAGAATCACTAATGTGTGAAATGAAGTGATGAAGATTGTGTAATAGTTGAAATCAAACTGACGGCAGGAGTTTGAAGATGGGTGCCGTCTAACCCAACAGCAGTAAAGTTGACCCTTG
This sequence comes from Pelmatolapia mariae, assembly GCF_036321145.2. NCBI lineage: Eukaryota > Metazoa > Chordata > Actinopteri > Cichliformes > Cichlidae > Pelmatolapia > Pelmatolapia mariae. The sequence goes on along the minus strand of NC_086246.1, from coordinate 37,522,666 downwards.
CCTCTAGTTAATGAATGATTTAATGATCAGGTATAATGTCTTAACCTAAACTGGACCAGTATAAAAGTGCAGCAGTTATAAAGTCAAACATGTCCAACTTTCCAGTTTTACAGGTAAAGCCGGTGCAGATGAAACGAGGTGAAGCTGCCATCTTTTAAAAATATGTTTTTCCGATGCGAGCAGATATCTTATGGAATATTTTCGCTTTTCTGTGTCACTCTTCAGTTTACTTCCTCAGGCTAAGCTACATCTTTTACAGGCCACCCAAATGGTGTGCAAACATTTTTCACAGCTTTGTAGGTCATGTTGGCTTTCAAAGTTTAAAGATGGACAAGGTCTGCTTTGCGCAACAGAATCACTGATGTGTGAAATGAAATGATGAAGCTTGGTATTGCGTGTGCAAAAGAGCAGTGTGGTGTTCCTCAAGGCTCCATCCTGGGGTCTTTTCCATTCAATACTCTAGCTCATACAGTGGGGAAATAACAACATTAAATGCAGCTTCTGCTGTTAAAGATGTCAAGTCAAGGACACAGTTATAAATTTTAAGTGCAAGTACATTAAAACAATATTATAGAATTGCCCATTATCACAATAAGAATTCATAAGAACTACAAGAATTGTTCTCAGACTTCAAAAAACTTGATGATCAAGTAAACAAGCTCTACATTCTCTCTGTTCTTTGTTTATAACACAATTATAGGGACAATTAAAAGGTGAAACTGTATATTAGTACAGGGAATGTACTTTAAAAAAAAAAGCTCAATGTGTCTTTTCATGACACCTTCAGCTTTTTTTCTCTTATCTTCAGCTTTCTTTCTACGAAAAGGGCTTTGTGTCACCTTGTGTGAAGCATATAAAGAGTTTTGATTTTGAAAGCTTAAAAGCTGCTTTACAGCTTCAATTGTTGTTTTTTTATTTTTCTCAAATGGTGGGCAGAGCTCAAAAAGAAGCCATCTAAGAACAATTTTTACACCACCAACATCTGGAGTACAAGACGGTCTGCAAGTCAAACCACAAACCCCTACAGACAGCAGTGTTTTCAGCCTGACAGTGTGCTCTCGTCCTGGTGAATTTCATAACCGTTTCCCCTGTTTTGGAAATCTAGGGCTCTCGGGGGGGTTTGAGGGCAGAGGTTTAGATAATTTCCACGTTACAACACATAACTGGAAGGGAAAGTGAGGACAGAGAATATTATTGTTTGTGTTTGCAGCTCCGTCTTTACAACACCGATTGGTAAATTAAATGGAGCTTAAATTGAAAACATGTGCAAAGCAGTCATATGGTACAGTATAATCACTATACTATAGGAGCATATGCAAAATAAAAGCATCAATTCCTTTAAAAAGTCTATAAGTAGCTCTGAGTAGGTCATAATGTTTCAGGTTTCAGTGTTATTTCTTGGCAGTAAAAGAAAAAAAAACCGCTTCCTGTGTTCTCGTCTGCTCTCTTATTTAAACAAAAAGATTTTTTAAACAATTTGCATATGTCTTCCTATTATTGTGCTGTAGAAAACATGTGCTAATGCAAAGTATGACTTTATAAAGTTAAAAATATACAGCACACTGTACAGATTTAATTCCATTTGCTTCCTTTTTCTACTGAAGAATATGAATTTAGAAAAAAGAAAATTGATTATTATAAGCAACTCAAAGTGGAATCCACACATTTTAGCTTTATTTTAAATAATCTTTATATGACATGACAATCTTAATAACAATCTTAATTATAACCTTACATTTCAACACAAATTGCATATGAAGTTGCAGCACTGGAGTCTTTTTTTTTTTTTTTTCACAAAAACAAGCCATCAGCTCCCAGGGGACCTAAAAAAAGCAGACAACACAAGGCTTCCTGCGCTCACAGTTGACTGCAAACCACACTACCAACACTGCTTGTAAATTAGACATGCAATAACACCTCTGCCACAATTAATAGCCAGAAATTCAATATTGTAAACAGGCGATAACTGGTGAATTATCCAGTTTTTAAGAGAAACTCAAAAATAAAGCAAATAAAACTGCCCATTTCACAGTGGACTACACAACAGGATGATATAATAACCCAAACATTACCTAGAAATTCTCCAAATCTCAGAGCAACAAGAAGGTCAGAACAACTTTGATGGTTGATTATGTGAAAGACCTCTGTAAAAGTTTCTAGAGACGCTTTCATGAGGCTAATTTTAGGTGTTTAGTCACACTGTGAGCCAAACACAGCAGCTGTGCACAGCTGTGGCTCAGGAGCCAGAGCGGGTCGTCTGTTCAATTCATTTTTTATTTACATAACACCAGCTCATAGAAAACTACAGGGGAGAGGAGTCCTGGCATATAAACACACAGGGAATGAAAAGAAGGGAGCCGAGAGGAACTGAAGTGCATTATGGGAAGTTCCCGGGCCCATAGTAGCATATCTAAGGGATGGTTCAGGGACACCTGATGAAGCCCTGAGTGTAAGCCTTACCAAGGCTATTCTGGTAATCAGAAGGTCAGCAGCTCTATCCACTGCTCCTGCATCAATCTATAACTCATCCTGATTGGGTGTCAAATATAAAGTTCTTAAAACAAGCTCCTGTATGAATGTGCAAGTAAAAATGCATAACAGCAGTTTGAATGGTTAAAAATATAAACATAATCTATAAATACAAGTCCATTTGATATTGATCTAAATTCAGTTTGTAATAAGTTTGTAATATTAATATATTAATATTACCTTTAATATTAACTAGTTAACTAGTATTTACTACTTATTTAGACTCTTTTTCTCCAATTGATCATCAACGTGTCTTTTACACCCCAGTCCTACAAAAGTCCTGCGATTAATTAATGTTTCAATCCTAAATATGATCAACCGATCTCCAACTAACAAAAAAATAAATAAAAACAAAAGGCTCTTTATCATCACTTCATATATGTTTCAGTGTCTTTCATCAAGGGGGTTTTTAGGGATGACAATCATGTTGTATGTACATTGTATGAATTATACTGTGTGGAAATCAATTTTAAGTGCACCTGGGAATATTTGTTGAACAAGCAGCTGTAGCATTGGCTATGTACCACTGACGTTCAAGCTGGCAGTAGTTAAACCGTTAGCTGATCCAGCTGCCTTAGCTAATTATAGGCCAATGTCTAACTTAACTTTTAATCTCAAAAAACGCTCACTCGCATCAAGCCAGTGTCTGCATTTTGGGTTCACACCAGACGGCTTGCCCCGCAACCCGTGACACCAATTTTCTGCTTCAGATAAAACTGAGATTATTGTACTCGGCTCTATGAATCTTAGAAAAATGGTATCTAACCAGATTCTTACTCTGGATGGCATTAGCTGGGCCTCCAGTTAATGAATGATTTAACGATCAGGTATAATTTCTTAACCTAAACTGGACCAGTATAAAAGTGCAGCAGTTATAAAGTCCAACTTTCCAGTTTTACAGGTAAAGCTGGTGCAGATGAAACGAGGTGAAACTGCCATCTTTTAAAAATATGTTTTTCTGATGTGAGCAGTGCCTTATGGAAACTTTTGCTTTTCTGTGTCACTCTTCACAGTTTACTTCCTCGGGCTAAGCTGCATCCTTTACAGGTCACCCAAATAATGTGCAAACGTTTTTTCACAGCCGCGCTCTCATCAACTGTGCTGCAGTGACTGTAGATCATGTTGGCTTTCATTGTAACAATGGCTAAAGAAGTGTTTGGTATTTTACATACCTGTGAACAAACTCATGTGTGTAATTTAGCACTTACATAATAAATGAAAACGTATCTGCCTTACTAGATCTTAGTGCCGCAGATGCTGCAGATGACACCCAACTTTATCTATTAGACTTTATTCCTAGAAACATGGTATCTAACCAGATTCTTATTCTGGATGGCATTACCTTGGCCTCTAGTAATACTGTGAGAAAACTTGGAGTTATATATGTAGTTTAGTATATGTAGGACTGCTTTCTTTCATTCGTGCAATATTTCAAAAATTAGAAAAACCCTGTCTCAGTGTGATGCTGACAAACTAGTTCATGCGTGTATTACTTCTAGGTCTTGAATAATCAGGCACCATCTTGTTTTAACAATCTTATAGTACCGTATCACCCCATTAGAGCACTTCACCCTGAAACTATAAGGTTACTTGTGGGTTTACTCTAGCTTACTTGTGGTTCCTAGAGTATTTAAGTGCAGAATGGGAGGCAGAGCCTTCAGCTTCAAGGCACCTCTCCTGTGGATCCAGCTTCCAGTTTGGATTCACGAGACAGACATCCTCTTTATTTTTGAGATTAAGCTTAAAACTCTCCTTTTTAATAAAGGATATAGTTAGGACCCCGAATCCTCCCTTAGTTATGCTGCAATAGGTCTAGGCTGCTGGGGAATTCCCATGATGCATTGAGTGTTTCTTCTTCCATCACCTTTTTCACTCACTATGTGTTAATAGACCTCTTTGCATTTAATCATTACCTATTATTAATCTCTGGCTTTCTTCCACAGCGTGTCTTTGTCTTTGACTTCCTCCCCTAACCCCAACCGGTCGTGGCAGATTGCCCCGCACCCTCCCTGAGCCTGGTTCTGCTGGAGGTTTCTTCCTGTTAAAAGGGAGTTTTCCCTTCCTACTCTCACCAAAGTGCTTGCTCATAGGGGGTCATATGATTGTTGGGGTTTTCTCTGTTTTCTTTGTATTATTGTAGGGTCTTTAAGTTGCAATATAAAGCACCTTGAGGCAACTGTTGTTGTGATTTGGCACTATATAAATAAAACTGAATTAAATTGAACTTTCCATTCAGTCTTAACACATTATAGCCAGAGTATTGTAAGCCCCATACTTCAGTAAACTTTAATTATATTGGTGATTAGTGAACAAGAAAAAGATAAAAAAGAAAATGCTGTTTAGCATCACGTCATATATGTTTTAGTGTCAGAGCTTTTTAGGGATGAAATTATATCGTATGTATGTTTTATGAATTGTACTGTATGGAAATCAATATCAAGTACACATGGGAATATTCACTGAACAAGCGGTTCAGTTTAACACTTAGATTTCTGTCTCAGTAACTGTTAAATATAATGCTGAATAAAGAAATGCCCAAGACACTCAACAGTAAAATTTAAAATGTACTCTATTGCACTTGTAACCACTGTAAGGGTAGGACAGGTTTACTGCTAACTGCAGAAGATGAAATGCGGGCGAGTACTAAACATGAAGAGCACAGAGTTTAACAACAAAAATATCATATTACTAATAAACGCTGCAAAGTGGGACATTTGAATTATTTTGTAAGATAATGATATTTTCTTAGTTGAAGCAATTTGAAGACTGTGTGCTTACCTGCCGGCTCGGAGAGTGTGGCCTCTCCCACCTGTTTGTAAGGGTTGAACTTGGGCTTGGGGGCGACCACAGGTGCAAACTTCTTAGGTGCCTGCTGCTGCGAGACGGAGATGCTCGCACTACCCAAAGATGGAGTGGTCTCCATCCTGGCAGTCACCTGTCCTGTCTGCTCACTCACTGGGTTCCACATGGTTCTAAGGAGGGGACACAGAGTTATTAAAAGTCAGGGGCTGCAAACTCAAGAGTGATGCAGAAATTAAAAGTGTGCTGCAGGGACAACAAATTTAATGGGTGGGGTGTAATGTTAACTGTGACAAAGCGCAGGTTTCTCTGCATGCATACTCGATTAGGAAACAGAGACAATGGAGATTTTACTTCCCAAATTACAGCCTGCAATGGCAAGCGGGAGCATTAATATTGTTCACATGACAAATAATGATGCTAAGTGTATGGATACCAGCTAAATTGGTAAAGCAGTAATAAAATTACTACATTTACATGATTGTTTCTTCACTTTTTGAACTTGTTTTGTAAAACTAATTGTAACACAGGAGCCCACAGACGTTGCGCCACTCTCTCCGAGTGATGTGGAAACGAGTAAGGTCCAAAGTAAGACATGCTAACCAGGTCAGTTCTGAAGTATTGTGATGTAGAAAAGAACTGTGAAGGACTGTCAAGTAAACTAATGATGTTAATAGAGCAAAGCCCAACCATAGGTTTAAGGTCCACCAACATGTGGACCCTAACTGGATGACGTAAGCACGGCTAATATCAGCTACAGTCGGCAAACTAACATTGCATGTGTTATAGATGAAGCAACGACCACACATTTCAGGAGCAACTAAAATATAATTTGATAACATCAATAACAGTTTCAAAATGCTCTTAAATATTTAAAACTCATGTATTGCGATCAGGAGTGTTCTACCTTTAGTTGGTTATTTTTTAAAAATTAGTCACCAGGAACATCCCTATTTATAACATGAAACAGAAACCCTGCCCTTAGCCAGACTGCCCTTTCACCTTTGGCTGACATTTGGCAACAGGGTGGGTGCACTAGCCATGTGTGAACGTTAGCAATGAAAAAAGTGCTTGTATGAATGCATGTGAATGGCCATGAGTAGTTGCTTTTGTCTCTGTCTCCAAACATCCATACCTAGGCCTGCAAGCACGACTAAAAATCTGAATATTTACCCCCAGCTGTACATGACAGCAGTAGGAACTGTGCTTTTACTCACATTCTTTAAATTGCTCAAGTTCAATGTGAGTTTGACAGTTTCAGTGAGACCCGACCTGCTGCATTAAACACCTTCTATGTGTCACCATTTCCCACCTTTTCTGCTTTATAAAAGAGGTGACTGAGGCCACTGTATCCACATGCAGCACAAGTTACACTAATTATAAGCGTACACAGATCACGTCTACTTTTTTTCTCCCCGACGACGGAGTCTGCTTGAAAGCGGCTGGCAGAATTACGCTGTAAAACGAAAAACAAGGCAATAAACAGCGTGTTCTGACATGCAGCAAAGTGTCCGATTTAATAAAGTAACAACCAGCGTTAAAGTCGAAAGGAAATCACTTTGAACTCTGACTCTGAGCCTTCGCTTTCTTTACTTGCACACTTGCTTGCGATGTCGGCACGAGATCAACAAATCAAAAGAGTGATATGAGAGACAAAGAGCGGTGAAAACAACAAAGTACTTTAAAAACAAAAAGACTTTGGAAGAGGAAAAAGTATTGAAAAATGCTGTAACCCTGATGTAACCATCAATGATTTTTTTAGCGTTGATGTAGCTGTCAAAAATGAGATCAGATGAGTGTTTGGGAATAACAGAACAATGATCCACAGTCACGCACGCACACACAAAAAAACAACACTTGACTAATTATTACTTAATTTCATGTAGTTTCTGTTGTCTTTGTTTTTCGGAGGGTGCATGATAGTCGAACTTATCATAATGTTCCAAAATGGCACCAAGTCTCATCTCTAACCGATGGTTTTGTTTAACATGCATGTCGGTAATACATTTCCAGTGAAGGGAAGACCACCACAGAGTGGAGGAACTTGCAGCAGCTGAGGACACAAACCTCCAGTATTTCACCATCGCATTCTGAAATCACTTGAAATATTTGAACTATTTATACGGCGCGCTTTTCCCCATCCTTCTTTTTGTTTGTGTTTGTTGTGCTGTGTTCTGATGTTTTTACTGTTTATTATCCTCACTCTGACTGATACAGGGTTTACATTCTTTCTCCGGAGCACAGCAGTAAAAGCCCACGCACAATCATCTTTTAATATCTGCTCAAATCCCTGCTCCTCCTGCCGTCTGAATGGTTCTTACTTTTGATTCCCCCCCTTCTCTCATGCTCTTAATGCTACAATTCAGACGCTCGCTGGTGTCTCACACCCACCTGTCCTTTCAATGCAAATGCTTTCATTTCCCAATGCTCAAATGGCTAACAAAATAAAAGATGAATTGAAAGGGAAAAGGAGGGAAAGAGAAGAAATGATCTTAGGATGTGTGAGTAAGACTCAATATGTGACATCCTGAAAGGAAAATTTCTGTGTCAGTGTGTGGTTGCATTCTTTGATGATGGCAAATAATGCGCAGCGGGGCGTCGCTTTATGGATACTGGGCCCTAAAGTGCACATTAAACCCACTCACATCTGTTATTTTAAATAAAGTTTCTGCAAAACAAGTGACTTCTGTGCCGTTCCGAGTGCACAACACAGAAGCCACTTCACTGATGACTTCAGCATATAATCATTCCTGTGATTCATAGATTACGCGTGTGAACAGCTAGGCTTATAAATTGCAGCGGCCTTCATTTTAAACAGAAAATCACGAATTCACTGGAATAATAATTCAGGACTGGCCTCGAATAAAAATCTCTTATTGTGTTCAAAAAAATGTGACCTCTTTTAAAAATAGTTTAATAACAGTGGATTTTTTTTTTTTTTTTAAGATTTGTTTGTAGCACGAGCGCCGTGCGATTTTAAGATTTCAGGGCTGCAAAGCAAAGCCACTTCCTGGATGCTTTGGAGACTGTCTGGATGGAAGTGTGTCGTTTCATAGCAGCAGTCTTCCTCAGCAGGTATTCTCGCAATCTTTTGTGCGCTACATATTAATTGACTATGATCAATATGGTTCAGTGACTTGTGATGCAGTTTACCCTGGAGGCACCCTGGCGGGGGTTTTTTAAGCTCAAAAAGGCTGCATGCAGGTGTGTCACACGTATGCGTACATTTCAGCATTTCATCTGTCAAATATTTTTTTCCCCCTTCCTTTTAAACACGAACAAATAAACTATTTGAAAAACACATACTCGCTCCATATGGTTTTAAGTGCCATTATTTTATCCATTCAAGGTCTACTCTAGAGAGCAGTTTATTTCAGAAATGTACTTCAGCCAGTCCAAAGCTACTCCTTTGTGTAAATAACAGAAGACTGGCTTTTTCACAGATGAGGTTGAGGGTGGAAGCAAACAAGCCACATCTACTGCAGTGGCAGCTTACATTTAAACCTGTCTAATAAACACTCAGTGCTGATAAAGGACTACGAAAAGTGGCAAGGAACTCCAGCAGAGCCCGTTATGTGAAGGCTTGAAATGGTGACATACAACGAGAGACAAAATATAAGAAAAATACAGAGAGAGGAAAAGGTTTCCACATCTAACAACTGATCTAAATAGCATTAGAGTGCATCCACTATGACATGTGTGCATAGTGATTATGATTTTCAGTGACAGAAAGTGTTTAGGCCAGTCTTTCCCAACCCCTCGTCTCTACAGAGTCAGTACAGAGTAAAAGTTATCAGCTATGAGCCACACAAGACTAAAGACACTTAAATCAGAGGTCTGCCTAAACTCTTAGAAGACACGAATGTGGAAGATCAGTGTGTTAGATAGGGGTGCGGTTCCCTGCTGCTGACCCTGTGTTCACCACAGTGCGATCACAATCATGTTTTAACTGTGCTGCACCTCTTGTGTAGTGCTGTACAGCTTAATAATGTGTATGAGGAATTATTTGTGCCAAATGCAATTAGTAATTGCTGTGATGTATTTCTATAATTTTACTGAAGCTTTATTAAGGTATGTGGATGACTGTATATTTATTATGAACTGATTTGTGACTTGGTGAACCAAAGGCAACTTGTCCACTCATATTGACAATAAAGGTATTCTCTTCTGTTCTATTCTAATCTTTTAAAAATGCATTTAGAGGGTAACCCGTGTGGGCTGTAATAATCAAATTCAGTATCAAAAATATGGTTATTACATATGATCATCCTAAATACATCCAGAAGTATTCCCTGTAGTCCTGATTACATGATGTGACACTGATACAGTGATGAAATGATGGTTATAGTGTAACGGGTATTTTATTTATACCTGTGTCTGATTTCCCTCCTTTACAATGCCCCACCCTCACTTGTTTCACTTGTTTTTTGTTATCAGTTTATTCTGCACATGCCCACATTGCTTTCAGATCCTCTCTCCAGGAGCATTTTCCACTGATTGGTTTAGCTCCTCCTCCTTTAAGACCAACGCCACATCATTTAAGCCAGCTTTCTTCCGATTGGCTGCCCCTCACAAATGAAGTTTAAATGATAGGTGGGTGGGGCTTTTAGTAAGCTGTAAATCCCGCTCGGTGGCATCATACGGGTCCAAGAAGAGAAAGGAAATGCAGGGATTACTCAATATAAGAAAATGTGTGACACTCTGGTTTAGGGTTGCCAACTCCCTGAAAAATAAATAAGGGACACCTCATGGCCAGGGCCGGTGTTGTGCCAAAAAGTGATTGTCTGCCAAAAACTGATTTCCGGTATTTGCCAAAAACTGATTGCTCGTATTTAAACTGCTATAAGTAACGTGTTGGGCTATAATATGTGAAACATATGTCAAATGCATCCCTCATGGATGACACAAAGTCATATTGAGCCACAAACAACATTCGTGTAACAAGGTAGAAGCCGCAATCACTTTTTGGCAGCGACTTTTATAGAACCTTTATTTATGCAGTTAAAAAAATCTCATTAACATTAAAAATGTCTTTTATAAGATTAAGTTGGCCAAGAGGACAGCAGAAATGGCAGCAAATATGACAATAGTTCTGTAAAAAAATTTAAGTGGGGATAAAGGACCGGATTGGTTATAATGTAAATACAATAACACAGAGTTATAAAGACACTTGAAAAAACAGATAATTTTTTAATTCTATATATAACCCCTTTGTAAACGCTGTTCATCGAAGTCTAGTTACCAACATACGTAAAGATATTACACATAAAAAATACACGGAAACATTGGAAATCAGTTTTTGGCAGGCAATCACTTTTTGGCACAACACCGGCCAACCCAGTTGTCTTCACCCTTCCCAGTGTGGTGAATTTTGTAGCTCCTTTTTTTGTGTGTGAAGTTATTTTTTTAACCATTTGACTTGAATTTGATTTAAGTAGATGCATATTCTTTGTGATATGACCATATGGGAAACAAATGATCATTTAGCCATTTATTTTTAGCTCAAAATGACAACATTAACACAATAAAACAGGTCTCTTTCTTAAACAGAAGCCTGTCATGCTTAACTTTTGAGAATATAAGTAAATCTTTCTTTAAAAGAACTCTGAAAAACATTCTTGTAACAGTGCACATATAGTGCTTTTAGTACAATTGGCTTCAGTTGAGGTATTATTTCAGCTTTTCTAATGCTAATCAGCTGCTGCCGTTTGTAAACCTGCTTGTTCCCATGATTACGCATCATAACTCATCATCATTATTCATCTATGTATTACTTTTATGTATTAGTCATCTATTTGTTGTAATCATCTATCCTTGCAGTTGTTTATTACACAAAATAAATTATATTATCACACTTCTGGCCACATAGCGCTGATATTCACTGCACATGCCCACATTAACCTTAACCAGAGGGTTTAAAAAACAAACAAACCAGTGTTTACAGACCATATCTGCTTCTGCCGTGGCCTGGTGGACAAAAAATTGGTTAAGGGTTCCCCGAGCTTTCACGCCCCTCATGTTCTTCATGTGCCCACCATTAGAAGCATGCCTATGGAAAAAGTGCGCCGGCACACAGTGCAGTGCGCTTTATAGGTGTTATCGTGCACTTTTCCAGCCAGGTGTTTTCCTTTTCCCATTCCTCCCTGTACTTTTAAAGCCTTTTTTTTCTTTCTCTGAGGGGAACAAACATTGCTGGTCTAATGCTGGGCTTACACTGTGCAATTTTTGGCCCATTTTGAGCCGATTTTTGAGTCGTGCGACCGTGTAGTATACGTGGGGTAAGGAGAAGCGATTAACACCTCACGACCAGCTCCCGATCGTCAATCGCTCGTGAGGGTGTCACCGCAGCCGCTCACACTGCTCACGCGCAAACACGTAAACGTCGGTGAAAAAGACGGAGCAGCACGGCTGTGCAGCGTGTGATCTGGACACAAGCGATGGAGGCACAACTTGTAGAACTTTGGAAAGCTCATCCGAGCCTTTTCGATGTGGCCTCACAAAATTATCACGACCACAACAACCGTGAAAATAGTTGGATTTACATTGCTGCTCAATCACAGCTGCCTGATCAATGTTTTTCATTAGCAATTTAGCAAAGTTGATGGTGGTGGTGTGCGTGTCTGTGTGAGTGAAAGACACAGAGGGAGAGCGAGCGACAGATTTTCTGTTATAACCTTCATTTTATGGAGGCACAGTGTGAGCACTCAGGTCGCATCAGAGCATCGGGCCGTATAGTGTGAGACCCTGCATCGTGACCTACGAACTTATAACCCCTGCGAGTCAATCGTGCAGTTTGAGCAGGAGCTGAATAACGTGACTGAAAAAAATCACAGTGTCTGCCCAGCTTTAGGTGTACTGTCGTCCGAGACTTGCACCGCACTGTCGGCGTTTGTTTGCCTGTTGGCCATGCTTCTTGTTGTGGTCATCTGTTGTCTTCCGGTATTTTCTCCGTAAGCGACCTTTCCTCGACCAATGAGATAAGCGGTAATCTGAACGGTCATACTCGAATTGTCATAAGTGTGCTGTCAGCTCATTGGTCACAAAGCAGGAGAGGGGCTGGGAATTATGTTTTCCATTAAAAGTTATAGACTACTTTTGATTCTCACTGTATTACGGGACAAAGTGCGTCCCTTATTAGCTCAATACGGGACGTGTACTTTTGTTTCTAAATACGGGACGATTCCGTTTTTTAAGGGACGGTTGGCAACCCTGCTCTGGTTATGTTTAATATTAGCACCAACCGTTGGAACAGCAGATATATCACAAAAAATAATGACAAACTATCACTTTTTTGTCATGATGGGCATATTTTTCAATAAATGGTCACAAACAGTTCAGCCGAACCACACGGCGGCTATTTTTATTTTTGTTAAAACCTAGGATGTGTAACTTAACCACAGGCCATTTTGCTAGACATTCAAGCTAGTACAAGCTTTTTCACACCTTTTATTTTTAAGTTGTGGGCGGAACCCTGATGATGCACTTTGTGCAATTCCCTCTTCGCCCTCAAGAAGTGCTCGTGCAACTCTTTCACACCTGTAACTGCACTTTGTTTTGTACAATCAGGGGAATTCCCCTTTCAGCTTGAGAAAGTGAGGGGGTTTATTTTGGACAGACCATCAGTCGATAACAGGTAGACGAACATATTCACGCCATTGCAGTTTCCATCACACCCACAGTCTACACCACAGTCTTTGGACTGTGGGAGGAAATAAAAGCAACTAGAGGAAAACCACACAATTACAATTTCTGCAGTACAGGACACACGTATATGAAGGTTTGCTGTAAACATCTTCTGACTAAACACGTGGACCAATTGTAATTCCTACTTCAGGCCTTTCTCTACCATAACAAAGGTCTGTGGATTTTTTTTTTTTAGCTCCTGTCATTTAATTAGTTGATCACCGCATCGCCCGTCTGCTCTTCTGTACCACCTTTTGTGTGTTCTGGAATAAGAATGTACACAAAAAGTGCAAGAAAAGGTGTAAATGAACACACAAAGACCAAAACACAGTGAGGAATCGCATCGAAAGTGCACTCGCAGTCACAAAAAACACTATTGGAGCTCATGGAAGGAAAATCAATTCTGATAGCCGGGGCAGTTACAGGATGACTCACAAAGCGGTGACACCGTGTTTAACAGTTTGTTTTATGGGGGCACGGCAGCCGGGCTGTCTTCTCACAGCTGTTCCGCTGCACTTTTACAGCTGTCATTGAGGAACTGCTGCAGGTGCTTCTGCTGCATTAATCTTTCATATCCACCAAGGAAACTATCAAACAAAAACCATCCAAAGAGGACCACTGAGAGAGCTGAATTCTAACATAATATGGCAAGGTTCAGAGATTTTGGGGGGAGGAAAAAGGATGATATGCTTTCTAGCAAAAACTCTTTTGAGGCTGCGAGCTGAATCACATGTCGAAAACCTATCGGAAAAAAAAAAAGATAAGAAAACACACACACACTGTTCACAAGCTTCTGTTTTTTAAAATGCTCTAGCAGCTTCTACATCGCAGTTTTCAACAGCTACAAAAAAAAAAAAAAACTGAGGAGAGTGAAGCAAAGCATCATGGCCCAGGAAACCAAAACAAGAAGCTGGAAGACCCTAAAAAATAGGAGGGTGAATAAATCAGCTGTGGTGGATAAATACTACAGCTGTTAGATAAATACTAAACTTGGCAGATTTGAGTGCATTGGTATTTGATAATGCAGTCGCGACTGTGGAAGAAAATGGATGGATGGACAAAAACTCAAAAACTTCACTGTTACCTTGTTACTTTTTTAACTACTGCTCAGTATCGACTGGTTGTACTTGGAAGGCGTCAGGTATCAGTGCATACCAGTCTGAAGTCATTTTGATGAAATCTACACCCGGAGCCATGAGAGTAAAGTCTGCAATAGGCACGACCACAAAATGTATATAATGGATGGACGTGCCCACTTTCACTTCAAACATTGGTTATCAAAGTCTTGTTATGTGGGTTTGAGCTGAGTCTTTGAAATAAGATGTGATGAGATCTGAATGAGAAAGTGATGGGACACTATAACTCATGCATTTGCCAGAGGTGACTTGTTAATAACAAGCTACGCCATGCTTTATGTTTTTGACGCTAATGGGACCAAACTATTATTAAGAAATAGACATTATTTTCTTAAAACAGGACATGACACTGGAGATTTTAAAACAAAAACTTAACAGGAAAGTGTTTACTGAGGTCACACATCAAGGAAACCAAGAGCTGTTTTTTCCCCTCATAGACTTCTATAGAGCCTGAGGCATAAGCAGACTTAGCAGCTGCTTAAGGCCCCACACTAACAGGGGGACCCCAGGAGCACGCAAAATGTCACACAAGATAAGTTGTTTGTATATTTTTATGTACACAGAAAGATGTTAGTTAAACAGAAACCTCAAAGTCTATGCAATGAGGTGACGTATGAAACTAAAGGCAGCAGTGCAGTAAAGCCACGATAATGGCTTTGTAACATATATAATGTACAAATGACAGCGCATGGACATACTAACCATCCATCCATCCATTCACCTTCTTCCGCTTATCGCAGGGGCAGACCCCGAAATACTTAAACTCTTCCACTTGGCACAAGAACTCGTCCCTGACCCGGAGTGGGCACTTCACCCTTTTCCAGCTGAGGACCATGGCCTCAGATTTGGAGGTACTGATTCTCATTCCCACCACTTCACACTCGGCTGTGAACCGGTTCATGGCGAGCTGGAGGCAATCACCCGATGAAGCCAACAGAACCACAGCATCCGCGAAAAGCAGATGAGATTCTGAGACCACCTAAGTGAAAGCTTCCCACCACTTGGCTGCACCTAGAAATTCTGTCCATAAAAATTAGGAACAGAATTGGTGACAAAGGGCAGCCCTGGTGGAGCCCACCACCCACCAGGAACGAGTCCGACTTATTGCCGGCTATGCGGACCAAGCTCCTGCAACGTTTGTATAAGGATTGAATGGCCGTTAGCAATGGGCCCCATACTCCCAGAGCACCCCCCCACAGGACCACCCGAGGGACACAGTCGAATGCCTTCGACATACTAACCCCAAATCAATTTCTGCTTAAGAACTCATAAAACCTTGGGCTGGTTCTGCCTCTATACATTCACAATTCTTTTTAAAGTCAGAGGAGTCGCCCCCTGCAGGCCATTAGAAAGAATTAAGATTTAACCGCTTAGACAATGGCTTCGGTATTCAGATCTGGAACCGACGTCAGTCTATAGGAAGGACACAAAAGACCACTTACTAAGCGCTTAAACACCTGACCTTGCACATGACAGATGCATTGCATGCATGGCATCTGTAAAGATGACTTTTAGTGAGGTTATCAACAAAAAAATTAAATTAATTAAAATCAAAATTGGTGCAGGGTTTAAATTTAACCCCTTTTACCCCAAACAGTTACAGAATGTTTTCACAACCACTGAGGTTTTGTGCATTTTGATGTTTGACACTCTTAAAACATAAAACTGTTCATTTTCTGATTTTTTGCATTAATCTACAACAAACTGCTTCTCAACAACAAATACTTAAATAATGTATTTGCATGAGCATCCAGATGAGCATATCTTTATAAGAAAAGGTAAACTAAGATTTAACGGGCAATTACGCTGGTTTCGACCTCGGTCTTTTTCCCATGAGTAGAGTTCAGTTAAAGCTACACAGATCTGGTTCACTGGGCACCAATCAAAACATTACTTCAAAAAGACACTACAGAGATGAAGAAGGAGATCCACTTTGGTTGGAAGATTTTTCATACTAAATAAAGAGGTGGTTGGCGACTGGGATTAGCACTCACGGTTCGTGACGCAGTGTGCGGAGGATCAGCCATGCGAATGAAAATGCTTTAAAAATTAAAGGTTCCCATCTGCAGGAGGTTGTTGCTGAGTCTTTCCAGCACTGGACCTGCTCTGCTTTAGAGGGTTGGTTGAATAGCTGAACAGGTTAATGCGACATTACACAAACAAGCACTCGCGCTCTGCGTTCCACTGTTTGGAAACAGGAAAAAGCAAAGAGTTAAAGTGGTCATTACGGATCCGGAAATGTTTTGTGCACAAGGGTAAATATTTGAAGGTGCCAGAAGTCTGACACCATGCCATGCTGGCATATTAATAAAAGCAAAAGGCTGTTTTAGACCTCTTTCTGGTGTTAAAAATTTAATAGTAGAGGAGCAATAGCAGTGTCAGGGCATCAGAGGGCTGGGTAAGTCAAACATCATGTTCTGAAACATAGACATGGCAAACAGTACAGCTCCACGACAAGATCATCTTTCATTACCGCTGTAGGCAATTTAGTCATTTCTCCATTCGTTTTAGACCAAACATGCTCTATTTACACCAGCATAATTGATTAGCAGTCAATAAAAACACAGGAAATTAATCAAATATTTCTTCTTATAGAATATTGTGCTGCAGGAATTAGTCTTAAACAATGAAATGATAAGTTCAATAGATTTTTTGTATGTATTTGACATATTCTATTTGGTTAGAATCATGGCATTCCACGATTTCCTCTACATTGTAATCACCAAACAGTGAATTACTTTTAGTTTGTTGCATGGCTCAAAGTAGATGTTTACTAAAAAAGTGGTTAAAAGAGGCTGTCGAAGCTGACAGGGAACATTCTCACAGAAGGTTAGCGATGGCGACATTGAAGTCATACAACTGTGGTGTAATTTATTTACAGCCTAACGTTAGCGTCTTTGTGATTGCAGTTATGCTTAAAAAGCAATCATGAAAGTTTTTGTAACAATTACCTTGATGAAATAAAGAGTTGAGTAACACTCTTTTAGTCCCCACAGGGACTATTTTATGAAATACCACAAAAGATAACAAAACTCTTGTTGGCTTTTTGTCATGGAGTCATGGCGATGCAAACACCTGAGCTGGGCTGCATCACTTAAACCTCCTCCTGAAATAACTTCTCTGCTTTACAATATCACAGCCAAGTGCTACTTGATCGATGCGCAATATCATAGAGATTAGAATACTACTGCTTACTCTTAATTAAGTCGTTGTGAAATGACAAAATACTTGCATCATCATGCTACTCCCTAGCACGACCGCTTCTCTTATCTCATCACCAGATCATGCATATACCTTATATATTTAGCAGGGTTTTTTTTAAAATATATACATAGTCACTTTTTTATATTTACTGTATGAATAACTGCATGCTTGTTCTTTTACACCTGTAGATGTACCCGCTCTGAAGTTTTGTTATACATAGTATAACGACAAATAAAGTAGTAATCTAACACAGAGACTGTTGCAATCTGTGCTGCATGGAGTATTTTGCTGCAATTTCCTGTAATTTCTTCCGGGCATTATCACACTATGACCTACAAATAATCCAGCTGACGAGTCTGGGTTTTTACTGTGTGTAAATGTAATACTCAAAGTAAGGATGTACTTTTCTAGACAAGACAAGCAATTCTCTGCACTTAAATGTCAGGCATTACTTTATTTTACTTATGCTTGTGAAGCATGTATGGCGTGGATTAGGTCGAGTAGAACATCTCTGTTAATTCCCAGCACAGTGAGAGGTCTTGGTAAGGCCCCTAAGAGATAAAAGAACAGGCCAGTACTTTAATCTGATGGTGGTGTCAAACATTTTCTTTTTTATCAGGTATTTGTGTTTAAATGTATCAAGGTTATGTACATTACATCTTTAAAAAAGGCAAGAAGTCAATACCAATCTGTGTATTGTCCAGTTTTGTCCTTAAAATCTTTCAGCTGTGTCCTAACAATGGATACCCCAATATGTTTGCGCCTTACAAGTTCACTAGTCTGCTCTGAACTTGATTCCCTGCAGCTGTCAGTACTGTCCAAACAGTGTAACAAGGCACAATGTAAAGAACAATACTTCCAAGCTCCAACGCAGATCAAAGGGGAAAACAACGAATCTAAGCAACGCCTGATCTAAAATACGTATTTGAAATATTGGCTTTGCAAATGTTTTATGAGGTGAAAATCAATTCAACAACTCTGATGCGGATCAAGGAAACACAATGTGTGTGTATGTGCCTTCCAACCAAGGTTTCAAACTAAAACTATTTTTGTTTCTTTTCTAGTCTCTAAGGTGTTTCAAATTTCTCATTTTGTCCAACAAAAAGCCAAAAAGTCTCAAGAGATCTTTTGATGACTTAAAAACAAACAAAATAAATGGGCAGTTGAGTAAATGAGGGTTTAAAGTGAGACTATAAATGGGTTATTCAGCTGGTAATTGGTTATATTTTATTAGATTTAAATTGTATTATTTACTCTAAATAAATACTCTAAATAAAAACTCTAAATAAATTTCCATTTCCTCTAGTCTTATATTTACAGCATAGTGCTGTGTTCTAAAAACACTTTTTGTCACTTAAAATATTTCATGTAAAGGCCACATGTCTTGTGGTAGAAGTCCAGATTTGCCCCACAGCCCTCTGGGGTCTGGTCAAGAAAAGTTTACAAGAGAAGCCATCACACTAAAACTAAAGTTGTATCCTCAGAGTCACAAAAAGGCCTAAATTAACTGTGAGAAAAGACAAGGTCTTCGGAGGTCCTGATACATTACTGTGAACTAACTTCACGTCTAATACGAGCTGCAATCTGTCCTGTTTCAACACCTGCTGTAAGTCAGTCATTGCACCAGCGCTTGACACAAACCGGCCATGACAAAGGGGACTGAGGAGGCTAGAAGGCAAAATCACCTTTTTGTTGTGTCAAAGCAAGTATGCTCAGAGCTCAGGGAAGAAGAGGGTCCCGATCACAACTCATCCAGTCTGCACTCGGACGCAGATCTGACGAGAGCTGGCAGACTCTGGTTTGACAAAAGCGAGCAGGCAGCAAGTTTTCCCCAGAGATGCAAGAGCAAACTTGTTGGGCGGGTTGCTGCAACGGGTATTAACGGTTCCTTGTCTGCTTCTACACTAGGCGCGCTCTCTTTGTTTGACATCTACCAACAAGACCCTTCTGCACAAGGCAGTTTGACGTGTCTGTGGATTTTAGATTATTTTATAATTTTATCACTTGGTGGAACTTACAACACATGTCTGGTACACACTCAGTTTTTAAAGAAAAGTATCGCTCCATTTGAACAAGGCCAAGAAATTTCAGACCTGTTTATACAAGCGATATCAGAGTGTCAGTGTAAAGCCTCTCATAATTAGGCTAATTACACAGAGGGATAATATGAAGGTTAATCAAATGATAAACATGGCAAATACCGATTTGTTTTCCCCATTAGCTATTGTGAAGAGCCCAACCAGCTGATAACCATTACAAATGAGATTTGGAGCTGTGACTACTACAAAGACAAGCAACCCCCATCCCCCATCAAACACCCTGCACAACCACCCTGAGCAACGAAGAAGAAGAAAAAAAGGTGCTGATGGGGGGGGGGCTGAGAAATGAAAAGGTCGCTTTGCTGTTTTCAGTTAATCATTTTTAAATCATCTGAAATGTATTCAAGCAGGAGGGATCTGACTTCAGACCCTTACAGCAGCAGCCTGGTTACAATACAGAGTGTGTTTGTAGATTACGATCCTCAGATTTTTCTCTCAGCCAAAGAAAGAATTTAAAAAACCTGTAAACCTACAATCTGAGCAACAGCTTTCCTGTATTTTATTTTATTTTATTTAACTCACATTTGTTTGTGGTGAACGTGTCTGCGTAAATGAACAAAGCCCAGAGGTCAAGATGTCAACGAACCACAAGCAATGCAAATAACAAAACACCATAAAAACCATAAAGACACGTGCAAATCACAAACGCTTTATTTCTGAGAATAAGCCAAAAGATGCATAAATAGATGCAAAATCCTTAAAAGCAAATGCAAAAAACACCACTTAAGCGATAGAAAATAAGCACTGCACTCATAGCACGACACTGTCACTTACAGATAAATCAAAGTTTCGGTTGTTAAGCTCGCTGCGCTAACATCAACGGTGATCTACAGCTTCATCTTTACCTCAGACATTTCAAGTGTGAAAACCTGCACTTCCTCTCAAGTGCACTCAAGGCTTTTTCTGGCTATAGAAATCACCAGAGACTCCCTTAAAAAATTCCAATTTTACATTTTAGTCTCTTAAATTTAGGTGTGGCCGATAGGTGTCCTGACAAATAGAGCTGTAGCTGATCATCATCTGACAAGCCTCACCTCCACTGACTAGAATCCCTGAACTAGACGTTTAGACTGTGTCTGAGCTAATGATACCTTGTGGAGCATTTTTAAAACAATTATCTGAAAAATAATTTGGCTTCTAATAAGTCTGTCAAGCCAAATTATTTGTCATATTCGTTTATGAGTGAAATTCTAGTGTTATTCTTATTTATTACTAATTAGCAGGTGCAGGTCTTGTGTGATGCACCTGTACAGTTTGTGACTACAGCTTGTTAACCATGTTTGCTAGCCCAAATTGATCATTTGACACTCCACCCTCTCATGCAAATGTAGTAGCTTCTGACTCCAAAAACAAAATGATGTTGGTTATCAAATGGTAAGGTTTCAACAGTGTCTATATCAATTGTTATACACAGTCTATGCATGTATCTCAAGAAAATGACGGGAAAATGTCAAAAGAGAGAGACAAAGCTGTGACCAAGAATCACAAAAAGGCCACAAAGATATGCAAAAGAATGAGAGATAAAATACAGCAAAAAGATTACGTCAAAACCACAACAAAGACAAGAAATGTGACCAATACGTGAGTTAGATCAACTGCAAAGAAACAAAATGGGCACAAAACAACCTCAAAAACACAAAAATAACATCAAAGACACGTCAAATGATACCCAAAAAAAAGACACAAAACAACCACAAAAGTTTCGTAATGATGCTCCATAACCTTGTTACTGGCTGTGTTCACACTATAGGATCCTTCATGTACCTTGAGCTTCCAGGGCCAAGGTCTTTATCCACTTGCCACTGAGGGGTTTTCTTTTTCTCATAACTGACCTTAAACAGTGATTTTTAACAGCGTTTCTCTTTACAAGGATTCATAGAACATTGGTTTTTCAATGTCTCTGCACTTTCTCTGGTGTCACCATATCTTTGAAATTTTTATCTGTGCTAAAAAAAACAAAAAAACAAAACCCAAAATGTACTATTCATACACAAACAAGAAGCAGAGAGAGAGTTTAAAGGGTCAAAACACTTACTGAGAAAATTTAATGTTTGAATACGCTCTCTAAACTTCCTTTGTACTCAGGAGTGGCATCATTCATTTGCTGAGTTTCAGAATTACAGTATAAAAGAAAATTATACTTCTGCATGATGTGGGCATATAAATACCCACTGATTCCACTGGTTACTTTAGCAAACGACTGTTTGCTAAAGTAACAACTTGCAACTTCCTAACATGATCTGCATGACTTTTTCTGAACAGCTGTTGAGTAGTTTACTTGAGTTGTTGGCCTTTGCTCCCTAATGACAGCAGCACAACTTTTCTGTAAATATGTGAATCTGAGTTTAATGCTGACTGACAGCTTGTATTGGCTTGGGATATATCAAATAGAATTGGATGGCTTGCATGACTGGAGTATGTGCTCCTTGATACTGCAAGTGGTAAGATGCGACGTCTCAGGAGTTTATCTTATCTCAGTCTCAGGAGGTTACTGACTGACAGCTGTAAATATATCACAACACAACCTTAACCATCTCTCGCATACCTCTGCGGAAGATGGCAGACTTAAAAAATAATATTTGCATCAACAATAAACAAAGAAGATATATTTTATACTTTCACAAATCAATGAAAAACAACAGAAGCTGATCTACCAGATGATCTTGAGAAACTGTACGTATGGACGGATGGCACGAATACCACAGCTCTAATAGCTTTAATGCTTTTTCACACAGGTGTAGCAGCGTTATCTGAGGCTTGATCAGACTTAATCAGTGAGAGAAAATCGAGTTAAAGAGTTCACCTGAATAGCAGCAGTACTGTGGATTGTCTGAGGCACTCACAGTTACTCAGTGGAGCAAAGTGACATGAAGTCGCATTTGCAAAATTCACCGATGGGGTGGAAAGGTCTGCGGCTGAACTTGGAACAATGCAATCATTTATAAGTGAAGATGCCACTAGTTCATTTCACTGGTCACCAATATTCCACCAACAAGCAGCGCAAATTAGCACCTCAAAATCGAGCAGACCTGGTGAGGGAGCGAGCCATCTACTCACTAAATATTTGAACTTTTAAAAACTCTTAACCAAAGGACGAGTCCGGTTCAGATATTAAAAAAATCCCAGCAGGAGTTTTATTCAATGCAGGACTATTTATCAACCAGGTCTTAGTTTAGTTTAGTTTTTTTTAATTTTTTTAATCCTGGAATAAACTTACCTATAAAAAGAGGAACTTCACACACAAATCACAAATTAGCATGAAACGTCTTTCTCATATTTTCGTTTTTTTCCAATTAATTTGACTTCAGAACCGTTATTCCAACAAACCAATCCTTAAAAAGAGGAAGAAAGGTTTTAGAATGACAGAAAGGAAAGTATGGAGACTGCATACAGAGGACTGTCACGTAGGACACAGGCGCCGGTCTCCTGTGAAAAACCTACCTTCATTTTTTTAATATGCATGTTTTTACTCACGGTTATTGTTAGGTTTAAGAAAACCAAAAGAGTTGACAGACTGAGAAAAAGGTCATGCTTTCACAACAATACACACATGTTAGAATGCATTTCAAAATGCCCTGGAGGCAAAAGCTCCACAAGTCATAAAGTTATGACCTTTATGGTTTCCCACTGGCAACAATTATTTTCTGTCCACATCTAAGAATCCTTGAAAATCAATTTCTCAATGAATTTCTCACTATGAGTAATGAAGTCCAACATGAAAACAGGTGAGCTTTGAGGATGGCTTCCCCAAAGTTAAACATTCTTAACTCCTTATGCGGTCATGAATAAGAAGTAGTTCTCAGCGACTTTCAGAAAATTTAACTCTCAGCAAGGACATCATTAGCTTTAGCCTTTTTATCTGTCTTTAAAAAAAATGCAGTGCTATAGTAAATACCTTTCAGCAGGAAGCACTGGAACTCTCCCAAAGCATTTGACTCTTTAAATCTTAAAAGGCTCCTATCTGATCTAAACATAAAACAACTGAATCTTCCATCTACTTAAACTGATATCTTCGTGGTGAACCCTTAAATTAGCATGTAACACATCCTTTTGTGCGTAGCTTCTTTGCCTAGCAAAACAAACAGCGCTCGTCACGAGCGATCCAAACGGCCTTTCTCAGCAGCCGAAGGGGGAACACTGGTCCTTGCCTAAATAAATGCTCCAGCTCTGTTGTGTATATGATGGCTTAAAATCAAATCAAGCTGTTAATCCAGAAACTACAGAGGTGACAGTGAAGGACCGTTATTCAACGCTGGCCTGTAGCCACACATGTCACTCTCGGATAGGTAGCTAATAAGTGCCTTTGGTTTTGGGGCAGACTGGGGCAAAGTCAACAAAGTAGAGCTTATCTGGGAGGTAAAAACAGTGAGCGAGGAGCTGCGGACTTGCCTCGAAAAGATAAAACATCACATCAAGCCATCATTAATTGGCCTCATTTGACAGTCACTATCCCAGGGCTTCTTATCACAGCAGAGGAAATGCTTATCATACAACAGGGGCACTTTTTAATGCCGTCTCTACCTGCAAAGGCTGGAGGAGGTGGGGAAAAAATGAGCGCGGTACTAAAGTCATCCTTGATGTGTTAATTGCTGCTTTTCATTTTGGAAATGAGCACTCGATGTTAAGAAGTGACTGAGCAGGATCTGCTGGTCGGCTGATACCAGAGGAGTACAATAGCTGACTTCTCCGTTTTAAATATTTGTGCACTGAGGTGGAAGCGGTATTCTATTCTATTCAATTCAATTCAATTTTATTTATATAGCGCCAAATCACAACAACAGTCGCCTCAAAGTGCTTTATATTGCACAGTAGATCGTACAATAATAGATACAGAGAAAAACCCACCAATCATATGACCTCCTATGAGCAAGCACTTTGGCAACAGTGGGAAGGAAAAACTCCCTTTTAACAGGAAGAAACCTCCGGCAGAACCAGGCTCAGGGAGGGGCGGAGCCATATGCTGCGACCGGTTGGGGTGACAGAAGGAAGACAGGATAAAGACATGCTGTGGAAGAGAGACAGAGATTAATAACAGGTACGATTCAATGCAGAGAGGTCTATTAACACATAGTAAGTGAGAAAGGTGACTGGAAAGGAAAAACTCAATGCATCATGGAAATCGCACGGCAGCCTACATCTATTGCAGCATAACTAAGGTCACCTGGTCCAGCCCTAACTATATGCTTTAGCAAAAAGGAAAGTTTTAAGCCTAATCTTAAAAGTAGAGATAGTGTCTGTCTCCTGAATCCAATTGTAAATATATGCTAAAGTTATATGATGAGGAGGAGGGGGTGTGGTCAAAGGCCAGAGGAGTGCAGTGCACATAAAGCTGGGTGTTTTAAGGAGAGTCCACAGCAGGAGGCTAGGTGATAATTAAGTTGACAGGCTTCCTCAAAGAGAATTTAAAAAAACAAAATCTCAAAACTTTCAGAAATCTAATTTATGAAGACAGACTGGAATCATTGTTTCATGAGAAAAGCATGAGTTGCAGAAGGACGCATTTTAAGGTTGGACAGATGTAATTATGATCCAGAACTCGCAAACACTCAATTGTCTGGCTGTGTGACTGGAACAGGTTGGTTGGGGAAGAGTCGAGTGATAAAATATGATAAAAGGGAGGCAAGCTTGCAATTTGGGGGCTCGAACTGTCAGCGTTGTGAGTCTTCATAATTGCATGTGTGTGGTGTTGGAGCTGTAAATCACTTCTGAATGCAGAGTTATTTAAAACCTGTGGAGATCTGGGATGGATACAGTTTTCTCACTGTATTGATTATGAGGCTTAAAGTCCTCTTTTTTTCTGACAGCACAATGAAATTTTAAAAGAAGAGAATTTTTTCAGCTTTGTAATACTGTGTTTATTTAATTAAGATCTGCTGGTGGAGAGTTAGAAACTGGCCCAAGTTGTTCATAATCCAAATTTAAGACTAACCTTTGCTTGACAGCACATGAGTTTGTTTCTGTAGTCATTTCCACCCTGTTGGTTATTAAAATATTGCTGTGAGTTTGCAGAACCTGCTGGGTCAGCTTTGTTCATCCCACAGTTTGATGTCCAAACAAATACATGCAAGTGCAAACCCTCTCTGTGAGGCGGGACCTTCTTCACGATCAAATTCTAAGGATTTTAAAAAAACTTGATGTGATTTGTTCAAGCTGTAGCATAAAAAATGTTTCGTCACAAGTGTTAAAATTTTACTTTGACAGATGGAATCACAGGAGATGGACCTGGTATCCAAATATAGGTGAAAAGAAGACCTTTAAGCTCCATTAATCTGTCCCCAGCTTCTTTCTGTTACTCTACATCGCAGCCACTAAACTGCAGCAGTTTATTATCATACAACACTTCAACCCACCCTTTTGTATTGTGAGGGCCTGTACCTCAAAGTATTAAAACTGGAGGAAATATTCATGCTATGAAGTTAAGGGTCTCAGTAAACCAATAAAATTTGAGTTTAGCATTTATATAATAGTTTAGGGTAAATGATAGTATTTCACATTTAATTAATTTTTCCCAGAATTAGATCCAAGTGTGCAGGTAGTGCTTGTAATGAAAGTTTACATGTAATGAAATGTGCTATATATTAATAAAAATTGTCATTACCATTCCTGATCATGCGAGCAGCACTGATGGGATTGGATCGGAGTATCCCTAATGTTTAGTTGATCTGGTTGATCTGTTACTCCAACTGAACTTGCTGCACTCTATTTCAGTCTCACCTGTACCTGAGGCAGCTCACCACATCACCACTGCTGCCTGCTTGGTTTTCCACCACAGACCACAAAAAAAAAAAAAAAAAAAAAAATGTAAATGACATCTTCTCACCTACGTGTTCTGCACAACCGCCATCGTCCCCTTTATGAAACAGTATCTTTTTGACTGCCTGCATATGACGCATTTTGGGGACATCTGTAAATTATCTATACAAACAGTAACCTGGGTTACATTCTCCCCGAGCAGGCACTGCACCGGTACTGAAACACCAACAACAACCATGACTGAAACCAAACTAGTAAATGGAAAGACAATGGCAAGACGTGACAACTGAAACATGTCAGAGAAGCTGTTATCTCTGTACCATAAGAACGGTGGATTAGAATGGTTTTGGATTCCTTACAGCACCTGCTGTTGCTGTTACACCTTTCCTCTCTTACTCAGTCCTTCAGCAAATGAAACATCTTCAAAAAGAAAAAAAATCTTCCACTGCTGTTCTTCGCTAAGCTGTTATCAACAGAAAAACTAAGTCAAACTTCTTCCAAACACAGTATTGGAGCAGCGGTGTTTCCTATCGTGGACGCTTGGTGGACGGTTTATCATTCTGAGACAGTAAACGGGCTCGTTTCCCATTTACGTCTGAGCTTTCTGAACCTCTTCATATCACATGTATTGAGCTGTTATTTTAATGTTGAACACAGCTTATCCTCTCCTTCTACAATGAGCGCTGCACATCTATCCCCTTATTCAAACTTGTATTGGGTTTTGGCTTGGGGACTTAATCCTTTCCCCGGCTCGCTCACTGGCAAAGCCACATGAAATCAACTCATCAATAACACGTTGTTTACTGAATGCAGATGACTTTGCTCAGGAATCCCCTTAGCACAGCACAGAGGCATGAGTGTAAATCATCTGAGCATGTTTAAATACTTGAGCTGCCATTTAAGCAATTGCAGCAGACACAGATTTCACATTGCAATTGTTTCCAAATCACTTGGGCTTGGCCCCGATGAAAGATGCCGACAAAGAGCCAGGGCGCTTTGCCCCTTTGTCTCGACTTGCAGGTATTACTTCAGCTGCAGACACAGAAAACAGCATCTCATATATTCTCCTTCACACTCTATATTCTGCAGTGCTGGACTGCAGGACCACAGATACATAACAATGAGGAGCTTTAGGCCCATAACTTCATCATGTCACACTAAGCCAGAGTTTCCTCATCTTCTTTTTAAGGCACACAATACCAGCATCTAAGCGCACTGCAAGTTTCTAAGCCACGGTGGGAGTGCAACAAAGAGCTTGTGAATTACTACAGACAGATAGTTAGCTGTGTCCAAAACGGTGACATTGTTTAATGTATGTCACTATACTGACAGTAGCTAAGGCCTTTACAGCTTGTCGACCTAAAAGCGGGTCAGAAGTTGCTGTCCTGATCAGCTGACACACCCTTCTATACATTTTTTAAGGTCATATTTTCACATGACCTGTACATAACATTAACCTAGCTATCAGTTTAAATATGAATTGTCGCTTCAAAGTTACATTCGGCATCAGCTATGGTAACTAGCATCTCCAGCTGCAGCTCATGTTTGCTTGAGTATTCACAGACATAGCATGCTACAGAAAAAAAAAGGGAAAAACACTCATCAATTGCCATTTAATCCAAAAACAACAAAGAGAGAGCTTTCAAAAGTTCAATGCTTGGGACAGCAGTAGGGCGGTAAAAACACAGAACTTCTGCAGGGGTTGGTGATGGTGTGAGGTGAATTAAACAACAGGCTTTCCAACTGGGATACATGAGTTTGTTTCCCCGTGATAGAACATGGTTTTCGGATGCAGTTCATGTTCAGTCAGTGGTTGTTGTTTTTTTTTTTCCTTTTCCTTTTTGCATCACTTTTACTCCCCGTTTGTTTATGTTTAGAAAACAAACTGCTTACTTATGTTATGGAAATTATGGTTATTTAGGTTCAAATAATCCTAGAAACAAACATCTCCCAAGCAGCAACCTCAGGGACTGACAAATTAATGTGGTGCTTCCAAAAACTGCAGTTCCTATAATGTCCACTTGGAGCAGTGTCCGGTGTGCTGACACAGGCTAGGCTTCACCTCAGCTAACTGGAGTCCCAACCGGGATCTCTGGACTGTATTTGGGCAACTGGAGAATTTTGGACAATTGTAATGTGATTATCTGGCCCTGCAACTAATGAATAGTGGCTACATCCATGTTTTACATCAATGGTTAACATGTACTTCATGACTTACTTAACACCATTTACCTAAAGACCTCTTAAAAAATAAATATATAAAAATACAAAATTCTTTTAAAAGTACATTCAGTGAAGACGGTGCCTAGTAACACCACAAATAAAAGACATTTAACATTACTGTTTGTATCTCCACTTAGTTATAGTGGTAGTTATAAAAAGAGATTTTTTTAAACAGTATCAGTGTTTGATTGTGTGAGGTTATTATTCACTCACTCTCTCTAAATTTACAGCTTTTACTTGAGAAAAGAAAAAATGTGAAGTTTTGATTGAGTTGTTCGGATTTCACTCTGGCCTGATGATGAGTAAAAAAGACTTGATGGATTTGAACATTTCTAAAGTGACTTTTAGCCATAAGAAAATTAGACTGGTAGCTTAGGCCTTATAATGGGGTTCTTACTGACTGAATTTGAGGATTTTCTTTCACATGTAAAAATAAGAAAAATCCCTTGTTGGTGGAAGTTGCTGGCAGGATGGAGCCTAAAGGGAAATCGCCATGTTTTTGGAAAAACTAAAAAAATCCTAAATTTTGCTTTTAATCAGCCCAATGTCCCTGAAAAGATGACGATTTGAACATTAGTCAATATAAACCTGCAAGACACAATGTCTGCTTTTAATGACTTCCTTGTTTGTGAAACGTTCGAGGTCAGGAGGGTTTGTTCTTCTCGTGCTGTAAATGTGATTTGATTATTTGCATTCACACCAGTGAACACCGCAGAGAGATTTGCAGCCACGCTTGATGAGGACTCAGGGAGTCTCGGGGATTTTCTTACTGATCGATCTGACAAACAGATCAGATCACCAGCGTGGTTTTTTTTCCTCTTCAAATGATTTTGAATAGCCTCGGCTGAATGGTGAAATGTAGGCATCTGAGTAAATCTAAAATCTGGATACATCTGGACATCAGCGATTCGTCCGCGGATAACTTGTTAGACAAACATCTTATTTCTTTTAACTCCTGCACAAAAACAAAGTGCTGAAATCCTGCTTGGCCAGAAGCATCTGTGCAGCATGAGCGGGGCTGCTTTTAGTCCTCGTGCCCAGTTGTTTGGACTCTTTCTTAATCTCTTACTGCTCACTCTGCAGCGCTGTGACTCTCGCTGGCACTCAAAGAAGATTAAATGAAAAGCAAATTTAAACTAGTTGTTTTTGGGAGGCTTTACACTTAATTGACTGATGGCTACTGCTGTTTACGCATTCCTGCTGCTTCCAACTAATCCAAAACCCGCTCACTGGCACATCCAAAAATCCAACCAAGGTATCTATGTCAGCTCTCTTAATCACTCTGGGCTTGTTTTAATCTAATCTTTTCCTCTTAAGCACGTCTTATTTACTTGTTTTCTGCTCTTCACTTTCCGTGTAGAAGGTGATCGCGGCTCAGCTGTGCATCCTCCTGTGCTCCAGTTTCTCGTGGAAAGCTGCAGTAATTGTTTAAGAGCACTCCTTTATCCTCAGTGTGTAAACATGCAGTGTGATGGCAACAATCAAACCAGCTGCAGAGCTCTGTATAAAGGCTACAATTGCTCTATCATACGGCAGTTCAATACACAATTATTTTCCATCGCTGCGCTAAGGTGCATGGCCCCTCCCTGTCGACGGAGCAGCATTGATTCACTGAAATAGATTCATGCTCACTGTGTCCGCATTCTAAATATGCTCCTTGCTAGTGAGAGTGTCCTTGTAGCTGTTGTAAAGTTTGCTATCTGAGCTATTACAGTTCTTGATAACTGAGATACAGTAAATTAAGACTCCAGTGTATTAAATCTGTACATGAAAGCGTTTGATTTTAACCAGCTTTTTACCTCTAAGTGAGACAAAATCAGATACAGATAGTCTTCTTGGTTTGGTTTGAGAATATAAGAGCCTAACTGTCAGTGCTGTAATGGAAAAAAGTTTGAAATTAATTATTCAAAAAAGCAACTGTGAAAAGAAAGCAAAAAAAAAATAAAGATTTTTAGACAATATACAGTAGATATTAATATCTGTGACTTTAAAAAAACCATCAGTGCCAAAATACCAAATGCTACAATTAAACTAGAACATAAAACATATAAAACCACAATATTGGCAGAGACCCTTTTCACTATTTTATGTAATAATTACTTTTTTAATATGAGTGAGATCAAAGATAGATACACACTATATCACATCTCAACCACCCTCTGATAAATCAGTATTTTGTCCTAATTATGGAGAAAACAGAGGGGACTGACTGATTCCTCATTTTATTTTATTTTCATGGAATTTTTTTATGCTTCACATATAATTTCTGCAAACATGCTAACATGGCTGACCCTAACGATGCTCACACAAACATCAACACAGTCCACCACTAGAGAATTAGCAATTAACGCACTTTGCTTTGGAATTTGACCAGAAATGTTTGATTTTGAAGAGGATCAGAGTTTTACCTGTGCATTCGCAGGAATGCAGACATTGCTGAAGAATGCTGAAGACACAGTTTGATTTTTATTTTGGCTATGAAAGGAGTCATACAAAAACAATGTTATGACACTACTACTTCTTTCAGCTGCACTCTTGATGGGTCCTCACAATGCATCATCTGCCTCCATCTCGCCCTCTCTCTACCTGTGTCACATCAACCCTCCTTCACTATATCCACAAACCTCTTTTCCTCCTGCCTGGCAGCCCCAGCTTAAACATCCTTTGTCCAATATGTCCACTCTCCCTCTTCTGCTTATGTCCAAACTATCTCAACCTTGCCTCTCTAACCAAGCTGCTCAACCTGATCTGTCCCTCTGATGTTCTCACTTCTCACCCTGTCCATCCTGCTCACTCCCATTGAAAATCATAATATTTTCAGCTCTGCCACCTCTGGCTCAGCCTCCTGTCTTTTCGTCAGCAACACGGTCTCCAAACCATGCATCATAGTCGGTCTCACTACCATCTCGTAAACCTTCCTTTCACTCTTGCTGTCCCAAATCACCCTGACACTCGTCCCCACCCACTCCACCCCTACTGCATTTCCTTCACCTCTGTTGCGCACTGCCCGTTGATAAAGTAACAACACAAAAATACTCGAATCAGTCTTGAATAAACCAACGATGTGCACAGTTGTAAAAGTACTACAACGTGACCTCAGCACCCCCAGGAGCTGCATCAAGGCTTCACAGACATAGACTATATAGAAAAAGCTTCCCCATCATATTGTCCATTCATTTCTGGACTAACCTTAAAATTCTGGCAACTAAAACTCTAATTTATTAGCAGCATTAACAGTCACATGGAGTATGAAATTATCTGATGTAGGACCTGCAAGTCTAAAAGTACAAAGTATACCTCTGAAAAAGAAATTAAATCTACTCTGTCCAGTACAAACAAATGGTTTTTGAATAAAGTGTGTCTGGTACATTCAGCTTTAAGACGGCATGAACCAACAGCGTGTGACAGAGTATCTGCCCTCAGCGTTCCTGTGTGCGATAACATCTTCAGGACAGATATCTCAAGTAAATATTTATTTCAGATGCAGTGTAATCTCACTCTGACCACTTGGCCATGTCCACCTCGGCCATCATAACTCACTGAGTCTTATCTGCTGAGGCTGGTCTGGGCAGAATCTCTTTCTAATGATGAGTTGTTGTTGTTTTTTTAGGCTGAAAGAGTGAAGAAAGAAATGAAGAAGAGGTGAGCAGGCAGGAAAGAAAATGGAAAACAAGTGAGAAAGATTACCCCTGTGACATGACTGCACTCTCAGCCTCATTCATCCAAATCTGCCAAATTTGATGTTAATGAGGCACACAATCCCATGGTAATAGATACCACAACAGAGCTACTGCAGCTCTCCGTTAAGCAGTGCTTATGAATGTAAAACACTTCAGGCTCCATGTAAGCAAACCAAACAAATTTCTGTTCAACAGCTTTTGTATGTTGTTGTTCTCGACCGTCCAATCAGGCCACGCGGGGCGTTCAAACATGTTGACGTGGGATTAAAGCTGTCAGGTACGAGAATGATTACGTTTGATTAGGAATGAAAAAAGCAAAAAGCAAAACAAAAACTTAAATTTAACAATAAAACAAGCTTTTTCCTTGTTTTACATGTAAAAATAAGCATTTAAAGACATCATGCAAGAGTGTAGGATATTTAAGGAAAATGTTTCATTTCTTGGAAAAAAGAGAAAAGAAATGACTTTATATGATTAAGTCATTAGTGCCGACTGTACATTCCTCAAAATAAGGAATTCCACATTTTCAAGGAAGTCATAAGGCCTGATAACATGACATCCACCATAATAATCAAATTATAAAGACTCTTACTTATGTCTGTCTTAAACAACTTAAAGCTCATCTTGAGTTATTTAGAAAATCTGCCTGAAAATCATTACACAACGACAATCTCACATTTTGGCCACAGTTTTGTTTCGTATCATTTTGATAAACATTCAAAGAGTCATTCCGTATAAAATCAACAAAATCTAAAAAGAGTTCCCACCTGACAGCCCTCAGAATCAGCTGATTTTTATTTTTTGAGGGGGAACAATAACTTCAGTTTATTTAGATGAAGCCAAATGCAATTTCTCTTCAGTTACAGGCCCTGCGGGCATTTCTGATCCGCCATGCCTTCATAAGTACAGGGGATATGTACATGAAACTTTGAGTGCTGACAAACACATTAGAGCTCCTTTAAAAAAAACTGAAGCCAAATCAATTTTACACCCACTCCAACTGTCGCAATTTAAAGCCAAAATCCGGTTTTTGTTCAGTGGTTTATCTCTAACCAACGTTGAGCTTCAGTATCATGAGATATATTGTAGTTTAAATAAACTGCACTAGCTTAATGTCTGTGACGCTGAGGAACAGAAACAAGCATTGATACAGCAGTTTGATCTGTTTTCTGAGATTTTGCTGGAGAAAACTTCAAAAAAATGCATTTTGGGTACATTTTCAAGGGCGATATCAGCAAAAAGTGTCAGGGATGGCTTCTCAAAATAAGCAATAGCATATGAAAGGTCATTTTTAATTAGCATTTGGATACCAACTCATCAAATCACTGTAATAAGCAGAAATCAGTATCAGAAATGCTGGAATAAAGTTAAAAAGTGCAAAATTTCAGTCTGCCCCTTGTACTTCAAGAGCCTGTAACTAAGAAAATATTCAAAATATGAAGGTAAATTTTTCATTAAATATTCTGAGGAGAGTTAGGTGGGGCCTGACTTTTATTGCCCCATAATTTAAAAAATGCAAATTAATAAAGTCCAGTCATTGCAGTTGCTGCTTTAACAAGGTGCTGTTGATGTTTGCCAGACGGCTGGAGAGGAAAGTTTGTTTTCCTGTGCCGTCGCTCTGTCTAATATTTGGTCAAATGTGGGCACAAGGTTGTCAGAGCCAGCAGGACTCGCCTCCACTGAACATTTACAAGAAACAATGAATAACAGGATACTTGAAACACTTCTTTTGTGGCATAAAACTTAGACTCAATGGAACCAACCATGTTGTAACGTGCCTACACAGCAGTGAGGCAGCTCACATATTATTACAAGGTTTCTCATCTAGGCTCTGAGCCTATCGCTCCCTGCAAACACAACACACACAGAGAAATAGGGGAGTGATGAGTAAAAATCCTACCGGAGCCTACATTAGTCTCATCGCCCCAGCATCTCTAAAGTGGCACTGACATATCAGAGGGATAGCTGGGAAACACTGCAGCTTAAACAGATCACCAAATCTGAGGGTTTCTTTGGTGTATGGCATGAGGGGCACAAAAACCTTCATGCGCTTAGTTGTGGTCATCTTGACTGTTTTGGATGGCCATGTTTTATGCTTTTCCAGGTAAAAAAACAATGTGTGACTTTGTGCTACTCATGCATCATATGAACATAAATCATATCAATATGCATATGAGAAAAAATAGGTTTAGGTAGTAGCCAATAAAACACAATTTACTGGCTTGATATGAGCAGTGAAGCACTTGTTTTAGATATAATAAGCTAAAACCAAGCAAACATGTTTGGATCAGATTTTTCTACATGGGGTTTTGCTTCAGTCATGAAAGCTTTTAACAATAAATGCACATATAGCATGCTGCCAAGATTATGAGGTTGGAAAAGCTCTGGAGAGAATGTAAAGAGGGAAACGATTCAGAGTTAGGACTTATATTTTTCTAAAAAGATGCCTCCATTCAGGTGCTGTGATTTCTCTACATACGGTAGGATGGTATTAGGACTGGGAGGAACATGAAGAATAAAAACAGAACAATCGCTGGTGCAGCAATTCATGACTATTGAACGAGAGACCGCAACAATTCCTACAGAGGACATAACATAACTTCCCTGATGCAGTTCCCCAGAGAGTCCAGTAAAACCTGAAGGATTTATCCATTTATATAAAGTCCTTTCACAGAAATGAGTCAAAGAATGCCCGTCTCTGGCTCAACAAAGAGTTAAGCATTTTATATTCTACTGTGAAGCTAAACTGTTCTTGAAATTCAGCTGGCAGCCAGCCTCACTAGTCATCCGTCGATTTGATGTGTGCTTCAAGAATCTGGCCCAAACAGCCAAACTGTGAGCCAGCAATCCAAACAAACAGTGTGAGAAACCAAGAAGCATCCCCGGCAAGTTAAATTTACACCAGCGCTGTGGCCCGGTCGTGTGCAGTGGTATCCATCAACTCACTTTTCTGCTTCTGTGATCCTTTACTGTTGAAGGAGAAATGAAACCAATCTCTGTGTAAAGGCAGGTTTGCACTACTTTATCTTAAAAACCATTTGATTGGAGTCAAATCCCACCTTAAATGTTCAGCACTTTTGGCAGCTGCTGCTAATTTAGTTTTCAAAGGATGACTTAAAGGTCATTTTGTTTAGAAATGCTTCTCTTTCTGTGAAACGACTCACCTTATTGTGTACCACATGACAAGTGTTGTGAAAGGAAACAGATTTCAACAACAATTTTAGATGAAGCTGTACAGGTACAATTATTACATATTGTTTTATTCAGAACTTCCAAATTAACGCATGTAAAATTAAATTTAAAACAGTTTTTCATCTATTAAATAAATTTGAAACAGCCACTTAGTCCTCTGCATGTTAAAAATAATGCGTCATACTCTGTCAAGCCTGACGCGTTATAAATGTGAAACTGTAAACCCACAACTTTTTGAATGCATTATATAAGAAACTTTTATTTGACTTTAATAAAAGTAAGCAAAGGGTCAAGCATTAAATAACTAAATTAAAATATTGTTACAAATCACAGTGAGGATATTCCTAACTAGTGCTGAGTGGTATACCAGTCGTAATTTCATGCATGATGTGAAGTTTTCAAATTCGGCTACCCCGCAGAACAGGCAAAACACCCACTGTGGCTTTTAAAGTGATTGTAATGTAATATATTATTGCCACAATGAGCACTCGAGTGTATTGAGAGGGGAACTGTGCCAACGGTGCACATTTCCTAGGATGGTATTCTAGCAAGCCAGGTATCATAACAGTGAGGTGGATGGGAGCGGGATTAAAAATCCAGAATAGCTGCCCAGCACCTTAAATTTACTCTGTTAATGTCAGGCACCTTAATGCAAAATAATATAAAGCTCGTTAATGTTTTGTAATCAGCAGCCTAGCTTTGCTTCTGTCACAATCATACTCAACAAATCAGAAAAATAATTTTAAAAAAAACCAAGTCTCTTACACCCTAAACTTATCCCAGTCATTCGTTCATGGCACTTCTTCATGTAGCTCGCTTTGCTGAAGAGGAGCGAGCGTGACCATAGTAACGTAGCTGATCATTTCAGATGCAACTTTCCAAACAGCTCAACAGATCTCAGCAATGAAAAACTGAATCTGTCAGCTGACTAAAGCTAAAGTTTCTCTATTTCCTGTGTGTCAACTTCACATCTTTCACTATTTCACACAGAAAGATGGAAGAAAGAGAAGAAAGCAGAGGATGAGAGATCATTTGCAAAAATAAGGACTGCTCAGCTAAGAGACATTTGATGAAGAAGCTAGTTTTGGCTCTTCCCTCGTTCTCACGGGGTCACTACAGCGGGTAGCTCCAAATGTTCGATTTGGTAGATTTTCTGACTTTCCTGGGATTCGTGTCTCATCCCAGAATCAAACTGGTGAATGTGTAAAGCACTACATCTTGGAGTAACTCTATACAACCTTTGAGATCTTACATATAGCATTTTCATATTCTAGTTACCATTTTTGTTTCCTTAAAATCAGTTTACATGATGTATTGACGAAGTTATCTGGTAAATACATTTTTTAAAAAGTCATATCAGTTCATTTTGTGCTATTCAAAACGCATGTTTTATGACTATACTGGCCAGTTTCGTGGCTAATTTGCAGCAGTGCAGTACACTTTACAGCGACGCACCGTAAGGAACTGTGCGGAGCAAACTCTGGTGTCAATGGTCACCACAAGGTTAGATCAAGAGAAATCAATTTAAGCCGTTAGTGTTTAGTTTCACTCACCACATTCTACCTTTTATACTTTATTGTGTCGAGGGACTGCAAAGGAGCCATATTAGCTCATGCAACATCTGCTTTTATCTCGCTGAATTCAGTTGTCTAAATCCACAAAGAGCAGTAAATCTCAGAACAGCAGCACATCAGCTGATAACAGCCTGTCCAGAAAGGAAAATCTAAAAGCACTAAAAATACAAATTATTATACAACTTTTTTCTGAGCGATTCTTTACCCAACACTGCGCCACCTCTCCAAATGTTGGGGTTCCCCCCACAAGCAAATTCCCACTTGAACCCCTGCTCAGGACCCACAGAGGAACCGTGTCTGCTACTTTTAAAAAATGTAAATAATTTTACATACTTCTGTTTGCACAGCTTCTGTGCTGAACATTCACAATTGGTGGGACTTAGGCAGCTCTGCCTATGCAGAGTGATAGAGAACCAGCTGTAGAACAAATCCCACTGCAAGGTATTTCACATAACCACTAAAAAGACCTGGAAACACAACTATGAAGCAAATGAAACACATTCTGGATGCTTATCAGATCATCAAAAATCTTGCACATGTGTCTCATGATTTTGGGTGATGCTGGTGTCTAACACTATATACCAAGGCCTCAATTTTTTCCATTTCTTACCTAGAAAAAAGCAGCAGCTTTTTTGTCTGCCCCTCTCTAAGGGCCAGAATAAGCGTATTATTACTAGAAGAATGAAAGTCAGTTAATGAAAGCTGCAGGAGGGAATGAAGCTTCTTGGACCACCTGTTCAGCATTTTCATATTCAGTGAAGAAAAGCTCAAGTTCCCACATGAGCTCCTAGCCATCTGTTTCAAAAATATATCAAATTTTGGTTTTCAACAACAGTGCATGCTTTGCTAAGCACAGACACCTCAGAGCTTATCTTAACGTCTGCTTTTACGATTTGTGAAATTTCTGTGAAACTGTATTCACTGCTTAATAGAAGTAAAGTGACTTAAAAGTGAATTCAGGTGATCTAAAACAATTCAAGCAACAGGTCTGGGGGGGGGGGGGGGGGGAGTCAGGCTTGCACATCTCCACTGGGATTATAGACGCAGAAGTGTGACTGAAGCACTGATCAATCAATAAACTGCATCTGACTGAAATCAATTACAGCAAGAACCATTAGTGTTATCAGAAGACAGAAACACAAGTTTGATGTGGTTGTTAAAGGAGTTCTCAGCAGCTTATCAGAAATAATGCCAACAAAGAGGCAGCTAATCAGGAGATAAAGACAAAGAGTTACTGTAGGCCTTAACTAATACACCAAATGCATACTTGATGAGCAGCAAAAACCTTTGCGACAACACTTAATTACCAACAGGTATAATCATTTTGATTTGAAACATTTTTGCAAAGAGGGTGGTGCCTCAAAAACCTCCTTTTGATTGCTTTGGTTGCCTGCAGCCATAGTCACTCGTAGTCTACATGTAATACAACGACTTACCTGCACACACTCACACTTTTCTGAGCTTTAGTGAAACTGGAAAAGTGCCAGACCTGGAGCTTCAAAAACAAAGCTGTGCCTTAAAGCTGCAACCTGCACTTTCCAAAACAATCAAAACAACCAGTGGTCCAGCGCTGTAAACCACACTACGACCAGTTTTTCCCCTACGGACTGCTTGCAACTACCAGCAATGACTTGTCAACCATTCACATTGTACACAAGCAACTGTTGCCTAAGGTTCACTGAGCGGTCTTCTAGGCCTGTGTGAAAGGGGCTTTAGCAATCAATTTCACAGAGATTGCCTTCAGCAACTATTTGCCACTGGTTATGGATTACACATTTAACCCTGGTAACCAGTGGTTTCCAAACAGTGGTAGCCAACCAGCTGTTCGTTTATGGTTTCCAGCCAGTGGTTGACAGGTGGTTTCCAACAAGTAGTTGTGAGACCAATGTCAACCATTCTCTAGGCTAGTGGGCCTTAATGGATATTAAATGGAATTGTAACTCGTGTATACTAATACTCAAGATATGTCACAAAAACATCAACAAAAAACATTTCTTGAGGTCAAAATTACATTTTTCCTTGACCTCTCTCTCAGTCTGAGCACTTTTGCCAAATTTGAAACACATTTCCACAAAAAGATCACAATCCAAAGAAGGATGTTAACTAGAGATCAGAAAGAGAAATATAGTTGGCCATTTAATTAAATTGTATTTAATATTATTTATATAGCACCAATTCACAACAGCAATTACCTCAAGGCAATTTATATTATAAGGTAAAGACCCTATAATAATACAGAGAAAAGCCCAGCAATTAGACAAACCCCTATGAGCAAGAAGAACTTGTCAAGAGTGGAAAGGAAGTACTTAACAGGAAGGAACTAACAGAACTAGGCTCAAGGAAGGGCAACCATCTGCCTCCACCCGTTAGAGGTGATGAAAAAAATTATTTTTTTAATGAAAATATTTTTTGTCTAAAGCACATATTTCCTTTTGTTAATAATAGCATGTATGACGCATTCCAAATTATTATATGTTATATATTTGTTGCGGACTTTCCTACATAGTCGATGCAAATGACAGTCAGTATATCAAAGTCACCAACCGTTAGAGCACAATTCAAAGTTTATTTACACTGTTCCAAATTATTATCCACTAAAGAGTTTTGAAAAATGTATTGGTTGTAAAGAAGTGAAAATGGTAATTTGTTGAATTTGCAGTATTAGAAGAAAACAAAAGTTATTTCAGTCAAAAACATCCTAACAGGCCAAGTTACAGGTTAACATAAGACCCCTTCTTTCATATAACATTCACAATTCTTGCATCCATTAAATTTGTGAGGTTTTGAACATTTTCTGCTTGAATTTCTTTGCACGATGTTAGAATATCCTCCCACAGCTGCGGTTTTGATGTAAACTGCCTCCGAACCTCATAGATCTTTTGCTTGAGGATACTGCAAAGGTTCTCAATAGGGGTGAGGTCAGGGAAGGATGGGGGTCACACCATGAGTTTCTATCCTTTCATGCCCACAGCAGCCAATGCCACAGAGGTATTATTTGCAGCATGAGGTGGTGCATTATCATGCATAAAGATAATTTAGCTACGGAAGGCACAGTTCTTCTTTTTGTACCATTGAAGAAAGTGTTCAGTCAGAAACTCTACATACTTTGATGAGGTCATTTTCACACCCCTACAGGGGCCTAGCAGCTCTCCCCATGATTCCGTCTCAAAACATGACTCCGCCACCTCCTTGCTGATGCCGCAGCCTCGTTGGGACACGCTGGTCATCCACCAACTATCCACTACTCCATCTATCGGGACCATCCAGGGTTACACGGCACTCATCAGTAAACAAGACTGTTTGAAAATAATCTTCATGTATTTCTGGGCCAACTGCAGCTGTTTCTGCTTGTATTTTTTAGGGATGGCCAAATGTCAGGTTTATGCACAACTACACGATCCTACACCTTCAGTTTCGTGGGACTCCAGAGGCACCAGCTACTTCAAATACCTGTTTGCTGCTTTGTAATGGCATTTTAGCAGCTGCTCTCTTAATCCGATGAAGTTGTCTGGCAGAAACCGTCCTCATTATGCCTTTACCTGCACAAACCCCTCTGTGCTCTGAATCAGCCACAAATTCATTCACGGTACGATGATTACGCTAAACTTTTTGTAAAATATCTAATGCTTTCATGCCTTGTCCAAGGCACTGCACTGCATCTGACACTTTTCTGCAACAGGGAGATCCTTTTTCTTTCCGATATTGTTTGAAAACTGTGGCATGCTAGGCTCCCTTTGATTGGGCTCACCTACCAAACTAAATATAACATCACTAATTATGAAATTATATCAGTGATCCTAAGACACAATACCATCTTGAGTTTAACTGAAAACAAAAAACTGAATATTTATGACGCTAAAATCTTATTTGCATAATAATTTGGAAAGCGGTGAGGTATTCGGTAACTAATGTCCACGTGAATACTGAATCCTTCATCATGGAGTCATGTTGTTGTGTTTTGATCACCAAAATCTATCAGTTCATTGTTGACATCAAGTGAACTGATGTGAAGAAATTCCCTCAAGACGTGTGTGGTCATGAGGATATACGAGAGAACATCAGATAAAATTCCTGTGGCATAAGAATTTTATCAAACCACTTAAAATCAGGGTGAAGACTCCTTGCGTTAAGGACCCAATGATCAAATTCTACATTGTTTAAACGTACAAAATTAAATTCACACAATTTCAACATTTTTGGGGGGAGTGTCATGCACCTAAAAATTAACTAAACGCAATTGTGCACATTATTAGCAAAAATACATTCATTAAAAAATAATTACATAATGAAGTATGTAGTATGGAGACTGTAACAACCCAAAGCATGATGATCTGGATGGGTAAAATTAAGGTAATTTCATAATTTTACTGATGTTTTTATTGCTGTTTACAACACCACAGTGAGTCACGTGACCGTTGTTTTCAGGCTGAAGTAATGCAGTCGAAAGTCACGACACACCTGCAGAAAATTTCCCAGGTATCCATGTAACCTCGCTGTAGATCAGAATCGATCACAAATAAATTCCTATGCAGGGTTTGGCTCAGAGCAGGACAATAGGAGCACACAGGAGCTGAAGGCTTGTGGTCTTTCTGAGTAGTGGAAAACTAGACAAAGTTCCACTTTTTTAAAAGGAGTCCGATTTTTCCCACATTTGGTATCTAAAACACATGATCTGTTTTCTCCTCACCAAGGCTAACTAACTAAATTAAGACTGCATCACGGGAACACCCTTAAGCCAATTTTCAATGACACAAATACATTGAATAATATACAAGAATCTGTAACTAATAAACTTCCAAAAAAAACAAACTACAAGAAGAATTTGTTACACATTTATTGAAAAAAGTTGCAAATTATTCAATCATAAATGTACATGTTTTAAAATTTCCTACCTCCAAATTTGGTGTACTTGTGACAAACACAGAACTCACCGAGTTACATGTGCATCCTACTTATTCATCACAACATACATCCTGATGTACATCCTGATTATAAAAGAAACAAACAAAGGTAAGGTGGCTTTTGGTTCAATGTCTAAACAGGAAAACCAAAAACGGCCACTCCACATTAACTACCTCTACCAATCAAGCATCACATTAGTTTTCCTGTAGATATGCATGTAAGATGCCCAACCTAAAGTATGGTAATAAAAGAAATAAAACCAGACTTTGTATGGAAACACATACAGCGTTCATGGAAGCCTGTCTGGTCCGTGAACACATTAGAAGAGGAGGAAGAGGAGTTAAAATTAGGTCGGGTACTTACCCAAATTTGACACAAAGTGATGGCGGGGGCTACAGGATCAGACACCTGAAAAAACAACACACACCTCATAAATAAAAACAAGTTTGTCACAAATAATAAATAATCATTTCAAGAAGAAAAGATCTGAAGAAATAAACTGAAATGGTCCAATTTTGAATCCATCCACATCGCCTTTCATGCAGCTGCTTACTTTAAAAAAGTTGGCATTAAAGTCTCTCTCTAACTCCTCAAGTTAAACACTAACTTTTGACTGCAGGGGATAAATTCAAAAATGATAATTGTGACTGAAATTTCTATTTCTGGTGTTGTGAATGTCCTACATTCTGTTTAGATGCAGGTAAGGGTGGGGGTGGAATGATTTTTGTCTCCAGGGCCCAAAGATGTGTATTTCTCTTGCTGAGGAATGCTTTTGTTCTGATAAATTGACAGTGTCAGTTTCCCACATTGCCACAGTGTGGCATATACTATAGGGAGCAGTAGTGGGAACACAGATGCTACATACGATTGGCGTCAGTCAATGTGACAGTTCTTGTTTTTTCTTTCCTTTTGAAGGAGGGGAGGGGGGCTATTTTTCTAAATCTGAACTTCCAAGTCGAGGAAGCAGGAAGGAATAGGAATTAATACACCTACACTCCCCTT
The DNA here is from genome assembly GCF_036321145.2 of Pelmatolapia mariae. Taxonomy (NCBI): domain Eukaryota; kingdom Metazoa; phylum Chordata; class Actinopteri; order Cichliformes; family Cichlidae; genus Pelmatolapia; species Pelmatolapia mariae. The sequence continues at coordinate 37,479,890 of NC_086246.1, read as the reverse complement.
TTCCCTTCAGAATGGCAAAAATCTCTTTGTACTCGCATCATAATTACTGGTGGGCGCCAGTTTGGGATCGTTATCCATGCCTCCTTCACACTTACTTTTTCTGTTTTTGCAAGTATTGTAGCGTGTTTTGAGAACAAGCAATTGACAACTAGGTCTTTTCTCAAACTCACTCCAGTTTCTGTACGCCGTCTTAATGTTAAGGAACGGGTATTGCTTGAAGTGGCGTTCCTTGTTCTAGCATATGCTTCCTATTTTGAGATCTTTTTTTTTTTTTTTTTTTGCAGCCGGGCGTGGATGGAAAGTAACCAGCAGACGAGGTGCTGAGGACGTTCCTCCAGGGAAATAATGTTGATGAACAAGCTCTATTTTGGAGTCTTTCCATGCAGTCTGACAATCTGAGTCTATTCAAAATGCAAACAAAAGTACTCGGTAATTTTATCCCCCAAAATGTTTTACTTTTCACTTTTAATTAGAAGTTTTACTGCTGAGCACCTTGGTATATATTTTATAAAAAACACCCCCCCCCCCCCCAACCCCAAACACACACACACACACACATTATCATCAACTAAACTTGCATGCTTTATATTTATTAAAACCTTCCTCCAGAAGGGAAAATAAACCAGACAAACTGCAACTACTTCATAATAATATGTAATAATATATGTGAAATAATGGATGTCTGCTGCATGTTTTAGTTCATATTTATGAAACTTTCCACATTAAAAAGAAGCTCACAGGGTAAAAAACATTATTTAACCAACTTTGTGTCTAGCAATGTATAAGTATTAGACATCAAGCAAGAGTGAAATATTTAATGGGATGTTAAAGAAAAACAAAAAAACTAATGCTGTGAGTACAATTTCATGAATTCTCAAGAAGGACATTTAAAAAAAAATTAAAATGAAAAAATTCCTTTAAAAAACAAAAACAAATCAAAAACCTGCTGACTGATTTTGCCAAATGTGAAAATATTCTACCAATCATCCAACCCCAGTCGCCAACAAAAAAGCAGACAATCTGTCATTTAAATATCAATCCACAAAATTGTGTTTTACAAAGGTATTTTCCAATATTTCCTTCGTGTACCTTGCCTTCTAATTTATCTGCTGAAGTACTGACGCACGTGTGAGCTAGCCTTCTGTCACCATGCCAGTACAAAGAAAGCAAAGAATTCATCTGTTGTTCTCGAATCTTTGAGCTGCATGCCGACAGAATGTTTCAGAGCTCGCCGCCCTGACCCATTTTCTTCTACAGATACCAAACAATGAAAAGTGGCCACTCTCTTATAACACCATCTTCAGCTTTTCTCCCCCAAGTATCACCATCAAGGCCACCTTTTTTACACACACACACACACACACACACACACACACACACACACACACACACACACACACACACACACACACACACACACACACACACACACACACACACACAAAATAACTACTGTGTTATCTGCACACACAATGTTGACTGAGAAAGTAACAGCTAACTTGGGACCTTATTAAGTGTTTAGAAAATATGCCTCACTTCCTGTTTGCTTGTCTTACCATCAACTTAAGTTGCGTGCCACTGCTTTGTGGTTTGGATTCTTTATTTATACCTTTACTTACCCAGGGTGGTTTAGCAAGTGCTAATATTATTTTTCTGCAGCTCGAAGCAACACACACACACACACACACACACACACACACACACACACACACAAAAAAAGCTTACAGGAGTGTGTGTGTAACACAAACAGACTTTTGAGGCCACATCCAGATTTCCTGAGGTAAAAAAATGAGAACCTGGACTAGCATTAGCGCCAACGTCTGACCAATGGCTGTGATGGCTTTCCTGAGTAGAAGAGGGCCTGAGACCTGGGCACTAAATTTGATTGATCTTTGAGTGTCTGAGTCCAGCACGTTCTGTGCTCAGACATCTGGGGAAATGTCCAGCTGAGCAGAAAATGTGATCTGGCCAGAAATCATGGAAAACACGGGATAGAGTTGCTCATGGGTGCGTGTGTGTGTTGCTGTCCGTTGCCAACCTTGGCCAACTCAGAGAATTTAAAGCAACGTTATAGTGAACGAGCTCTGTGCCTGTAAGGCAGCAGTAGGAAACAGCAGCTGTTCCAAATCTGTCCGAGAAGAAATTTTTTAAAACTACTCTCAAACTTTTACGGTTTCCCAAAGATTATATTCATGGTGGGGCTGGGAATGGGGGGTGGGGATATATATGTGTGCACACATTCTTAAATTAATTATTAAACCTATTTTATAGGATTTATTTCTTTAAATCTACTAAGTACTTTTTCATTTTATTTTAATTTTTAAAGCGTCTCTGTGGTGACCTACCTTGAAAACATAACACATGACAGGAAACACCAGGAGTAGTTTGTTTGGTGAAACTAGCTTTCAAAATAAAAGTGAGTCAATTCGTGATTGAATGGTTGAATTTCTCTCTCTCTCTCTCTCAAAAGGATTAATTGCTAATGTGTGTCCCCTTTTGTAAAGTTAGTTTTGATTTTTCTCTAAACTCTAGTTTTTCTCACACTTAGTTATATTCTTTCACCTGAGTACAATTATGTGTGGGAAAGACTGTTTTCCTAAAGTCTACATTAACAACGTGCACACAAGTCTCATGATATTCAAAAGTGAGGCTTTCAGGTCATGACTACTATACATGGTTATGAGCTAGAATAAGACCTAATTTGGTCTAATTTGGCAGCTTTCACCTATTTTGTGTCTAACACAGAGACAGTCTAACAGAAATGGTGTGCCAGTGCTGACAGAGATTTCACTCAGCTACACTGGAAGGAGCTCACCGTTAATCCTGAACAGATAACTTATCAAGCACATTTTTCTAATCTCAGGCATATATGACTCATATTTTTTCTTTTCCAAAATAACTGTTAGAACTGTAAGAAAACATCTGCTTTCAGACATCATCCTAATTTTAAAAAATAAATAACAAAACAAAGAAAAAATTAATGCTCACACAATTACGAAGCTCTAAAAGGAAAAGTAGAGTGATTGTGTGTGGCAGTTGTTTAATAAAAAGAAAAAACAAATAAAAAATAAATGAATAAAAGACAAAGATGACAAATCTAGATTTAAAAAAAAAGAGGAAAAACCACTCATGCGGCAAGTTCAGCCTTAATTAGACAACACTTCACTTTCATGAAAAGTAAAAAGAATACATGGTGTACATTATGGCACAAAGGCTTAGCTACCAATAACACATTTATATGGTGATATATTCTACAAATAAACACAGACAAGTGGAAAAAGATGGATTGAAGGAACAATTAAAAAAAACAACCTTTTTTGAACTACAACTCCCAGAATGCCTTGGAAGATGTAATTTGTGTCATTGTTCATTTGTTGTTCATTGTTCAATTTGTTTCATTAAAATGTGTCAACTAGCTTTTTTCAGTAGATCTTGTTTTCACTGTGAGAGTATATGAGACAACTATAACTGAACACCACCGATTCTAAAGTAAAAATAAAGGTTATGAAGTTAAAGGGACGACTTTTTTTAGATTTAAGTAGGCTTATATGTCAACAATGATAACCTTGGAAAGTTTACATCATACTAAATCTAAAAATATGTGCATTATTGAGATTTTAATGAGATATGACTAAGAAAAGAACTAAATTCTTTAAAGTAAAGTGCAGCAAAGAGGTGGGAAAGAAAATATCATGTTGTCCATGACCTCTGAAGTACACCGTGCGATGCTATATCGATCTCTGGCAAACTACAGCAACAGCTGCATGCACCTGTCACTGTTACCGCACATCACATCTCAACTCAATTTAGCACAATTACTACTTAGGCATGATGGGGGGCACAGGGACATTTGGGGAGTTAGAAACAGACAAGTGTTTGTATCTCCTGGGCCATGGTCCTCATCGGCAAGATGCGTGTAGATGCCAATAGGGGCACAAAGAGGCCCAGGTGGCAGCAGATTTGGTCCCTCGGGAGACCTGCACAGGAAAAGTGGTGGAGTCCCAAGGTGCCAAAAATAAACCGGGTTAGAAACCACCGTTAATGATTCTTCCGCAGGTTGAACTATGAGATTCTTTTATGATCTTTACTTCTTCCAGATCAATTTTGATTACCAGAGGTTGTCTTTCTGTCACTTTGGCTCAAACTAAACTAAACTGTGAGTGAGCTTGGGCTTTTAGGTTGGGGCAAAGATCCACCACTGTGAAGGAAAGGGGTGCACTTGGCTTTTTTGACAACATAAAAAGCAAAGGACTAACTGCAAGCTATGGAGAGGTGAGTGTTGAAGACCCAAATAGAGAGAATTGCAGTAGTCCAGCCTAGAGGTGATGAAGGCATCAATACGTTTTTCTAGGTCTTTAGTAGGAAGATAAGACTCCGCTTTGGCAATTTCATGTAACTGATAAAAACTGGTTTTCACAACTTTGGACATTTGCTTCTCCAATTTAAAAGAGCTATCTAAAAACACTCAGAGATTTCTTACAGTGTGGGAATGATGACAAGCAAGAGGACCAAAGGTATCAGTTAAGTTATCCAAAAGGGCATGAGTTCCAGAAACAATACAATTATGTGTTGACCGTTTTTTAACATCATGCACAGTTAAGCAGAGGCAGCACTGGGACAGAGACATCCAGTTTCAAGGGGAAGTAAATTTGGATGTCATCAGCGTAACAGTGAAAGGGAATGTTGTATTTCCTGAAAATAGATCCCAAAGGCAGCGTGTATAAAGATAACAGAGTTGGACCCAAAACAGACCCCTGTGGCAAAAATGGTGACTACTCCACTTTCAAAGATACTGGCAGCAGCCAGTAATACCTCTTTCTTTACTTTTTACTTAATTTTTTAGTGCTCTTGTACTTTCTGCCGTGACCAAATATTCCTCACGTGTGGGACTAATAAAGGTTTATCTTATCTTATAGAGGTTTATCTCCCAGCCACCTAAGTAGATGCACCTGTTGTATGCATTTCAAAATCTTATGTCGTCTTATTTGAGTTCTTACATTCACAAGATTTTCAGAAAACTTGGCCTTTGACCCTTTGACCTTGAGGTCGAGGTCACCAATATTCAAACTTGTCGAAGGTTTTTAGTAGATACAGCTATGGTATCAATTTGAAACTCCTACATCACTTCTTTCTTGAGTTATCACACTCACAAACTTGGGTGCCTGCCTGCTCAGCTGACAGGATGACGACAATATCCATCAGTCTTTTATGACTCAGGGGTAAAAACCATGACCATCTGTACATGAAATAAGAGTTTCATAATGGAACAAAAGTTTTACTTATTTTGGCTTCTTATTGTCATTTTTTTACAAGAACAAAATTATAATTCACATAAAACCACTTGGTATCGGTCAGCAGGTTGTGAAAGCGACCCACAAGGTGAAGGCCTACTGCAGGCACCCAGCTTCCAGTCCATATGTGCCATGTACTGCATGTCATTCCCGACTCTCTCCCCCCTGCTTACTTGTGTACTCCACTGTACTGTCACCTAGTACTACTCTGAACTCTCCTTCTTCAACTCTGCTGTAGTTTGAAAACCTCTTTGTTAGCTAGGCAGTAACAAAGCTGCACTAATAAATTAAAGAGACATGGGCAAAGAAATGTGCAATCTTTTTTTGATAGTGACTTAATAAAATGAGGCAATTTCACTCAATGCCACATCCATTATGATAACTTAGGTTGAAGTATTTTCCAAGGAAAAAAGACAATGAGCTAAATGCTAAAATTATCAAAGCCATTAACTGTTCAGATAGACCACTTTCCTATCAAACAGAACTGATCATCCAAGTACATTAGACCATTTACACAATTCTAAAGAGCCACAATCTGTCAAAGAAAAGTAATTTAGGTCCTGAAAAGCTCTTTTTTTCCCCCATCAGGTTACGACAGATGGAATTAAAAGAGTTTAAAAACACTGTACACGCATCACCTTTGTTCTAACCTTCAACTCCATGCTGCACTCTGGACCACTTTGCTGTTTTTAACGGGGTATGTGATGTTTGTGAATGCTCACGTTGCACAGCTGACCCAAACTTGTCACACAGATCTGCCAGATCTGAAGCTGGGTCCATTTCCTCTGTGGACACATGCTTTCTAAGTGCTCCTACAATGGACAACTTGATTGGGCCTTAATGTTTACAGCCCAAAAAGGTAGACCAAAGCAATGAAAAATACATATCCCTGTAAACACCTTGCCCTTTTTCCTGGGCTTTATGGTGTATTTATAACCACTTCTTTCCAGCACTAGAGCAAAGTGAAAGCCATGTTCAGATTAAATTAGCGCACGGCACCCTTTTCTGAACTAGGCACAGTTCAGGACCAGTGGGCTTGCACGAATAGGTCCGAGGGCAGACTCAAGTGCAGGGAAAATAACCTCGATAAGGAAACAAGTGGCTTCTTTGCTCTATACCTGACATGTTAACCGCTCGTGAGAGCTTCACGTGGACCAAAAAAATAAGACTACAGACTTCAGCTCCAGGTTTGAATTTGTAATTACACATTTTGTGGTATAATTACACAAAGGTTCACTGATAGAATTCAAAAATACAAACCTTTTGCTGGGTCCTTGAGGAGTAAACAAAATGTACCAGGAAAAATACAACGCGAGCTGTCTACAACAGATTACAGTCCCACTTCCTGTTTAACATTAACTGCATTTGTCATATTTGTGCGGACACACAATGTTCCTGTGCAATTACAGATTACTGCCAACATTATCAGACTAAACTCTTGTTTACAGCCTTTATGACTGTTTAACTGCTTATCCTTGTAACCCAGTCCGACTTTTGTTTAGTGAGCTTGTCGCTTCCTTTGATCTCGGCAATAAAGGTGCACAAATGAGGGGAGCTGCATCTGCAGCTCGGAGTTCCAGAAGTAAAAGTAAAACTCTTCTGGTGTGCGAGTGTGTTTTGAAACATCAATGGAGGTCAGCACATTGTCAAGAGTTGCCCTTCCACAACACTAGATGGTCCACTTCAGACTCCTCCTCACTGATGAAAACTGTCTCTTTGATTTAGGCGAGGGTGGGACAAACAACACCCACTTGCTCACTGCGAGTTAAACAGGTCTTTGCCTTCCTCTGCACGGACTATGTGCTACGGAGCTGGCAGGTTAAAGATTGTTTGTACTCATGTCAGTCTGCATCACTTGTAAATTCACATGTACACACTGTTCGTTCACACTCAGATTTTCTTTAAGGAAAATCTGAGTGTGGTCACACCTGTATATAAGTGCATCTTCAGGTACAGACACATTCAGACAGTTCCCCCTCTAAACTCCCAGAGTTTTCTGGAAAGTTCCACTCTGCTTTCGGGAATTTTCCACACCTGTCCACAGGTTGCCCCCACCAAGTTTTACCTAATCCCCCCACCTGCCTAGCCTGTTTAATATTGCCTTGCAGGGACCAGCCTTTCCCACCTTTCTGTTACCTGTATATGTTGTTTGCCTACTAACTGGTTTGTTCTCCTGATTATACCTGCATGTTTCAGACAGAAACCCTAGACGCTGAATATAATAACAATCATGCTGCATATGGAAAACTGCATCTCTGCACGTCCCTCCCTCCTGTTCCCTACTTGCCCCTACGAATCAGTCCCAAGTCCACCATCACAGACTCTCAGACCTTTACACGCGTCTCTGATAAATCTGTGAGGGCTCAGAGCTGTCCCAATGAGAAAATCTGTAGAGCTGGAGGGCTCTCTCACAGACCTTTTAAAACCAATATGTTCAATAAAACCACACGTAAATATACATAACACAAAAACACTAGATTTGCTTCATGCAAAGTAGAGCTTTTGCTTAGATCTGATGTTTTATGTCAAAGCAGTTCACACATTGAAATGTTGATTCACTGATTTGCTGTAAGGTGTGAGGCCTCAGTGACAAAGGGAAAAAATCTCACACCATTTGCTTTGGTTGCAGGTAGATTGCCACAATCGCCTGTATTTTACACTGAAGATACTGAAATGTCTGCAAAACACTCACTCACCACGGAGCAGCAGTGAAACATGAAAAATGTGACACAAACCACAAATGCAGAACATTCACCTTAAAAATAACAGTTATAACAAACACATTTCAAAAGGTGAAACTTCTACTTTGAAGGCAAATGACTTTTATTTCCTGTTTGTGTAACACTGTTCACTTTCGAACCACTAGCAGTTTGTAGTTTGTGAGTGTTTGCAAGCAAACAGAGTGACAGGTCTTCTATACTAACTACAGACAAGCATAGCAATGTGCTAAAGCAATCACAAGCAGGATTTCGGTGCTGCACCACATAACCCACCGTGACCAATGTTATGCACGCAATTACCAACAAACTCCAGCAACCAGTCGCCAAACAGCCACGGAAACACATTTTCCTCTGCAACTACTGGTTGCCAGGGGGATGCCAACTGCTCTCCAAGCCTGTGTGACTGATGCCTAAGTAAAAGTGTAAGGGATTAGACGAGACCTAAATAATGAGGGCTCTCAAAAACTTAAGTGGCGTTTACACACCAACACAGCTAGTTGGAGACACCATGGACAAGTAGTCTTTCCTGTTCACCTGAATGTCACATGTGTAGTTGGTGGGCTGTAATATGCAGTCTAAGTGGAGAGACTGTGGGGCCACAAAAAAGGCATGCATGCAGATGTCTGTTCAGAGCCACACTGAGCGAAGGGGATGATAGAGGAAACCAGAACACAGCTATTCCTGTTTATAGGTTACAAAAACATCTTCTTCAATGTTAGATCATAAAAGACTGGCTTATGAGTGACAGCCAGGATCAGTTTCTCCTCCAAAATCGTTGCCAGTATCGATATCATAAATCCCAGCCTTCTTATTTTTGATGAGTCAGTCAGAGAGAAGTGACAGTGATGAGTGCTGTGCTGATCCAAATATTTAGAGTAGCTGAGAGCACTGTGAGAATCACACACACACACAAAAAAAACAAAAAAAACACTGAAAGCATTTGTGTGTCATCGGCTTCAAAGGATTTGTAAATAAAAAGGAAAAATGCTGCCTGACCATACAACCGTGCGATGAGAGCCACAAGCAGCTAAATGATGTCAAAAACTGGCACAAAAGCAACCTGAGAAGCAAACAGTAAGGGCCAGACAGTGCTGGCTTTCAGTGATGGGACTTTTTAAAATAAGAGGGAAATTTTCATAATATATCAAAAAATGACTGAATGTTTGGGGGGGAAAAAAATTAGATGAGTCATCAAATGTTCTAGGTCAGCTTGTACTACACCTCCATGGTCCATCAAATTACAAACACTGGTGTCATATTCACTGTTTTTAAACCTTTGCGCTCTTAACCGCTCTGAAAGAAGTGGGAAGAGATTTTTCTGTGTCAACAGAGAAAACTGTTCAACCACACGAGACTAACGTTCCACAAAGGAGACAGAAAAAAAAAGTTTAGTCGTAAACAAATACTGATGTCTCATCATATTTATTAAAACCAAAACTTGAAAATAACCATTTTTCTTAGAGATAAACTCTAAATACTAGAAAAATGCCCAAGGCTTATTTCGCAACACTTTAATCATCAGCATCAGAAAAAAAGTTGCATTTACACAGACTAGAGCTCGAGGCCAACAAGTGCAATCCCTGAAAAGTGGCAAAACAAATTTAGGGCTTTGGTTAATATGGCTCTTTTTAATTTGATCCTTCTACAACAAATGAAAGTTGGGCCAGCAGAGGGTTTTAAGAGATTAGGGAATACTTCTAATGTACTGGATCTGTCTGATGATAACAAAAGTGACCTCAGACCTGACACAGAAGGCCCCCTTTCACCCTGAGCTTAAACCTATCAGGGAGCTTAAAACAACAACAAAGCCATATCACGTGAAAGCGCTGTGTGTGAGTGCCGAGGGAGGCTGCACGTTGTTACCAAACTCGCATTGCACGCAGCAGTATATAATGTAAAATGGGATAATCCATTAACCAAGCGGATTCTAGGCCAACTCACTAAGACCTAGAGCATACCCTTTGACCCCTCATGTATTATATCTGACATGTGAATAGTGCAAGTGAATGCAAATGTGGACCCACAGAGAAGCTTTCTCTTTATGTTATACGTGGAAGTCCCCTCCACCTCTTCCCAAATACTTGTAATAGCATTAAAGGTGCTTTAGAGTCTGAACCTTGTTGCATTACTGCTCTTATCTCTGCGGATAAATGCTTTCCATTTAGTTAAGCCATGGCATTTTATTTTTAAATGTATATGTTTGTTGCTATATCGTTTTTCAGAATCCAATAAAGTTCAATCAGTATTATTACTAGACAAAATAAAGAATTACCATTGAGGTGATTTTTAAATACACAGCAAAGGTCACTTTCTTGATGCTATTTCTTCATGAGGTTTTTTGATTTAACTATTGTTGGACTAGAACTTCAAAGTGAGCTTGTGAAATTGTTTAAACTAGTGCTGTCAGCGTTAATCTCATTAAAATGACGCTAACGCCATAACCGCATTAACGTGGCAAATCTCCGTTAGCGAGTTAACGCGGATCGCCCCGTGGGTTGGGTTGCACGGCGTCAACGCATTAGCGCGGTTAGCTCGTCAAAGCATTAATGCATTAGAGTCATTTTAACGAGATTCATTTTAACGAGATTAACCCTGACAGAACTAGTTTAAACAGTATTAAAATTGTCATATTCTACAATATCTCCAAAAATAAATAAATAAATTGAGGAAATTAAGGCCATTAAGTTTGGCTTTGAACGATTATGAAATTGGATACTAGGCAGCATTTTATTTCTAGCTAGGGAGTTTATCGTTGTCTTTCTCTTTGGTTTTACAGAACTTATGAGACTTTATTCTCTGCTGATTTCAATGTTAATTATTTTACAGTAAATAAATGTCATTGTTTGTTATATCTGAAGGTGCTTCAGCTGGGTTTTTTTCTCTGGGATGTGTTTGTTTGGATCCATATCATGCATAGATCTTCAGCACATGTTCCCATGGATGTCAGGTAAAGGTCATCTCAACAGTTGACAACCAGTCATCTATTCACTCAGATGCTTTTAAGCTCTTTTACAAATTTCTCACATTTATTCTTGAAAACAATAATAAACAATTACATCTGTAAAACTTCTATGATTCTGCTAGGACAACAACACTCATTACGGGTTTGTCTAGCTTCAGCAGAGACTCACATTTCCAATCTGTCAAAGCTGTGCTGTCAAAGCAAACATCCTTTTCAGCTGATAGAGCTTTGTTTGCTTCAAACAAACACCTCATATCTGTTGCAAATAGGGGAAAACCCTGTTTGCAACAGATATGGCCTGAAATCTAAGTACATCAGTTCCTGAAAAGAGGCTACCACGTTAACACGAATAAGCCCCAAATCACGAGTCGAAATCAGAAGATATATTTGCTTAATCCCAAAACATTACATACAAGTACCACAAAATGGCCTTGAGGGTAACGAATAACCTGTCACGCCTCCGTTTTGCATACACAGCCTGCTTCTCGCAGATACAGAAAACTGAAGTCATGATGTACTGGTGCATCGGGGACGAATGCGAGGTTACGTGAAGACTCAGTCCCAGGTGTAAGCCGGTGGAGTGGAGACAGTGGCTTCCAGTCAGGATAATGATTTGGGTCAGTAGGTAACTACGTTCCTGGACCACGGGGGACTTGTTGCCAATTAATCCTGCCAATGAGCCAAGTGGGCACGGGAGACTGATAAATGCAGCTCTTTCAAGGAGTGATGGGGTAAAACTTCAACTGCTGACACCACAGTCAGAGTTAAAATGACACAGTAAGATTAGGAATTGTACCGAGCCTGACGTAATGGAAAACCACAACTCTTCCCAGTCAATTAAGCATTGTAAGCACTGCCTTAACTTCTCAAACACTGGCAGAGAGCACTGAAATCCACTCCAAACACAAAACCCTGAAACATCAGGTTTTACCAACCACTTCCTCTCATGCCTACAGTTCCTCCTCAACTTTAAATCAACCTCAAGAGAGAGGTTTATGCTATGGTATTTCCCCCAGTCTCATTGACTTTATGAGAACAAGGGCAACTTCTGGGCAACAACAGACTTTTACACACACACACACAAAAAATGTTCCAAAATGTATGAGTCTGAATCCGGTTAAAGAAGTTTCAGGTCATTTACAGTGCTAATAATAAGCGTTTCAAATCGCTTGGTTTCACAGCATACAAAGGTAAAATCTGAATTCTTCATCCTGTCATCATTCCAATCTGTTTTATGTTTTGGAGTTGAAATGTTCTGGCACCTCATTAACAGCCCCGCGTTTTGCCAACTGCATGCTTCAGTAATTTGATGGTCTTTAGAGGCCAGCATCTGTCACTGCGTGCCAAGCAAGTGTAAAGTGTCCCATTAGCCTCGAGCTTCTGTCTAATCTGAGATTAATCATTTAGTGGCATCTGATCCTAAATGATTGGGGCACCTCTCGTCCTTTACTGTGTGAAATATTTACTGTTATGACAATGGCTCCTCTCCACGAAAATCTAATCGGGACTTCTCACCTCAACTTGCTCAGAAACAAAAACTTGTTCTGTTGCGCTGCAATGTGCAGAAATTCTCCCACATTTTATGAATATTTTCTGAGCTGCAGGCCCTTGAAGTACACGAGGAGGGGGCAGGGGGTTAAGATTTAACGCTCTTTAATTCATGTCATTCCTTCCAGCACGTTTTGAGCCTTCATCACCCCCTTTGGGAATCAAGATGAATCATATGAGTATCATGACCATCACTTATATATGTGAATAAGATTAATGACATCTGTCTATTATATAGGCACCAGTGTTTTTATGTTCCATTTTACCACCCTAAGCTACATTTGCTTAAAGTCTTATTATAAGACTAATAGAAACAGTTTTAATACAAAAGGAATCATGGCTAGAAAAAGAGTCTTGGGTAAAAAGATTTTTTTATAAAGGAGACCTTTCAAAAGTGAAGGCCTTGATGCCTTGAAGTTTTCTCTAGTGAATTATCCGAAATCAGATCAAAGATCCAGGTTACCAGTGGCTGTTTCTGTTTCTCTACGTCACAGACATTAAACCGTTGCAGTTTATTCAAACTATGACATATTTCATCATCCTGATGCTCAGAGCTGGTTATAGAAAAAAACTGTTCTGATCAAAAACAGATCTTAGCTTTAGATTGTGACACTTGGAGTGGGTGTAAAATTGATCTGGTTGCAGATTTAAACGGAGCGTAAATGTATTTTTCATCCCTGAAAATTTCGCATGGATATCTCCTGTACTTGTGAAGTTATGAGGCTCAGACGTGCCAGAAAAAATACGAATTAAAGGCTGATGCTGACATTTGAAACTGGACTCAAGAAAACATTTTAGGCAAGAGGAACTTCCGTGGGAACCCTTTCAGGAACTTCATAGTTTGATAAAAAAAATTGTTTTGTTTTTTTGTAACTGTGGTTCATGCCTCCAAAAAAAGTCCCTGCTCCTCAGCGAGTCCCTTCTGTGTTCCAGAAACTGATAAAGTATAAACTAGTAGGAAAAATCAATAGAACAAAAGATGGGAATTTCAAAAACAAAGGGCAGCAAGAGCACGAGAGGGAGTAATCTGACAATGTTTTGTTCTACTCAAGCAGAAAGCAGTGCCTTTAAAAAAAAAATTAAAAACCTAAGTAGTTTCAATAAATCATTTTAGAGATGGGCCTCCCTTCTTTCCTTTCAGCTCGCCCTGATGGGTCAAATTTTGGAGTTTTCGGTATTTATAAGCCCTAAATTGCTTCTCTTTTTTCCTTTTTCTTCTCTTTCAAATGTTTTTTTGTAAATGATCAATTAAAAGTACCAAAATATATTCAGCTTCTTTTTTATGTTAATATTTACCTCTGGAAAAGGAAAATCCTGTCAAAGATGGCAGTTGGCCCAACATAGAACTGATGATATTTCTGAGTCAACCTGGATCAGTATGAAGAGATTTTAGGATAGAATCGTTTGGACTCGTTTAAGTTGGAATAAATATCCGATTTAAATAAGGACACATCATGGTTATGTTCTAAATATCAAGCTAATCTGGATCCAGTTTTCCTCCTGCATGGTGTGCAGTGAATTTTCAGTTTAGGTAGAGGTATGTACACACTGACCGCTCTTGTTCTAAATTTATAGGCAAACTAAATCTAACAAATTGAGGAAAAATCCAAACTAGAACACAATTCATGGCCACAGGCCTCGGGAGCCGAGAGTTCACTGGCAGCGTACGGAGGGAAAGTCTGAGCTCTACAACAACGAAACACAGTAAATTTAAGCAAAAGTTGGAGACTCGATTATTATGAAATATGTCGGCGTATGCCTGGCCCAGACAAGTCAACACAAATCCGACAACCTGCCAAACACGAAGGTGGATCACAACATTAAGCGCAGGGTGCGGGCCTCTTTTTGCAATGGGAACGCAGGCAATCAATGCAGGCAAAGTGTTGAGGAAAACCTACTTCAAAGTGCCGAAGACCTTAAACTGAGGTGATGATTGGTGTTCAAACATGATAAAGGCCACCAGCATGCTGCCAAATCAACAATAAAATGAGGGGCGCGGCCAAAGCTTTGAGTTGTCCTGAAAAATAATGCATCTGAGATTGTTTATTGACTCTATCCAGCATGAGTGTGAGAGAAAGAAAATTCAGCCTCAGCTGCGAGGAAAACCCCTAAATCAAGATGCCCAGCCACATTCTGACATATGAATAAAGATTTGCGTATTTTGATTTTCCTCAAAAAGCACACATTCCAAAGCTTGACTAATTCCTGAATATGTCACGTCCATCATCGCTGATGCCACAGGAGAAAACAGGAGCCGCACCAAACATGTGTGAGTTTGATCTGCACTCTGAAGGTCTAAGCAGCACAGGAAAATGGCTGTACAGAAAACATCATTAGTTACAGAGTAAACAGGAGTTCAACAGAAAAACAGAAAGCAATCAAACCCTAAAGTGATTCTCCTTAATAGGAAAGATAATCTCCTCCACTTTAGCTTGATTCTCCTCAGCTCAGCTGGTTCCTCAGTGTAATTGCTCCTGTTAATCATGCCTTAATTTGTTGACGAGATTCATTTGGAAGACTTGACTTTAGAGAAAGAGAAAAAAACTACTTGAAATTAAGGATACGCAAAGAAGAGCGAGACCAGATTAAGTCATTTTAAGAGTATTAGAGATGCCCCTAAAGACTGATGTAACACCGTGATCGACGCGTGTCACTGCTTATTAAACCAGCAAAACTGATCAGCCATCTCATTCTTCTTAATAGGAATACTGAAGAAACTTCTGTTTGTCCCTCTTTACAGTACTTTAAACTCTTTTGATGTTTACGTTTTTTTAAAAAAAGAGTTAAAAATCCAACAAAACACATTACCCATGTAAGAGTTTTAGCTTGTTTATAATAAAAACATCATTAAAATCCCTAACGCTCACTCCCTGCTGGCTCACAATCCAATAAAACCCAGGGCTGAAGCTCAATATTTATTTAAGATAATTATAAATCTGGTTGAGGTTTTTTCTGCTTAAATTTTAGAGCTTCCCTCAAGGAGGTTTCGTCCTTTTCCCAAAGGAAAATCAAGGGAAAAAATACATTTTTATTGGTTAAATAGTCAGAAATTCCACTAAAATATATAAACTTTTGCTTAGCAAGATAACACAGACTTAAAATTTTCTTAAATTTCTTAAAAAAGACCCTGATTAGGGAGTCATTTTCCTATAAATACCACCTAAGCTGGGGCTTTTGATTCTCCTTTCATAAGGTTCCTGCAATAGAAGCGCATTTGAGGTTTAAGCCAACCAGTCTGCTTTTCAGTTACTTAAAATCTCAAGTTAACAATTATCAGAATTATTACATTAGAAAATAATTGGATTCTCACTGTATGTATAATGCTTGCCATCACTGAGCAGCCCTACTAAATATCTGTCACCAGATATCTCAGGACACCCTAAAAGGTCACGTGTCTGACCCCCATGGCTCAGAGAAGTTTTTCCCACAAAGGCGGAAGCTACTTAACATTAAACGGTGCAAATAATCATTTAAAAACATATTTTCAGTGGCATGTAATAAAACACAAATTAAAAGGAAACATTTACGCAGGCAGTTTATCTCTCAGGTTAAAAGGCTTACAGAGTCCCAGTGTAATTTAGAGATAGAAGTAATTAGATAATCAGACCACACCATCACTAAAATCAGCAGCATGAGCCCTCGCAGCAAAGTAAAATCATTTACCTCTTACTCGACTTGTGAAGTGGAAAAAAACTGCCAGGCAGCTGCCATTAAGTGTTTGAAGTGTGAAAGTAAGAGCCAGGAGGGAGGTCAGACCTGTTAAGGTGTAGCTATCAGTAAGAGTGGCTGTTTGCAAAACCAGAATTCTTCAATGACCTGAGCTGCCCCTCACTCACTCACACTCAACCACAGGACAGCTACAGGAAAACATACTGGGCTATTTAAAAAGTTCTGCCCCAAAAATGTGTGTTCGGTTTGGTCAGACATAACACTTTTTTTTTTTTTTTTTTTTTTTGCATTTTTCACCTTCATCTCTAACTTTCTGGCATAACTGAGACATCTGCGTACAAAGTCAGTCTTGCAGTAAGAAAAATGTGTCACCGCAGCGCTGCGCTCATCTGAACTTTTTAAACATTTTCCGAAAATATCTGGTGAGCCAGAGAAACAATCCAAATCGATCCCCTCACCTTTTCATATTATGATAATAATGATAAAGGTTTCCCAAAAGCAGCCGCATTATATGCAAAAAAATACGTGTGAAACAGCTACTTAAGCTCCTTTTAAGTGATTATATTATAAATGAAGCACATAATGATACTCACAGTTTCTCTTTAGATCACTGAGGCACACAAACTGCTAGCTTCACTAAATGGCAGTGACTTGGAAGACTCCTCTCACCCCCAGAAAGCCTTGTGCAGCTGAAATGACTCACATCCCCTCATCCAACCTCTGTCAACCATCATGAGGAGGTAAACACTTCCAAATATGGAGAAAATATGAAGACGGTATTGGAGGGCAATATCAGTTTGGTTTGCTTTTAGCTTGGAATGCCATACTCTGTGAGCCAGAGTCACTCCACGGAGCCAGTTCTGCGGTGCATACCTTTCACTTGGAATAATAATGATGATTGTAGAGACTTTTCACATTGTTTTGGGTTGAGTCTGACCTAAGATGGGTGACAGTGTGAGTTTGCTCTTATATTTAAGAGAATATAGTTTAAAAAAGGAAAGAAAAAAAAGAAAAAATGAGCGGCCTTAAAAGTACAGGAATGTCCAAGAAATGCAAAATAAAGTGAATATCAATATAATTCACTCCCTATTAACCAGGAAAGCAGGGCCAGATTAGCAGGTAAAAACAGCCCACGTGCTGTGAGGAGCGGTCTTGTCGCACAGATTGTCTTCAAGTGATTAAGAGGGTGTAATTAAAGTCTGATTACGCCCCACGAGTGCCATAGGTCAGCCACTAAACAGCCGGTAGGAGAGAACATTACAACGCCCTGCATGGACTGGAAGTGTATTGAGGAGCAACTTGGCTTGAGAGTGCTCATTTCCTGAAACAGCTCAGCCCACTTCATTCAAATCCCACAGGAGAAGACCATTCACTGACACTTCAAGATACAGTCATTTTCTGTTTTAGTTCCCTCATTTCTAATGCGGGGGATCGTTTTCTGTAACAAACTTGATAGAAATCTGACTCAAAGTCAGTCTGAACAGTTAAATGAGAAGTCAAAGCTTTCCCCCTGACTCTAATGCCACATATGTAAATAATGTGCACCTGAGACGTCTGTGATATGAAGGGTCTACAGGGTTAAAGTAAAGCTCTGCCCTTCTTTTGGCATTTGCATTACTTTTATAGGAAGCTGAACTCCAAGTGCATGTTTGGAAGGATATTAGAAGAGACTGCTAAATGGGGCCTCACGAGAAGGCAGCTGCAATGTAAACACAGAAGAGCCTTAAAAACTTCACGACTCATTTTTGGAAAGACGTAAAGGCGCTTATAAGCCAGTCTGATGCAACTTCAGTCTTTGCACAGAGTCTGAGAGCATCAGGTGGCAGCACGGAGGCGCACCCAAGCTTTCCAAAACAAATCTTTAAGTAATACTTGATGATAAATCTCAAAGCAAAAATCAGCTGCCTGTCTAGTGAGTGGCCCTCCTGGACTTTAGATGGTAATCCCCATTCTGCTTTGCAGCCTTGTGAGATTGACACGTTGGAACTCCACCTGACACAGGTGTTGGTTACAATGACCCTGCAATTCACAGAGGACAGAGAAGACTCCTACAGCCAGCATTCAGCCACGACAGTCCGATTTTTTCTTGATTTTGGCTTCTAATGATTATGCAAACAAAACAATCACTTTTTTTACATTCATTTTGATTATGAAATTCACCACTTTCCTTTACTGAGGTGTGTTTTCCACCCACATAAAACACCCAAAGTCGCTTGCTGTTTAGTTCAGCTCAATCCAAGACAATTATATGACACGCTTCAGTCAATAAGATCTATCCGAAGGAAGAAAAGTTCACAAGGCCGCCTGCAGCTGTCACTGGTTTGAAGAAGTTCATCAGCTCTCTGTGCTTGTGTACAGGTCCATTAGACACCTCAGACCACTGCCACTTGGGGGTTTTTTTCCCCATCTGAACCCACAGACATCACATGGAAGACTGGCTGGAACCAGTGGTTTACCTTGTAAGATATGCTTTATGGTCAAAATTATTCCCCAAGTCTGTGCTGGATGAACCTAATGAACCTAAAGGTGTGTCCACCATATCTGCTATCGTCTTGTTCTCAAGTTATCACAATATACAAGATTTTCAGAAAGCTTACCCTGACCTCGAGGTCGAGGTCTCTGAGATTTTTGGTAGATGCATCTATGGTATCAATTTGAAGCTCCTACATCATTTTCCAGTTATCGGAATCACAAGAGTTTTAGAAAATTTGATCTCTGTCCTCTAACCTTTGTCCTTAATACTGAGGTCTTGGAGAATCAAACTCATCTGAGATTTTTAGTAGATATCATACCATAGCATCTTCATTTAAAAAGCTCTTTAAAACACCCATAGCTGACACAAAGTGCTGTAAATTGGAACTAATGATAAATAATAGGAATCATTTAAAACAGATATGCCTGTGATATCAGTTTGAACCTCCTACATTGCTTTATTCTCCAGTTATCACAAACTTAGGTGTCCACGCTGCCTGCCTGTACGCTCACCCAACGAAAAACAACATCAGTCTTTTAAGGCTGAGGGGTAAAAACTTTCTGGACTGAAAGAAATCAACTGCCTGGTAGGTTGAAGCATGAGACAGGAATTGCCAGAGCCAGCTGGTTAGCAGGAACTGAACTTTCAACATAACATAAGGGTGAGTAAATTATTGGTGGCATCACCCTACCAAAGTAATGCGTATCAAAACATATTTGGGCGACTGCTGAAACATAACGGTGGCCTGCTAGGGTAAAGTCTGCGTGGGAAACACTGAACTTATTCAGACTGGATTCAATCTTCTGCCTATGAAACAGTGTGAGGGGAAAAAATGAAGCCATTTGGTCTCCTTTATCACTGACAGACTCACAATCAAGCAAGGTAATAGTAGGGTCAGAGGTCAAATTTCACATAATGTTTAGATGCAAACTATGATGACGTATTTAGAATTTCTATATATCAGTACGTGTTGCCAAAACAAGCAAAACAGGACAATTTTTAAGCATACTTTTAATGATAAAAGACTTTTTCTGAAAATTTGACCTTATTTGAACTGCAAAAGTGCAAAAAAAACATGACATTTAGATTTCCTATACACCATACCCAATATGACTTTATTCTATCAATACAAACAATGGCAGTAAGAAATATCGTTTTAAATAACATTACTATTACTTTGACCTTTAGATCATTTACCTTGAAGGAAAGGTAAGAGGTCAAATGTGACATGATATTTTAAGTCATTTATATTGTACTTGATACCACAAATGTCCATTTCCAACTAGGGCTGGGCGATATGGCCTAAAATTCATATCGCGATATAATTTGAAGCATGTGCGATAACGATATATATCACGATATATTCTTTTCTTCTGTATAACGTATTTTCCACACTATAAAGCACACTTAAAATCCTTTAATTTTCTCAAAAATCGAGAGTGTGCCTTATGTATGAATTCTGGTTGTGCTCACTGACCTTGAACCGATTTTGGCGTATAGAAATCTGTTAAAAAATGTTTTAGTACAACTTTGGTAAGCCTGCTGATGGACTGCTTGATGGAATGTCAGAGCATTACGGCTGCCGTAGTGAGGAGTAATCTGGGTCCAAAACTCCGTCCCCTTCAGGTCCCAAAGTCAAACGAACACAGAGAGTTAAAAACAGTCTAAATTCTTTCATCTTGAATTCAATCATCAGCGTTGCTGCTTTATCGGATGTAACAATTAAGTTTAACATCCATGCATCCATGAAAACAGAATTTATTAAATTTAACGGAGTTAGAAGTTAACAGGAAGTTAGCTCGCTAGTTTATACCTAAACATTTCATACCATGTTCTGACAGAGATTTTTGAAACTAATTAAAACGTACAGCTCTGCTATTACTTCCAACATAAGTGAAGACAGAAAACTAAACAGCAGTGGCGTTTGCAGGGTTACCGAAGTTGGACTACCTGGTATATAATGTTGTGCTACGTGATTGCTAGCGACACAGCTATGTTAGCATAACACTAGCACAGTGAAGCTGGAGGATGAACGTCAACTTTTTTTCCACTCGATAAAAGTTAACGTGAGGGATTCTGGTGGTCAGGGACAAATGCAATTGCATAGCAGGATGGTATACACGGGCCAAACTTCAGTCAAGAGAACATAATTTACTGATGATAATGGTTGGAGCCGCTGTGATACTTTACCAAAACAGGCGCAGCTTGATGACATCATCAACATGCGCTATCGCGATATCGCGATATAGTCAAAATCTCTATCGTTGGCCAAATCTATATCGTTTCTATCGTATATCGTTTATATCGCCCACCCCTATTTCCAACCAATAAATCATTAAGTTAACCTTGACGACCTTTGGTGGATGCAAGTCTTGATGGATTATTAACATGACCCCACTCTACACCCTCACAAAGTTAATAATATTTCATTCAAAACTTTTTGAGCTATTGTGTTTAAAGATATAGAAACGCTACCAAAAACATAGCCTCCTTTGTGGAGGTAATTAAGATGATTCCAAGCATTCTTTTTTATTCGTAATGCCTACATTACCCACAATGCACATCCACTACCAAAACAAGTTGGAGATTGCGATGTATTATGAAAGTGGTGGCTAATATGTTACGTTTTTTCTTGCATTTGCACGACTCACTTGTCTCCACACTAAGGCTTGCTGATAAGTGACATTACACCTGATGTACAAAAGCTCATGAAGATAATAGAGCAATAACAAGTTCATAGGAATCCTCATTGAAAGGAACACAATGATTAACAAGTAACTCCTTGTACTGTTTAACACTGAGCCCATCATAAAAGCTTCATTGTGGGCATGCTGCTGTTATGGTAGAACATGAAGTTCAGGCCCAGAACTAAGTCCCTACGTTTCTACAGTGTGGAAATTAGTACTCTTAAGCTTCCAACCAAGCTCTAGAACCACGTGACAGAAAACACAGCAACATGTAAAAAGGTAAAACTCAGCAAAGCAAAAAAGCTCTCTTACCTTTTCTCCACTTTGACGTTGCTGTAGTGTTTCTGGAAGACGATGAAAGCCGTATGTTGAAGTCTGTTGACATCGAGAAATAAAAAAAAACTCAGTGTTACTCAAATGGATTACACAACTTTAATTGTGCTATGCAGGACCCACACTGGCATGGTAAGTAGGTCCTGTCATCTCACAGACACTTTTTTTCCATGACTGTGCTGTTCATCAGCAGAAAGATGAACCTTGGGCAGGCTTCCTATAAATCGTGCATGAACCTAAGCGCTGGTTGTCCATTTAAATTTGAGTCTGTCAGGCACCTGTCACCCCTCTGGGAGCAATACTTCATAGCAAAGATGTAGAGCGGGAACAACAATGCTGACAAGTGACACCGCAGAAAATATTTCACCACAGCACAACAATTATTTAGCAGAGAGAACTAACAGACTAAAATTCAATATAAATGCATTCCTGACAGGTGAAGGACCAATTTGTTTGCACTGGCCATCATGTGTTCAAGTCAAAGCATCTCATTACTTTGTAGGGATTAGACGCCAAATTTAAGACACTACATACTCCAACAGGCAGGCTCAATGAGCCTGGCTGATCTGACTTCCATCTGATGGTACCAAACCAGTAAAAATGTTGAATGTCCAATTTATCCAGCCAAAATTGGAACAAAACTAAAAAAAGGCTAAAACCTGATTCAGAATTGAAAGATAAAAGGGTGAAAAAATTGTGATAATATTTTAGAGCTTCCAAAACAGTCATACTGCGAGGCTTAAAATTAAAATCATCTTGCAACCAAAGACAGGCTGTGACAAATTTTTTTAAGCTTCAAAAACTATTAACTAGCCAACAGGAATGAAGATTGTAATAATGGAATAATTAACATGGTAACTTATTTATATACTAATTCTTATTCATGGTAACTGTACATAGATTTTCTACTGCTTATCCAGGTTGAGGTCACATGGGCAAAAATATGTATGCTACAAACACATTTACGAGGGCTAATTTCTGTATTGCTGTATTTTAGACTGGTTTTGGTCCATTTACCAGTGACTATTCTGCATGTCAAATTACGCAAACCATATCATGCTTTTTATCAGATGGGTTACTTAAACTATATTATCTACTGATAATGTCAGCTTATTACTTGTAACTGTGAAAGAGTTACTGACAAACAAGATCTGCATGGTGCACTGGTGAGGCATCACAGACGTATTTAGAAAGTTAAAACAGCACAGAGATCTGATCCATCACATTTATCAAATCTTTTAAATCTGGAGGTCATGTCATCGTATGATAACTCAAAATGTCTCTGTAGGTACTTTTAATATATACAGTATTTGGCTTTTGATATGCATTTGTGTATGTATGATATGCAAGTGCTCCAGAGCAAAAGTTTTCCAGGGTTTTCTGAAGGTCTTCAATGTTTTTTTGTTTTACTAATTTTCAGTCCAGTCTTCGTAGCTGACCTTTTTCAGATGAATAATTTTTTTGGTTGTTTGTTTATTAAGCTACTTAACATTGATCTATGAATCATTCAAGGATAAGAAAGGCACCAAACTAAATGGATGGACTGCTGTTGGGTCTATACATAAAAGCAAAGAACCACTTTTAATTAGTATTTTTGGGGACTTTGTTACTGGAAGCCTGTGGCAAAAAACACACCATTTGTTCCCATTTCTTTTGCAGAATCCATGAAAAATGTCAAAGAGTTGGCATTTTTCATACAGTTGGTATAGAATTGGATGGAAATAAAATTGTATTTTTGCACCAACAAGGTGATTCTTAAATAGCAATTAGCTTAAATCTTGGCATATCTTGGAATGGGGTGCAGCTATCTATAAAACACGGTAGAGGCTCTGTCATGTTTTGGGGCTCCATTTCAGCCAGTGATGTTGTACGTGTCACAGAAAAGTAAAGTTTTGATCCACACTTTTCAAAGATTGGTAACAGCTAAATTTTTTAGCATTACTATGATCCAAAACACACTGCCAATGCAATAAAAGCACACCTGAATAGAAAAACACACAGTGGAACAGTCATGGACTGGCTTCCCTAGAGCCTCGACCTCAACATTATTGAAACAGTGTGGGAGGCAGAAACATCCATCTACGAAGCCTGGAGAACTATTCCTGAATACTACTGAAAGAAACAACAGAAAAGCTTTCCTAAAAGCGTTCAGGCTGTGTTGAAGAATAAAGGTGGTCACACCAAATACTCACTTTCAAGCTTGTTGGAACTGTAAAAACTCTGTTTTTGACCTATTTACTGTATTCCCGTGCATGTTTTCACATCTTTTAATAAATCTGTTTCCTAGAAAAAGAAAACAAAACTATCAGTGGTGATTTTTGTCAGAAGAACTGCATCCCATCAAAAAAGCTCATCTCTTCATTCTGATATATGAGCAGTTTAAACAACACCTGTTTACAATAAAACCTTCAAATAGTTTCATTGCTTTAAAAAAAGTCCTCAATAATGTATACGAATCTAAAGCTGTGAAGCAGCAAATTCAAATAACCAGAGTGACCCAATTGAACTTGAGATTTTCTACAACTTTCCAAAGATGTCATTACATTAAACAGCAAACTGATGACTTGCGTCTCCATGAGATATAAAAATTCTACCTTTATGCTACTTTTTGTTTAAATTTTATGCTGAATGGACATTAGTTATATACCATAGACTGCATTATCAGTAGTAGCATTGTCTGGGTTCAAGTGTGTATTTCTATGTGAAATCAACACTCATAAAATTCATCAAACAGACACTGCAAGTACTTACAAAATAAAAATCCCCCTGAAATGGTTTTGGCTTTGAAGGAGCCCTGCAGCTGTAGGGGACGACCCCGAATTATCCTACAGGACTCTTTTGGATTAAATAAGAGTCAGATAGAAGTATTGGGAAAACCAGCCTACATGTCACACCTCAAGCTGAGAGAACAGCAGAAGTCTTAAACAGGCACAGACATGTTATGCTATGCTGTGTAGGTTGCATCATGGGGCTGGTGGGGAACTGTGTTGTTATCGGTCCCAGACGATCTTTGGTGTTCATTTAACATATTTGCATTAATTTTATTGCTTTTTGTGCAATGACAATAAACCCATTCGTCATCCTTTAAGGAGGTTTCTTATAGAAGTTTCTTATAGGCCCAACTTTAAATGATGAGTTTTGAGTTGATTAAGATCTGAATGCAGATTCAGAAATTTATGGAGTATGAAAAACTGGGAGATGGTGTCTTCAGCCACTCAAGAAAACATCACTAGCCCATTCAGATCCAAATGTCCTTCAGGATCTAGGGATGGGAATCAGGAATCTAGTAGTTCAGTTCCTTGGAATTGTTAGTCTAGCTGCCTGTTGATGCTCAGTGGTTCCAGTTGCACTTGCAATCCAATGATTTCAGTTCACAGGGCGTGGAGGAAATAGCAGCGCAGTCTACAACGTTGATATGGACATAACTTTTTTTTTACTGCACAAAAGGACAAAATGCATGATAGTAAAGTGGAAACTGAATAAAGGACAGAAACAGCTGCATTAAGCTGCTAACACAACTTCGGCTTTTTGCACAGACATCATGCTAATGCTAAGCTAGCCAGAGAACATACTAACGCTAGGCTAGCCAGACACCAATGCTAACACTAAGCTAGCCAAGAACCCAAAGTGAAAGCTGTCTTTGGACTGTGGAAGGAAGCCAGAGTACCGAGAGATGACCCACACAGACACACGGAGAACATCCAAACTCCACACAGAAAGGCTCTGGCCTGATGGTGGATTCGAACCCAGGATCAGCTTGCCAAAGCTAACCGCCATTCATAACAACACTAATTGTAATTAACTATCTTCAGCCTTAGAAGAGCCTTGGTTTATCATAGTTTATAGAGGTAGTGTTTTCTAAAAGCGGTGCTGTATGAGTATGAAAAACTGCTGCTGTTTCTTTCAGAGAAGGACATTCTCATTAAAATATGCCAAGAAACACAAACAGTGGAATAACTTGACTAAAACTACCAGGGGGGGCCAAGGCTCAAAGGCAGCAGAGCCACTCATCTTTTAAGTTTAACATCATCAACGCTGTCAAACGAGTTCTTTTTAGCCAGAGATTTTAAAGACAGTTCCGTTTAATGTTGCCTGAGTAGAAAATGTGTCGGAGCGACGCAGATGTATTCAGTTTGATGACAGCTCTCCCAAGGGACCTTGGTGTTATTGATTTGAAATTCACATCCAAGTCAAAGTTTGAATTCAGTCTTTTAAAGAAGAAAGTGAGATTTATTTTTTATTCCAAGGCAGAACAATACCTACAGCCTGGACCAAGATTCTTGTTTCACTCACAAAGAGGAAGATGATGTCAGATCCATTTAGGTATAAAAGGGTTCAGTTTAGTCAACTTTCTGAGGAAATCTTGAAGCAAAATACAGAGGTATTGCCTCAGTACTGGTTACGTCAACAGACCAAACATTTTTAAACATATCTGCAAGGGAAAAGTCCATGTCTCTGGCCACTATTTGCACAAGCACTCCTCTCTGGTTTACAGCCTGGCTTGTTGTACACTACGGATGTGCATGACTTATTATCTGACAACTGAATGTTGCTGCCCTGTCCAGTCACCGATACAAATATTAGTCGGATAAACTAATTCTTCACATTTTATTGATGTACAACACCAGTTAACAACCGTTTTGGAGATGTTGCGTCACCTGTGACTATCCGAGTCTGAAACGCTTTCAAAAGGCTGTTAAACACACAATGTAAAAAGCAGAGACCCATACATTTACCATGAAACAATCTTACATGCACTGCATCTGCATTTTAAAACCATCATCCTGTCAAACCACACAGCAGAATTATAGAGACACAGATGTGGGACTTAGCCCTTAAAGTTCCACTTTGTTGGTTTTTATGCACTGCAAAACTTCAATCTAGAAGGAATTTATGTGGGAATGCAAAGCAGATTTATTCATCCATTTTGTCCAGGTCATAACAGGAGTATATATCCCACCCAAAGATGATCTCAAAACAGATATCCAGCTGGAATGACAGGCAACAGTTTTAACTGGTGCTGCAACAGAAGATAGGAATACAGGACTATAGAGAGGCCATCACACATGATCATAAAATGCTTTCATTTATGCTTCTAAGAAGAAAAAAGGATGCAGTATTTTTATTCATTATGATCGATGCTGGACTTGCCTAGTTTGTGTCTGTGCAGCAGAAATGAGCCTCCCCTGGAGGGTGTCTGGGCTCTCCCTTAGAGAAAGGGTGAGGATCTCAGTCTCTCAGAAGTGGTTCAGAGCAGAGCTGATATTCCTCCACATCAAATTGAGTCAGTTGAAGTGGCTCAGACAACTGACTAGATGCCTCCTGGACACCTCAGAGGTGAAATGTTTCAAAGATATCTTACAGGAAGGACACTCTGGAGCAGACCCAAGACAAACTGTGGAGATTATGTCTAAGTGTCAGTACCAGAGCCTACCACAGCCTAGAGGAGGTGGCTGCGAGACGGAGGTCTGGACATCTCTGCGTAGAGAGCTGCCTCTGTGTCCCAGGACCCGGATATAAGCATTAGAAAACTGACCGATTGATACATTCAGTTCCAAACTGTAAAATAATTACACAAACAGCTAACAAACAGTCACTTGAGCTTCTCAGTCTCAATAAATATCTACACTAATGCCTGACTGTGTTGTTTACGAAAGACAAACTGTTTGTCTCTTCGAGTTGATTCATTCTCTTCCAGTTGATGGGAAAAATGGCGGCAGAAGCTAGAAACACGTAGCAGACGACAGTGGTGGCCGAAAGGCCAATCGCAGTGAATGCAGGCTGCACTGATACATGTGTATGAAAGTGCATACAAGGCTGGACTTCATAAATGTCTGCAGTTACAATGTGCCACCACCATAAAACCATAAATCCAACATAATCCTCATGGCAGGAAGGCATAACATTGACTTTTGTACTATATTCCTTCATTTAAATAATGTAATAGATGAAAAAATGATGGATCATTGGGCCATGTCTTATCTCATAGTATCACCCCCCCCCCCCCCCCCCCCCCCCAATTGAGTGCTTCACTCTCAGACTGCGGGCTTACTGTGGGTCCTAGTATATTTAAAAGTAGAATGGGAGGCAGACCTCTCATTTTCAGACCTCTCTTCTGTGGAACAGGCATCCAGTTTGGATTCAGGACACAGAAACCTTCTCTAGAAAGTTAAAGTTTCGCCTTAAAACTTTCCTTTTTGGTGCAGCACGTAGTTAGGGCTAGATCAGGTGACTCTGAACCCTCCCTTAGTTACACTGCAATAAACCTGGCTGCTGGAAGTTTCCCATGATGCACTGAGTGTTTCTTTACCACTCTCTCACCACTTTGCATTTAATCAGTTTAATCTCCAGCTCTCTGTCTTTTATCCTGTCCCCTTTGCCTTGCGCCCAGAGTCTTGTTATTACTGAGGTTTCTTCCTGTTAAAAGGGAGTTTTTCCTTCCCACTGCTGCCAAGTGCTTACTTACAGAGGGTTCTCTCTCTATCAATGCAGAGTCTTTACCTTACATTATTAAGCACCTAGTGGCAGCTGTTGTTGTGATTTGGTACTATATAAATAAAACTGAACTGACAGTGGTGTATGATTTAAGGATAAAACCTTTATTTTCTTCCTTGTTTTTTTTTCTCAGTGGCCCCCAACTGTGTTCAAAGTGCCCACTAGATGACCACCCAGGATGGGTGATAGTGGGATGCATAGACGTTATAAGGTGGTGGCGGTTATAGTAAAGCGAAAAAAGACGTGTCCACGCTCAAAGGTACCTTCACCTGACAGTACAGTCAAAATTATCACTGACGTCATCAGCGACAACATAAAGTGGAGAACACAGATTCGCATTGATAGTTGTTTGTTTTTTTTGGATTGTCTCGCCTTTAAAAAGTTTGACTCCCCTGCTGTGAAGGATACGTGTGTAGCAGTAACGCCAACAGATGTGTTACTTTGTAACACACGCGGCTACGAAAAGTACTCGAACAACGTGGCGAATCCGACACAAACCAGTCCAACAAGCAGCAACAGCGACGATACAAATAACTATTTTTTAGTAAACGGAAGTTTCTGGGCACTCTAAAGTAAAAAGCAGCGACATGTTTCCCTTCTGATGGAGGGCTCTGTGGGGGCTCTGGTGTCTTCCGCATTGCTCTGCAGTAAACCACTGTGCTAAATCTGGGAGCCCCGCAGAGACGCCCCGAGTCTCGTTTAGCCAAATGAGCCGCTTCACAGTGTTTGAACGTGTTTTCTGTGCATGACTGAGTCCAGCTCGGCACCAGCTAGCGACAAGTTAGCTCTGTTAGTTTCCCCGTGTCACAGTCCTACCGGCCCGGGCTCTGGTATCGAGTCCACGCCCTCACTGTGAACCCGTCCGAGCTGCAGTAAAATCCAGACTACATCCCAACAAGGCCGAACAAAGTGAGCACGAACTGCTCCAGAGCCGGGTTCTTAACAGCCACACGTCAAACTGCACCGGAAACCGCCCGTATGTTTGAAAAGGTGCGACGTATAGTTTCACTTACCTCGCTTTCTAGGAAACCTAACACAGGGGCTGAAATCCCACCAAAAAAAGTGAAAACTACTTGATCCAAATTCTGGGAGAGTTGTAGGCAGTGACGTCACGCTGAAATTCCAGCTCGTCTGAGTCAGTTCAGAGGTTTGCCCATGTAAGGCAGCAGGCCAAAACAGCACGGCCCTCAGTGCGCACACAGCTCCGGTCTGTGCGCACAGCTGCACGCTGCAGTCAAGGAAAGGTCCACGCTGGAGGCTTTCTCCTCAAATAAACTGTCATCCTAATAAATACTGAAAAATTGAACCGTACCGATACTTAGAACCCTTAAAATGTAAATGAAAGCAGAGTGTGCAGTGATTTGGTGTCAAACATGAGGCCTGGGGGCCAGAAGTGGCCCTCCAAATAAGGGTCCAGTTTAACTTGTGATATTTGTTTGCGTATTCCACTCTCTTTATTCGAGGTGTTGTTGTCATATTGCACAAACAACAACCTCTGCCTGTTAGTATCTGACATCACAAAAAACAAATAAATAAAAAATTTTTTAAAAAATAACGCAAAACTTTGTCAAGATCATCTTCAGCCAACAATACAAAATATGGGACAGCCTTGAGTCTATCCTGGGTTTTCTCATGTGCTGTATCACTACAAAAGAAACATGGGGGCCAGAACCAGCACTCCAAATGCTTTCTAGTCCAGCCCATGGGATTCCTTTGCAAAGTGTGAGATGATTACTTAACCTGTCACAGGTAATCACATAAGTTAGACATTAGATGTGATAGGAGGTACAGGCCAGAGGTCCAAACAAATGTGTAAGTTTGGAACACCTGTGATCTTCTGGGTCATTATTATAGAAGCACTGGGATTTGAAGAAGACATAGCATTAGCTAAAGTTACCCTTTTATATTTTCTCTCCTCCCTTTGATGTTTTTCGATACTTCAATGCTCATGTATACGCTGTACATAAAAGATGGGCTTGGCTGTTGTTAGTACTTTAGCCACCTTTATGTTATTCTTGTTTCTATTTATTTGTTTTGGAAACACAAATGAGCATATTTGGATGACAGGATGGAGTGCAAAGTTATCAGCTAATGCTAACTAGCTTCATTATTAAGTATCATTCATAAGCTGTGTGGATGCAATACAGATACACACAGATACCTGCTAATTAGTGCAAATTAAGAAACCTATAAAGTCACAATATTTTTCTATTAAAAATGCTCCAAAAGGCACTAACAGCACTAACAGCAGTTCAGTTTGGTCACTCCATTTACAGGATCTAAGGCCTAGTCAGCGTCTTCTACATGCACACCTGTCAGTCAAAGTGGCTATTCTCATAACTGAAGATTCTAGATGGATGAGTTATATAAAATTCATAGTTTTTATGAAGGAGGAAATTATCCATGAAGACCAAAGGTGTGGTTTTTTTGTATCAGGCTGTAAACATGTTTATTTCTGCTGTAAAGTTAGACATTTTAACATGGGAGCCTATGAGGACTGACTTAAAGCTGGACCCTGAGGTTGTTTCTTGGTTTAACCAGGCAGGAAGTGAAACTTTCTCGACTAAGAATGTGTTTTGTATGAGTGTCATTTGGTAGAGCTACTGTGAATTGTGATGCATATCTGTCAGTGTAACTGCATTTTTATTTATTTTTCTAAGATATACTTCTTTGTATTGTAAAGAACTACATCTAAACATAAGATAAACACAGTACATAGATCTGATATGATATATATATCACATATGAAATGTGTGTGTTTTTTTAATATATAAGCTCATCATGACTTATAAAGTTCAAACAAGGCAGCAACATTATAATAAAGAGAGATGGCAGTCAAGAATCCTAAATTGAAATCTCTGGAAGAATTCAGCAATCGCAAAGATGCAAAAAGATATTCAACTTTCAGGGGAAACAGCAAGGATTTAAAGCATTTTTCGTACATGTAATTTTTAAACTCCATAAAAATTAAAGTAAAGTAAATTAAAGTAACCATATATAATGCTTTAAAACATGTAGTCGCCCAGATGCATCAACATGGCTGCCAAATAGCGTGACTAGTTTCTGGAACTTTGGACAGGGCCAACAAAAGGCTGAAAAGATTGTGTAACATACCAAGTAGAACATCTCATAACTAGTAAAGTTAATTAGTAACGTGAATAGATATTTAAAAAAAAAGAGAGATATCATCCCATAGATATTAAGGCTTGGCTTTTAGAAGAAAGGATACGTGCAGTTTCACCATTCTGTCAATGGCTGCTTGGGAAAGTTCAGATATTTAGTAATTACACTTCTCAAATGTAGAACTACAAATTCCCATGATATATTATGTCTTTATAAGATTCACAGCATCCATATGAGGCAAAGCAAACAGGATTTTGACTGGAAATCACCACATTTGCTCAGACACACTTCTGATAACTCGCAGTGAACATCGCTGCTGTGCAAATGTCATTTAAACGCTACCATGCAAAAGAAAAATAGAGGCCCTCAGGCTCAGAAACGCTGCTGCCTTCTGTGGTCATTTAAGATGGACTGAGACAGAGAACTACACCCCCCAAAAAAGAAAAAAAGATTTTTAAAATAAATACATTTATCAAGGAATGGGTTTGCTATCAGCACACAGTGAGCATCCATGATGATACGAAGGTACATTAGTAAACATGCACATCTGTGAGGGCACCATCAGTGCTGAACGATATACACAGGTTTTAGTGCGACATATGGGGCCATTCGGAAAACTTACTTTACTGGAAGTCTTTGCTTATTTCAGCGAGATGGTGGCAAACCATATTTTACTCTTATTACAACATAACATGGGTCAGTTTATTTATATAGCATATTTAACACAACAGGCGCTGATCAAAAACAAAACACACACAAAAATGACTGAAATTGATTAATTAAGTTAAAAGACAAATAAAATAAACTGGTCTGCCTGCAGTCGAGACACATCCCTCACTGAAACTCCATCCATCCATTCTGTACCACTTATCCTTAACACGATCACAGGGGGACTAGCTTAATGATTTACTTTCTTTAATTTGACTTTTGCATGATGTTGTGCATATTTATAGCATATATGCTTCCCATATTCTTCCCATGTCTGAAATACGATCTAGGTTAAACAGCCATGCAATAAACAGTGCAGTACTGTGTCCAGCTGGTCTTAAGAGGAGACTTTCTGCTTGTCTCATAAACTCTAACATTACAAAAGGTTTTGTTAAGGTACCTGCTAAAGACTAGTGGACAAATGACTTTGCACATTCAAGGTGCTGGTTAAAAAGGAAGGAGCTCAGCAAGTATCAGTCTTAACTTAGAGCATTCAACCAGTGAGGTGTGAATTGGTACATTTTATAATCTGAACAGATTCAAATTCAAACTCTGCGTGTTGCATGCTGCAGTGCTCGCATGTCCTGTCACGCACTGTCTGCCTTCTGGAACCACGAGAATGAGCCAGCGCTCGTTAGTTTCAGTCAATCTTTTCTTAACTATTAGAATAAATATTACTGATGTATGAAGAAATATTGCTTACCACATATCGACGAGTGACAGCAGAACCAGTACGTTTTAGGTTGTAGTCTGCATATGTTAAAAAGGCCTCAGTGCTTGCTCTGATTGTGTCACACAGTGAGCAGTTTGAGTAATTGTTTCATACGCTACTTCATGATTTCTGTGTTCAGTATTATGAGCTTCCTCCATATTGTTCAGACTGTTGTTTAGACAGTAGCACACATGTGTTTTTGGTCACTGTCATATTGATACTAAGATATGAAGCATGTGACTAAAACCAGTTTACACTGACAGAAATAACTACCTGTAAATGTAAATACCTGTAAAAGCTCACACTAAGCTAACGGGTATAAATCCTACACAGTTTATGTTAATGTAGTTCAACAGTGGCATTAAAGATGGTTCTGTTCAATACTAGTGCTTTTAAAAAATATCCCATTTTTATAGTGTCATTGTAATAACAGAATAGAATATATACTCAAACATATATTTGTGATTTTGTGCATGTGAAGCATTTGCAACAGGCCCTTTGTTATAGTGTATACTATAACAACAGTAGCCGTTATGGTATACAGTATAACATACAACAGTGAATGTGGTTGCAGTACATTGTTTTGAAGTTACTGGGCAACAAACTGGAAGACCTTTTTTTTATTCATGACCTTTATTTCACCAGGAAGTCCCATGACTTTTAACTAACCTGCCAAATATGTTCAGTAACATTAACTTGTGGCCCTGAGAGAAAGCTTTACTATTTTTCCTTTGAAATATTTTTCCTTAATATGGAAATATTAAGTTATTCTTTGCACTGTGATCTCCTAATGGTAACCTTTTTCATATTACAAAAAGTCATTTGACCTATTGTTCTCAATAAAACATTGAAACACTGAAAGCTTTGAAGCCTTTTTTGTTGCTTATTTGACAACATTTCCAGAATTTTCCTTATATCCAAATATATATCTGTATATAGGGTCTATGGCTAAAATGCATCTGAAATATACATCCATTCACTTCTGCTTATCCATTTTCAGGGTTGCGGGGGGGCTGAAGCCTATCCCAGCTGTCTTAGGGCAATAGGCGGGGTACACCATGGACAGGTCACCAGTCTGTCGCAGAGCTAACACAGACATAGACAATAATTTGCGCTCACATTCACTCCTGCATTCACACCTATGGGCATTTTAGAGATTTCAATTAACCTATCCCCACTTACTGCATGTCTTTGGACTGTGGGAGGAAGCCAGAGTTCCCGGAGAGAACCCACGCAAACATGGTGAGAACATGCAAACTCCACACAGAAAGACCCCGGCCTGATGGTGGAACTGAACTCAGGACCTTCTTGCTATGAGGCAACTGTGCTAACCATCGTGCCACGTGCTGAAATTAAAATAACCAAATTTCACTAATTTTGGATTGCTTCAAGCAAAAACTGAAGCCTTAAATTGTTGGTTGGCTAGTTTCCATAATATGCTCTGAGATCAGTTCTAAGGACAAAAGTTCTTCACCGAAATCACAAATGACCAAAATACATTTTGACCCATGAATTTGTGTCAAAACGGGGGGGGGTTGCTAATTTCCAGCGGCCCTTCATCCTAAACTATCCATCCGGTTGGATGAAACTGGGCTACTAATCATATTATCTTTATTTGACCTTTTGACCTTTATATTGATTTTGGATTTGAGCATCCAAGTAGAAGGAAAATTTTAATGCTGCAAAGTAAAGTGGCATGTTTTTATAAATATATTTAAATATGCCGCAAGTAAGTAAGTCTTTCACAATACTGTGACTCAGTGAAATGCGTATAACATGGCATTTCCCCTGTTGGTGCCCTACGATGTTAAATCATTCAATTAACATGTTTGTAGAGATATCCAAAGACAGACAAGTGATGAAATATCTACGTGTCATAATATTCTGGGTAACTGATGAAACTTACGCTTCTCTGTGACACCTGGCATGGCAGGCTGGGCTTTCAACACACAACTTCAGTACAGCGTTTGTGAACTGACGTTGAGAAACCCTGTTAAGCTTTCTAATATCCTTGTATAATGTCCTTTTTATATTTACCTTTTCTAAATTTTTTATTGTTAAGTAATGTAGATAAGTGAGTTATATGAAAATGCCAAAAAGAGATGAGACATCATCATCATTATTATCCAAACTCATAAAAAAATGTACAAAAGAGCCAGACGTTAAAAAAAAGTTTAATATTTTGGGAACGGTAGCCGATTGACTTATAATTATCATATCATGAAAATGCCCAGGAAAACAGTACATTTTATCTTTGAAGCAGATAACTGCTGAGAAGTGTTGTGAACGTGTTAGCTAATATCTTTAATGCTGGTTATGATCCACATAAGGGCCTATGTAATTATTTAATTAACACCAGTCCTCTCGTTCTGCCACGAAAAAGGCTTCCAACTGATATTTTGTCACTAATGGCTTGCCACATTTTTTTTTAAACTTTTCTATTAAATACTATTATTTGAATATTACTCCAGCATTG
Source organism: Pelmatolapia mariae (assembly GCF_036321145.2). Lineage (NCBI taxonomy): Eukaryota > Metazoa > Chordata > Actinopteri > Cichliformes > Cichlidae > Pelmatolapia > Pelmatolapia mariae. The sequence continues at coordinate 37,444,693 of NC_086246.1, read as the reverse complement.
TGTAGTTCATAATGGCCGAGCACTCGTTATCCTCAGCTTCACTGAAATGAAGCGCCGCCGCCTCTGATGTCCAACACGAGCCAGCCAGCCGCCAGGCGTCCAACAAAGGCTTCGCTTCATGTGGGCTTTGTCTGACCTCAGTGAGCTCTGCCATGCAAACTAGACAATTAGTTTGCATGCTCGTGATTGCATGCAAATACAATAACTGCTTTTCACCTGACTCTGTTCTCAGAGCTGTTTCACACTGTTGTCGAGCATAATATTGATGCTGCGTATCTGTCGTGTTTGCACATGCCAGCGCATTCACATAGTTAGTCTTATCTCTGTTAAAAGTGAGTCTGATGGGGTGATTCATTTCAACGAGGAGGGGTAATGAAAACATTTAAAAGAAATCTTTGTGGAAGCCAAATGCAAAATGGAATCATTCACTCTGAGCTCTATCTTTCCACCCATAATTCTTACTTCACTGCAACTGATTACATTGTGCTCCAAGCTGTGAGTATACTTTTTTCAGCGTGCATGAAGAAAGCATAAACAGCACTTGCAGATCGAGCACGCTGATAAAAACCAAGCGATTTGAGCTATTTTAGTGTCTCACCCGTGCATCCCCTCATCTCAAACTTCCAGGGGAAACTGCAAAAGGTAATCTCATTTGTAATGTGTGACAGCTTATTTGCAAGTGTGTACACTGGCAATTTTTTAATGGGCCCGCCAGTAATTCTTCTTCCACTCTTAAAGCTGATTTCACAAAGACACCCTGGAACAGTTTAGATGACACATTGCCGTCGCCTGTGAACTCAAGTTATCAATCAAACCCCAATTAACATGCTTGGTTAGAGGAAATCAGGGGCTCTTTGATGTTTGGCACTTAGGGACTGGGGCTACGCATGTCACAGACATGATGGGCTTCAATTTTATCCACAACATACGGGAAGAAACGCGCTCACAGGCAGAGTCCAGCACAGCAGACACATCAGACTGGAGTTTTTGATCCAACTTGGTCCTGTTTTACTCATTTTAACTAGAGACAAGAATTACAACAAACAGGGAAAACAATCTCTTGTCGAGTTTTAGCGTTTCAATTGTTCCAGCATCGGATATCCTGTTTTATCTGCTGGTTGTAACACCGTCTTCTCCCCCACACCACTTCCTCTGAAGTAGGTGACGCTCAAACATTATACCGAAGGCAGCTGCTGCACGGGCGACGTGTACTTCCTCAAAAAAAGTGTGAGTGAAAGGATCTATTTAGCGCCTACGTGCTGAATAAGAAAACAAGAAACCAACTGTCATCTAAATGCTGCACCCCTAGTTTCATAAAGGCTGTTTTCAGGAATTAGAGGCTGACGATGAGGTCATGCAGGTTACATCCTGGCAAGTGAAACCAACACGAGTGGAGTGATGTTTTTGTACATAATGTCATTTGGTTCCCGACTGCAGTCATTATCAGAAGGCAGGGAGTGCATGTGCACAAAAACAGCACTGAGATCTTTGCAGAAAGGAAACAAAAACAACAAATGTGTCTGGGAACTATGCACGCTCTGTTAATTAGAGCTCAGATAGCAGAGATTAGTCCTCATGCACAACCATATTACAGAGTCATGCCAAATAAGGAAAAACAAAAGTAGGAGACAGGCACACTCACTACAAAAACAATGTCCCAAAGCTACTAATCAAACAACTCCTGATCTAGATCCAGACCTCAGATTACACTAATGAATTCTAATTCTTATGTTTTAGCATGTAAATATGTATTAAAATTGCAGACAGAGAAATCTCTGCCTACAGCAAAGGTTTTAGCATAAATGATGCATACTTGTGAGCCTCACGCTACACCTTTGAAATGCGTTTAAAGCAGCCGGATTTTGTCGTCGTATCCTGAAATCATCTTTTTTGAGATTTGCCATTTAACATGGCTTCTCCCCTCCACCCCGGTGAAAACGATTAAGCATCTCACCCACAGCAGAGCAGTTAAGCACAATGCCTGGCTGATATTATCAACCAAAAACCTATTTTTTTTTACAGCATGGCGTCAGTAACAATGTGAAACACAAATATAAAACTGATTTTTAAAAACCAAAGATATAAACGAACATACGCATGCACACAAAGGAGCAATCTTACTGTTGATATAAAAGATTTTCTATTGCAGCGACTCGTGTAAAATATTTACATGTGTAGGAAGTAGAGGGTGGTGGTCGGGACTGTTTCTGACAGAAAAATCAGATATATTTGCAGGGGTGTTTAATCTGTTTTAGCTCTGTACAGAGAGGGCATTTGGCTTTAAAGCAAGTCTCTTGCTTGATCACAGAAGGACGACGGCCGGAGCAAAGGCTGAACAGTATCGAAATTCTGCATCTGCGATGACAGTTAGTAAGTGTTTGCCACGACAAATAATCAGTTGTGCCACACAAAAAAAAGTCTGTAGCAGCAAAATTATCATGCACTTGACTGAACAAGAGGAACTTTTTTTTTCTTTTTGCCAATGAACAGATTTTAATTTGCAAGAAGAAGAATGAGTCTTTTGTTTTTGCATAAAGTTACAACATCCAACATGCCAGCATGTTTGGAGCCCAGGCTGTCAGGTGCGGAGGTGTCATGTGTATATAATGAACATCTAAATACACAGAGAAAAGAAAAGCAAACAGAGGAGAAAGTCGCACAGGCCGGACGAGTGAGACGACCGCTTGTTCCAAAAACAAATCCCAATGAGTTCATCATTGTGCAGCTTCAAGTTTTTGAATTCAGCAGCTGGAGGTTTGTTTTGTGCTGTGAAACTCCAAACATGTAGGAATGTAACTGGGAGATTCCTAAAATCTGAGGGCATTGTGTCATGTGGCACCCTGCCTGCAAAAACAACAGAACATCCACACTAAACAACAATAAAGGATAGGTGAAGTGAACATTCAGGCCTGCTTAAAGATCATAATCACTTACCTCAAAAGCAGGACAAAGCTGGATTTAATACACCAAAGTATTCTCACAACACGTCACTGTTTGTTCATCATGTTCACTCAACCCTGCAAAGCCTCACATTTTCCTCACTGCAACAGTCTCATTAATCATTCATACGCTGTTTGTCTACAGTAAAAGAATAGAAAAGCTGATAGGATACAAAATCATGGAGGATAAAAGACAAAAAATGAAATTTGTGAGAAACAGAAACTGGCAGCGTGACATAATTTTCTAGAGGCAGTTTGAAAAACATGAAAAAAAATTTAAGTACTTAAAATGTTAAGTTTAAAAAGATTAAGCTTGCCAGAAAGAGCTGGCGTTGGCATCTGATTGGCTTGAATTTGATAAATAAATAAAATCAGGTAATGAATATGTAGATAATAAAGTGTTGGTGTTACCTGGTTAAATTAGATTGTGAAACGTCTTTTATAATAAGTTAAATGTTAATCATTTTGGCCGTGTGAGAGTCCTGGACAGTTAAAAGAGTGCAGTATGAGGAGGGCAAGCTGTGATGTCCGTGGTAAGCTAGGACAGGGGCAGCAGTTTGAATTAATCTGATGATGCTCTTTAGTATCACTGGCCTTATTCCACATTTATAGTATAGGGGTTGGACAGCAGCCATGATAGGTCATGTAACAGCTGTACATATATTGTAAAATGTAATGGGTTAAATCCACAGAGAGCAGCAAACCGTTACTGCAGCAGCATCAGCAACCCAGCTCTGCTGTGCACAAAGAAAATAGGTCCATTGCAGTTCACAGCAAAAAATAAGTTTTAGAAAAAATTTTGAGGCGATTCAGTTTCCCCTGCTGCGCAGCAACAACAGATCCAAGGGCTCCCCCACTTGCCCAGTAACGCCTGGCTATCACACAAGGGTGAACCAAGTATTCAAACTAATCAACAGCACAGTATTTCAGTTAAACAATAGCAGTTAGCATAAAAGGCTTGACTTTATAAGGTCCGTTTTATGCTTTCTGATTCCAAACAAAAACAGCAATGAACCTGAAATTTAGCCTTCTGGTCTTTTAGCCTTGTGAAGCATTTTTATTCAGTTATGTGACAAATTATATGGCTGCTGTGCGGCACAGACCCTGTAAGAGATTTGTGCTTCAGTTTTGGTGAGTGAAATTCTACTGTTTTATCAGTCTGTTAGTTTGTAGCATCAGTGTCGGTGCAATGCACCTGTAAAGTTCAGGAATGCAGCTTGCTAATGATGCTAGCTAGTTAGCGCTAGCTTATTTTTTAAAAATATGGTCACTTTGAGCTTCAAAAAAAAAAAAACTACACAAATTAGAATAATACTAATGTAACAAGGTAACGTTACAGTTATGTCTTCTTCAAGTTTGTTTCTGGAATAACAGTTATGGCCATGTTACTTTACTATTGTGGTCACTTTTTAGTTTTAGCGATTTTGACAAATCAAAAAGGGATTTCCTTCACAAAACACACATGTATGATCCCCCTTCCCGCCCAAACCACTATAATGATCCACATCATAGATGTTCCACACTTTACCTATGGGCTGCAATTCAACTGCAGAGTAGCTGAGGTGGAAGGACATAAGGAGCTTTCCTTGTTGGCTTTAAAACTATTATTATGATTTTCAGTTTGAACTGAAAATGCCCAAAATAAATACAGCAGCTATCCAGATGACTTTAATATGTTTCCTGAGGGATGAGGCTCGGTTTCTGCTAACAAATTATACCTCAGTCTTGGCTATTGAGGGGTAATCCCTCAAATTGTATCCCTAATACTGAAGATCACAGTGTGATTACATTTGTTTTTAAGTGTGTTTACATGAAGAAAGACAATCCCAGACTGCCACTTCAGATCATCTGTCACATGTTGCCTGGGTCATTCACTGTGTTTTCTCTTCACTCCATAAATGCCAGCTAATGCAAAGCACCATATTTGGCTCTTGTGACCTTTATTACAGCTGATAGCGACAGCCATGGATGCGATGGAAGCTCCATGTCGGCACAACAAAGGCTGCTTGCTAGTGGAGCTAGATTTCAGATGTGAAAAACGTGATAGCAGGTAAGAGAAAATGACAAGCAGGTATTTTCCTTCTCTTATGTGATAATTACCTGCAGTCAACTCCCTTTAGAAAGGTTATCTGAAACACAAACATCCTGGAACAGCTCCAGGAAACTGCACCGCTGCAATGCTGGGGACCGTTTATGGGAGATCAGACATTTCAGATCTTTAAGTGTTAAAAACGATTAATGTGACAGTGACACACTTGATAGATAGGCTTGGTAATTATCTACAAATTCAAGCTGCTCTTCTCAGAGTACTAAGGGTTTTAATTAAATTGTTTTTCTTGTAAAATAAAGCAGGTGTAAATTTTTTCTCCAGACAGAGCAGGGTCAAAATATTTCATATAGAGTGTTGATAAGAATCACTGCGAGGCATGCAATGGCGGGCAAGGATGATCTTATATTTCCAAGGGAAAGGCCAAGCTAGAAATATGTTATGTATAAGTTTGCCTGGATAAAAATAAACATGAAATGAATTCAAGTTTGCATCTAGAAGGTTGCAACAACAACATAAAAAGGCCTCTTTTAAAGAATTCGGTTGATCCCTCTTTTGTTAATTTGATGCAGGCCGAAATTACATCAGATGACAGCATAATCCGACATCATTATCAGCATCAAAATGTGTTTGATGCTGTTTGGCCCGGGGCGGCCGGCATGTGCAGCCTCTGTAACGGGATGATATGGATTACACTTTGCAAACCGACCTTGCCCCCCTCTCATTTTTTATGCCTGCCAGTCGAACGCAGTGATGACCGCATGCGTTACATCGCTGCCAAATAAAACCCAAATATCCCCTATGATTAAGGTCACTCATACACTGCTCAACAGAAGCCATCCTCTTATAAGCCTCAGAGTGGAAGAAGAGGGGGGGTCACCACTTGGACCTTAGTTAGTCTTGATGTCGTTTTATTGTTTTGTTCCTTCGATGCTGCCCAGGTTCTCTCCGCCTCACTGGGGCTGCCGGTGACAGGAAGAGGACAGTACAGTAATCAAAGTTTTTCTCTGAGGCGGTGTGACCTGTTGTTGGCTTTCATTTGTGTATCACTTAAGAGGCTTAGGCTTCTTCATGGGAAGTTTATCCCTGGATCACAGGGATCTGCAGGGCTCACCGGTCATTTGCCATCAGTATCCCAAGAGCTCAGATTGTTAGGGCTGCTTTATTCTGAAATATGATGGAAATGTGTTGGACTAATTTGGCTTTAGCAGGATTGGCTGAATATTAGTCCACTCATCCAGTGGATTATCCCGTGGCTGCGATGAACGTACTGAACGTGGATAGATCTGTCAAACGCCCAATACAGTATATCTTTTGCTTTTTCTCTGATATTTAGTTTCTTCTGCTCATAGAAGTGCGCATTCTGATGTAGCCACGTGACGCCTTTCCATAAAGATGATAGCATTTATATCCAACACACTGCCTGCAGCTGACATAGTAAAGCTGTGCAGCATGTAATGCTGGTAATGGTAAGAGCTTTGGGAGTTCTTACCCGGTGAGGTGAGCTTATCTGCACAGACAGCATGTGTATTCATTTAATCTGAGTTCAACATCAGGTGTCAAGTACGATTAGAACTGATGCACATGCATTTGGCAAAATGCTTTTAACAGTATGGATTTCGTGCTCACAAGTACCTCATCAAGCACCAGTTGTGTTGTGCTTTTGCCATCAAATGATTACATTTTAATGAGATGCAGCTACATTAGTTGCTAGTACCTTATGACAAAAAACAAACAAACAAACAAAAAAACAGTTTAGGATGAATATCAGGGTTTTTTTTTTACTCTTGTCAGGGCGTTGCTCCCTAATTTTGTCTCCTGCTGAAACATTGCTGACCTTCCTGTTGGGTGTGCCATGTTGGAGTGACAGCTGGTGTGATGTAATAACACCCCCTCCAGTAGACAAGTTATAAAGAGCAATATCTAGTTCCATGGATTGAGATAAGCTTAGGTAGATTAATGCTCGGGACACTGAAATGTTTGTTGTATAAAAGCTCTGTTTATAAAACAATGTGTCATTGCCCTATATGAAAAACTGATCTGGCAGATGGCCCGAGTTCCTCCATGTTAAAGGCACTGCTAGTCTATGGTTTGTGCTGCTATGGCTTAATGGGATTTAAGACTCTTCATTCAAATGAATTATATATAGAAAAACTGGGATTATTTTACAGGCTGTTAATCTCTCTCTCTCTCTCTCTCTCTTTTTTTTTTTTTTTCAAAACTGAGCCTGCCCCACGGTTTTAGCATTCGTGGAAAAGTGGAGCGACTGTGAGTGCTACAATCAATGAACGCTAGAGTGCAGGCGCCCTATCAGCTCAGAGAGCCAGAGAGATGCCCTGTGGACCATTTCACTAACGTGAAGCGTGCTCAGTCGATTTGACTCACTTCAGCCCCGCTGCCGTGCCTGCCTTTCCAGAAGCGTTCCCATCCTGCTCCACAACGACAGACACGAGGCTTCGCCAGAGCTTCTCCATCACCGACAACTCACCGCTTCGGTGCCCTTTTCCAGCTTCATCCCTTCAAGCTTTGGCTGCTTGCGACTCAGGAGCGAGGCTTTGGTACCGGTCTGCCTCAGCATCCCGGATCATCCAGCTACTTGCCAGACAAATAAAACTCTGGTGAAAACAATTCTTAAAGCTACAGCAGAGGCGCTTCCGGTTCCTTAACTGAGCGTGCAGTTCAAAAATCAGCGCCGCCACCCGATTCCCACTACACATCCCATCATGCCTCACTCCTTCCAGCAGAAAAAAGGTGAGTAAAAAATGGAAAAAACTGGGTGCTGCTGCTGGTTAATGAATGACGATTGTAGCTTTGCTGAAAAGGGAAGAAATGATCAGCAAACTTTTAATTAATTGAAATGTGTTTGAAATTTCTGAATCTGTTGAATGCTAATTTACTTTTGTCCATCGTACAAGAGACAAAGATATTCCAACAGGTTAAGAAATAACATTACAAGCATATAAAATAGCATTTTAGCATTTTGCTAAGTTATCATTATAAACTAAATCCCTTTGTTGGATCTTCTAATTGTATTTAATTTGGCTTCTGAGGTAGGACAAGCTAACCTGATTGAAACTATTTCCCTTTTATTCATCATTCATAAGTCAAAGTAAGAACATCATACCTCAGCAGGATGGCAGACAGCCAAACACTTTGACAGGAAGGCCAGAAACTGTTTGCTAACACCTGTATTGATAAATTTCCATACATCTTTCATGTCAGTCAGTTAATCTCTGAGATCAAATCAATATACTGCTGAATTGTCTGCGCAGCCACAACATGAACAACCATGCAAAGTAACAAAAAAGGACATACAGTGAGTGCAGGTCATGATAAAACAACTGACATCTGATAAGCAAATGGAAGTACCGACTCCAATAAATAATGCCCTCACAGCTTTTATCTGCAATATGTAAAAACATGTAAAATAGACATTTAGCGCAAGCAAAGATACGATATGAGCAATTTCAGGGAGCTTTTTGATTCACTTTTGATTTTCATGCCAAGTGTACACTCCAAAAATCTTCTCGTGAGTGCACAAAGAACACAGAATAAAACAAAGGTGAGTGGTTTAGATAAATCTATGTTCTGCAAAAGCTAAACTCTTGGGTGTAATGTTTTGTTTTACAGTTAAAAGAACGTTAGCGCTCGGTGCAATCCACACTTTGGTTGGAAAATTTGGTCTTTTAATTTTCTGTTATGTGGTGATGTGTACTAAGAACTGTTTGTGGTCCCGTGCATGCAGAGCACAGCATCTCTGAGAGTGCAGCAGATATCAAAGGTAGCTGTGTGTGTGATGTAGAGCAGATAACAATTATAAGAATGTGTCGAGCGCAGGATCTGTCACAATATGAACTTCCACCTGGCATTTCCTGGGCTGTGGAGATGCTTTTAATGAAGGCACAAAGGGATGCAGTATATGTTAGTGTTACTAACTTTAAATCAAAAATGCATGCACTGCCAAAAAAAGAGAGCCTTTATTTTGAACTCGGTCAAATGGTTAATGAGGTGTGACGCTTATAGGAGCTGATTTTTTTTTCCAGCAAAAATAATCCGTGGGAGTTTTTCTTTTTTTTCTTTTTTAATCATTCAGAACAAAGAGCTGTCTAGTTTTATATATTAACTGGGTGTGGGTGCTGATGAGGCAGTCAGTGTCGTGAGAAAATGAAACACATTTTGAGAAAACTTGCACATACTTTTTTAAGCTTTGCCTGGAAAAAAAGAAAGTCATGGCACTTTCTTTGTTTGCATATTAACATTCGAAATGTAAATGTGCATTAATAAATTATGCACGATATTTTCCTTGATATTTTATTTACATTAAATGCTGGAATTATCTTCCACTTGAATCCACGTCAGCACCCAGAGTTTTCTGACTTCTGGGGCTTGGTGGGATTGCTTTCATCCCACGTTTCCACATTGGATTTAAATCCATTTACTGCTTCGACTGGAAGATAGCACATAAAAGCTGACGTAAAAATATAGTTGTATACTAATAGAGGCTGGCAACAATGGATGCGGATGTGGAATCTCGACCAAAACATGAGGGCTAATGTCAGAGCTCCTGTGTTTGTAACGAAAGGCGTTTTATATTTGGAACTGCAGTGACTTCCCATATCTGGATTTGAGGTAGTTAAAAATGTATATTAGTCTAACAAGAATTTTACCCAGGACTGCATTCATATTTTAGGAGTTTTCTAGCACAGAAGCAGCAGAGACAGGGAGCTGAAGTGCTGGATGTGTTGAGTGCACTGTTGCTGCTTTGTACGTAGCTCTTGTTGAACTGTGGCCTAGAGCTAGGTGTGTGTAATTCCTGTTTAGCCAGCCCTGTAGACCAGTATCAGCAGTTGGCACTGGATACAGGCGGCTACTTTGACCTGGCAGTGGAAGCAGTGCAACATGTGAGGATTTGATATGGTGGAAATCAAAATTGGGCCACAGCATGATGGAGTGTGAGGGCAAGAGAGAGGAAAAACCAGCAAAGGCAGAGCTGCAACAGTTAAATGGGGGAGGAGTGGGGGGCGACGTGAGAGCTCAGTCCCCGCTAACAAAACACACTGCTGCGACTGCATCTGTGTGGAGTGAATTTCTACAAACTCATGTTTGCAGCAGTGCTCCCACTGAGTGTTCCCCTTCAGTTTTACTTTTACTTGACAAACGCTTTAGCGTCGCTGTGCAGTGGGAGGGAACATTCAGAACATTCACAAGAATTCAAACTGGTTTAGCAGCTTTGAGCTCGGACCGTTTACATCCCCGCAAACCTGTTGACAGGGGAAGATTCCATCAACACAGTGGAAATACACTCCAAATGTTAGCTCTGTCGCCTAAACAGTGAGAACGGCAAGCTTGGAATTAATCGTTCTGAACCTGTGCGCTGGGCACTTTCACAAAGGTCTATTTACAGTGCATCGCTTTTAACACGAGACACTGAAATCACTGGTTGCCATTAGCTGAGACAGCGTGTTTGTGTTTTCTCACTGTGTCACCAAAGAGCTGAACAATGTCTCAATTACGTCCAATCACAGTGTGAAATTAATATGCTGAACTGCAGAAGCAGGTGTTTTCCAGAGACGCAACACAGCAGTGCTTCCCTACCCACCGCATCCCAATCAAATAAACTTAAGTTACTTTTCATCCATGCAACATTAAATTTTAATGTGGAATTAACTAAATTGATGTAAAACAGTGGAATTCTGTGCATTTTGATGCCTTTGAGGGGAAAACATTAACCTATGTGCATGTGCAGATTTTTATGTTACAATTCAGCATTTCTTCTCTGGTGAGACTTGCATGAGCTTGACTAACTGTAAAACTTATATTCTTTACAGCAGATTACCAAAAAGGTGTTCAAATAAAAATAGTTTATTAAGATCAAAACAGGAACAAAAGAAAAACACCCAAACAACTAACACTATTACAATGTAACACTTCTGTTATATACAGCAAATTACCATACTTTAAATAAGCATTAAAATAATTGTATAATGACAACCAAACAACTGATGTTATTATACTGTACATAATAAATAACCATGAATTTACAGTAAGAAATTATAGCGATTTTATTGGAACATTGAAATGAGTTTAACAGCAACCCAACAACTAGCAGCACTGTAAAGCTCGCATTTTTACACAGCAAATTACCGTCATTGTTTTATTGAAAGAAACCGTTTTTTGAGATAATAATAGAAATATAAAAATGACAGATTATGATACCACAAGATTCATATTCTAGGGAGCAAATAGCTGTAATTTTCTTACAGTAAGACTCAATTGAAAATATAACAGGCCCATTAAAATAATAGTATAATGTGATCAAAACCTGATAATATTGTATGGCACAGCAAATCATTATTTTCTAGTAAGAAGCTGCTTATTGAGATTATAGTGGGAACATTAAAATAACAGAAAGCCTAAAATGGAGTAGATAACATCTTAGAAGCAGCCAAATGTTGTGTCAGTATTTAACAGGAAGATCTTCTGTTCATTTTGTCAGTGTTTAGGTCAGTTTGCATTCAAAAAGCTGATCTTTTTATCTATCCATTTGGGAGTACAGTGGTTATGAATCCAGTGCACATGCCAGAACACACAGACAAAACAAAAATGCTGCGATACGAGAAAGGAGCCTTGAAAAATTTCCAGTGCACTTCCAGCATACCAAGATCTACAGCGTGATGCTAACTAATAGGTGTTGTGACAGTAGAGCAGGAAAGGGGGGTCGATTCAGAGAGATGGTTCTTATTGGATCATTATGGAGGGTGGTGCAAAGAAATAAGACCCACTTGTTTACCATTTCAATCCTTGCGCTAAAGCTGCCTGTCAGAATGCGGATACCTCTATTAAAATACAAAACTGAATCCACATGGAGATGCATAACAAGGCTTTGAAAAGTAATGTCTGCAAAAGTTGTTTCCAAATTTAACAAATCCTCATGTGCACATAGAACTCGAACGCTTTGCAGCCCTGGGCGTGTGAAAGAAAATGCAAGCCCTCACATTATGAAGATATGTGAAGATGGTAGAGATTGCCGCATGCTTCCACTATTTATTCTCATGTTCCGTGGAAGAAACTGACCCATCAACCAGCAGATGGCACACTGGCAGGAGACTGTTTTCGGTATGTGTGGAAAATTCCAACAAGTTCGACTCTGCAGACTGCATTCCTGGCTCCTCTCGGCTGGCCTTGAGAAAGTCCTGAATCTACATGCTTTGATATGACTAAATTGGAATTCTAGCCTACCATCACGCCTCTGCTCTGACTATAACCTTAGCATGTAGCTTGCACAGGCAAACTAGTGAACTCAAGGTTATCCACATAGGCGCACTGAAGAAACTTGCTCCAAAACTTACTTTTCTTGCAAGTGGAATGATATTTTTGGTTTGGAAATAACATGATAAAAAAAAATCTTTTTCAAAGCTTTTCAGGACCTCTAATGAACAATGTAAAAAATACACTGATGACTATTTAGGAAGCACCCTTTGAATAAAATGCATTTGCAAAAATGGTCATGATCGCTTTTTGTTATGAACATATAATCATTGTTCTCCTTTTAGATAAAAGTGAACATCTGCAAGCTCTTTATCTCTGTGATTCTGAGCTGCTGGTAATCTTCGTGTGTGTGTGTGTGTGTGTGTTTAACCTTGTCAAGGGGCACGAAAACCAACGTTCAAACTCGAGCGTGTGAGTACAGACACACGCGGCAGTATTGTTGCAAACAGACATGATTTCACGTCACAATATGACTCGTCTGTTAATTAAAAAAGCAAAAGGCAAGATTCTGAGCAACGTGAGCTCATCGTTACCTGCACAGGAAGTCTTTTGAAGTGAATTTATTTATTACACCTCATGTTGCTGTAGATCATGCATGCAGTACGGTGTGTTTACGATCACCTCATCAAACGGAGGATCAAGGAAGACGTACAAATGCATACAATAAGATGTGGAAAACAAACCCTTTTTACTGCCACACTGCAGTCGTGCCACAATTCAGACCTGCAGTAGTGATTGTGTTTTACAAAGAGAAACTTAGTTGTGGACAAACGCAGAAAGAAAAAAAAATGCTTCTGGGATGCATGGAGTTAAAAAAGTGAAACTCAACAATATAAAAAGAAATTCTTTTAAAGAAAGGAACTAAAAAGACCTCTGTAGCTAACAGCATTATCTGTTTGGTGTTACAGTGCGGTTGCATCATGCCTCTCAGAACAAAACTCCACACTCACATCTTTGCTGACAATGAACACTGAAGTTGGCAGAAATTTGCTGTGAAACGAGACAAAAGTGTGCAGTTTATGAAAAAAAAAGTGAGGCAACCTCCGGGCCTCAGGCTTTTGTCAGTGGGCATTTCTATTCAATGACCTATCATGCTCCAAGTATAGGCAATGATACGGCTTAGAGACGTTTCACATTGTGTCAGAAGTGTACAAGATTTTTTTTTAAATGTGCAGCTGTTACTGGTCGGTCAGACTTGAATCACTGTCACAGCCTGTTTATATTGTCTCTGAACGGCGTGGTGCTCAGACAAAGGAGCCGAGACCCAGACGTCACAAACGCTTGTTTAATTGTACAGCCTGAAAGAAGATCAAGGATTAACCGATAAACTGTTCATAACGCGATAATACACTATCAGTTCAGACGGGGGCATATTGATCAGCCACTCAGCACTGTCTCTCTGTCCTCTGTAAGTGGGTCATTTATTTTTGCTAGGAACTGGTTGAGTAAAAGTTTGCCAAGGATTTGCAGTAATTATCTCTTCCTTCTATAGCCGGGCACAGCATGGGGCCTTGGTAAATTACACATCTCTCTCCGAACTCCTGGATGGTTTATGGCCGTGCATTATGCATAACTGTGCTGGAGCGCCTTAAACATCCCCCAAGTGGATTGAAATAAAGTTGACGCTGCTCTTTGTTTGGAGCTCAACATAGTCTTTATTTGGCAATGCTGAATCGGAGATTGCTGTAAAAGCGTGCGTCTTAATTATTTTGGAGACTCCCCCCCTCCTCTCCCCAATGGTTTGTGAACACCTGGAGTGTTTTTAGTGGGATGCCGGATCCAGATGGGCGGATGCTCGGGCAATCCACGGGGAAATGATGGTTACAGAGTGTGTCGCCATGCAAAGGGTTAATAAAAAAGAAAGAAAGAAGGAAAAGAAAAGGAAACGCAGTTTGTTGTTCGCTGAATTCAGAGGTAAAGGGCTGTGAAAAAGCAATCTGTGGTGTCAGATATTTTAAAACTATTTTCTCTCAGAAAAATTTGACCTGTGGAGAATAAGAAAAAACGTGTAAAGAAACTCTGAATTTTATACAAATGCATTAAATTACAAAAATTTAAAAGATAGACTACAAAGACTTTATCTAAAGCTAGAAAGAAGGAGAAATGTACTGACTGTGTGGATAGCTTTATAAAATAAAATACAAATCCACATAACAAAGCTGTGTGTTCCACTAAAATGGATCTTCAGTCACTCTTTGCCCTTTAATATTTACAGTAAATGCACATCAGACACGTTATTTGAATATTTAATCAGTGCTACCCACTACATATCTCATAAAACACAAGAGAAACCACAAATGTGAATTACTTGGAGACTTGTGTCTCTTCTTTCGAGGAGACATTAGTCTGTTATTCATTCGACCTAATATTTCCAATAATTACTGTTATTTTGTGTTATATTCTCCAGCTCAGCAAATGCTCCTTCTGTGCCAAGGAGTGAACGGGATGAGAAAAGACGGGGAATCCGTGGTTTGGAATCACCACAAGCAAAGTTTCCAGGGTGAGTCACTGACAGTAAATGCTAGCCCACAAACTCATGAAATGAATAGTACTTTTCAGTTATTGGCATCCCCTAAACGAGACCCAGAAGCCAACTATTAGCGAGTAATAAGCGCATAAATTCACACCACTTCTCCCCTCGATGTAGGGATGTAATAAATCTACACACTTGGTTCTAGTTTCACGCAGACGCCCAAGTGCTGCTGCTAGTTTCAGATGAGGAAAGCACCAAGTAAAACACACTTCCAGTAGGCTGAGGAGTTTATTCTTGCCCAACTCTGTGAAATGATGCAACAGGGAGTACACATGCCTTAAATTAAAAAAAAAAAAAAAGTAGAGTGGGGGGAAGAAAATCACAGCAATGCATTTAATTAATTTTCCAGGAATCTTTCACTTTGCATTTAAAGTGTGCACATCACCTGACAGGCATCCTCCCCTTCCCAATTAATCCCAGTAATCCAATCAGAAAAACAGGACAAGTACATGCAGCATGAAACAGAATACAAGTTCCCCGTCTATAACATTATAATAGCGCCAAAAACACACCACCTATGAGCCTGACATCTCACCTCCTCACATAATTTAAAACGTTATTAAAAATATAAATGCATTCACTCCTGTGCAGTCTTCTTCCTCAGCTCACCTCATGCTTTCTGCAAGTTTCCTACACAATCTCAAAGTTCATTTACCGAAGCTCTCAATTACTAGCAGCTGTTTTAGCGACAATCCGCTCAGATTCACCTGCTTTTAAAGCAAAAACCAAAAGGCAGAGGCAGTGCAAGAAACCGCTATGCGCGCATGAGAATATCACAAGAAAAACTCTCAACCTACCGAGTGAAAAATCTGATTAACTGAAAGAAAAAAACCCACCCCAAAAACAAAACAAGTGGCATCCACACTGCTCAACAGGCTGCCTACAGTACTTGTGAATAATAAATCTATCGAAGCTTTCCTTTTGCAACAAACCCCCGGTGGTGACTCGATATATTCTCCGTCTATGTGGTCACAGCAAACCTGCAGGAAACCAAAAAGAAAAAAGAACCGTGGATATGGAGAGGAGCGAGCCTGTCCGCATGGGCCTAATTAAGAGGGCTGTCTGTGTGCTGTACATGTACTGTCTGTGTGTTAAATGCGACGACGGGCAGCCAAACGATGCGCTGCTTAAGTCATGGAATATAAATTAGTTCTGAGAATTTCGGGGGCCGGGTTTAAGGAACTGGTGACGTCGCCTGCTCGACGTCCTGTGACTGCGGATCGAACCAAAAGGCGGGGGATGTGGCTGCTAAATGTTCAAATTTTTAAAAAATTATACACATTTTTGCGCTTGTTTAAACGCTGCTTTTAAGTTTTCTCGCCGTGAGAGCCGCTTTGCGTGAAAATCGGCGGGATATCTGCTCTGGAAACGGGTTGTTTTAACTCGCAGTTCGGGAGGTCCCTCTCCCCTGCCCCGGGAGAGTGGTACGGTCCGGGGCTCAAATTCCGAGAATTGTGCTCGTCTGATTCTTAGAACTGGGGTTCTTAGAAGTGGTGATGCAAGAAGTTTCTAGGAAAGCGCTACCAGGTGATTTTTTAAATTCCATATTATTTTTTTTCTGCTTTAATTTGGCGCGAAGTTGTTATGTGTTATGTGTTGCTGCTGTTTTCGACATGTATGCCGGTGCTTTGTGTGCTTGTTGGGCTGTTTGAGGGGCTGTGACAGCGCGAGCGGCTGCTGCTCTCAGCCCGGTCGCGCGCTCGCAGTGAGGCGGCGGGGCTGAGAGCGGCGGCCGCCGCTGAGCTCCGGCTCGCGACGCTCGCGCTGACAGCCCGTCCTATCAGGAGGCTGTAGTTACGGCGGGGCTGGATGAGCGTGTGCCGCCCGGAGCTCGCGTGAAATCAGGTGTCCGGGCGGTTGCGATCGCTCTCGCCCTGTGATTCACTTTGAGTGGGCTCGCTGCGCTGTCACACGAACTTTGCTGGCAGCGTGGCAGCCGCAGGTTCTCAGCGTTTTTCTTTTTTCCTCCGTAATTTGCTCTAATGGAGCGCAAAGAGCTGCGCACAGCGAGCCCCGCTGTTACCGTAACACTGGAGCGGAAATATTAGAGTTGGAAGGTGTGTGTGTGTGTGTGAGAGAGAGAGAGAGACATTGAGTGTGTGTGTGGTTTTTTTCCGCGGCAGAGGCTACAAGTTGTCTCTCATGTTTCCACTGTGACAGCTCGCTGCATGATAACCAAACTACGCCGAGTTGAGAGCTTTTCACCCAGACGCGCGCAGTTTCGGTTGTGCAGTAATTTACGCGCAGTCTGAGACGAGAGACCCGAGAAATGAAAATAAAACTACAGATATTTTTAGATTTAAAAATAAATACAAATGCGTCCTATCATTGAAATGAAATTTAAAAGCTGTGATACTCCTCGGAGGTTTTCTGTTTCACAGGAGGGGGGGGGATACTGAAGAAAGTACTTCATGATTGGCCATCAGTCACTTTAAGGTGCATTCTGTTCTGGTTCTATTTTCGGACGTGTCTAGTTACACTGAAGTAAATATCCGGTTATGAGTCCCCTGCCGTTTCGTGAAGCCGATTCTTCCTTCAGTTAATTAAATGTTAGTTTTTTGCTCTCGTGCAGTAATTGACCCAGAAATGCGCTTAAAGACATGCGCTGCGCAGCGCTGCGCTGCGGGGCTTCACCGGTTTTACCACAGCAAACAAGTCAAACTCTCACTTGTGTTACCCTCCCAGCTGCACCGGTGTGAGTTTTAAAAAAGTGCCATGGTGAGGACATCTTGCGGATGAATTTAAAATTTGGAGGTTATTTGTGTGCCAACAAAAAGTTTAGAGTAATAACTTAGTCGAAACGATTCGCTTTTATTTGTACAGCTGCGAATGCGCTGAAGGAGAGCCCCAACTCTGAGACCACAATGCCCATCTTACAGCTCATTAATGCGTAATGCGCAGGTGTTTTGTCTTAAAAATGTACAAGTTTTAATGACCAACATGAACTTTTCTCTTTCTGTGGAGTGTATTTAAACCGTGCACATTTATATCGTCTGGAGGTCTGGATGCTCTTAAAATGCTCACGTGTGTAAAGGAGTTTGTTGCATTGAGCTGTTAACCAGAGGTTCAGAGAGAGAAAGTGAGGGGGGGGGGGGGGGGAGAAGAGAAATGACTCCAAAGGAAGAAATTTAAATGTCTAGACAGTGTTTACTTAATAAATGGCGCCGCCTTCTGGTGATGTGCGTGCTGCCTTCGGAGGATCGTCAGTAACTTGAGCCCAAGTTCATCTACTTGAAGCACACATACTCTTTGTGGCACGGCAGCCAAATACAAGAATATTTTATTTAAACTTGTTTTATTTTTTAAAATTAGAATAATCTTTATGCTTTTGCTTTTTTTTCTTTTTTTTTTGCAGAACTTGACAAAATGGCTTGCGCAGCAGACAGCTGCATACAGTTCACGCGCCATGCAAGTGATGTTCTGCTCAACCTGAACCGGCTGCGCAGTAGAGACATCCTCACAGATGTCACTATCCTGGTCAACAGGCAGCAGTTTCGTGCACACAAGACCGTTCTCATGGCTTGCAGGTGTGTGAAACTAAAATCGGCTTTTGTGCTGTTCTATTTCTTTTGAACAAGTGACTGATCTTTGCATGTCTGCTCCTTTCGTTTGCTGCAGTGGGCTGTTTTACACTATCTTCACTGACTCCCACAAGTGCAACCTTAGTGCTATCAGTCTGGACCCAAAGGTGGACCCAGAGGGCTTTGCCATCCTGCTAGAGTTTATGTACACCTCCCGTCTCACACTAAAGGAGAGTCTGATCATGGCTATCATGAATACAGCTATCTACTTGCAGATGGACCACGTTGTAGACACCTGCCACAGATTCATCAAATCCAGGTGGGTGGAAGCCAGTTTTGTTTTGTTTGTGTTTTTTAAATTGCTGATAAGAATAAATCCATGGTTATGAGTACCTCCATGTTTACAGCATCCTCGTTCTCTTCACAGTGATCCAACTGCCAAGCTGCCTAGAGACGAGTTTCTGGTCAGTCCCTTGGTTTTACCTCAGGATGTCCACGCTTACAGAGCCCATGATGTTGTTGACAGTTTGCACAGCCGCGTAGCTCCGTTCAGGGACGGGAGACCCTACGGTTCAAACATGTTCAGCGGGGTCAGCACCCCCAGCAACTACCATCTCTACGGGCAGTTTCCCATGCCAGGATTCCCCTTCCCTCTCTGCAAGCTGGCCGATACCAAAAATGCTTTTGCTGACCTCTCAAAGAGCAGCATCCACCACAAGCACTGTCCTCCGCATGACAGCGGCATCAGGGCAGACTACAGCAGAGCCATTGGCACAAACTCCTCCGGCATCATTCACTCCACCACCTATGCTTCCAGGGAGGTAGTGAGAGACGATGAGATGAGGAAAGAGAGCCACGAGGGGGTCAGCCAGTCTGTCGGTTTCAGCACAAGGAAGCGTGCATTTCCCATGTTGTCCCTTGAGCACCAGAAAGACTTGGGCAAAGAGCACGCTCCTCAGGCCGAGGAAGATCTCATCCATCAGCACTATCCCCTGGGAATCTCCGCTGGACGCAAGAGCCTCATGAGCAGCCCGCAGAGCCCCCTCAAATCAGACTGCCAGCCCAACTCCCCGACAGAGTCCAGCAGCAGCAAGAACGCCAGCCTCTCCCAAGCTGCTGGAGCGCAAACGCCACAAGGCACGCAGGACCCCAAAGCTCGCAACTGGAAGAAGTACAAGTTCATTGTGCTGAATCAGAGCGCCAAGGAGGACAAGGTGGGGTTAAGGGATCCTGGGCTTCACTCACCTCAACGCCTCGCCCTGCAACCCTACCTCCACCCCAGCGACTCGGAGAACCTCGACCCACAAACGACGAGCAAGAGCAACAGCGAGGATCTACCAGTACCCCAGGCTAGTCGTCTCAACAACATCATTAACAGGTGGGTTTTTGTTTGACACGTACACATCTGCATGCTTTAAACAAAACAAGGAAATGTATAGTTGAGGTGATTTAAATGACACACTGGGCAGATTTTAAGATTCTTTATGAGCACATAATATTTCTTTTTCTTATAAAAAAAAAAAACAGGCATGAAGTGAAATTCAGTGTTTGTAAATATCAGGCAGGATAGTTGTAGGATTTTTATTTTTGTAATAAAATTTATGTTGGAAGAATCTGATTTGAAATGTCTAACTGGATTAGTTTTCGATTTTGTGTCTGCAGTGCGCTTGAGGGGTCTCTGAGGAATGGCGATGGCCACCCTCCACACTACCTGAACCGCCTCACGTGCTCGTCCTGCGGCTCCCAGTCCCCGCAGCACTCGGAAGTCTGTCCCAACAACTCCAGGTCCCGTCTATCAGAGGAAATGTCAGAGCTTCATTCAGAATATTCAGACTCCAGCTGTGGTGAGTTTGGGATTTCTTTTCACCTCCAAAATGAATCTGAGCGCTTTCGGAGCACAAGTCAACATCAGATTTTGCTCTTAAACAGAAAACGGCACGTTCTTCTGTAACGAATGCGACTCCAAATTTGCTGAAGACGAAGCTTTGAAACAACACATGCTTCAAGTACACAGCGACAAGCCATACAAGTGCGACCGCTGCCAAGCTGCTTTCCGCTACAAGGGCAACCTGGCCAGCCACAAGACTGTCCACACAGGTAAAAGCAATTCACGAGTCTCATTTATCTAACTCATCGGCTTTAGAGGCTGCTGAAATCTAAAGTGCTGATTCTTGTTTTCAGGAGAAAAGCCGTATCGCTGTAATATCTGTGGTGCTCAGTTCAACAGACCAGCTAACCTCAAGACTCACACTCGCATCCACTCAGGAGAGAAGCCATACAAATGTGAGACGTGTGGAGCTCGTTTTGTACAGGTAATTACACCCTTACATTTTTTTTTTTTTTTTTTAAACCCAAGCTGGTCTTACAAAAATTTTTCCCTCTCTATTGTGTTATCAGCTAATAGTGCTAATGCTCGGATCTGAGCTGTAATTATGGGCAGCTGTAATCATATTTAGCTCGACAGGAGCGCCCATAGATGTGCTGATATAAAACGTGATGTCTGAAAAGTTTAATTTAAGTTTCACTCCCACTTTTTTTTTTTTTCTCTCTCTCAAGGTTGCTCATCTGCGCGCTCATGTGCTGATCCACACGGGCGAGAAGCCATACCCATGCGAGATCTGTGGAACCCGCTTCCGTCACCTGCAGACGCTGAAGAGCCACCTCCGCATACACACAGGCGAAAAGCCCTACCATGTAAGAATGATACTTTAACCTCCTAAGACCTGAACCCTTCCATGGCATGCATTTTTAATTTCTCTTTGATATTTGGGCACGTTGGGATCTGATGAATGTAAAAACAAAGAATTTCCAGTTTTGTTTTGGTTTTTGTTTTTTTTTGGTTTTTATTATTATTATTTATTTTATTTTTTTTACCTGATTTTTGTTTCTGAGAGAAATGAGATCCACATATAAGGACATTTGTTTTAAATTTCGATAGAACAGTGGCAGTATAATGTCCTCGTATCTGGATATCAGGCCGTTGTAGAGCAAAATGTATTATTTTAGTCTAGACATCCCAAAATGTGATGTCCACATACATGGACGCCACGTCCTAGGAGATTAAAGTTAGAAACCTCCTGAGTTGAGTCCAACCAAAGCGAGTGAAAATAACGCTGCTGCGCTTTCTTTTTCAGTGTGAAAAATGCAACTTGCACTTCCGCCACAAGAGCCAGCTACGGCTGCATCTTCGACAGAAGCACGGCGCCATCACTAACACAAAGATCCAGTACCGTATGTCCACAGCAGACATGCCCACTGACTTGACGAAAGCATGCTGAGCCAGATGAAGGAAGCAGCTTAAAGGAGGCAATCTTGACCTTGGCATTTATGAACCCCAACTTGTACAATCATCCAAAATTGTAGTGCCACACTGTGTTTATTAGACATGTAAATTGGCTGCGTATGCCATTCTAAACGGGTTTCCACTACATGTGAACGTAGAGCCACATGGCATCTTAGTCACTTTATTGTTTCTATATAGATATAAATATATATATATATATATGTATGTGGGGAGTGTTTTTAAGCTTTGAAGGTACGTATATAAAAAGCTTTATTTTGTTGAGAAGGATGGAATGTAAACAATCAGTTTTTTGAAAAAAAAAAACAGTATTTTATATCAGAGAACTTACTTTTCTGAAAGTATTAAAAATTTTGACGGGTGGTACATATATTTTAAGATAATGGGATTTGCGGCTGTATAGAGTTGTCTATACATGATTTTTATGTAGATGTACGTACATGTTGTCAAGTTGCCATATTCACGTGAGCGGGGAATTAAAAAATAAATAATTGGATTTGGTGTAAAACATATCAGGTGTCTGCTGCTGTCTGAGGATGTGCATGAGGTACTCTCTAACCGGTGTCTGGTTCTGGCATACACGAAGTGGGCAACTGCATAAATATTGTGACATATTGTGTAATTATATCCGTGGGATTGCTCTCTGCGGGCAGAGCCAATCTAAGTGTTGAAATGCATTTCAAGGTACTGCTTTGTAACGACCAAGAAAAACATTTTGCTTCAAATGTATTCGTATAGGTGTGACTTCTGTTGGTTGATTTGTTTTTCATAAGTGAAGGTTTACAGTTTTGCTCATTGTTCTAGATCCTACGGTAAAAGTCGTGTAAATGTCGAGGTTTTTTTGTTTTTGTAGATACACTGTGTATTCAATGTGCCTTTCTCTATGGTGACTGAATTCCTCTCCATTCAGCCCAGCTCTGTTAAGGTACAACTCGAGGACGCCACTTGTCCTAAATCCCTGTTTGTGTGTGAGCGTGTGAGTGTATATTTTTAAATGCTTGTCACCAACCTTTGAACGTGCAGACTCATCATTGTAACTCTTCAGGACTTGTTTTCGGATTGGATTTTTTTTTTTTTTTTTTTTAAACTGCATTAAAATTATTGTAAAACCTTATAGATGTATGAATGTAAAATAAAGGTATTGGATTTCTATGTATTAACTCAAGAGTGAGCTCTTTATTATTTTTTTTTTCTTTCACTTTGTGTTCATGAGGAATGTCCCTCGATCTACGGGCACACAGATTTGACTGGTGTTCCTGAAACACCGGGCTGAAATTGGAAGGTGATGGCGGCGGTAAACTTAATCGAAAGTATTCACCGTGTCCTTTTCACTCAGTTTTCATGTAACATTTCAAACAATTGTACCTTCCACTCTGGTTACAGCTACAGACTCGAACAAGGATAAGAGAATGGAGAGACGATTTCAACCTTGTTTTTCGCTTTTGAACTCTTCTAAATATCCGTGTATTTTCAGGGTCGGCTCAGCCAGATTTTTCCATCTAAAACCAAGGAAAAAATAAAAGCTGTCAATAACTGAAACACTCATTTACCCCTGACACTTCCACTGTTTAACCCTGAAAGTGAACGAGTCGCTGGATGTTTCTGTGCTATAGTCATTTTTTTTTTTTTTTAAGTTAATTTCTGCCATGAATTCATTAGTACTGTACACCTCTCCTGCAACTTTTTACTGGAATTAGGCCATTGGTGGTGCAAGGATCAGAGGAAGCTGTGTGGGGAATATGCTTTAATTTTATTGTAATTTCCCAGTTGTAATCACTACAGTTTGATACTCCTGTGAAACACAGCAGACAGACAGAAACAGACGTACTGCTGCAGGAAGCTTGATGCCCAAAATGCTGAAGAAAACAGCAACAGCATGAAGGAGATCAGACGGGCCAACTCCTTTTTGCATAAAAAATTTTTTTAAATGACCATTAATGACATTAAACATCTCACAGCGTGAAAGTCATTAAAGTATTCTTCTGTAAAATGTAACAGGCTCATTTCAGTCAGCTCGGTAGCTGGAAGGACAGATCACAGCCTGCAGCAGTTTAATGTCTGCAACATGGAGTAACAGAAACAAGCACCGGTACCCTGGATGTTTGACCAGTTTGATTATTCACTGGAAAAAAACTTCAAAAATTTCTGGGTAAAATTTTCAAGGTTCATATTACTATGTGGGGATAAGTTACAGGACATGAAAAAAAAAATCCTTTTTGCCTACATTTGATACACAGATTACTGGCTGTGATTCTTTCTGGGACAAAAGTATTTTCTATTGCACTCATAATTCAATACTAATGAATGGAGCTTATGGCTGTGAAATGGAGATACAACACTCACATGTGTATAAAAGTTCAGACATGTCTAACAACTTCAGGCCCTAAAGAAGGACCTGGACCACTGATGCTTAAAAATGCTGAACAAAAGTAGATTTTGGCTTTAAATTGTGCTGCTTTGAGTGGGTCTAAAATTTTTTGGCTGCAATTTTTAAGCAGAGCTTAAATGTGATCGTCATCCCTGAAAATCTGACGTGGACACTCCAGTACTCAAAAATACTGGAATAGAAAAACAGTTCTTCAGCAGCAAAAACTCAAATCCTCCAACATGTCACCAAGATCATCCTAAAAAAAAAATAAAAATAAATCACAAACGTCATGAAAATATAAATAAAATAATGTTTATTTCCAAGAGGCATAAAAAAGCCACAACTTGATAAGCAAAGCATGCCTGTTATCATCAACATGAACATCACAGCAGGTTTCCTCTCTGGACTCTCTGATTAGTTTATTTCTATATTAAAAAAAAAAAAAGGGATCAAACGACGACGTCTAAACCGTCTGTGAGGTTAAAAAAACAAAAACTGCAAATGATTGATCCCCAGTGTCAAAGACACATTTTCAGAGACAAAGAGAGGCTCCACAAACTTAACCCAAAACCAGAACTACCCATTCATTGTTCTCCTTACCCCCCACCCCCCGTCCCGCAGCCCCATCACTGCTTCTGCTGCATGGCTTCTTTCCGTGCAGCGTCCTGCAGCAGCTGAGTGTCCACTTCATCTGCCGGCAGCTGAACGTAACGGACCACAGATCCACGGATGAAGCAGTTTTTCACAGACAGCTGCAGCAAATGAAAACAGTCAGTGTGAAGACAGACAGCCGTCACTCAGTGCTGGAGCTGCTGGTGAGCTTTAAGGAGTGCACATTCAAGGACTTTCCTAATGTCCGAACTCTGATTTTATGCAACTTTTAAATAAGGAGCTAAAGTTTATATTTATGTTCTTGGTGCTGTATTATAATGACAACAACACGGGGAAAAATATCTAACTTTTGTTTTTCCTCTTGACCTCATTAAAAACTGAGCAGCAGCAAAGGGAGCTCACATACATGATGAAAACAAAGACTGAAATCTTGAAAACTTTATTTGTTATAATATATGAAGAACATAATCCCTGTAAAAGATATTTGTGTAAACATATTTGTATAACTCGGGAGGAGCTGTTGTCTGTGTGTCTTTTTGGGGGGGATAATTGAGCCCCTAAATATTTATCATGCATCATTCTGTGTGGAAAACAGAAGTCCTATGCGTAGTTTCACCGCTGGAATATTCATCTAATCAAAAGGTTCATCAGGTAGAAGGGCAGCATCTCTACATTCTCACATGCAGCAGCAGAGAATGTAGTTTCTTTTACTGGTTGTACAGACCTCTGTAGCAGAACCTTAAAAACCTTGTAAGTACACTGCAACAGCCTTTTTTTCCTGTACATTGTAAAACTGTAAAAACCTGTTTAGCAGCGACAGCCTCATCTGTTTCTTTAGTCTTTTTCCCCCTGTATGAAATGTGGAAAGTCTCCAGAAGCAAAACTTACCATGTGTGGATATTTCTCCGGGTCTGTGACGCTGATGTCTGTGAGCTTAATGTTCAGGTACTGAAACACGCAAGCAGAGGACAGCGATGTGAAAACGGCATTTTAGTGAGCAATCGTGCAGAAATGTAAAAACTGAACAGCTTCCGTTTTAAAACAAATGAATTATTTCCAACCTGGTCAACAGAATGAAGCGTTCCACAGATGCTGAGGAGAGAAACACACACATTCATGAACATGACTCTGTTCACAAATACAAACCAAAATTGCTCAATTAATCTTTATGAGGCTTGGGAACAGCTCATCAATATTTGGGTGGAATTTACAGTCAGGTGTGCCCAGGTGAAGCAAACATGACTTCTGAGATTTTCTTTCTGACCTCAGGATTTCCATGCCAGTTATTGATTAATTTATGGGTATTTAATCATTTATTTCCACAGGTCTGGGTGGTGAAACAATAAGAATTATCACCAAAATATAATATTTTTAAAACATCTATGTTTTGTCCACATCTTCAGTAACTTGCACATATTTTAGAAGCTGTGCTGGAAACGACATGCAGCGGCACAAACCTGTTGTTTCATTTTAAACCGTCACTACTGACAGGCATCAGGACCCCGCTCCTGAGTTTAACCCCGAGAAGGGAACAGTTTGTGTTCAAGAAAGTCTCATTGTAGTTTGTTCGATCTGCTCAGTCTATGTCTATGAAAGAAAGCTCTGATACCACCACTGCAACACGGAAACAAAGCAGACAGGTTCGTGACTGTGATCTCACAAAACGTTTTACCCCGCTTCAATTTTATCCACAAAAGTTGAAGTAATGTTAAAACAAATGTAATTATGCGGCTGTGACCTGACAGGCTGCAACCTGGATTCAAAATCTTGCTTTAAGCTACATTTAGTCCAGTTTCAATCCTGTTTGAAGTCACTTCAGATTTTATTCAGAAAAAAAACAAAAAACAAAACACATCATCTCCAACAAGAAGTCAACCACGACAATCATTTCATCAGTCATCAGTGGTCATCAGTGTGACCTGTTACAAGAAATAAAACGTTCTGTGTTTTATGTCGACAGTTTCATGCAGATTAGTTCCATTTAAGCAGTGACAGCTACGGTAATACGTAATAAATATTTCAGTGCTGAGCTCATAATGAAGACTCAGAGCCCACTGATCGCTGTCTAAGGCCTTTCACTGATGACTGATTGCAGAAGTGCATAACATAACAAACTAACCTGGAACTCTAACCTCACAAACTGAACAACCACAGAGTAAAACACACAGGAAATGTTGTTAGCTTGACTTTCTGAGAATGTGTATGACTGAGAGTGAGCTGTTTGTGTTGGATTATTCTTGCAGAATTCAATAAAACGGAACTAAAGCTGAGAAGTATTAAAAACTGCTGCAATGAAATGAAAACTAATAAAAAAAAAATCAATATTCAAATTGTGACTGTAGGAGCGCTGCTGCGACTATCAACGAAGCTCCAAACAGCAATCGCCGACCAAACAACACAGGCCGGAAAACAGCAGGTTATGTGAGCGAATTGAACACGAATACTAACCTCAGGTCATTTTTGAGCTCCACCACGACGTCCTTCCCCACCAGCGACTTGAAAAACGAGTAAAAAAGCTGCGGAGCAGAAACACATGCTAACGTTAGCTGCACGATTAGCGTGGCGGCGGGTTGTTTGTTTTAAAAAGCTGACAGAATAAAGGTTACAGAGACACACCGAGGTGTGCTCGGGTCAGAGGCTCTCTCCTGCCGCACGTATCTGCTATAAACTCTACAGAAAAGTCATAATTTCGTCGTGATTCCTTACCATTCTTACTGCTGCCCTCTCCTAGCGGCGCGTCGCCTGTCGATGACGTAACAACCCCTTAATATTCCTGAGACACACCAGGGTGTAATTACGAAAGTTCGCCACACAGAGGCGACAGAGCTAAGCTCAACGTTCATGCATGGGAAACGTTGCTTGCACAGTTGTTTATCTAATTGACTTAATTTTATTGCGATTTCCAAAAAATACATTAATAAATAAATAAAAACTTCATATGAAAATATATTTCAGTTAAATAAAATAAAATATAATTTAAAGAGACAATAATAAAAAAAAGCTTAACACAGTCAGTTGACATAAAAAAATGCTTATGGAAAATACAACCCCTTTTTTTTGGTGCAAGCAAAGAATAAATAAATATGTGTTGGAAGTTTATAATAAATGCATCCAAAGTTTCAAATGACATCTTCTAGGAGAGGGTGTGGGTCCTTAATTTAAAAAAACAAAACAAAACACGAACTTTCTAATAAAAATGACTTTAAAATTATATTTATTTAGTTTATTGCAAAGACAGCTGGTACCGTAGTCCCTGTAATTACATTTCTGTAAATTTGTTTTTTCAGAATTTATTTGTATTTTTCTTTAAACTCTGTCATTTTGGGATTTTTGTTTTCAATTACAGAGAGTTACTGTATAACATGAAAGGTAAGGAAAACCATGATAGGGCCTTCTAATTCTCAAATACTCAGGTTGGAAAACACAGCAACCGCTGGTGTTATTTCAGTCATATTTTAAAGTCAACATATGTGTAAAATATTTGCGGTGGAGTACATTCACGCACTTGGACTTCATCAAAGACTTTGCTCTTCTCTCCTCAGCCAGTTCCAGAAGAGTTACCAACTAAACCGACAGAACTGGCTAGGCTGTTAGCCTCAACATCAACACCAAGAAAACACAGCCAATGTACACCAACGCATGTCTTCAACCATGTCTATAACTATTGGTGACCTGATGAAAGTTTCAAGTCTCTTGACTGTCTTCCCCAAATATGCAGCATCTTCCAGCCAAACAAATACTCAAACATGGAGCTGCACAGAAGAACTGGGGTGTGTAAACATGTGTCATGAAATAAAGATGAGGAGCTTTAAGGTGGGTAGAACATGTAGTAAGCATGACCCTTTGATGGAAAGAGGAAGAAAGGCAGACCAGAGATGAGTGTGCTGGCTGAGCTACAATAGCTGGGTCTCTCATGGGAACAGGAGCAAAGGCAGAGGCACAAAAACGAGATGGGTGGAGGTTACAGGCTGCAGCCTTACGACAATGAAGAGGCATAGCAGTAGAAGCAGTTTGTAGTGAAAGTGCACATCAGGAACTGTGCCACCTCACCTTTTTAGTCACAGCTGATTAAAGAGAAAATGTAGATGTATTTCCAATAACACCAAGCCAGAAAGTCCCCTTAAATAAATTGCGAGTCTTAGACTGCCTGCAGTTCCTTTAGGGACCAGCAGATGGAGGCAAATCACTGCAGTGTGACCGGTCTGGTCTTCGCAGCAGATTGTAGCGGCCTACACTCCAAGTTTTAAAAGCAGTCATTTGTGACTTGACATAAAACACACACACAACATGTAATTCAAGCTTTAATATTGGAATTCATTGGAGCATCATTTGTACATATTAAAGGCAAACATGTCTGTGCAAGATAATACTGTGCGGTAAACATTCATCAGCTACTGTATAGTGTAAAAACTCCAAATGAAATGTAACAGTTATTTTAGAAGCAGGTTTTAGGTTCAAACTTACGTTCCAATGCGAGCTTTGCAGAAATCCAAGAAACTAAAAAAATGAGTTTACATACATTTGAAGGCTGAGTTAGACACTGGTACACCCATTTAATGTCTCACTAGCACTTAGATAAGTAGATAACTAAGCTAACTACAAGCCAGTTAGCTTAGCTTAGCATAAAGACTGGAAATAAGGAGGAACTGCTAGCCCGGCTCAGTCTAACTTAAAAAGTGAGTTTTTGAGGATGACAGGGAGATGAATTTTTTAGACCTTTGGACAGGTGCAAAGCTAAGCCAACTGACTTCTCTATAATGACAGCACAGATATGTGATTGTCCTCTAAAATGAGAGACAAGGGTTTTTAAAAATATTTCCAGGAATGCAGCCAGGAAGGTGTACCTCTCAGTCTCACTTCACAGGGCGACCCATCTTGGAAACGTCTGGATGCACAAAAAAAGACAAAGAGATGTCATTTAGTGTATTATAGCTGTCTGGAAACCTGAGGATGTCCCTTGCTGTCTTTGCGAGACTCACCAGGTCTTCCTGGTGGTCTGTGTTTGCTGGTGAGCTCTGAGGTGTCTCTGTAGTCTCTTGGTTTGGGGGTCTGGGGCTCCGGCACACCCGGTCGGGACTTAGCAGGCAAAGGAGGGCGGCTTTGGCCCATCCCGCCTTCTGAGCGTGAGGGCACCACTGGTTTCTTTTGTGATGGGGGATGCAGGCTGATTGGTGTTGGAGGCTGAGGTTTGTTCTCAGAGCAGGTGAAGGAGCGGTTGCGTGGGGTGGGCACCGGAGGGCGATCGGTATCTCCGTCTGCTGTTTTGGAGGATCCACATAGCACATCTGGGGGTATGAGAAGGTCCTTCTGTTGTTGGTCTTGGTCTTTAGACCGACCATGTGATTTGGTCACTGAACCATACAACGGGTTGTCAAACATCTCTGATGTCTTTCCGTTCTCACCCCTGTCAGAGAAATCATAAGTTAATGACATCGGTTTCGCTTTCTATAGAATCAGATCAGATAAAGGTTTAGAGGTATTTTTAGAAATGAAACTGAAGTCTCTTCAAACCAGAAAGAGGCTAACACTTACACAGAAGCAGGCTTTCCCGTGGGGCTGCGTGTGCTCACATCGTAACCCTTCTTTGGCTCTTTTCCGGCTTGTCCACCACAGGGAACATTTCGCGGTGGCATGCTGTAACTCCAGCCTTTATCTATCACATTCCCACCTCTGAATGACACTCCCATGTAATTGGGGTTAGAAATATCATGTGGTTGGTTGCTACAAGACCTGTTAACCAGGAAGAAGAAAAAAAAGAAAGATCACGCCCTGAGTAGTTTTGATGGTCCAAACCAGCAATCAAAATTAATCAGCTAACAGAAAAACTTGAATCGCAGTCTCATAGCTGCGATTTATGCCACCAGCATGACAATGGATTGTCTTGCTTCTCTTAACTTTGAGTCATCTTCTCTCCAGCATCTCTTCCACCTGCTCCCAGCTCTCACTAAAGATCACAGTCTTATCTGCAAATATCACGTACACAACGACCGCCTGACCTCATCTGTCAGCCTCTCCATCAGCACTGCAAACAAGAAGGGGCTCAGAGCTGATCTCTGATGTAATCCCACCCCCACCATGAGCCCATCAGTACCACAGTTCCTGTCTTGGCACCCTATCATCAGCCTATCATATTCTCTGATCTGCAAAGGCACAGTGCAGCTCGCCCTGACCTTCCCATCCACACTTCTCCATCAACATCTTAAAACAAACATCCCATCTGTAGAGCTTTTTCTCAGCATGAAGCCGCTGTTGCTCACTGATCATCGCCTCTTTTCTTAACTAGCTTCAACAACTTTCTCCCTTATCTTCATGGTATGGCACATCATCTTTATCCCCCTGTAGTTAGAGCTCTGCACGTCACCCTTGTTCTTGAAAATTGTTGCTGGTTAACCTCTTCTCCCTTCCTCGGTCATTCTCTCACTTTGCAGGATGATGTGAAACAATCTGGTGAGAAAGTCCCCTGCCCTCCATCTTCATACCTCCACAGCTATGTCATCAGGGCCAAATAGCTGCTCTCACTAATGCTCTGCACTTCTTGATTTACCAACTTTGATCCATCTGCCCTCCTCTCTCTCATTTTTTACAACAATCAGCTCCTTCCATCTTCTCAACACACTCTTTTCAACTGTTAGTATATTTCCATCTCTATCCTTAATCTTCTAATCTGCCTCACATCCTTTCCTGCTCATTCTCTCTGCCTAGCCAATTTATACAAGTCCTTCCTTCATGTCCAGACTCATACACACTCACTATAGGCCTTTTCCTTTGCCACCTCTCTCTCTTCTTATACTCCTTTCTTATACTCCTGTTGACTTTCTTCATCTCCCTGACTTCACAACATTTTTTCTTTGCTAACCTCTTCATTTGAATACTTTCCTGTACTTCCTCATTCCACCACCATGTCTCCTAGTCCACTTTCTTCTATCCAAAGGATACGTCCAACACCTTCCTAGAAGTTTCCCTCACTACTTCTTCATTACTCTACTTTTCCAGTCATTTGTAACCCTTCCCTACCACCCTGTCTCAACTCCAGCCTGAACTCTATGCATCATTCTTTCTTCTTCAACTTCCACCATTTAATCCCTAGCCCTGTCTTCACTTATTTCCTCTTCTTGATTTCCAAAGTCATCCTACAGCCACCCATCAGATGCTTGTGAGAAAACAGCAATATATGATGTCCCGTATATCGCAAAGATTCAAAAGTATTAAAAATGGATCAACTTCCGTGCAACAGGCTCATCTGTGTCAGAAAAACTTTCTCCCACAGTCATATTTTAACACTTATAAGTGTGGTTTATGGCTGTAAATTAAATTTAAACTCCGGTGTGCACATGTTCCATATAATAGTCTTTACAGATGGACATTGATCAAACATTTTCAGGTTCTGAAGAGGTTTTTCAAACTCTTTGAATGACTTTAATCACAGAGGGCGATCACAAGCTACTCAAAAATGTTGACCATATTAGAAAATTATTTTGACCTAGAAAGAATCACAGCTTGAAGAGGTTTTCATATGTTTGTGCAGCCACCTATCCCACAGGGTGATTAGAGAAATTAACCATATTACACTTTTTGAAGCTTTCTCCAAAGTTCCTCTATGTCAAAGAAAGACATCAAACCGGTGATGCTCCAAGTCAGGTACAGAAAAAAATCTGTGCTGAATAAAACTTTTTGCCAGTGTGTGTAAAACTCATTTGTTTGCAGAGGTTAAATATGTTTTTCAGCCATAGCATATCTCCTGTTCTTATGAAGTTATGATGGGTTAAAAATGCTGGAAAAATCTTCACAGCAAAAAGGTACATTTCTGCGTGACTTCATTCAATAAATTGAAGTTATTTTCCTGAAATAAAACAACTGATTTTGAGGGTGAGAATGTTTTTCGGATGTGGTTGATTTTATACGTAACGAGCCATGACAGAACATAAGGGAATGCATAACAGGTTCACAAAAACCCCCCAAATCTTACTTATTGAGGTCTCCACATTTGCCTTTTGAGGCGATGGGGTCATCCCTTTCAATTTTGATGAAATCTGAAAAAAGAACCAAAATGAGAATAAAGCTTCAAGAACCGAAGAAGAAAAAAATTGAACAAATACGTCCTGTGTCGAAGCTCAGCCTCACCGTATAGCTTCTCAGTGGGCTTGCCCTCAGAGGTGCGTAGCTGGATGCCACCTGTCAGTGTTCCCGTCTTCTCTCCGTGGTGAGTCAGTGTGATCTGAAACTCGGTGTAGCTGATCTCAGCTGCTCGCAGCGCGACACAGCCCTCTCCTTTAGGGATAACACACCAGCAAACTGTAAGCGCTGCTAAAACCACCGTATCCAAATTACAAGCTGTAATGCGAGCTCATTACCGTACGACTCGTCGCTGTCCGTCGACTTCACGCATATCAGGATGTGCTGGTCCAGAAGGTACTCAGGGTCAGAGATGATAGGGGTCAGCTTTAAAAGACAGAAACAAAGACTATGAATAACGACTGACTGATGCCATAACTAAGTAGTGTGTGCTGTGAGCTGTGTCTGTGGTTTACCTCTACTTGGTTGCCAAACCAAACTTTTATAGACCCATCGGAGTGCTCGCTGTTCTCTCCCTCTGTAGTCTTTACAGTTTCTGTTGGAAATGCTTGCTTTTAGTCATTGTAGCCCGTTTGATGAGACACTTCACCCAATATTCATGCATACATACATGCATGCTCTGGCCTGCAGTGCTGTTCATTCATATTGATAGTTTTTGGTGTAACCTTTTTCCTTTTTTTTTTTGAGAAGTCTACTGTCAAGATCTTGGCTGTGCATGATGTCAGTAAGAGTAGATAACATATAATCTCAGGCACAGCAAGGGTGGACTTCAAGGTTAAAACAGTTCATTTCAAGCATAAATAAAATATAAATATATAAATAAAATTTTAAAAAATTAAAAGATTATTTTGCATTGTGAATAATGCAAAGCTCCTCTAGTAGAGTCCCAGAATAAGAGCATGGAACTGGAAAGGAGAGGAATTGGTCTACTTTAAATAGAGTAAACAGTTTAATGTTGGAAGTATTTTCTCTCTAGTGTCTACACACATCAACCAGAAGAAGTGTGCAGCTAGCTGACACGGCAGTATTAATGTTTACATCCTGTCACACTGTGAGCAGCAGCTTCTCGTCACGGGTAGGTGCACACCGATTTCTGCACAGTGGTACTATGAGTGGGTATAGCTCACCAAAGAGAAAACAACTCCCACGAGAATTTTCTCACGAGGCTTGTGGGGGATCTTTGAGTAATAAAGCTGTGGTTTCAGGAAAGTGGTATTTGTCAACTGGTGGCAGGATTCTTCGTATTTTTACAGATTTGAGTGTTTAGTGTTTGCTTTTTCAACATTTTTTCCTTTGAGTGCCATCGGCGTCCATTGCATTCTGAGCAGCTCACATCAAAAAACAATTGTGACTCAGAGACAGCACTTACAGTCCAGAGGAAGCATGATTTTTATGTGATTTTGAGGCGAACTGTTCCTTTAAAGCAGAATCTAGTGAGATGTGGTCAATCAGAACGAGGAAACCTACTCTCCAAGCAACTGGAATGGAATTCGATGAAGAACTTGGTCTTCGATTTTGTCGCCAAGATGGCCACACAGTTCATGATCTGAATTCCACCAGGAGGCGCACTGCTGGGATCTGAAAAATAAAAGCGGCATCAGACTGCGGCTATGGAGCGGACTCATCTGTGGCGTAGGTTGGGTGGGTGGGGGGGGGGGTCATACCTTGTTTGGAAACGTACTGCGAGGCAACTCCAACTTCAAATGAGGCGAACACCGGGGAGTGGTCACTTGTCATGATGTTATTAGTGCACCCTGCAAGTTCACACAAACTCTTATGAACACTTCTGTGCATATTTTACACATATTTAGCCTGAAAGGACGTCTCAGCTGCAGTTTCACTTCAGTCTTTGGACACTTTTGCGTTCAAGGTTTTTTTTTTCTTATTTTCTAAGTGCAAAACAAAACATGAAAACAAAAGAAGAAGAGCGCGAGGGCCACAGAGAAGGAACATTAGACCAGTGGAAATCTGACTCTGATCAGTCAAAAATCAGAGGTTCTGAGAGATGCAGAGGAAGTAAATAGATGTTAATCTGCATTGTTCTACCTCAAAATATGGAGGAAAGGGTGTAGTTTGATGGTGGGACCATCATTTGTTTTTCAGTTGGACACAGAGTCCACATTCTGTAAGGAGGAGTGCTGCAGCAAATGTTCTGTGCTGGTTTGAGCTTAGAGTGAAACAAAAACAGCTAACAAAAGGTCAGTGTGTGTGTGTGTGTGGTCCTGGTGATGAGCTCATGAAGTTGGCTGAAGAAGTGAAGAGCGTATAAACTGCAGTCAAAGCAAAATGGCCTATTTTGCTGTCAGATTTCAGATATGCAGATTTTGTTTACATTTCATTTCATACACTTGATAGTAGCAAACTCTCGAATGAGCGGGTGTGTCAAACTTTAGTACTGTACATTTTTATACATTATTGATCTATATATAAAATTAGTGAACGATTATTCTCTATATATTATAAAAGGTCTAACTTTAGGAAATGTTCATGGTTTTGCTACAGCTCAATAAAGACTGCAGTTTAAACAACAGCAGTTGAAAGATTAATACGATAAAACCACATATATATATATATATATATATATATATATGTATATATATATATATATATATATATATATATATATATATATATATATATATATATATATATATATGTATATATATATATATATGTATATATATATATATATATATATACATATATATATTCCTGTATGTATAATATAGCCGCAGAAAAAAAGGTTTAACAGAAGATTACTCACCGTACGCTTGGCAGACAACATGAACCAGAGGATATGATTTTCGCAGGACACGATCACACCAGGATGGCAAATTGTATTTTGTCTGTAGAGTTAAAATCATCACATATATTAATATAAAATACTTGAATTTTCACATTGAAGACTGTAAAACAATTCAAGTATAACTCTACTTAAATAGCCCAACATATAAGAAGCATGATGGGCAGTCATTTGTGGAAGAAACATGAGCAAATAGCCCTGCTAACGTGGATCGGTTCAAGAGATCGTGCTGCATGTTCAACCGTTTGCTATCAGTAAATGTGATTTTTGACTTTTCCTAAACTGTCGATGAAAGAATAATAAGCCAACAAAAATCCAAACCAAGAATATTCAACGATAGGTAACTTAAATTAAAATTAAATTCAAAAGATGAAACCTCATTAAAATGAAATAGGCTGTAAGTGCACTAAAAGTATGTAGTTAAAATTAAGAGCACGTTAAAACAAATAAAATTAAATTTTATGCAGTATAATAAGAAACTAATAACATTCGAACATAATGAAGTGAATAAAATAATTTTGGATTAAATAAAAAAAAATTACTGCAATGAAAAAGATAAAATTAAAAGTCTCAGTGAAGTGATCGTGATGCATAGTAGGGGAACAGAGATGTGATAAAACATGAGCTTACCCCTGTCGCTTTGGCCTTTGTGTAGGCGTACCTCTCTCGTGTGTCTCTTTCAAATCTATACGTGGGCGCGAATGTGATTTCTTCTTCAGCTAAAATCAAAATAGAATAAAACCCGTATGTATGCAAACACAATTATAAGAAAAAGGACAGTGTTTTGCAGAAAATCCCAAGCATGGCAACAACAGTGAAGACACTTCTTTCTGCCGTATGCCTACATGTACTGATCAGTATTCATCAAAGCTCACCAAAATGCAAGAAGACCTTGCCCTCTTTCCTCTCCATGCTGAGCTGGTCTTTGGTGAGCAGTTCCTGGTACTGCTGCTGTTTGATCTTTGACACAATGTTTTCAGCTTCCTGTGAAGGGAACAGGGAAAAGTAGTGACTGGAAGTGTTAGCAGCTGAGAGCTCAGACACCTGACAACCAGCAGGGTTTTTAAAAAAAAACAACAAAAACACAACCATGCTTCTGAGAGAAAAACCACAACAAAGCAAAGTCCGTGAATCTGTATGTAAAGTAGATATAAAACAAGGTTTATGACTTACAGAAGATGCCATTTCAACGCGGTAGTTCAGATCTCCAAGCCAGAAGAGGTGCGTGAAGCGATGTGTGATGTCAAACGGATTAAGCTTCTTGTCTCCTAGATTCAGAAATCTCAGGATGCTGGCATAGTTTTGATTCCGTCTGCAAATACAGCAAAAAATATTGGAGTAACATCAAAAATGTGAGGAATCAGTGGAGGAAGCAATAAAGTTTTCTGTTTCTACTGCCATTTAGCAAAACGTTGACTTTTAAAGCATGGCCTCAGAAAGAGGAGGATACATATTCATCATTTATGTTGTCCAGGTTAAATATAGGTAAATAAATAAATAAAAAACATAAAGAAAATAAATAATTTTAAAAAATCCGACATGAAAAATGACAAAGATGGTTGACATCGTGGCCGTGTGACTAGTATAAGGGGATGATGATGACAGTAAAAAAGATGGAAAATAAATAATTTTTTTAAAAGTATAAAGTATAAAGATGGATGTAGCTTGCTGGGTTGAAAAGTGAAGCTAACATAGAATTGTCTTAAACGTGGATGTTTTTCTAAAAACCAGCAGGGGGCGACTTCTGTGGTTGCAAAAAAAGACTTGTGATTGTGTTTAAGACAGCCGCCCACGACTCCCACTGTAACCTCAGTGAACACGCGCCTGAAGACTTCACAGGCTCAGTCTCTAGTTTCAGATAATATTGAATAAAACATCTGTTTTATTTTTTAAATTAGTCAGAAAGGATGTTCATCCAGGGTACCAGCTAGTCAAATACACAGATAATATGAAGAATGGACATGGGTACTGTGATGTCACTCGCTGGTTTGTAAAGCTCCATTTTGAAACCTTGAGATGAGCGTTTTCACCAACGCCATCTTGGCTGCAAAAAACCCAGAGTGATGAAGGGCACGGTACTGACTTTGAAACCGCGCACTTGGTTAATGACTTATAAGCCATTAGGCGGTGAGCATGCAGTTTTATTTAGTGGTTACTTTTAGACGTTTCGCAAAGCGCTTTGTACAACTTGCATCATTCACCCATATTCAAGGGCTTTTTTCCCCATGGTTTTTCTACTTACTCTCCAACATTCACACACACTTTCAAACGCATTCTCGGGATTAGTATCTTTCCCAAGGATATTTGGCATACAGACTGGTTCAGGCAGGGATTGAACCACCAGCCTACCAATTAGTAGATGACCTGGATGGACTTTTTATTTTTACTCCCATCCTCCCCTAGTTCATTTTTGGAAAGTTAGCAATATTTTAGCAGTTCTGGATCCAGATCTGGACAAGACCCCAAATTGTTGGTCTGAGGCAACAAAAATGCAGTAGCTAGGGCAGTAATCAAGCGTTGCGATCAAATGTTGCAACGTTAATTTCTGATAATCATGCAATTTGTTGTGTTTGATTTGAAACACTGTGGTCTGTCCAAATAAATACATACTGCACACAGTGCACAACATGAAAATGTACTAGAGTGAGTATACCTACCAAGCTGCAGCTCATTTTGTCATGCAAAATGCTTGTTAAGTTGACCATACAAGCACTCAAACCTCAAGGTTCTTTTTATAGGTTAAGGTAAAGGTCCTACAATATTTAGCAGCTAGTACAATTTAACTGCTAAGCTAATATTTAACAGATAATTTTAACTGTTTTTGCAAAGACGATTAAAAAAAGTGTTTCTGGCTACATTTTGTCAATGTCAGCAGCAGGCTAAAACCAAATTGTGCTGATTGTTAGGCACATTTACATTTCCTGCTTTCCATTTACTGAACTGCTAAGTTTCTGTTAGGAAGTAGTGAATAAGTGAACAGGGGGGTATTTTGCACATGTCACTAGACAATTAGGATTTTTACCTCCCCATCCATCATTGAAATGACACCTTTGTTGATATCTGCATCGGGTTTTCCCTGAAGAGGCTATAAAAATGTTAGCACATTTCAAAGAGATTTGCGACTTCTATCAAAGGAAAGCCGCAAAGAGTTGAGTTTAATTTGTTTAAGTCTAGATACATTTTTTGTTGATAAAATGTCCAGGGTATTGCCTTAACTAAAGGCAAACCAATCATGGTTATTTGCATAGTTACCCTCAAAGGTTAATTTTGAACCCAGAAAAACCCCGTGTACATGTATGTTGTATATGTATATGTGTATATGATGTCACTAATCAATTCAAACTTTTTAAAGATACTTTGAAAAGTGTAACCTTCTCCTCACCTGAGCTTCTTCTCACTTCCAGAGGTCAGATGACTGTTGACAAAGCCAAAAGATGTCCCATTGAACATGAAGGACACTCCCACTGCTCCCTTGTTTCCTGCAGTTCAAACCAGTAAACATTGATGGGTAATTTTTCTGTGAACTTTTGTGAGCAATCATTACAGGCCTCAAGGAGAAGTGGAACTGCTTACCCAAGGTGTTGGCGATCCCTGTCTTCACGCTGTCTGAAAAAACATGAGAGATCCTGTTTTCATGCTCAGGCTTGGCCAGGACCACGATCCGAATATTCCACAGTGTGTGAATTGCCACCTGGATGTTTGGAGATGTTTAGAACATTTGATTCATTAGTGGTTTGTGTTTGCATTCAGCTACAAATTCAAAACTTTGCCACAGTTACTCACTTGTTTAAAGCTAATGTTTGTGATGTTCCTCAGGACACCTTTCACTGTATCTGCCCATTCTCGCTCACCCAAAGGATCCTCCTGAGTCCCAATGACATAAAAATCATGTGGAATATGATCTGCTGTGTCATCTTGTGTCTTCCCTTGGCCCTTACACTGAAACCAGGAGCTGATGTTCGGGGGAGGGCTGGCATTTCCTGTAGGTTTGCAGATCCGTTTTTATATTATATACAGTTAAGTTAACCGAAGCACTGAATTCTGTATGACATCACTGTTACCCATGTTCCAGGTGCCAACAAACACTGTGATCATGTCTGGTTCAGGCTTTTCTGAGTGTTTGTTTTTCATTTGCTGAAGCAGCTGACAGAAGCCCTCTCTTTTCTGGATTCACAAGACAACAAAACACATCACATTTAATGAAGTGCACATGACTGAGGTCAGAATAGGGAGCATCACCTTTAAAAAGACGCTTACCTTTGTGTCATCAAACACAAACTCTTTCCGCAAAACTTTTTCTTTCTCCGTCTCCACCACAATGACCAGCTTGGCGTGCATTTTCTGGGATTTCACCAACTGCAGGACTGATGGATAAGAGCAGTATTCTTATTAAGTTAAGTGCTTTTGATGATTGAAAGTAGTTCTTGACATTTGTTTTCACACATGCTATTTTGCACTTGCTGCAGAGAAGGTGCAACTTCCAGGCTGAAGAATCAAGCACAAAGTCTGCAGCTCCTTTAATGAGGCTGTCTCAAAAATCAAGGGACTCTTCATAGACACTGTTGTTAAAACATCTAATTTTACAGCAGTAATAAACATTTTTTTCAGCTTCCAATAAACAAAAATACCTCCCATCTGTTCTCTTTTACTTATCCTTATCAGGGTTGTGGGAGGACTTGAAGCTTATCCCAGCTATCATAGGGCGAGAGGTGAGGTCACCCTGGACAGATCGCCAGTCTGTCCCCCCTTCACAACAACTCCAGTGAATTGATTTATCTTTTTTAAACTCATCTATCTGCTTCTTTGATTGTGTGTTTAATATCCGTCAGGCTTCACCTTTACTAACTGTAGTCACTTAACTGGATCTCTTAGCACTAATAAAAATCTTTGCTACATCGCTTCAGTTTATGTATATGAATACAGCAAAATGAACAAACTTGCAACTGAGTCATTCTCTTTTCCAAAAATGGCCACTTCTGGCCAAAAAGCTCAACTTGAGGCTTAAAAACAAAGAGTCCAAAACGAATACGTAACATTAAGGTGGCTACATCCATCTTTCATACTGTCTGTGGTAGCACGCACCAGTGTTCCATGTATGACGTTTTCTATAGAATGATTTTTAAAGCTTACTGACTGATTAAAACTCTTATGACTACAAGTCCCACTTTATCTGTCTATTAGCATGGAAAAATAGCTTTTGTGGCACTACTTAAAGTTCCTAATTTCTTAAGATACTGACCCGAGTCAAATGTACCACCTGAATACGTTTTTCTGAACTTTACAAACCCAAAGATGTTCTTATATATAATTAGTAATTTAGAAAACAATAACTGTAACTGCTTCCTCCAATGAACCAGGCTAATGTACCTTCTCTGTGGTCTCACATGTGTAAGAGCAATCTTCTAATGATTAGCGTGTTCTTGAAATATGTCAGAATGTTTGATTCTAATAACAAATGTTTCATTCTGGTAGCTAATTACTCCAACATAAAGACCAAGTGAAAAACATTGCTTATTTTCTTTGCAAAACAGCAGGACAGAGCACAGGGTTAAATCAAAAGCTCTGGTGGACACTATAGGCACTGTAGCCAAGGGGGCACCATTTAGTCGAGTCTAGAAAATATAGCAAAATACTGTAAAATACTCCGCCAACACAGAACGCTGAGTTTAACACCTTTGTTTTTCTATTGTAACGTCAATAGAGACAAAGGATCACCAAATTTTATTAAAATCCTTCCAACAAAATTTAAAAAAGAAATCACCACAG
Organism: Pelmatolapia mariae; assembly: GCF_036321145.2. Classification (NCBI taxonomy): domain Eukaryota; kingdom Metazoa; phylum Chordata; class Actinopteri; order Cichliformes; family Cichlidae; genus Pelmatolapia; species Pelmatolapia mariae. The sequence continues at coordinate 37,403,461 of NC_086246.1, read as the reverse complement.
TGATTTTGGGATTAATCAGATTAAGTAAATCATATCTTGATGTTTTCATTTTGTGCCAATCAATTGTTTGAGATAGAAATGAACTCCTCAAGTCCTTACTTTTATTGTGCACAAAGTATTTGTCTTCGGGCCCATCTTTTGACTTCTTAAAGTAGAGCTTCCCACTTTCAATGTCCACTTTCAGGAACATCTTTGTGGAAATACCGAGAGATTCTTGTTTGACCTACCAGTGAAAGAAGAAATCAATTAAATAAACCATACACACATATGACAAATTTTATGTAGATATAAGTACTAAAGAAAGCACCTCAAACGTAACGACTGGTATGAGAGATTTCCGTGGGCCCGCATCAAATCCAACATACTCAAAAACAGAACCTTTAACCTGAAAAAAGGAAGCAGAGTCGTCCTTTGTAATATCTTATGACATTTTTTATTATCATATAAAAAGCTGTTGTTAAAACATATTACAGTACTTTACCTTATCTTCTATCGAGTAGAGTAGTTTTGTTAGTTGCTCAAGTCTACAGGACACAGGACCCGAATCACAGAAATTCTGAAAATAAGGAGGAAATACATGAAGAGAGCAGCTTTTTAAGCGCTGATAATACTGCAAAGGATCATGGGTGCCACCAACTTGTTTTGGTCCAATCCCTGGAGAGAGCTGTTGGTCCAGCGTTCTGTGAAACACCTCCAGAGTTGGCATGACGCGGGAAATTTCACTGCCTCGCAAAAAAGATCAGCGCGTGGTTCAATCAACCCAATCCATTCAAGTGTATGTAATATTACACATTCCATTAAATGGACACTATACCTGTTTAGGTTCTTGCAGACTGCCATTATAAGCTTCTTGAGGCCAGGCAGGTTAGGGTTACCGTTTTGAACTTGTTCAGCATCTAAGCAGACTGAAGTCCTGAAGTATTCTTGGATGGCCATTTCATGCTCTTCTGGTAAGCTGGAGACATAAGAGAAATGTATTAAAACACTTCTTGCCTCAGTTAGCTTCAGGAAAATTCATATTAGTAATTGTTTTGGAAAGTTTGGTGCCGAATGCCTAAATTCTACTTTTATAGTGCTGTAGGTACAAGAGACATTGCAACTGTCTGTAATTGTGACCATACATGGACAAGTCCATATGCTGCAGTTTCGCCAGGTATATGTCTGATAAGGATTTGGAGGCTTGCTCTGAAGTCTTGGAGTCACTGTCCTTTACATCAAGTGGGATGTTTCTGGGTGGGAGCTGTGGAGGATGACTGTTTTGTTCTGCAGAATAGACATAAAGTGTGTTTAGGACAGACAATACTTTCTCTTCCATATCAAAACCACTATACAGACAAAGTGAAGTTTTTGACCTGGCTCCTCTTCTACCTCCTCCTCCCTCTGGACAGAGTACTGCAGGTGGGTGACTAAACCCATGTTTGGGCTATAATACGCCTCCACCAGCTCAGGTAGCATTGTGAAGAACCTAATAGGCACTCCTTCAGATGCCTGCAGAGCAGATAACAGTAAACATATTTTTTTAATCACTCTTTGTAAACAAAAGGATGATTTTTGTTGTTGTTACCAAAGCAGGTGACATAACCTGTACGTGTTACTTCCCATATGATGTCAGACGTGTCTACTGTCTGCGTCTGTGGTATTTTCCAGTTGCATTCTAAGACATTCCTTTGTAATTTTGCAATTTATTTCATTTAAAAGAACATATTATTACCCATAAATCATCAGCTATTTTAAGGAAGTAAACATATCCCTGCTCTGTCATAAGAATTAAATCGTACACTTAAACCATTTACAGAAACAGGTTTTAAAAACTATAGTCCCTTAAATAGGTTTGGTTTCTCTATATAGCTACATTGCATTTAGTCTCTTGTGCGGCTCGTAAAACTCAATTGTGAAACTTGCTGTCATTGGGTTACATTATTTTAAAGCACTTTCTTTAAACTAAACTGCACAGGTGTACATTATCGCCTCATCTAACAAGTTTTTAAAGGCACGAAATGGTCACATTTTACCTGGCACGTTAGAAGGTAACAGTGCTGACTTATCGTTTCCTAGAAACCTGACACGTTGCTACTTCATACCAGTAAACTTATTTCAGGACAGCACATTTTGCTGTTACAGAATTTCTATCTAAGGCCACGGGTTTGCATAGCAATTATACATAGCTGTTATGTCAGTGCATAAATCAGTCATTTAGAAGCTCTCTAGCATTTTCACCTATTTTTTATAATTACAGTATTTAAAAAAAACATACAGATGATACTCTGTTCAATCTTTCTGTCAATCCCAAGGCATTTATATCCTCTACGTGGGGCCTGTTAGTTTTCTAATCTCTTCAGACTTATACTGCAAAGCTGACACTGAACAAATACCAAGATAATGAAGCATCTGCTGATCTGCTTCTGATCAGATTGAGTCTTGCTTTTATCATTGCCAACTAATTTACTGCAAAACTCTTAGTTCCTGCTTCAGTTTCTGTACTGGCTCATTGTAAGGTAGTTCGCCAATGGCAGATTAAATACAAATGAGAATCAGGCATTTGTCATTTGCTGAACCATAAAGTCTCTTTTCTATAGATTTAAAAATCGTAGTAAATAACAGAGGTATTTGTGGCTTTTTTAGGGTGATGTTGTTGTGCTCCCAGTCTGTAATCCTAAGTCTGTAAATTTTACATTTTAAGGCTTTTAAATTACTATCAGTGTAGCTTTGTGAGGCAATGATATTTAGTGTATAATAAGAGAATATATTTTAAACTGCAGCCATGTAAGCAGCTCTGAGTTACTGAGCTAACGGACAGTTTTGTGCTGAAATCTGTATGCCTGCATGCTAACATTCAACAGAGACTACCTGCTGATGTTTAGCATGTCATCTTTATTCTTTTAGTTAATGCTCATACCTCCAAGCTGAAGCTATTAATACTTATTAATACTGGGGGTATTCGATCATCAGATTGAAATTCAACTATAATGATGCATTATTGTGTTTATTAAATTTTATGCTAATCAATCTGATAACTGGAAATGTCACACGCGCGCGCTCAGACGCATACACCAAAAATACATGCGGCTTCAGATTCTAGTGATCTTGAAAGTCATTTACGCATTCATCTCGCCTGATGTTGTTAGGATACTTCAGTCTGGGTCAAAGTGGTGGACAGTAAATACATGTGTGGGCTTACTTCTTTAATTAGGTTACAACTGAGCATTGCACTAGTAATGTGTGACTAATACTTTTGAAAATATCATTTCATCTTCACAGTAACTATAATAACTCATCTGGGTTCGGACCAGAACGATGGAAACTGTGAACCCACCTGGACAGAGAGCTTCTTGTCTTCATTTGGCAGGATTCTGTATGTGTACACACAGTTCTGATATCTGTGGATCAAATAAATGCAAATGTCTGTGGTTGGAACATGGAATGAATGTAAGGTGAAGAAACAAGCGGATTCAATGTGTTGAGCGAGCAGTTGGAATCATTTTTAAATGAAGGTTACCCAGTGGAAGATGATGTGCAGAGGGGAAAGGGTGGTGCTTTGTGGCTGCACTGTATGCAAATAAAAGGGAACTAGTCTTGTGTTGCAGTGTGTATGTGCAAAAAAAGAAAAAAAAATGTAATGTGATATGGTGAGACAGTTTTAGGAACTTTAACTAATAACTGTGTTATAGCTACAGTGCACAAACAATCATGTTTGGAATTGTGTTTCTTGAACAAAATATACAGTTTGACAACCAGATCGTGTTGATTCGATAGGATTCACAGCTGGTACTGCATGTCACGAAGGTTTAATGAAGTAGAAACATGAAGTATATGCAGGCATATTAGAATCAACCGCGAGCCATAATAAAAAGAAACAATAACTTACAAAACACAGAGGGCATAGGCTCCCTGTATGGATTCACTGTCCCGGATGAGGAAGCTTCCATCTCTTGCTGCTTTGGAAAGTAGATCCTCAGCTTTGGATCGAGTTATATTGCCATGGTACCAAGGTTGATAACTTGTCATCCTGTTTTTCACCCAAGAGCTCGATCTCAAGAGCTTTGCATGTGATCTCAAAAAAAAATGATCCCAGCAAAACAAAGTAGACTCAATTTTTCTTTCTGGCTATTTTCATCTTCTCATGGTGCATACTTTTTAGTTCTTTCTTTCACTTGTTCATCCACTGCCTCTGCAAATTGTAAAAGGAAGCTGCTACTAGCTCAGCCCTGAACTTCCTCATTTGTCAAGTTAAAGAGAGGAGGGCCCTAGTGCCTTCACTCGGCCTCTTCTTTAACATAGTCGCACAGCTGTAAAATGGAAATACACACTTTTGTTTGCACAGTAGAAATCTTTATCACCTTACACGAATGATTAACCAGCATACCTAACCTCTTTGGTTTACTTGTTCATGTGAACTTTCAGAAAATAATGAAGTTATATGTAAAAACTAAAAGAAGTGAAAAGAGGAAGTAAGGAAAAAAAAACATGACCATGATGATTTTTAGTAGTTACAGGACGGGAATTTACTGGATATATTTACTTTAAAACCCAAACAGTAAAAAAAGAAAAAAGAAGATAAGGACCTTGATTTGTTTTTCAAACATGATCATTTTGTTCGTTGATAAAAAATAAACCAAGGTGCATCATATTCAGCCTGCATACTGCTATTCTTTAAACCACAGATGAACCAGGGGAGCTCGGGGGTTTTCTACAATATATACATTCAGGAAATACAAGTTAAAGTAGCTGCCATGTTCATGTGATGGACAGGAAGTCTTGCAGAAATAAGGGGAGGAAAATGAGCTGCTCACAAACCACAACATGTCACATGATATGAAAAGAGAACTACATGGTGACAAGTCACTGCTGCCTTCTGTCCCCGCACTTGAAATAGGTTTACCACTTTCACGGAGAACACGTCAACGCCACAGACGCGAAGGACGTGAAATCATACTTTTGCTTTCGGGAGACAGCAGCAGACATGTTGAGTTTATGCAGTTTTTATGTGACAAGCAAAAAAGAAAGAAAGAGAGGGACTGGACATGTCACACAAATGGTGCATTTTTGCTGCAGTGAATTACACAATCATTCGCACGTTAAAGTCAGAGCATATTTTTAACATATTACATTTTATCAAACTGTAGATAGAACAGTAGTTATTAGTTTGTCAAGTAACAGTGCAACAGAAATGCATAGCATTATAGGAGAGTTAAGAAACTGAAAACCAAAAAATATTTTCACAATGGAGATTTGTCGAGCACATTTAACATATACAGTGACTCATGTCAGGAATTTATAAAAAGCTGTGACTGTGTCCACGTCATCCCTAGCTGACCTGGAGAAACACAATACAGCAATTTTTGCATCTATGAAAATGTGATAGCAGGGAAATATCCAACAGCAGTATAATAATGGGCACATTTACACAGTCCACTCTCAATAAAATGGTCACTCCATCGTAGAGTAAATCTGGACTTAATCCAAGGGACTACAGCCTTAATAGTATCTCTGTGAGGACAGCGTTGCCTTGAGCTAAATATTAATACTGGCATGCTAACACACAGCTGGAATATGAAGCAAACAAAGTTTCAAAGATTGCAGTTCCACTAGTGACCACATGAGGCTCTAAAAGTGTCATCCCCCATAAAGATCCGCCTTAAAATGTTACTTTACAGTAAGTTTAAGTGAAAATACTTACAGCATGCTACTCCATGCTATTCCTTCTTAATAATAAGTCAGGGGGGACTTTCTTATACCTTCTACTTCTGGTTATTGGAATCAGAGGTGATTTGCTTAGGTCAGTCATACTAGAGTAAAAGTAGGTTGGAATAATCAGCAGCTCATGACTGACCCAGCAGCAACAGATTGAAAGTACCTGCATCAACAACTTTGGATTGCAAGGCAATCGCAGTTTGTTTTACTGAGACAATTTCTCTGTGACACATCTTTTTTTTTTTTTACAATACAAGACTCAACTGAACTGCTTCTACTTTGGTTCTATTCTTATATAAATTGCGGTTGCCGAGCAGCTGCAGCATGTTACAGTTAAATCACCATCCTGTAGAAACTACATCACTGTTTGTGGTGGGTTTTCTGAATTCTGAATGCAAGTAGGTAATGTGAATTTCTGTTTGTGCAGTCAAACACACGTGCCATTTTACAACAAACACATTAAATTCAATTGCTGACTCGACCCCATTCACTTGCAAACTGTTAGCAAACTGATGTCATCTTAATGCACTAAAATCGCCTTGAAAATGGCAACTGACTGCAACCATTTCAAAGGCAACAGCACTGCAATTTTATTTCACTCTGTAAGTCGTCATAATGCCAATGACTTGTCCATTAGCTTGACTGTAGCATAATACTGGTGATAGGAGTCACTCATCTGAACTTCTGGACTGTGTTCTTTCTTGTTGTTCTTGCTTTTTTTCAGTCTGTTACTTAATTAACACCAATAAGCACCTTTCTGTGCTTGTGGATTTCACCCATACAATTTATAGATGCAGCAAACCAAGTTAGCACTTCAACTTCACCTCACACAACAGCAGCCACAGTGCTAATGGTGAGTCTTCAAAATGTGGAGTTTAGAAGCTGGTGAGTGCCATAGTGGGTATGTCCACCAGCATGCTAACATACAGTGCTAATATTTGAAAGGTATAATGCTTACCTTACCTGTAATGCTTACCCTGTTTAACTTCCCGGTTTGGTGCATTAGCATGCTAGCATTGCTAATTAGCATAAAGATTTTCCAAATATTTGGCCTGAAACTAAAAATTCAAACAAATGAAAATTTAACTGGATGTTGGTACTTTAGGAGACGACACATGATCACACGAGTTTTTAAAATTCTCACATGGATCGCATTACATTTCACTTATAGTGTTAAAGTATGTGCACGCACATTTGATTATCCACAAAGCAAGGACAACCTATGTCACCTTAGATGAAAAAAAACAACAATATTATCAACTGTGACTGATGCATATTCATCACATTTGGCTTACAGTATAAAAAAAAACAATAGAAAATATACACTGAAAGTTGACTATGTATATACTGAATTGCTGTTTTGGATTTCCAACAAGCAGTAGGCGGAACAATTAGTACTCAGGTTTAACCCCCATTAAGTATTATATATGACAGCAGAAGCAATTAAAAATTTTGCATCATTAGTTTTTTGCTTCATCTCCAGAACAAGTGAGTTGTTATGTTGAGACAAACCTTTTCTAAAGATTATTATTAAAACCGTCAGTTGTCAAAAATTATAGCCAAACAAATTCAAATAGCTTAGCCTGGCCGATACCACACAGGAAATTGGATATTTTTTGTACAGAGAGTCCCACATTAGCAGGTATTGGGCACAGTTCTGACTGGTTTGAGAGTTGGTTTCTAACATGGACCCAAAAAACTTTTAATGGAAACGACAAGAAGCTTAAACAGAACATCAAAGGCGTCACTAACCAGTACAAATTGTCCGTCTTATGAAACCAGATCTACTACAGTAAAAAACAGGGGATCTGCTGAGCTGAAAGCAAGCCAACAGTACATTTTGAAAACTCATCAAATGTCATATTTACTACTAATTGCAGTAATTTTGCTTTTAAACATTCTCCATTGCGTTAAATTGTTAAAGAAGAATGAGATTTACTCGAGTCTTGTGTGTGTGGGAGTTATTTTGAAGCATTATCTTCATCAACTTTAATTCCAGTGGTCACCAAGATAAACAGTGTGTGCAGAATCAGAAGTTATAACTGATTTAAAAATGCTTTAAAAAAGTTTGCTGACTTTGCCCCAAATTTAGCTTTTAAAGATCTTTGTTCCTCTCCTGGAAGTTAAACGTCTATCACCATCTTTGCTGCTGAATTCAGGATTCTTTGAGTGTCAAAGTGATGTCAGTTTAATTCTCTAAGGATTTGGTGGGAATGGTGTGGGGATGACACTAGAATTGGTTCTCAAACAGCCTTTGGAACTAGCATCAATCAAAGTATCATCAACCTGAAGCTGCTTGTGATGGAAAGGTTTGCACAGGTGTCTGAGTCTCGCTGCTTTTCCTCAGAACTCAGATTTGGCACTCACAGAGCTCTCATGTGTTCCCTTTAACTCTCCGCTGGTGGCCCCTGACATCCCGCCATTATCTTTACAAAACAATCGCCGTAGTGTGCCGCGGAATTTCTCCGCCCCAAACAGGTAGACCAGCGGGTCCATAGCACCATTCAGGCAGGTGAGGGAGGAGGTGAGGCGGTTGGCCAGGCTCAGGCCTCTGCGTGTCTGGCATGAGACGTCTGGGTGGCTGTAGCCCAGGATGAAGGTGGCCCTACTCATATGATAAGGCAGAAAACAGACCACGTAGATGAGCATAACCAGGCCAATGGTGCGCAGGGCCCTTAGCTTGAGCGCCGGCTCCAACCTGGAGCCGCGATGCAGGCTGTGAATGATGAGGAGGTAACAGGAAAGAGTGGCGAGGAAAGGCGGCATGAAGGCGACAGCCAGCGAGATCAGAGCGTTGCGTGAGGCCTTCTCCCTGTATAGCTGCAAACACACCGTCATGTTGTCCACCTGTGCAGTCTGATGGGTGACAAGCAGCGGTGCCATGGAGACAGTAACTAGGACCCAAAGAGAGAAGCTGATGATCTGAGCATAGCGAGCGCGACGAATCTTCAGTGACCTCACAGCGTGAACCACAGCCAAGTATCGATCCCCTGCTACACAGGCCAGGAAGTACAGGCTGGCATACATGTTGACATAAAACAAAAAACCCACCACCCGGCAGGGCACCTCGCCTAGGGGCCAGTGGCCTCCTGTAAAGTGGTAGGTGGCCCTGAGTGGGAGGATGATGACGTACGATAAGTCTGCCACAGCCAGATGAATCAGGAAGACGTTAGCCGGAGAAGAAATGCCACGCTGGTGAGAGAAAATCCAGAGAGCCAAACTGTTACCGCTCAGCGCCAGAACAAAAACCACGAGGTAGAACCATCCAAACAGCTGGTTCTCGATCGTGGTCTCCAGCACTACACAGCTCTCTGATGACTGATTGGATGGCAGATGCATTGTAGCAGACTCCATTTTGGTGACTGTGGAGACAGAAAATATTATAAACATCATTACCTTTAAACCAGTTATGTAGTATAAGCAAATGTGGGAGGTTTTGTTATCTTAATAAAGTAACCACATATATTCAGGACAGTTACGACGGGTCTAATTTTGCGCTGCAGGCTGCAGGGTGGTCAGATTTCTGACCTGAATTTGAGTACTTTTGATTTTTTTTAAGTTTATTGTTAGTGACAGGAAACCACACACACACACACACACACACATACACACATACACACAAAATAGAGAGGTTTCTAGAAAGACAGCAAAATAACTCATTTATTTATATAAAGCCTGTCAATTTAGTCTCCTAACAATTAATATATCTTGCAACAGTCCCACTAGATTGCATATTGTTTAGATCTTACAATCACTTCTTCCTTAGAAAACCCACCCACTGCTCCATCCAACCCCGCCAAGCTCCAACTGTTCACTCTTTGTATTTTCTGCTCTCTTTTCCCTGTTGCTTTAGCTCACTCTCTACACAGAAACATCACCGGGGCGTGAACAGCAAAGTCTGACTTTAATTAATTTAAGGCAAGGCTTCCTTCACTTTGGTATTTCTGCTGGGTCCAAAACCAGCATTTCTAACGTGTTTAGCTGGGGCCGAACTGTCAACCCACACAAAAGATGTTTCTGTAGCTGATGGAAGGTTCCCAAATGCAAAAAAACCTCCTTAAATTCAACAAGCCTGTTTGTGAGAGAGTTCACATTAGACGCTAAATACATGAAAGGAAGATTTGGAAAGTGAAACAGACTCTGTTTGGTACACCTGTTCAACTGGTCATTAATGTAGTTATCAAATCAGCAAATCACATGGCAGGAGCTCACTGCATTAAGACATGTAGACGTGGTGAAGACGGCCTGTTGAAGTTCAAACTCAGCATCAGAATGGAGGAAGAAAGGTCATTTAAGTGACTTTGATTGGTTGTTGGAGCCTGATGGGATAGACTGAGTATCTCAACTGGTGATCTACTGGGATTTTCCTTCACAAAGGGTTTACAGAGGATGGTCCGAAACACGGAAAATATCCAGTGAGGAGCATGTTGATATCAGAGGTCGACATCAACATACAGTTCATACAGACTCACTAAAATCAGACATTAGAAAATTGGAAAACTTTGCTTGGTCTTCCACGTATCAACGGTTCAGGCTGCTGCTGGTGCTTTAACGTTGTGGGGAATATTTCCTTGACACACTTTGGGCCTCTTAGTCCCAAATGAGCATCATTTAACCACCACAGCCTGCCTGAGTATTGTTGCTGACCATGCCAAGCCTTTATGACCACAGTGTGCCATCTTCTGATGGGATAAAACAATGTCACAAAGCTCACATCATCTCAAACTGGTTTCTTGAACATGACAGTGATCTCAGTCCAACACTACAACTTTGGGATGTGATGGAATGGGAGATTCACATCATAGATGCAACTGACAAATCTACAGCAACTGTTTGATGTTGTCATGTCAATATGAACTAAAATCTTTGAGGAGTTTCCAGCACCTTGTTGAATCTATGCCATGAAAAATGAAGGCACTTCTGGAGGCAAAGGGTAGACCTACCTGGTACCATCATGGTGTATCTAATAAAATGATTTCTGCGTATTATGCACAGGATAGCAAAGAATAAGATATACATTTAAAGATATATGTTTGTCTCCTATTCCTTCAAAATAAGAACTTTCTAGACTTGTATATTGAAAAGATCCATATCCAAAGACTATCAATAACATTTCCTGATTGTTTCTGTGTTCTCTTTATGTTTTAGTGCTGATACAGTTATTTTTAGCTCAAAGATATTTTTTCAAAAATAGCTTATGTGATTAAACAATGCAGAATAACCACAATGACTCACACACACAAAAAAAAACCTGACTGGGCTAAATTTCCCTCCCTGACTTTTGGCCCTTTAAGAAGCAGCGTGGCTCTTTTCAGTGGGTGTTGTGGGACCCACATGCCAGGGCATTTCTCAGCCAGGGCTCAGAGTCAGAGCTTTCAGTCCCCCTGAAGAAAGAGGACTGCAGTCCCAGCAGGGATAACAAACCAGAGACGGAGCAGCTGAATGGAAAAGCTTCCATAAATGCGGATAATCCTGGAGAGAGACAAAGCTGAAATACGGCTTCATCACAGCGATCTGGATAAGCAGATCTGTGCAGTGAAGAGGAGACTGAGCATCCTGGTATTGGTCCTTTACACACAGCGCTTATGAAAAAGCTGCAGCAGCTGTAATGTGTGAAATCTTCTATTGTCTAATGTGAAACAGGATTAAACGAGTCCACTTGATAGTCAGCAAGTATAGAAATGTGATGAAACAGTGCAATCAGTAAAAGATTGAGCTGTTTGGGTTTGCATGAGCAAAATGAGAAATTTACAGAAAGGTTTATTTGGTAAATCAACCACAGAGGCAGGTATTTAGTTTAAGTTATAAAAGAACAAATAATAAAGAGGACTTACTGGACGGCCACTCCTAAAAAGAAAAGTTTTGCTGCTGGAAGACAAAGAGGAGATGATCAGTGCAGGAGCAGGGAGCTGTACGTGAAGACAGGGAGTTCGTCTGCCGCTGTGTGGAAAAACTGGCGCTCTGACATGAGGAATGCTGTCCTATAACCCCCCTATCTCTCTCTCAAGATGTTCTCGGGAATGAGACTGTAGCTCTTTTTGTGTCTCAACAAATTTGATAACAGAAAGGGAGTCCCAATGGGAGCCTTTCGTTTGAACCCTGACCCCACCCTTTCTTTCTCCATCCCCTTCTTTTCAGAGAGCCACTTGTGCGCTTCACAATAGGCTGAGTCAGAATGAGCGGCGCATTTCAGCAGCGGAAAGAAGAATGGCATGCCTCAGTCGCAATGAGTTTTGGGGGTATGGCTCCATGGTAACCAAGGCTAGTTGTGCATTAAGTGCCTTTACCATGAACTCCCAGCCTCCCACTGACAGATAGAAGATGGACTGTGTTGTTAATTGTGTTGTTAAAAGTTTATGACTGAAGTCTCGGAGATGATCTTTTGTAGATGGCCTGCTCTGTTTTAGAGGGGGCCCCAAGCCCTCACTATAGGAGAGCCAGAGAAAAACAAGCCTTGAGAGGGGGGTGCTTGGAGGAAACAGAGGCCCTTGTTGCTGTCTTGCCTCCTGGGGGCATCTTGAATTGGAATGCCCAAAATAATCAGTCGCATAGCCATCGGACAGATGTGGAGAGGGGACCCACTGACCAAGGGGAGATAATATTTCTTTCATACATGAACTTCACAGCTGTGTTTCAGACACATTGGCCCTTCTTCTCCTCTATATCATCGATATGCAAATGGTATTCTGTAGACTTGAATGAAACTACTATCTGCAGACTGTGGAGAAGCTTTGACATCACTACTCTGTTAATCTACTGCCAATTGCTAATTGGGACAGCCCCCCACTTTTGTTCGGCTTCTCCACTTTGTCTGTTATTCGTCTTGTTACCCCGAAGCAAAAACATCCCCTTGTGCGAGAGCACAGCATCATAAATTTATCATTCTTCTTACTGCTGGGAGGGTTTAGTCAATAAAACGTGCTTTTTTCTTGCTGATGAAAGAGTTTAATAAAAACAGAGATGCTTTCATTTTAAAGGATAATTCCGCCATTGTATGTAGCTGTGGACAGCCTCCCACAAGTAAACAAACATCTAAGTTTATCAGTTAGAGATGACGAATGAAAGCAGAAATAAATTCAGGCCGATTTAAAACATTTTAAAAGCATCAGTACCAACTTTTTTCATTTGAAGTTAATCAACTCAAGAACAAAAGTAACCTCAAATAATCGAATGTGTATTTGAACTAACTTTAAACCTATATTGAATTCATTTCTATTCAGTTTTATTTATACAACGCCAAATCACAACAACCGTCACCTCAATGCACTTTATATTGTAAGGTACAGATGCTGCAATAATACAGTGAACTTATTAGCTTTGCTATTGATCTATTGGGGTGATCGTGGCTCAAGAGTTGGCAGTTCGTCTTGTAATTGGAAGGTTGCCGGTCCGAGTCCCTGCTCGGACAGTCTCGGTCGTTTTGTCCTTGGGCAAGACACTTCACCCGTTGCCTACTGGTGGCGCCAGTGTCCGGCACCCTCGCCTCTGTCAGTGCGCCCCAGGGTGGCTGTGGCTACAGTGTAGCTTGCCATCACCACTGTGTGAAAGGGTGGATGATTGAATGTGTAAAGCGTTTTGGGGTCCTTAGGGACCAAGTAAAGCGCTATACAAATACAGGCCATTTACCATTCAAACATTTAGCTGCTCCTTTGTTTTGCAGCTATCCATCATAGTTCACCATTTGATCATTTCCACCTTGCAATGGTTAGTTCCAAAATTTTGTTTGTAACGTTGGGTAACAGCTGAATCTGTTGGTTATCCCTGATGTGTGTAGGAACTGCTGACAACAGACGGTATAAAAGATGGATGCAATTTCCACATCTGAAAAAGTGAAACTAATGTTGAAAGGTCTTAAACCTGGATTCTCTTTAATGGCCACCAGGGGGCCAGATCTGTGGTTGCAAAATGCTTTGTAGTCCTATAGAAGTCTATGAAAAAATAGCTCTCTGTTCTGATCTCTTTAAATACCTCCCTGCTGGGTCTATGGTTTCGCTAACTCATTTTTGGTTAAGTTGGATAAAAACAAAAAGTCTTTTGTGTAAATTTTGGTTATACTATAATAGAAAGGAAGATTATGTCTGGCTTCACAATTGTTCATCTCAAGGCTTCAGAGCATGACTTCAGAAACCAGTGAGTGATGTCATGTAGTTGTGCATCTTTTAAAAGAAGTGACAAATTCAGATTCATCAGGGACAATGCGGGGGTTCAACATCTTGCCCAAGGATACTTCGACATGGTGATTGGAGTATTTAGGAAATCGATCCACCAATCTTCTGATCCGTAGAGCTCCTCAATCTCCTAACCCACAGTTTTCCCAAAGAAAGCTCATATTAGTTGTCCCACGATGAGCTTTATTGTACGACAGTGGACAGTTAGAAATGATCACAGGGTAATAGTTAAAACAAATCAATCATCATAATCACCTTTTAGGTAGTTCACCTCGCCAAGACACATTAACTGGGGGGATGTTTTATTTCACAATTTTAACACAGAGTAAAAAATTTGCATCTGTAAAATTGACATAAAGGGAAAATCATTGTGGAGATTAACTTTCGATATACTTTTTGAAGATGGGCTAATTTAAAGGTTGCGTGTGCAACCTAAACACACACAAATTGTGAAGTCGGTTTGACACTTGTCCAGCTTTCACTGATGGTGGCAGAAGCACCCAATGAATCTTTAAAAAACGGACGTGTGAACAAAGTGTGATTTGAAGATTTTCCAGTGTGAGGAAAATTCAACTTTGTAACATTTTTTTGTTTTTTGAGAAACAAAACACTGAATAGAACTTTGCTTCCAAGAAAAGCTTTAATGTTTTTACATCAGGTAAATTAATGTCTAATAATTGTCTAGAATTCAACTTTTTTTAATCTACAAAATTGAGTACACGTGCAAAACTATGCATCCTGTGCACATAAATGACATCTGCGACATTCTGGTGAGCAGAAACAGGTCAAATATTTTGAGCTAAAAAAAAAATCCACAAATGTAATGAAACTGACATTTACACAAAGTTCAAGAACAAATCTTATTAGAGCTAAGGTCTTTAACTTTGACTCAGATTCATTCAAATTGAATTTATTTATTCATAATAACACGCTATTATTATTTAACTTGAGACAGTTTTGGTTTTGAAGGTAAAGACATATTCATGAACACTGTCAATCATTAAAAACACCGAAAAGACCAATAACTTCTGATTTTGTTACTCATACACATACCAAAGCATACATGACTTTAAATAAAAACTGAGAATTCTGCAACTACTTCGTTTCATGTAATAATTCAACGTTTTTTTAAGGAAAGCACAAAAAAGTTGATTGCTAATCCAAAAACAGAGAACTACTGTAAGTACAAGTTTCAGTCTGCAGCTACAGACACACAGCATGCTTTCAGCGAGCTGTCATGCCACAGAGTTTAGATGTCAAAGCGGCGGTTCCTGGTTTGCACAGTCTTCCTGTCGCTGAGGTACATGTTGACGTAGGAGCTTATAAGATCGTCCATCTTGTAGCCCTTTTAACAGAAGAGAGTGACGTAAAGAAAAGGAAATGTAGACGAAATATAAACCAAAACTTACAGAGTGTTTCACGTCTTACCAGTGACGTTTCACACAGGAACTTGCTGCCGTTGACTAAATTACCAATAGTCATGTGAAAGTAGGTGCTTCCACTGGACCAGTTAGCAATGCGGTTAAATGGGTGAGTTGCCAGAGTTTCCTTCAAAGGAAAAAAAAAAATCAATAATAAAAACATGATTAAAATATTGATATGAGAGAAGGGCACTGAATTTTTTATTGCTCCATAGAGTTTTAGACTTTCTTTAACCTTGGTTTTTGGATGAATGATTGTGAGTCCTTGCTTGCTGATGGCAATTCGCACAATATCTGGAAATTTGTGCTCTGATGTTTGCTGAAAAGAAAGAAAGATAGGCAAATGAGGAAACTGTCATGCTAGAGTCATGTTGCATTATTTGCAGACAGAGTGCTAAAAACCAGAGGATCGAAAAATAGCGACAGATATCAATTGCGATCAGATAAACTCGCTGCCCACCCAGCTAATCTGATCGCTGATACCAAGATAACCATCGTGTGAGCTGCACTCGCTGGAGGCCTCACCTTCACATCAAAGAAAGCACAGCCAAACGTCGGCCAACGGTGAACCGCCTTCAGAAACGCCACCTTAGCTTCATCAGCTGTCATTCCAGTTTGTTTGTTAAATGAGGCGGTAATGTTCTGAAAATGAAAATACAGATGTATCACAGAGTGAAACAACACCTTCAAGTGAGCACTGTCTCTAATGAGGTTAATGATTTTCTAGCATTAACATTGATTATTAAGAGGGGAAAAATCCAAACCTACATGACCCTGTTTGTAAAAGCGAACCCTAAACCTAATAAGTGGTCGAGCTACCCTTAGCAGCAACAACTGCAGCGAAGAGTTTGCGATAACTGGCAGTGAGTCTTTTGGTTCACTCATCTTTGCAGAATTGTTGTAATTCAGCCACATTGGAGGGTTTGCAAGCATGAACCACCTTTGTTTTTTCTTAAGACACTCAGAGGTGGACTTGCTGGTGTGTTTTGAATCATTGTCCTGCTGCAGAACACAAGCGTGCTTCAGTTTGAGGTCACGAACAGATGGCCGGACATTCTTCTTCAGGATTTTTCAGTAGACGGCAGAATTCATGGATCTGTTTATCACGGCAAGTCTTCCAGGTCCAGCAAAACAGCCCCAGACCATCACACTACCACGCTACACCACAGAGTATTTTCCCAAAACTCTCAGGCATCATCAAGATGTTTTCTGGCAAAACTCAGACGAGCCTTTGTGTTCCTTTTGCTCAGAAATAGTTTTGGTCTTGGAACTCAGTCTCTTTCTTATGGCGTAGTCATGAACTCTGACATTAACCGAGGCAAATGAGGCCTGCAGTTCTTTGGATGTTGCTCTGTGGTCTTTTGTGACCTGTTGGATGAGTTGTGAATGCACTCTTGGAGTACTTTTGGTAGGCTGGCCATTCCTGGTTAAGGTTTTCTCCATGTGCGGATAACGGCTGTCATCGTGGTTCACTGGGGTCCAAAGCCTCGGCTTTGTAACCCTTTCCAGACTGATAGATGTCAGCGACTTTGTTTCTCAGCTGTTTCGTTGGATTGTGGCAGAATTTATGGATCCACGTTGTGCTGCTTTTTGAGATCTTATGTCTTATGTTTGAGATAATTTGTTGCTTTTTTTTTCCCCCTGTATCTTGCTTCCAAATTTTATTGTGCAAGCAACTGTACATTGACAATAAAAGTTCTAAGTTCTAAGATCTCTTAGCCTGCTTTAGTTTGTCACACAGGATCTATTTAAGTGACTAGTTTATTCAGCAGGTGTGGCATTAATAAGACCTGGGTGTGTTCAGTGAAACTGAACTCATCTTTGTAAAAAAAAATGGTTTGGACATATGCAAAAAAGGGATAGCGGATATACTGGACAAAGACAACATGTCTTTTATCCTGTTTTCCCTCTCTCACCCCAACCAGTCACGTCAGATGGCCGCCCCTCCCTGAGCATTGGTTCTGCCGGAGGTTTCTTCCAGTTAAAAGGGAGTGTTTCCTTCCCACTGTCACCAAAGTACTTGCTCACAGGGGTCATATGATTGTTGGGTTTTTCTCTGTATGTATTATTGTAGGGTCTACCTTACAATATAAAGCGCCTTGAGGCTACTTCTGTTGTGACTTGGCGCTGTAAAAATAAAATTGTATTGAACTGAACAGAACGTTTAAGATGACGCTGGCTGGCAGGAGTTAAAAAGGAAGACAACAGAGATTTATTGTGGATGTAGTAAAAGAGGAAATGCAGAGGGTTAGTATGACAGAGAAGGATGCCCTGTGATAGGGTGAGATAGAAGTAAGCCGTCCTACCTTCTTCCACTCATTTTCAGACATGGCCTTCAGCTGGTCAGTGGGCACCAGCTCCTTCAGCAACTTGGGAATCATGACTAACTGGTTCTTATCATTGTTGACCTTTATGCAGAACAGCAGAGCCGCAATTTTGAGCATTTCCTCTTTGGTGCACACATGATAGCCTCTTAGGTATTTGGGTAACTCCTGGAAATTAGAAAGACATTTCGTTAACTTCTTTTTTAACAGGTCTTGGCCAAAGTTTCACTTTTTAACCGAGTATTCAAAACGTTTTTCAGTTGCAGGCAACTGTTACTAGATTTTAATCGCCAACTCCATCTTTGTGTGAGGAGGAATTGCGTTAATGGAAACATCTCGCTTCATATCAGCTGGAAAATTGGAAAATGAGAAATCATTCAAATGTACCTGAGGGAAATGGAAGATAAGATCTGCTTTTGTGTCTCTGCCAGGGATCACGTTGAACCACAACTTCCTCATGAAGAACACAGTATAGTTGACCAGCCCGCCTGCGGAACACACACATACGAGCACAGAGGTTTGTACAGGTATATAGCAGACCATTTAAAGTCTCGCCGTCATTCTAATCAGAAGATGATTTATTACCATCAATCCTTTTAACACTCTTAGACCAGTCAGTGATTTGCCTCAGACTGTCAAAGAAGTAGTCCGTCTCATTCAAACTGAGAAACTGAAACAGAATAAAAAAAACACAACAACAGGCTGGTTTTAGTTCATCAAAGATGCCAGACACTCTATTGTATAAATGTATAAAAGTACTGAATGAACCTTGTCATTTGTTTTGACAAAAATGCTGAAGCCATCTGCTGAAGACAGTTCGAGTTTCCTGGAAATGTTCAGAATGAGATCCTTGATCCTGGTGTTGGTGGCCACTTCAAATATCTGGAAAAGGATAAGATTAATCTCAGATAACACCAAAATGCAATCTCCACCCAGCTTTGATGCTGGTCCTTTGGCCTTTTCTGGTTTCATTAAAAGAGTTGGTGTTTTTACCTCATCTGTGTCATTAGGGAAGTGGATTTTGTGGCGGATCTGGGTGCTGTTTTGTTGGATGGCATCTAACTCCACATGGTGAGGTGGGAGCTTCCTGGGCTCCATCCTAGAGCAGAACAACAATTATTAGGTACCTGCCTTTTTGTTCTTTTTCTTAAACAGATAGTCCAAAGGTTCAGTGTTTCTAAAGCAACTGACTTTTCTTCTTAGTACCACCTCAATTTAGGTTAAATGCTAAATATACCACCTGCCTAATAGTCTGTTGGTCCCCCTTTTGCTGCCAAAACAGCCCTGATGCATTGAGGCATGGACTCCACTAAACCCCTGAAGGCCTGCTGTGGTATCTGCACCAAGACGTTAGCAATAGATCCTTCAAGTCCTGTAAGCTGTGAGGTGTGGTCTCTATTGCCCATTGCTCTGTGGTTAAGTCATGTGCCCATTTTTGGTGCTTTCGGTGGTGGAGAGGAGTCACCATGGCTACCTTGACTGGTCTGTGGCAGCCCCATATGCAACAAACTGTGATGTACTGTGTATTCTTACATTTTTCTATCAGAACCAAAGTGCCAACTTTTTTGGCAATTTGAGCTACAGTGGCTACAAGCTGGGATAGGCCAAGTGGAAGAGGATGGATGGATGGATGGATGGATGGATGAGCCAGCCTTCAGTCTCATGCATCAGTGAGCCTTGGCCAGCCATGACCTTGTCGCTGGTTCACCACTTCCTTGGACTTGGACACTTTTACAGATACTGACCACTGCAGACTGGGAACACCCCCAAAATGTTCTGATCCTCATGCTTGCCCATTTTTCCTGCTTCTACATCTACTTTGAGGACAAAATGTTTACTTCCTCCGTGATATATCCCACACAGTAACAGGTGCCACGATGAGGAGATAATCTGTGGTATTCGTTTATGCCTGATTGGTGTATATAATTAATGAGCCAAAAATGTATGAGTTACTCCAGTACCAAAAACCATGTGGTCTTGGACTTCTTGGAATATGAGTGTGAGTATATGAGAATATGAGTAATTTAGAGGTATGAGCATATATTTTAAGGAGGCCACAGACTCAAGTGTACCCCATAATTCCAGTCAGTTGGTCTCTGTACCACCTCACATTAGCAGTTCAGCTAATGCATTCAGGACATGCTATTTAAACTGCTTTAGCCTGTCGACAGGCTAAAGCCAGGCTAAAGCCTGTCGACAGGCTAAAGCAGGAGGAGGAGCTGCACTGGAGGTGCAGCTCCTCCTTTTAATGCTTTTTCTGACCTAACCATTTATACATATAGACGTTCACTTAGACCACACCTCACCTAATAAAGTTTGACACATGCTTGTTGGGAAGGTCACAGAACAAAGAGACAAACACTTCATCGAGCTTGTTGATATTCATCAGCATTGCCTCGAAGTCACATTGACCACACTTAACAGACCTACGTCTAACATTCAAATGATGTAAACAAAGTACTGGCTGCAACACTTTGCATTTCTCCACATTTCTGATCTAGTATCTCTGCTTTGTTGCAATAGGTGACTAAAGGGAGCCCAGTACGGGCATAATTATTCAAATTTACAACTCCATATTTTCATTTTTGGATTCTACTAGAGTAGCTTTACATGACTTTTATTTCCTTTACGCCACAGTTCTTCCGATTCACTGCCCCTTGTAAATAAGACTTGCAAAGCACGTGGGCAGGTATTCCAAATGCCTGAGATTTCAGTTACATCGTAAAAAAAAACTGTGTGAAACTGAGCATTTAAAGCAGTCCCCAGGGTTCCTTGTACATACCACATTATGTGAAAATGTTTAACATGAATGTCCACCACAGCAAAAGGAGACATAAGACAGGAAATCATGTAAATCATCATGGTTGTCTTTTAACTTCACTTTCTTCTTTTGTCCTAAGAAAAAGTGGAATTATTCCCCCCTTTGTTGTGACCAGTATGCTTGTTTTTTGTATGATAAATGTTTTCTTTCTGTATTTTCTGATTACTAATAAAAGCTTTAATAAAAAATGAGTCTCTGCAAGCCTGTTAGCATTATGGAGGAAAGCCTGGATGCAAATCAGATATATTTATAGCTGAGGTCATGCAAATTTTGAATGTGGTCCTTTCACTGTGAAGATGATGCAACACATTTGTACAAAAAGGACTGTGTTCATCACCGCAAGCAGGTTCTGCACAACTTGATCTCAGTGAATCTAGAAAAAGAAGTTAAATTATTTGACATTTCCTTTTCACACCTGAGGGAGGGTGATGCAACTTTCAGTCCTTTTTTACTGTTTAAACCAACTTTAAACGAGAAGCATACTCTATCGACGCATTCTTCCTGTCGCACACTCAAAAGCTTCTGTAGTGTTTATGTGTGATACATAATACAGGCCAGCATGCGGTACAAACCTCAGAGAGCTCTGCATGCGCTGCAAACAGTCAGAGGCAAGTGGCTCTCTGCGTCGCGACTCCAGAAATCGCTGAGCATGCTTCAGAAGAGGCTGACTGGGAGGAAACAGGCCGCAGCAGAGCCACATCAGCTGCCAGCCATGCTCCATGCTGAACCTGGGTGAAGAATAGAAAAAAATAATAAAGAAAATAGACTCCATCTGTATCCTGGTCACTCCTGCACTGAAACAAAGAAGGGCTACCTTCAAAACCTCCAATATTTTACCCTTTAAGTGTCTGAGAAGGCACATTTATATTATATTTATTTATATGTGCTCTTGTGATGTTTTGAACAGTTTGTCCTTCCATGAGCATCTTATGCAACATCATGGAAAGTTGTGTGGAAATGTGTACATGTATTTTTTTAACATTATAGGCTTATATACTGTTTAAATTTTCCACTTCTCACTGTTTTGCAGTGATCCATGACTAACAGACCAAGAAGACTGAGAGAAAACTTAATAACCGAAGCGTGCAGAGCAGACAGGCAGGCTGTGGACAGAAACTACTCTCAGTTTATTCTTGCAACTGTGACTGTGTGATTATATGTCAGGTGAGTTTCTGCATGCATCGCGTCTTACAAATTTTTGGATGCATGTACACAGGAAATAACACGACAGGAGAAATAACACGTTTACCGGTTGTTATTGTTGGTCATCTGCTTCATGATCTGGCAGTAAATCTCATCCCTCAGAGCATCGTGTTTAGTGGCGGGGCCGAAGATTTGGTCAGTGAGTTCGAGGGGATTCTGCTGCTGCTTGGTGGGGTAATCACCCATGTACTTCAGGATTGGTACACAGCAGTCAAGGATGGCTAACAATGGTGGATTTTGAACAGCTGAGGTTACAGAAATACAGTATCTTTTTTTTTACCCTTTTATATTTCAAGACCTTGCAGCTGTCTCGTGGTTTCAGTTCTTCTTCTGTGTACTACTTATTACTACTCTGGTTTACAACTTTCCTTGCTTACTAGGTTCTCGGCTTAAAATAAACAAAAAGAGTTAGAAGAAATATAAATAGGTCCAGAGAAAGAAGCAGGTAAATTTTATGACTTCATTTTGTTTCATGTTGAGGTGTTTAGCTGATATCTGTCCACTAAGGTTCACTGCAGGCTTTATGTGACTGAATGCAGGGCCAGATGCCACTGTGAAAATGGCAGCTGAACAGCAGAAGATGATTGCAATTGTTCTATTAGGTTAGCACCACCTAGTGTGTCTGCCTTTTAGTAGCATCGTTGTCATCAAGCGGCAACCTGTGAAACGGAAAAATGAAGCCAAAGAGGAAGTGCCAAAAAACTGCCGTTTCGTGAGGCTGGCGAGTCGCAGTCCCCACAGACTGCTGTGTTAAAATGTCCACTTTACAGCAGAAATGAACATGTTACAGCCTGCCGCTGTTTTAGACTCTATGGATAGTTTCACCCTTCATAACAAATCTTTATAACTCCACCTGGATACTAGAGTTAGGGGTGTGTCCACTTTGATTGACTGGTGTGCTAATGCTGAACGCTGTGTGCTAGGCCTCGCCTGTGACTGAGAAACCTTGTGCTGTTAATGACTTGACATTCCCTAAAACACAACGCACTTTAAACTAACTTTAATTAGAATCATGTTCTATAAAATAAGACTTAAATCTAACGATAGAGACCATAAACCCATAAGGAAAGTGTTTGCTGGGGTCATAAGTCACGTATAAAGTAAGATCATGCCCTCATAGAGCTCCGCACAATTAGACTTGTTGCCCCCTGCTGGCCATTGCAAAGAATGCAGCTTTGTTTTCCACTTTTAAGACCCAGAGGCTTTGCCCAGCTTCTTTGTTAATAGTTTACCATGTAAAAAAATTGGTGAAAAAAATTTGAATTATTGCATCTTCTAGTATCCAAAGGATATCAGTGAAAGCTAGACAGGCTTTGTGAGTGAACTCTGGGTGGCCTCCAAGCTTCTTGAGTAGTGGCTGTCTTATTGGCTCTCTGGAGTGGACCCACAACCTTTCGGGAGCAGCATTCCTAGCGATCACCTGACGGTTCACATCCTTAGTGGGCTGCCTGGAAAGAGGACAAGGAGTGGGGCTGTCAGTACTGTTTCACTGATCTGCTGGGGAAAAAAGCCAGCAGGAGAATTGAGGAAATTTACAGATACCTGAAATACTCGACAGAGAAATCTTTCAGTGAGTAAGGAGCAATTCTCCCCACTGTGCCTGTTTCTTTCATGGTGGCCTGTATGATGTCCTTCCTCTGGTTTGGTGAGAGGTTGATGAGGTTCTGAAATCAAAGGAAACACCCACTGCATTTAGCCTTCATGCTAGCGAAAAGGTCTATAACTGAAAAAAATGGAGGCAGGTGCTGAACTGACAACAAGACAGTAATGAAAGTGAAAAAAATGAAAAGTTATACATACATACATACATACATATGTATGTATGTATGTATGTATAACTGACACACACACACACACATATATATATATATATATATATATATATATATATACATATATATATATATATACACACATACACACACACACATATATATATATATATATATGTGTGTATATATATATATATATATATATATATATATATATATATATATATATACTAGGGGTGCAACGATACTCGTATCGATATTGAACCGTTCGATACAGTGCTTTCGGTTCGGTACGCATGTGTATCGAACAATACAAAATTTTTAATTTATTTTATCAACTTTTCTTCTGACGATGCTGTCTGTGTTGAGAGCTCAGTGGATCTGCGTTCGACTACTCCGCCTAGGCTGCACTGTCGAGCGCAGATCCACTGAGCGCAGCGCAAGCTAGCAAGACAGAAGCTAATCGTTGCAACGTGGCAAATTGAACCTCCCCCACCCTCATTCAGATCTTGCGTTTGGAACTATCTTGGTTTTCATGTGAAGTATGAGCCTGAAGGTAAGCGCGTCATGGACAAAAGTAAAACAGTATGTCGGATGTGCCACGCAATGCTCAATTACATGGGTGGGAACTACTGCGTTAGCGCAGTTTGCTCGTTAACGTGTTGCCCCCATGCAGGGGGCGATCCGCGGTAGCTCGTTAATGGAGATTTGCCGTTGTGGCGTTAACGTCATTTCAGATTAACGCTGACGGTACTAGTGGGAACACAACGAATATGACTGCACATTTACTCCGACATCATCCTAGTGCAAAGACAAGTGGAAGCAGACAAAAACAACAAGCACGCATGCTACAGACTTTACCCGAGTCATTTAGACAGCTGTTAGTACATGATTCTCCTTATGGGGACCTGATATGTTTAATATGCTGCTGAGAATATACCCCAGAAGAAGCGTATAGTATAGCTTTTATTTTGGAAAGAGCAATTTTTCTGTAATAAACTCTCTTTTCCAAAGATGAGGGATTTCTCAATCAGATATATTTTTTTTTATTACTTTGTCGTTTCAGCAACATTAGATTTAAAAACTGTACTTTTGAGTTAAAATATATATTTATAATTTTAATAAATGACAAATTAAAAAAGCATGAACATGTTTTTGTATCGAAAAAATATCGAACCGTGACACCAAAGTATCGAACCGAACCGAACCGTGAATTTTGTGTATCGTTGCACCCCTAATATATACATATATATATATATATACACATACACACACACACACACACACATATATACATACACACAGATAGATAGATAGATAGATATGTCTTCATGTGTGTTGTGATATCATAAAAATGTTTCATATGACTAATTTCTCAGGCTTTTTTTTTCTTTTCCAAAATTTGGCCAATTGTACGTTTATTCACGTTTATTCTGATTTGATTGGCTGCTCCGTACCATAACCTCGTTGGTGGGTTTGCTGAGCGTTGGCAGGATTGTGATGGCTTCGATGGGGACGGCCCCTGTTTGTTTCGTGCGATCGTTTTGGCCCTTAACCCAGCCGTGGTCCTGAGAAAAATCATTGTCTTTAATGAGCATGATGAGCTCTCCTTTCTTGAAGCTGAGGAACGTGGCGTCTTCTGGAGAGGATTGAAAAACAACTGAGAAGTCAGTCAGCTAATAATCAGGCGAAATGACTTCAAAGGAAGAGGAAGTGGGGCACTGACCTTGCTTCTCGACTTCTTTCAGGGCCACGGCGTACTGCGAACGCTCCGTCAGCCCGCTGACAAACATGGTAATCAGCTCGGCCATGTCCGCCGCTGAGGGGCCACTCAGGGTGAAGTCTCCTTTCAGCGTCACCAGAGACACGGCCTGGCCAGATTTTTTAACATTCCTGAGAACCACCACCGAGCCAAAAACAAGATTAAAGCATTCCTCTTTTAGCAAATTCAACAAGTTATTAAAAAAAACAAATAGTTTATGGAACTATTTTCTGAAAATATACAATATTTCCTTCACGATTACAGTTGCAAAAAGACATGTGAGATTGTTTTTATCAATATCAGTCCCCAAAATTTTCTTGCCTTATAATAAATATTCAAGACTGTGATTTAAAGCTAAAAAGACGTTAAAATAGTTTAATGTTTTTATTAAAGATTTGTCCTTTACCTTTGAAGAAAGGAGGACAGAAGAACAAAAACAAGTCTTGTTTATCTTTTATCTTGTTCATAGTTTTTGGGAGTCAGAATTTCACAGTTAGCGCATCCGTGTTAACAAGAGTATACCTTCAGGTAATCTTGTTTCCCTCTTGGATTCTCCTGAACAAAGCCTAAAAAGGTTTACCTCACGGCGTTGACAGCCATTACTTCTGGGAAGGACAGTTCTGCCAGCCTCTTCTCTCGCTCATCCAGGAATGTGATCCCAGTCCAGTTTATGGCCACGATAAACTTGCTCTTTGGCAGTGGAGGGCCTGGGAACATCATGGAGAAACTGATCATTTCCTTTTCCTGAGAGTTTACTCTAAGCTGTTTAAGATATTTAAAATAATGCAGAAAGTATGAAATATATCAGTGAAAAGCAGCAGTAGTGGTCGAGTTTAATGACAATAAGAGAACTGCAACAATGAGTCAGTTTGGTGCCATTTTAAAGCAGAAAAGCTGATTGTTGCTTGCTCACAAATTTGACAATTTGCTGCTGACAATCTGAACACTTGTGAGGGTTGAGCCTCAAACAGAGCATAAATAAAACCAAAATAAACAAGAATTAAATGATAACTACCCGCCCAGCCTCAAGCAACAGGTCTTTTTTACGGTTTGATTTTAACTTAAAGGTTTACACTTTTATGTACAAGGAACAAAGAAGCATACCTGAAAGTTTGGCAACCTCAAAGAACCTGGAGAAGAAGATGGGCCACTTCTGTCGAGCGTAATCGACTATCTCCGCCTTCAGCGAATCCGGCTTCTGTTTGGAACTCACATACGAGCCCTGTGACCGGATTACAAAGACAAAAGAAATGATTCTGCCCACAACCTTTTGTTTTAACCCTCTATATGTTACAGCATGTGATCCAGGACGTGACTGACCTGAGCATGGGCAGTGCTGACCATCTGCACCCACTTACTCTCTGTCTTGGTCTCCAGCAGAGAGTTACTGATGCAGTCCTGCACAACATCCTTCACGTTTTCTGGGCGGCTGTCTGATCCGTGTTGGATGTACAAATGTTTTGCAGCAAGGTCAACATAGTCGTCCTCCTGGGGAAGTGAAATGTGGGAAAAACTCATGTTAGAGGTGTACGGCAGGAATGCTTAGTTGAATCCTTGGTTACAATACAAGCAATAGGAGCCCACCTTTTGACACTGGTACTCTCCAGACTTCAAACCATGGATGATCTGCTTGTAGATGAGGTCTGTGCTGAGCTTGTCGTCACTGCAGTTATGCCAGGGGGTGAAGATCTCTTTACGGAAGATGAGACGCCAGGGGGCGTGCTGCTCCTGGCCTCCCCTCCTCTTTGTGTCCTGCTCACACCGGGAGATGGCGTCCATCACGTGCTCCCGGCCGCTGCCCAGAGCCCACACCTTCAACACAGCTTACGTGATTAATATCTATCCATTTATTGACATACTTGTATTCATATTCAACTCATACAATTATTAGGGAGGCATGTAACCAGTATGACCATCATTTGAAAATAACTACACTCCAAGCATCCCATCATGATTTTTTGTTTTTACTGTGTATTCTGGGTCACCTCTGTGCTTCTTTCCCTTAGAGCCTCTTTTTTTGCACGTGCTTCTTTTTGTGACTTCCTGCTCACACTAGTGTTTGCACAATACAGAAATAATCAGAGCTTGGTTGAATTCTCCAAATCTAAAGAAAGATGCTTCTTTTTTTACCTCCTTTACCAAAGCATCCACTGGAGCATTGTTTATGAAAGGAAGGTAGATAAGACTGTTCCCCAATTCAGAGCATTTACAAACAGGAATAATATAAATCAATAAAAAGCTGTATAAGTCACACCGTAACTCGAGTTTGACTGAGTGGAAAACAAGGAAGGTTTCAGATATTCCTTTCATGTAAAAAAAACAAAACAACAAATTTTTAACTGGCTTTATTTACATTTTTTCTGTTTTTCTTTTGCTTCTTCTCGTTCCTTTCTGCCACGGAAATCAAAGGCTTAGGTCTGAGCGTTCGGCTCTGTCAACAAGTTATTTCTGGTAATGAGCGTTTTTGCACTGCAAAGTGAAAAAAATCCTCACTCACTAACACTTTTGGGCCCTGCATCTTCACAGCTCATAGGGTGTATATTTATGAGCTGTTTATAACAAATTGAGATGAGCGGCTGATAGATGTCTATTCTGGACGCCCTGATTGCCACAGGATGCTTTCCGCATATCAGCTTCCCATTTCAGATGAAAGAATTTGGATCCATCTGTAAACACGTACCTTTTCATACAAGGCAACGTAGATGGAAAAGCCGAAGCTGTCTTTGAGGTTGATTTTGTTGGAGATAAGCTGGCAGATCTCTTTAGACGTAGATGCTGAGTCGACGGGGAGGTTAATGGAGCGGTTGTCCATAATCATCACAGTCACAACTATGGGCTTTTTTGTCTTGGTGGCCTGTCACGGTGCAGGAAATAAACATGTTAGTTAAGTGGAAATCACAGTTTGTGCATATTTTCTGCACCTTAAGGTAGTACCTTACTCAACTTACACAAAAACATTTTCTCAACTCTAAAGGAATATATCTAGAAATATGTGCAGTTTAATTTTTCAATGAGATTTCAGATGCCGCATAATTCCAACTGAGACCAAACCAACACTTTGTAAATATGGACTGTGACGTCTCCTGGCAGCATTTTTTGAAATTCTTTTAAATTTGTATAGCTAGTGTCAGCTGCTAATGTAGCATTTCACCATCTCATCGAATTTCACCACAGAATTTTTTTTCTTTTTTAATGATAATGACAGAGTTTTCAATTTTAAAGTTTTCACAGAAGTCTGCAGTCATATGCAGTTCTCTGAAAAAGTGCAGCCCTCTAACGTAATGTTTTCTGTGTGTTTATCAGTCTTGCACGTGGTTGTGGAGTAATTTTAGCCCTTTAGCTGTTAGACAGATGGCCTCACATTTGACTTTAGAGTACTTTGGCCTAAAGAGGAGTTCACAATCAACTGAGTGACTGCAAAATGAGCCCAAATCATCAGCCATCCTCCACCGTGCTGGCAGCTAGTGTGACGTGGTGGTGCTGATGTGTTGTGATTGGGTTTCTCAAGACATGGTGCTGTGCATTTTGATGCATGTTCAATCATCCAGGTAAGTAAATCTCCAAAAGTTGATTCTGTTCAGCTGGACGTAGCGTTTTGTGGGAGAAACGTTTCGTCACTCATCCAAGTGACTTCTTCAGTCTCAGCTGACTGCAGGTTTCCCCAATCTTATAAACAGTACATTTGCATAATGAGTGAAACCAGCCCACTGAAGGAACAATGGGCTGGGAGGTCAGTTCCTTAATCTTAATTATGCAAATTCTCATGACCATTGATCAGCAACCACTGATCAGTGGCCATGAGTACCATTCACAGAGAGTTGGAGAATGGCTGCAATCACAGCATTGTAAGATGGCGAAAGATACCCTTAGGCCCCCTCCTTGATTCAGAGATGGTCTTTCCCTTTTCACGTAAATGGCCTCCTTGACTCCGCGCTCAAACCAGCGTTCCTCCCTGTCCAGGATGTGTACATCCTCATCATTGAAAGAGTGTCCACTGGCCTGTAGGTGTAAATAGACTGCAGAGTCCTGGCCTGACAAGGTAGCTCTTCTGTGTTGTGCCATCCGCTTCGCCAGAGGTTGTTTGGTTTCCCCGATGTATAAATCCTGGCAATCCTCCTGGCACTTAACAGCGTACACTATATTACTCTGTTTGTGTCGGGAGACCCGATCCTTGGGGTGGACCATCTCTGAATCGAGGAGGGGGCCTAAGGGTACATCTTTTGCCATCTTACAATGCTGTGATTGCAGCCATTCCCCAACTCTCTGTGAATGGTACTCATGGCCATTGATCAGTGGTCTTTGATCAGTGGGTTTTGGTCAGTGGTTGTTGATCAATGGTCATGAGAATTTGCATAATTAAGATTAAGGAACTGACCTCCCAGCCAATTGTTCCTCAGTGGGCTGGTTTCAGTCATTATGCAAATGTACTGTTTATAAGATTGGGGAAACCTGCAGTCAGCTGAGACTGAAGAAGTCACTTGGATGAGTGACGAAACGTTTCTCCCACAAAATGCTACGTCCAGATGAACAGAATCAACTTTTGGAGAGGTGCTGTGCATTATTTTTCTGGGAAGGCACCCATCAGGCTAAGGTGTAGATTTAATGCATAAAGTATTGTTCTCATCTAGAGTTACTGAGCATAGATTGGAGAATTTTGAAACTGCTGCATTTTTCATATGAAGCTGTATAAATCTCAGCACCTGGAGCTCCAGATAGGACGGAGGCTCCTCTCGCGTGCCGTTCATCACGGTGCGCCGCAGCCTGTCAGCGCAGTAGGACGAGTAGCCACTTGGAGCGAAGCGGATGAAACTTTGGAGGTACTGCGAAGACAAGAGTAAAAGGTAAAACATCACAGCACTGAAATGCGCACAGCTGTTACGGCTGCTGTACTCACCTTTATAAATCGCTCACTGGGAGGAAAAACGCCCAAACAAAGCGACAGCAGGATCCAGCCACGGAAGAAGCTCGTACGATTGTTGTTGTCATGAAGCTGTTTACAGATCTGACAGTAAATCTCATCTCTGTGGCAGAAAACTGTGTATTAGCAGAAGCTCAGAAAGATATTAACAGCCGAGCTATGCGATTTCAAACTTCTCCAACCTGAGGTCAGGCCTGACAATGGCGTATCCAACGATGTAGTGTAGCTTTTCCAGAGAAGTCAGGGGTCTGTCCAGCGTGTCCGACTCTCCAGTCAAGACTTCAGGATCCTCCTTCACAGTCTGCAGAGTGGCAGGCTTGGAAACTTCCGTCTGATCATCTGACTGTAGGAGAAAAATGTAAATGTCCATTAGCTCGGTTAAAAAGTGAACAGCAACAAAATATTCTGGCTTCTGCCTCACCTCCTCCATGATGATTGAGGTTTTTCTGAAGTTTGAACCAGATTTGGGGATTCCATTTTCTTGAATATTTGATACTTTTCTGTTTTTGGACAGTAGGTCAGTGAATGTGGAGCCCTTTCTCCCTCGAGTGCCTGCGTCCGGTACAGTGTACACCCTCTGGTTTTGAGGTGTCTGGTTGGGCACAGCAGAAGCCTTCTTGGTTCTTGTCAGGATGTCTGTAAAGATGGAGCCCCTTTTGTTTTGTCCTGGTGGCTCAGGGACTGTAGAAGCCTGTGTTTCTTTACTATTCCTCAGCACCCTCTAAAAAAATGAAAAAATAAATGGTCAAACATCTCTGGAAACTGGCCCATGATTTTCAAAATAAACACTGATTAAATTTGTCCAGTCTCTCCTGCAAGATCATCCTCTAGAGCCATTTTGGACTGCGTCTTGTGCAACAGTTTCTTAGTCCAGTTGGTTTGATGGTCTTACTTGTAATGCATTCTACTTCGCAGTTGTGTGCACTCACAATTTTTGATGATGAAAGATTCATGAGAGTGTGGTTAAAAAGAATTTCAAGCGAATCAAGTGTTGTATAATGTCACATTTAGCCAAAAAGTGCTTTGAGTAGAAAAGCATAAGTCAGACACACAGTGAAACTCACGGCCTTTCATTTATTCCTGCATGCACGCTAATATCCACGTGTAATAGAAGAACAAAAAGCCACAAATAACAGGCGAAATATTAAGGAAAAGTTTAGGCTGAGGAAGGCTATTGCAAAGTTTAGAAAGTTTAGAAACTATAACCTCAAAAGCATGATCAGCTCTGATTTTTAATTAGGTGACTGGAACAATTAGGAGACCCTGATCAGGTGATCAGAGAGGCCGGCTGCAGTTATAAGGTATCAGTAGCAGTTTTTATGTGAAAGTTTATGTAAAGAGAAAGTTACAAGAATTGAGATGGGAGAAAATTTAAGTGCTGTCTAGTCATTCTGTACTATTATGTGTCAACGAAGGTTTTACTTTTTTGTTTTTTTAATAAAAGAGAAAAGACTGAATGAGCTTTTAGATGTAAGACTCTGAATTCAGTTCTCAGTCAAAAATGACACCAAGATTCTTAGCAGATAATTTGATGTTGCTGGGAATGACTGACCAAAGACTGGATAAGAGAACCTCCATTTTGCCAGGATTAAGATGGAGCAAACTTAAAGACATTCAGTTTTTTAAGGTTTTGATTCCTACCTGATCCAGGCCCACCATGTTGCTGAGACGTCTGTCCTTTCTGGACATCAGCTCCTGTGGCATAATGCGATCCTGTGAGGAGGGTACCCTAACCTGGGCCCGTTTCTTTGGCTCAGGGAGGTCTCCCATAAACCTCAGGATGATCCACCAAACTGTGAGCGAAGCCTGGTGAAAGCACAAAAGAGATATGATTAAACTTTATTAAAAACAGACAGAAACACGTGGAATTATGATGTGTGGTGAACTAAGAGAAGCACCAGAACATCATCTTCATCCTCATGGTAGAGCAGGGGCTGACGAAGCCTCTGTCGGATATGGGTGTGGGTGGCTGCACCCTGGAAGTACATGGAGGCAAACTTGGCGAAGGAGTACTCATCCAGGTCATCATAGTCTTCGTTGGGAAGATCCTCCTCCATCTGGATTTCGTCAATGTCTATCTCTTCAATTATCCGTTTCCCACCAAAATTCTGCAAACACATACAAGCACGTGTGATTCAACGGCTTATATCTAAAAATCATTCAACACCTGCCAAAACATCTGGTTCCAAACCTCATATCCCATGGGTGCCTGCCCCTCCTGCCCTCCTACAGTGTTGGGCATTAAAGTAAGGAAGTCAAACATGTCATCCACCATCTCCTGGTCTGACTGCTGCTTGGCCTCCATCTCTCTCTTCTGTCTCAACACCTCCTCCAAGCGCCTCTGTTTCTCCAGAATGAGCCGCTGTTCCTCTTCTTTCTCTTTAGCAGAGAGGTACATCTGAAAGAGCAAAAACAGTGCTCTAAGCAGGGGGCAACTGACCTTGTTGCAAAAATAAGTCAGACTACATAGAAGCCTATCAGGAAATGAATCAACCGCTCATCCGTAAACACTGAGGTCACAGATCAACTAAAGTTTTGGTCTCAGTCATCACTTTAAATTGTTCCCTACTACAGCTTTATGTGCATTGTGTAAATTCTGCCCTCACATTGAGTAAACAGATGATAAAGCAGGGTATGTGGCCACTCCTCGCTGGTGACAACAACAGACAAATTACCAAACTTCACAAAGCCCTAAAGATAAATGCTTTTATGGATGGAGTAAACTAAAGCAAGGAATAAATACTTGAAATGATGCTCTAACATTATAAAATAAATGTGAAATAAAAACTAAAATAACTGATAGATAGCAGTACAGTTGAAATAAGATGAAAGTAGTCGATTAGGGTCAAACATCGGTGGTGGTACTTACGTCTCTCTTCATCTTTTCGAGAGCTTTTCTCGCCAGTATGCCCCTGGTGTGTGCCTGCAGCAGGATTACAGCCTTCCTCTTGCGCTTCCATTCCTTCCTGGCCAGGTGTCCTCGAATATGGGTCTGTAGCACGAGGGTCGCCTGCCTTCTCTTTTTATATTGGAAGTGGAGCTGGCGAGAGCGAACCTGTGCCTGCAGCCTTGCAAAGCCCAGCTGCACCTGGAATCGGAAGATGAGCGAAGGTTTAAAGCAAGCGACGCCTCCATTTTCACTCGAGTCAATGCTGATTTTTAAAAAAGTGACTTACCACTTTGTACAGCTTCCTGCCTTTGTGTCCTCGCCAGTATTTCTGAATCACGATCGCGGCTGACCTTTTCCTCAGGAATTCTTTCCTTTAGACGGCATGAATCATGCAAATTTGAAGCAGTAATTCACATGTAAAAATACTAAATAAATAAATAAATAAAGCGTAATGCAGATTTAATCCTCCTACCTGTATTTGTAGCCTCTCAGGACTTTCTGGATCAAAAGGGCTTTCACATTTAGTTGTTTTATTCGCTCTACTTCAAGCATTGTGTCATGATGGTCCTGAAAGAAAACAGCAGAAATTACCATTTTATTTCCTTTCCTTTTCATTTCCTTTGCTGGTTCTTGACTGCTGACGTTCAGACAGAGGTCAGATTCTTTTATGTACTTATGTATTTCTA
Source organism: Pelmatolapia mariae (assembly GCF_036321145.2). Lineage (NCBI taxonomy): Eukaryota > Metazoa > Chordata > Actinopteri > Cichliformes > Cichlidae > Pelmatolapia > Pelmatolapia mariae. Next base: position 37,369,805 of record NC_086246.1, on the reverse strand, counting down.
TGTTGGCAATTGCTTCTGCGGATTTCCAGCCTTTGATTGCTCCCTTTCCTAACTAACTGCAAAGCAGAGTGCTCCAATAGATTCTGGTTCTCCTCATCTGTATTGAATTTCTCCAGCACAGTTGATAAGAACAGGCTCTTCTCTGTAAAGGCCGCTTCCTATCAGCAGTGCATGTTTTCAGATTGCTGTACGTTTAAGAAAAATGTGTAGGCAACTGTGTATGTAGGGATAAATACAGACCAACAGGAGTGACGCAGAGGTACACTATGAGACGACCTTGAAGGGCATGTTAGGTTTTTGGAAGTCTATGACTGCTTAGTGTACACATATTTCAGTATTTCAAACCACATACATTCAGCTAAGATTGTTCTTATAAGCTTCCAAACACAGAAATGTGAGGACACACCTTTAGGAATATCTTTGTCTTTCCAGTCTTCCAGTCACCTTCTCCGGTAAGCACGTTTTCACAAATACTTTCACAGCATTTCTCTTCGCTTTCCTGTTAAACCAGCAGTTTTAAAAAAAAAGACAACGTTAATAGCATTATATGGAAGACTTTCATTTGGATTTATGCTTACATATGAGTTGGCCATATGAGTTGGCCATAGAAATATGGCGTATTTTGTCGTATTTTGACTTTTGTTGTCATGATGCCAGGTCTCTCTTGAAAATGAGATTTTTAATCTCAATGAGATTTTTTACCTGGATAAATAAAGGACAAATAAAAGAAGAATTTTGCTGATCAAAACACAGATTTTGTCAAAAACAACTCACGGTTTTTGGATCACAGATGGAAGTTCTCAGGAGGACACGATATCGAGTTAGAAACTCATCGAATGTGTAGCGTACAGGATACCCAGCTTTCCGGATCCTGATGGTCTCCATCATACCGGAGTAACGGAGCTGCCGCATGCACAGCTCTCTGTCAAACAGCTGAGACAAAGAGGTACTAAATGAGATTTATTTTTTCAGTTTTCAAGCATGTTTTATTCTGTTTGAGAGGACCAAGACTGCCTCCTCACCATGGGCTTCTTGAAGTCATTGGGTTTGATGCAGCGGATGAAATATGGCTGGCATGCAGTCAACGTTTTCATCAGGGAATCCAGGGACTGGCGGAACTGACCGCTCAGTGTTGGCACACGCTTCTTGCCATCTGGTACTTGTTGCTAATACAAATAAAGTGCAAATATGTGTAAATAATTCTATACAGTGATGGTGAAGTCCTAAAAGGCTGCACTAACCCGGGTGTTTCCCTTGGCTGATGTTATGGTCATTTTAGCGTTGGCAAGCTTGATGCTACCGGAGGTGGATTTGAGGTCATTACGAAACACCTGTTTTAGGAGTTTGTTGGTGGACTTTTCCAACATCTTAATGAGGTCTGAGCTCAGGGTGTCACGGTTTTTTTCAAGAAAACCTTAAACAAAAACAAAACATTGAGAAAATCAGAGGAAAATTACCAAAAGAGCAACAGGTTGGCTTTAAATGACTTAAGTGTACCTTGTGAGTCATAGAAGACCTTTCCAGCAAAATGCTCGATTCCAAACTGTGTTTCATAGTTGTTCTTTGGGGGAAGATAGATGCCACCTTTCTCGTGATACTGGTTCATCTTTTGGAGCAGGGTGGCATCTGTGCCCTGAAAATTAAATTACACTTTTAAAACCCTTCCTTGCTTTGGTCCGTTACAGAATTTAAAGTACGACGAGGACAAAGACCTTGGGGAAATTGCTTTCCTCGTCAATAAGCGACAGCAAGTTCATGGATTTGCTGGCCAGTACGTCCAGGGTTCGCTGGTTATCTTGATAGTCAATGTGCTTCCAAACAATGTTTTCACGGGCGTACTCTTCCTGCTCAAGCTTGAAGACGTGCTTGACGAAGAACTGCTGCAGCTGCTCATTGGCGAAGTTGATGCACAGCTGCTCAAAGCTGCAGAAAAAGGAGAAACAAAGACAGAGGCTTAGTAAGAGCTTAGTAAGAGTACCCACATAGGCCTGGCCTGAGAACAGAGGAGGACACCAACCTGTTTTTATTGAAGTTCTCAAAACCAAAGATGTCCAGAAGGCCGATGGATTGTTTGGCCTCGTTCTCATCATCAGGCGGCTTGTAAATGGCACTGTTGATTTTCTCCACAACCCAAATGAAAAGTCTTCCGTATATACCCTGGAGCAAATACACAGACACCAGCAATAAAGCTTTTTTTTAACGTGGAAACTGATCTGTGATCAGTTGCTATTGATGATGACTAAATTAACCTATCAGTATGCTGACGGCTAATCTGTAATAAGTGTACCTGTCTGAATTTACTCTTCTTTTAACTGACAAATTCTGCATTTTGTAGCTTAAAATAGTTGTGGTTTGCATAAAATTACAATCTGTCTGTAAATTTCTATCTAATTGAGGTGGAGGGGTTTGTGTGTCCCAGGGATCCCAATGGCAAATTTATCCTTTGTGAGGGACCAGACAAAGAGTGGTTCAAAAGATCCCTGTCAGTGAAAAATCTAGAGACCAGTTCAACCTCCCCAGCATAGGGTTACTGAGTCTCCGCCCAGGAGCAAGGCCTGGGGAGGGTGCCGCAGGGTCAGCGCCTGGTGGCCAGGCCTTCGCCCATGGTGCCTAGCCAAGCACCACCCAAAAAAGGGACATACGCCCACCCTCCTGTAGGTCCACCACCCGAAGGAGGCCCCGTAGGGGTTGGTGCAATGTGTGCTGGGTGGTGGCTAAGGGCAGAGACCCTGGCCGATCAATCTCTGGCTACAGAGACTAGTGACTGGGACATGGAACATCACCTCTCTGGCGGGAAAGGAGCCTGAGCTAGTGCGTGAAGTTGAGAGGTACCATGGTCAGTCTCCTGGACAGGGACTGGACTCTGTCTCAGAATGGAATTTCTGTGGTGAGAGGTGGCGGGCTGGGGTGGGTATTTTAGTATCCCCTCAGCTTGCTGCCTGTACTTTTCCTGGTGGACAAGATGGTTTGTTCCCTGCACCTTTAGCTCATCGTCTGGGCTTATTCGCCAAATGACAGTTCAGAGTCCCTGGCCTTCTTGGAGTTGCTGGGTGGTGTGCTTGAGAGTGCTCTACCTGGGGACTCTATGGACTTACTAGGAAACTTCAACGCTTATGTGGGCAATGATGGTGAGACCTGGATGAGCGTAACTGGGAGGAACGGCCTGCCAGATCTGAATGACAGCAGTGTTATTTTACTGGATTTCTTATCTATAACAACACAATGTTCGAACATAAGGGCGTCCATAAGTGCATGTGGCACCAGGACACCTTAGGCCACAGATCGATGATCGATTTTGTAATTGTATCATCAGCTCTGCGACCATATTTTCTGAACAGTTGGGTGAAGAGAGGGGCTGAGCTGTCAACTGATCACTACCTGGTGGTGAGTTGGGTCAGGTGGTGGGGGATAATGCTGGACAGACCTGGCACACCTAAATGTATAGTGAGGGTATGGTTGTAATGCCTGGCAAAGGTCCTGGTCTGGAAAATCTTCAACTCCCACCTCTGGCAGAGCTTCAACAGAAATTTCAAGGGAAACTGGGGACATTGAGTCAGAATAGAGTATATTCAGCACCTCCATTGCTGAAGCTGCTGCACTGAGCTGTGGCCACAAAGTGGTTGGAGCTTGTGGTGGTGGTAACCCCCGAACCAGATTTTGGACACTGGAGGTGAAGTGAACCATCAGGCTGAAGAAGAAGTTCTATCAGGCTTTGTTAGCCTGTAGGACTTTGGAGGCAGCGATACGTACTGACAGGCCAAGCGGAAAGCTGACGCTTCAGGAGTATGGGGTGCCTGGCCAGTTGCAACAAGCCATTCGATCCTTATACAACCATTACAAGAGCTTGGTCCGCATCATCAGCAATAAGTCGGACTCGGTCCCGGTGGGTGTTAGACTCCGCCAGGGCTGTCCTTTGTCACTGATTCTGTTGGCTTTTCATCAGGTGGTGGCCTCCAGCTCATGCTGGAGCAGTTCACAGCCGAGTGTGAAGCAGAGGGAATGAGAATCTCCGAGTCTGAGGCCATGGTCCTCACCTTGGAAAAGGGTAGAGTACCCACTCTGGGTCAGGGACGAGTTACTGTCCCAATTGGAGGAGTTTAAGTATCTTGAGCTCTTGTTCACGAGTGATGGGAAAGAGGAGTGGGAAATCGCTGGACTGATTGGTGCTGCAGCTGCAGTGATGCTGCCACTGTACTGGTCTGTCGTGGTGAAGAAAGAGCTAAGTGTAAAAGTGAAGCTCTCGATTTACCGGTCGATCTATGTCCCTACCCTCACCTATGGTCACAAGCTTTGGTTAGTGACTGAAAGAATGAGATCACAGATTAAAGACTTGTTGCTCCTCCACATCAAAATGAGCAGACTGAGGTGGTTCAGGCATCTGACAAGGATGCCTCGTGGGCACCTCCTAGGTGAGGTGTTTCAGGCATGTCCCATCTGGAGGAGGCCCCAGGTCAGATCCCGGGCATGCTGGAGAGATTATATCTCTCAGTGGATAGGGAGAGCGAGGTCTGGGATTCTCAGCTTAAGGTGCCCCCGCGACCTGGCTCAGATAAGCAGAAGAAAATGGACTGGTGGATGGATAAAATTACAATCTGTGTACAATCTACACAGGAAAGTAGTATCTGATTAACTACATTAAACCATCTAGGCCTATCTTCCTCACTGCTAAAATGAGCTGCAGCGTCACACATTCATTTTACTTTGACAAATGCGTCCCTGCCATCCATGGCTTGAGCAGAGGTCAGAGATTTGGTCACGTGTTCTCTGGCAGTCTGGAAGGAGCGCTGAGTCAGACCTTTCTCCAGTGCTTTGGGATCCACCTGAGGCAACAAGGTAGCACAATCAGACAAGTTGATCTCTTAACTCTAGCTGTATCTTCAGAGAAAAACTGCACATGCCTCCAAGAGCTCGCGCGCCATTTTGAAATTGGTCGACGTGTGGATGTTGCAGGCCTCCAGATTATCTACGATGGTGGCTGGAATTCCACAGGAAATGAATGTCAATTACTCGAATGATTGCACCTGTTTCAAAATAATCTTCATTTTTAATTACTGCTTTACCCTCAAAGTCCACATTGCCCAGGTGAAGAATGGCTGCGAGCAGTTTGGAAATTTCCCACAAGTCATTTTCTGTGAATGTGAGAATCTTCAGAGCTGACTGGAAGTGAGCGTACTCCTTCACGTCGTCACGCCCCTCACAACTGGTGCAGTTACCCTGGTGTGGTTACATGAGTTAAAACTGAATAAGCAGTGAGTTATCAGACCAAACATCCAGGGCACCAGTAATTGTTTCTGTTCAGTTTTGCTATTGAAACTATGAGAAATCTCATGAAACTGATATACTGATATTATGGTTACAGAAACCATGACTACAAAGATTTTTAATTTGGTAAAATTAAAAATTAATTTGGTTGATTTTCTCCACCTGCTCCATTTTATTTATTATTTTCAGAAAACATAAATAAGTCCAATCTTTAATCTAAACATCACAGTACCATGGTCAGATACTTGTACTCGGCGGCTTTTCCAAGGGAAAGAACCTTCTTCTTTTCTGCCGACATGCCCATCAGCATGTAGTAAAAGATGTGGTAGTTTCTTTCGTCTGGTGCCTGCACATTGATGCACAAGTTCTTTACTACAGGAAAGTTTGGCTTTAACACAATGCTGTTTCCGAAAAAGTTCAGCAGACTGATATTCCCACCTGACGACACACCCTGGACTTCTCCAGCAGGTACTGCTCAATGCGGGCACCTTCAATAGCCCCACCCTTGGTGAAGTTGATGTCGATGTACTTCCCAAATCGACTGGAGTTGTCATTTCGAATGGTTTTGGCATTACCGAAGGCTGAGAGGAAGAGCTACAGTTAATAAAAGGCAAGTCAAATGACAAAAAGGTGCTGGATAAGAGAGCGTACCCTCTAAGATGGGATTTGCTTCTAGGACCTGCTGCTCAATCCAGGAGCGCTGACCGCTCACTGCAGCCAGAAACTGCAGCATCAGCTTGGTGCTCTCGGTTTTCCCAGCTCCCGACTCTCCGCTGATAAAAGACATGACGGGGGTGTAGATGAGATGGATTTCCTGACTATTTTCATAAAAATCTCAAAAGGATTTGGCTCAAAATTAAACTTCAATACATTGATAAAGCAGTTCTGCTTGGATCAGATCTTCTCTATTACTCAAGCAGCAAGCTCAGGAATAAAATAACAAGGCATTCTAATAAGGAAGCGCATTTCATCTCCAGAAAGACCAGGACACTTAATGAATAATGGTCTTTCCTGTTAGAGCGTACTTAAAGGATCTTTTTCATTTAGTCACCCAGACTGAATAACAAAGATTTCTGAACTGAAACTTTAGAGAAACTCCAAAACCGAATGCTGGTTTTGGTTATTTCCATTATAATAATAGAAACTGGGCCCTTTTTTGCTGTTTTAGTCTTATGTATATGATTTATTAACACACCAGTGTCTTTTTTCTTTACATATAGTGCTTCATTTTTTTGAATTCCTAAAGCTTCCAACATCGGGAAATATTTTCTTGTTAGATGAGTTAGACAAGGATCATGAACAGTCGGCTGTGTATAAAGGTAACAAAAGGCACCCAGTATGTTCACTAATTAATATTCAATTAGGTGACAAATGTAAACTCTGGAGAGACTGGGGACAGATTTTTAACTGTTTCTAGGTTGTAGTTTCTATTAACTGTAACAAAGTAACTGCCTGAAAGAATGCAAATTGTAGGTTATGTCCAAATATTAGTGAATATTTTTACCTTACCTTTAACCTTAGTGGTGATAATGATGTTACCTTGTTAATACTTCACATTTATTACTCATTAGGCACTTAGGCACTCCTGTAAAGATAGCTCTCTCTTTTTCCCATATAAACAAAAGCTCCAATTTATCATTTTACACAGTCCAGCAACCATTTGTTATCTTTTAAAACAGACTTGATAGTAAAAAAAAAAAAGTGCAATAAGATGTAATAAATATTTGGAGTACTTAAAATTTCAGCACTAACATGATTTTTAAAGGATTTTATACCATCGCAAACAGATGCTCACTAAAGAAATTGTCAGAATTTAGCCTAGCTAGCTCACGCATGCACCACCTCCATAAAGATTGCAGTCTTAAATAATCTGAATATGTGACACAAACCTTTTCACCTTTAGCACCTTTATCAAATACTTAGAGGTATTAATATGAACAACACACAGATAAACACAGAAATATGTGCTGGGGCAACATTTCATAACTCCAATAAATGGGCGGAATTTAAATGCTGAGATGTTTCAATGATCAAACGAGAAAATGTGGTGGACCTACTGGTGACCATATCCATATATTTGGTCATCTTCTGAAATTAGAGGAATTTGGGGGGGGGGGGGTTAAGGTACTTAAACAGGTATTCTACCAGACTTTCATAGAAGAATATCAGAGGGCATTGATGGAAAAACTAAAGAACAGAATTAAATTTAAACCATTCTCCTGACATATAAACACCCCATCATATCTTATAGACCCCAAAGTATCATCCCAACAGAGAATGGTAATCTCAGACTGCAGGCTTACTGAGACATTTAAAAGTGTAGTCTCTGTTTTTCCCCTGTTTCCCTATAATTTTATATTCCTTGTTCCTATTAAGAAATTTCTACAGTGTATTTGGGATGATTTCACTTGTTACTTGGAGCCAAATAGTCTTAAATAACATCCATTAAAACGTAATATAATTTAAATCTAGATTTACACATAGTATAAACCAGTTTTATATGTTTAAACAATCTTTTTATGTGAAGTGTATGTATCTGTGTATGATCACAATCTAATAACAATCTTTATCAAATGTTTTGATAAAGAATAAACATATTAAAGTGAATACTCTGCCTGAAAGTCATCCACTTTACCTTCTCATGCTTTTTTCCTTTGTTCCTTTGCTGCTGCTGTATCATTTTTTCCTAGTCTCTACATTAATTAATGTAGATGCAGCTTAAAATGGGGGGAAAAAACCAAGAGTCTGAACTGCATCTGTGACTGTATGAGTGGTAAAACTGACATAAAAACCCAACCTGATGACACAGCACTGGTTCTTTCGGTTGCGGCGCATGTTGAAAAAGCAGCTGTCTGCGATGGAGAAGACATGAGGCGGCAGTTCACCCAGCCGTCGGTCTGTGTACATGTGCACATGCTCAATAGTGTAGATGGGCAGCAGCTGGTAAGGGTTCACTGCGACCAGAATGGAGCCCGTGTATGTCTTTAAAACAGAGAGCAGCGAGTAAACACGTCGTTATCATGGTGGAAACTCGGCATGTGATACATAACTCTCACAGATTAGTCACAGTGAAAAAAAGCAGAGATAAATGCTGAATGATTGCTCGATAAAATAACTGAGAAGTATAAGATAGACGATACTACACTCAGTATAATTTGCCCCCAGCCTTTCACAGCAGTGTTTTTACACCACAAAAAAGGTCCAATTCATAATTAAACACACGCTCCGTTGAGTTTTGGTGTTGTGACCCATAAACACTGGGTTACTCTCTTTAAACAGAGGCTCATTGGTCTCTATGGAGACAAACAACACAGTGATAAACTGCAGGGCAAAGTCTGAGGCTGAAAGCTGTCCGCATCGAGTAAGCATTTCCATGGATTGGATGGTTATGGATGTCATAAAACTAGGCGGCTCTGCGGTGAATCCAGGGAACATAAACTTACATAGATGATTCCTTCCTTGTGTCGTACCAGGAGGTTCCTGAGCAGCCCGGCCTCGTTCAGGTCACCCAGCCTGATCATATCGTCCACGCCCTTCACAGAGGTCGGGTGCATGGGCCGGATGCTTTTCTCATTTGTCTTCTTGAGCTTGTGTTCCTGTGTGTTTGTTATTAAAGATCTCACATTATACAGAAGGCAAATACAGCTCTTTTAAAGGCAGATTTCACATTAATGTAAAGAATCTGACAGGAGCGCAGAGTATCGGTCGGGTTTTTGTACCTTTCCTTCGTCATCGAGCAGCTGAATCTGCCCGGTGTCTGTGACCTTAACCTCCGCCCCAATCGGCACCCCGGTGCCCGTGTCCACCCATACAAAATCTCCCTGTTTGGGTGAATTGGGAGTTATAATGAATAAAAAGGCCTTGTAATGATTTAGGATCATGAATCTTAATTATAGAAACAGAGAACTCATTCCTACCTTGCTCAGGTGCAGCATCGCTGAAATGTGAATTAAATCTGCAACGAAAACATTTTCTTTTCTACTTCTTATGAAGGAAAAGTTACAGCAACCGAACTTAAAACACAATCAGTACAGATTTCCTTAGCCATGCTATAAAAATCAGTTTCCACGGTTTTGCACTTTCTCAAGGGTGTTTCAGCCACCCTCCTATTCCACCCCAAAATATTATTTGTAACCAGTTTTCCAAGCATGACAGGCATTATTGTTGATATAATGATCAGAAGTAACAGGAAAATACATCAGTATCCTTAAAACAAGCTAAAAGGCTCAACAGCCTTTACTAGACTTGGACTAATCATTCTTATCTGTGGCAGTTAACCCCTAAAAACCAACTCTCAGTCAGGACAAAGCCTGACTTCAGTTGGTTTCATAACACTGCTGGAGATTTATACAACAGCCACATATTTTAGATATGTTAAAAAGCAGTCTTCTACTACATCTACACAAACTTTAAAGGCAACTAAAATAAAGCATGGCTTTCACTTTGAAGACACGTTTGTTCAAAAGTATACACTGAATTTTATAACCTTGCAACTAAAGACAAAAAACAAAAAATACACCAAAGACATATAAATATTAAAAAATCCATCTTTTCTAGCTACATTTTTAGAGAAATCAGCGCTTACCTGAGAACAGGTATGTGTTGCGTGGAAGCCCCTGCTCCTGATGAGGGACTAGTTCCTTGAGTGGCTCTAAACCAGGAAGTTTTCCTGGCAAAGCCCCACTTTATGGTACTTTGACTTTGCTCCTGCAAACGCAGAACCAAGAGAGTAACTATTATAATGCCACATCCCAAACATTTACTTAATACGAGCGCAAAAACCCTTAAATTTATTTGTTTTTAAACACCTACTGCTGCTATTTATTGCCATAAAGTGTTTTTTCACATGGTAAAAGTCAGGTTTCATGGTGGTTGATGAGGTACACAGTAGCACACAAATACAACATTTTTACAATATAATTTTTAGTCATCATATTTTAATTTTTTTTGGTCTTTCTGAACTTAAATGCTTCAAAAAACAAGTTAGAGTCTGAGTCTAAAGTGGAATGATGATTATATAAATACCAGTAACAATAACTTTTCCTGATTGATAAACACGCTGTTGTCATGGGTCAAATACTGCCAACACGTTGTGATGTATCACAGGCAATTATGTTGTAAAACAGCATGCAGTAAAGGGGAATGACTGGGCTCAGCCTGAAGATAAAAGAAGGCGAATAAAAACAGACAGGTCAGATTATTCCAGAAGCAAAACCCAAAATAAAGGAAGAAATTCAGCTGCGTCAACATGTGGCCAAATTTAGTGACACGTGGGACTGAATCAGATTTTTCATGTAGTACTTGGTGACGGTGGAAAGAAAAACCCCCTTTTAACAGGAAGAAACCTCTGGCAGAAGCAGGCTCAGGGAGGGGCGGCCATCGGCTGTAACAGGCTGGGGGTGAGGTGAGGAAGACAGGACAAAGAGAACCCGAGGTTAATAATAACTAATTACCACCTGATCCAGCCCTAACTATAAGCTTTATCAAAAAAAAATATTTTTCTGCCTAATCTTAAAAGTAGAGAGGGTGTCTGTCTCCCAAATCCAAACTGATAATCTGAAGGCTTATCAGGAAGTCTTTTAGGACAACCTGATAATATTGAATTATAGCATCCAGCCTACAAATAATAAATGGATCAACTAGTTTTTCAATAATATTCTGATGCAGGATGTTTCTAATTTTAGAGATTTGCACAAATGCAAGAACATAGTCATACATATTTCTATAATATGCACACTGAATGCTGAACATATGCTAATTAATTAATTGCATATGAATTAGTACAACAAGTATCAGTTCCTGGTTTGTACTAGTTTGAAGCGCAACGTTCAAACACTGGAGTACAGGCAGGGAGGGTGAGTTTCAGTTAAAAACTGAAACTACATCCGTTTTACACCCACTGCAAGTCTCACTGTGTAAAGAGATCAAAATGTTCTACCTGCTTAAAACCAAGTAGAACATTTTGCTACCAGGCTCATCCTCAACCTGTGATTCCATCTGAGTCAGAATAATTTCCTAATCCACTCATATTTATATAAAGCTGTGAAATGTTTTTATATACGGACACAATTAGCAGGATGAAAACTCAAAAATAAGAGCAGAACTTGTATTGTTTTCAGTATCTTTACTATAATTACACAGACAAAAACAATGTACAACGTCTGGATGTTTCAGGCTCACTTCAGCTCGTATTCGTTACACTCTGCAGCACAAAGCGGCACGTCACACAGCACACAAAACGTTTCATCGAGTACAAAACTGGAAAAGAACGAGGTCGATGGAAAAACAGAAGCACATTTACAGTGATTTACATGAATTCAGTCCGCTGTTCACACGAGCACAGCCGCTCTCTTTATTCCAGATTAAGTGAAGATTTGATGGCAGTTTGAAATATTTTCTCATATCCAGATTTTTGGATTACACCTAAATTGTGGCTGATAAAAGATCTTTTTTTGTTTTCTGTTTAAACAAATGAACCTGCTGGATTTTTTTTTTTAAAAAAGGAAGCAGTAGAAGTGACCTGAAACTTCTTTAAATGACATTTTAACAGCATCTGGAGAGCGTGTGGAGCAGCTCGGCCCGGTCCATCTCATGTACACTGACAAAATGAAGGCACAGACTGATGAAAAGAGCACGACTGAGATTAGTCCGTTTACAGTTTGCTAAAGGAGTCCTTTTGAATGATTCTGACCGGCTCCGTTGGATAACTCACCTTGCACCTTTTTTTAGAGCCGAATATCACAGATACACAATGTGCCAAAAGTCTTACAAGAGGCAGAAACTAAGTTAGTAAAAAGGATCTTGGGGGGGGGTCCATACATTAAAAGGGGAAGGGGGCAAAACAAAACACATTGGCCATCAAGTGGCCACTCTAACAACCTACAATGTTCCTGTGTTTTGAACGAGAACCAGTTCCTGTTCCTCGAAGCCGTCCTGTTGCTCTTCTCTGTGCCCACAGATATGGAGGGTGCGTGTGATTGTATGCAGCAAATCATAGCACCAAAACTCTGAGCAGCTCCTTCACCCCTACACGGAGAGAGAGACCGGGGGAACGGCAGCGGTTTCTTGGCAGATGGGGAGGTCGCTCTTACGCCCGTTCTTTGCGCTTCAGTTTGGAGGACTTCTTGACTGTGCCGTTCTTGTTGAGCAGCTTCAGGACCTTCTCCTTGTGGTCGAGCACTTTCATCATGGTGTCTCTGGCCTCGGTCACCTGGTCCATCACCAGTTTACAGCGCTGCATGTTACCCTGAGGAGAAATGTACTGATTGAGTTTCCTAAACTCATTACTAACATTACATGTACTTGAAAGAGAGAAGCTGTGGGGCTTTTTCCAGCCTGCCTAACAAGAACAAAAGGGAACTACATGAACAAACTATAGAAGAAGAAAAAAAAGCAGCGGTTTACAAAACTCAGAAGCCCAATCTGTGTTAAATTTGAGGCCAATACTTCTATTCTTGGACTCCAGGGCAGCTTTGCATGATTACAGCTAAAAATAATCCTTATTCATCTTACACTGGGCCTTGTCCTGCCCCTCAGTTCATCCTCTGTCTCCTCCCCCTTAAAGCTAAGCTTAATTTGATTGGCTGGCCATTGAACAGCTGTGTTACACTTAACCATATGACCATATGAGAGATATCTGCTGTCACTAGGATCATAGAGAGCCAAGACTGTGTTTACAGAGGAGGTGTCAAACATAAGGCCCGGGGGCCAGAATTGGCCTGCCAAAAACTCCAGTTCCCCCCACTGTGTGATGTGAGAAAATGTTTGGACTTTGAAATCAGTTTTACTTTAGTTTTAAACATGTTTTTGCTGCTGATGACACAGAGAGAAAAACAGAGACAACACTGGTTTGTTTTTAGTATATAAACGGCAGAGCTTCAGTATTTGACAGATGCATAAACTTGCTTTACATTGTGGGTTCATAAGCTGTGCTATTCGAAACTTTAAGGGGAAATTCAAACAAGTTGACAAAAACAAATCGCCTCTAAAAAATGAACTGGATTCAGAAAGACACAATATTCTTCTATAACCAACTCAGCATCATCACTGGACCAGGTCAGGCGGACTCACCCAATAAGCAATAAAATTTGTATCCACATGGTTTATAACCAAATGAGTGTATTTTGGAGGGTGAAGCACTGAACTTTGCTTTGTCATTAACTTTGCTAATGACAGTGAGAGTAAGACCAGAGCAGTGAGAGTCTGGCATTAAACAGATCACAGGTATGCTGTTTTTATTGGCACCGTTCTTCATGTTTTCATTCCTGTTTATCAGACAAGTCTTTTTTCTCCGCTGAGGTTTTAATTATCTATTTACTAAATATCTTAAAAGAGGTCCTGAAGTTCTTTAAACTGCCCACCCACATGTATAACTTAGGAAATACAGATTTTTTAATTTGCATAACCTGAGCAGTGAAACCTTTATTTTTAATGTGCAGCAACAACCTCACCTGTATTAGTTCGTTAATTCGGTGAAGGTCATCATCTGCGCCGGCCCTCTTCTTTGGAATCAGACCCTCTTGAAGGGTGGAGAGGCGGCTGTATACATCATGCTCCAAACTCGACTGCAGAACAAGCGACAAAAAAAAATCTGCTTGTTAAAGAGCGTAAAAGTCTCTGAACTGAAATGCAAAGTCACACTGAAATATTGTAACAATTTTTTAATTGATTACATTTCTTTTTAAAAACAGAAGCTCACTTTAAGTGCTGTTTTCCCCCAATTTAAAGACAAAACTATATTAACTATGCCAATATAATAAAGGTCAGGAGGTCAGCACCCACCAGCTGCCTGAGCTGTGCCGCACACAGGTGAATCTTCCAACCTTGTGCTCTGCATGCCACTCCTCTCTGATTGGCCATATCCTGCAAGGAGCCCTTCTTCTCTTCTGAAACATTAACAAAAAGCAGAATTAAACCGAGGAAAACGACAAAGAAGATTCAACACAAGCCTTTCAAACACTTCACTGATCGCTCCTCTGTATGTTTTTTAATTTTAACCTCAATTACGGTTATAACATTTTATTTGATTTTGGCTTTTTTTAAATGATAAAATCAAGATTATAATACAAACAAAAGGAATTTGTTTTCTCTTATTGCATATTTGGTATTATTGTAGGGTCTGCCTTACAATATAAAGCGCCTTGAGGTGACTGTTGTTGTGATTTGGCGCTGTATAAATAAAACTGAATTGAACTGAATTGATTTTCTCTTGCGTGATTCAGAAGCGTAACAGTGCATTTTTGCTCAACCCCTCAAACTTTAAACTCACTCAATTTTTAGTTCAACTTGAGTCAAGATAAACAAATGGTTTTAACTTAGTTATTCATATGACTTACCTACAATTTAATGCGTAATGATTTATCTTTATTTATAACAGTGTTTTCACATTAATGAGTGTTTCAGGGTTCATACGAATTATTGAGGGTCAAATTCAAGCACTTTTTAAGCACTTTTAAGGTCAATTTTCAAGCTTTTCCAGCACATTACCCCCCCCCCAAAAAAAATTAATAATAATAAAAAAATATATGCATGTTTCCCTTAGCATCACCTCAGTGAGGCCATGTAAAAAACATTTGTTAAAACATAGAAAAACGCCCCACAGACAAATACTGAAAAATGAAAATGTACACTATATGCATATTGCACAAACTAAAAAAAAAAAAAAATCTCTTAAAAATTAAGACTTGCAAATGTCAACAAATCAACTTGTTAGAGATATTCATCTTCACTTGAAAAAAAAAAAACAACAACAACCCCACAAAACAAGAAAACTGCACCAAACACCACAATGATACACAGCAAGGCCAAATTAATAAGTCTTTTCATTAGATATTGATGCTTCTTTCCTATGTGACACAAAAAATAGGAGACTGATGTTTGTTTGTTTTTTTAACTAGTTAAGCACCCAGCACCCCCAAAAATGGGGGCAAAGATCACGTTTAATCAGTTACAACACGAGGTCAGAAATATAAGTGCCCACATGAGTAGTGTCCACAGAAACCTCTGAATCTCAGCTAAAATCTCATATAAACCAATTCTAGAAACACCAAACAAAGCAAAGACACCAAACAGTTAAAAGAGCAGTTACGTCACCATGAATCTGTGGACAGGTAATATCCATATTTTGATTTATAATTTTCTGGAGTTAAATGTGAACTGAAGCATATTTTCAAAGGTGTTATATTCTATAAAATACTTTTTTTGAAAAAATAGGCGAGGGATATAAAAAAAAATCAAATTTTTCTATGTTTGAGTCACAGCAACTTTGCCATAGTAACATCTGCAGTAATATTTACACGTCTGATGACTTTGTGTAAACAGTCTTGATATCAAGACTGTTTACACAGAGTTTGTAATTGCAGAGAAATACTCCATTTATTTTGGTCATTTCATTTTCGAGCAGAAAGCTCAGAAAACCCCTGGGGGCCTAACAGCTTAAAGTTAATTTCCAATAAAACCAACTGTAAGTTGTTTAACTACATTGTTGTCTGTATTATTGTTAAAGTCCTAAATTATCACCTTTAAAGTGTTTGTGCTAATAACAATATGTACAATAAGACAGGATTGGAGCACTGACTCGGAGAGGCTTTGAACAGATGACATACTCAGTTCAACTCAACATATAAGACTTTAAGAATGCACAAGCATCTACCTAAAATCTATTTATTTAGTCTATCATCAGTGATATTATTAAGTACAATTATAATGTATTGTTCATCTCTGGGTGGCCTTTAAGGTCAAAAACAGTCCCTGATCATGGCCTAACTCTCCACCGGGTGACTGTGTCACCCATCACCCTTACCTCTATTTTTCTTTTTTTTTGGTTCTCATTTGAATTATAATAGTAATTAAAGTAAATACCTTTAATAGCCATGTTTTCAACTCTGTTTTTGAGTTCAGGATCTGCATGTTTGATGCATTAATGGATAATTGCGTTAAATAATAAAGATTTCAATTACTGACCAATTAATCATACAGCTGCACAAAAGTTTACAAAAATATCCATCAATATTTACCACAGATATAATAATCTACTGTGAAATTAAAAAGCAACCCACCTTTTCAGTTACTGAAAAAGCTGCTGCTGGTATGAAATATTAAATATTTTTGTTTGCAGCCAGTAAGACACTCACCTTTTACCCGGATGTCGCTGTACCTCTGGAAATGGTGATAAGCAGCTTTCCAGGGGTTACGATAGTGCCGCAAAAGTGTAATAGGTGGGCGAGGCTTCACCGGCACGTAGCGCACTCCTTCTTCATCTTCAACATAGAAGCAGGTGTTACAAAACTAATAGTGCAGACAGGAAACATCACCATCATCATCGGCACCGCCATGATCAGTTTACATACCAACATACTCCCTCGGTGGAGATTCCCGCCTCTCGGCCCTGCCGGTGATGGGCCTGCCTGGGGTCTTCTCCTCATCCGTGCTGTTAGTCTCGACCATCTCGCTCTCCTCTGTGGAAATGACATGCTGCTGCTTGCGGGGCTTCTTTCTCGGGGAGGCTCCAGGGATCAGATCGCCTGTGGCTGGGGTGCTCAGGGTGGACGTCTGTGTGGTGAGGGCTGGGGCCGCTGACATATTCGTGTTGGGATCTAAGGGGAAGCCTGCATGTTAGTTTTTATTTATATTTTCTATAAATGTTAAAGATGACCTTTAACATTTGGAGGATAAACATGTTTGTCACCTGGCTGAGAGGTGTCCATCGCCTCCACTTCCTGCTTGATTTTCACATCTGGGCAGACGGAGCTCGTGGCACATGCTGGAGTGCTGCTGGCAGCCGGCTGGGTGGGGGAAGCCACAGTGTTGGCCATCGAGGCCGGGACAGGGGGAGTCACAGCCATGGCAGCCGGCAAGGAGGACAGGACAGTGGAGGGCTGTGAGGGAGGCACGGGGCCGGGTGTAGCCAGCATGGTGGGGATGGCTTGAGCGAGGTGCTGGGTGTTCGAGGACACCGCCTGCTGCTCTCCCCCCTGAGAAGGCAATGCTTCTACTGTAGCCATGACAGGAGGGGCCACTGCCATGTGCACCTCAGCTTTGGGCTTCACTCTGATGGACGAACAAAACCCGTTACATCACTGACACAGAACAGAAAGTGAACACGCATGTAACAAACGAGACACAAGCTTACCCAGCGGGCCGAGGCGATCCCGCTCCTCTCACGCCGCTGTCAATTCTCCCAGTACTGGCTTCAGTCTGGGTGGGGATCAGGTTCTTACGAACACACCTGAGAAAGGGGAAGTGTAGAAAAGAAAACATTAAACTATTTTCCTGGAATTGGAAGTTTGATATGGTTTGACATGGATATTTTGACACTGTGTATTCAGAGCTGTTGATCAGCGTGTGAAAATAATCCTACGTTTAGAGCGATTACTGAAAATCTCCAACAACGATGCTTCTGTGTTTCTCCCTCACTCCTTTACTCTCACCATGTTTGATTAAAGAGATTTTATATATAAGCTTGAAAATATTCAGTTCAGTGCTTTTTCAAGCCTTTAGTTTGTTTACTCTGGTTAGAGTAAGTTGATGAGTTTGCAGCTTTTCCTATGTTTTGGTTTCAAAACTAGCCATCTCTCCAGTAGGGAATCATCTGTATATTCATCTCAGTTTTATTTCTACCCTGCAAAATGTCTCAGCATTCTCCATATTTATTTTGCTTTATTGAATTTATTGAGCTATTTTACTCAATAGAGTCATTTTACTATATTTCATACAGCTTTTTATTGATGTGGTGATATTATTCAAATTGAAACTAACTAAGAGTGAAATGAAAGCCAAACTTTTAGAAAAACAAGAGGTAAGGTTTACTGCAAAACCCTGCTTCACGTGTTATACTCACGTTTCATTGGCGGGCTTCTTACGGAGAATACTGGGTCTTGGGGAGGAGACCAGCGTGGGAGCTCCTCCCACTCCTCCCCCCTGGGTGTGCGCCTGCACCATGGTGGCTACCGGCTGGGTCGTGCTGAAGGTGCTGCTAATGGGGCTTGCTACAAAGCCATCAGCCAAAACAACCCCTGAATTTAAAAAAAACTTTCATTACGAACAAATTTCAGTAAAAGACTCAGAGACCATGCTGTTTGGTATGATCTAAGTAACTACCAGGCTTTGCTTCAGACTGCGGTTGCTGCTGCTGTTGAGTGACCGGCGCCTGCTGTATTCCCTGTGTGGTGATTGACGCAGACGTGTGCAAACCCTGAACGCCTATCGATGCAGGCTGAATGCCCTGCGCTGCGATCGGTGCTTGCTGGATCCCCTGGGTGCTGATCTGTGCAGACGGCAGACCGATGCGGTCCACTGCCATCAGCTGCATGTGGTTCAGGTGCACAGTGGTCGCCACGCCCACTCCAGCTTGAGCTGGCAACGCTGAACTCGGAGCTTGAGGAGTAACTTAGAGAGCACAAAAGGGTAAAAGATTTTTCAAATCCCAGGCTCTACTTTACAGTAAAATAGACTTAAGTCCTTCCAATAATGAGCAGACACTGGGACTATAGCAAGTGCTTACCGGGGTACTGGCGGATGGTGGACACAGAGCTGCTAATAGGGGTGTAGGTATGTGTCAGAGGGTATGACGAAGAGTAGGCAGGCAGGAAATACTGGAACTGCACTGGTACAGAAGGTCTTAACAAGAAAGAAACAAGAATTAAAACAAGATTGGATTGGTTGTCTTCATTGTCTGTGATGTTTTTATACTTTAAACTCTCGTGATCTGGATCATTGCCACATGCTGGTCCATACTTAAAGAGATATTTAATATATTTAATATTTTTGATTAATATATTTTTCTTCAAATGTTCAAAAATACATTTTCAAAAAAAGGGGAACAGATTTTGTTTTTCTATAGCTTAGTTTGAATTGGAAGTTTTATGGAGGGAGAACAATAAAGAGGATATGCTGAAAGGTAAAATGGAAAACACAATGTGACACAACTTGTTTTCTATTTGGTAGGAGCCAAAAATTTCAACTGAAATTAAACTTTGATTAATTCCACAACTTTAGAGGAAATAACAGGAAAGCGCACAGATTTTTGAAGGCCGAGTGAAGTCAGAAAAGCACTGGATACAACTGTGTAATACCCCATCATATGATCAGACTAAATTCCCCAGCACAGTGAGCTCACCTATTGTCGCTGCGGGCTTCCATGGTGACAGGGTTGGGAGAAGACCTGTGGCCTGGGATGGGGATGAGGTTGGCTCTCTCTCCTGGGTAGTCAGGCTGAACACGGGGTGAAGAATGGGCAATAGGCTGAGGGACCACTTTAGCTGTGAACAACACCCCAGAAGACTGTTAAGAAAAGCTACATGCTAATAATGAAAGATGAGATAGCATATGTAAGGATGTGCGTGCACTAGAAATAATATTTCATTACTTCTAAGTTGTAAACACGCAGCTCGTTCTGTTCCATGTCGTTTAAAAAGGCAGCAGCACAAAAATGAATGTTGCATGAATGAGGCCAAAGAGTCAACATACCAACAGGGATGGTGGAGGTGGTCACTGCTGTAGCATGAGAAGAGTGTGAGGCCATTGTCATGGTGACAATTGTGCTACTCGTCATTTGGGTGTGTGTCACAGCGCCTAAACAGAAAAGAAACAAGATTTCAGCTTCTTCTTTAGTAACATTATGAAGATTTTGACATGCTGACGCATAACTAATCAAGATAAAAGCTGATACCTATTGTGGTTGTTGATGGCACAGTGTTCGTGGCAACTATTGGTGCCACAGTTGCTGCAGCTACTGGTGTCACATTACTGAATATGGATTTCTGTGTGGAAAAAGGCAAGATTTTAGTTATTATGCAAAATAAATATTGCATATTTTTGCAGTGCATCATCAAGCGTAGTAACCTGTGTCATTGTGTGCGGAGGCTGGGGCTTCTGAGCTCCGACTGCAGGGTGTGATGGCAAAGTGATCCGTGTGGCTGTGTCACGGGTCCCCTGAGGCCTCTGGATGCTGACAGCGGGTGGAGGGGGGTGAATGGTCATTGCTGGACGCCTGAAATAGTAAAATAAATAAATAGATAAATATGACCTCTTCAAAAATGCAAAGTAAACAAGTAGCACTAAACTGCGAACAAACTTGGCTAAGAACATACTGAACGTATGAGTATCTCAGACTTTATCTTTTCTTACCCATGTATCACCTCTGGAGAGTGTGAGACTGTCTGGCTGATAACTGGAGATTGAGTTCTAGTCACTGAGATGGGAGCCACCACGGTTGGGAGGACAGCTGTAGAGGTTGTTGCAGGAGATCGGGACTGTGGACAGTATGGAAAAAAACAGCAGCAGCCTTATACTCTGTGCTTCTACATAAGTAACATGAATATTCATATTTCTTTAAAGTTCTGCAGGGCACCTGAATCTGGTGAATGATGTGCGGCACTGTAGGCTGGGCGGTGCCCGCACTCGCTCCAGTGGCTGGCCGCAAGACAGTTTTGGAGCTGGACATAACAGCTGCTGCAGCAGCCCCTGCAGGACAGAAAATACAGCAATCCATCAAAATGCAAGCCTGACATACTGTCCACAACATTTAGGAGATGACTGTCCAAATCAGTCTGCATCTAACTTTTACTTCCTCTTCGACAGATAATTTACAAGTACTCGTTTCCCAAAGTTGCACTAAAGGTACTCCCACAGGAGTCTTCCTCGCTATATACCTCGAGGCAAGTGTGGTGGGAAGGACTGCTGAGAAACTGCAGCAGGGGTCCTGATGATCTGAAAGTTCGGCATCAGGTGCACGTTGCTTGAGTGACCCTTAAACACCAAGAAAGCAGTACAGATCTTTAGTAATCAGCAGGAAAAAGACAAACATTAAAAGCAAATGTAGAAAAGACTCACCTGCTGACCACTGATGGTTGCCACAGGGATAGACGGGGTGGTAGCGATGCTGCTCTCGATGGTGACTGTTATGTGACCAGGCACCTTGGGGGGTATGGGCATATGAGCCTGGTTGGAAGCTGGTGCTGGAGCAATAAGACGACTTGGCATTGGTGACTTCAAGACCGCCTGAAAAAGACACAGTTAGAAAAAATTAACATCTGTTTGTTTTAACAAATAATACAAGCTAGATGATCAGATTCAGAAAGCCCAGGTGAAAAGTTCAAGTTCAAGTGAAAAAAGAAATATCCTACGATGAAATTCCTGTCTACAGCACAACATTTCCCCCACAGATCAGAGTTGTACTGAACCTTTTGGTACTTCAGAGCTAATTTTAACTTTTTTAAGTTTTTTAAGCTATTGTTGGATAGCTTAGTCTACAATAACATACTTTTCAAAATATAAGAAAAATTGGCATCTTATTATTTTCAGGAATTGCAAAAACTGAGACCAGGGGGGAAAATATTACGCTGAACACTGTCTACACTCAGAAAACTTTGCCAATATAAGAGAGCAAATTATGTTCCTTTTACTTTGGAGATGGTTAAGTTTATAGAAACTCAAACAGAGACTTAAAGGTCACCTTCATCTGGCTTTCAGTAAGCACTGCAGGCTGGCCCTGTGGGAGCTGGACAGAGGGGGTAGGTAGGGTCGCAGGTGTGCCGGGCTGAATGGCCACGTTTTGGGTGGCAGCTGGAGGCTGGCCGAGCTGCGTCTGTACTTGTGGGTATGGTCTGACCACCATGGTTTCTTGCTTTTCATCTCTGAACGTTGAGGTTCCCCCGCCACCGGCAGGTGGATGATCATGCTGACCGTGGTCACCATCCCGACTGCTGTCTGCATCTCCACCTGAGGAAAAACAACTTGATTAGACATCAACTACACACTTACATCTTCTCTGCCGTTTTTGTGTGATTAAATGTTACCTGAAGTGCTTGACGGTTGATTGACAGGCACCAGGTTTCCAGGTGCTGGGATCTGAGGTGCTCCCCCACTGGAAGCAGGCAGCCCGTGTCGGGGGAATTGCTGGGAGCTCATTTTAACTATTTATGATCTAAAACAGGAACATGCAACATTAACTCCAAAGCAGATGCACACAGGATATGACAAAGTTAAAAACACCACCATAGGCATCATGGGAAACAGGGAGAAAAGGCTGAGAAATGCCAGATTTGCCAAATTACACAAGAAACTGACTGAAAATCTGTGACAACTGGTCTAATGGAGTTATTAATCCAAAAGTGAGATTTTTGGGGTCAAATTGTTGTGGATATAACAGGAGGTGAGGAAAGAGGTTCAAAAATGAGTTTCCACCGCCATCTGTAAAACACAATGGAGGCTCAGTCATGGAGGATGTATTGAAATTTAATGTAATTATGAATACAAAACGTTAGGAATGCAAGCTCATTAGAATTGCACAAACTCCGTTTTGGCCTTATGTACTGCATTTCCATGTATGTTTGCATGTTTCAAATAATTTCTGCACCCATTTCCCAATGTGTCAAGACTTTTTGCACAGTACAGTTCAGTTTCTAATAGGCTTTTTTCCATACAGCCGCTGTATGCCTACTACGATTTAAAAATGAAATATATTTATGACACAAATATCTTAACTAACGGCATAATTGTTCATTATGGACGTGCTTTGCATAGTTATGGATACAGACTCTCTTCACTCTTACTGAAAATACTAAAACATCCAATTATTAAAGTTAATTATTGTAGCTACGTACAGACAACCTGAGACTGTAAGCCCTGAATACCACACAGGGTTAGCTTAAGTATCCCGTGATGGGGTTAAATTCCCGGCCTGAATGTAGGTTATTTTCCCCTTGTATAAATACAAGTGTGCCGTGAAATTTTAGGTCACCCTTTGGTCACAAAATATTTGAAAACCTCTGCTCTTGACGATCCAGTCCGAGGACCTCAACAACAACAAAAGCCCTGTAGATTAACCCTTCACATGCAGCGCGGGAACGTAAAACGGACAGACGGAGGGCAGAGGACGTGTCCATGAAATTAAGAGCTGTTTAAAATCACAGAAAAAGCTGTATTTGAGTGTCTGAAAAGGATCGAACGGCTTTAGTACCTTTGTTTGACATTATGTAGTCGGTATCGTATGACAGACAGCAAACTGAGTCGATGCGCACCAAATATGACGTTAACAAGCATGCACAGAAAAGGCCTTTCAACTAGAATCACACCCGTTTTCAGCTCAGTCAGATACTATCCACCGTGGTAGCTGTTTTAGCCTCTGTAACCCTAAAACCGAAAAGCTGCCTCATTAGGCAGCTATCCCACCTAGCAGCATGCTAACACTGGAAGCGCTAGCCCCGCTAACCTGCTTTTCATGCCAAATCCTGAACTTTCTACAGAGTACAGCGGCACAAACTTCCTACAGCTAAAAGAACAAAAAGGCTGTTGTGTGTGCGCAGACTTTACCGTATCGATGAGTTGCTGGGCAATGCTCGTTTTGTGGATTACAATTTTTCCATTCGTCTTTTCTTTTTTTTCACTCTCAAAATGCAAGCCGGAAGACCGCTGAGAAAGGACTGCACCTACTTTCTACATTCAACCAACCAGAGAAGGGACTGCTCGATCGCTGGCCAATAGAAATGTTTTTAGCGCCCTAAAGTAGTACAACGGGCTGAAGGAGGTAGGCGGTTGTTAGGGGGGACGCTAAGACACTCTAGTCACGTGATCGACGGACGCAATCGAGCTCACTTTGGAGCCAAGTGGGAACCTCCGAAAAAAGGAAGCCAAGGCGGAAGTGCAAAAAACTGCAGTTCCTCTAAAGGCCACTTGATGCTGTCTATGCTTCGACAGCAATGAAATATCCGCACAGAAAGTTATTAATTCAAAGAAATAAGCGACCAGACACATAATTCAAGAATTAAATGACAAAACAACACCCCAATATATTTAAAGTAAAGGATTTCAGGCACCCCTCATAATGTGCCAACTCTTGGTGTATTCAATAGTCAGTACTTGTTAAATGTAATTAAATATCTTAAATCCTATTAAACGTTAAGCTGTCTTTAACATGTAAATTTCCTGATTTACGGGAGAAATAAACAATGTTAAAATGGTCTCCACTGCCTGATTTTTGTTTTTTAATAAACAGGAGCTCAGTCTCCATTTGCAAATCAAATAAAACATATCCCTAGGTTTTTTGTTGGTTTTTTTTTTTTTTGCTTTAATTTTCGCTTAGATGCAAAACAAACAAAGAAAGCTTCTAAATCTTCCCTTTCACTCATGTCGCTATCCTTTTGTCACCAATCACAAGGACAGGAACAAAACTTAAAGTAAAGCTTCAAAACATTAAGATCCAAGCCCTTAAAGACATTTTGTTCTCTTACACTTTATGCTTGCCCCACTACTAAAAAAGCTCTGGCATGTAGTTTAGTCCCAGCACACCAGGTGTCAGTTTGAGAGGAGGAGCAACTGTAATACCTCCACATAAACACTAGAGAGCAGCAGCAGGTCATCAAAACATCTTTACAGTCTCTACATGTTTCCATTACCCCCTTTTCCCTTTTTAGTCACACTAAGTTTTTCATCTTATACCCATTTTGGTTAGCAACTTTTTTGGTTCCTCATCAGACCAAATCACAGTGTTGGATATTAACACCCCCCCCCCCCCCCCCCCCCCCCCCAAAAAAAAACCAAAACAAAAAACGTATTTAGCTAATTTTTGTACTTAATCTTTTTTCTACTGAATCTGCATAATGAGTATTTTTAATTTACTCTCTAAAGTATATTTCAGTGAAAATTTGCATTAGTGGGTGAGGTTATGACTCATATTTAAAACAGCTTTTAAATATAAAATTATGCTCAGTTTTCTCTAGCCCCTTTTCATGTAAAACATCTGTATCACCCCAAAAATCCAGATGTTTACTTTCTCCCCCATGCATATTGCTGATCATATATCTTTTGGTTTCCTGTAGGCCCCGACATGATAACCAATTTTTTAAAACATCCTGGAAGCTCCCCTGGTATATGTCAAAGTTATTATGATTAACTACATGAAGAAGTACATGTAAAAAATATTTTAGCCAACTGACATAAAAATAAGAACTAAACTTAATGGAAAAAATGAGAACAATATTTTCCGTGATTTTTTGCTTTGGTCAAAATTATTGCTTTAGTTTATCTTTGTTTACTGAGACTAAAATTACAGTGAAACTACACAATTAATCCTAACCACAAACACCATCTGGAAAAAATGTATACAACAAAACAAAAACCAAGATATAAAACTATGCACAACTCTGGGCCATATCGTTAGGCTATTCAGCTGCTGGATTGCAAACTACACATCTCATACCATCAGTGTGATCAAATAGATATATACATAGTTTTTGTGGGAAACGTGAAAAAGCTCTGTAGAAACAGCAACAGGATTAGGACATATGAAACTATACTTAATATAGTTTTTCAGGGATTTGATTTATGATGCTGTTTTTGGTACTCTAGCTGATTTTTAGCTAACAGGTGGAAATGTCTGTTTAAAGGTCGGTTCAACAACTGTAGGATGAATTTGGCACAGATATTTCTGTTGCCGAGCAACTTTGCTGATGCCATGCCTTTTTCTTTTGCTCTGTTTTGGAAATATGCTGCCCTCCATTAGCACAATCAAAAATTGCTCTTTTATTATAAGTAAATATGTTGTAATGTATTTCAATGTTAGCGCACATCTACTTCAGTTAGTTTGCACTATTTTTCAAGGCTAAAAACTAATTGCCCTTTGGGGATAAATAAAGTCTTTCTGATTTTGATTCTGACTATTAAATTTATGGCACCTTTTCTGTTTGTTTGTTTTTTTTTTTCATGTTTTTTTTCCATGTTTTCTGCCATTTATATACTTTTATAATCTAGGATATTAATATTAAATTTCGCTGAAGTTTCATAAGATTATATACTGGTGCCTGACCGGGATTATACAAAAGAGTTAAAAGAGATGCAGGACATAGTAATTAACAACATGTAAAAACAGTCAAGACAACCAGACCAACAGAAAGATTGAAAAAGCAGTCACAGGAAAAGAAAAACTCTTTCAAAGTAAAACAGGAAATAGACGCTGCTAAATATGGAAGTAGGAAAACTCCTAGTAAACACAAAACAGACGAACACAGGCAGGTAAGAGTAATAATAAAACCAAGACTGGAACCGAAAACTAAACAAAAATCAAGATGATAAACTTCACACACCAATGATTAATTATATAAAGGAAAAGAGTATTGGTACGATAAACTAAACGAGAACATTTTGAAAGAGTATCTGAAGATAAAGTGTAACAGTTATTTAAGTCACTACAGTATTTTCCCACTTAAGTGTTAAAACAGTGTCAAGTTCTTCTGTTTTTTCTGCATTAACACGAGTGAAAATCCACAAACGATCTTTCATCAGCGATCAGCTCTCTCCACATAGTCGTCATTTATATCCACCTGGATCATAAAGGGTTATTCAACCACTGCTGCATGCTGAGGCATGCCATGGAATTCCCCAGCTGTGCCCATTCAGTTACTCACATACACCTGCCGGTATGTTTCTTTAAGTTGTGAAACACTCGTGAATTCTTTGGATATTACTTGTGACTGGTTTTATTTGGAACCATTAAATGAGTCCAAGGAAGTAAGCAGTAAGTTAGTAAGATCAGTGATTAAAAATCAAGGAAATGTTAACATGAGTATATGAGTACAACCAAAAGAAAGAAACACTGTTTTTCTGTGACATACCAGTTTGACTCTTACTCATTTGTCTGCATTGTTAATTACTCATAACCATTTCAGACTTCAGTTAAGTGAGTTTTCACAGCTGTACAATGTCTGATCTTAACGTTGACTCATTTTTTATTTTGGTTTTTCTCTGGCGTGAAGGTTGTCCTCTGTAGCACGTCTCTCCGTGTTGCTACAGACACAGAGTGTTTTGACTCATCTAATAATTCCTTCCCTACAGTGAATCGGCCTTTCTGGATTGTGCAGCACGGTTGATTCACTGGAAACCACTAGCAGACCCAGACAGCAACCAGCCAAACCGTCAAAGAGAGGTTCTCCGTGGTTAATGAAGTATACTCTCCCCAAGAACCCCTTTCAAACATGGCAGCTTCATTATCTCACAACTCAATTAATTAAACAAGTCATTATGTCTGAACTCAATCAAACACTGAGGCACCACAGAGAGCTCACAAAGCTCCAGATTCTTTCAACTCAGTTTGGCTGTTCTCCCTGATGTTACAGTAAAGTTTCATGTCCAGGCATCCATGAAAAAAAAGGATTTGTAAGGTTTAGCAGAAAGTTACTTACATTAGCCAGATGTTAACATATAATGATGTGGTAGCTGGTGGCTAGCTACAGAGTTAGGCTAATATATACACATCAACATAGAGCAGATGAAGGATCATGTTCAGACGTTCATGTTGAGGGTGATGGGCAGAGTGGAGTTGAGGTTTGAACTGGGTTCAAAGTCACCATCTGGCCAGGGATTTTCCCCCGTTCTCCCCTGTCTGCATGGGTTCTCTACAGGTACTCCAGCTTCCTCCCACTATCCAAGGATATACATAGGGTTAGGTTAATTGGAGATTATAAAATGAATAATGGCACAAATGTAAGTGTGAATGGTTGTCTGTCTCTCTATGTTGGTCCTACCATCGACTGGTGGCCTGTCTAGGGTGTACCCCCCTCTTGCTCTAGGCCCCAGCCCATTGGGTAAGAAGAAGAAAATAGATGGATGGAGCTTAAAGACATGCTGCACATGAACAGTGCTGATAAAACGCTGCAGAGGCTGATAATGATGACTTGGACTTTTGTCTTCAAAAAACAAGACAAAACACTTCAGAAAGATAAAAAGACATCATCTTCATGAGAACGTGACAGAGAGTGACATGTCACCCAAACAATGCTCAGCTGAAATCGACAGAGCTTTGCTGTGACGTTGGGTTGAAGTAGGAGAGCAGAATAAGCTCCTTTTCTCTAAGATGTCAGCTCCTCCCTGCTGGATGCGTCTTCTGCTGGAGTTCTTCGTCTCCACCATCACCAAGTGGTGCTCATTTGATCTAAAGTTGTTGAGTCTTTACCGTACTACACAGAGGTGACTGTTATTGTAAACTGACTTTTTATAAATAAAGCTTAATTGAATTAAGTCGAGCAGTTCAGCAAATAATGTTGCAGTGGACTCAGGCCGAAAAATTTGCTGCCAGTGGCCTCTTCTGAGAGATTTGCATCGTCTCTCTAACATCCCTAAAATTAGAAGTCAGTGCCCTGATTTATGTGGAAACGCTGAGGGGGCGGGGGCACATTCCATGGCTGCTGTAGGCAGGAAGTTTTGGAATCTCCATGGAAATCAAGGCAAAACACAGAGCCCCACAGTTATTTTTCCAAATATTTCACACATGCCTTTAGTACAAAATGTGCTCAAAAGGAAAGGAGGACAGATGATTTGTTACCAACTGTCCCCTTCATTCCTCACACACACTTCGATTGTATCTCACATTGCTTCAAACGGTGCTTGACTTTAACATTTTTCTGACTGTAGATGAAGCATGAATTATGTGGAGTGCATTTCACACGAGTCTGCACTTTCATACCATGAAAAACAAACAAAGTCGAAATTCAGAACATTGACATCTGTTCTTGATCCACTCTGATTGAATCACTCGCACAGTTAGCAGGAGTCACAGTGGTGAAATCACGGCGATAAATGCAGCAGACCTGACAACAGTCTTTGTAAGTTATGCTCCAGTCCGCATGTATGTGGAATGCATACATGAAGGTTTAACCTTTCTTCATGCAGACTGGATGAGGATGACTTTTCAGCTAAATTTCCCACTATAAAGCTGTTCAAACTTGGTACTCATGTAATCCTAACCTTTCCCCTCAGCTGAGCCCCTCTCACCTCACTCACAGTTACTGACATACGAGTCAGGAAATGTGATCTGTGTTTGCACAGATAGGACCAAAATAATGGGAAATCACAGACCGCATGGTGCCAAAGCTGAAAATGGTACTCAACACATGGAGATTTATTACTGCAGCTTTTTCCCCCGCCTGAGAAAAGTAGCACTCGCCTATGACAAGTAAAGGCAGCGAGAGGAAAATGTTTGGCATCTGAGGAATGAAATTCCAACCTCAGCAAGGGGGAACAAGGAAGACAAAAATATTTACATTAAAATTAAAAGTTTACCGAGGAATTCCTGCATGTTCCTGCACATCTTGAGAATATATAAGAAAGAACATCCACATCAAAATACAATCAGTTACTTGGCATTTGATCCGATTATTTGAGGTTAAATTTGTATTTCCATTTAACTTGAGTGACATTACAGGTTCTCTTATTTTCTGAGAATTCGTGTGGATTAGTTCCTGCTGGGCAGGTTTGGAGAATCACTTTGTGTGAGATCAAATCTAAAATCCTCAAGAACGTAATTTTCTTAGGATTTGAGGTACAGCTTCTGGTATTTGTCATGCAAGATGCCTTTATCTTAACAGCAAGATAGAAAAAGCTTGCTGTGAAACTAATACGGTACATTTTCTACAAGTACAAGAGTACTTTGCAGAGTTTTTGTACATCATATTGTGTCTCTGCTTGAAGAAGACCAACCACAGCTGAGCAGTCATAGAAGTCACAGAAGAATAGAGAAAATCTTGGCTCAGGTGGTGTAGTAGATTTATTGGAAGGATGACTGATGACTGAGGAGAGACTTCAGCCATTTTAAAGAAAACTTTCAGTCAAACAGTAAGTACAAAAGTTTAACCTCAACAGCCTGGTCATCCCCTAAATCCAGTATATCTAAAGAGACCAAAACTAGCAGATTTTTGTCACTTTGGGGATCAGCCTCAAGTGGACAGAGGATAGAGGTTTTTGGCTGCATTTTTCAAACTTGAAGATATCTGAGGTCACTGAGATGTTTGAAAAGGGTCACAGCGACAAAATGAGGCCACTCTGGAAGTGGCTGAGCTGAAGATGTTAAGATTTTCACTGGGAGTGACTAGAAATGAGTATGTCAGAGGAACAGTTCAAGTGTGGATATAAAGTTAGAGAGGCAAGGCTAAGATGGTTTGGACTTGTGCAGAGGAGAGATATTGGATATACTGGACAAAGGATGCTGAAGATGGAGATGCATGAAGAAAATAGAGGAGATTCGTGGACGTAGTGAAGGAGGACAGGCAGAGAGTTGGTGTGACAAAGGGGGTTGCTAGGGATGGAGGCAGATGATCCACTGTTGCGACCCCTAAAGGGGGCAGCTAAAAGAAGAAGGTGAGGTCAACGTCTTTACAGCCTGATATAAATGGTTGTGGTCTCTATAGCTGATATCTGCCTTCATAACAACTGCAAGAGGTGATTTTTAAACTTTTTATCTTTGAACTAATGAGGAACCGTTGGTGCATCCTATTTGGATTCAGTAAACCTAGCTAGCTGATGTTAGCGGGTGAAGTAAATCCTTCTAATTGTCCAAATATGGTCACTTGTGGTTCCAAAAAATCTGGCAATAGCACCAAAATTTCAGATTTAAAATGTTTACAAACCAACGGGTGACATCTACGACTTTACTTCAGTGAAGAGAACAGAGAGCCTTTTATCAGGAATATATTAAAACTTTATTATTGTGAAATGTTAAGGCATACATACAAATGTTTCCTTTACAAAAGTTCACAGCAACATCACGTTGGGTCAACCAGCTGAAGCAAGGCAACTTAACACAACCTTTCGTATTTGTCATCAATTATAACTTAAAGATAGAGTCCATCTTTGGCACCAGGAAACAAGACCATTTAAAGTAGATATGAAAAAAAATAATAATTACAAAATATATTAACTTCTCTCACTTCAAACAGCCATTTGTGTAAACATATTGCAGAATAAGCAAAGGGCAGTAACTCTGACACACTGCACTGACCAGCAAATGCACTGTGATGGAGGATGAAGGAGAACATCGGGTAAACGTGAGGTTTCACACGCTAATATTTAAAAACTGGATGAGCTTATTGGCTTCTTCAGAAATCCACTGATGATGAGTTTTAATGTCCTTTCCCCATGGAGTGTGGCACATTCCAGTTAAATAGAAAACACATTCATTGAGAACAGAAGTGTACATTCATCAGTGTTCAGTGATCCTACATCACGCAGGGAGAAATAAATAGAAGAGTCCATATTAGGCTTACAGTATAGTCTACCCAGAAATGTGAGATACTTGAAAAACAGCTGAATATAACAGCGATGGAGTAGCAAATGCGGGCCAATTATAGTTGACCATTTCGACGTTCGTGGTAGATCCAGCTACCACGACTCAGAAGAAATAACCACCCCAGAAAAGGAGTCATGTGGAGAATGCCTGCCATTTTAACAAGGGCGAAGGGTCAGACTTTAGATAGCCTTTTTCTTTAACGGGAGCATTCCCTCAGCGAGGAATGTGAGAAGATTAGCTCCGCTGTGGCATGGGAGGGGAGCGAAACGCTGGGTAGCCACCTTCTGAGGCCCCAAACATTAGCCGGGGATCTGGAAAACCGGACCCCAGAGAAACGGCGTCAATCCTCACAGGCTTTTTAAAGAGAGAACCGAGCAGGCGTTTTGCAGGCTTCGCATTCAAAAAAATGTTTCCAAATCCCCCTCTGAGCTGCGAGCAAGGCCTCCGAATGTATTTTAAAGAGGAGAGCAACTGTTAATTTAGCTCTGTTAAATTCTGAGTCATTTTATAAATATTCCCATTACTTTCAGAGGGCATGGTAACAGGGATGCTACTGGAAAACAAAACCAAGAAGTGAGTCATATGTATATAATTAGAAAAAAGAAAGTGGTGCACATTTAGGACAAACAAAATCACATCAATTATGAGCAGCATTTACATGTATAAATACAATACATAATTAAAAAATAAAAAGAGAAACATGCACAATATATGCACAGTCAGCAGCCCAGTTCCTGTCACACTGAAATACTGTCCAGGTACCGTGAACGAATCCCAACTGCCCGTTTATGAGTTGTGCAGAAACAGCAGAAGGAAATCTCAGCACACGCATGTTGATTTAAGCCAGACGTCGAGGAAGCCCTTTAAAGTCTCAGCCAAGAGTTTGTGTCAGCGCTGCTGTCAGTCATACGAGCCGCAGTGAGCGTTCAGATGAGGATTTCCACCACGTCTGCGCCCAAGCTGTTGAGGCTCCTTAGCATCTTCAGCGGAAGCTTTAGCTCCTCCGAGGTTTCTACAGGCAGGACAGAATTTATAGATTAGAAAAAACAACACTGGAAGGCAAACTACCGATGCACGCGTCATTCGTTTAGATAAATATTTGTTATTTATACATCCAGATTGTTTTGGAGTTGCTCGTTTTTGGAAATATCCTCTGTAAAGAGGTCTGCACTTCCCCTGCGGTGCTGAAAGCACCAAAAACCTTCATTTTCACCTCTTGTGAAAACTGAGTAGCAACATCTTTTTTTCTAGAAATCATGACCTAGTTACCACGTGGTTCCTGGAGGAAGTATTTTCTCTCAACCACATTATGGTAGAAACGCAGCATGGCCAGAGGCCTCTGTGGATCTTTTTTGTCATTATTTCTAGAAACTGAACTGAGCTGCCGAGTGTTTCAGCTGTAATATTCATGTTTGCTGATTTGACTGGAGGAAATAATGTAAAGCTACTTGTCGGAGTGATTTGTCTCTTTAATTCAATGACACATTCTTAAAATGAGCTGTGAGGAGCTGATTGGGCCTTAAGCACTTTGAAAAACCCACCAGGTGTAGCCGCTGAGCTCGCTTCACACATCTTGAGCATGCCGTGCTCTGCTGTGGCCTCAGGCTCCTGTGAGGCCTCGTCGCTCTGCGTGCTGCAGTCTCGGCTCAGGACCTTAGCAGCAGCGAACAGCTTGGGCTGCAGCACCGCTGCACCTGTCTGGTCATCTGAGAGGCTCTTTCCTGCAGACAAAGAGAAGAAACTGCTTAATTACCCGCCTACATCCACATTTACGGGCTCCTGAACATCTGCCGCGCAGAGTTCTTCCCAAGACTATTCTGGATGGGGCTATTCTGGAGTGAGAGATGATATGCATTCCAGTTTAAAAACAGGACTGTCTCCTACTTGTTTTTGTCTTTTTCAGGGTGTGCGCATTCTGTCTGGTAGTTGTCACAGGATAGCGTGTGAAATTAAAGATTCCAGATTGCTCAGCTCGGCACGAATAGTAAGGGGAGAAGCTCACCTTTGCTCTCCATGCCGCTGGTCGCTATGTTGATGGAGGGGACGGATCTGGCCGAACGAAGCCCCTGTTTCTCAGGCTTGTTCTGCTCCAACCTGGAGCGCTGCTGGAGGACTTTGATCACCGCGTCCTTCTCCAGGAGCTGAGCATGAAGAGCGCGGATCCTGAACGCACGGAGAACATCGTGAGTTTAGAAAAAACTTTACAGACCAGGCAGAAGGAGACAATGAAGTATGGATAAAAAGATGATCACCTGTTCTCCATCTCCTGACGTCTGTGATGGGACAACGGCAGGTCTTCATTAAAACTACTGTCCGGAGAGTGCCGCGGGGAGTGATTGATGATAGTTGTATCTCTGAAAATAGAATAGAAGGTTTTCTAAATAATCCCCCAACTTTTACGTTTTGAATCTTCACTCCATTGCGACAGATTTGTTCGTACCTCTGTGCTGCAGCTGTGGCTGCTGCATCCATTGCAAACTGCCTCATGGTGCTCTCCTCCAGGTACTTTTGCTCCCACTTGGTGATATCTGCCTCCAGGGCCAGGATACGCTCCTCCTTCTCCCTCAGATGCTGCTGCAACCTGGACGAGCTCGGTTCTGAAGCTGTGGAATCAGTGCTCTGGTTCTGGGACTGAAATGGGAGACAGAATAGAGCGTTTAACACCCAAGGAAACAAAATGCTCTAAATCTGACTCTCTGAAAATGTGTTTATCCCTCAATCCACTTTTACTAATTTAACTACGCAGGAATCCTCTAGCAGACTAAGGCTGGTCCCTTTCACCCTGTGAGCCAACCAAGTGTTTCTATAGGATAAGCCGTTTGGACATGTTCACATTGTTAAAATCTGCTAACTGAACCATTGGGGGGGGGGGCTTGTTTTCCTCACCTGTTGTGCCCTGAGGCTTTTTAGCTCCTGCTCCAGCCTCGTGCGTAGCCGGAGCTCCAGCGCTTCCCTCTTCTCACAGGCGGCCTGCAGCTGGGCCAGCGCACTCTGCAGCCTCTCCACTTTCTTCACGTACGCCCTCTTCCTCTGAAGTTCTTCTTCCAGCTGACGGTTGCGACTCTGCGTCGAGGCCAGAGCCTGCTCCATCAGCTCCCGTTTCCGCTGGCACTCCTCCCCGGACACTCGCAGGTGCTGAATCTGCTTCTCCATACGTTCGCGCTCCCGCTGCTGCTCTTCATCTGCAATACAGGAAACAGCACGTTAATGAAGGTGACGAGGTTCCTACTCTGAGAAACAACCACAAAGGTCAAAGCAAAGTTAAAGTGAGTCTGATATGCTTTTCCTCATTTCCTGCTCGACCACCCAACTTGTTTGTTAGTCACCTCTGCTCATAATCATTTCCAAAAATGTCCAGCTCTTACCCATTTAAAAATAAATCTTCTGAGATTTTTCCTGGCTTTTGTTTGATTTTTTTAAGCCTATAAAACTACATCACTGAAAAAAAAAAAAAGAGTAAAATGGGTCTCCTCTAAAAAGAAGCTCCCATGGCCTTCGCTGGGGTCAGTGAAGCCTTCACTTGGGGAGCATTTAGTGCATTTTCTAAGGAATGTGACCCAACAACAGACATAAAGGCATGTGGTTCAACATCATAACATTTGACACCTCATTTTCTTCTAAGTTTATTGCCCTCGTAAACATGGGATCAGTAAAAACAATATTTCTCATTGAATCTTTGAAAGCTAGTCTGCATTTCAATGAGCCCTTTTAGAAAGTTTAACTGACATGCCTCTTTAAAAAGAGGGCTGATTACACAACATGAGTGCATGCCTGTGGAGGGAATGCAGACTTCCTCTTATCCACTTACGCACACAGGCATAGCCTTGTACTGGTAAAAGCTCTGGAATGCCTCTGAGGACGTGAAGTAAACAAGCAGCTCAAAATATATTTCATGTGGTTCTCATAACACAAACATATAAACTACACATCCCACTATTGTACTGCTCTTCTCTGCTATGCTGAGATAACCGTTTGGGAAAGATAATCATAGACACTGACACGGCTGCATTTACTGCCCAAATGTCCCAACATAAGTGTCATTCCACCTAATCCTCTCTGTAGGGATTTCTCTACAGCTCAGTTCTGCACAGAGCTAAAAGGGAGCAAAGAAATATTCACAAGTGGCCGATCATCATTAAGCTATGGCATGAAAAAGAAATGCCCAAACAAGGAGAATGAGCAAGTCATGGGTCATGTAGAGTTAGGCCAGGACACCCAGACGTATTAGTTCCCCTTGAGAAGGGAGGTCATTAGTAGCGATACTAAACTGAGCACATCAGTAAAAAAAAAAAAAGGAGGGGGGGCATTCCTAATGGCAAACACCCTGAAAGCCCTAAAAACATCTCAGGAATCCAGGCCACATTTACTGCAGCATAAAAAAAAAGTCTGGAGTCTAGGTGCCAGAAGTAAGTTACAGGGGAGATACGGCCATTTGTGTGACAACATGTAGACAGCACCACGTCACTAAAGAAGGAAACCAATCCCTGCTCAGCTATGTTCCTGCTATTGTTCAGTGTTTCACAGGGAATTGTGATTGATTCTGTGATGAACTGCAGCCTGAGAGGAGTTTGTAACAAAAGATTGATGCAGACTCACTTTGCTCCAGGAGTTTGACAAAGACGTGCTGCTTCGGGTCGGCGCAGTCCGCTCTGTGCTTGGTAGCCACGTCGAGTTGCTCTGCACAGAGATGACCAGCATACCACAATGAGCACGCACACATAAGGTATGTTTAAAGCCAGGAGACAGACAAATAAAAATGGAACCTTACCTCGCAGGTCTCTGTTGAAGTCATGCATTCTCTTAACCTCTGCCTCGAGCTTATTCCTCATCGTTTTCTCCAGAGTTTCTCGCTTGGCAGAGCCTTTCATGAGGGTCTCATAAGCCTCAGATATCCTCTGAATCTCCAACTCCAACTGGGAAGAAAGAGAGAAAATGAGTCTCCTGGGGGAGGAATTCCTGCATATTGTCTGGTTTATGTTGCAAATGTTAATATCAATGAGGCTAATTAGTCTACTGAATGCCACCCGCTGTGAAATGTCTCTTTAACACTACGTGAATGAATAATGGAATTAACATTCCAGACTGAACACTCGTGATCCCAGGTGCCAGCCATTTATCTCCTCACATGCCAACATGTTTTTAAAGACAAAAGGAGATGCATTGTAGAGATTCCATGCTCTGAATTAGTGAGAAAACCCATCACCTCCTGCCCCAGCTAAAAACTTTTGTTTTCTCACGACCTCAACGAACCATTCACTACCATCCTCTCACCTTCTGAAGCCTGGTGGCCTTTTCCGTGTACACCTCCAGTTCCTTCCTGAGCCGCTCGTTCTCCCGCATTAATGTGTCGCTCTGAGGGGTGTTGCTGTCTGAAGCTGCTGTGATGCTGTTGTGAGTCACCTGCGACTGAGCAGACACAAACCTGCAGACAGGAGATAGCAACAGTGCTGAAAAGACCGCCAAAATAAAAGAACAGCAGACGTCTCTGGGGCTGTTCTTCTTTTTTTGATATCGCATCTGTTTGTGGATGTTACCTGTGCTGTTGTGTGTAGAGGAGAGGATGAGGGTCTTGATTGTATTGCACATACTCCTGTGAGTGGCTGAGCATGTATCCAGGAAGTCTGACACAGAAAGGATAGTCTGGGGGTGGTCCTCGCTGCTCTGTACACGGCTGAGCCCTTTGTCTGTCAGGTGTCGCAGCATTTAAAACATTGTTGTGATGATTATAGAGCTGTGGGTAGCTGTGTGAGGAACTCATAGGCAGACTGTCCCTAGACCGGTTTCTCTCCAGAGAAAGCTGCATGAGTCTCTCACTGAGAGAGCGAGCATGCTCTCTCTTCAGATCCCACTGTGCCTCACTTCCACTTCCCACTACATCCATGCTGGGTCCATTGTGCTCCGCCTGCCCCTTCTGAGAGTTCAGGAACTGGGAGTGGGCTTTGGCTTCCTCGTAAGTAGGCAGTTCCTCCTTGTGGAGATGGTACAGGTGGCACACGGGGCTCTCAGAGTGCAAGCTGTCTCCTTGGTGCTCCTGACCTTGAGGCTCCTGCCTTGTTGACATCTGGATGTATTGAGTGTCCTCCTGAGTGAGGCTCTCCAGAGAGGAGCGGGGACTGCCAGTGCCGCCGCCGCTGCTGCCTCCACGCAGTGCCTGCTGCTGGATGGCCAGAAGCGTGCGCGTGTCCGTCAGGTTTCCGTAGCGGAGCTGTTCCTGGATGAGACGGTGCAGGACCGTTCCAGAGGACTCCTCGGCAGTTCTCATGTCAGCCAATGAAAAAACAGTTTTTAAAAAAACAAAACAAAAACAAGCCTCAATGTGGCAGCGTGGGCGCTTCACAAATCACACATCTGAAAGGAAAAGAAAAACTGTGGTCAGACTCAACACTGCACAAACTTATCCACACTTCTGTTACACAATGCTGTGTGTGCATGAGCTGTAGCTGGAAATACCCCTGATAGTGATGTCACTGGAGATCCAGTTTTTATGGCCCACATGCTGCAATGCATAACTTTCTCCAGTCAGACAAGCATAATACTCAACGGTCGCACACACTCAAACAATTCCAGTGATTCAAGATCAGATAGTGCCCAAAACATGATGAAGACATATAAAGTCTTCAGAATATGAATGATGGATGCTTTATACAATCAACTCATTTTAACTTTCAACACGTGAAAATCCAGATAGAGAGTAAAATTAATGCCTTATTAAACCACTACAATGTGTCTTGACCGCACAAAATAACTACACAGCTACATGAGATCAAGAGTGAATTATGCAAAACATCATCAAGTCTAATCCTCCAAGCTGAAAAAGAGCAGTAAAGATTATTTAAAAATCACCTTAACCTCCTAGGACCTGGCGTCCACATATGTGGACATCACATTTTGGGGTATTTTTACACCAAAATACTCAATTTTGCTCTACAAGGGCCGGATATCCACTTACGAGGACATTATACTGCTACTGTTCTATCAAAATTTTAAACGAATGGTTTATGAACTTATTTTTGTTTTTCATAAAAACAAAAATAAGGTAAAAAAAAAATCTGGTAATTCTTTGTTTTTACATTCATTGGGCCCCAATGTGCCCAAATATCAAAGAGAAATTAAAAATGCAGGAGAGAGAAGAGTTCGGGTCTTAGGAGGTTAAATACATTAATGTCAGGGGTGTGAAACATAGGGCCCGGTCGCCAGAACCGGCCGCCAGAGGGTCAATTTGGCCAAAGTAAATGTTTTTGTTTTGTTTTTTCAAAGTGTGAAAAGTCTTTAAATTCTTTACTCTTAGTATTTTGAGTTTGAATTATAAACACATAAAACACAAAATGTAAAAGCTTTATGGGTAACTCTACATTTGAATGGTTTGTGCCTTTATAGCTCCTGCATGTTTTATTGTTTACTTTATTTCATTTGTAAAACATGTATATACATACTATATACACACTCAAACACACACACGTAGAAAAACATATTTAGTATACACATTCAGTAATGTATATACCTTTACATATTGTACATATATTTATTACTTTTTAGATTAGCCATTTTTATATTTTGCTTGTTTTACGTTATTGTATTTTGCACAACTCTGTTGCTTGTGAAGCTCGCACACAAGAATTTCACTCACATGTACTGTACCAGTGTACCTGCACATGTGATGTGACAATAAAAGTGATTTGATTTGATTTGATTTGATGAATGAGACAAATGAGATGAAGATATCCAATCTGTTTTGTAAATGGATGGATCTGTGTGTGGCTCATGAATTAAAACGGGACTCAGATGTAATCTGTTAAGTAAGTAACTCCATCCACACACAAACCGACAGAAAACGTTCAGATAAACTTATTCAGATAAAATGCTAAACTCACCAAATTTTAGTCTCATCGCACAGTGAGCGGTGCCGTCGTATCTCAAATCAATGATCTGCGTTTATTGTTCAAAATAAACGTCCACAAGTGTGCGGAGCTCCTTTCCTCCGTGCGCATGTGTGCGCGCTGACGGGTAGCAAGCAGCAGACTGAGCGGAGCGGAGCTGCGAGGCGCACTAATAAATAACTGAGAGCTGATTGTTCGCTGCAGCTGGAATGACAGGAATGCAAAGGCTCCGAGTCCCTGTGGGATCAAAAGCAGAGCAGAGGGGAGGAGGGAGAGGATGAGGAGGAGGAAGAGGAGGAGAGAGGGGCGGTGTGTTTAAAAAAATGGATTCAGAGCAGCAGAAGCAGCAGCCCCTCAGCTGGCTGCTTGTGTCATGTAAAAGAGCTCGTTGTTGTTTTTTGTTGTGCGGCTTCAGGATATTTAAATGCACAGTT
This sequence comes from Pelmatolapia mariae, assembly GCF_036321145.2. Lineage (NCBI taxonomy): Eukaryota > Metazoa > Chordata > Actinopteri > Cichliformes > Cichlidae > Pelmatolapia > Pelmatolapia mariae. Next base: position 37,330,179 of record NC_086246.1, on the reverse strand, counting down.
TCTATAGCTGAGGAAGATTTAAGTCCCTGCATTCTCATGTTTGAACCTTTCTGTGGCACTGCCGCACAAAAAAGATAAAAAGCAGTAAAATAGCTGTTCAAATACTTTAGGAATGCAATGTTTAAAAAATGTGATATTTTAAAGGATTTTTGCGTCAAAATAAAAAAAAAGTCACAAAACGCTATTTAGTTTTATTATATTATCATTATTATAATAAAACTAAATAGACATTAACTTCGATGTGCCAAATTAAGCCAGTCTGTCTCCGTTTCTCATCACAAAATCCTTTCATTACTAATTTCTTTTACTTCAGTAACTTTGTTTTCATGTCAGAAAATCAAGAAAAATCCGCCAGTTTCCACGGTGACGCTTTTAAACACTGCTTTATCTAAAGCAGCAGAACCAAGCTCAGACAACAGCAGCAACTTTACATGATTCCAAGCTGCGAGTTTTATTATAGACTGTATATGAAAGATGGCCAATGACATATCCTCTAGTATTCAACACTTGGAAGGACTAAACCGGCTGAGTGCATACATCAGAGGTATGAAAAGAGCTGCATGCATCTCCACCAGCACAATACAAACTATTTTAACTAGCTTCATTAGCAAGCATCCCTATGTTTCACAGAAGTGTGTTATGCCACATGTACGTACCATGCCACAATTTCTTTGTACATGTACAGTGACAATAAAGGCCTATTTTATTCAGTTCGACCAACCAGACCTATCACGGCTGCTGAGGTCTCATTCACAAAGACGTCTCATTACATATTTGGGAAAGTGTACATCAAGTTATGCTATACATTTAACACACTATGAAGCTAGGCAAAGTCTTGTTTGTTTTTTTAAGCCTCAGGCTAAACATTTCTGTGGTTGTTAGCTTTCTGAAAAGGATGGACCCAACACAAACTTGTAGATCACAAGGTAGGCCCGCCCATCACAATCTCCAGCTTTCTCCTGATTTATGAAGATCATAATCTCCATACTGAACATCGTGTTGTATTAAATGTGACATTTAACCAGCAATAAACCAGAATATCACATCAAGGGAGTTTTTACTGAGCTCATAGATCATGTAAACTGTAGCCTCTTTTTCCTCATAGTTTTTTATACAATGTTATACAATTGTTATTTATAACTATAGACTCGCCCCCTGCTTTTCATAAAAAAGAATGCATGCTTAAGGCACTTCCATACTGGCTTCACTTTCCCCAGAACCAATGTCCACCTTTTATGGCTATCTAACTATCTAGATCTTTAGATAGACGATCACAGTCAAACATTCCAGCTATTTTCCCTGTTCATAGTTCTTCTCTTCTTGAATTTTTGTTTCCTTGTACATTTGTACCTGTTTTATTGACCTTTCATTTGCCTGCTCATCCTCACCTGGTTTGTTGTCTGCCCACCCCTGAATGACCTCAGACCCGATAAAAGATTTGGATTTGGAGCTTTTACTCTGTCCTGCGTTTTGGTCCTCTTGCTCTGTGATCCTTACACAAACTTGACATTTGACACAAACTCGGTAACAGATTTTATACCTGTTACACTGAGCTGCAGATGAAAAATGATGTCATATCACTGAAACCTGGACTAATCTTTATTTCTTTTGTTTGCATGGACCTGGTAAATATTTAAGCCGCAGCCCGTGCCAGTTAATTGCAGTGTGTATGTGTGGACATGGAGGGGAGAGGGGCGACGTGAGGCATGCTGCCTGCCAGCTGTCCGCGGACTGAAACCCCCTTCCCCTCCTTTAATAAGAGCTCTGAGAGATGCATTGTTCTCCCAAGAAAGCAGACATGATGGGGGCAGCCCTGCCATCTGCTGTTCTCCCCTCCACCTCAAGCACCGGCTGCATGTGGATGTAGACCCTGGGATCAGCTGGCAGTGGGGGCTGTGCAGCAGTAATGTTATTGAGTGCATGAACACCATCAAACTGATGCAGTGATTTGAGGTTGTAGTGAGTGTAAACAAGTCTTCTCTTTTTAATGTGATGCGCGCAGCCGACAGTGCAGGTTGCTTTATCTTAAACAGTCGCAGGTATCGATTTGCATGCCAGTTGAAGTCCAACAGCTGCTAAAGAATGCTGAAGAACTGATAAACAGGTTTCACCATTTCATGATCCTCTGGATAAGCTTAGGTTTATGACACCTCACACATTTGTCTATATGTAATGAGACAGAATGATGCCAGTTTCTGTACATTCAGTCTTTGGTTCAGCGTAGGTTCTTCTGGCTCCAAAACTGGCCTTTGGTGGGTCACTATGCACATAAGCATAACTGATCCACATACAGTTGGTGCAAAGAATCAGTTTGACTTTACAGAATCCTGTGAATTCCCCTGGTATTTTTGGCCATCTGATAAACAAAAAATGTGTTGAATGCTTGAATGAAGGAAAGCAGTGAGTCTGATCATTTTAATGTAATATCAAAGCCTAATCAGAGGGTGCTAATATTTTTATTAGCAGGTAAAACCCTAATATATAAAAGATTAACATAGATGAGGTAATGTCACCCATTGGGTAGTGTAGCACTGATATTTTTAAACCAAAGCGAAGAACACTACACGCTCATGGGTTAAATGATCACCTACATGATACAACAGCCCCCTTTTGACTCCATTTGGGATCATACCTAATAAAACAGAATTTAAGTAAGACTTGAAATGGCAGTTGAAACTATAAAGTCATTATGAAAGTGATCAAAGATCATGTGAGGAGTGATGCTTTTGATACAGTCTCCTTTTATACAAATTTGAACCTGAATTTCAGTTTAATAAAGCTTAGGATCTCTGTGATAATAAGTCATCTCTATCCATAGAGGACAGCTAAACAAACACACACACCAATTATATGTGGAAAAACTGTGCTGGTAACATGAAGCGTATGAGTGACTGTGCATTCCTGTTGCCTGGAAATTAGATTATGCAACCTTTCCCACGCCACAAACAACAGTAATTTCCAGGTACTTCTGTCTCAGCATTGTACCGCAGGCTACATGAGAAGTCAAACACCTAATAATCAGACCATAAATCATTAAAACAAAGCAAACAGCAATGCAAGTCACTTGGTAGAATAAACCCATGATAGAAAAAAAACTGTGTTTAATAAAGTTTTTATTCTTTTAAAGACATATTTATAGAAATATTTTGGGAAAAACAGAATATCCAGGTGAGTCATTACCAAAGATGAGAGTGAGAGTTTTGCCAAGCTAAGTAATTGCTGGATAGTCCTGTCTCCTAGCTTCCTGTCTTTAAGCTAGGCTAATTAGCTGCAGCATTTTTTAAATCGCCTTTAAAGTTTGACAGTGGACACATTTACAATATTTCATCTATATACAGGTATAAAGGGTAAACGCATCTGGAAGTGTTGCTGTGTGTGCTTATTTTTGTCATTTTAGTTTCTCTTTGCTTCTTTTTGCCAGTTAGCTTCTGGTTGCAGCTTTATGTTTAGCATTTCATCACATTTACACAGTAGTAAAACAGTCATTTTAAGTGTGTTATCAGTTTTATTTGCTCTAAAGTAAAAACCCACTCTGCTATTTCTGTTTTTTAGAAGCAAATCTCAAACTTTTAGCTGGAGGGTTATTTTTAGCGTATGCCTAAACACTGAGTGGTGGCCATCAAAAGACCTCATCTCCTAAAAATTACAGTTGTGTACAACCAAACTCCATTCAGGTATAATCACAAAGTCATTTCAGCTTCATTGAGATTTGGTATCACTGTCACTGTTGGTAGAATAAGCAGCCCTTTCAGATGTCTGGTTCCTTCAGGATCCATCCTTCTTCTCCAAGAAGGTTTGGCATGTCTCCCAGCACAGTGTCAAGAATGTGGTCACTGATATATCCTGAGCTGACAGGCCTGTAGAAGGGCATCAACCCACCAGGAGGACTGGTATAAGGTCTTTTGTGTGAGGAGGAACAGGAGGAGCACTGCCAGAGCCCTACAGAATGATCTCCAGTGGGGTACTCCTGCATGTTTCTAGAGATGCTCTGCTGAATGTTATGCTGCCTGCAACATCATATAGCATGACCAGTTTGGAGCTAGGTTAGTGATGGTCTGGGAAGGTGGTTTGCTGATTGCTGTAAGATTACCAGGATAAAATCCTCATACCCTTCTCAGATCATATGTTGTAGTGGGCATAGGTTCCTCCTGGTGGAGGAATGCCCATCCCCATGTCTAAATGTTACTAAGAGTGCCCAAAGGGACGTAAACACTGGGTTTAGGGCAACCAAGTCACATTGTGACATAAGCAGTGACTTCGATTTTTCACTTTAATCAACATAATTTTATTTTCAATGAATTCAACAATGTAAAGTTTTTCTAACTAAAATATTTCTCTCAAGCATTTCTTTAATTTTTTTGTATATATTCCAGGTTTACATGTGTCTCATACTTGTTTCTTACAGGTGGCAGGTGTTATGACTGTGTACTCCTCGGGTAAGAAAGGTAGAAAGTCTAATTTACGCCATATTTTCAAAGACGATTGCCATCAGAAGTGATACTTAAGATCAGTCACTGGGACCTGTTGATGGGCTGACTGGGTCAACACAAAGCAGACTGCGATCTGGGAGCACCGCCCTTGGTATGTGAGGTGGGACAAGCCTGGCGCTTCAACAGCTCCTTTTGTTTTCCAGAAAGGAGGAAATGGCCGCATTCCTCACATTACCATGTGCATGGGGTCTAACTGAGCTTCCAGTCTGCTGTTCTACGGGGAACAACAGGAGGTTAACCGGCAGCCACTGACAGTTTCTTTTAATGGGGGGCTCTTCAATGAATAACACTGCTGCATGGCTGTCCCAATTCATGACTTCAAACCTTTTCTTAGCTGACAGTAGCTGTGAATCACTTACAGGATTGGACAAAGATAAGTGTAAAAAAGCACGCCAACTCCTACAAACCGAATACACCCCTTCTACATGAAGTGGATTTTTTCATTGTATGTGTGAGTATTTACCAATTCTGAAAGCAGCAGATAGTGGAGACACCCCGTGTGTGTCCTCACACTCCAAACACATGAGCAGCCATGTTTGGTTTGGAGGTGAAAAACATTTACAAATGTCTGACTTACAGCAGGTCTAACATGAAACGGTCTCTTGCACCTGATGACATCAGAAATTCCTCACCTCACCATGAAGGTAAACAAGTGACACTGAACCAGCGAGGGACAGTAAACAGGACCTTGCCTGTGGGTGATGCTGTTTACAGATAAGACAAGGACACATATTTCCACAAGTGCCCTGTGGGCTTCTTTACGGCAACGGCATTCACCTGATTCAGCTTCAGACTCGGTTTAGGGTGATTCAGGTCAACAGTTAAAGTTTTGTTTCACTGGAAAACCATTGAGATACAAGCGCGGCATTCCAGCCGCAAGCGCTGATGACTGGGCCGTCACGCAGGTTGAGGTGTTACTTGCAAGCATGTGCACGTCTTAGGCGGCAGGTATACTCTGTTCCAAACACAGCTAAAGACTCTGCTGTTGAAGAGTCATTTCTGTTATAGAAATCCGCCCAAGGGGAGCATGGGTAGTTTTTGCATTGCATCATGTCACAAAGAGTAGCAGGCATGTGGACACCCGCTTGGAGCCCCGAGATCACCATTCAAGGACAAAATTGACAACACTCTGAACCAAGAAAACTGAAGAATACTATAACTATTAAATTCTGAATAAAAGAATGATGTCATGGGGACCGTCTGTGGCTGAGGTTAACATCTTTCCTTGAATAAACCCAGCATGTGCTTGCAAATAAATATTACAGTTTGAAATTAAGCATACTGGAGTTGAATGCTGCTGACCATCTGCTTTATGGGCAGATATCTAAGAGCGACTGTTGTGGCGATACTCATGCCTACAGGTTCACCTACACGTCATCTCATTTACCAGAACAGATCAATTCTTCTTCTTCTCACACTAATAAAAGGGAAACCAGCCAGAGCAACGCGCTTTATGAATAACTCCTGATTCCAGGTGCTTAAAGAATGACACGAGGATGGCAGTTTTAATTCGAGCCTCCTCGTCTCAGAGATCGTAGCCAAAGTGTTTCGAAGGCCACCTTCAAAGGCAGGTTAGGGCAGACTCTTTCTCTGCTGCGTTAAACACAATGAAAGCTTTCAAGTCAACTGCTTGTCAAGTTCACACAATGAACACGGTGTGAAAGGCTTTTCTGTTATCACTGCGCCTTTGTATTTTTTGAGTAATGGCATTTTTATTTTTAAAGCCTTCCAAGTCTAAAAATATCGCTGAGGTAAAGATGTCTATGATATAAAATGAGAAGGTGCCGATGTGACATCCGAGCTGTGTAAACACCAGAACAGCTGATCCACAGACATTCCTCGTGGTTACTGTTGCAGAAACCTTTGGAAGATGTTGAGCTCATTTTAGCCGTTTCGGGGAAACAAGCAACGTTTGTTTGGCTCACAACACACAACTTGTGTCGACAGACAACACAAGCTTTCTTCTGAAGCCGTCTCTTTGAATGTTGCCCAATGTTGGAAAAATTGTATCTAAAGAATTTAGGAAACAAGAGGTTATCAAATGAACTCTGCAGATTTTTATCAAACATGTAAAATTAAATAAACTTCATCTCAAAAGCTGGCAAATTCCCGTATCACAGTGGCCAAGACATTTAGCAATACCCCTTAAAACAGCTAAAATTGACTTAGAATTTGATTTTTTTTAAAAAAGACAAAGGATTTGTGAAATGCAATAAAACAGATCGGCTTATAATAATAATACTTTAATAATACGCAGGCCTGCATTAACTCTGCTGCTGCTGAGCCAACGTCAACATAAAAAGGTGACTTTTGTGAGAATCTTAATGAATGGCTGACTTTTGAAACCACACTGGGGTTTAGTTGGGTTTCACAGGGCTTCAGGCCAAGAGGCAGATGTTTTGTGGAAACAAAGCGCTGCTCAGTATCTGCTGCCCTGCAGCTCAGAGGCAAATGCACCTGTCAGGCCCCCACCATATGGACTCTTGCAACAAGAATGCAGTGTATACAAAACAGAAAGCAGGCTGCACGTACATTACAGCCACTCCAAAATACAAAGAGGAACACCTGGAGTATGTTGCTGCGGTCGGTAAAAAAAAAAAAAAAAATCACCAAAAAAAATCAACCTGTTACCATCTCTTTGCCTGATCCAAACTCTTCAACATGCGTGGATCCAAAAAAGTGCCACAAGCCTGAGCAATCAGCCTCATGTCAACGCTGTTGCTGTATGTGTTTGCACATATAAGTTCGCCTGCCCCCTCCCCAATCCGTGCAGACCCTTTGTGAGCAGATGGCCGGGATAAAGCTTCTAGGCCAGATAAAGACGTCTCCTAAAGCCACGGTGAGGGCAAAACCTCTCAGTCTGAACCATCTGCCAAGCACTAGAGATGGATGTCTCGGTGCTGGAAGCCTGGAAATGGCAGCGTGTCAGACGGAGAGCAGGTGGTCGACCTCCGGACACCAAATATCTTTGATACTGGAAGGGCTGAACACTGAGATATCCATTGTAAAGCCAGTAATAAAAGGGTTAATCACTACATTTATAATCCCCTTACCCCAAAAACAAAAGCAAATCTCTGAATCTGAAAATGATTAACACACTAACACAACATGGTTAACAATAAATTATCAATATAATATTCTAATTTGGGCAATTTTTAAGTTCTTGTTTTGCTGATATTTTGCATTAATATGAATCAAGTAAGCCAGAAATATGATGAAGTAATTAGTCATCAAAAGCTGTAACGACCCACTAATAAAATTTATGAGGTTCTGAAAAGTGTTATGTCTTTCAACATAACAAGGACATTTAAATAGATGTCATTTATAAAACTATAAAGATTAATATTAAGCTTTTGAAGTAGGACTATATATTTTACTACACTTTGTTATCCAATTTGCCAAATAATCATGAATAACAATATGATGTCTAAGCTCTTGTTTTTCACATAATAACAGGACACATGGCTGCATATGAGCCTGAAGAACCATGGTTTTAGTCAGTGCTTATAACCAGCAGCATTTTGAGCTAATTTAGTGACCAATGCATCAAATACAGCAGATAAGTGCTGAAAACACAGCGAGCACCTGGTGGATGTTGTCTTCATACACATTTTTAGGACTAATGCCACTTTTCATATTCTACATCCAGCTTATGTAAAGTAGTCTTTTTAGGTCACGTATTAAACACTGAAGACTTTAAATAATGCAAATACCTGACATGTTTTTAACAGCGTGCTTTAGCAGGACAGACATTAAGAGCATCTGAAACCCTGTAAGTTTGAAAAATATAAATGCATCAGAAAATATGAATGAGAACATTTGCTATAGGCGTGCTGTGTGTGTGTGTGTGTGTGTGTGTTTTCTCTGTATCTTGTCATTGCCTGAATTAAAGTTTGAAAAACCTTTGTTTAGTTTGAATCAGATCAGAATCGTCCCTTTTGTCAAAGAGGAGTAACTCATCACTTTGGCTCTAAAGCTTCTGAGTTTATTCTTAATCAATGTCTCTCCCCAGAGGATCCGACTTTGGCTCATGTTTGGATATATTTATTATTGAATCCGAGTGTGGCAGCAAAGGTTATTTTATGAGGGCTGACACGGTTTCCTCTGTCTGCCCCCACCTTTGTCCCAAATGTCTGACTTTGTGTTTCTGGCAATTTGCTCCCATTGTGTAGCACTTCCTGATAGGAGGCACTCTGAAAGACTGGGCTCAGTCAACTGCAAAGGAATGTGACATTCCTTTCTAAAATTACGGATGTTTCGCTGGATTTTGAGGGCCGATTTCTGCCAGTTTTCCACCGTAGTGTTTGGAGAAAGTGTTTCTGGGGCAGACTGCGTATATCCTAAACTTCAACCATGATTGGCTGCAACAGACTGGACGCCAGCAAAGATTTACATTGGTACCAGCCATATTTATAGTTATTTGTTCTATGGTGGACAATTCAAAATATTAATATCTACCATTATTACACAGATAACAATAAAACATGAAAATGTTACTGCATATTTACTGACATCCAACGTGTTTGTACTTCTGAGCTGTTAAAATGGTCTTTAATATTCAGCAGCAGTTATATTGTTATGTCTTTGCTTTATTATTCATACATTTAAGTTTGATATTTTCTTGTATTAAAGAAGCTGGCACTGCAGACGAATATCAGCCTGTGTGGCTAAATCTGACTTGTCTCCATGATGGATCTGTGTTAATTCAGGTTCCTTTTTAAATGAAAAACACAAACCCTACAATAACTTTAGCATATTTAATGAAGGTGTGCAAAATGCCACCTTTATGCTACAAAAACTGTTCAACTTATAGACCTTCAAAGTATACGAGGTTAGGTTGATACTTTTTTAAGATCTCATAACTTCAAAAGAACTATATTAAACTGTCTCACAGACATAAGCTACATTCACGAGTGTTAAAAAAATGACTTGGAAACGTGTTTATTTATTTACACAGAAGGAATTCCAGCTAGAAGATGAGCCTGATATCAAATGTAGGTTAAAACAACAAAAATAGACATTTCATCAGCTCCAACTTGCTCTGAGCAACCACCTATCCCACATGGTGATAAGAGCCTTGAATGTTTATCCTAAATGCACTTTTTGAAGTTTTCTCTAGAGAAGTATGAGAACCTGATCAAACATCCGGGGTACCTGTTTCTGTTCCTCAAGATCACAGACATTAAACTGGTGCAGTTTATTCAAAACATGACATATCCCCATCTCCACACCGATGCTAATTGTGTTGAACAAAAAAAAATATTGTGGGTTCAGATTCTGTCCTGTGGTGCACAAAAGCATTAAAAATGCTCTAAATGACTTAACTTCCAGATACTTAATGATGATAAAAGAAACTATACTTTCATCAGAGTTCCACTATTAACTAACCACAGCATTCAGATGATAGAGGTGAGTCTTTATTTGACATTTGTAGCAGATTTCCCCTAATGATCTCTTTAAAGGTGCGCACAGGATTTCTACACCAAGAGACATAACCTGTTCATATTCTCAAGAACTACGTCAGCACAAAGGTTTGGTAAATAGACGTCTTAAGTAAACAAATGTAAAGAGGCCACAGGTCTGCTGTGATAACCTCCATCTCCAGATGGCAGACTGCCGTTAAAGGAAGGGAAACGTGAGACAGAAGAGTGGAAGGGTCAGACGTCAGGAATGAGGAAATCCCACCCTTTGCCCAAGTAGATAGAGAACAGGAAGCAAAGCCATTTGCATACAAATTCACTCTTTGGAGCAACGTGTAGCTCAGGGAGAGCATGTTAAGAGCGTGGGAGGAGACCTGCAGCCCGCTGATAGTGCATTGACAGGTGGTTACTACGTGCCCGATGGCATTCTTAGACAGCAGGGGGGTGATGATAAATAGGAAGCATTTAGAACATACTCCTTAGAATTTAATTTTCTGAATGTGGAGCAAGGAGGGGAGAAGGAAAAGAAACACTCAGTTGGATCGACATGTCTAAAGCTCATATTGAGAGTTCCAGGGAGCAGCTACCAAATACAAGTTTGCTTAATTTCTCGTAGTTTAATGCAGTAAAAGGCCTCACCAGGCCATAAAACTGTTGGCCACTTTTCCAGTTACCTTTAATCCTCTGAAAAGGGTGAGCTGTGTTGCAATTCCTTATGTTAAACCCCTTAAATTATGACTGGAATCAAATTTTAACTGCTTGATTTAAAACCTGCTGTGGTGGATTGCATCAGTCCAAATACTTGGCTCTAACTGACCACTGATAATAAAAGTGGAACATAAACAGAGCCTGATGAACAAGAGTGTTTAAATTAAAATGTCTTCAATTACTTTGAATGTCTGTAATACGTTAATTATTCCAGTACTTTTGTGCAACCGTTTAGTTTATGCTGAAAATTGGTGGTATTGTCCAAATACTCACACACTTCAATATAAGGTTATTAATATACATATAGTGCAGTTCAATTTCCTCTACAGCCCAAAGGAAAAACTCTTTACTTTGTTTTCTGCTACATTAAGCAAACATTTCCACTTTAAATTTCTACCTTACAACAAGGGAAGGGAACAAATAAATACCTAACAACTACCAACTGACATTAAACACTTGCAACACTCACATACCTCAGATAATGTTTGTGTAACAAACAGATGCCGCTAATTCTTGGCCTGTGTTTGCATTTTTTAAAGCTTTGTCACGTCTTTCCAAACATGTCAAACACATTTGAAGCCGCAGATGAGAGTTTAAACCACAGCACACCTGATTAAAAGTGAAACGTCAGATCTGAATCCTCAACAGGAGGAGCGGCCGTTAGAGTCCGCTGATTTATGACCCGGCCTGCCTGCAGAGTGATCACCACAGGTGATGACGATTTTCTCTCTGATCTCCCACAACACTGACAACTTTATGGCCTGTGTAATTAAAGACTTAAATACACAGTCGCCTCAGAGTTGACCCAGGCATGAAAGGAGGGGAAACTGATGAGGGTCAATAATGTCTGTAGAGCAAATGAGAAGGCACCTGCTGCAGCACATAGGTGCAAATCTAAGACATAAGAGTAGTATTGACTGGTGCAGGGTTGGATGTTTCAGCCTCCTGCATACTTCAGGGAAAACTGGGAGAAAAGGGTGTTGTTGGAGTAGAGAGATTAAGTTTTGATAACGCTGCTGTTATCAGCCCCCACCTCTTTGTCAAGTGACAACAGCTGCCTGAAAGTAATGGACCATGAAGTCTTCCCTCTTGAGAACCGAGTGTATACACATTTGTACACAATCCACTAAGCTATCAGATTTCTTTTCACTGTGTTTGGTTGATATGAAAACAGACATGTTTTTGATGGCATGTTTGACCAGTGAAGGAAGCACTTTCTCTGTGTGTTTTTCCCACACAGGCATTTTTGGCTCACGATCATTTATTCACAGTAAACCCAAGCATTCTCCGCAACCGTCCCTGAAATAACTCATGAAACAAACACTAACATGCACCATATTTTCTGCATAGTTTCCTTATAAACTGGTGACATCTACCTTTTATTTACAATCCGACAACAGCCTCTGGTTCTAGATTTATTTCAAAGGGTCAGCGTTTGCGTTTTTGCCATTCCGATGCTTCACAATAAGTTGCCATGTAAGTTTTTTCGAACCCAAAACATTACCATTTTTGGACAAGAGAGTGGAGTGCTAACTTAGCTGGTTAAATTAATAAACATGGGTCAGAACATCTGGGTCAGAAGACTATGCACGAGTGTCTAAGACCTGCATTCTGTCTGAATGCCACCAGATGGCGATAGCTGTGGCTGCAAAAAGGTCTATAAATGTCAATAAGAAAACAGTTTTCTGACCTCTGTAAACACATTCCTGTTGAGTTCATAGGCTCAGTCACTCATTGGGGTTTATATTGAATAAAAGAAGTCTATTTGTATCATTTTTGTCACACACACAGCAAAATGAAGGATCACCTGTGGTATTAATCATTGGCTAGCAAGCTGTTAATCATAATCAGTTTCACAAACCCGCCCACCTCGTCACATCCGTTTTTTTATAACCAAGATGGCGACGGAGGAAAGGCTTGTTTTGAATCTTCAACAAACAAACATGTGATGTCATGGTAGCTACGGTCATCTTTTGTATTAACTTCGTATTAAGAGCGAGAGAAGCTAATCAACCACAAACTAGCGAGTCCATCTGTGCAAAATCCAAGTGACAGTGAAGGAGCTTAAATAGTTTCACAAAGCAGCTTCCTTTGGTTTACATCTCCACAGTGTCATGGAAAGACGAGAAGGGTTTTTTTTTAACTCTAAATGAGGAAGGACGTCACATCTTCAGGCTCTTCTCTCGGAAAGATGTACAAATCAAAACATGTTCGGCTGTTTATGTCACTGCGACTGAAAGAATGTAAACTGACTTTTCCCCTTGCCAATTCATCAGCGTATCCCAGGATGCTTTTAGGGCGTAGATTATAATCACTTGCTGTCTATTGTTTTTTTTTTTCTCTCTACTTTCTCTTCAGGCTTTACCATATCAAGCAAATCACCGCTATCACAGACTGACTGGCACCCCATGTTTAATCTCAAACAATCGCTTTATTCAGTGTTTTAACAAGTTGTGCATGTTAGGTTGTAGGAAAATACTATATATGTAACTAAAAATCCAACATAAAAGTCATTGCATCATCATCATGATCGCTTGCACCTAAATGCACAAGGAGAAAATACGGCATCGAGGTCACACTCAACCTGTGCATGTCATTGCATAAGACAGAAAGAATGAGGGTAGCCCGGGGGTGTTTGCAGGGGGAGATCTGCAAATTAATTGCAGGAGGCGATCCAAACGGATGACCTCATTAGCCATCGGTGGACAAGGAATGCTCTAAATAGCTTTTACATAAGACAACATCAAATCATTCCTGTTCTCACTCAGCTGAATATCAAAAAGTTACTATCTGCTCTATTTTTTCAAGAATTTCAATTTATTTTGCTTCAGGGCTAAAGGATAGTGCAGAAGGAATTCAAAACTCCTGCAGGCACACACACACAAATACCAGCCTGGTATGGATCCAAAGTATAAATCTTACTGTCAGTCTTACAAGTTTTCTGATTCTCTGGAAATACTCAAAAAAATATGAGCACATAAAGCATCAAAGGTCCAAGTATTCCTGTTACTGTGTATGACAGAGGTGGGCCTCCTTCTTCCCAGCAGAGGGTCAGACTGGCTGAGATTCAACAGGAGAAGAGTCACATACTGAAGTCTATGACAAAGCTGGTACCATGAATTACGACAGACAGCAGTCACACCCGGACCAGTGTTAACTTGTAGCACCGCTGGTATGTTTGCAGTAATATTGACAATCCTGACAATGTTTGTGGTTTCTTCGCCAGACAGCCTGCAGATTTTCAGCTGGGTTTGATTAACTGGAGCAAAGCCGTACTGGCTGTGGGTTTCTTTGACTGTCAAACCAGGTTTGAAATGTTGTACCTACTTTAGCATCAACACCACTGCCTGCAAGTAGAACTGAGTGATCCAGGAGATGTGTGGGTTACACCATTCAAGGGTTTGCTGTGTGAATGAGTAGAAAACGGATCCAACATCCAGTCTCTAATCATCGGCATCATTCAGACTAAACTGGTGCAGTTTACTGAAACTCTATCCCATGATAGTGATACTCCAAGGAAAAAACAATACATGCTGAAAAAACAAACAAACTGAATTTATCTTTAGTGTGTGATGTTGAGAGGGTGAAAAATTGATTTGGTTGCAGATTTTTTGTTATTGTTTCTTTTAAGCCGACCTTAGATGTTTTGTTAGTGCCGAAAATTTCTTGTGGACATCTCCATTACTTAAGAGATTATGAGATGCAAAAATAACATGAATTAAAAGTCCCAAATTCAAACCCACTCTCATGCACTTTCAGGGCCTTTACGTCATACAATGTTTAGAGTAAAAAGACAAAATTTTGCATGCTACTGTACAGAAAAAGTTGTGATCCCAGCACTTATCCCACCTCTGTTTACATACTACAGTACAAACACACACTGTAACTGGGACACTTGTTAACATGCTCATTGTGTGTTAGAGGAATGAGCCTTTTCCTCGTCGCCTCTCTGACTCTGTTGCCGTGCCGATAAGAGCGCGCCCCTCTGTCTCTGCAGCATTCCAAGCATCCTGCAGCAAACGTCCGCCGCCATATTGCCACACAAGAAGAGTCCAGCAGCAACCTGCACCCACTCCCTTTGACCCCCATCTTCCAACACTGTCCACACACACACACACACACACACTCTTAAGAACAATGGGACGTTCCTCTCATATGAGGGAAATGGCTGGAAGTAGAGGTGGAACACACGCGAAGCACGTCTGGCATGTTCAGAGAGGAATGTGCAACAAAGAGTACATGCAGGCAGCAACAATTCTGGGAAAAGTTATTATCTTGTGAAGGAAGTTCAGCAACTCATAAAAATACATATTAAATATGACATCCATCAAGGTACAACAATGTGTGAGAAGCGATTAACCGTCTGAGTCACACTAAACCCACATTTGAGGCCTTTTTGGTAACATTTCTAAAGCAATCTCTGACCTCCGATAAGTTCAAACATTGAAAGGGTTGAAAACCTCTTTCAATGCTACAAGCTTGCAACCACTTAATGCTGAGAAATCTCAAAATCTGCTGGCAAATCAACCCGGTCTGCTCTGAGAAATCCCCACGAACCTGCACTGCCTCAGCCATTCAGAGATAAGTCAGCCAAACAAACAATCAAGCTTCATTCTTTATTCCCGTGACAAGATCTTACAGATAGCAGAAATTCCTCAAACAAATACCCCAAATATCTCAATCCATCAAGATCAGTTGATAACTGTGAGCCGATATTCCCAGAGGATTCACTAATTTGCTTGTGTATTTGATGTCTGGTATTTCGAAGGACGTTCGGTGAGGTGTTAGACCCTCTTGCGAGCCCACACAGCTCTCTCTGAATTACAGCATATCACCAGATAACAGGAGAATTAAACTTGCCAGCTGCACTGCCATTGACTTGTGCAGATCTGTAACTGCCTGTGATGTCTCCCTCTGCTGGTTCTCTGAGGTAAAGGATGGGAAACAAGGTCAACGCACTTCATCTCTGTAGTCTGAAACGAATCGCGGAAGTAATGAAGGACGGAGAAAGGGCCGACTCTGATGACTTCATTATAATTTCTTGCACAGTCATCAATAGTCTCATCACTTTGCAGCCATCTTGAAATCCATCAACTTTGAGGGAGGATGTATTTTGAACAGTTAACGATAAAAACGAGTCAAATTTGATCAAACGTGCTTTAAAAGTTTGCTGACTTCACCTGAAAATGAAATTTTAAAAAGATCTTTCTTCCCCTGGAAGTTTCACTCCTGCCAGCATCTGTGTCATCACTGAACTCTCATAGGCTGTATTCAGGATTTTTTCAGTCTCTGCCAGAACAACTACAGACATATATTAAAATTAAAAGAATAAAACATACATTGTGAAGGTTGAGGCTCACCTTAAATTTAAGAGTTTTAGGAGTGAGTCTCAGCTTTTCATTGAAGTAAATATTAATCAGGTTGACACAAACCTTTGGTGAGCGTCAGTTGAACGCTGAATGAGACGGACAAATTACGCATTAGTGGAATGATTATACACTGCTGCCTTGAATCAGGTCTGGCAACCCTAAAAGAGCTTAATATCCAAATCCAAATCCAATTTATTTATAAAACACATAAACTATCAATGTCAACATATACAAATATCAACTCACGCCAGTCTGAACGCTATCGAAAAAAGGTGTGTTTTCAAAAGCGTTTTAAAAACAGGAAACGATCCCTGTCTAATATTTAAAGGCAGCGTATTCCAAAGTTTTGGGGCCATAACTGAAAAGGCTCGCTCTCCTCTGCATTTGAGCCTTGATTTTGGGACAACCAACAGCAGCTGGTTGGCTGATCTGAGGGTCCGTGAAGGAATATAAGGCTGAAGTAACTCGGAAAGGTATGGGGGAGCAAGACCATTAAGGCATTTATAAACCAGTGTTAGGACTTTGAAATTAATTCTGTGATGAACAGGAAGCCAGTGAAGAGAAGACAGGATAGGTGTTACATGATCATGCCTGTGGGTACCAGTTAAGAGGCGGGCAGCAGCATTTTGAACGAGCTGAAGACGAGCAAGAGACCCTTGGCTGACTCCAACAAAAAGTGCATTGCAATAGTCAAGCCGTGCTGAAATAAAGGCATGTATTACCTTCTCCATGTCACGTCTTGACAAAACTGGCTTCAGCTTTGCTATTTGCCTCAGCTGGAAAAAACTTTTTTGCAACACCGAATTAATATGGTTGTTCAATTTAAAATCTGAGTCCATAGTGACTCCCAAGTTTGACACATGCTGCTTGATATAAGACCCTAGCCAACCACAATTTACGAGCGGGTTGCATGAAATATTATTAGGTCTAAATACAATCACCTCCGTTTTACTCTCATTGAAACTCAAAAAGTTCAGAGCCATCCAAGCTTTGACATCTTCAAGGCAGTTTAAAAGGATTTGGATGGAGCCTGGGCCATTTGGTGCTAAAGGCAAATAAATTTGGCAGTCGTCTGCGTAACAGTGAAAGGATATTTCATGTTTTCTATAAATAGACCCCAAAGGGAGCAGGTATAATGAAAAAAGAAGGGGGCCAAGGATTGAGCCCTGGGGCACCCCACAAGAAAGGGGGGCTGAATTGGACTCAAAATTTTCAACTTTTACACTAAACGTTCTGCAACTCAAATATGAGCGAAGCCAATCCAGTGCTGCACCTTTGATGCCAACCAGGTGTTCCAAACGAGAGATAAGAATATTGTGGTCAACAGTGTCAAACGCTGCAGTAAGATCTAAAAGCACAAGGATCACGGAACTTCCACAATCAATAACTGTATATTTACCTGGATTTGTCCCAGTCTTGGTTTTCCATCAGGACTGACTCCTGTGTTTTGTCTGTTTCTT
Source organism: Pelmatolapia mariae (assembly GCF_036321145.2). Taxonomy (NCBI): domain Eukaryota; kingdom Metazoa; phylum Chordata; class Actinopteri; order Cichliformes; family Cichlidae; genus Pelmatolapia; species Pelmatolapia mariae. The sequence continues at coordinate 37,312,732 of NC_086246.1, read as the reverse complement.
TGTCATCCCTCGTTCTATCACTTCCTGTTTTATTTTGGTAATGACTTTTTGTTCCTCACAGTTTGCTCTGCTTCGACTCTTTTTCTTAGTTGTACCTTGTGCTTTATCTGTTTATAGCGTACATGTTGGATTTTATAACTCAGTCAGACACATATGAGATAAACAGGGTAGTAATCAATAATCATTTGTTAAAACTTCTACTCCTTTTCAAACAGTAAGTGGTCATGGTGGTCTCTCTTTGTTCACGGCTCCTGGGCCAGGTCAAGGTGGTCTACCTAAAGCTACACAATAGGTTTAACACATCACTATAAACAAGCATTACTCTTGAGCAGATACTGAGGTAGGCGAAGGTTAGACATAGACATTTATAACCCTATTTTTAGATTGTTATCCAATCAGACACCAGAAATGACATCCCCCCCCCCCCCTTTTTTTATTTTTTGCAAAAAGCTGCACTCGTCTACAGTTTGAATGTTTCCTCGGCTCTTTTACATTAGCCAGAAGGTTCCTTCAGGAGGGGTGTTTGGTTTCCAAGTTGCTCCTTTCCATGCTTGGCACCATTTTAGCAAAATGACAAAGTCATGCCGAGTGGTGCTGACTTCACCAGTCCAGATAGCTTTTGCAGTAATTTCTCAAAGACTTGCCTCAAAGCAAGTCCTCGAGGTGGTAGGTGTCCTCACGTGTTGCATCAAACTACCAGCATCAACCCCGAGAAGGTGAAAAGACTTCAGTTCGTTAAACTAATCATCTTACAGCCTGAATGTATTTTCTGTGAATTATTACATAAGTAAATCAATTCCTCCTCCCTTTTACTTAGGCCCCTTCAAGGAATCTCAGCACATATAAAAACCTTTTCACCTCCCTCTGCAGAGTGCCAGAGGATTGCCTGCCTTGCCAAATTCCTGAGCGCTGTTTGTTGGAGTTTTAAGCGCTCGTAAAGCAGGCTCACGAATACCAAAGTGAGAAGTCAGAGAGCTCAGCTGAACATCACTTCTCTTTTGTTATTGTAACATTATGAAGGCAAAAATGAAAAACACATACTTCTCGAGATTTGTTTCTCACTTTATTTCCATTCGATCAGAGCGTCCTTCACTGGGAGAGCAGTAAATTGTCCCCACGCCCCCCCTCGGCTTTTTCACCGGTGCACATGGAAGAAATTAACATTCCATCAGCTTTCTAATGATGAGGACGAAGCACGCCGCAGGGGATGAAGGTCCATGACAGCATTGGCACGATGCACGCATTCCTGCGCTCGACGGGCTGGAGGGCCTCTGCAGACGGGTGTTGATGATGGGGTGTGTGTGTGTGTTTGACTCTCCCTCCATCATGGACACAGTGTAAACGATATGGTATTTTCTAAGTTATGACAGACGTATGGGGAGGATGGACCCTCCTTTGGCTCGCTGCACCGTGAGTCTGTCTAGATGGAAATGCAAACGTCCCATCGATGCTGCATTCCAGACAATAAAATAAAATATGCAGGTCAAGAAAAACAAAAACAGCAGTTTGCACCAACCAAGTTCTCCTACTCAAACTTCATCATTTTGTCCTTCTACCTGGACATTTGACTTACCCACGTAAGTCAAATGTCCTCCTGCTTCCTGAATCTTGCAGTGCAGGATTTAGGGCAGCATCTTGTCAAACACAAGGGAGACATGCCTTAAAGCATACCAAGTTTAACTGCCTTCTGGACACTAAAGGGGATGGCAATTTGTGAAGTAGACATCACGTTGTTCTCATTATGACCTCAAGCAATAGACTGAGCCCATAAATTTATCAGGAAAGCGTTACACGAAGTCACAGGCAAAGGGAGACACTGGCCATTTTTCCCAGACTTCATATCAAATGGATTTGTTTTGCTACTGTGAGAGTCGCCCCCTGCTGGCCATTAGAAGAAATACAGCTTCAAGGCACTTGTGCTTTCTGGCTTCACTTTTCAGATCTGGAAGCTACATTCAGCTTCTTCTAGCACACAGATAAACACACATTCAAGTGTAACAGCCTACAACCTTTACTACAGACGGTTGTTAAGGAACACTTGGTTTAACTTGAGGCATAAATGTGAAAAAACACTCAATCAAGGGACGCACTAACCCATCTGCAATCATTCATGATGATATAATAAAGCACAAGAACACAGCTGGCACTGTTGTGACTGCATCACTGACCATCCTGCACTGACATCTGGGCAGACTCCAGCTCCGAGCTGCTGTGCAGGAACGTGGAGAGTGTCTTGTTGTTCTTCTCCTTCATCCCGAAGATGTGGCTGTCCAAACTCTGCAGCAGCTCCTCAGTCCGTAGGTTCTCTTCCTCCAGGAAACGAGTGACCACTGTGTCTGTCAGCGATGCAGACAAAAGGTCCTAAAGAGGGAAGAAAAATGCGACTTTAGGATTAATCACCCCAAAAAACTAAACTAAATGTTACAGGACATCAATTTTGATGAGGCTCACCTCTGAAGAAGGAGAAGAAATCTCTTTATCGCTGCTGGTCAGAGAGTCTCCTGGGCTCGAGTTTTGTCCATCAGCTGCAGATTTGCTGGAGCTTAGGACCGGCACAGAGTTTCTCGTGGACAGTCTTGTTGTGGTGCTGCTGCTGGAGGACGAGGAGGCAGATGAATGAGGCCTGCTACCTTGGGACTGGCTGCGGGACAGACCTGTGGACGTCTTGGACGAGGTTTGAAGTTCTTTAAAGAGCATCTGGATCTCTCCTTCATAGCGAGTGGTGTTCTCTAGAGCCTGAGGGTTTCTGACTTGCATATTCTCCTGTGGCCTGTGACAAAATAACACCCCAAACTATTTAAATCTAATATGGAAAAAACAGTTTATATCTTAGTTTTTACAAAATACTGAAAATTCCCTCTTTTACAGGCGACCACTGTTGGAAAATAGCCTGTCTGTGTACATATACTCGCTACCTGTTATACGTAGGCTGCTCTTGGTCAGTTGCAGCATGGCTGAGCACAGCGTGTTCATATTTATCCTGACTGCTCTGATTGGAGGCCTCAAGTTGTGACTGCATCTCAGCGAGTGTCTGCCTTAACTGCCGATTCTCCTGCTCCAGGCTGCTCAGAGAAGACACATAACTCTCCCTCAGGGAGGCAAGCGGGGAGCCTCCCCTCTGTGGAGCAATGAGTGATTCAGGGGGGTAAAACGACAGAGGAGTGATTCGGACTTAGTAAAAAAGCACAGAAGAGGCACAAAGAAAAGGCTCCTGTCTGTAACATGAGTGATGACTGATATCGAAGCAGACAAACCTTTGGTGACTGAGGCTGCAGTCTCTGCAGCAGACCTTTCAGGTGCTGGTTCTCAGCCTGTACCGTCTCCAGCTGTGCCTGAGTCATCTGTGAAAGAATGAGAAAAATGTAATGAACCTCAAAGAATACAACATAATTTCACATTTGGCATAAAACAGGCTCCATGAATCTGCCGGAGATACAGAATAAATGCTAAGAAATAGCAAACCAGCCGTCAGGAAATCGAGGTTTGTGAGTAAGTGTCTTATTTATCAAAGCGCCTGTAAAAACAAATTTATACTAAATGCAAAGTGAAAGCAAGTGTATGTGAACACAGATGAATCCATTTACATAAGTTAAAGATTTTTCAACCTTTGTGATTGGTTATACTCCTCCTGTTGAATATAAATATACCAATATTTCTTAGGTGGGGAAACAAACAGGTTCTACAGCAGGGGTGTCAAACTCCAGGCCTCGAGGGCCGGTGTCCTGCAGGTTTTAGATCTCATCCTGGGTCAACACATCTGAATCACATGATTAGCTCATTACCAGGCCTCTGGAGAACTTCAAGACATGTTGAGGAGGTCATTTAGCAATTTGTATGAGCTGTGTTGGACCAAGGACGCATCTAAAACATGCAGGACGCTGGCCCTCGAGGCCTGGAGTTCAACACCTGTGCTCTAGAGAGCTGATTACACAAACGGAGAGCAGCAAAGAACGGGACATTACACCATCAGCTTGTTAAGGGTCCACCATTTTTCTGGGTAAAAGCTTCAAGTTTCACTGTCCAGTCCCTGCCCAGTACAGCATTCATGCAGTCCATTAATCTAGATCATTTATAAACTTGCTGTTATTAGCAGAAGATGCTTTAAGGGGCCTTGGATGGCTGTCAATCGCTCAGCCCAGTTATCTCCATTTTTAAAGGGATTGCTGCTCATAGAGGCTCGTCTGATCATTCTAGTTTTCTCTCTAGAATAAATTCTGCAAAGTCTTTACCTACATAATCACTGTTTTTGTGAACTGGTGCTGCATTGAACTGAATTAACTCACTTTGAGCTCAGCAGACTTCTTCTCTGATCGCTCCGCCTCATCGCGAAGCTGCTGCTTGATGCTGGACGAGGAGGCGCTCAGACTGGTGATGGCGAGGTCGCGCTCGTGCAGCTCGCTGGTCAGCTTTGACACCTCCTTTCTCATTCCCTCAACTTCGCCGCTGTGAGTCTGCCTGGCCCGCTCAAGGTCCTCTCTGAGCTGTAGATCAAACATAGGCAGGACATGAGGTAGTGACGCAGAGCTCATATTAAACAATAAGAACGAGAATGAAAAAAAATAAATAAACAAAAACAAAAACACAGACCCTTTTCGCTTCAGCCATAGAAGAGTCACATTCAGCTTTCAGGCTTTGCAGTTCTTGCTCCGTCTTCAAGTTGTCATCTCTCTGTTTACTCACCACCTGCAGCCTGAGTCCAGACAAATAAAAATAAAACCATGCTCCCATGGTTCCTTTTCTCCTGATAGCTGAATCCTAAAATTCTTCTGATTTGGAGAAAAGTGATTTGGTCTGTAATTTTTCTTCTGGTGATATAAATCAGGCGCACCCCATTCCCACTCACTCACTATTTGCTTCAGCTCAAGATAGGACTAAAAGACTAAAAAACAAACTTGGGTTTTGGACTACATGAAGGGGCGGACTAACATTACCTCTCTTTGAGACATGCCAGTTCAGCCTTGAGATGACCCTGATATGCTTGGGCACCTTGGAGCTTGGCTGCAGTCTTCTCCAGCTCTCGTCTGAGGATTTCCACACCGGTGCAGCCCTGAGCTACCAGACAGTCTTCCAGAGAGCTGCACAAGAACATCACACAAACATTCACAGGATGGCAACCTTTATGATGGACAATCGCTAATTGTTTTTCCCAACAGAAAACATCAGAAGATGAAGAAAAGATATTAGGGAGGATGTGTTGATTCATGCAGGCTGGATAAAAATATCACTTCATTACTGATGTTGTAATTTTAAATAAACAGGAATAAATATTCTATGGAGTGTCACACTGAGTTTAGCTTCTAACTCGTGACTTGATCAAGACTTTTCTGGGAATGGCAAAAAAAAAAACAAACCCTTAACAAACAGGGCTAAAGTGTAATTTTTGCACACATGTCATTCAGTCCTCCAAAATCCTAACTGCATATCACTGGACATGGATGATCTAGGATTCTGTTGAATCCTCATTGGTTGACAAGTGGGTTGGAATAGGGAAGTGGATTCCCTGGTTCACTAGGGACGGGAGAACCATGAAACAATCATTAAAGATTAAAAAACTACAGTATGAAAAGTACAGACCGTGGCTGCAGTGGACACTTGTTGTGGTTTTCAACACTCGGGTCGTATTTAACAGTCGCTGACAGACCAACAACAGCACAAGCAGGAGTAGCCCACAAACTGGTTATACCACATTTTTCACACTCCCTACATCTACAACTGACACAGTCTGTAGGTAGATGGCCAGTTTGCTTAGCATTTAAAGAATTTGATCAGCTCTCGTTTTGGCTGCAGATACTTCAGAGTCAGTCACTTGGAAAGCTTGGTGAATAAACCTGAGTGCTACAAGGTAATATCCTGCCTACAGTGTGGACGCAGTACGCCCCCTTCTGTATAAGTTGCTGAACTACATCACTAGACATACACCCACCGAATGACTTGATCTTTAGCTTGCAGTGCTTGGTTGAATCTGGCTGTTTCGTTACGAAGTCTTTGGCGCTCAAGACTGGCTCGCCGCACAAATGCATCCTGGGAGTCCAGCTCCTCCCATTCCTCAGAAAGCACCTGCAAAACAGCGGATCCTCAGCTGATTAAAACATATTTTAAACTGGCCCCTACGAGGAACTTTGAGCTTGTAAATGCTTAACTGAAAAATCAACATTAAGAATTTTATGGGCACTGGATTAAATGTTAAAGCTCAGTTTCTCGACACTGATAAAGTTGATCGGTAGACTAAAGTCTTTTTCATTTAACTTTTCTTTCAGGCTTAATACATGTCAGAGAAACTTGCTGTGAGTGTTGTTTAATTCAAAATCTTCAGTCCTATCATCTTCCCCAGGTTTCTGAACCTACCTGCCAACTCTCAAGTGGTCGGAGACGCTCCAGTTCCAGCTCCTGTGTGTGCAGACTTCTCTGAGCTTTTTCCAGCTGAGAGCGCAGGCGCTGCACCTCCAAACAGCACTCCCTGTGCTCCCTCTCCACTTGGTGCGCTGCCCACTGGGACTGGAAACAACAGAAAACACGTGGTGAATAAAACAGACAAGCCTCTGCTTTCTTTACATGCTGAAGTAACTGAACTTACTTTTATGTGTGAGAGCTCATCTTTCAAGCTCTTATTTTCGGCCTCCAGGGCTGTGAGCTCCTGCTGGCTCTGGGTGCGCTGTTGCTCCCACTCCAGAGAGCGCTGATGATATTCCTGCAGAGAGAGGGGAGCTTCATTATACCTCACATACCCAGAAGACGGCAGCAATCCAATGGCATGACTGGGGTGATGTCAGGGTTCACCTTCTGGAGGTCTGTCTGTTTCACTCCTGCGTTAGCATCCTTGAGGTGTTTGCGCTGAAGCTTATGGTAACTTCTCTTTAACTTATCCAACTGCAGGAATAAAAATGCACTTACTATATTTGAAATTATGCAGGAGAGTGAGTACAAACAGAAAAACTGTAAACTTCTGCCCAAGCAAAAGCAGAAAAGATTTGTAACAGACGAGTTTACGCACCTCTTCACGGAGTTTGTGCAGTTGCTGCTCGTACTTGGCGGCTAACTCTTGTCGACCAGTCTTGACATCTTCAAGCTGCTTGCGGAGTAATCCAATCTACAGTCATGGGTGAGGACAGTAATGGTGTTGGAAAGAGTTAATATGAGCACACAATTTATGAGCTGCGTTAGCAACTATCTTACATTGAGGCTATGCTCATTACCAGCTGCATATTTTTATTTTGGTCTCTTTTATTAAAAATGCTCTTTATTTATTCACACTGAGCCTTGATGCACCACCCCCCTTCATCGTTGGTGCCCCACAAAAATTGCAGGTACACAATCTACAAATTTTATCATCATCAAATCATCAACAAAAATAAAGGATCCAAATCTAGTTTTACTTAAATAAAGGCTGATTCAATCATATCAACAACATCCATTTTTCTTTTCCTCATCTGACGTTGCTTTGTGGCGGCAGCAGACAAAGCAACGCCGCTGGGAAACCTTCAAAAGGGAGCAAGTGTCCTGATTAGAGGCCACCTCAACTTGCTCTTTGTAACAGCGAGGAGCAGTGCCTCGACTCTGAGCTCCCTCCAGATGTCCAAGCTCCTAATCCTACTGCTAAGCCCAGACTCACTTCAGCTGCTTGCATCTACCACCACACTCGTTAGGTCATTCTCCAGATTTCAGCACGCACTTTAGGAGTTTGCAGGAACCTCACACTCCACGTTCCCATCACTTGTGACTAAGATCATAGCCTCAGACTTGTAGGTGCAGGCCCTCATCCTGGCTGCAAACTGCTCCAGTGCATGCTGATGGTCATGCTGTGATGAAGAACATCATCAGGAAGGCCGAATCTGTAGTCGGCGTGAAGCTCATCAACCTGGAAATTCTTTTAACCTCACTGTCTGAGAGTCTGCTGCTATCAGACTCTTTAATTCATCTACTTTGGTCAGACCCACATATACTGATCAAGACTAAACACAACTCACTGCACTCTGCCACAAAGTATATGTGCACACCTAGCAGCACCTTTTACCTGTTAATGTCCCAGAAACATTAATGTTAATAAGTATGTCCTTTTATATTTATATCTTGAAGTTTCGCTGATCTGATCATTTGCACAACACAGGGATGTGATTTTGAGGTTCCCACAATGGACACCTCCTCACACCGGCTACACTTTGACATCCTGTGCATGAACATCACTAACAGGATCGAGGGAGGAGTACCAACACTGGATAAACACTAGGGGTGCAACGATACACAAAATTCACGGTTTGGTTCGGTTGATACTTTGGTGTCACGGTTCGATATTTTTTCGATACAAAAAAATGTTCATGCCTTTTTAATTTGTCATTTATTAAAATTATAAATATATATTTTAACTCAAAAGTACAGTTTTTAAATTTAATGTTGCTGAAACAACAAAATAATAAAAAAAGATAAATCTATCTGATCGAGAAATCACTTATCTTTGGAAAAGAGAGTTTATTACAGAGAAATGGCTCTTTCCAAAATAAAAGCTATACTATACCCATCTTCTGGGCTATATTCTCAGCAGCATATTAAACATATCAGGTCCCCATAAGGAGAATCATGTGCTAACGGCTGTCTAAATGACTCGGGTAAAGTTTGTAGCATGCGTGCTTGTTGTTTTTGTCTGCTTCCACTTGTCTTTGCACTTGGATGATGTCGGCGTAAATGTGCAGTCATATTCATTGTGTTCCCACTAGTGCTGTCAGCGTTAATCTGAAATGACGTTAACGCCATAACGCGGATCGCCCCGTGCTTGGGGCTGGACGGCGTCAACACGTTAACAAGCTAACTGCGCTAACGCACTAGTTCCCACCAATTGAGCATTGCGTGGCACATCCGACATACTGTTTTACTTTTGTCCATGACACGCTTACCATCAGGGTCATGCTTCACATGAAAACCAAGATAGTTCCAAAGGCCAGATCTGAATGAGGGTGGGGGAGGTTCAATTTCGGGTAGCGTTGAGGCAGTTGCCATGTTGCAACGAGCTTAGCTTCTGTTTTGCTAGCTTGCGCTGCGCTCAGTGAATCTGCACTCGACAGTGTAGCCTAGGCCGAGTAGTCGAACGCAGATCCACTGAGCGCTCAACACAGACAGCATCGTCACAAGAAAAGTTGATAAAATAAATAAAAAATTTTGTATTGTTCATACATATGCGTACCAAACGGAAAGCACTGTATCGAACGGTTCAATATCGATACATGTATTGTTGCAACCCTAATAAACACGTGTACACATCATTATTTATCTTTTAGAACTTTGCTCCTGTTTAGTATAAACTCTTATGTTCTTCTATTTCACCTCCAGGTCCCTCCGTTCAATTGTGCTCCTTGAGTTTAAAAGTTCCTCTTCTCTACTTTTCAGCCTGAGCTCCAAGGTGCAGGTCTCATCTTCCCACTTCTTCTTCTGATCGTTGATCATGATGTCAATTTGTCGCATCAGTTCCTGAAGCTCCGGCTCACACGATGAAAGGACTGAGCTGAAAGAAAAAGCCAAATAATGAAAAGGATGTAATTTCTGTAAATGCTCATGGCCCAAGTTAGTTCTTTAAGCGCAGTGCAAGTTACCTCAGATCAGGGCTGTGCATCGACCCCAGAAAAGCCTCCATCTGGTTCAAAGTAACGTCAGTCCTGTTAGTAACTTAAAGCGGACTGGCTTTGCGGGCGCTTCACGTGCCCTTTCCCTACGCAAGACGTTTACTATAACTTAGCAACCATAAACGTTACTAGCAACCCATAACACACAGCGAGCTAAACCAAGGCTGACCTCACTGCTACACGGAGGTGGTTTCTGCTTCCAGCATAGTTAGCTCACGTTAGCTGCTGGCTGTGGCTGGTCCGTTTCAACTCATCCAACTTTATTTGTTTACATCACTAGCTGGACTACACTGCACAACCGAACAGCGCGCTTCCTGAGGTATGGCGGTAACTCCACCCCGGCATGTGATGTCAAGACGCTGTACGTAACTTCAGAGCACAGGAAGCAGCTGGTTTAAAATAATCAAACAGACTTGTTATCCACACGTCTAGCTATGAAAGTTCGTGTTTGGAAATTCCCTGTTGCTTGTAACGCTTTTTAACAAATAATATCATAATATATGCCATCCTGTTGGCTTTTTCGAAGATTAAAGGATATTGTCAGACATCCTATGAACACGTGGCTCGTTGGTCTAGGGGTATGATTCTCGCTTCGGGTGCGAGAGGTCCCGGGTTCAAATCCCGGACGAGCCCAATTTTTGTACCGTCAAGGACTGTTGACATATTTACTTCAAACTTCTGCAGTGAATTTTTGTAGAGTCGACTGTGGAGTCTACGTAAGTGGTCAGCACTGCTACCAGTTTTCAAGCTAATGCGCGTTTTCACTTCTGAATTGTCTTGTGGTCGTGTTCCGGTGTTCTGGGAATCCGTCCCACCACACTAAACAGTTTACCCGCAGTGTTGCCAACTCCTCAGTAAGGAAAATCGCTATTGGCTGTCCTAAAAGTCGCTAGAAGTCGCTAAATGACGTCATCACCTAATTTGCATAATTGGTCATGCTAATATAATTGTAACCTATGTTGTTGGAGAGAGAAATAACATCGTGGAAGAGACATTAAGTGAGTAAAAAACGTCCTAAATGCATTTAGAGTTTATTTAGAACTACAAATTAAATTTCTTTTAGCAATTATTGTTTTTTTTAATGTCACAATTCCAACCCTGCTCCTTTACCCGGGCTTGGACCGGCAAAAGTGACCCGAAATAGGCACTCTGGTGGAGTTACTTTGTGTGTGTGTGTTTATAAGTAGTTTTAAACCTTGTGATCCACAAAACAGCATAAGAGTAAAAGAGTAAAAGAAGAACTGACTGCGTTACAGCACCTGCTGCTTGTTGAGAGTAAAAGCGACACGCGCTTTCACGTCTTTTTTTAGCGACTTTTTTTTTTTTAGAAAAAAAGTCGCTAGGGGGTCTGAAAACTCGCTAAATATAGCGACAAAGTCGCTAAGTTGGCAACACTGTTTACCCGTTGTTTCTGCGCATGCGCCGCGCATGCGCAAAACACAACCCCCAACTTCATTTTTTTAGGCCAATGTGAATATTTGTTATGGTTATGATTAGGGTTATGGTTAGGGTTACGGTTTGTCAGAAGTCACTGTCAAATTATCCTACGTATAGGACGATTTGTCAAAGTAGGACGGTCTCAGAACTGGTGATTTATATGCTGTGCCAGTCACGGTAGAAACCAACAAAATAGTGTAGGGTCCCTACTCTTTGTGGTCAGTTGTATTTTTGGAAGGAAAAATATTTCTTACGTCGATTCCGTCCAAACCGTTTTCAGGAATTTGCTGACATCCGTTAGTCCTTATATTGAGGTTGTGATTATATTCTCTTATAGTGACGCGATGATTGTTGATTAAATACAGTCAAGTCATGGATGTGTTAACATATAAAAACGCTACCACGGGAATCTCTGCAACTGGCTCGTTGGTCTAGGGGTATGATTCTCGCTTTGGGTGCGAGAGGTCCCGGGTTCAAATCCCGGACGAGCCCTCCTTTTCTATTTTTCCTTAAGAATATCAATCCTTCTCAATTTATCTTGAAACATATGGATGTTTTTAATGTTTTTCATGTTAAAGTTAACTAGATTACTTTTTCTGTTTGACTACACCCGCCTCCCGTTGCGTCATTTCCCCGTTTCTCCACCTGCCTGTCGTCAAACACTGAACAAAGAGCGTCCCCGCCGCTCTGCTTCCCCAGCTGTTATGCTGGGTTGGGTATGGGGCCGTGAGAAAGAGAAAGAGCTGGAGACGTTTCTGTTCCGCCCCCACAAACCCAACAGACACTCCTAACAGGAGGCAGACGAGCCGGCTTTCTGACACCATTCACTGCAGAGAGGCTGAGCTGTGCTGCCAAAGACGGACAATAAATTACACGCAAAGGCCAGCTGTAAGTACACTCTTTATTATTATTATTGAAACATTTTTCTTTCAAATCAGCATAAGATAGTAGATGGTAGTGTATTTTGGTATATTGCTGTCCTTTCTAATCAGGTCCATTGTCTGGAATAAAACATCAATACTACAATAATCCAGATTAACCTTTATTTAAATATTAAATTATTAGATCTTAATTGGACATCTTAACTACAAATGTAACTTAAATTTGATGCAACAATGCTTCTAATAGCTAATAAAAATGTTTTTTAATGTATTAGGGAGTCACTTTGGTGAGCTTGGGACCTGCAGGAGCCATCATCTTCACCATTGTTTCTAAACACTGGACTTGCAGAAAGCCTTTTCACACCCATTAAAAATTTAGATTTTGTAGAAAAATCCTTCAGTCCACAAGTTGTCGGGGTTGACCATGGTTCTCTGTGAGGATGGCGACTGTAGCGTCTGCCTGTTGCCCTACTCCCGGGTGGAGAGGATCCCCCGGGTGCTCCACTGCAGGCACACCTTCTGCGATTCGTGTCTGGAGAGGATGTCAACGGAGAGGAACGGTCTGCTCACCGTGGGCTGCCCTTTGTGTCGCCGGGTGACCTGCATAGGCCGAGGTCGAGGCCTTCGAGAAGCTCTGTGGGTCAACAGCAAGCTGTGGGACCAGATACCGGAGGATGTGGACGTAAGAGAAGAAGAGGAAGAGGAGGACGGAGAGAAGCAAACATCTGCACAGGAGAGGATAGAAGCTAAACAGTTACAAGGAGAATGGTAGGTTTATCATTTTGAGTCTTTAAACATTACAGTGTGGAAGTTGAGGACTGAAAATGTTTTAAACGGCAGAAAATGAGAACAAAACCTCTTTGGAGGCAGTACTGAATATAAAATTCCTGTCATACCGAGTCATTTACACATTAGTGCCGAGCAGTCCATTTGTCCACACAGCTTCTCATTAGCGCCTCGGCTCTACAGCATTTTTCCCAAAGCCCAGTCTGACACGAGAGCCTTTTCTCTTTTCAGCATTTCCTCGACATCCGCCAGAGCGAAGCTCAAACTGCCCACGTTCTTCAGGAGGTTCAGTCTGACGAAGCAACACCGGGAGAGAATCGTGCCTGGCAGCAATGTGTACGTCCTGAGTTTGTAGCTTTTATTTACAGATTATTAGTAAAAATGATCACTTATGTTTTTCTGTTTGTTTCATCTTAAAGGGAAATGAAATCCTGGCGCAGACTTTCAACAGAAGAGACTTTTTAAAAATACGAAAACTGACAAGTGGCCGCTCTCAGGACGAGAAGACTCAACTTTGAAGGGAAGCTGTGGTCGCTGGGGGAGGAGGATTCATTTGTGATCCTGTCAGGACACGGTTTTGTCCTCAGCCAAAGGTGCTCCGTCTCCCCATTATTTATTCTAGGATTAATTCTCCCAGCCGTTGCTGTGGGATTTAGTTCAGCTGTCCCAGAGGGGCTAACACCCATAGACCTAGACCCCCTCAGAACAGATGGTCCCCTCTCCATTTCAGCTCCTGAATAGCCATCATAACTTATTGTTTTCTGTATTTATGATAGCTAGGACATAAAGTATTTAATAAAACTATTTTTGAAACAAGTTTCCATTGGGTTTTATTGACATCTGAAAGAATTATGAGCTTTCCTCCTTTACCACATGCACCATTTATGACACATGAAGTATTTAAGTGAGTGAAAAAAGTGAAGCCAGGAGGGGATTTCTGAATATTATTTCTGTGGAGAAGACGCACAACAAAAACCTGCCACAAAAGACTCATTCAACCACGAAAGTGGATTATAAAACTCCATTCACCGAGCATCTGGCACATATTCCACGTTCAATGATATCTGCAAACTGGATCATCACTTTCTTTTCTTTTTGTTCCACCTTATGTGCACGTTAAACCCGCCCGACATATTTTAAAGAAGATACGTTGAGAGGACTATGATGTGTTTGGTGTCTCAGTCACATTAAGGTCAGTGCTGTTTGGATGGAGCTGAAAATCTGTTAGTTGTCACACTGGTTTGGTCTCAACTGTTAGCCTGTGTACTCTTAGTCATACATTGGCAGGCGGTGTGTTATTCTGCCTTTAGATACCATATTCCCACGTTTAAGTGTTAAATCACTGCCAAACAGGAAGCTGCTTCCAAGTTCAAAATAAGCTGGCAGCCACAGGGGCAGGCTGGACGGGAATGTATCAGGAAGGCAGCAACAAACAAACACGCACACGCGTGATTGTGTATATGGCAAAGAACCAGTTTCAGTTTCGCAATGTATTTACTGGCTCTCCGTGCAGGCCTGATGGTGGTAATCCCCAAGATTAAAGCTGAACAGAACAGGAAACAACTCCCAGATTGTCTCAGCAGTGGTGGGATAATGTAGATAATTGACTTCAGTCGGAATGCTAAAATATAAAAATACACATTTCCTGGAGGATAATTTAGGCCTAGCATCAGAATTAAATACTGTGGTAAATTAGACCAACCTAAAAACTGAAGGCCCGCGTAAGCATCTGCAGGTTTCTTTGGTCAGACTGATTAATGAGGCGGTTATTTACCCCGGAGCCGCAAAAATATTTTCAGCTCCAGTGGGGAAGCTTTGCAACAACATCATGGTGTAAGATCATTTCCTCAGTACTGCATTGCAAACAATAGTACATTCCTGTTTAGTATCTGAATCCACACAAACACTCGCAGTACAGAAGAGTACGTCTGGGATTAATTAAACAAATTGAAGATCAACTTTCATTCTTGTGACAGTACCAAAACTACATTATTACCTGCACAGGCGGCCTAGAAAGAGTCACCATTTAGTTTCTATTAAGGTTATTATAACAAAATCACAGCTGGAAACAGCAATGAAATCAGCAAACCGTCATGAGTAGAAACTGGAGATAATTGTTATTGAGTCAAAGTAGAAACCATGCATGCCACGACACGTATGATAACTTGACACAATGATTGCTTATTGTGACCTACACAATGAGAGAGTGCACATAACAGCAAGCTTAAAGTCATGACAGCACAGCAGTTTTAGCATTATCCAATCATTTCAGGGTTTTTATTGCATCACATATTTTTGTTTTTTGTTGTAGTTTTCAAAAGGTCAAAATTTAAGAGAGACACCTTTTAAAAGTCGGGCTTTTATCCAGTGGATATAAAGAAAACCTTTGATCAAAAATAAAAATATACAAAGAAATACATAAATGACTTATTAAAAATATCAAATTAAAAGAACTAAATATAGTATGAAGATACAAACAGGTAGCAATTATTTAAAATATATATAAATACATTGTATTTGCAATTATATTTTTTAATTAATTTTATTTTCAGCCGTTTATAAAGTTCATGAGCGCAAGCAGAGAGGCTCAGATCTCCTTCTTCCCGACCACTTCCTTCAGCTCCTCTGGGATATTATCTCCAGTGTAGGCCTACCTGGAGCCTCCACCCAGTAAGACATACCTGAAATTTCCCCTTGTGGGACTAATAAAGGTATATCAAATCAAATCAAAGCCCCCATCTGGGAGGCACCCCCACACAAATCTTATTAAAATGTTTTATTTATTTAATTTATTTTGGATTTTTACAGTTTTGGTCCTCCAAAGCTAAGGAAGAAAGAAAAGAAGAAGTAAAGTTTATTTAAGAAAAGTCCCGTGCATGACTTTGGTAATAAGACATCTTTATTAATCATTTGGAGAGACATGCTAGATTTCTGTACAGTGTGAATGGAAAGCCAGAGCACAGGGCTTCCCCCCCCCACATCCTCAAACACACAACTCCTCCCCCAACAAGACATCTGCTGCATCACTTGGTCCATTTCAAGAGAAATGTTAACAGGAAACAACGAAACAAAGGTGGACTTTTATATTGAAGGGGAATAAATACGAGTGTGTGAGTGTGTAATGATCAATCATTTTGCTGTGATTTGAAACACAAATACCTCCCTCCTCACGAGGCAGCAACACAAAGAGAGTAAACATTACAAGACTTTCATTTTGAGGGATTCAAACTTAAAATCCAACTGTTCTATAACCTGCAAAACAATGTGTTCCAGTCCAGATCTCCCATCATATTTGACCGATCCCGTCTCTCACTAGTCTTATTATTTGGCTCATTATGTGGGTTAGAAAGGTTCACTAGCTTTCACCAGAGTGCTCCCCAGTTTATTTTTTTGTGTGGTTTTTTGGAAACGTGAACAATTCCTACATGTTTGATTCTACTCTAAGACACAGTAAATATTATTATTTTTTAACCATGTTTCTAAAACATCAACATTGTCACTCTAAATCTAAAACATGTTCTTAAAAAGTGCAGGAAAGATTTCACCTCAAAGACAAGTCAAAGTAGTGTTCTCGACTGACTTCACAACCGCCACATAATCCTACGACTCTGGACATTTTTAAGAGCCGTTTGCAACCTTGCATCATACAAACGGCAGCAGTCAGTTTAGGTGCTAGTATGAGGATCCACTGGTGTCAAAATTACATTTGTATGGCTTCTGTCTGTGTGGCCAAAACATGCCCGAAAAGTCGCCCTGCTCGTTTTACTGGATGTGAAAAAACTTTGTCTGTTCACAAAAACAAGAGACAAGCAGAGCAGCACTAAGAAAAGATGACAGCCTCATCTAATACAGGATTTATACTTATTACAAGGGATAAAATAAATAGAAAGACACATGATGTCATGGCATCATCTGGAGCAGAGTCAGTCCCAGACTAGTGGGTGTTTTTGCCCAACAGCAGCAGATCTCTGCTGACCCACCTCAGCTACAGGGTGGACATCGGACTCGTGTGCCTCTAAGTACAGGGCATTCATTGCTGGTTATGATTTTTCCATTCCTCTATATGACGATAAAACTCTAAACTTGAAACCTGCACTGCAGCCACAGGCGTGTAAAGGAGCACCAACTGTCGGGTGCTTTCAAAGCAGAAAAATTAAAAGAGACCTCCATACAAAAGGAACCGCTAGGGATCCTTCATCCAGGGAAAACCTGTGACTTTTTCTTCCTCCGCACGGACACCTAGTTGACCGTAGGGCTCTCTCTCAGTCGGCTGTGCCTGAGCTGAATTAAATACTAAGTGAGTCTGAGCTTTTAGGGAAGAGCATTTTGACATGTAACACAATAAAATCTTTTAAAAAGCCAGCTCTGTAGCATAAATGATGGAAAAATAGTGATCAGGTCAGCTTAACTACTTCAGCAGATTTTTTTCGTCAGTTGACTTTGATAAAAAAACAAACAAACAAACAAAAGAGACATAACCTCACCTCACCGCTGGACTACGGATTATTTTATGTTAGTTTAAGAGACCGTCTGACTGCATCTCTATTTTAGGAGAAGCCAGAGTCAACGTCTGTCAATCCACGGTTGGGTTTTCACCATCATACCGACAGCAGTTTTTACGCTGCTTCGTCCACGCTCGACAGAATCACTGCAATCATTTGCCTCAAGATTCTGTTTGGGGTTGCTTTCCATTTAGGGCAAATGAAGTCTGTTTGCACTGCATGCATTGCACCCACAGCTCACAAATGCTTAGTGTGTCTGTGTGTGAACATAATTTTGGCACAAATGGATCCTCATACTATGAGCATCAAAAAAACCAAACAAAAACCTCATCTCAGTGGGAACACGAAACGACAGTTTCTATGACAATCAGAAATGTCTTTGAATTAAGTGACTGTACATTTACCATGAAGCTTCTCATAACTTCATATTAACCTGAAAGGTCTACATGTGCAAATTAGTCTGTTGTCAGGAATGAAACTGATTTACAATGTTAAAGGTCGGTTTGAACACAGAACCGGTCATCAGGGAACTTTAGTCTGTCCTCTGTGACCCAAGGTGAGGGCTTTGATCCTCCACTGCTCGCTTACAGTAAGTACACTGTATGTGCATCATAATCACAAACACCAAGATACCACACAATGCAACAGCAGCTGACAGGTGAAAACGGTGACCCCAAAGTTGCCGTAATGTGGCGAGGATGATGCGACTTGTCAGTGGCCCTCTATGTAACTGCATTCTAACGTTGCCGATGCAGAAAGCACACGTTTACACGCACACACACACACGCACACACACACACACAACAAAAACATATCCTGTAGTCAAGTATACAAATCCAGTTCGTAAACAAACAGACAGAAAAAAAAGACTTGGACTAGTCGTCATCCGAGTGCATTGAGTCACGGGTGTAATGTTACCATTTACATATTCAAACTTGTGTACACGGGTAAACAGTACCTATGCTTAAAAACTAGGCATGCATTAGATACTCGAGAAGTTCGCTTTGTCCTGTAATGACTCAAACACCAAGTTATGGATCCCACCTGAGTTATGGGCAGAAGGGAAGTTGGAAAAAAAATGGTCTATTAGGAGTTACACAAGTTTTCAGTGGTTACAGTTTGGGGGATTTCTGTATTTGCCCATAACAGCAGTGGCATCCATAAAAAAAATATCCAAGCCTACCGTCTCTTGTCCAGCTCTCACACACAGAGCTTGTTGGGTCATTCCATAAAAAACAAAAAATAACACAAGTAAAAAGAAAAAAGAAAAAAAAGAAGAAATCAACAAAATCTTAAAAAGTTCCCACCTGGCTCCCTCAGAGTCAGCACGTTGTGTATGTACAGTAACTTCAAGATATTTACTGAAGTCATGCAGAGTTCTACCTTCAGACTATGAATATTTTCAGGCTTACATAGGCTGACATGTTTAACCCATTTCACAGAACATAACAACACCAATGTTGTTTCATAAGCTACATTCAAGCGTGTTATCACAGGAGGACTCATAACAAGAAGATCAAAATGTAAGTCACATTTCAGATGCTATAACTTATTTGGATCAGCCACATATCTCACATTTAAAAAAAAAATTCTCCACTGAATTACTAGAAATACCAATGATATTTCTGTCACTCTACAGATCCTATCATGTTGACAGCCTAACACTGATTTGCTTTTTTCATCTCCTGAACTTTTATAATAGATCAAAAATGACAGAAATCAGTAAGGTGAAATAAAAAAATGTACTTTAAGGGTCTGTAACTTAGAAAATATTCATAGTATGTGTTAAACACTAATGTTATTGTAACACTAAACTAACACTTAAACACCAATGTTATTTTACACTTAAAAGAAAAAAAAACAGAGGGGGTCAGGTGGGAGGCATCGACTGATTTTTATGGAATGACTCTTTTCCGGAGAGATTTCCCTGAATACAAAAATAGAAAAGAAACTGGGGAAACTCTTTAAAAAATGTACACATAAAGCAACTTGGTGTTCTCTCCTCCACAAACATCCTTTTTTTAGCAAGTTGTAGGATTTTTCTTTTTTTTTTTAAACTTGGCAGTTTTGTTAATAAAACCAGGCTACTTTCGAACCAAACCCACACACTGCTTGCTCCAACCGATGACCAATCGTCAGGTGAGGAGGCCAGATTCTCAACGTGCAAAGTCAACTGCGGTTAACCAATAGGAAGCAACAAAACAAGCATGTGGTGTAAATGATGTTTTCTTTTTTTCCCCCTCAGGATGGGTGCAGAGCATTAACAGGAACAGCCGCCCTCAGTGGTCGGGGGCTCCTGCGGTTTGTCCAACTTGATGTCAATCACTGAAGAAGAAGATTAAGGAACCTTTGGGAACATGAAGACTTAAAGAGGAAAAGCCTGCATTACCAGTTTCCACCACTAGATGCTGCTGTTTTTGCATTTAGCTTTCAATCAACAATTCTTACTGAACATGTTCTTCAATGAGTCAACAATAATAACAATAACCATAATAACGATTAAAAATTATACATAAAGCTTAAAGCGAGGAAGATTTCTGTGTCTGATTGATGACTGTCTTTTTTGGAGAACAATGAAAATGTTTATTTCCATTGTCATAAATGTCAAAAACTAGAAACTTTCAGCTTTATTTTGATTTGATTTTAGATTTTGATGTGGACAATATTGTTTCAGCTTTCATTTTCAGCTTCAAGTTTGGTTTATACTTTTATTTTTTTTTAACTAAAATGCTTGTTCACGCCTTGTTTTGGCTTCAAGTTTTGTTTCAATTAACCTACAAATGAGGTTTGGATGCATTTTATCCAAAAATCTTTCCCCAAGACACCTAAAGAAAATTTTATGCAACATGAAGAATTACCTTTTAACCAAGCAAAAGGCAAACTATGTGACTGTGTTACTCAGTGTCAAAGAATTGGTAAAGAATTTGATGGGCAACAGACCTGTCATGGTGTTATGGTGAACCTTGACATTTGACAAACGTGTTTTGTTCATGAGGCTGGCATTACCCAGCTCATCAAGGAAACCTCTCATCTATTGTTAGCAGCTGAAAATGGAAGCTGGGGGAAGCTGATGCACAAAGCCGTGTTAATGAGTAGCTTCTGTAAGTCAGAATGATTTTTCCCACAATGCCGGTGAGCTGTTATTGTCTATTTCCCTGTCAGTATGAGCTCCTTTGTCTTATGGAGGCAAAAGTGAACCATGACTGAGTGCTTCTATATGATGACCTGCTGTTAAATGCAGCAGCAGCAGCCTCCTACTTACTAATTACTGTTCTGCTGAACATGATGCATGTGTAAGGCCTGAAAAACTGTGACCTATATACTCCATGCAGGTGATTTAAGAAACAATCCCAGTGTGGCTGACAGATACCAGTCCAAACTGCTCCAGGCAGCAGTTCAGGTGTGTATATTTTTATATTTAATGGTTGCATGTCATTATGTGTCACTTCAAGGACGGCGGTTAAATGCAACATATACAGGAATGTTCCCCTTTGGATTGGATCCCATCTGGAAACTGAGGCTGCCAACATCTCCAAACCAAATGAGCCCCATCAAACTGGAATATTTTAGCTGCCTGAAAAGCGTGTGTGCATGTTTCAGCAGTGGTTAATGAGGCACTGGTAAACTGTTTCCTAACCGCTCATCCAACCCAGAGTCACCAGTGAGCCTGGAACCCAGGTGGGGACCCAACACATCCGTCCCTAAAGCATATTCAAAAATTTAGCTTGGATTGGTCAAAGCAGCTCCAAATATCTGTTTAACAGCTTAAAATCAGATTGAAATATACCAGCTTTGTAGGAAATGTTCACATTACTTTCTACTTCTGCTGTACTATATTTCTGTTAAATATAGTGCTGATGTTGTTTATATATAGGCAGTAAATACTGTCTATCATGGAGAATTTGGAAAAATAAAAGTGGTAAAATTCTGCAGCCTCCTCGATCTGGAATCAGCTTCAAATTCACCTAAATCTTAAAGAGTTGCTGTTGCTGGTGACATGGAGACAGTTACTCTAAACTTAAATTCATGAATGAATCTTACTGCCTGTTTTACGATTTTTTTGAAGTTTTTATGGTTTTTGGTAAATTTTCACAGCCTGCTTGTCCGCTAGAACAACACAGATTAAGTGGCCGAGGGAATCAAACCAGAGCCCTTGTGACCTTCTGGGACAAAGGTCGCCAGTTCAGCGAGCCACACCTGTGCTCCATACCGAGCAACAGTGACAAACAATGAAAACTGAACTGAAACCAACAAAGCCACTCTGAAAACTGGGAATAAACTGAAGTTAAAGGGAAAAAACAAATAAAAATAAAAACTATAATAATCCTGGTCGGATGTGATTTCTTTTTTACTTCCTCTCTCTCTTACAAACATGGATGACCCCAGCACTCGATCTGGGTCAAGAACCTTTTTCACTCTCCCCATCTGCAGCGGTAATGAGGCGCTGTGATTAGACAGGAAGCTGTTCTCAGGAAGAGAGCAGAAGGCTGCACTGCACAGGTGACATCCAGCATAAATCAGCATGACCTGTCTGGCCCCAATTTAAAACCAGCCATTAAAGGCAACAAGGGACAAACTGTTCAAAGAAATCCACAAAGCTAAAGCTCATTCTGCTCACTTAGTATTTGATTTGATTTGTTTTATTCCTTTTCACCATTTGAGTCAGCAAATTGTTATTTATATGTCATCTCTTCTGTTCCAATTATGGATGCTCAGATTAAATATGAACAAAGTTTGAGCCTGAATTAACTTTCATTTCAGTTTTCTCCAGGATGTAAAAAAAAAAAAAGAAGCATGTATAGGATTACCAATTAAAGCTAATGAAGACAAGCTTTAGAAAGCCTTCCACCCCCAGCAAGTTACACAGACACACAGTTACACTAGATTGCAGTTTCACTAAGGGCTCGATTCATACGCAAACAAGACAAACGTCTCTGTCAGTAGAACTAATTCACTTTATAGATATGGTTAGCCAAGAAAAAAAAAAAAGTAGTACTTGTGCATTTCATCTGCTGGTGTTGACTGGTCTACAGTGACTGAGCAGCCATCCACCAGGAGACTTAAGGGCACTGCATGCTTCCATCTGTCAATGAGCTTTATGGGGATGCCAATTTCCTCTCCCAGCACCTGCCCACAGTGCCAGGACTACTACAGAACCCCACAAAGAATACAGGAGAAGATGACAAACACCCAAAAACACAGATGAGCTAAAGGTCGCTATCAAAGCAACCTGGGCTTGAGTGACACTTCAGCAGACTCCCAGCCAAGTACCAAGCGTGTACTTTAGGACACATTTCTGTATGTAAATCTATCGGGGTGGATTTAGCTCTGGAGGTAGAGCAGGTCATCTACTAATCCGAAGATTTGTGTTTCAATTCTTGGGTGCTCCAGTCGCAAAGCTGCTGATGTATTCATCGGAGAGTGAGTGTTAGATAGAAAGCACTCAGATGTAGAAAAAAAGTGCTTGTGTGAATAAGACATGCTGTGTCATCCTTCTAATGTCTCTGGCTACAAACAGTAAGTAAGTAAGGATTATTTGGAGCAGTGACTCATGCAAAGGACCTTTTATAAGAATCCAAAACTAAAAATCTGAAGTTGGAGATGAACCACTTTAATATGAAGACAAATATCCAACTGTAATAAAAGCAGTTTCCACACGTGTATCCTGGTCTCAGCCTATCTGCGCCCTTCTCCCGGTGAGATTAATAACATTCACAATGCAATAACAGAGGAGTTGCTCCATTAAGTGACAGTGTCAGCAGAGCCACAAAGCTGCTGTCATCACCTGTCATCCATCACCGCACCACCTCACTCCGCTCGCGCCCTACATCCATTATGCTTCATTAAGACAGGGATGAAAAACAGGGAGAGAGATAAATGTAATTGGCTGTATGTGAGTGATGCGTTATAAGAAGGAAACATGGCTGCAATAAAGAAATGATCCAAGGACCTCAGAGTGCTGTTAGCTTACCGAATCTATTAGATAGTTTATAACACCAGAACAACTCTTAGTAAAAACTAAACTGGGTTCGACTAGCGAGGCCAAATGCTCACCTCTGAGGCATTCCCTGTTTTATCATCTTTTTTGACCATATTTTATATAATAAACATACTTTTCTAGGAAGCTACATTCATCTTTTATATACAGTCATAGCGTGTTTTCCAAAGTACAGCTTTTACTAAGCAGCTCCCTGTGCAGCATAAACTCATTATAACAGTGTTTACTGTGGTCCCAGAGCGAAGGTGCTGCAGGTCTCATTTCTTTTTGAATTCACGACTTGCCCTCTGCTGGCCATTGAAAAGAGTGCAGTTCTGCAGGATTTCTGCACTGGCCTCACCATTCATCCCATGACATCCAGTCAAGACAACAATACCAGGGCTCTTATTGTGATAGTTCAGTTTCTACTGCTGTTAGCTAGCATGGCAGACATGATGGTAAATCCTCTGGACATTTGTTTGGGGACCAGGAAATAATTTCCAGATAAATCTCATATAACACATCATAAAATGTTTGTTGACTCTGTTGATGAATTTAGGTTTAAAAAGCATTTTCCACCACAGGTTACACTTCTCATACGGTTGCTACGGTTACTTTTACCTCCA
Organism: Pelmatolapia mariae; assembly: GCF_036321145.2. Lineage (NCBI taxonomy): Eukaryota > Metazoa > Chordata > Actinopteri > Cichliformes > Cichlidae > Pelmatolapia > Pelmatolapia mariae. The sequence continues at coordinate 37,288,915 of NC_086246.1, read as the reverse complement.
CAGGATGACAAACTTACAGGAGAAATGGCCGATTACTGCTCCGTTAGATATTTTCAGTATGTGTGGTATTATTTCTTTATTTGAAAAAGAACGGGCACATCATGGCCACTACCAGCACAAACGTAATGCAATTCTCTGAGAAATGCTGCATGAACATATTCACAGACTGCTCACTTAGTTGCCTATGACAACATTAGCAGCAGAAACTGTGAATGCAGCTCAGATTTACTGTTGAAAAGACAGGAAGGCATAATTAAAAGAATGCTTCCTTCGCTCTGTCTGCTGGGTGTCAGGTCGTGTTTACCTCTGCTAGCAGTTTTAGGACACAGAATGGGTTATATTATGATTCACACATTTTCAAGCCTATCTAAAACAAACATCAGGTGGCTGTATGTACACTTTAATGCTGCAATCACTCTTCCTCATCATAGTTTAAGAAATTTAGAAAGAAGTGAGTTCGTTAGATCTCTGCAGTGCATCCCTGCATAAAGATGGCAGTGTGACGTTATAGCAGCCCCCACATAGCACACCTGAATATCTCTGACACTCCTGCTTCGCCAGTGCTTCACCACAGTATTATTCAATCCTACTTTCTGTCCTGATATACAGTGTGACTTGAGAGATCATAAATATACAGACAGGTTTGTGCCTTTCTAAGCTGTTCCATAATATAAACATGTCATAGATGGACACGAAATATCTTCTAGATAAATTTTAAGAATAATCAAAGAAGACTCAGATGGAGATTCGCCATTAAAGATGAGGGGAACAATCTTTGCGGGATGGAAATGTTCACATAATCAACAGAGAAAACAGATGGTGTGATGAGTAAAGGAGGCCATCCATGTCCAACTGGAATGGCCATCTATGAATAGATGGCCATGACACCAACTATCAGCCACATATACATAACGCAGTCCTGAAATCCCTTCCCAACCTCCGCTCCCACCTCAACCAGGGTGACCTTAGTATCTCACATCATGGTAAGGTGGGGCAACAAGTCACAACCACGTGATGTCAGGCCTGCCTCCAAAGTGACAGCTCCAGTAGAGATTAAATACCTTCGACTCTCCATCAGCTTTCAGAACTGCAGACTTATTTCAGATGAGAAATATCTTCAAGAATCTAAAACTCAAATACTTGAGGCTTTTTCTGCTTGATATCACCATCCTTATTCTGAAGATCAAAAAAGATCAGACGTGCATCCCACTTTGCAACCTACCTTCCCCCCACCATTGCCTCTCAGGCTGCATCTGACATAATTAGAGTCATATGTGTTGTCATAGATGCTCGTTCTACTTTGTTTTGGGATTTACCTACACAGAAGGAACAGGAGGTCCCAGAACAAAGGCCATGATGGGAAATTTAAATGACTTTAGACAGAAATGATGTTTCGACTACAACATTACAAAGCCTGAAAAAGCAACGGGATCTGAAGACTTTAGGTTGAAAACTGTGCTTGTTTTTCTTGAACCGAAAAATCTATAATAGAAAGAGAAATGTGGGAAATAGTCTACCTCACTGTTGAGTATAAAAATGAAATCAGATAAAGTAACAACTGTAAAAATGATAGCAGAAACCCAGACTGCCTGAGGGCTCTCTGTAGTTATTGATGAAAATTACAGCCAAATCTGTCTCACTGGCTTCATCTGTCTCCTTTAACATCAGATACGAAAACATGCAGTGAATTTTCACAGAAAGCAGAATGCTGAAAATCATCCTTACATGAAATCAGCAGCACTTGCAGCTCATAAATAACATGGTAATAATGGGGTGATCATTAAATAATAAAAAGGCAATAAGTACCACGTAGTATCAAAGTAATAAATACCAAATAACCCAGTGACAGCTTGACATTAACAGCGATTATATGTAATTCACAAAATTAGGAACTAAAGGACAGCTTTGCTCCCATCTCTAAGGAACAAAACATCATCTATATCTGCCATTTTATTCTTTCGGCAACTACAGACCGCTCGGACCTCTCTCACTCAGTAAATAGCAGCTTCACTTTAACACTATGCTCTGTGAAATGGTCACATCTTACAAGTATCTAGGGATCATTATAGATCAGAATTTGTCATTTAAAACTCACATTCAAAGGCTTGTGTCTAGTTAAAACTAAAACTAAGTTACTTTTTTGAAATCAATCCTGTTTCTCCCTCCAAGTGAGAAAAAACTTGATTCATGCAACTTTTTTACCTTTATTGGATGAAGGTGACCTGCTTTATATGAATGCACTTGGCCAATACCTAAAGAGGTTGGATACTGTCTGCCATTCTGCTTTTCGTTTTATTACTGGCTATGGAAATCGTGTACATCATTGTTCTTTGTATGCTGCTGCTAAATGTCAATCTTTGTATATTCGCAGATTTTCCCATTGGTTGGTCTTTATTTATAAATCTCCTTGGGCTGATTCCCTCTTATTTATGTGTTTATTTGTGTAAAAACCAAAACCAATACAGCCTTTGTTCTCACAATATCATACAACTGATTGTCCCAAAAATCAGAACAGAATTAGGGAAAAGGGCTTTTAAGGGCTTCACCAACTGAACAAGACCCCAATATACTTTGGCTCCTCCACTTGGGGAAGCAACTCAACTCATCCTCAATCCAGAGTGACTACTCCACCCTTTTCCACCACGACCTCAGACGTGGAGGTGCTGATTCTCATCCCAGCTGCTTCACACTTAACAGCAAACTGGCCCAGTGTGAGTTAGAGGTCACTGCTCGGTGAAGCCAGGGGCGAGGCGAGACCACTGATTCCAGCATCCTCCACCGAATGGCTCAAGAATAGAAGGGCAGCTCTGACCCAGTTCAGTGCCCACTGGGGCCTCGCTACGGTTCAAGGCATGCAGGAATCTCCAGGCGACACCTCAAGGGACGCAATGAAATCCTTTCTCCAAGGCAAAAGCCCCGTAGACTGGTTAGGCAAACTCTCAGAGACACTCAAGTGCTTCAAGAGGTTAATGCTCTGGTCCAGTTTTGCTTGACTAGATGAAAACTGCACTCCTTAATCTGAGGTTTACTTAACAGATAAACTCTACTCTCCAGCACCCAGGGTTAGACCATCCCAGGCAGGCTGATTTTCAAAGTAATAATGTGGTGATTAAATGTTAATGCTGTGACTTCTTACTTGTAAACACTTGTTTTCTGTAGAATAATTATAAATAAATTAATAAATTAGCTGTTTGTGGGGGTTTTTTCATAGTAATAGTAGATTACTCTTTCAAACAAGTTTATTATTCATTAGTCTGGAGAACTATCTGTGATGCGGTAATCACTCTGTGAAAATTCATGTGTTTTGCAGCATTCACGGTCCTCCTACTTCCTGAATAAAAAGCGTACTGTGGCAGGGTTTAATGCTTCAGGTCCCGACAAACCGTCCACAGGTGAAGCTGTGACATGCTCGGCTGGCAGCAGCAGATATGAGGTGTCAGTCAGGACAGGTGTATGCAGCTGATGGCTGAGACTCCTGTCACTGTTTAAATGAGCAAACCTGAGACACTGCAGACAAAACTGCAGGTACTGAGTGTCTGACTGACCGCCCCCTCCTTTGCCTGTCAGGCACCAGCGATGAAACAAAAAACAAAAACCTGAGAGTGTCGCGCTGAAAACACTTTAATTAGACAGGTGGCAGTCATCTATTAAATAGAGTTCACCACCTGTGCGGTGACTGATGGCATCAAAACAGAATGTTTCCTCTTTACTCTGTTTTTCGCAATTTTACTTTTTTAGGAGGGTTTAAAATGTATTTGAATTCAATTACAAAAAGAAGCTGAATAGCTAATGCAATTAACTCCAAATTCTTGGAAATTTAAAGAGTTATTTAAAACAACAGCGGAGGATGGACTGAGTCTAATTAAAGATTTAATCATGCTTATAAAGGCTATATTAATGCAAATAATAAAGGGATATCTAATCTACTCTCAGACAATCTCTCCATAACTATATTAAGGCGGGCGAAATAAGTTAATATATGGTAAAAAAAGAAGACTGGCTAACTATATGAAGGTCTACCACCTCAAGCTCAGGCCTGTGCAGAAACACAATGTGATCATTGTTTTAGGACTGTAATGTGATTTTGTAACGGATATAAGTTTATTAAGGTTATCAACCCACAGAACAATTTCATTTTAGTGATACTTCAATTAGAAATGTGTTAACTAGACTCAAAAAGGTAGCTGTTTGTTACAAATGTGACTGATAGTAAAAAAACAAAAAAAAACAAAAAACAAAAACTAAAAAAGCTAATTTAAATAAAAGATTTACTAATACTGGAAAAAAAGAGATTTCATATCAAAGAGAAAGAACCAGTAGAACAAATATCTGTATGTGAATGAACATTAGATTAATCTGAAAACAGGGGATTGTATAAAAATGGATATAATTTAACTTGCAGTTAACGCAAATTTTTAGTTAAATCTCATGAATAAAAGCTGAATGTCTGCACTTCAAACACATCTTCTTTGATTCAAAATCCACTGTGATCATATGCAGACGCAAAATCACAAAGTCATATGTCATTGACGAATTACTTACTGACCGAACTCGTGTGTGTCTGCAGTCTGCTGTCAGCCAAAATGTTAACAAGGACGCTTTCGAATGTTCAAAACCTACAAGTGACTCAACAGTGTTTTATACTGTCTGCATTTTCCCTTATTTTCAACGGCACCTGCTAGCATGTAATACGCAATTACCACAGGATGGTGGGGGCAAAGCACACAACGACCAAATAACAAAAACACAATTCGAGTGAAGCAACCGGTAAAGGGTGGGTGGTACAGTGACATTAGATGCTGGTGTGTAAGAGAAGAACCATGCAAACCAACAATAATGTGCCTGCTGCTTAAAGGATACTCCCTTCTTTGCTGGTTTCTTGCATGCTTTCCATCCCTGGAAGGGCAGCAGCTACACGCCGAAACAGCTGAAAGACAAGAGCAGAATGAAGACAGGGTCACACAACACTTAGCGTCTAATCTAATCCTAATACATTTGCTGATTAGCTCAGGATGGTGGCATATTAGGGTCAAAAAGGAAAAGTAAATACAAAATAAAGCATATTAATTGTTATTACATTACAGTATTACATTATTAATTGAAAGAGCTGGGGAAGGGATAAATGAATCCTCTGTAAAATATGAGCTGGGCCACTCCACATCAAGGAAATCTAAACAGAAAAAAAGTTCCTACCGAACGTTTTTTTGTACAATAACACAGTGGTAGGTTCAAATTCTGTTTTTTTTTAATTCCCGCCTGTGAATTGCTACTTTATCACAGTGGAGGGATTTGTGGGTTCTAGTGATCCCAGGAGTTATGTTGTCGGAGGCAATTTGCCCCGCAGAGTTTCCAAAGGCAAATTAGATCCGGGTGAGGAGCCAGACAAGGAGCGAATCAGGTAACCCCTTATTAAAAAAAAAAAATAAATAAAGTAGAGTCTTGGGGGTGAGCCATGCCTGTTCTTTAGATTGTGCCACTGATGTTTGGCTGCAGTTTATAACAGCCTAAACATGTCTTCAGTCCTGAACATTTAATCAAATGTAACAAATTTGGACATGACCGTAAGGCAGAAAATATTCATAGTATATCAACGTAAAATTTTTCATGGCTTCATTAAAAATATTAAAATTATTATACATAAAAAAGTCAGCTGACAGTGGCTGACATTTCTGGGTCAGGTTGGAGGAATGGATTCTTCATCGAATTACTCTAAAGTCACAAATTTGCAAATGATAACACCATTTTAAAATGACTCCAAATATCTTGTCAGCAATCTGTGACAAGGTACACCCCGATAACAAATCATATTCATAGACCAGTATAGGTAATAAAAATAAATGCCTTCTGCTGTAAGGCTGGCACCGCCCAGCAGCTTGTAAAAGGCAGGACTGTGACCTTTATTCTGCAGGTCTCACAGTGCTCTGTTCAGCAGTGCCATTTCACTGTTAGTGCCCAGAAATAAGGTGAAGAATGACCTCCTCTGTCTCTGCTGCTGTGTGGTGAGCGAGGCGCCCGCCAGGAACACCATTCACTGACAGACACAGTGCAGCTTCCCTTCATCTCACTGCTTATTAACTTCACAGACAGTCATTGTTTCCAACAAAGATCATCTGTTCAGGAACAGAAACACCTTTGATGAACCAGGCTATGCTTCTCTTTGTATCTGAAACCCCTAAATCTTTTCTAAACATTAGCGTTAGTAAGTAAATGTCATTTAGAGAATGAATGCAGAGCTTTGCCTTGGTAGCAGCAGCAGGGCCGAGTTTTTGACCAACAGTGCTAACAAATGAATTTTTCGATAAAAAACAGCTTTATTGCACCATTCTCTGTTTTGGATGTGAACACACTGCAGCTAAAATAAACATGGAGGGTATAAATATGGAGGAAGAAACACTCCATCCTCATCAAGTGAATTTTGCTATGATTCAACCACGTTATTACAGGAATAGAGGCATATTCCAGTTAGGATTTCCAGTTAGCTTTACCTCAGCTAACTGGAATCCCTAACTGGATCTCTGGATTATGTTTGTGCTGTTGTTCCTGTGTTAATCAATCAGAATTAACTATTTAACAGTCACATTGCCAGCTCACCATTTACAGTGTTTTAATGAAGAAATAAATAAAAAGAAAAACATGACAAATGTCTGTGGTTTCATACATGAGCAGTGATGGGAATAACGGCGTTACAAGTAACGGCGTTACTAACGGCGTTACTTTTTTCTAACTAATTACTATTCCTATCGTTACAACGCCGTTACAGTTACTAACAAGGAAACGCGGTCCGTTACTATTTTTCAACAAACAGACGGTTGAAGCTGTGTTCAGCTTACTGCATCTTATATCAGTTGCACGGAAGTAGCTGTAAGTAATCTGGACGCTACAGCTTTAAGCAGCTGCGCGCTCCCGCGGATGCGAAAATGACGATCACTGTCTGGCACAACACCTGGAGCTAAGGGGGCAAAACAGTTGCATGAGTGCTGCTGTTTGACTGAGGAAGAATAAAGTAGTCGTGGAAAGCCAATCACATGACCACTTAAAGACAAAGCAACAAGGTGACATATACCAGTTTATAAATTATGTTGATAGGCCACGTAAAACCAGAGTCATGATAAACAAGATATACGCGGCGTTTTTTCCTCAATAGTTTCGTCATGTTTACTGTCTAAGGACAGCACTAGCAAGCACTCTCTGCTTATGACCAAAACAAAAAAAAAAAACAGCGGAAGTTTTAGGAGTGACGGCGAGAGAGAGCAGAAAAAGAGAGAGAGCGAGTTTTGAGATGTGAGAGATTTGTGACGTTTAGCGTGTTTGGAGTGTGTAGTTAATGTGTTGTCTTGTGTAGTTAGTGTGTAGTGTTGTGGATAGTTTTGTGTTGTGTGTCAGAACAATAAGGCGACTGCTGTCTCCAGGTAGAAACAGCAGTGATACACCTGATGCTGTCAGACCTGCAGGTATCAGGCTGTGATGTTCTCCTTTATAGTGGACAGAAATATTTGGAGTGGCACAAATAATTTGTGTGGCATCTTATTGAATGCAGAACAGCTGATTGTTCTGTAAATAGTTTGAAATGGTTATTTAAAAAAAGGGTAAAAGTAAACTTGTGCATAGGATTTTAAAATTGACAATTAATATTTGCATTTAAAGTTATGAAATATGATTCATTAAAGATGTTTGTGGTTGTTACAGTAAAAAATATAACTTTTTCTACTCTGATTTTATGGTTTTTGTCTGATTTTAGATCAATTGTGTTAATACAGTATGTCAAAATGAAAACATGACTGTAAATTCAGACACGTGAGGTTGTGCTGAAAAGGATGATACCAAACAAGGCAAAGTAAATAGTTTTTAAAGGTAAAATGTGGACGGAAAATCAAAAGTAGTTAAAATGGTATCTGTAGCAGGTATCTGTGTCTGTGTGACGCTCCCATACAATCTTAATAACAAGCTTAATAACCAAGCCAGCAAACTTTAGCATAAAACTCAGCACTCCACCCTAAATAATATGGTCACTGCTGTTTCCAAAAAGCCAACATGCCAGTGGCCAAAATGCTCCCACATACAGCTACAGATGTGGAACGATGAGGCCTGAGATGCTATTTAAGGATCCAGGATTCAACATACTGAAACCTGAAGACTGCCAGCAAGGCACGTTGAATGCAAATCACGTATTAAGAAAGAAATCGGCTGTGAAACCGTTTTATGAGACAGGAAGTCTCTTCTGCGTGTTTATCAGACCTCAGGGACGCACATAGTGAATGTAAACAAAAATCTCTACGGGGCACCTTTAAGCTGCCCTCCATCCAGGCAGCTTTTCAGTGACTGCACCTGTCACTCACAGGGAGAAATGGCAAACGCTCAACACAAGGCTCTCACTGAACCCACTCACCTGTTTGACGTTGTAACCTGTCTTGGCACTGGTCTCTATGAACATGACGCTCAGCTCTTTAGCCCTCTGTTCGCCTTCCTCGATTGTGATTTGCCTATAAATGAAGAGTCGTTTCAATCAAAACACTGCAGATTGGAGATAATAATACACTGCTTATCTGGACACAAAGCCAAGGCTAATTTTGTCATATTAACATTCATCAAAGACAAATGGATGCTGCAGAGAGACTCACTGTGAAGTGCACGATTAGCAGCTTATTTTAGGCTGGTGAGGATACACCAGGCTTGGCTAATGTGTTGAAAATGATTAATTACTTTGTCCTGGGAGAAATTAATAACAGCCAATTTGCATTACATTTTAATGAATCTGGCAGCGATTGTTTGGCTCTCGCTGTGAAACTGAGACTGTGTCAGGTGTCCATTAACACAAACAGAGAGATCAGCTCAATCCTGCTGACTCCACAGCCTCAACAGCCAGCAGGTTCGTTAAGACAAGCGGCTTAAATCGGCCCCAGAAAACTAGACCAGTCTGTCCTCACAGAAAGCATTGTTAGGTGTTTACTCCATTAAAAACATCCGACTGATCTCTTCAAAGCTTCAAAGACAGCAGCCTCATATTTTACCGCTTCCCGTCTCTTTCAGTAACGTCACGTTTGCACAGAAGAAAGCGATTCGGGGATAGAAATAGAAGTTCCTGCAGCGAGAACAGAAAACAGTGCACTAGAGACGTATTTACATAATAACACCACCTGACAGAGTTGCACCAGAGCTTCTGGGACTATTTCTGGATGCATTTGTCTGACTTCCAACTTAAACAACATGGTGCCTCAGTCATCATCAGACAAGCAGTTGGAAAGAAAAGTGCATGATGGATGTGGGATATGTGGCATCCTAGCAACGCTCACGCACACTTGAAAAGCACTACAGTTGTAATCGAAATGACTGACATCAGCTCTCTCGCGTGGCACTGATTATCCCAACAATACCGTCACTCACAGTAATCAAATCCCTTCACAAAAGCACTGATTTGATCATTATTCCCTTTTCATTAAAATACACTTTACCAGACCAGGTGATTCTTTTTTTTATATGTATAGACTTTTGAATTTTAGGTTCAACAGTAAAGCTGGGAGAAAAACATGCACTTTCTGCTTGTAGTTTGAGTCAAGTTGACCAATCACATTTGTGCAGGATTTAGAAGAGCATGCAGAGAACCAGTGCCCGTATTGGATAAGCAGTTTTGGTGACAACTGGTTGAATGAGGCTGAACTATTCAGCTCAGTTCTGACATCAAGGGTCAGCAGGGCGTGGCTGTGGCTTAGAAGGTAGATCAGGTTGCAAGATTGGAGATTTGATCCCTAGCTCCTCTTGTCTGCATGTCAAGACATTGTTGGGGGTAAGATGTAGGATCAAAAACATAGAAGGAAAAAAAAGGGACTGAAACAATGCGGTGAGCTGCTTCTTGTCTTCACACCAGGCTCCGCATAGCTGAGGCTGCCTGGTGTATGATGCACACTAGATTTCTCTGATACAGAGCTCCTGGGGACGTACGGTACCTAAACTATGCATACTTTATCTCCCCTAAGCACTAAGCACTGTGAAAAGCTCCACCACACATGAATAAACAAAGCAACAAACACAAAGCGAGCCCGGCTCAGAGGTGCTCCTCCTGATAATCATTTCATCACACCACAGCACATCACCACACATGAACCTCTGTTTCTCCTCAAGAAATCTACAAAAAATTAACAATGACTTATTTTAAAATGGTTTTAAATGTAAAAAAAAAACAAAACAAAAAAACCCACTTACATATAATGAGATAAGCAAAATATAATTAATGACAACATAAATACTGTTATTTTCTAATAATTACAGAAGCATTTAAATTCTCTAACTTTATTTATTTCATTGTTTTGTCCATAAATCTATATCTCTCTACCCTAATGGCTCTATAGATCTGCATCTATAGAGCCATTAGGGTTTTTGCAACCAAAGGAGTCGCCCCCTGCTGGCCTAAAAAGAATGCAGGTTCAAAGCTTGCATTCACATGTAGTCCAAAATATGGTTCCACCAAACTAATATTGATGCTTTTCTGATGCCTACATGGAAGCCAAGGACACTGTAGTCAACTAGGAACTAAAGCTGTTTGTGGAGAAATGATTTTAGTTAACTGAAAGGAAAAAAATGTCATCTCACAAAAATGATGTGCACATATTCCATAAGAAATGGTTTAAGATTCAGTGTTAGTCACAAATTGCCTGAAGAGGCTGAGAACAGTCTGTACAGCTGTCAGTGAATTTCCTGTACAAAATGCTGTTTGCATTGTAATATATTGTATAATGGTAACAATCATGGAGTATCATCTGTTGCAAGTCCAAGCACATAAGCAAGAGATAGGACACTATGTAGTATTGTTTCATTACAATTTTGCTGGTTGAAACTGGAGCACTAAAAACCTGCAGGGTTTCAGATTTCCTGCACTGATTTCAACAAACCGCTGTCAGGTTTGCAACTACGGCAATAAGGCTGATTTACCTAAGCACGCTGGAAGAGGATGGCGAGGTGATGTTAATGCACTGAACAGCCTTTACTTCTATACCACGGAACATTTACTGGAAGGCTTTAACATCCACACCGCATTATGGGAAAAACTAAACTGCACCGAAGCTAAATTATCCTCAAATTAAAGAGAAAAAGGTTCAGTGAGTTTAAGCACTTTAGCTGGAGGCACACATTTCTAAAATAGCTTGAAGCTTATTAAACATATAAAGACATCACCTGAAATTCCAGCAGCTGAAGATGATAAATATATTTCTTACACTGCGTGGGATAATTTATGTGTGTGTATACACCACTGCAGACCTGCAGCTCCCACGCAGTCTAAGTGTAACCTCAAACCAGAGCTTTTTTACTTCGCCTGTTGTTTTTGTGGCCATGAACCTTTATTGACAGATCCAGCGAGACACATTCTGAAAGCTGCAATCAGCAGCATTTTTTCCTGCTTCCTCTTCACAGTTACTGACAGGCTGAGAGCTCAGACACAAACATGCCAAAGGGAATTTCTCTCTAAGGCCGTCAAAGTTGCTGCTACTGCATGCTAAAATAAAGCTGGCTATAACATTTAAATTACTTGATTCAGGAGGAAAACCCAACATTCAGTAAAAGTTTTGTATTTGACAAATGGAGAAAGAAAGAATAAGACTTCCTGAGTACATTTACATTTAATCAGTAAATCAGGGGATCGGTTTTAGTTCTCGCACCCATGTTTACAGTAGGGCTGCCACGATTAGTCGACTAGTCACGATTATGTCGACTATCAAAATCGTCGACGACTGATTTAATAGTCGACGCGTCGTTTGAAGCTTTGTAAGATCCCAAAAGACGCAGGAATAAGTAGCAGGATTTAAGAGTGTAATAACGGACTGAAACAGAAGATGGCAGCATTGCATGTACAAGGATGCCAGCTGCCGTTAAACCCCGAAGAAGAAGAAGTAGCTCTGTCCCAGAATTCATAACGCAGCCCAGCTCAGTTGTCAACAATGGCGGCAGCTAGTTAGTTTTAATATTACTCTTATTATTCTTTCTGGGTCACAAAATAAACGTTTAACATATTTTCAGGCGAGAATGTAACTGTGTAAACCTCAAATATCTGCTCAGTTTATCAAGACACCACATATTTTCAAAAGCGCTCCGAAGTTTTCGGAGACGTCTGTTACCCACTAGCTCGATAGCTAGCCGGGGGCAAGGCTCACTAGAGCCGCTGAGAACACCGGACTCCCGGCAAATCGTTTTCAAACCCACCGCCGTCTTTCGCTACTCAGGTTAAACATGCATAAGTCACTTAGATAACTTAAAAATGTTATTGTTTGGCTTTTTTTTAGTATTTTATTTGTTCCTGAGTAAATCGGTTTGCCTGAGATTAAAGTTATAGTTTTTACACAGCTGAATAAACGTCAAGCAGACAACTGGTTATCAGAAGTGTGAGATGCTCGAGAATATACTCCGATGTCCCGTTATATTTTAGATAGCAAGGAGTTTATTAAACTTCACCGAAACAATCTGCAAATTTCATTAAAATTTAATAAACTATCATCTTGTCTTTATTTTTAGTTAGCACATACTTTAAACACTTAAAGCTGTAAGCTAATGATAGTTATATAAGAGCAGATGCATGCTGGTGCAATAAGCTGTACGTTTTACGTCCAATGGATGCATGATCTGATTAGTCGACTAATCGCAAAAATAATCGGTGACTAGTCGACTATCAAAATAATCGTTTGTGGCAGCCCTAGTTTACAGACAGAAACCTACTCTTACGTTTCATTCATTACCACGCTCAAAGTCAACCTTCCAGTTAGCAAACGGTCATTTATAACCATTTATAACCAAAGTTCTGTTACTTTTCATAGCCTTTTGTTTCCCGACAGGAACTGACCCTTCCAGTGGTGTGGCGGGAACAATGGGAAGCACTGTGAGGTCATTTATCATTTAGTCAAACTGGTTGTGGTTCATACAATCATGGGAAAAAAGAAAGTTCATCCTCTGTCAGTTTAAAGGTTTTACACGTCAGGACACAATAAGGAATTAGCCGGTCCCTATCAGGTCTTAAAATTAATGTAAAAGTAATGCAACAACACATGACACACGTGCCTTTCTCTTATTTTGTATACATGTATGTACCTATATATATTTGCTATTTATTCCTACTGTCTACTTTTTATATTGTAGATTGTGTGGAGCACTTACAATTTCTTTGCACATGTAAAATGACAATAAAGGGCTATTCTATTCTATATTATTTATTTAACAAAAACTAAACCAAAATATAGAAGCAGTGTGTAGAAAAACCAACTACAGCATGTAGAACCACATTTAGCAGCAATAATCCCATTAATGTGGAGGAATTTTGTTTCAGTCTTTTTTAAAACATGGCTACAGTTCATTGAGGTTTGCAGGCATTCATTTATGAACAGCTCAGGTCCCACCACTGCATTTCAGTGGTGGGACCTGAGGTCTGTACTTCTTCTGGATCAGTGCATTACGTTGGTTATTTTCTTTTTCAGTCATTCTCCGTCACGTTTTGCTGTGTGGCAGGCAGGAGGAAGGACCCAAATTCAGGACTCTTAGATGGGAAATTACACTCAAAGCGCAGCTTTGTTCGCTGGAAACACTTTTCAAAAGAAATTAACTTACAAAAAACCAGAACCTTAAACATGAACTAGAACCTAATCTGGACTCAGGGAACTAATACTAGGAAACATAAACTACGAAAACAAACCAGGAACTACGAACTAGAATTTGGTCAGGAACACGGAGGGAAAAACAGACAGCATGGTGAGGGTACGACGCGACAAAGAGCAAAGGAAAACACAGGGTTTATATACACGGAGAGATAAACAAGGGAATAAGACACAGGAGGAGAGCACAACTGGGAGTAATCAGACCTAAGAAGACAAAGGAAGACAAAGACTGTCAAAGTAAAACAGGAAGTATAACACAGAGACGCTGAGTTGACACTGAGACTGTGATGAACTGTGGAACAGGAAAAAAAAGGACAGAGAAGACATGACACTGGGAAGATACACTGACTGAAATTAGAAGCTAGAACAACAAAATATAACCTCAAGAGAACTAAAACCATGAATAACAAATAATCAAGAAATATAGATTAAATACAAAACACTGGGGAACACCCAGGACCATGACATTCTCTTGGAGATTTGTTGCTGTGCTTGGGATCATTGTCCTGTTGATTACCCAGTCTGCCTCATATTTGACTCTAGAATAATTAATATTTATTTGTATGAGGTGAACATGCTAACTGAGGCCCTTATAGTCTGAGATCTAGTTCTTTCATTTTTTCCAGTTTCGTAGAGCATTGTGTTAACACACCTGAAATCTCCAGACTAGCAAACCACCAGTCCTTCAGCTTGGCAGATAACTCATGGGTAAAAATTTTACCAAAGTAAAAGCTGTGCCCACATTGGGGATGTAATGTCACAGTTTGCTGGATATACTTCTTGGACTTCCTGACAACAAATGTTTTTATGTAAACAAAAACAAAATTTAAAAAAATGTATATTAATATCATAAATTTGGTCATTTTAACTGATATAACAGCTTGGCTGCATGAGGGTTTGTCTCCGTCTGTATTTCAACACATACTCTGCATAAATAAATAACATGTAGTGGGTAAGTTAAATGTTTTGCACTTCTAAATGGTTTCAGAGAAAAAGGCAGTAACTTTCTAAAAGATTAGCTGGTCATTTTCATTCAATTTTCACATCACATAGTTTTTACCATCTGAAATTGATCTCCAGCCTGCATTTTATACACATCAACACATTTTTGCACCAGGACAAAAGTAATTTTATGGTTCAGTTCTCTCTTTCTTTTCTCCTGTTCACTAACGTATATTTCTGCTCCATGTCCTCTCACGTCTACCCTGTTTTTTTTCAGCCGGCCCACTTGAAATCAATCTCAGGTTTATTAAACACTGCGTCTCATCAGCAGTTTCTCACCTACTCTTTCCTCCACAGACACAGTCTGCAGCTTCATATGGAATATGAATAAAAATGAATTCCCTCATGCACACAGCTCATGATGCTCAAGTGTCCCTACAGACGAAAACACTAAAGCAAGCAATAATTTTCCCTCTTCGAAGCAGGCTGTCTGACAGGAAGTCCTCCAAAGACAGGAGCCCCCCCCCCCATAATCACTATAATAATAATAATAATACTAATAATAATAATAGTAATAAACATAGCCAGTTTATTTCTCATTGGGGTGGCGTTAATATTTATATAAGATTTTTCACTCCAACATCTAACATCAGCTGGCTGCAACATACTGATGACCTCCTCAGGTATGCCCCCCCTTTCATCCTACAACAGCTGCAGTTACAAAGCCATGACATGAAGGCGTCTCAACCCGCATGGTTTATTGACTTTGAAACTGATGGAGCAGCAGCTGCAATGGGCCTATGCAGAGGAGCAGCCACACTCCTGTGTGGAAAGATCAACCCTAGCCTGACTTTCATATTCACTGCATCAATCTCAGGTCAGAATCTGTGATCCGTGATGCTGTAGAACACATCGCAGACTGATTCATTTTTACATTTCTGACTTAAACTCCAAAAGACTGTGGCTGATCTCAGTAAACAAACAGGGTCACCTCCTCTCCTGTTGGAAGGTTTCCAGATGTGGGCGTTCCAGGAAACCCTCCACAGAAAAACAGAGCTAATCCATCATCAAAGCAGGCTGCTTTCGTGGGAATTTACGGTAGCACATTATTTACTTTGACCCTTTTCTTTGCAATGTTGTCAGTTCTAGCCAAATCTGGCCAAATGATGGTAAATCCTCTGATAAAAATGCTTATTCTCTTTTATCAGAGGATACACCGGATCATCCTTTATAATTCAACATTCATGAACACCAAAGGTCAATGTAACTGACAAGATCTAAAGTTTAACTTTTGCATCAAACTTGCTTGATTTCAGTTTTGGTGTCCACATAGATTTAGAAGTCTCTCCAACAAAGATTTGTTCATTAGATCAGAGTGACATACCTCTTGTCTGCCAAGTCTGTTTTATTGCCAACAAGCATGATTATGACATCACTGCCTCGCTCCGTTCTCACATCATCGATCCATTTTGATGTCTGCTGGAAAGAATTGACATCTGTTGAAAAAGGAAAAATATTTTTAAAAAAACTGTTAAAAAACTAACATCAGACTCAAATGACTGACATTTGATTTGATTTTTAAACATGCGTGGTAGTGCCAACACAGGTCCCCCGCAGGAAAATCTATTTGTATAATAAAAAGGATTGTAATAAATTATAAGGCTGTGTGTCCCATCCATGATCTATTCAGTTCTTTTATTAAAAACATTTATGAAAATGTATGAAATTTTATGATGTTGTTTATCATAAAATAATGCAAAAAATGTTCTAGGCAAAATTTGAGTCACTATCAGACTGTGTAAAGATTTTTCTTTTTAATCCACAAGACAAAATATGATATCAGATTATTTTCTAATTTTACTGTAGACGATGTATTTCTATTGAATGGGTGACAAAAACATTAAATGTGTAATTCACTTTTGGTTTTCAGGTTTGATAATGAAAACCTAATAAATGATGATTTTTGCATACATTTTTCATGTTTTTCTTGGAAATTCACTGTTTTTTTCTAAAATATTTCTCATAGATTTGTTTTATTTTTTCTCCCAGTGTGACATTTTTTCAGCAAAGCTATACTAGTTTCTCCATATAATTATTGATTACTTAATAATTATCATTAGTCTATTTTTCTATTAAATTTGCCCCTGTTTTCATATAAATTTATCATTTCAGTCTTGAATTTATTTATTTTTCTCCTTCTTGGTTGGACTTTTGTTGTTTTTTTCCATCAGTGTTGGAAATGATGTAATTTTGTAATTTCTCTGTGAAAAACAGATGTAACAGTTATAATCTCACTGATAATCTTGCATTAATAAAGAAGATTTACAGTTTTAAAAATGACTCCCAGTCTAAAAATAATAGCTGGTAGAGGACGTGTTGACGTGCACATGAATATGGTTAGTACTGTATATGGAATTACACAATAAATCAACATACAACACCGCTACTTCTGGCTCTGGAACATGTTAAGGTTACTAATAAATTCCTTTGACCTTGTCGGGTTGAATGAGTATGCATGCTGGCCAGCATGTAGATAAAGGGTCATGTTGTATTTGTGGACTGGGAATTTGATGAGACAAGACTCCATGTTTTTTTCAAGGTGAAAGAGAACATGGGTTAAGGAGGAGTGGATAGTTAACCTGTGTTTTTCCATAAAGGGGGGTAAATTAATTTCCTGCATGCTGAGTGTCCCAATTGTTTTCTCTTTTGGACAGAAAACATGATCCAGATAAAGCTACACAGTACAAATAGAAGCAAAACCAGAAAGAAATATGTTGTGGAGAAGCAGAAAAATGGTTGTTGTTAAGGGTGGAAAGATAAATTGGAATGTGAAATGAAATCTAAGTGACAACAATTTTGCTCCTTTTATTTGTTTTAGTCACTTTTGATGGGAAATATTGAGATGATACTTGATATTTGTAGAATATGATTGTGGAAATCCAACTGTTTCACAAAATAAGACACAAAATGTGAAGCAGGAATGACTTCAGCAGGTGTAGCTCAGGGTCCTCCAACCAAAGCATCCGACGGCCTTTATGTAAGTTTAAAGCAGCTCATTCTTCTGTGAGCAGTACACAGAATAATTAAAACAGGACAACACAAACAACTTAACTGAACTTTACTCTTCAATAAGATTTCTGGTGGTGGTCAGAGGGCCCGGTGGCGCCAGTGTCTGGCAGCCTCGCCTCTGTCAGTGCGCCCCAGGGCAGCTGTGGCTACAATGTAGCTGCCATCACCAGTGTGTGAATGTGTGTGTGAATGGGTGGATGACTGAATGTAGTGTAAAGCGCTTTGGGGTCCTTAGGGACTAAGTAAAGCGCTATACAAATGCAGGTCATTTACCATTTACCAAGATTTTGCACAGGGCTGCAGAGTCAGGTCTTAACCACCTGTTTTGCTTCTCGGGTCGATATGAGGTCACTTTTTATTGCTGCCGTTTACAATTGAAGTTAAACATCTGGCTGGTTAGTGTTAATAAAGTGCAGCTTCAAATAAACTCTGCTTGGACTTACAAACAATTCCGTCTTCAGGAAAAACACCTGTTAGCCTTGAGTAACGTTATCTTTACCTCACCTGTTCCTTGTTGCAATCTCTAAACCAATCTCTAATATAATGGAGAACTTCCGTGGACTTCCTGTTCAAAGGGAGTGCCGGCAAGCTACTCCAGAAGGGGGTTTCTGAAGCTTTTTGATCAAAGTAGTTAAGACACTAGATACAGTTCACTTTTACTTCTTTTAATTGGAGTAAAATACCTCGATGACATCACAGCCTCATGAGCCACTTTAGGAAGTGAGAAGCAGCAGAGATTTTATAGTATCAGCCTCTAGATAGCATCAACCACCACAAAGAGCTTTTTCTTCTACACACCTGGACATTTCTGATGGACTTTGACTACGCTCCTAACGTCTGTTGGAGTTATCGTTTGGAAACAGGCACTATTAAGGGAGCCTGCCCTGTCATAAATCCTTAAAGGCCCAATCAGCATGCATTAGTTCAAAGTTTTATGAGCGCTTTATGAGCAAATTTAAGCTCCCAGTAAGAACAATTAAAGGACATAAGCCTCAACATATTATCTGCCCACTAACCATTACCCAGCATGCCTTTCAGCAGAGTAACTGCGGCATTATTAGTGTTAATAATTAATAAACATAGACAGGTTATTGTGTGCCATGTTGTGAAAAGAGCTACCTGTACAGAATTAATGCATCATATGATTAGAGCTGTGAGTATGAAGGGTGCACAGTTAATATAGGGCCCCTCTCAATACTCTGCAGCTCTTCTGCCTGCAGATAATAAAACACATTTAACCCTCTGAAAAGCCACAGTGGGTGTTTTGTCTGACTCTGCTGTCAGTAAAGGGAAAAAAGCAAATATTGGAACAGTTTATCAAAAGTTCACCATCTCTAATTTTAATAACTAATATATCTTTGTTGCTTTATGCACCTGTTTTCCTTTCTCATTGTATTTTTTTTCCAGTTTGCCGAAAGAGAGCTTACACCAGCGACGCTAAACCGAACAAGACCTGTTAACTTGGAGGAGACACTAAGGAGATGACGGGGCTGCAGAGCTGGAGCTAAAAGGAGGAAACATAAACGGTTCCAGCATCATATGGGGAAGGAGAGATCCTCAGGCAACAAGACTGATGAGCTCAGAGTGCTGATTAAGACACATGGGTGCAGTGTGATGCACTTCATGGAAACATGGCTCACAAACACACTTCCTGGACCACAATGCAGCCAGTACTGGGCTTCAGAACGGTTACTGTTGGTGCTGTTTACATTCAATCAGCTGAAGCAGAGGTAGCATCTGACCTATCGAGGGATTACGTTTGTAAATGAGCAGTTTGACTAAGGTCATGCCTGTCTGTTTATATCTCCGAGGTTTACACTTATCTCCATCACTCTCTTTACCATCCCTTTTAATAAATACATTCAAAATACAGTATCCCGGTATCCTTTGCACAGCCTTTTGCATGCTTAACATAAAAACTGTGACATATCAATAAAAAAGAAGCAGCAATTGCACTGACTTGTGATGTCATAGACCACCACGGCCACGGTGGAGTCCCGTATATAGCTGGGGATGAGGCTCCTGAAGCGCTCTTGTCCTGCTGTGTCCCAGAGTTGCAACCTCACCTGGGGTTCAGAGAGTGAAAGCTGAGGAGGCTGAGATCATTCAGATAGTCAGAGAGCCTGAAAACAGTAAGCTCCCCACACACACGCACAGCACAGAGCCTGACACACATTCATTATTTATACAAGCAGACCTTTCATTTCCAAGGTCGTACAGCTGTATGATAGATTCTCTGAGATCAGCAGACACATTTAAACTAGCAGGACTACATGCAGTCAGACAGGTCATTGTTCCACAGCTGAACACAATCACAGTTCACACAGTTTCTGTCTGAGGGAGACAAACATTTAACATCTATCTCGTGACACGATACAGCTGTAACTTACCGTTCGATCTTCCAAGTACATGGTTTTCGACAGGAAGTCGATTCCAATTGTGGCCTGGTTTAGGGAAAGAAGATAACCACGGATCAACATCACTCCAAATACTCAGAAAAGCAAACAGCGAGGAAGTGAATCAGCCACATTAACCTCCTAAGACCCGAAGTCTTCCACGACATGCATTTTTCATTTCTCTTTGATATTTGGCCATATTGGGGCCCGATGAATGTAAAAACAAAGAATTTCCAGATTTTTTTTTTTACCTTATTTTTGTTTTTAAGAAAAATGAGAGCCACAAATGAGGAATTTCATTTAAAATTTTGATAGAACAGTAGCAGTATAATGTCCTCGTAAGTGGATATCAGGCCCATGTAGAGCAAAATTGAGTATTTTGGTCAAAATAACCAAAAACCAAAAGGTCCTAGGAGGTTAAAGATGCAAAAGGTGAAGAAGGGGACAGACTCTTCACGCAGGCATAATCACATCACCCTCATGTAGGGGATGATCAATATCCACACAACATGGTGAATGTTCAGTTTTATCGCACTGCTGATTCAATTCTAACTACTTACAAGTTTCTAAAGTCTATTGATTCATCATCAAATACAGACACTTGCAGAAGGTCACAGTGTGTCAGCATCACCCTGCAAATGTTCACTTAAATAATAAGAACAGCTGCGTTATTTTACTCTCTGATTGGTTGTTTTAATCACAGCTCTCATCGTACATTTACACAGTAACAGCAATCTAATAATTTCCTTATTGTGTCATAAGGCAGATGGCACTGTGTTCCCTCTTCAAAGGATGTTTACTCTCCGCAGCCAAGCCCACAGCATTCTGCTTTGCTGCCTGCCATGATATCATCAGGTGCTTTGGCTCAGACAAACTGCACCCAAGAAGTCAATATTAAACTGCAGACCTGAGGTTGGTTCTTTTAGTGGATTCAATGGGCTGAAAAATGTACTTTCACATTGAAAATTATGAGCAGGGCTTCTTTTAAAGATATGCAATTAAGTTTGTTAAGTTAATTAAGTTTTAAGTTCGCCATCAAATCCGCTAATTTTTTATGTAGAATAACTTTAGGATATTTATTGAAGTCAGGCAGAATTTTATCTTTCTGTCAGAAGTTACAGATCCTCAAAAGGCAGAAGGTTGGTCGTGCTTTTTAACACACAGTATTTTTTCCATTATTTTTGAGCGCTCATAGTTTCATAAGTACAGCAGACATCTACATGAAATGTTCAGGGCTGAAAAACGCGCTTGATCTCTTTTGGAAACTGCAACCAAATGAATTTTAAATCTCACCCCAATTGTCAAAATGTCTTTTTTCTTCAGAAAGATTTGAGCATCAGTACCACAGGATATATCATAGTTTGAATAAGTCTGTGCTCTATGTAGCAGTAAATCATAGTAGCAGGACAATCTATGGATTGGATCTATGGCTTTCCAGTGCTGTGATAAGTTAGCAGTTTCTGCTCTCGTCTAAATATGATTTAACCTCATATTTAATACATGTTTGTCTTCTGCTCACACTGTGTTTTACAATTTTCTAATAGTTTTTACGAGACGCTTTTACACGCCCACTCTTCATTTTTACCACAAAACTGAAGCCGCTCTCACTGAAGAATAAACTGTGACTTCTGTAGTGAATCATGGCTTGATGAAAAGCACAGTTTGCCTTCTTTCAGGAGCAGTTTTTATTCTTTTGATATCACAAAGGTAACGGTAACAAAACGATAGCTTGGTTGCTTGAACGTCCAACAATACGTCAGCTCTCAAAAGCTTAATGATTTGCAGTCAAGTTGGAGAACTAAACCCAATTCTGTTGGACACCATGTATCTTTAATATTAAGAATAAATTGTTGATGGATATGGATGACACACAACCAGCTACTACTAAGTCTACAGCTGCAGCTTTGAGGTGTCTGACCTCGGCCTGCAAACAGGAGTGGCCAGTTGGAGCCAGTACTGTGGACGGGTGACAGGTCTGGATCAGAGGATGAAGATGCACATAACAATAATTGTGCTGATCTCTAAATAAGCAGCCGGATGTATATATTGTGTTTTTTCTGTGCTGAGCAGCTCTGCGGGGTGCCCACTGCCCACTTTGACAGAACTGGGCATCAGCAGCTTGCTCACGCACTCGTTTCCTTGGTAATGCCAGCTACCACAGTGGACTAACTCAGAGAATCTGGCACAAAGGACAGGATGTCATTTATACTGCTGCTTTAGACCCACTCACATCAAGCACTGCCAGGATTAAACTCACCAGCCTCAACAAATTCAAATTATAAACATTAAACATGATTAGAAGTGAAATCTAAAATACCCCACCCATTTTCTTTCTGGAAGAATATCTTTTATATGCGCCAGCATACCGACGACACCAGATTCAGTTTGTGGAAGCTAGGTAAGGAGCAAAACAGCAAAAGTTTCCTTTTTTAGAGACGACTCCCTTAAAGAGATAAATAGCCTCCATGGGTGAACAGAGGGACGTCCTGAAGAGCTGATATAAGAAGACCGGTCGAGTCCAAGACTAAAAATACCAATCTAAAGATGAATGTGGTATACTAGGGGGTTAAAAGTGTCCTTTTTTTAAACTATCAACATAGACTCGCTTTTAAATTATTATTTTTTTATATGAGAAAACAAATGCTATTATAATTTCTTTAAAAAAATTGAAATTGAATTAAATTAAATTGCATTAAAAGAATAAAGATGTTTTTCTGGGGAAGTGGCAGAGGTGCTGTAGACTCTTCTTGGCCCTAGTTTTAAATATAGAATCCCACATGGACAACTATACATGAGAAGGATTAGATCACGAGAAATTATTAATATCCCTTTTAAATCTTTAACCAGTGCGTGTCGTTGGAAGACAGACGAAGCCTTTACGGCCCATCCTGCTGGCATCTAGGGATGAAAATGAATTTAACTGATCGGAGAGAGTTCGGTGACGTTATATTTTTAAGTAGAGTTTTTGTGGTAGTGAATTACAAAGAAATAAACACTGAACAGAAGAGACAGAAAATTACTGGTTGCTGCCTTTATGTTTTTAGAGAATCTGAACATTTCTACTTTCAAGGTCCTCTGTCTGGCAGGGACGCAGCTAAAACCCGCAGACCTCGAATCACAGCGAGCAATCACAGCGCCGCACTCAACAGACATTTAAGAACACAAAAAAATCCAACTGCTCTTAAGTTTCTAGTAGGATGACAGAGTGCATCTATGATGAAGTCTCCATTCTCACTCAGCTGGCTGTTTGTGTTTGATAAATGCACAATAAATAGAAATTAGAGCTTCCTGAATTTTATTAATAATATTAGAATCAGTGCACTCACTCATAATTTTTAGTCATTAACATTAAATTTAAGATTTAACCAGTGTTTCAGTCCTGGAGCAGGAAAGAGGAAGACACGGGAGCAGTTCATTGTTTTGCTGTAAGAATGAAAAATAAAACCAAGCGGTGACATCTTCAGCTTGTTTGTTTTATCAAACCCTGAGTTTCATGTGTCGACAATTCAGCTATTAGCCAGTTTAAAACCAAGGCGAAGCTCATAGTTCTTTTTTAAAAATGCCAGTTCTCTGCTGACTCAGTAGCTGCAGAGCTCCAAACCTCCTCTGGCATTAACATCAGCATTAAAACTGTGTGCCAGGAGCTTCATGGCACGGGTTTCACTGGCCGAGCAGCTCCTGAAGGTTTGATGCGACAATTATTCATACAATTTAGAATAATAATTTTATTTTTATAGCAGCTACAAAGTGTTTCGTCAATCTGAAAAAAAAAAAAAAAAAAACACTGAATATTTTTAAGATATATCAAAGTGTCAAAAAAGGTTACTTTGTCACAACCTCTATGTACATAACAGGATACAAAATCTATATTTACTGTTCGGTTTGACAAAGGTGGTTTGGATTAAAACACAACAGTTGCCACTTTTTTTATAGCCCTGTTTGCTTGGTCACGTGGCTGCAGTGACGAGGCTGTTCCAAAATTTAGGTTCTACAGCCTCAAAGCGTAGATGCCTCTGGATTTAAAATTAGAGCCTGTATCAGTCAAAAGGCCCTGATAACACGATTCAAGAGACCGACTGCTGGAAGGTGGTCTCAGCAGATTTGTTATATAAGCAGGAGCCTGGCCATGAAGGGTTTTAAAAGCAATTCTGAATTTCACTTTAATTGTTAGCGCTTTGACAGACTGGCGACCCTTTCTCTCGCTCTGTGACTGGAGCGACAGGCTCCAGCCCCCGAGACCCTGAATTAGATATGTGGAAGAAAATGGTTGGATGGATGAACAAATTTGGAATACTGAAATGCCAAAGGAGCACCAAAAAAGTAATATGTTAGCTTCTATCTATCTGTGATTAGACGCTCCCCACGACACCGAATATGAATTGTCCAATAAATCAGATTCACCCCTTGCTACACTAAGTAGCTGAATATTTGGGCACAGCAGACAGATGCAATCACAGCCTGGCAGTCGGGCCTGAGTGACAGCTCCACCACAGCTGACAGGAGCGCTCTGCTCCCAGAGGCCTCTGAGCCCTTTAGCATGTGCTACCAGGCGGTGCGGACGCCTGCTTCTGTCTCTCTCGCGGCTGGATGGCTGCTTGATGGGAGGCTGCTGCTTTAGAGGCAGCAAATGTAGCTCACCTCGCTCACGTCCTCCTGCTGACTAAAGCCACCGCCACGCTCGGTTTCATCTTTCTGATGGCCCTCTGTCTCTGACTTTACTTGAGCTCTTACTTCAAAAGACTCAACTGGATCTGCTCAAATCTAACGCATGAAAATAAAAGCAAGTGAAACCATGACTTCTTAAATCTGCTCATCGGGACAGATGTCTCCTACGGGCTGTATTCTTATCGTTTTTCCACCCTCACCAGGCAAATCTAGCTTCCCCGCTGAGCAGCCGCATAAACACTCACACTCAACTAATGTGTGCTGAATTTTAATTAATACTCAGTTGTCTCTGGAGTTGAGTCTGCAAAATCATTTACAGCCCTACCTGTCACCGAGCCAGGCGGGAAACAAGAGGCATTAAGACACGGGCAGAGGAGGGCAGCAACCACACACACACACACACACACACACACACACACACACACACACACACACACACACACACATGCATCTAGGAAAGACTTTTTAGCTTTGACTTTGATCTGTGGCTACATAGCTGAGGTTATGGCATCTGAAACAAAATGGTTAATCCACTAGCTTTAAAAAAGAGAAAAAACAAAGGAAAAAAAGCACCATCAACAAGGACTTTCAAATGATTTTAGCTTGTGCACACATTTGATAACCTGATTTTTTTTGTATTTCTCTCTGCCTGCTGCCATTACAGCAGAGAGGGGCAGAGACTGACATTAAACAGCATATGGGGAGCTTATTAAATAAGCAGATGCTATCAGCCCAGCATCTGTTTGCCTACCATGTCTGAAGAAGCATGGGGGAAGGAACGGTGTCTGTCCATTCAGGCACCATAAAGATGGTACAGTTATTTTTCCTCAGAAGCATGTCCACCCCACATGCACGAGCACACACACACACACAGACACACACACACGTTTCTCAGAATTACTGCACTTAGCACCGACTGTGACGGCTGTTAGATTTCAAATTCATAACTTCTCCTGCTGCATTCGGGACTCAAATTTTCTGCAGTGGCCTTGATGCAAGGCAACCTGTAGGCAAGAACTGATGCCTGCATTCACTCCAGGTAATGGTACTTAAGTATTCAACACTCTGAAAACGTTGCAGGAAATGACTGTCACATTAGAGGGCCCGTGCATTAGAGGGCTCATATAAGTCTGACTTTTTCCAGAGGGCCCTGGACTGTGCCAAAGCTGCCTGTTGTCTCAGATTCATAGTGTTTATGGAGCCATGAACAAGAGACCCCCAGGGGGTGGAGGGTTTCCAGCTCGGTGATCTGAGAATCTTGTCTCTGCTTTTAGTGTGGATCATGTGGTCCTTCTGGCTTCATCGAGTGACGACCTGTACTCCCACTGGGGCGCTTTGCAGCCAGGATGAGAATCAGCACCTCGCAGTCTGAAGCCATTGTTCTCAGTCGGGTGAAGTGCCCACTCTAGGTTGGGGATGATGTGCCTTCTAGTATCTCTAGGTCTTGTTTATGTGTGGGGTGAAGAGTGTAGATGGAGATCTGCAGAGGTTGCACTGGTCTGTTACGGTGAAAAGAGCAATGCTGTTGATTTACTGGTTGAACTACATTCCTACCAATCACCTATGGCTGTGAGTAGTGACTGAAATAAGAATGTGTCAGACGGCTGAGAGCCGCTACACCTCCACACTGGAACAAGCAGTGGAGTGGTTCAGCTTCTAAATAGGATACCTCTTAGACGCCTCCCACCTGAGGTGTTTTTGGAACCCAGGGAGGAGACTCAGGGGAGTCTCAGCTGGCTTAAGAATGCCTTTGTCCCCGCCCAGCAGGGCTGCGGAAGGAGGCCAGTCCAGTTTCTCTCTTCCCACAGGAGGAAATGGAATATGTTGCAGGAGGAAAAGGCTTTCCTACTTAGCCTGCTGATTAGTGACAAAATAATGACCTCTTAAAGCTGTAGATAAAAAAAAACAAAGAAAAAAAAACAGTAAAAAAACGAAGATGCTAAAATTCTGAAGTTGTCATCTGTGTCACTGACATCTTTGTTCCCTTTGCAGAATTGTAAAGGACTTCCCGAATTTTGTTCTTGAAAAGCGCTAAATAAATAAATAAAAACCTTATCCCCCATTTAAGATTGTCAGTGGTGGATGGACCATCATTTCTGTGCTGAAAATGAAATGTTTTCTTTTCACACAAGCAGTCCTATGCAGACCTTCCTCAGAGCAGGCAACTCACTACTTTCTGGCAGAGAACTACAACCTCGGAGATCCTTATCCCAGGTGATTCACACTCATCAGATCACCCACTCTTAATTAAAAGTAAGTACTACAAAAACTAGCTTAAAAGTTATGCAGTGGCATTTAGATGAATGTAATTATCCAGAGGATTTGACATGTTATTAGCATGAATGAACAAACAAATGAATCCCCTTTTCCCACGACACACTAAGACATCATAAAAAAAACCTCCACAGCCAACCTTAGCCAAATATGAGCTTCTTCCACTGCAATTTGTGAGAATGAAACTAAAGAAATGACTGTGCACCACGGAGACTCAGTAGCTTAAAGACCAAAAAAGACACGAGCCCCAGCAATCAGTGTGAAATGTCTGGCTCTGTAGACTTTCATGACTTATGAGTTTAGAAATATAAAAGGATACAGAAGCAGCTGTGAAGACGCAGCATCACAGAGCTAACACAGACAGTTTAATCCACACTCAATGAGCCATCCAAATCTCATTACAGCACAGCACAGAACTAATGCGAACGCTGAAGAATAGAGACTTGTCGTTCTCCCTTTTGGAGGGTTAGCATAATGCAGAAAGGGCAAAGAAAACCCACCAACATGGATAATATAATAAAATGGATAATGTCAAACAGCAACATCATCACCCATCAATATCTGTCATTAATACCTTATGTGGTGTTTATTCAATTCATATAAAAATTACATGGAAAAATATGGTGGACCAGACTGTTACTATGATGAACTACTGGAGAGTTCTTAGTAAATGATTTAATTGGTAGTAGAAATATATATGTATGGGAGGGGTTGTACTATCATGGGTGAAAAGTAATCTTGGAAATCAGAACCAGTTTGCTCAAACTGATAACATTAACTGCAGTTTAAAACTGTGACATGTGGGGTTCCTCAGGGCTCTTTTTTTAAGACCACTGCTGTTTATATTGTACATTAATGACATCTGTGTAATTTCTATAACTCTGCAAACTATCAGATGACACCAGCATAATTTACTAAGTTAAGGACTTAAATTAATTAAGGAAAGACCTGGTTTAAATACAATAAATGAACACTAATCTTAAGTTAAACTATATACATGATATTTGGAAATCGTTCAGCGCACAGCAATAGGAAAATTATGATAAATTACACTGAATTAGAAAAAGTAAATGAAATTAAATTTCAACAATAAACTATGCTGGGAACAATACATCAACAAAATTAGAAATAACATATATTAAATCAGTCGCAATATTATATAAGTAAAAGTTTACATAAACCAAGAATCACTATACAGCCTGTTCCTTCATACTTCCATATATGGCATATTGTGTGAAAGTATGGGAAAACATCTACAAGACAAATATTCAGCTAACATACATATACACATGCATACATAATCAACATACATATTACAAAAAGAGCCGTAAGAATCATTAATACCCTCTAACTCACCATTTATGAAATTTAAAACACGTCAACTTAATGACTTATTTGAGCCTAAAACAATTCAAATTATGTACAGAGCAAGACAACATGCATTAACCCCAAATATTCAGAAGTAGTTTGCAGTCAGACAAAAACACCATGCATTCAGGATGTTTCATAATCTAGCTGTTAGAACCAAGTGTAAAAATTACAGCATTACAGTCAAGAGACTAACCACTGTGAAATAACTGCACAGAGGAAATCAAAATCTGTTTTACACGCAAAAAACAATAAACAGAAAACAAAAGGGAAAAAACTATGTGAATATGGGGATGATTTTACAGGGTAAATAAGCTGTTTGGCTTTTCCGTTTTGTTGAGTTCTCATTCTGCTCATCTGCATGTTGCTTTGTAAATTATTAGATAATTCCTTATATCTATTCATTGATCTATCTAGCATCCAATCCAAGACGCTGACTTTTCTGAGTAAATGGTCTCACTTACTAGTTTCCAGACTTACCTAACAGAGAATGTTAATTATTCTGTAATTTTCTTGGCTTGCTTAGAGTCAAATGCATTTCCTTTTTTTCATACGTTCCAAAGCTGATTTCTTTTTAATACTGTAGGGTTTAACATTACAATATAAAGCACCTTGAGGTGGCTGTTGTGAATTATTGCTATATGAATAAAATTAAGTTGAACTGAACTGATATTCCAATTTACATCCCAGTGAATAATGGATGTACCTTTCGTACCACTGGCTGATCAGGTCCAAGAGTGTATTTCAGAAGTTCAAGTGACTGCATGTTGTTTCATGGTGATAGTTTATTATGCTTGAGTTTACCTTATTGATTGCTTTTACAGTTTATTTCCTTTGTCTTCCTGCTTTATTTTTGGAAATTAACTCTTTTTTTGTAACTCTATCTGTATCTTCTGGCCTTTATAATCATCTTAACTGTCTCCACTGATACCTTATTGGGTAATCAGTCCTGTGAGTGTATATATATTAGCTTGTCCTTTCCTTTGTCAATTTATTTTGCCCCTCTAATTTATTTCCTCATGTTCAGTTGTCTGGATTTCCCGTTAAATTGTACTTCTCTGGGATTTGCGTTTCCTGTTTTTGCGACGACATCATTCTTCTGGCCAAACATGACAGTGATATTAAACATCCTTTCAAAGAGAGTTTTTGAACAAAATGTCAAACTATTAACTTTTGGTGACTTCCACTGTGTGTCAAATTATTCTAATTTGTAGGACAAAAAAGTAAAGGTAGATGGAAGTAGTGTGGAAGAAGGTTAGATCAGGTACTGAGGAATTCTTTAGAGGCTGCTGTAGATAATTTAAAGGCAGTGGCAGATTAACACGTGGCTGTGGGATCAAAGCCACAGGTCTCCAGTTTTAGAGGCAGAACATTATTAACTTTGCTGGTGCCCTGCAGAGTCTGCGGGCTAATTTTATACCTGATGGAAATGGTTTGTCTTAGAAAATGACCTGAAGTTCACATGAAATGCAAAGCTTTGTTTTCTACATATATGCAAAGTCATGCTTCAAAACAATAATGCTAATAATGTATATGATCAACACTATTCAGCAATAAATCAAGGTGCATTCCTTACTTCACGTTTAGCCAAACAAAAAGTCTTCCTCTTCGTCTGTCTTGTCGTGACGTAGTCAGGTTTTCTTCAGATAATCAGATTTAGTTTTTCCATATATTACTCAGGCTCATAATACTGTAAACCCCCCCATAAAAGGGCCTTAGCGAGCAGAAAGACTCCCTCTTAAACTATCAGAGAGGGCGGACAGAATAGTTTTGCGAGATTTATTTTTAATTCTGTTTTTATTACTATTTAAGTAGATACTTTTTGTTTATAAAGCAATGAAGCTGCAGGTTTTATTTAAGGGTGCTTTTCAGATGCTCACAAAGAGCTCTGGAAGTGCTGTAGCTGCAAAAGTACTATTTTGCTTTTAGGATGTCGAGTGAGATTAGGCTGCTTACAGGGATTCAAAGAGCTCTTGATCTTCAGTTCAAAGGTGTCTGTTTTAAAATCACTGATGGCCATAATTTCCTTATTTTACACAAAGAGAAGAATTTGTATTTGCTGTGTATTAATTTCCTTCATTATTATCCCAGTATCTAATTTACTTAGGCCTTATTTGTTCTAAGTTTCTGTCTTCAACTATCAAAGGAAATGCCTGCAGCCCAGTGTCACTGATCCATCAGGAAAATTATTAGAGCCAAACTATTCAGTCTGTGCTTGCAGCACCTACCTGATATGTGTTGTCAAAGCTGTCATACATGAACCGTGTGATCAAAGACGTCTTTCCAACTGCAAGACAAGAAAAAGACAGAATGCATTAAATGACAGATGAGGGGCTTTGTGTTCCAGCATTCAGGCTCCCAGCGAGTGTAACAGCAGTATTAGTAGTTGTGGTTTCTACCATGGCTGTCACGACTGCCCAGGGAGCTCATTAGTGTGTGTTTGGGGTGACCAGGAGGTCAGCAGGGGCATCGGGTGTGAATATAATTGCAGTGCTGCTGCTACTAGAATTTATGTGTTCCCCAACACATATACCTCCCATCTGATGTACGAAATCAGGGGAACAGGGAGATGAGATGCAAGGAAATTGCTATAAAATGATAGGAAACCTGGACAAAAAGTCATCCACAGTGCCATTATCTGAGGCTTCAATGAGTTTTACTGACATTTAAAAACATCTGCCATCGGCACAGCCAACAAGCAGATTCATAAACTCCAACAAAATCACGTAAGGTTGCTTTATAAAGTGCAGAAAAACCTGTTTCTCAGTCATAATATTTCATCACCAAAGATGAAGCAGGGAACATGGGGTTAGAGGAGACTGGTTTGTTTTGTGTTGATGCTTTTCGATCTCTGATTTCATGCATTTTTGTGCACCAATCAAAAAGTGATAATAACTGTAAAGCTGCTTGATTATGTTCCTAGCTACAGTCAATCAAAGTGAATGTTAAATGATCAATATCCAATTTTCTGGATTTTTGCCAGAGAATAAATATTAGCTGTTAATAAAATGGCTTTAGTTCTTTTAATAACAAATACCTTATACAGTTTAAAACATAGTGTGCTTTGTAATGTAATCTAATGAGAATGCAATTATCATTTCATCAGCTATGACACTTTACATAATATAATATCGAGTTTCAGCCTTCTTAGAGTGAAGGTTTAAGGACCGGCTCCTCAAAGGGTCCAATCTGTTCCACTTTGCAAAGCTTGAAAATTGCAGTGAAATCATTAATATGTTCAGTTTTTCAATAAAAATGAGAATCTAAAAATGTAGGCTGGAGTCTATCCCGGCTGTCATATGGTGAAGGGTGGGGTCCACCTGGGACAGGCTGGCACTGCACTCCAATTGTTCATAATCCGTTTTTCAAACAGATGATTCAATAAAGCTGTACTTGCATTTCTTTAGTGAATGATTTTTAGGGTATAATTTTACTGATCTGGTCCACCTGAGATAAAAATGGGCTTTGGATGTAAAATAAAACAAGTCTGAGGCCCCTGGTAGTCAAATATGCCTGCCATCACAACGTGTCCTGTAGCTGTGTTGTGATAACCATATTAACACTGGTCTCACTCCTAACTGGCTATTTTTTAAGCATAAAAGCAAAATCTAACAGAATAGTTTTAGTGCCTAACTTACAGTTAAAGAAAGCGAGAGTAAACAAAACACAAAACAAACCATGTACTGCAGGTTCACAGTGTTGTGATCCACCTGCCTACCTCTGTCAGTAGTATGAGCATCAGTTATAACTTAATAATCATTCATAGCTATTTCAAAGGAACTGAACTCAATAAAAGCTTCCATTATCAGCGATTGTTATTACAAAGACCTATGTCTCTTTTACACCAAAGTATCCCTAAACCCTGATCTTCATCACATGTTTAAAATAATGTACAATAACAGTGTTTACTAAAAATGTCTGCCCTACATTTCTTTTGTAGCAGGAATGACTTCATGAATGGCATTAAAGTGTGTTCTACATGCCCCCGAATGTGTCTGACAGGTCTGATGTTTGTTTCATGTTATGTGCTGATAAATGGATGAAAAACTCATTTCAAATCTCATCAATAATTCATTCATCATTTTAGGATCATAAGTCATATTTTGAGGTCCAGAAAAGAAGGCTGGTTAGAAGTGACTGACTTATTGATAAATAGTACAAATGGCTTTCCAATTTTGTTTTCCTCAATGGGTTTATTAATGATGGAGAATGGAGAAAAGCAAAAGCCAATAGGAATCAATCATGTCCCCCTTCTTATATGCATTTAGCAGCAGTGCAGATGGTAAAGAGCCAGCTCATACCATCTCACTCATACAGTGATATGCACTATGGTTCAGTCTGAAAAGCCACTGGTCAGCAAGTGTGTTGCAGACTGTGGATGGTGCAATATCAAAGAGTATAAAATATAACTGTATAAATAAACCTGACATTTAACAAAGTGTGTGGGGGCAAATGGCTATTAGAGTGGCCTCACAACACTCAGATCCACAGTTTATGAATAAAGACAGACAGTAACCAGAGATAAACAAGCAGATGAATACGTCAAAGTAAGAAAAACTGCAGTCCCACTAATGTCCACTAGAGGCTCCAACATTAAGTCAATATCCATACACTCCCGGGTTAAAATGTCTACCGGCACTGCAGAATTAAACTTGTTTATTGGCTGCTACAAAAAACAGTTTTACTCTGTATGGATAGTTTCCTCTTTCAGAACAACTACATGGCTTGGCTTAATTTTTGAGGTCCACCACTTAATCTTATTAAACTGCTCATCTGTAACCTCATACCTGCACATCTATATGCTGTATACCCTCAGTGAAGCTATGCAACAAGATTTTTTGCTGCTGCCCTGCCAGGTTCATGAGAAATAAATGCACCAGCTCGCTCAGTAAACATAATCTGTCTTATATTCACAGTTCATCAAATGGGCACCGAGTTGCAATTGTTTGCAGAGAGAGTTTTAATTAGGCAGACTAATTGCATGTGTCTGTGCCCTCACTTGGTCTCCTTATCTGCAAGGCAGAATCTACAGTGTAGCTACTGATTATGCTAATGATCTCATGCTAATTTATCAATATATCATCTAACTTACTTAAGATCTACCATCTAATTACCATCTAATTTAACAAGCTCTGCTAATTCAGTCATGCTTTATTGGTAATTAAAACACCATCATGACTCATCTAGTCCACTGTACAATATGAAGTCAAAGACTATGAAGGCTGATGGCAGGGCAAATAATAGGA
The DNA here is from genome assembly GCF_036321145.2 of Pelmatolapia mariae. Classification (NCBI taxonomy): domain Eukaryota; kingdom Metazoa; phylum Chordata; class Actinopteri; order Cichliformes; family Cichlidae; genus Pelmatolapia; species Pelmatolapia mariae. Next base: position 37,255,327 of record NC_086246.1, on the reverse strand, counting down.
AACCAAGATAATAAACATAAAAACATTTCCACATATCAAATACTCATTGTCTTTCAACAAACGAGTGTCAAGGCAAGACGCTACCATTGTGTTTATGTTTGTTTGGTGGCCAAGACCTTGGAATAACCAGCAAAGCCTCTTCACCAATCCCACACCCAGACACACTGGCATGGTACTGAGCAGGGTTATTTAATGCTTTACAAGTAAAATTTTAAAATCTTGGAATGTTAGTCAGTAATAATGCTAGTTTTTAAGTATTATAATTAGGAATCACCCAGCTCGGTGGAGCAGCAGTTAGCACTGTTGCCTCACAGCAAGAAGGTCCTGATTTGAAATCCACCATGGTTGTCTGTCTCTCTGTGTTAGCCCTGCGACAGACTGGTGATCTGGCCAGGGTGTACCCTGCCTCTTGCCGTATGATAGCTGGGATAGGCTCCAGCTCCCCTGCGACCATAATAAGGATTAGTGGAAGAGATATTCCTGATGAATATTAGGAATCGAGAAATCCTTCAACATGGCTCATTGTGATTGATTTCCAGATTATAGGCAAGAGGAAGGAGAACAGAGGTGAAAAAGAGACAAAAATAAGAATAATGACAAAAGCGAAAAGAAAGTAATTAACAAAGTGAGAACTGGGAGGGCACCTTGGGGTAGACTCAAAACTACTGGACAGATTTTTTATATTTGGAGAAGATGACACCACCGTGTCTAGACTTCTGAAAGATGAAGATGACGAATGGATGAAATCCGCTGAAGCAAAGAAAACTGACACACAGACCAGAAAAAGGGAAACAACAGATTTCTCTCATTTCTCTCAGTCCTCTTTCCTGCCCGTGACCTGGAAAGCCACGTCTCTGTGCCACACTAAAGGATGTTTCAGTCCTAAAATGCATTTGGAGGATGTAGGAGGCTGTTAGAGGAGTTATAATCAAGGATGAACAGGTAGATCATTTACAGTCATTTACTGTTCCTTCAGGTATAATAGAGGCGTGGCACACAGCTGGAACATACCAACCAGGGAGGGAGGAGGACTCTTTAAACAACTCGTTATTTTCATTTAAATCAAATTATAATAAGGGGTTACTATGATCACATACAGGTAACGCTGTGACGCAGTTATGTGATGCCTTGCTGCATTAAATTCAACACTCGTGGCTACATTTATGTCATAAGTTGTGTTACAAAGGTCTTCAAATATCTACATGAGCTGAGGACAGAAATAAAGTGTCAGATGTGCAATCTTATTCCTGTGCACTTGCGTTAACGATCAGCTGATTTCAGTTTGTATGCAGGGAGTAGGAAAAAGGTCAAGCAAAGTTGTGAGAAGTGGAGATACAGACTTTTTTAATTTCATGAAAAGACAAGAGCACGATGGTAAAGTGGAAAAACTGCGTCCGGGATAGAAACAACTTCATTACGCTACTAACGCAGAATGATGTTAGAGGCGAGTGCATAATGACCTCAGCCCTGTAGCCACAGCCTGGTCTTCAACAGCTAACACTGGCAGCGTTGAGCACTCAGGCTTGCACCCTTCCAGCCACCACCAGTGTTTCCAGTATGATCACTGTGGAGATCACAGTGAAATGCTTTTTGGCTGATTTTCAGCTTTGCTATCATACTTAAAGAGTAAAAGAAGATCTTGTGTGTCCTAATTAGAATACAAACATCAGTGTGTAGGACAATAGCCTAAAGCGAGGCAGTCAGGTAGCCATAGTAGTTTTAATGTTTAAACTTAACCAGTTAAAGTCTTTTAAATTAATATCATAGTTGGAAGTAACACTGGAAAACCTCCATCTTCCGTCTTTTTAAAGTACAAATTATTAATTTAATTGATAAATATAAACAATAATTGTGGGAAATGTGCACCAAGAAACACAAAACATTAGATTTGAGCTTGTGGGTATTCCACAAGCTCCTTTCAGACCATGCTGTCCTGTCACAGGATGGCAAACTGCCAATTAAAAGTAGCCCTGAATATAAAAAAAGCAATGAGCGCTCTTGAGCCCGACATCATAAAATACAGCCGTACTTAGGCCATAAAGCCCAACTTATCATGCAGTTGTGCCAAATGTCATATTTAATCGACATCACTTTAAAATGAGGAAATCTTATTTTGCTAAATGCCGTTGCCTCGATTCCTCTCTCCTTGGCTCCTCTGCTCGCACCTGTGGGAGGGACTAAAGCGCGAGGAGAGGAAGTAGTGATGTACAAACGGAGAGATGAGAAAGGAGGAAAAGAATGTCACTTATCTCATAACGTGGTATACGTGTGTGTGTTCATGGGAAACAGTCAGGTGAACTGTGGCGTTTTCAGTCGCCATTTCTGCCCTGGGCATTTGAAGCCTTCACATGAACGCTTATCAGTGGGAGAAAAACATTAGGATGCTGAGTTTGATCCAGCATCCTCGCTGCTGACTCATCCTGAGCCACCGCTGAGCAGCGTGAGACAGCACTTTGTGAGCCTCTCAGTCACTGCTTTCAAAACTCAGGGACAGACAGCACGTCCTTATTTCTTCCTCTGACTCGAGTAAATCTGAACAGACACTTCTTCTTCATCTTTGTTCCCACAGAGGGAAAATTCATCACATCCCAGTTTAATTTGTCCTGGAGGCGGCAGCATAATGATGGACACTCATTCTCATAAACAGGATGTCAAGCAAACAAAAACACTTCCCAATCCCTCCTACAGCCCTCTCCCCCTCTGAAAAGGCTGCACTGAGCGTTAGTTCATTTTTTGTCAGTATCTTCAGATGTAACTGCAGGTCGGTTTGTGTGAATTTAATTACCAGGGAAACAGGAAGCTTAGTTACGCTCACGGCTGCAATAATTTAGTGAATCTTCTGTTAGGCTAAAAAGAAATTTTTGATTACATTTCAGAATTAGCTCTGCATTTCTGAACATTTCCTCCTCATAATCATTTCATCCTCTTTTGCTATTAACACCGTTTTAGAGATTATGATGGGATTCGCGTGATTAGTAGCTTTAGTCAGACATACAAATGTAAAAAAAAAAAAAAGCCGCTGCCAAAGCTGCAGCAGCGATAACAGCAATAACCTCTTTTCATTCAGGTTCTAATAGAGGTGCGTTCTCGTGGCGCAGAGGGATCACAGAGAGAAACTGTAGCTTATTAAATTTCAAAATGAAGGACAACATGAAATAAAAAGTTCAACTGCAATTTAAACCGCTCGACTACAAGCCAAAAATACACCAGGGCCCGGCCTTACAGAGACATGCAGGGTTAGAACAGGCCTAGCCTTTAGAATTAGACTGTTCCACAAAAACAAAGAACATACTACCAATGCAAATGCAAACAATGTCCTTAAATGACTGCATTTACCTTTATTTTATACAAGTTTTGTATTCCGTTACTTATACCTATACTTAAACTTATCTATTTCTTGTATATTTGCTTCAAATGTTTTGATCTGATGTTTCTAAGTAACAACCACTTTTCTGAGGGCAAACCCAAATATTCACAGGACTGTTTAATACCTAATTCTTTATTTAGTCATGTTGTGATCCGCAGCTATGCTATCTTATATGTTATGTTAAATTATGGGTCATTTCCAGTTTTTTTTATTAATTAATAAGTCTAGTTATTAACGGGCCACCATGACCGAGACTGGTAGCGATTAAAAACTGGGATCATTTTCAGGGCTGTTGTTTAAACTGACCGTAAACATGAGTCAGAAATACTCTGACACGTCAATACAAACCGAAATAAAGACAGACACTTCAATCTGGCCAAATCGTGTATAATGCTGCTGTTTTTCTCCTCTGCTGATGCTGCGACTTCAAATTTATTTTATGATTAATTGGTTACATACTTTTTTTCCCTTTCTTTTTTTTTTTAAATTGTTGTCCTAAGAGAAAGCCCAGCTGGATTTCATTGTACCCGTCATGGACCCAGACACCAAAATCCTTTTGTATTTTGAGATGTTTATGTTCTAGTTCTGTACCCAGTTAGTATTGTTGATAGTGCCAAGTACAATTAAACATTACAGATCATTCATAATAAAGCCAGTGTTCCTGCAACTCTCTGGTGTATGGATAACAGGAATGAGGACATAAAAACTACCCTGAAGTATTGCCTTATTAAGCACCGACATCCCAGCTCAACTATTTACAGTCTCTGTAATTTTTTTATTTTTATCATTGTACTTTCCTTGAGTTTCCCCAAGTAACCTAATCTTTATGTTGTGCTGAATTCTTCCAAAAGATATACATTTTCTACTCAGAGTTGTATACTGTTACTTTTTTCATGCTTTTATCCTTAAGCCAGTGATGAAACTGCTTTCTGACATAGATAAATTCTTACATACATCTTAAGTCTAGATGTAAAATGTATCACCTGTTACAATTCTAGGTAGTTTTTGTGAAATGAAACTCAACGGGTAAGGTTTAAAAAAAGTGCTAAAACTGATGAATGCTTGCATTGCTGACAAAGCTAAGTCAGACTCATTTCTATTGGATGTTCCAAATTTTTAAGTACAAAGTTTTTTAGGTGCAGCAAAAAAAAGTGTTAGATTTGGCGATCTCAGGATGCCATTTCTGCTTTTTCCAGATGACGTGATTCCGTTGGCTCCATTGATTGGTGACACATTGGAGTGGTGGTTTGAAGCCACACACAAAGTGACAGAAATACATTTTGGGACCTCCAAGTCTGTCGGTCACAGAGTTTCCAGTGCTCCACATCGAAAGGAGCCAACTGAGATGGCTCAGGCATCTGACCAGGACATCGCCTGTGTTTTGGCTATGTCCAACTGGAAGGAGACTCAGGGGCGCATAAAGGACATGCCATAGAGATGATGTCTCTCAGCTGGCTCACGAACACCTTCGATTCCCACCAGATGGGCTGGAGAAGTTTGTCTAGATGTGTAAAAGTACACGATGCACTGATAATACTACATAACAAACAGGATAGTCCCTGTGTGAAGGCAATGAGGCCACTTTTACTGCTATCATCCACTTTGAGGGAGATTTCATCAAACTATCAAACTCCCGGCCGACTGTGCAAATGGCTCATCTTGACATTTAGGCTATTCAGCAAAGCTCTTTCTTCAGTGTCTGGAGCCTATTGATTACCCTCACACTCTAATTGAAGTAGATGGAGAGTGCAAGTTGCTCTTGTGCAAATGGCCCACTATTTACAACACATAGCTCTGACAGCAGCAGCAGCCTCATTCACCCAAATCGTCTCCATGTGGCTCTCACCAGCAGACCTGAACCTGTTAATGAAGACCCAGTGGGCTCATTTTAAGAGCAGCTCACTCAGGTCCCGATCTGCTGCCGGACTCAAAAGAGAGGTCTTGAAATGACTATGCTAATGTCCTTCTCTGTGTTGCCTTTATTATGGCCTGTGAGGACTGTGGAGAGACGGCTGCTTCATTGTATGAAAAAGATGTCAAATTATTCATTTTACTTGGTTTTGCTGCAAGCCTACATTACGCAGCAGTGTTTGGGAACAATTGTTATTTCTATTGTCATTTTCAATTGGCCGTGAACACTTTATTCAAATGGATGTGGTAATTATAGATGGCTCATTCTTCTGTTACATAGCAGCAGCAGGGGTTAGAGAGGACGGAATCATGAGGTTACATAAGACATTTTAAATCTTTAACGTTGTCGTGCAGCATTGTATGTGAACTCGATGACATCCTCTTCTATTTAAACCTGCAGTCATATGACAGCACCAACCGAGGTGACTGTTTCATGACACTTCATCTCTAGAAAAATATCTGCATAGAAACACACAAAATCTAACCAATTACATTTGACCAAAGGAGGTGTGTTTGCTCAAAAACATTATTGAAACCATTGGTTATGACCTGAGAATGAGTTTGTTTTTTTATTATCCTTTTTTAACCCCTCAAGTGATAAACTATTTTGGCTAAAATGACTATTTTGGCTAACTATTTTGGTAAATGTCATTAATTACAGTTGTCATTCATCAATTTTAAACTACAAATTAACTCAATTATTTACACAATCTCCTTCTGTCAGTTCTTGCAAAACAAATTTTCTTTGTCTAACTGAATGTTTGAGTGACTTAATATTACCGTATGCTTGCATTTTAACACCAAAAAATGCGAGAAAGGTGGCGCAAACCTGTCAAAAAATGTTTTTCTTTTTAACATTGTTTTCTGAAATTTCCAAACTTTTAGATTAACGTGCAAAAAACAGATTTCATTCATCCCCTTTTTTTATTTTCCGCAAGTCTTTGACTAGAAAATTTCAAGTCATTGAATTATTGTGTTTTAGTTATGATGCAAACAGAGAAACTGTCACTTGTATTACATTTGTAAATGATTAAACTTCTGATAAAAATCCTACTGAGGAAACAGTTGATCAACTGCAATTCACACAGCATTATCGTCATAGGCTAAAGGTGGAATAGAAACCAATATCACTAATGGGGCAAATTTCACTGCCTGACTCATCAAGTCCCATGAGGCTTTGTTGTTTATTTATGGTTTATGCATTAGAAACAGAAATTGGAAAATAGTGGAAAGTCCAGATTGTCTAGATTGTGTCATTGCTTGGCTTTTGTTGTCCTGGGAGTCTCGGGCTACATCTTTGGCTGACTTTTCTTATACTACGTCACACTGAGATGACCCAAGGCCTGAGGATGAAGCGCAATGGTCCCACAAATGTGTCCATCTGCATACGTGTTTTCCATTTGCACAGCGAATGGAAAGGAGTCTTCACATACCACAAACCTGCAACTGTTTAGTACTTCAAAATCACAACTGCACATTACCGGATGTGGATGATGTATGTCGGTCAATTGCTTATTTGTTCACAAGTGAGTCGGAATAGGGAGGGAGTTCACCGGGAATAAGCTAGGCATGGAAAAACCATAAAAGACCAAAAATACTACATGAAAACTACAAACAGTGGCTGCAGTGGACACTTGTCATTGTTTTTAACACTTGATTTCACTTTAGCTCTTTGTATGTTAGAACACACTTCTCCGCCATTGGCTGCAGTGTATTGTACCAAATATTGTATACACTGCCTCCACTGACAACAAAAACTCTCTGCAGACAGACTACCCCCACTCAACCCTAAAACAAGCATTCGTCAGCAGATGAACTGAGAGATTCCAGGTTGAATGTGAGAAGAGGTCAGAGGGCTGGTGCACTATGAAGCAACATTAATGGGTTTGTGAAATCTGTTGCGCTTACAGCCAGCTTTCTAATGTCATGACTAGGGATTGTGAACCGATTCTCGTAGAGAACCAGTTGTCAGTAATTCAATTCCTTGGTATTATTGGTCCGCCTGCCTATCAATTCCACTCATCAGTTCGACCTGCACTTGCACTACAACCAGCTGATAACTTTTATTTTTATTGCACAATGCATTTGTTTATCTGAATACTGTTTATTCAGATAAACTTTTCCAGTAGCGGATGTCCATATTAAACATGGCTAAAATTTGAAATAAAGTTTCTATATAATCTTACAAAAAAGGAGGAAATTCTTAATATAGTCATCTCAGGAATTAAAGACCCAGCTACCTGCTTTTCAAGCCTTCTTTTACCAAGGAGAAGTAATTGAAATGGCTGGTTTCTGATGAAGTCTGAACTCGACCAAGGCCCACTGAAGAAAAATATAAATCACTTTGATAAATGTGAAGTGTGAATCATTCAACACTACTCTAGTGGAGTCTAAGAATAAAAATACAGAGCTGGAATGAAAATATTAGGTCCCCTTTAACATCAAATAGACTCATCCCTGTTGTTAACATATAAATACACAGAGTAAGCCAATAATTCTACAGTCACCCCTAAATAAAAGGTAAAATAGATAGAAGATTTCTGAGTCTTGAGTTTCCAATTAAAGCCTTGGTTTTAATGAAGTCTCTACTTGGAGTGATGCTTCAAAGAGTTTGCACAGTGAGTTAGCAAAATGAGGGCCAATTAACTGAAAGTGCCGGGCACCTGCTGCGGCACAACCTGCACTTTTATCACCCGGACACCGCTGAGCCCAGTCAGCACACAGCTCATCAAGGCGTCTCTTAAGAGCTCAAAATGCAATTTATGGCACGTTAAAGGCCCATCACGGTCAGGCTCACACTAGGTTCTGCTATTTGTGAACCATGCATCCATAAAACGAGTTGGTTACAAACTCGCTCCTCTCTACACATACAGTCAGTGACAAAAAAAACTAATGTGTGATGAATACAGTAGAAAAAGGAATCCATTTAAGATAACTATACTCAGTGGAAATGTACCTGGAGAGAACCCACGCAAACATGAAGAGAACATGCAAACTCCACACAGAAAGATGGGCCTGATAGTGGAATTGAACTCAGGAACAATGCTAACCACCGTGCTGCCCTCTTTTCTCTTTTTTTTCTTTTTTTTACCAGTATTGTAATATTACATGTATAGTATGCATGTGCACAATTGCTTTTTAATGGCAGAGACTGACATAAATTATTTAATTTAGAAAAGCTTGAGACTTTTAATTCAAACTAAAAATACTCTTCTGCAAAGTTTATATTATTTCTGTGAATCTTTGGGGTTTTGATGTTGTTAGTGCAAAATATGGCTGCACAAAATGTTCTTAATAAACCTATTACTGTTTCAGTACTTGATACAGGGGTGTCAAATGAGCAGCCCAGTTTTCATAACTGGCTCACCAAGGGGCAAACTTAATAATTATTTCAGCAAACGTTTTCAAATTGTAAACAAATACGGTTTAAATTAGTGTTTCTGTCGCTGCCTATGCACACGGTTGTTGAATTTAACTGCACCTATGAAATGAAATTATTTGCTTGGATTATGTTTTTGCTTCGTGAACGTTAAAACATAAATATCATCCCATAAAATTACTTCTGTGCCTTTAAAAATGTATGTAAAAACATTGCTATAATTCCTAAACAGGTAATCCATTACTTTTGTTAAATTCCTTGAGTTAAAGCTGAGAGTCTGCATCCCTTTCACATCTTTATTGTTTTATTTTAAAAACCCTGTGGTGGTGGCAAACTTACAAAGATTGTGAAAAGAGTCCCTTTGTCTTAAAAAAAGGGTAATGTGAAAAGTGAAGTTTTCACAGGAGTTGTGCAATCCTGCGAAAAACGAAATGCTCCCCACGATACAAGTTACTGCAATCTTTAGCAGCAACAACTTGAAGTACTGGTTTTCTCCCTGACTTTATCAGTCTCACATTGCTGTGGAGGAAAATTGGCCCACCCTTCTTAACAGCGTGGCTTCAGTTCAGTGAAGTTTGCATTTGGCATTCACTTACGTGCAGCTCTCTTTAAGGTCATTTCAGTCAGGTTAAGGTCGGGACTTGGACTGGTTCATTGCAACAGTGTGATTCCTTTCTTTTTCAGCCAATCAGCTGTAGTTTTGCTGCTGTGCTTGGGACTGTTGTCCTGTTGCATGACCCAATTTCAACCGAGTACTAACTGTCAGACAGATGGCCTCACATCTGACTCTAAATACTTTGTTATACAGAGGAGTTCATGGTTACCTCGGTGACTGCAAAGTGTTCGGGTCCTGCAGCTACAAAACAACGCTAAATCATCACCCATCCACTTGGCTTTTGCAGTTTCTCTGAGCACTGGATGGTGCGACAGTGGTATGAATTTGCTCATACCTGAATACTCCAGACCAGCAAAAAGCCAAAACCTCTGCCTTTATAGAGTTGTTCACTGTTGCTGATAATCAGTTATTCAAGTGCATTTGTTTAGCGACCCCATGTTGCTACTTGCCCTCATAATTCCCATGGAACCAGTAAGAGTGTACTTAGTTTTTCACAGAAGTGCAAAGAGTGCTGTGAAAAGTTTTTTCCCCAATGACTGTATTCCAAAGAAAATTGATGGCATAGCCAATAACTCAAGGGTTTTTTTGAGTAGATGAAAACAGATGCACACAAAAGTGGACAACGAACACACATACAGAGATAAAACTACAATAAACTTCCAACAGCCTCTTCCTGCTGATCTCTGTCAAGCTGAATAATACACTAACTTGTCCATTCAGCCCTGAAGCTGTGTGCCAAGTCGGCAGGTAAAACCACTGCTGGTCACTCTGCGGCAGGCATCATGGAATACCCTCCAGGTCTTGGCAGCCAATCAGAGCAGAGCAGTGCTACATGGGCCTGGTTCCCACTTGTAGGAGACGGCTAAAAATAATGCAGTGCGTGTCATTCTTTTGCACGAAACTGAGATGAGTGCTCAACCCACGGGAGATGGGCAGATATCCAAAATTTATCAATGAATGAGGTAGCTGAGAAGAATATGTGGCTATTTGTGATTGTCCTCACAGGGAAAGGAGAACAGGAAGATCTGGAGGAGATACAGACCTGTGGGAGAGATACTGACTCCTGCATCTGTGCACTTGTTTATTCATAGTCACAGCAGCCGCTACCCAGAACCCAGCGAGAGGATGCCAAAGAGCAGATGGCCTCCAAATGATTTTCCAACAGTCTAAGTTAACAAATGATATTCATATTAACAAATCAAAAGAAACTGCCACCAATTGAGAAGCCAAAAATGTTTTTGTCTAAAACTTTTCAGTTTGGTGCTGGTAAAATTATTGAACAGCTAACAATCACAAACTACCTGTATATGAAAATAACCACGAATTCCAAGTTCACATTCTGCTCTCATTAGCATCACATACAATTTACGTCACCTAATGCCATGTAAGGTTTTTGTGTGCCTGGATGAACTGAAGTAAAAGTTCACACTGTACATTTTTCATACTGGTAAATCCCAAGACTAAGCCACTAGACATGAAAATGCCTCCAGCAAAATGTGGGACTCTGCTTCATCATCACACAGGTGGAATTATGCACCAAGCATACACACATCTGGTCCGAATACGCTGGAGTCGATAAAGCCCGTCAACTGCCCATCACAAGCCAAGAAGGGTAGGTTGGGTTAAGCTTATTTCTTCTTAACAAATCCACCATTTCCAGTTGCATATTTTTATTTTTGTAATCTGTTGGAACTGCTTGGCATGAGTCAGTCCTTATAGAACCTGTACTAGGCTTTGAGTGATAAAACCATCACGATAGTTATCGCAAAATAACTTTTCTCCTATAGAAATATGAGTCGACAGAACTTATCTTCCCTGTTTTGACAGATGACACGAAAAGCCAACGACGATGAGAATAGCCCTGAACAGAACCAATCATGTTGTTCGAATAGATTTGGAGCCAAGTCAGGTTAGGTTGACACACACGCCGTTGGAGGAGCAGCCACTTATGCTACTGTTTGGTTACTGTAGCCGTACACAACGGTACACATATTACATGTGTGAGCGACAAAAGAAAATGACAAAAGAGAATGCTAATGAAAACTCAGTGGACAGCTTTAGCGAACAAGACACCCCAACGGACACAGACCAAGACTCAAAAGACAAGGACACCCCAACAAAGAGGGTCCAGGGAATATGGTAGTGTGAAGAGATTTGGGCGATTTAAAGACCGACTGTAAACTCTCAAAATAGGGCTGTGCAATATGACCAAAATCTCATATCCCGATATAAGACATTTATCGTCGTGACAACAATATAAATCACAAAAATTTTATATTTTCTGTAAATTCTGTGAATTTCAGGCAAGTCGACTTGCGTGAAGTTTTTCCAGCTGGGCGTCCTGTACCTGGAGTCGAGTGTTTTAACCGATGCGTGAAACTATATATTTTTAGCCATAGGTTGTAACAGCCGCCATTTTCTTTGTATTTATTACACAGCGTGCTGCGGGGAAAAGCCTGTTCTAACGTTTGAGTCTAAGGTTTATTTTTTAGCACCTGACGGCTCTTTTTTGCTTCTCATCCGTAAACTCTCTGCATACTCTTTCACGTGATTCAGTTTATTTTGAAAAGTCTCAACAGGATTTTGAGCTTTATTGTGAAAGGTTTATGTGGAAAACAAACAAGTGGACAGCGGAGACACACGATGGTTTTACCGTCATTGTTGCTAACGACAACACGTAAAAACAGGCGCTTGTCCATCAGTAGTGTGGTTATATTAAATATAAGAGAAAGAGAGAACTTTAAGAAACTAATATAGCCACTACAGTGACCATCAAAACGATGAAAAAATATTGCTGTAAACAGTTTATTTCACGACACCACAAAACAAACGATAGCGTAATAGGAAACGATAGACGTTTTTATATCGTCATCCGATATATATCGTTATATCAAACAGCCCTATGTCAAAAGCAAATTTCAATAAATTCAATAAATGGAAAGTGCCATGAATCTTTTTTAACACCTGAACCGATGCTTTCCTTTAGAGACTTTTCACTTCCAGACTACTGTACCATGCATTGCAACAAGGAAACGCAGTGACATCACAACTGCAAAAATGTCAGATTTAAGCAGCTGATTGAAGTAACTGACCCTCGTCACAAACTCCATGGCCACTAACATGATTTTTGATATTTATTTTTATTTTTCCACATTTAGTTAGCATTCTTCTTAACCACTTAAATTTAAAATATAGTTGTACATTTTTTCTACAGCATGATTATTATCTTGTTTTCTTCACTTAGGAGTAAAAAGGAACCTTTAAGCTTGACAATGATACAGTGATTTAAATGTATATTGTCATATATCTATACTGGTCAACTTTAGGTGTAGCAAAGCAGCTCATCTTCCATCTGAAACAAGCCACTTTAAGGCCACTCCCCCGTTAAGCCAATTCTCTTCTGATTTGTTTCTGCTTATACGAGGCAGCCAATCAGAAGAAAGCTGGTTGTTCCAAACAGAGGATTCTCTGAAGCTACATCATTATTTTGAGTCATGCAAAGCTACTCAATTCAAAGAATAAAAATAATGAGCTCAAAGTAAATACAGCAGGTTAATATCCAGAAGAATCTTAATGATGTCAAAATATATATTTGTCAAATACTTTGGGAATACCTGCTAACGATAGCGTTAGTAAGTAATTAATATAAGGAACATTGTATTTCTTTTGTATATTTAATTTTGTATAGCTTTTCTTTATTCAGTCATTCATTTCTGAATATTTATTTTCTGGCTGCATCCGAACCTGCTGACCCATGTAGACCAATCAGAATCAGACAGAAACAAAAAGAAGCATCAGATTTAGATCACAGATCGGCACCGTGGCAGTCTCAGGAATCTGTGCAGTATTGATTATTTCTACAATGCCTGTCACATGAACTACACCTGCAGAAAAAAAGGGACTATGGACGGGACATCCATTTACCAATACCTCTGAATAATGGATGAAGATGCTTTCAGACTCAAAGGCTGAGTCTCCCGTGCACACACAAAGCACTCAGAAAGCCATTTCAGCTCCTATGCAGCCTAATGAGGCATTTGACTTTACTAAAAGCAACAGCAACAACAACAATACGGCTACATACACAGCAATAACACAATCCCATGTCCACCTAGGTGTGACACCAGCTTGGAGGTATATAACTCTTTGGTGTTTGTGATTGCCTTGGGAAAGAAGACAGAAGTCATATTTCTGCTGTTTGCGGCCAGAGGGCTTCAGAGAGACCAACATGACGTTTTAATGATTAAATTAGATTTCATTCTCAGAAGGCAGAGAGCAGCTGGAGGCTGCAGAAATGAAACTATTTTACCCAGTATCCTGTCAGGAAACCAGGACACTGCTTTCATTTCCAGTCATTCACACATATCTAGTGAAACTTGGTTCACTACATCATTAAAAAAAAAAAATACTACTTATGTTATATATCGAGGATGAATCTCATTCTAAACTGAAAGGCTCGCCTCTCAATGGGGGTAACATCTGCAGTTAAATGATCAGCATGACGTGTGGTTGTTGGGAAATCAGAAACACACCCAAATTTCTGGTCAACTTGTTAGATAAGAACTATAGCAGATGTAATAAAAGATGGACATAACTTAAAGGTATAAAGATTGAAGCCAGTGAGGAAGAGCCTTAAATCTGCATTCTTTCTAATCGTCAGCAGTGGGCACTTTCTCTGATTGCACGTAAGAAAATGTTCCTTCAAACTGGTCGGTGACTCGCTGGCAACCACCGGTCACAAGACAAAAATGTGTATTAATTAAAAAGTGGTTGCAAGGCTTAACAAGGCTTCATATGAATATAAATATAGTCAAAGATCATAAAGATGTGTGACATGTGCTGCATTGTGCAAACATTTTAGAGTGGACTATGATGAATAAAATTGACTGTGAGGATTTAAACCGGTGGCAGACTGTCAAAAGAGGGCGCTATGGTGCCGCCCCTATAAAAATATTGCAAGGAAAAAATATCCACCACAAACAAATAATTACAAAAAAACAGCATACATTACAAACAAGTACAGTTTGCTCATACAACATGTGCCTGCCAGAATCTGTTGCGAATCTTTCTTTCTTTTTTAAATTGTAAAAAATTTAAGAAGTGTTAAACTGTTTGTTGCTTTTTTCTCTCACCTGTAAGTTGCTTTATTATCTGACTCGTCACACCAAATTGCGCCCCACCCCAAACACATTTTTTACTATGAGCTGCCACTGATCTAAACTGTTTGCATACTCTTAATTATCACATACCGTATTTTCATTACCCAGGTGTCCATATCACCACCTGTTAATGGAAGTACGAGGAAAACGGGAATATATTTAGCTCATATTGGCCAAAGTGCAGATGTTTTAACATCATCTGATGTCCTGACAATGAAATATGCAGCTGTTTTTATCACCTGGAATAAATTATTCCTAACCTATTTGCAAATCCGGATTGTTTAAACTAATGTTGATTTTGCCACTTTATGAGTTATTACAGCTACATGCAGCACTGTAATGCATCAGGAGCGTGAGGTTTGGACAGAGAAAACAGCCATTATGTTTTCCAAGACAAGTAATACAATCAGGAACACACTTAGTGTTTAAAGCTCCTTTACCTGACACTGGCAAATGTCCAAACGGGTAATTCCATATAAAATTAAGCAAACGTGAAGAGACCCACCTGACTCCTTTAAAATTAGCTGATTCTGAATATATTAAAAACTAGTTTTGACACAGAAGGAATGACAGCTAGAAGATGAGCCTGGTATCCAAATGTAAGAAACCAAAAGCACTTGTTTTGATCAGCCTCCTCCTCTAATGAAGCTTTCAAGTGAACCAAAAATGCACTTTCTTAAGTTTTCTCCAGTGAATTACCAGAAACAGATCCAACATCAAGGGTAGTGATGCTTGTTTGTCACATTTGTATTTAATTAATGATCATTTAGAAGTCATTCGTTCAAATTTTTTATCACAATTAATTGCAAATGTAAAAGTGAAATGAGGTCAAAGTGGTACGCAGGGGTTAAAGAATGTAGGACATCTTGAGTTTATTTTCAGCAAAGCTTCAGATTTTTTTTGCTGGCTCAGAACCAGCAGTTTGTAACAAAATGTAGCTTTGATATTTGGAAACTGAGCCCAGCAAAGAAATGCTGACTCAGGGCTAATCACAGGCTATGAAATTCGAGTCAGATTTACCTGCAGTAGAAACAAAACAAGCATTGTAACCAGTGTGTTTCAGCTCAAGGATTGCCTTTGCAAAAAAAAAAAAAAAGGAGAGAGAGAGAGAAAAGACTTGAAACAGGGTCTGAAGACAGCTTCCTGTCCATGAACAGAAAGACAAAGTGAGCTCTGCAGAGGGATGTGGAAAGGGAGACAGATAAAGGATAAATGCAACAACACATAGTAATACTGTAACTAATATGCAAAGATAGGTACCAAATAATCATAAAACCACTGCTTGGAATATTTTAATTACTTACACCTTTCTGTAACCTGGCTGGAACCAGTTTTACTCAGCAGTCTGTGTTACCGTCATTATAAGACTCAAATAAGTTTTGTAGCTCCATACAGACTTTTTAAGCAAAAATTGCTCAAAAATGGCTCTTTTGGTAGTAAAGGTTGCGACACCTGCTATAGACAAATTACAAAACTTAGTTAAAAAAGAAGATTATGGCTATCTGTTCAGCTCGTCAACACTAGACCCGAACTCCCTAGAAGCTTTGGGAGATGATTATGATTTTTTGAGTTCTTTTGTTCTGTTTTTTGTAACATTTAATATTTTTGGAAGTTTTTGGGTCCCTGTTTTGACATTGTTGTTGGTCTAATCTCCCCGGTGTTTTTTGCTGATTCATTCCCTGGCTCCCTGTGTTCACATTTGGATTTCTGTCTGTATTTTTTGACAATTGCAACAACTCATTAAAGGTTTGCTTTTCACCTGTTTTTGTGTTCCTCGTGTCCTGCTTTTCTGATCCTCTCCACACCCATTTATGTCAGTTTTACTGTTTGGGTTTTTTTTTTTTTTTTTACGATTTTTTAGGGCTGGGTTTCTGCATTGCCTTCCTCTGCAAGTTGTCTTGCAGTGATTCATTTCTTTGCCCGCTGAGTTAGATTTAATGCTCCCTACTATGTTAAACTGCAGTGATGAATGTTCAGCTTGCCTCCACTCTATAAATCCCTGCAGGACCTTCTGCATGTTGCTCACACTGGCATCTCAATGAGACAATATATTCCTGCAGTCACATCTACTATATTAATCAGTGCTTGAAAACATTTGTTATTCTAGAATTGATAAAAAGGTTGAAAAACCCCATTAGTCAAAGAGAAAAAAAACCCCCACCACGCCTTGCATCCCTTTAGCGCAGGTCAAATGAAGGCTTCAGCAGGATGCATTCAGCCCCATGATGAGGACTCATCTGGGAAGCTGGAGAAAGGGTAAACACCGATGGAGACCTGCTGAACTCAGTCAAGTGTCACACCCCATGCCGGGTAAATGACAGCCTTCCTCCACAGCGGGGATTTTATTCACCGAGCCGTTCTGTTTGAGCAACTGGGATTAAGTTGAAATGGGATTCTCTGCCTTTCTCCTTCAAAAGATCTCACATTAAGCAAGAACCCAATCTGTCTCTAAGACACACAATTTAGAGAGAACAGTCTGAAAACAGCTTCTCTGCCTGAATAATGTCAGGCACTTTCAAAAGTTCCTGGATCCTTGTTAAACTTGATCTCTAATAAAATAGGGTAAGACGTTAGATTTGTAGAAGAGTAGCACCCACGCCTGCCGCTTTATCTTTGTAAAAGTGTGTCGTCAGATACATCCTAAATCTTCCCCTCACACACTGAGAGGGTGAACTGAATCAGACGCTTTCTCTACATCACTGCATGGGCAGCACACACATTTGTTTTATTCTGGGCAGAGTGAATAAGTGAGGCGGTGCTTTTCCCATGGGCCTGTGAGAACACACCCGCTCAGCTGTGCAGCATAAGTACTGTACACAGAGCTACCATTGCTCTGCTTGGTATTCTCTGACTGCAAACCAACCACTGCAGAACTGAAAACACTTAGACAAACATTAAAATTACAGTTTGGAAAACAAAAAACAGCTATCAACATAATATCAGACCCCTAATTATTTTTGAATCATTATGGTATGCACTTACAAATGTGTTGCAGCAGACATAAGCACTTAAGACAATGCTGGTTAGGCAAGGTGAACAATGTCTGAGCGGCAAAAACAGCACTTGCATCATAGTCAGTATAAAGGTGGGTCTGAAAAATGAAACCTGCCCTTTTTTTTTTTACCATGGCCACCAGGGGCACCTCTCCTTAGGGTTGTGTAGAAGTCTATGGGCAGACGATGGTTGGTCCAGGAAGAGTGCAAAAACGTAAAATATTTTCAGACAGAGTGGAAGCCACAGATGGAAGACTTTCAGCACAGAAAAGACAGCAAGCACATGAAATGAAATGTAAATTTCAGTTAGGTCCATGCGACTTGGAAAGGTGTGTTGGTCATTCAAGGCGTAGTTCACATGGATGAAGGGATTTGATAGATAGGCACCAAAGATTAGTGTCACATCTCAGTTTCTAAACAAATGCTTGACATCATTACAATTTCCATCTCTACTTCTCAGTCATGGCGTAGACTAATGGCCAGAGAAGTGTTTTTGTGGAACATAAAAACGATACATTAAAGTTGTCCCGTGCTGGCTAAATGAACTCTGTCTCACTGTAGTAAGACAGTCTTCTTTTTTCTTTTTTAAATTTCTTGCAGTGTTTTTAATATAAATACAAGAATGTGGTTCAGTTTCACTTTGTCAAAGTGGTTTTCTATCTTTTTTCATTATCCGTCCATCCATTCTTTTCTGCTTATCCATTTCAGGGTTGTACGAGGGGTGGAGCCTACCCCAGGTACCATATGGTGAGAGAATATATATTTGGATACAGAGTGCCATCACTTTCTCATTTTATCCTATAAATTTGGTCATTTGTGTATGAATTCCTGAGTCATGTCCATAAACATTTTTTCTAAGGGAACATGTCTTCTTTTGAAAATCTAGCCAGTTCATTCTTGAGTGAGCATTTGTGCCACATATGAAGAAATTCCCTGAAGGCGCTATACGAGTGAGACAGAAGAACAACCACATAAAACCATATGCCCTCCGTCCTGGTTATCACCAGAATGAAAGCATAAAACAGGTAATGAGGCCCAGCTGCTTGGAATATAAAAAATAACAGTCTGCTGGGTTAACAAAATATCATTGTTGCCCTAAAGCCACAGATAAAGGGACTAACTTAGACCATTAATGGCCAGCTGAGCCGATCAATAGCAGATCAAAGCTATCAGGGAGTCATTTCCCTCAATCCGTAAGAGAAGAACACTTTCTGGGAAGATGCAATTAGATGCGAAATGAAAGAAGAGCAGCTATCTTTAGATGGAGGTAGATTGGCAGATTCTACAGCAAACACAGATGCTACTCAGGGAATGAAGACTAGACAAAGTGCCAGTGTTGAACAGCCAATCTGCAGTTCCTCAATCATAGAAAACGCTACAAGCTCAGTCTTCAGCTACTCACTATTAATGATTCACTTTTAGAATAGGAGGCGGTGGGACAGGCTAAAATCCCAAAACAGCAGCTCCTCTTTACATTTAAAGACTCCAGAGATTTAAAGCTGTATTTATCCTTTACATTCTTTTAGTTAATGACAGTTTTAGTCAAATTAGTGAATCTCAAAGGAGATGATGAGGTTCAGCAGCGAGGAGTTAAATCAAACCCAGCGGGACCTGGCCTGTTCTGTTCCACCCATCACTCACTTGAGGCCATCTAGTCTTACACACTCTTGCACAACATGAAAGATTTTGTTTTGACTAACTTTGGAGATGGCAGTGGATTTAAAGTTGTCTAGGAATGACTTTTGCAATACTGATGAAACATGTTTGTAGTTGAAGCATCAAATTATCTTTCAAAACAAACTAATGTGGATCATCTGGTCTCAGGTGTTCTTTTTGCAGAAGGTGGGTTTGTCTCTGTTCATCTAGAACTCTCAGTAAGATTTTTGACTGAACACAATGTAACCTCCATCGTTTCAGTTTTATTATCTTTATCTTTATCTTCACTAACCCCCCAAAACAGAGCCACCTTCAGTTTTCTGGCTCCATTCAATTCTAAAGTTATAGCAATGCTCCATGTTTGTAGAAATCTATAAGTCAGAAGATGATCTCTGGTATCTATGAATTTTACATTTTTAAACTTACTTTCTTTCAGATGCTCAACAACTTATCGTACAGCCCCAGTAACAGGTCAAATGGGAATATTAAATTTGACACTGGTTTATAGAATCAGTAAAAACTAAGCAAGCCTGTCATTTCTAAGTATATTGAAATATTGATTTTAAGAAGGTGACTGGCACCTTCCTTTCTTCTGGGGCTCTATTTTAAACTCAAAGCACTGCAGTGCAGAAAGCAGAGCGAGCTATAACTACTCAGAGGTGAAGATTTCTGAACAGGGAAGTTACTTTTAATCACCTGTAGGTGTTTTCTTTAATTTTTTTTTTTTTTTTAAATCCCATGAGTCAACTTCACTCCCACCACTGAAAATTCAATAGATTATTAACTATTCCTACTATTAGACCGGCAGGGGTACTTTGCAGCTTGAAATTACGGTGCTAAAGCTGGATAAATATAGATTATTTGTGTTTGCAAAGGTGTTACATAAAGTTTTAAGGAGCTGGAACATTTGTGACGACAGGAATACAACAAACAAGTCGACCCACGCTAAAAGCACACACATTCTCCACATATTTCATCTACAACCTCCTCTGATTCACAAAGCGAGAATTTCCCATCAGCTGATAAATGTATGAAACCTGGATTTGCCCAGGTTTAAATCAGCTCTGAGGCCATTTACTGCATGGCTACCATTTACATTCAAATGTTTTATATTCTCTATACTCCTGACAAGAATGAGCCTCTTGCATATTTTACCTTTATAGTATTTATGGCATATAGCATACAGTAAAAATCTTTCCTACCATAAATGTCTCTGTCTGCTTCCATAGATTTTCAAGTTTTTTGCAGGAATGGTACCAATTTTATGGTGAGGACAATGAAAAGTTGTGTAACATATGTTTTTTTCACATTATTAGTGCAATTCTAATCACTACATTTGCGCACTCTAATTTTTTAGGTATTTCCATTCTCTGAATTTTGAGTCTTTAAAATATTCAAACATCTACAAACCAGATGTTTATTCAGATTTACTTTGAAATTGAAGCATGGATATAACAAAGGATGAAAAACGGCGTGATGACTTCAATGTAGTCTGTTGTTGATAAAAGCATCACAGAGTCAGCAGCTGATTTATATTTTTGTGTTAAAATAATATGAGCAGACTGTGATACATAATTCACTCAAATGTGCACTATCGAAAGAAGCAACAGAGAAGGATATACTAAATAAATGTCAGTTTGCTTATATAGTTCTTGTTCTTTAAATTCTTGTTCGACTATGTTGAAAGGAATGACATAAGAAACATTTTAGAAGAAAATGTTCTTATGAGAACATTTTTAGAATATCTTATCATGGATAAAGGAAAAAGTATGGATAGGATAAACACCAACAGAGGCATTAGAAAAGTATTCCTGCATAGAATAATTAAGAAATTGGTTAATGAAATTCCCCATTTGTTCACATTAAGGTCAAGTGGTTGAGTGTTAAAGGTACACGAAATCAGAAATAATAAATATTTAAAAATGCCATGAAATTGGTGCAAATAGAAGCCATCAAACCAACAACAGGAGCCAAACAGGAGCCAAAACTGAGCCACAGGCAATAAAGCTAAAAAAAAAAAAACATTACAGTGGTTTGACTTGTCTGTTCTTGCTACAGACTTTTTGCACTACCTTCTGCTTGTCATTGTGCAGAGTATGCACAACAAGCTGTATGTTATTGACACGTGTGAAATACATAGCTGCGCTTGTGGTTTCAGAACCTGAAAGTGAGAAATTGTTGGCTGGTGTATGGCAGTCTGTTGTAAGCCTAACCCCAGAGTTTCATTTGCTCAGAAAGCTGTTTCCTCGAGACATACTGATTGATGCATTAGACAACTAACTGAGCCCTACTTTGGAGCATGTCGGTCCGGTGATTCAGCAGTATTTGGAAGCCAGCGCTGGTTTGTACAGTGGTAATCTCTGTGCAGCGAAGGGCAGAAGATGGCATTTTGATTCAGTGAGCAAAAGCTCATGGCGGCCAAGCGGATGTATCTTCCAAATATATTCCCATCTGTTTGTCTGGGGTGAAATGAAGCATTCAGCCAGGGGATTAGCTCCAAACAATTGGCTTTTACAAAGTACCATGTAGTATTGCTCCTGTGAAAACATGCCTATGACACAATACTCATAGCCCAATAAATGCAGATCAGTAATCTGAGGTGTTCTAACAAAGACTTGGTTGATTGCACCCAGGCTAGAACGGGTAAAAAGCTGTTGCCACCAGGAGTGTGGGTGCGCATACTTGGAAACAGCTGATTGGCCTGCTTAAAGCTCTCAGCTTTGTCAAGGAAATCTTTAGCCAACCTTCTTTGTGCACGGAGTGTAGAAAACACCTAAAGAAGTATGGCTTCCTGACAGCTCATTTCACATTCTGCCTCCTGCTTCCACCCACTTAATGTAGAGCCTCCACCTCTCTGACGTTAGCGGATTCTTTTATGAAAAACAGAACACCGTGCCATCTTTCCCTTTATAGACATTTTTCAGCCACGTCCACCATTATGGGGCCTTCACTGTACACAGGGACTCTCAACTCAAAAAGAACAAGGGGGGGGGGGGGGGTTTGTGCCGCTCCAGACATACTTCAGTCCAGTCGTGTATATTAATAAAAGATAGCGGCTGAGCTGACGGGATTCACGCCCGCCTGGGCACCAGCTGCAATTATAGTCGACATGTCAGAGACACGCAGCTCCACCGGAGATGAGGCTGCCGCTGCTGCTGTCTGGATGGTTGACAAATAAAGTCCCCTCGCACTGATAACTAGAACACACTTAACTCCCCAAGAATGGATGTACAGACCTGCTGGGTCTCCAGTGGAATTCAGAATCAGGATTTTTCCTGAATCAGAATGGGTATTTGGGAGGGGGGTCAACATGACTGGTCTCCACATATTAAAAGCAAAGAGTCTATGTTACTGTATGTGACAGAAAACTATTAATTTTTCTTTTATATCTGGCCATTTCATAAAGAATGTCTTTCTTTAAAAGTAATTTTATTTAAAAAATGATGCCCTTTCATTGGCACACTCAAACTTTTTTGAGGGGTAAGAAAACCCAAAGAATGAGACCAACTAAAGTACCTTTAGACCACAACAAAGTCGCTATGTTATGGCAAAAATCTTAATCTAGGCTGCAAAAAAGGGCTATAACAGACATGCTAACATCAGCCAAAAGAAAGAGTTGGATTTGATCCTGAAAACTATAATCTCCCCAGCAAGTCCTGGTCTGACCCCTCCAAGACATGCCTGAAACACCTCGCATAGGAAGTCTCCATGAGGTATTCCAGTCAGATGCCCAAACAACCTCAACTGGTTCCTTTCGATGCGAAGGAGCAGAAGTTTTACTCTGAGTAGTAACATAGATCGGCCGATTTGACAGCTTTGCTTTTAAGCTCATCTCTCTCTTTACCACAACAGATTGGTCCCAATCCATCTTCAATCTCACGCACCTTTTTCCCTTAACTAATGGACACGACCACCAGATACCAAAACTCTTCCACTTGGGGCAGTAACTTGCCCAGAGTGGGAGCTCCACGCTCAGTCATTCACTTGCAAAGATGTAATCTTGAAGCCACCAAAGTAGACACCACAGGTCACAGGTCGGGCTTTTTAGAAGCTAACTTGGTTTTATAATAACTCATTGGCAAAATCTAATTTAAATTAAAATCGGATTAATGATCCAGCACTACTGACAAACCCACATGGCTGTTTTACAAACATTTATCTTGCTAATAAAAGTTTGCAGCAGTCGCCTTAATCACCTGAAAGTGAGCAGTTATTATAGGAAATGCTGAGTCTAAAATCCTTTATTATGTATCACAGGAGCTGAACACAAAACCCAGCAAATCCATTGGTGTGCATGTGTAGCATAAAATAAGTTTCACCGCAATAGAGCAAACACAGAGAAATGCTGATAAATGCAGTCTTGCTGTTCGCCAGTGAGTAAACACCGTACAATGGCATTTATTAAGACCACGTGTTGGTGAGCAATAACTTCAAGCTGTAACAACAAGCTGAACAATTAGGAAATTTAATTACCAAGTGGCCCACTTTGCTTAGGATAAGAAATGTCCTTTATCAATAATTCAGGCCTATTGTTAGTTAGTTTTAGTGTATGTTCATGTACAGGGATTTTTCCTGGCTCAAACAGACCTTCGTTTCTTACCTTACGTTTTAGAACTTTTTTGTGTGCATGCTGTAAAAAATGATCTGCAATTCTAACAAACAAACGAGAGATAAACTGATAAACAGGTAAAACACTTACAGTGAGATGAGATGCAATGATAGCTTAAATGCCATTTTTGCTTGCTTGCCTTCAGTAGCCTCTTTTATACACATCTTATTCGAACTATGAATCAATATTGGTTACACAAGCCTCAAATTAAGTTTTATACAGCACACAAAGAGATAAAAATAAAGATTTTATTTGTATTCATGTCTAAAATGAATAAATTTACTGGATAAGACATTATGTCTCTCAGTGTGACCATAATTTGAAATGTCAAAAGAATCAGACGGCTTTGTGGTTGGGTAAATACAGACAGTGCACTCCCTGATATTATGTTTATCCAGCCAAATAAATCCCCTTTGGCTTGTTGCTTGGCACTTAATGTCATAAAATTGCCCAAGAAGAAAAAGCTAACTAGCAGGCGTATGTTTGTACATTTTATATAAACTGCATCTAATTTACTTTCATTTGCTGACGAGAGCACTGCGAGCCGACTGAGGAGGATGTGCTGTTGGTTTTATAAGCTAAAAAGGGAAATCTGAAGCATCACAATGCTTTGAAATCACTTGTAATTATTATTTTTCTCATTAGGCACACACCGCTGGTGCCTCGTGTAGGACAGAACCAACAAATTCTGGATCCAAGGCACTACAGAATAGCTGGACTCATAGATGAAAACACTTGTGTCAGTTGTTAACAGAGGGGGCTCCTCATAGGCTGCATGTAAAGATGGATGCAGAACCTACCAAGCATTGTTTTCTAATGGCCAATAGGGGGCAATTGGCAATTACCTCACTTTACCTATGACCTAGTTTAACCTCAAGTTATCAGTTTTAGTAACTAAACTCTTTCCCCCCGGTAAAGATGACATTTGTCAACCTTACCAGTACCCTTAATGACGAGTTTTGACACCTCAGTATATATCAATAAAGATCTGGTTTAGCAACCATTAGAATAGGTTCTGGGTTCTTCCACAGGTAGCATGAGTATGCTGTATAGGCGGAGATCACCCCCACTAATTCCTGCACACCAGTGCTTTTGTTCTGGAAGTAGACCTGAAATATGACAGAAAGTACTCAGTTCAGAAAAGAGAAATAAGGGTTAGCTGTAAAAGGGTCCAACGGAATAGAATTAAAGTGGCTCTCTTTGTTTTTCTCATTCACTGTTTCTTTTATTTATAAAATATATCCGTACATTTTCTTATTAATTACAGTTTTCAATCATTTTAATTTCTAGGAAGAAGTCAAATGAGCTGTTATTGTCACTTTGGACATTAAGTATCTCCATCAAGGCTTTAGTAGAGTTCCACAATTACAGCCTAAATGAATATCATATTATTGAGTTCACGATTATTTACCACAATTATTCGTTGATTTTGGTGACAAAAATGATCATAAACGTCTCTGCAGACAAATGAGATGTTTATCCACCTGACTTAAGTGCATCTGCTAGAGCCAAAAAAGAATCTTTCACATAATTCACTGTACCTGCGTGATGGATGGTAATAAAACTCGACAGCTGTGAGATCCCACTCTGTTTCTCCTCCGTGAGGAGGTAACATCTTTTGTCCGGTTTGCTGACCCTTTTCCAGAAGTCTTCATTACTCACTGTGGTTGCTGGACACATATACAAGTACTGCACAGTCTCGCTTTTGAGGGCATCTGAGAAGGTGCTGGACGACTTACGTGCATTGTTTTTCTTGGTCTTCATTATTCAGCAGTTGGGAGTGTGTTTTCAGGCAGACAAATAGAATGGAAAGGTGTGTATGTAAATATAAGCATATATTTTAACCTTGATTTGTTCCACTTATAACACTACTGACGTCTGCAGTGAACTATGGCTGAGAGAAGCAAGATTTATTGTTTCTAAAGCCTCAAATAATATATAATAATAAAATGCATAATAGCCTAAGCTTTAAAATGCATTTTCATGTCTAGCATTAGGACTACATATAATATATATACATGTAATTTTGTTTGTACATTTGTGTTTTTTAACTGATTTTTACATAAAATGACTGGATAAAAAATGTTATATTATCTTTATTATCAGTAAAGGCATTACAACCACAAATAGAGAAACTGAAAGTATTTCTTTAGAGCTCTGAAATAGGTTGGTTGCTTCAGGGTTAAATGACATAATGTCCTATTAGTTAGACACAGTAATAAACATGGCACATTGCTGTAAATGAAGCATTATTCAAGCTAATGCATGATCCCACTGTACTGGGTGATCAATATGACCTGCTGGAGCCCTGAACTGTGACTAATGTGGTTCATTGAGCTGCTCAAGACCATAAAACGACCTGCCCTGCTCAGAAGACAAAACCCAGACATTCAGCTCATGTCTGAGGGAGCTCAGCTGTGTAATCCTGAGGAAAACAACCTCAGACAAGGAGAAGCTTTGGACTCTGATGGTGTAGGATGGGGGGGGGGAATGTGCTATTTAGTGTGAAATAATAATGACTGAGCAGGTCATCATACACAGACACACAAACTTGGTCCCAGCCAGGCAGGCAGGCTGGAACAATACCAGGGCAGAGACTGCAGCCACACAAGTTATCTCATCGCCACTGACAACCTGGGTGTGTCTCAGCACACAGGAATATTTGCCAACTTGTACCATCCCCAGCAGCATCAGACCTCAGACCTGAGGCTGGTACAAGCCTCCCTGCATGCATTCAGCCGGCACTCCATCCGAACAGCTCGTTTCAGGTTTAGTGCTTCAGTTATTTTACTTTTAAACTTAAGAGCCAGAGGGACACAATTCACACACTCCCGACTATTGTGCAAAGCCTCACGGGCTGCTAATTTGATTAAAATCTCCTCCCCACGCTCCGCTCAGACATTTTTTCTCCTTCCTGGTGCTCAGTTTAAGTCCTAAAACTCCACACAGTCGCCCTGTCACCAAGCTAAATCAAGCTCTGCTTCCTTCTGAAACATGAACTTGCTGACCGACCCCAGCAGCAGCAGCAGCAGGTGCACCGAGCCACTACACCAACTTCTACAGAGAATTAAAGGCGTCCTTACCACTCTGCTCCCCGAGAAAGACGAGTTTGAATTTTCTTAAAGGATTCCCAAAGTCACTGCCCACGGACATTTTGAAGAGGAGGAAGAAGAGGGGGGGAGTACGGACTAGGTGTAGTTGAGCGCGTTCCCACTCGAGTTCTGAGAAGATGTTGGATGGAAAAGGCGGAGGTGCTGCTTCCCGTTCACTCTCTCGCTCACTCTCTCTCTTCGTGATGAGGACACACACACACATACATACACTGCTGCTGCACCGCTCCGTGACGCTTTGGCTTTTTTTTTTCTCCTCCCTTGTGCGCATGCGTGGTACCGTCTTCGCGATATAAAATGACGTCATGGGCCTCGGTGTGTAGAGAAGGTGCTGCCGGGCGCCGCTTTGATGTTTTCAGGGTTCAGCACGAAGTTCGAAGACACTGGCACGCGCTCTGTGCGCGCGCTAACACTTTACAGCACTGCAGCTCTGTGTGGAGCTTTTTCAGAAAACACGTTCTTAAAAAATGTCAAAAAGAAAAAAAAATTACAGATTTTTTTGTTTCCCTATTTATCCGTAAATTGTTCTACTTTGTTTTATGATTGTTTTATTTTCACTATATGGCTATATGAATGTTTTGCACATTTTACTTTTATTGCATTTTAATGAAATGTTTTACCCTATGTCATTTTTATTACTGCATTTTATCTCTTTATTTTTTCTATTTAACAAACAATTTTTAATATACTGTTTTATTTTACCTTGTGTTGTATTTTACTTTATCTTATCGAGCCATTCTACTTCACTTATACCCTAAGCTGTTTCAACTAAGGCCTCAAATCAGAAGTACCTGACTCCGTGGTATAATTCTCAAACACGTAGCCTAAAGCAGATAACTCGGAGAGGAAACTTGGAGAGGAAATGGCGTGTCACAAATTTAGAAGATCATCATTTAGCCTGGAGAAATAGTTTGTTGCTTTATAAGAAAGCCCTCCGCAAAGCCAGAACATCTTACTACTCATCACAGTTAATCCAAAATGCTGCAGCAAGAGTACTGACAGGGACTAGAAAGAGAGAGCATATTTCTCCTGTATTGGATTCCCTTCATTGGCTTCCTGTTAAATCCAGAATTGAATTCAGAATCCTGCTCCTCACATACAAGGTCTTAAATAATCAGCTCCCATCTTATCTTAATGACCTTGTAGTACCATATCACCCTATTAGAGCACTTCGCTCTCGCACTGCAGGCCTACTTGTTGTTCCTAGAGTATTTAAAAGTAGAATGGGAGGCAGAGCCTTCCGTTTTCAGGCCCCTCTTCTGTGGAACCAGCTTCCAGTTTGGATTCGGGAGACAGACACTATCTCTACTTTTAAAATTAGGCTTAAAACTTTCCTTTTTGCTAAAGCATATAGTTAGGGCTGGACCAGGTGACCCTGAATCCCCCCTTAGCTATGCTGCAATAGACGTAGGCTGCCGGGGGATTCCCATGATGCATTGAGTTTTTCCTTTTCAGTCACCTTTCTCACTCAGTATGTGTTAATAGACCTCTTTGCATTGAATCATATCTGTTATTAATCTCTGTCTCTCTTCCACAGCATGTCTTTATCCTGTTTTCCTTCTCTCATCCCAACCGGTCGCAGCAGATGGCCCCCCCTCCCTGAGCCTGGTTCTGCTGGAGGTTTCTTCCTGTTAAAAGGGAGTTTTTCCTTCCCACTGTCGCCAAAGTGCTTGCTCATAGGGGGTCATATATGATTGTTGGGTTTTTCTCTGTATCTATTATTGTATGATCTACTGTACGATATAAAGCGCCTTGAGGCGACTTTTGTTGTGATTTGGCGCTATATAAATAAAATTGAATTGAATTGAAAATAATTGTTTAATGTTTAATGTCTTGACTGCTACAGCACACGATTTTCCCAACTTTGGGATGTATGAATAAATAAAGTGATTACAGTATGGTGACATATCTCAGCGTTGTATGATTTTAAAAAAAAAAAATTTAGAAAGGTGAACAAAGGGAGGACAAAAGACGTGTAGTCATCTGTAAAAACACATGTGAAGGTTCTCTCAGGATTTGGGACTACATTCAGCCAGTGGTGTTAGAGATCTTGTCAGAATTGATGGATTTATGAACACACGAAGTGCCAGCAGATTTTGGTCCACTATGCAATATCATCTGGAAAACAGCAGATCTATGGCAGCTTCATTTTTCAGCATGACATTGATCCCAAAGAAATCAATGGATTTGAAAAGAAAGAAAGAAGGAAAGAAAGAAAGAAAAACACACAGTGGAACACTATCAGTCATGGATTGGCCTCCCCAGAGCCCAGACTTCAACATTACTGAAACAGTGGGGGATCGTCCTGACAGAGAACAGAACAAAAGGCAGCCAACATCCAAACAAACCTAGAGAACTATTCGTGAAGTCTACTTAACGGCATGAAAGCCCGAATGCTGCAAGTGAGTTCAGGCTGCGTTGATGAATATCTGAATAATATGAATAATATATGTTAATGGCAAATTTTGACTTTTACATTTGTTAGAATTGTACATTGTACACTTTGTTTACTTATATATAGTTTTTGACCAATTATGGTTTTTGCCAGGCCAATATTGTAAATAAGAATCTGTTTTTATTGGTGTCCCTGGTTAAATAAGGGTTGCATTGACTCACTGCACCATCTTGTGGTACAAACTGGCATGATAAGAAGATGCAGACCAGTACTTGATTTGATATCTTTTCAACACAATACATATTTTGTATGTAATACAGTAGATGTTTTTGGTATGAAGTCAGTATAACATGTAAATTGTTACAGACAGACAGACAGACAGATAGACAGATAGATAGAGAGAGAGAGAGAGAGAGAGAGAGAGAGAGAGAGAGAGAGAGAGAGAACTGGATATGAAACAGTGGATATGACTGAAGCATACGAGGATATTCAGAATTTTAGTTGGATCAAAAATAACCCAGGCCACGAGGACATCACTTCATCATCATTTTTATCTGACATTAAATCTACTCCATAGTAGACTTGTTTAATTTTAGCTCAGTCTCTCATCAAGACTTTAATAATTTATGTTCTTATTTCATTTCTGTCTTCGTGATTTGTGTGACTAGTCATTGCACTGCAAACTTCCACCTCCATCTTTCGTTCATTTTGTTTACCCTCAGATTTCCATGCAGCTTTAAGGGCACCTTTAATCTCCAGTACTACAAAAACATAACCCAGGGCTACAAGATTAAGTGTAGCTTGGAACATCACGTTTTTTGTTTAGGTGTAATCAACAGATGAATCTGGAGCCCCATAGCGTGTGAACCATTTCAGCACAGAGTCTGCTCCTTCTTCGTTGCAGATTAAGGTTAAAACAGGCATGACACAGGACTAATGTGAGTCAATATAATAAGAAGGCCACCTCAGTGTCAACTATATACATTTAATTTTGTGTAATATACCGGGATATTTATAATTAGATCCATTTTGTCATATTTTGTAACTTTGTTTTATATTGTGTTATTTAATTTAGTTTAGTTACTGTTCTTACTGTCTTGGGGCAACTGTGACCACATCATTTCTTCTGGGATTAATAAAGTATTCTGACTCTGATGATTCATCTTACATGAAGATAAAGACAAATATTCCCCACCATTTATGACCTGAGTTGTATATTTCTTAAAAATCCAACAAACCAATTGACCTGATGGATTATTCAGCCTTGGAGATACTGAAGATAAAGACATACTTCATCCAGTAACACTCACACTTGTTTGCACTCCACCCAATAACCAAACTAGTGAATAGCATACTGTATGGTTAATTCATTTTATTCAGTTTATGAGTAACAGTGCATGTATTTGATATCTGAATATTAATTGCAATTGAAGTGTTACACAGGCTCATATATGAAAAGAGTATTGCAGTAATCACACGTCTCTGTGTATGAGACAATGATCTATAAAAAAATATACTTAAATATTAAGCTATACAGTTAATTAGATACAGAATATGTTCGCATTGCAAATAGAAACCTGAATAGATTCCTACTGTTCAGGTACGCACAAAATAAAAATAAAAAACATTTAGCTGTTGTTCAAAAGTCCTTTCACTGTCCTGGACCCAAGGAGAATGTGAGGTATCACACAAACGATGTGCTTTAGCTGTCTTGTCAACGTATACTCTGCTGGTCATAACGTCTGAATTACTCCAATCAAAATGCATCCAGAAACATGGAGAATTTTCCCCTGTGGAAAATGGATATCCTCTGTCCAACCATTGAAGAACTGGATAGGAGGAGTGGGCCTAAAGAAATTGAGGTCACAGTGCTGGCCCATCTTGACTATGGATTCCTTCCACTGACAGCTTTACTCAGCGTTTAACACCGCAGCAAAGCTTTAAAAGGTTTGGATCACCCTGCTTCTCAGCGGGACAATCAGAGTGCTCCTTCTTGTCATCTGCCAGACTGTACTCCTCGGTCCGGTGCACCTTCCACCCGAGAATCATCAGCAGGACGATGCCCATGACCTTGTAACCCACCTGTAAGCCCAGATACCTGTAGGGGGTCAGATAAGTAATAAATGCATGGCTCAGATTTAGATGAACTGCACACCTGTTTGATATGTATAGACCAGTCCGAAGTGGACGGACAACAAAATCCAAAAGAAAACCAGCAAAATTCTATCAATAAATTTAAAAAAGCCTTTTTGTGCCACTGGATGGACAATATTCTAGTAAAGAGCATCATTTACAAAATGAGGGTATGAATCTTGTAGCTCACTGCCTGATTGGTTCAGGGGTTCTCCCTTTTTCCCACCTGATCCCCTCAGAATTTTGACACAAATGGAATCACATCTAGAAAATGAGCCTGATATCAAAAAGTAGCTAAAAACAGGAAACCTTTCATAGGGTAAAATCTGTTCTGAGCATCCAACCATCCCACTTGGTGACATGAGCCTTGAAAAGTTACCCAGAATGCACTTTATGATGTTTTCTCCAGTGAATTATCGGAAAACAAATCAAACATTCAGGATTTCAGCGCTTGCTTCTATTACTCTACAGCACAGACATTATACCGGTGCAGTTTACTGACATGATAATGATATATCTCATCATGCTGATGCTCATAGTAGGCTGAAAGTTTTTAATGTTTCTTTTAGGCTCTCTTTGGTGTTTTACACAGTGGACACAAAGACATCACAGAACTGTCACTTTCTGCCACCAGTTCAGCTCTGACCACAAAACACAACCTTTGATAACAGTACAAAAAAGTCTGTTCTGATTGATAAATGTTCTCACCGGTTCCTCAACATGTTGTTGTCATAGTAACCACAGCTAAACTTCTTTTCGCATACAGTTCTCCACCTCAGGCACGATGTGTCGATGGCCATCCCAAAGAGAGCAGGGGCCGGGAGCCAAGCTGAGATGGAAAAAGAGGTCGGAGTTAGCAGGGGTGAGAGCTGGAGTTACCGTGCAATTACACAGTAACTCCCATCATCACAGTGCAACTTTTTTCCCCATAAAATGGCAAACGTGACCTTGATCTTGACAAACATTTGACTGAAGACCCATTAGGTTGTCAGTCTATGTAAATTTGATTAAATTTTGACCAATATTATAGGAGGAGTAATGATTGTTGTGAATTCAATTGAATGGCAGAAGCCTCGCCATGTCATAAACTTATTGGTCCTTCAGCAAAATGAGCTAAAAAATAAATCAGAAAAGATTTTTAAAACACGGGTGATGAAATTAATACCACTTTCTACTTATTTATGATTTATTAATCTCTTAAAAATTTGCACCATTTGTTAGTTTATTTATATAGCTGGCGTAGTTTATTCCTGGGGTCTTTATACAACCATGACCACTGTAGTTTTTTTAGAGCAGCAGGGTCTTGGAGGTTATCTTGGACTTTGGGGGCAACACTGTTTGAACGAACATATAGAAATGTATCATTAACACTATAATTTGTGTTTTATTTCAATATTACACCAATTTCTTTCCTATAAACTACAAATGTTTCTGTAGCATCAGCCTCTTTAGTAATACGGTAATCCTGTCTTACCCAGCAGTCTCATGAGTAAAAACTGAATTCCTATGGCAAATGACTTCTCATCAGAAGGAACAGATCTGAAAACACAGAAAAAAAAAAGTTACACGAGCAACATCTGCATTTTCCATTCCTGCTGTTTTATGTGGCAGTGATTAATCACTTCATGAACTCTCACACATTAGGGGGCATAGGACACAGATCTGTGAATGTTGTCCTTGGCTTTTGTGTTGCCAATCAAGGAATTAGAGACGGAAAAGCAGTAAAACAAAACAGGAGGTGGAAACGAGGAAGGCGAGGAAACTAACATACCAAAACAGAGAGAGACAAAAGCGAGGGAACCTCAGGAGACACCAGGAAAATGTGAGCATAAGAAACATAAGAAACAACAACAATAAAAATCAAAATAGAGCCCAAAACTCAACAAGAAGCTACAGGAATATAACATAGAGCCACTGTCCCAATGAAGTTTTTGCAGGTGAATAAATATCTATATAAAAATTCATAAAAAATTGATAAGTATTTAACAACGTGGACAAGCACACACTGTATCGTGCTACCCGTCAGAGGGTTGTAACTTTGAACTCACCTGAGCACCATCATGTACATGGGGTTGTGCGTTAGGCAGGCGATGAGGGATGCTAGAGAGATGACGATTATGACAGGGTGAAGAAAATGAGGGCAGCCATTCTCACAAGGACCTGGTTTGGCCTTAGTGCTGGCAGTGCAGCTGCAGTTGCTATACTCCTGTATCCAGAGAGAAAGCAGAGATTATATTTTTTATATTATATTTTATATGTTACCTGTTTGTTCTGATATGCATGGTTTTTGTCCTGTCTCGGATTAAGTACAGCTTGTAATGCTGTTATGTTTTGGCTGATTGTTGTTTCCCAAAATTTGAACATTAGCAGGTGATTTAAACGTTGAGAAGGTTAAATGAAATGGAGCCAGTTGAAGCAGGGATGCCTCCTGAACACCTGAGAATGAGAGGAGCCCCCAGGGCAGAGCCAGGACATGCTGGAGAGGATATGTCTCCGGCTGGCTTCGGAACTCCTCAGTGTGCTCCCAGAGGAGACTGAAGAGGTGGTCTCTGTATTTCTGCTCTGACTGCTGCCCCCATGGACCCCATGAACATGGACCCGGATAAACAGCAAATAATACATGGATAGATGAAAGCTCTTTCTCACATAAGTGTGAAAAGATTATTTTTTTCAAGAAAAAAAAACTGCAAGGCTCTGGTTAAAAACAGATCGAATTTCCATTGATATTCCTGATTTAATCAAACTAACATACATAAAAACAACCTGTAAAAACCGGAGACACTTCTCAAGTAGATGTTTGAATTCCACATTCAACTTTCCACTTGTGAACATGTGAATCCACATCAAAGATGAAATAATTATCGCCTGATTACTGAGCATTAATCCATTAAGCTAGCTGCAGCCAGCTCTGTCTGCGTCTGTGCCTCAGTGGTGGGCTTACACGCTGAGTCAAACTGACTAATGTTCGAATAGCGGTCACACAATCCACCCACTGAAGGATTATTCACAAGCTGTGACGTTTAAACGCTGCAGTTTTTTTCTCTATTTTTAAAACAGCTCTCATTAGTTCTCATTGATTGTGAGTTGCTTTGGTTCTGACTAAGCGAGACTGAGCCTAGACTGGAAGGTGCTAGTCAATCAGACACAACATGTCAGTCTTGAACTTAAGTATTAAACTATATCACTACCTCAATGTGACATCCTAAGAACTCAAAGCATTTAAAGCCCTAATTACTTTCCGTTAATCCTTAGCAAAATAACAACCAAACAAAATGCAATGGCTGCCTTACTGTGGCCCTGTGTGGGCACACCCAGTCGGGGCCCATGTGTATTACGTGTGGGTTTGCCCTGCCCACAGAGTCCCATAGTTTACCCACAACTACCCACTGTGGGCTCACACGGACATGTTTGCATGAACACTGAAGATTCAACATCCAGGATCCAAGTAACAACAGCAACGTCAAAGTGGCTCTGTTTGTCTTTCATAATGTTATACTAAAGTTTTAGTTTAAATACTGACGAGCCAATCTAAGATACACTTTAGAAAAGCCTAATAAACCTTATGGTTTAAAACTATGACTATAAGTTAAAGCTATAACCTTATAAGGAAATAGTTACCCTGACGAGCTGATTTTTGCAAAGGCTCTCGATGGCATTTTATTTGTGGTGTGGATTCCCTGCAGCACTTTAAGCTTTGAAGTACATTACGCTGATAAAGGTTAATATTTCCCAGAGTGAGCAATTTACAGACGCTGTGCAGGAGCAGGACCAAATGATTATTATTTGATACCATACAGAGAATAAGAAAAGAAAACAGTTTTCCCCCTCTGCTCTAAAAACAAATTCATTCACTTACACGGCATCCACATCTTACGTGATTACTCTGCACCAGATAATCTCACAGATTGGTTTGGATGATTTATGGTAGGGTAATTTTTTCCACTTTTATCTGCTCGCCAGTTAAAAATCATACTGTATTTATACAGCTAAAGAAAACATTATAGCTTCACATAACATAAGCCTATTTATTTTTATCAGCCATTGTGGAAGGCATAAGCAAGAGAAGGCACTGACCCGAATCCTGTGGGTGTTGTCGGGGTCTTTGGTGAAGTTCGTGCAGCCAGCGTGGCACGGAGAGATGTACTCAATGCCATCGTAGCTGCACACGGGATTAAAGGTGCTGTTAGGACAGTTGCAGTTTGAATAGCAGCTGGGTGGAGACCTGCGGAGGACAGCAGAGCAGCGAGTTAAAGAAAAAAGGCAGATATGACTGAAGTTTATAATGCCAATATAATCCAGTGCTTGAAGGTGAGGCACTGGATCACAGGTCACTATCATCGGTTCTGAAAGGTGATGAGTGCTGGGTGGTGTTCTTGAGAGCAAACTGTGTTTATAATCCCATGTAGATGTTAGAGCCAAAAAAAGATGAAAACTCTCAGTGTTTCCATCGAGATGATGACTCAGGAAAAAATTTTATTGGCTTAATCTGTCCAATAAAAACAGACTTGGTAATCTTTAAAAACTGTGAATGCAGCACTTTGACTACTCTGGCATAAAATCTGTAATCCCCAAGCACCAACACCACACACAACATATTTAAGGTTTTTTTTTTTTCAGTCTTACACATATTGCACATACAAATCTGGACAGATTATTTTTGATTTCACATCAGATCCATCTAGATATATGGTGATGAGCAGTATACCTTTACCTTTATCTTGCTATTAAATGTAATTCATCTCATTATTTTTATTACTTTGGTTTTCATTTTTTTTTAGCACTTTGACCTTTACATGTAGCATAAAAGATGTTATACAGATTAATAATATTACTTTTATTTATATAAAACACACAAACTCACCAAGACTGGCTGCTCTGGAAATGATTGACCTCTGAAACCTTCTGTGTTGAACAGCCCATCCAGAACAGAGGGATGCAGAAGAGGGTGGAGATGGTCAGCATCACCACAGAGAAACGTGGGATGGCCTTCAGAGAGAGACCCACCCTTTTCATGATGACCCCGCCAGCCAGCATCCCCACAGCCACAGACGGTAGGTTCACAGAACCTGGGAAACATAAGTTACCGCTAAGTAAAAAAGATGTGAAAATCTCATGATGTCATCTTCCGATGACACCCATGAGCTGAAACCCCCCAAGGACTAACTTTCCCTATGCTGGATCCCGAGCAGAGCCAGCAAAGCCAGGTTCCAGCATAAACTGGAGTGGAATTACATTTTACAACAGCTTGAGTGAAACATTTACAAGTGAACAAAGTATTTCTCAGAAGTCTGAGACTGGTTCTCATGTCCAAAATGAGTTGGGACATTTTTTAGCTTTGACAGCTTTTTAATTTATATTCTTTTTGTTGAGGCTTTAATGACTTCAGAGTGACGCAACTTACAGTCATTATCAGACCTTAAGGCGGATTGACGCTGGCACAAACTTCCAGCAACAACATGCGCGCTGCCAAACATGGATGTGTAATTTGAGTAAAACTGAGCTGCTTCAGCGCCATTTGGTTTCCTTTATTACCGTTTTGAAAATTCTCTTCGGATAAATGAAGGGTGTGATACAGTACTAGCTTCATCCAATGCCAAATGCAGGTGCTTGTTCAGACTCGAACCTGAGATTTTATCAGGGCATGCGTTTGTTTGCCGACATCCTTACAGACAGAGAGGGCAATTTGTTTAAAATAATGAAAACATTTTCATCAAAGAAAAACTGGCAGCTCAACTGCTTTGGAAAGTTGCCATATCACAAGTGAATCTACTCACTGCAGAGAATCGATTAAATGATTTTAGCACGCAGTTTAATTTCACCTCTCCAGAGTTCATAAAATGTTTGAAACATGCCATTAAGCGTTCATTATTACTTGAAATATTTAACAGCTGACACTGAAACGGCTGCAGTAATCTGAAGAATGAGCCAAATGTGGCCTTTATTGGCTGCTGCAAGAGTCTATATGAAAGAAATGTGAACCTGAGCAGCGAGAGGATGATACACGGACGCCAAAGAGAGGCAGGACTGAGCACACATCAAATCAAACACAGGTACGGTGACCAGAGGCCTGAACAACGAAGCAGGATTTGGACTTATTGGGGTAGCTACAGGGTTAACTCTGTGTTTTCAGTGTTACTATGGCGATTCACTTCTCAGCAGTCTAGATCGTCATGGTAACTTATGCTGCAGAGCAGGTCATATTCCAGATTAGGGATAAGGTGCAAAATCACCACTTACTGACCAAACGCTTCTCTGGAAAATAGCATCACCATTCCTGGAAGTCTACGGTTTTCTAAGAGCTCTGGATCTCTCAGGTGCATCAGTAATAATACAGATTCTTAAAAGCAGCCTA
The DNA here is from genome assembly GCF_036321145.2 of Pelmatolapia mariae. Classification (NCBI taxonomy): domain Eukaryota; kingdom Metazoa; phylum Chordata; class Actinopteri; order Cichliformes; family Cichlidae; genus Pelmatolapia; species Pelmatolapia mariae. The sequence continues at coordinate 37,217,647 of NC_086246.1, read as the reverse complement.
TTTTGTAGCTTTGTTCCCATTTCCTGCACTTCTGCCCTACTCGTTGGTGTTGACCTTATTTCATGTAAAGGAATAATAATTTCTCACGTGCCTCTCACATTAGCACTATGGTGCAGCGAAGTCTGTTAACTCATGGAGGACATGGGAGAAAAAGTGCAAGCCCACATAAAAGACATGGTCAGCGTATAAACAGGAAAAGATAAGATACCACTGGGAAGGACAGAGATAGGGAGTCCACTTACAGGAGACATGTAAGGAAAAGCGATAACCAAGTAAAACAGGAAGTTGAACTTAAGTGGACAAATGAACTAACATAGCAACATGAAAGAGGGAGACAAAAAATGAAAATAAAGATAAGAAGCAAAAGAATGTCCAAAAAATCAAAGGATAATTTCACCAAACACCAAACGAGACCCTGGAACCATGACATCTTTACTCTGGTACCTACCAACGAGCAGGCTGGCATAGGCGGCTGTAGTTGCATACTGTCGCTCCAGATACTTGTTAAGGAACGTAGCAAGCCCTGCAATAACCGACGAGAAGCAGCACTGGGCCAGGACAAGGATCAGGAAAAGAGGGCTCAGCAAGAGGTCGACAAACTTTTTGGGAAAACCTGATCAGACACAGATGCAGATAACTTCAGACACTCTGATTTTTACTCTGGTACCAGTTACTTGTTTTTTGTGACAAAGATACATAAAGCTATCAAACTAACAGATCTTTGCAGTTGGAATGTAACAAACTCACTCTTCAGGAAGCCCAGCAAAGAGTCCTCATCTTGTGAGCCGGACTCACTTTGAGTCACCTGGAAAGTATCGAGTAGCATACAACCATCAACCATTATATGCACAATCCCATCAGATGAGAGCATGGCTAGAACCAGTGGTGGAACGTAACAGGACATTTACTTGAGTATTTTATTGAAGCACAGTTTTATTGTACTTGTAATTTATTAAACTCTTTCTATGTTATGCGGCTTTCTACTTCTAATATTTACTTCTACTTCTTCAATATAGCTCATAATATTGATTTAAAAAGCTTTTCTTGATACATAAATCCACATTCTTTTATGCTGGCCAATGACTTCCTAAGAAGTTGATTTTATCACATTACAGTAATGTTTGTAGTTCAGCTGAGACTACAAAACCTATCAGAGGGCATGGCATGAAATGGAAAGCATGGTAAAATTAATATTTGCATGATCAGGCCACTTGTTAGTCATGTTAATGGTCTGATGGTGCACTATGCAGGTGTTAGAGGGGAATTTGGCAAGTGTGGGAACCCACCTGGAGGTTCTGGTGAAACACTGCAGAATAGAAAATTTAACTCAAATCATAAATGAGCCACCTAATAATTTCTACTCTGAGCTCCAGTGCATGTGCCTTCTTTGTAGACACATCTTAGTGCTACTGCTGCTCTTTCTGCATTCTGCAGTGCATACACAGATGTTGTCTGAGCTCACCAACTCCTGAGCCAGAAAACACCAAAACAACAGGCACAAAGATGGAATTTGGCACTTGATGCTGAACAACATCATCAGCTTAAATTGTGACTCCTGCCAAAGTCCTTCTAGAAGAACTGGAACACACTTATTTGGGCAGCTATTTCGCAGCAATAGCTAAATTAGCTTCTGTTTCAGTGTTCAGTATGACATAAATAAGGTTTCAAAAAATATTTCCTTTGATAATTATACTTATATCACCATTCTCCAATAAACTTCAGCTGTCATGTCCCTCTCTCCTAATGTCTCTGCTGCTACCAGGCTCTAATCCAGCAATGACTTGCGCCAGCCCAACATAGTGCAAGTTAACCACAATACTGCACACTGCCCAGTTTAGCCTGCATTTACTGTCCAGTATAAAATGTGAAAGTTATTATCATTTAATTTGCCGTCAAATACATAACCAGAATACATTGCATTACATGTAAGTCTTAAATGTCCCAGTTTTATCAAATGCTGCTTGCTGAGCAGTCCTTACCTCTGAAAATAATTTCTTATCTTCTTCTCCTGTCCCCTCTGTCATACATCTTTCTCCATCGTTTTTTTCTCCCTGGGAAATACAGAAGCTGTACCTTTAGCTTGCTGACAGATTGGGTGCCAAATTGCACAAAAACCCTTTACGTGTTGGCTGATATTTGTTGAGCTGCTTGAAATCACCCATCTGAAATTCCCTGAGACTTAAAAAAGAAGTTAGTTTATGCTACAGAAAGTATGTTCATTCCTCTAGAGCTAGCAGAAGGACCACGAATGCAACTTTACTGGCTTCTTATTGACTTGCAGCATGGATGCATGGCATTGATGAGGAGAACAAAATGATGCTTGCAGGCAAAGACATATGAAGAGGATATTGTCGCGCTGACCTAGTAGGTGTGGCTGTTGCTCTTCTCTTCCTCCTCCAGGCCACTACCTGCTCTGTGCTGCTGCTGATTAGACCTTGTGTGCAATCTATAACTAAGCGCGGCCTGGTGTGCACCGCTCTGCCAGGTGAGCTGAATTAGAGCAATCAGGGGCGGGCGTGCCTAGTAAACCTTAAAATGCATGCAGCAGTCATTTGACCCGTGTGCGATATACTAAGAGGACAGCAAACAAGGCACAATCCACTTTCCACTGTGAGGAAGACTTTGAACTAGACGGGCTATCGGTTTTTCACTGTCAAGTGTTTTCTGTCTGTGAGGTGCCCACACTTGAACAAGACCAGACTTTGAATTTCACTCAAATTTATTTCTGACCAGTTTCAGGATCATGCAGTCAATAAGGTAGTTAGATAGCTAGGTAGATAGTTTAGAGATGAACTCTTCTTGAACCTCTGTGTACCTTCTTTGTCCCTTGCCACGACCCTTATCACAAACGCCCAAGTCTGGTCCGGTGAGAGCTGAGGGGAGGAGGTACACAGAGGTTCAAGAAGAGTTCATCTCTAAACTATCTACCTAGCTATCTAACTACCTTATTGACTGCATGATCCTGAAACTGGTCAGAAATAAATTTGAGTGAAATTCAAAGTCTGGTCTTGTTCAAGTGTGGGCACCTCACAGACAGAAAACACTTGACAGTGACTTTCCACTTCAGCAATCTTGTCAAGACCATAGCAGACTAACTGGTGAGGCTTTAAAGTTCCTCTTGAGGTGTTGACACGGATCTTGAGAAGGTAGCGCTTGGTTATAGATTGCACACAAGGTCTAATCAGCAGCAGCACAGAGCAGGTAGTGGCCTGGAGGAGGAAGAGAAGAGCAACAGCCACACCTACTAGGTCAGCGCGACAATCAGCACCTCACAGACAGAAAAGACTTGACAGATATATGAAGATATACTAGAATTAGACATACAGTGATGGGGTTTGGGTATCTGGAATAAGCAAGGTGATTGTATATCTCTTCTGGCCTGGGAACACCTCAGGATCCTCCAAAGAGGATCTTCAAAGTGTAGCTAGGTAGAGGCCAGTCCACCTGATCGGACTTTGGATAAGCAGTTTAATGAATGGATGGATGAATTTAATGGATGGCTGGGTGAGGCAAAAGTGAACCACTGATAAGATGCCCTAAAGCAGTCAAACATGAGTTTAAGCCCAAAGAGTCTTGCTTACAGATTTCTTTCATTTACTCCAGCAGCATTTTTTTAATGTAGAAAAACCGAGACATACTGTTGCTTCTTTGTCTTATATTGAGATATCTCATTGATTAAAGGTGTAGCTAAACTTCTTTACACTGACACTGGAGTTTTACATAGCGGTTAGTTTTGTAAATAGTTATTTTGTCACACTCACTTTTGAGCTCAGTTTTAGTTAACCATAATAACCGTTCAGCTATCTAAACTGTTCCTTTGTCACTTAAATCCACACATTGTATCCAACACACTCCTAACAGGTGCCAGTAATGAGCCCTGAACTGTCAGTGTCTGATTGGTGTATTTTCATCTTTGTTAAGGGAAAGTAAGCAGTTGATAGAGATCCTCACACGTTCAGTGAGTAATGAAGACAGGGACATTTATGGGAGGCAGCGGCACAAATTCAAACATACAGGAGAGCATATGGAGGCTCCAGAGGATGAAAATCTCATGGGTTTGATCTCAATCTTTCGAGGAGCACTTCAAAGTTTCTCTCTCCTTTCATGTGACATTGTCCTACAACATAAGCCTCTGTGTCTTTGTGCTGCATTCGTGTGACGTGGGAACATTATACTGAACTGACAAGCTCTGCACAACAGCATTCAAAATCACCCAAAAGCTGTCAACCACTGCAATAAAAGATTTCTGTGGAGTTTTTGTCTCTCAAAAGAATTAGTTTAGAGCCTTTTTATAAGGACATGCCTGCTGTTAGTTTGAATCTGCGTGAAAGTTTAAAAGACGCATCATGTGTTTCAGTGGTTCTCAAACCTCTGCCTTATTATCATTTTTTTTATTTGCATAAGTTAATATTCATCCATTGCTTATTTATGATTTATACTGGGGAAAAAAATGCTGATGATGATCTGTCAGTCTATTACTGTTTTAGGATGACTTCCACTTTTTGTGTGCAACTTTCAGCTAACCACTTCCCCTCTGTGTTCATCGATAACATTTATGTAATTATGTCTGCTGTTTGCTCATTTCTGTTAACTAAATCAAAAACCGCTGTTGGGAAACTGATGACAGACTGGATTATGAAAGATGCATGTTTTTAAAAGTTTCCAGCAGGGGGCGTCTCCTCTGATTGTAAAGAGAAGTCAAACTATATACAAGTCTGTGGGTAAATGGCCAAAGTGCAAACTAGATTTCTGACCCCAGTAAAAACTTTCCTGATGGGTTTATGGGCTCTAATTTCATGTTTTAAAAAAAAAAATACAGGATGATGACTTTGTGAACTATACTCTTTGTGAATTATAGATGGTTGGAGGGCAATTTGCTACCATATGAGTGTCCCCTCAGTTTCACAGTCAGAGGCATTCCTCTGTCCTTGTGTCTGGTTTCAAAACATGCAGAAAACAATTATTTGCTGTGTGAATGCGAGAATTCCCAGCAGCTAAGTTAGTTTTAAAAACACAGTCTATGATTACTGACATTTTTCAAATGTTACCATGGACTAAAAAAAACCAACACAATAAAAAAACTGTTGATTAATGAATATTTACCTTAGAGTGATTGATGTTTTAAACTGGCACAGTATGTTTTAAAGCTTTAAGCTGTGTCAGGCTTTAATTGGCTTTAATTTTTTCTAATAATTGTATTTTGGCCCACTTGAACTTCATTGTTTTTAAGTCAGTCAAGTTAAAGCTGGAAGTGAAACAGTGGTTTCACAAAAAATGAGGGGGCATGCACTTCCTGTGGAATAAGACGCTTTAGCTTATCTATGACTAATATTTTTCTTAAAGCATTTCACAAACGCAGATTTGTATGTGAAATCGCTCCACTGAGGTCACCAAGACTGAAACTGTGCCTTAAATAGTGAAAAACTGAAAGAAAAACAAGAACAAAAAACAACCTGCAGCGCTGACATTAAGCCAGCAGATGTCAGTCAAATGTGACATAGAGAATATTGTCCTTTAGGTGTCAGATCCCTGTTTTCTTCCAATATTTACAGTCACATTATGGATGCTTCTTGTGGACTGCACAGTCCTGACATGAGCTCTGCTGTTTAAAAGACTTCTATAAGAGCGAGGCTTACGTGGTCTTGCGAGGCCATGGTACGTGGGAAGAAGAAGTAGGGGATAGAGGTGAGAACCAGGCAGCCGGTAGAGATGAGCAGGCCCATCCACCAGGCACCGATCCAGCGAGGATCGCCAGGTCTGAGTTGGAGCACAGCTTCTCCTGGAATTATCGGTGAAAAACGCCGTAAGGCATCCATACCTCTTTAACCCTTCAATCAAATGACTTCCAGACTTAGCTTTACCCAAATCTTTTCTGTTCACGTCCACATAGACCCGCAGCATGACTGAGCCCAGCAGGTAGCCGATGGCAGGCCCGAATACAGAAACTGCAAACAGGATGGCTGTGAATGATAAGAGACGGTAGGCTGTGATGGACCGTTGAGCTGCAGCCAGTCAAATACCTTAACATTTCAAAATAGATTGTATTTTTCCTCTAAAGCGTCCGAACTGATTCTAAAAGACTCCAGCTTTAACCTCCAAGCTATTTTAGCAAGTGGGGTCATTTTTCGTACAACATTTCATACGGGAATATTTTTTTTTAAACGGTTCCATCTGTATTTATCCTTCATTCATAACAGATATTCTAAAATATTCCATGGAAAAACGGGGGTTAACCTGACTTATCTCTGTGAATCATGCTGTTATAAACATCACTTTGGGGAGTACATTTCTGACTCAAGGCTTCTGCAGGAATAAATCTTGATATTCAAGGTCTGTTAGCCACAGTTTGATGCAAAGCAATAAAGCATGAGATTTAAAGGGGAAAATTAGAAATCAAAGCTAATTTTCTTGCAAACAGACATATTTCATCTTCATCAGAGATCTTTATAAGATCTTTATCACAAACATTTTGAATGACAGCCATGTTTTTCGTTAAACTCATTGTTGGAAGAATTAACACTTCTACTGATGACTCGAGTTTCTGAGTCTACTTGACAGCGTCGACGAGCAGTACTTCTAAAATCTAAGCAGCAGCTGGTTTCTGAACACTTCAGTGATCTGATATCATCCTCTAAGCTGTCTGTAGACAGAGTGATGACTTTAGTTTTCAGTTTCACCAACACAAAATACTCGTACTTTCACTCCTTGTGTTTGTATATTTATCAGTTTTTTCACACGAAACCCTGCTAAATAATCCAGTTTAATGTGGTCCCATCAATCTTTGAACTGCAGGTCATTCACCTATGTAGAGAGGGGAATTTGCAGGCCCAGCAAAATCATCAATGTAGGAAATCCCATAGGGCTGGATGGGCACTGATCCGACACCAAAGAGCAGCTGAGCGCTGGCCATGAGCAGCCACAGGTTGTTGGTGTCGGTCAGACGTCTCGTTTCATCACGGTTGCACGACTGTGTGTTGTTTGAGGTGCTCTGCAGGTTGCACATGTCTTGGCGATCTGGTATCAACACACACACACACACACACAGGGTAGAAAACAAGGAAAATGATAGTTAAAAACAGGCCAGAAGACACAGACATACTACTTATTTAATTTCCTGGAGCTTCTCTGACCCTCCGCTGACACTCTGTATGACTTTAACTGGGGGCAAAGCGAAAAGGAAGAAGAACATTGTTATTGCAAATGAAATGCCCCAGAGGTAATTGTAATCTTCTTAGCTTTCAGAGAGTGCACAGAGATTATGAATTTCCTCCTGATTTATGCAAAAGTTCAACTGGAGAGCACCAGCGAGGCTTTCCAAACACATGCTAAAGAACACAGAGGACCAAACAGCAGAAACTTGTTTGACTCCCACTGAGTCCTATGGAGCCTTTGTTAGAGGATGCTGCAACTCTTAAGTAAAGCCCCATAAGTCTTTTGGACATATTTGTACACATGAAATCCCCCTCAGCTCTGGACAGAGTCACAGGATGGTAGTGTCAGCAGAGACAGAGCAGCAATGTTTTTATAGCTTCATCTTACTATGTAAAACAGAGCCGTATTCGTACGGCTGAGACAGGAAGTGAGGCAAAGTCAGCATCATGGCACTGATGGCCATCAGCAGTCCACCAACACCGATGATGCGAGGACGGTGGACCCGATTCCCAAAGTAGCTCACGAACACAATCAGTACGCAGTTACTGACCTAAGAGACAGAGAAAAAAGTCAGAGAGGAGCCAGAGGAAGCGCCACACCTAATGCATTAAACTCAGGGTGGCACTGTTGTGCAACGCTGCATCACTTGGTGCAATCTAGCACAATTCAGAGGTAATTTAAGGATCCATAATTAGATGTCACTTTAATCTGTATTTGCATTTCATTTATCCAAAATGTGGTCATTTCTGCTGAATGTTTTGCACACAACTTGTATAGCACTGTAACTGCAGTTGGTGCAGTTCAAAGTGCTTCACGGGGGAAAGCAACATTTAAAACACGTGTGTGCAGTTTGTTTGTTGTGTTTTCCTCCCTGTCAGTTCCTGTGTCTTCTGTGCTGTTCCCTAAGCTTGCCTCTTACTCTGCACACTAATTTCCAGGAATGCTGAAGCTATTCTCTGCTGCGGGAGATGATTGGTTGGTATGGGGTCATTTTGTCTTATTTTGATCTCTTATCTTTTGGCATTGTACTCCGATAAGAAGCGAACAACATTAGTAACACAATGTTAAACCTGAAGCTGCTTCACTAAGCCCCTGACCCTGCTTCACAACAGTAAAGCTCCATGTAACCGAGAGGAAGTGCAGAGCTGGGTGATAATTGTCTGGATTTATCACTGTGATGAGACTACACATTACACATAATCTTTTGATCTGGCGTTACTGAGAAAATATCCATCAGAGCAGCTTTAAAGAAACCAGAAGAAGATAAGCTAAACTCATTCTTCATGGAGTATCGCCACAAAGACAGCAAAATGTGGTTTATTTGTGACTGTCTTTGACAAACAGAAAACATTTATATGTGTGTGAAACATTTAAAGCTCACTGGAGTATAAAAAAACCCCAGAGTGACCTCTGCGCTGAGCGCGTACAGAAACAATCTCTCATCACTCCTGACGCCTGCATTTGCAATAAAACTGTTCCAAAATACTCGAGTCCCACTCGGATTGTCAGGAAGTGTGATTTTGATTTGTTGCTTGCACTTTAGTTCCTCCTTTGTCATCGGTATCCTTGAAATAAAGCTATCATGATCCTACACTGGATGAGGGTAAGTTATTGTTGGCTCCCACCTCGTGCAGAGAGGAAATGGTTCCCGAGGAGTAGCTGCTGAGGCCGTAGCGTCTCTCGATTGTGCTGATGGTGCTCTTGAAGTAGGCGCTGTACAGCAGCTGGGACAACTGCAGGAGGCCGTGGCAGAGCACGAACAGCTAGGACACAGAAGACAGGTCATTTTAGTCTTTCGGTTATGTTCGTGAAATAGTGGAGTGTGGAAATATGCAGGAGGAAAGACAAAATGTGCAGGAGTGAAGGATCTGTAGCTGAAACAGGGTGAAGTTATAAATGTCAGCCATGTCAGCTACTCTGTAGCAGTTTCAGCTGGCACCATCACAAAAAGCCTAAAATAATTAGTCTTAGAGGATTAAATTGTTTTTAAGAACACAGAACAATTCAGGGGAAACACATTTTCACAAAAGGCATCTCCACTTCTGAGTACAAACTCAACTGCACCACATTCCTTAAACTCCTTTCCAAGTATTACACAAGGCTTCAGGCACACCAACCAAAGACTTTGCAGACAGTTCGCCTCTTTCTGCAGGTAAAAGTTTGTGTATTCTAACCTAAGAGCTAAAAACAGGTTATATTTTTAACCAGTTAAAAAGTTTATTATATACAGTCAAACATATGGCCTGCCAAAGCTCCCAGTCCTGGTTACTGGAAGGGATTAAGCTGTGAATCAGATTCATTATATGAATTAAAAAAGCATCACATGCGGCAATGTAAATACGGTATAGTTGGGTTTTTTTTAAGAACATTAAAATTATTGAAAATGCCCTGAAATGAGATCCAAGCCTTCACATCATTTTCTTAAAGTTTTCATTTCTATACTGTGGTTAAAGCCTGAGGAGCCGTGCTGCTTTCTTTGCTTCGCTTTAGCAGTACGTCTTCATAATGTGGAAAATCTCAGACATATTATTTTGTGATTGATTTTCATAAAATATCTCAGCCTGTTTATGACATGTTTGCAGAATCTACTAAAAATGTATAATAATGTTTTCTGCTTTGTTTTTAAAAGGTTATTATGTATTTGTTTTACTCCACTAAATGAGGTTGTAATGAGGTATGAGTCGCTAGGTTTTAGGTTTCCTAGAAATCAAAAGTAAAGTTGCCAGACTCATGATTAGATTTTTTTCTGGAAAACGGCATGTCTGCACTGCAAAAGCAGTAACGCATTAGCGCTTCCTTGGAGCTCCAGAGCACAGCTCCAACAGAGGAATGAAATCACTTATCCAGTGACAACATTTTGGGATCGTTTCAGGAAAACTGCTTCATACTGCGTCTCCATCTGGTTGTGGAATTTGTCCTCCAAGACTTTCTCTTCACACCCAGATCAGAGTCGCCCCCTGAATGGATTCCCAGTGATCTGAAAGAGGAGTGACTTGCTTCTCTGTGTGTCAGAAGGCTTTCACAGACGCACTGCTTACTTTTTGCTACGGGGGCCATGGATACTGCATTGAAGATACATGTTGAGATTAGCGGTGAATTTACTATGAAAACAATGATAAATCCCAGCTTTCAGCATGTTTACCAGCTGCCAGCTCGTCTGAGGGAGAATAAACTCTGCATTCGCCTCAGAACAGTTAATGCTCCTATTAAAGCGTGGCTTTATGGTTGGTTAGCACACACAATGGATCCTTTTACACGGCTGATAATATTTCATCTTCATTTTCTATCAAATAGGCTTCAATTACCTAAGTGATTTGACAACACCTATCTGCACAGGCAGGCAAAAAACGTCTTTTGACCAAATTAAAATGTTTCAGGTCAACTTTGACCTCATTTTGGCGTTTTAACAAAGTCAAATTGAAACAAATGCAAGAGACAGATCTCTGGCTCTGTGCAGGAAGCAAGTCTACCAGGAGCAACATTTTATCTTCAGTTAATGGAATGCCAAAAAATTAAAGACATGTCCAGTTAATCCTGATGAAGCAGTGTTGCATTCTTTTTAAACCGTGATATGATATGCATACACAGCCACAGATTAAAGAAGCTGCATTTTGTTGTCCAGGTAAAAGTCTGGAGATTAAAAATCTCTTTTGCAAAAGTGACCAGGCCAGGATGGCAGCAGTCATCATCAAATAGGTACCAAAGACAAAAGTCAGTGTTTCAAATGGGGGGTTGTTTTTTTTTTTTTTTTTTTCTTGTCTAATTCTGTTCTGACTGGAGACAAACAGAGGGTCAGCTGTACTGATGACAGTTTTAACAAACAAATGTACACAGATCAGAGAAAACCAGCTCAAGCAGAGATTTATATATAAAACCCAGCCAATGGGAAAGTTTGGGGACAGACAGAGAGAAGTAAGCACGGTAATGACCCTACAGTTTTAGACGATCCCCTATGAACAGCATTCGGTGAGAGTGAGAAGGAAGAACTCCCTTTTCACAGGAAGAGACCAATAGCACCAAGCTCAGGGTTTATGGCCATTTTTTAAACACTTCAAAACGGCATGAGAGCGCAACCCCCAAATAGCGCTCATAGATGTGGTTAGCTTTAAGGATGATTGTTTTTCTAAACACAGTTGCAGTCAAAAAATAAGACATGCTTTTTTTCGGCATTAAATATCAACACAATCAGCAGTTAATTAAATGTGGCAAATGTTTGTGCACTCAATTGCAATATTCTCATCCCTGTACTTAGAGAAAACCTAGAGAAGCAACTCACGGTAGCCCTGAGAGGCCAAACGGACTGCAACTTAAGAAAACACCAGCAATAAGAAAAACACTGCAAAAGCACACAAAACGACAACGGAAATGGGAAAAAAAGAAAACAGGAATAAGAAAAACGAAAACAGAAATAGGAAAAAATTGATTTCCAAAAGCACAAGGGAAGTGTTTCTGGGGGGACAATAACCCGACGGATCAGTTGCAGGAACCAAAATATGCTAAGAATTGCGCTGGGAGAAGTGGAGGATCTGTCGGTTTTGTGAGGAAAGAAAAGATGAGAAGTAAATGTGTTAGCCTAACTATTAGCCTAAAAATCCGTCATCTGTATTATATGAATCATGATAAAACACACCTAGCATGTTTCGGGTTCCTGCAACTGGTCCGTCCGGTTATTGCCTCCCCAGAAACACTTCACTTGTGCTTTTGGAAATCTTTTTTTTTTCCTATTTCTGTTTTTGTTTTTACTATTTCTGTTTTGTTTTTTCCTATTTCCGTTGTCGTTTTTCCTATTTTCGTTGTGTTTTGTGTGCTTTTACAGCGTTTTTCTTATTGCTGGTGTTTTCTTAAGTTGCAGTCCGTCTGGCCTCTCAGGGCCACCGTAGCAACTCGTTTAAATACATGCGCAACAAGGTCAGTCTTGTCACTGTCAGTATCTATATATTTTACTTTAATGCCAAATCGCAGTTTGCGCTGGCACAACACATTAGCAAATCTGTCCCATAAAGAGCAGATAGTAAAATAAAGGTAAAGAAATCAGGCATTTCCTCATGTGCGGAGAAGAAAAGGTTGGACAAAGTCTTTTCAACATGTGGTTTAAATGACAGATTCTGATCTGTATGTTTAAATGCATGGTCATGGCTTTTTGCCATTTTTAAAAAAACAACTGAGTTTTTCCTCCATTCAGCTGTGTAAATTGGAAGGATTGTTCTACTGAAAGGGAAAAGAGCAGATAATTGTGTAGGCCGCATAAAAAATTAATTTAATTAAAAAACTGTGCTGTTTGTTAAAAGGGAAACTTTTTACAAACTTTAAGTATTTGGATTCTCTGAGCATTATTCATTTACTTCTCCTTTTTGAACGCTTTTAGCTCTCTATGATTGGAGGTCATTGTCCCAACCTTCAACCCTGCTGGGAAGGGAAGAATTGAGGGAAGTTCACTCTTGAATTCCAAAAGCTTTTATTTTCATGGACACGTGTTGTGGTTATTTTGTTCTTATATGTGTTCTAGTCTAGCAAAAAAAAAAAAAAAAAAAGAGGAAAAAAAGGGGGAAATAAAAGGAAAAAGTGCATGAAATGTGTACAAACTCTCTGAGGATACTTAAAAGAAAGTATGTGTACAGGTCACCTCCCCTTATTGTGAAACAAACATAAAACAGGTTTTCTGCACAATAGCATCGTGAACAAAGGAGCGCTGACATTTAAAGCAGTTAGTCACTCTGAAAAATGTGCTTATTCTCCACTTGAGTAAGACTGATATATTACTCATATATCAGTTTGTTAAATATACTGGAATGATGCATTCAGGAGATTGTTTTAAGATTTTCAAAACCGCACATTCAGCGCTGACTGCCCGAGCCTCGAGTTTTAGGCCGCGCTTCAAAGTGTGCACCAATCCAAGAAGTAGTCTAGCACACAGCCTCCTTAAAACAGTGACCTGTGAATACCAATGACTGTATAAAAGATACTTACATGTTAAAATGCCAAACTTTATAGTAGAAATGAACACGGTTCAGGTTCTATTGATATTTCCCCCCTTCATAACACTACCATAGCTCTCCTAGGATTTTATTAATTAGATTAATTAGCAAATATCTGCAGGTGATGCTCCAATACAGTCCCTGAGTTCTGCTTCTTTAAAAATTTAAATATTTAATGTCAAAATTAAGAAACTCAACGTTTCATTTATTGCGAATGGTTGCAGTACCTATGCAGCCCACCAGGGGGCTATGGACAAAAAACTTTGGTTTTTCACCTTACAGCAGGGGTGTGCAACTCCAGGCCTCAACGGCCGGTGTCCTGCAGGTTTTAGATGCGTCCTTGATCCAACACAGCTGATTTAAATGGCTAAATGACCTCCTCAACATGTGTTGAAGTTCTCCAGAGGCCTGATAATGAACTAATCATTTGATTCAGGGTGATATCTAAACCCAACAGGACACTAGCCCTTGAGGCCTGGAGTTGGACACGCCTGCCTTACCGTTTAGAGCTTATTGCGATGACTGCTGTCATTATTTGGAACTACATTCAAAAAACCGTATTGAAGTACCAGGATATGTGCCAATATGGCCATTTTTACTCTCTAGAAATCACTCGGCTGGTCTCTGGTGTTCACCTGTGTTTGCAGTTTGTGCTAATCCGAGCACAGCATCTGTCTGGAGTAGACATGGCAGCTGTGCTTATCTTCTCACCATATCCTGATAAAGAAATGCGATGCGATTTGACTGTGACTCAGCCACAGACGCGAGCCTCATGCTCAGGTGCAGTGAGGCTTTCGAATGCTTCTCATGCTCCTGATCATGATGTAAACACTACGTGCCCCTGTGCAGAAACTTGGCCCAAACGCTGGCAGAGCTATCCTTAAAGAGAGGTTGACGGTGTCACCTGGGTGTAGACTCCAGGTGTAGCTCAAAAGGACCTAAGAAAACAAGCAGAATGTGCTCTTGAAGCTGAGCAAATAGAGAGCAACGTGGTGCAACGTGTAGCAGTACCAAGGAAAGATGGATGGATGTGATTGCTTCGTGTGAAGCCTTTGTTGACCGGAGAACAAAGAGCACAGCTTTATAACTTTTTACTCGTTTGATGTTAGACTGGAGGCCAACAGCTATTCAAAGCTCTGGCAGTACAGTCTGACTGAAAAGGTTGCAGGAATGATTTAGAAACAACTTTCTGACGAATGGCTTGCTGCTCCGCTCATGCTGAACTGCTCCCATTGTCTAAACATAACACTGCACACCTTTGAAGTTCAGGTGCATTCTCGCAAATTTCACTGTGTAGTCTCAGGATGATGTGAAGACACCTGCAGGACGAGCCTCGCTGTTTCACTGTCCTCCACCCTGCTTATGTTTGCTTGGCTTCAGCGGAGGAGGGCTTTAAAGTGAAGATAAACAGGGAAAGATTTGCAGTGGCCGGACCCACCACAGGCGATGTGAGAACATCGAAGGTAAACACTCAGAAGATTCCAAACTCAAATAAACGCTCTCCCTCTGGAAAGCTAAGAAACTTCTTCCACCCCCCCCACCCCCACCCCCGGCTTCCGGAACCTATTACTCATATGTGTCACTCACACGGTGAAGAAGAGGAGTCATTTCTCTTAGAGTTTTGAAAGCAACCACTAGTGTTTGCATTAATATTACTCACAACTCAAGAACAAACTGTTTTCCTCCCATTACTGCCGTAAAGGGAAGAACAACTGCTTCTTTTGGCACACGTTCAGGCAACAATTCTCCTTCGAGTCAGTGCTTTGAGCCTTTTAATAGCAGAGCCAAAACACATAACAAAACTGGAGCTGGATGCGGATCCAGAACACATAAAACTGCTGTCAAAAGTGATCAAATGAAGTTATTAGTGATGGAAAAACAAAGTTGTCAGCATTCTCTTCTGTCAGGAATTTATCTGAAGCAGAAACACGATGAAATTTCAACAACAAGGATCCGATTAGCAAGTGAGAGAAAAAAAAAAGAGCTTGTGCTCAAGGCGCTAAAACTGCTTCCCAAAGTTTGGATGACTGAGTGACAATTAAACAGCAACCTCTGAGGCCTTATATGCTTTAGTTTAGTCTCTGCAGTTCCTCTAGTGTCCACTAGAGGCTTCAAAAGTGAGCCAATCCTCGATAAAAGCCCATGTTAAAACTTTACAGCAGAAATAAACATGTTTACAGTCTGCTACAAGAAACTGTTTTAATCTCTGCATTGAGTTTTTTTTCCCCCTTTTAAAGCATCACAGAAGCATTTTTCATTGTTTCCATGATGGCGTCATTTTTCAGCCCCAGAGGTTCGCCTTTGGTGAGAAACACAGGCGGCCATGATGCCTCCTAGGCGTCACCTCACCAAACTGGCGTCCCTGAACTGGCCCTGTGGGCCGTGTTTGTGCTGTGGGGGTTTCTTTTGGAGCATTTTTAATGGAATCAATGCTTGTTAGCTTTATCTAATAATCTGTCTGTAGCAACACAGTAACTTCCAGCTCCAAAAAAACAACAAAATACAACAACAAAAAAAAACACAATATAGTGGCCAAAACTCGTATACTTTTTTAAAAAAATTTTATTTGTTGCTAAAATGTGAAATAATTGTTGGCCCATAGTTCCCACGTTGCTGCCAATCTGTTCCAGTGTTGACGCCCCTTGACGCTCTTTTACCAGTAAATCATGATTTCATCCAAATCTAAAACCTCATTTCCACTAAATACAATTGTGACATCTCAAAATTGCTCACAACAAAGTTGGACTCGGTTAGGTCAATGGCTCTTCCAGTTACTACCACAAATAAGAATTGACTGACAGATGCAACCACCGTGGTTCATCCCAACTTCTTCTGTTGCTTTATTTCTATATTTTTAATGATAATGACAAAACAAGCAAATTAGGTGCTGAAACATCTACAATGTGGAAGTTCAAAACTAACGGGAGATTTCCAAAGGCTGCATCCATCATTTCCATACAAAAGGAATGACAGGCTGCAGTATCCTGTAGTATGACATGAACTATAAGTGAATAAAGAAAGGTTAGTGCTTCATTTCTTTTCCATATGAAAGGATGGAGGGCTGCTGTCGGCCCCTGATCCTCACTTTGAGAACCTAAATTAGTCAAAGCTGAACATTTGTCTTTGCTTCTGCAGGTAAACCAAACTTAATTTTACTTTTTAATTGCTCTCACTGAGTAATCTCTTTAGTTTTCCCTCCACACACCTTTCATTTAATAATCTGTGCTTGATTCTTCTGACCGTGGACAGGTCCACACAGGTGAGCACAAAGCCTCCTGGGACTGTTTCAGGTTCAGGTCATTATTTTCAGTCGTGTTCTTCGTTACATTTCATCCATGTTGAGTTTAGACTCTGACTGTTGTGGATGTGTGATGTGGTTTTGGATCAGCAGTAACAGCTGGACTTAAGGCAAGTGTGTGTCTGTACATGTTTATATATCTATGTGAGGACAGATAAATTGGAAGTTTACTATACTTGTGGGGACCAACATTCGCTTATGAGGACAAAGTGCCCGTCCCCACAAGTTTGAGGGCATTTTTGAGGCTCAAAATGTGGTTTTAGTGTCAGGGTTACAGTCACAGTTAGGTTATGGTTAGGTTTAGGCTAAGGATTAGGGTTAGGCATTCATTTGTGATGTTTAGGGTAAGTGGCTAGGGAAAGCATTATGTCAATTAGATGTCCTCACTAAGATATGAAAACGAGTGTGTGTGTGTGTGTGTGTGTGTGTTCCTGTCTAGCTATCTTTGTGAGGACCGAAATCTGCATTCTGCTATACTCGTGAGAACCAACAGTCACTTGTGAGGACACACAACCCGGTCCTCACAAATGTGAAGGGATTTAAAGGCATTTTTGAGGCTCAAAATGTGGTTTTAGTGTCAGGGTTACAATCAGGTTATGGTTAGGTTTAGGGTAAGGGTTAGGGTTAGGCATTCATTTTTAATGGTTAGGGTCAGGGTTAAGGGCTAGGGAAAGCATTATGTCAATGAAGGTCCTCACTAAGATAGTTGAACGGGGTTGTGTGCGTGTGTGTGTGTGTGTGTGTTAAAGGTTGTTTAAATTCTCAGTCTTTCAAACGTTACACTGTAAAATACTCAGATTTAAAAGAGTTATTCTAACATTTATGCAGAATTTGATGAACTGCTTGAAAAAATTAAATAAGAAATTCACCAGCCTTTGACTTTAGCGTGTAATGCTACCTTGGGTTGCTTGAAGTTCTTATTAATATTATTAAGAATAACATTCTTAACTAAAGCCAAAAAAAAAATCTTTAGTCTGACCATCTTAAGGTGGAACTTTGCTTGAACCTGTCAATAAACTTTGTGAAGTGAATTAAACTTAAATTATTTGCAGTTGGTGAATTAAAGTCCCCAAAACTTTGTAAAAATATAAATTCATATAATATTATCAGACTTATAAATCTAAAACTCGAAAGCTCCCTCTTTTAACAACCTATATATATATATATATATATATATACATACATATATATATATATATATACATATACATATATATATATCCAAATGAAAAAAATGATTTAATTTTTATTATTAATTATTAATTTATTTATTGCTAAACACATTTTACACGTTTGATTTAAAACAGAGTCCTTTAAGGTTTTCATTCTGAACTACATGAAAGTGCCTAAAATTAGAAATTTTATTTAATTTATAATTAATTAATATAATGCATCTTTTACATTAGTGGTATTAATACATTTACTTTATTTGCACACTCACAGTAAACAAGTCTGTAACTGAGACTTTGCACTTTACCGTGTTGGATTCTTCATCGTTAACCTCCCAAAGTAAAAAGGGAGAAAAATGTTTGATTTATAATTACAAAAATTAAAATCACTTCCTGCCTTGGAAATAACATTTGATTTTGGTGGGGGTGAACTTCAGTTTGTGCGTAAAGATTAGAAACACGTTAATTAAGATGAAAGCGGCAAGTTGTTCCCTGCAGGTCACCTCCAGCATCATCAGCCCAAGCAGCAAACACTCAATCTGCATTTAAATCTGATTTCAATTAGCTCAGATTGATTTATTATTATTATTATTATTATTATTTTTTTTTTTTTTTTTTAGCTAGCAAGAGACTTATGACCACATTGTGACCGATTTTATCTTGTTTATCTCAGGTGAAGCTCGGTTTGCGCTTAGGCAATCCTACCCAGGGGGCAAAATCTTCGAGTTATGGAGGGAAAAAGGTGAAATGCGCTCAGATTAAACCTCCACTTGAAAATGCCACATTTATGTGGCTCATTATTTTTGCCGCGTTAAGGTGCGGCTGCTTTCATGCACCCACAGATGGGTTCCCTGAACTCAGTGGAGAACAAAGTGGAACGCTCCCCTTGAAGCCGAAGTAGAAACTCAGTTTGTGTGCGTAAAGTCGCAAAGTCGCGCACTCCTCTAGGATAAATGCGCACACGCTGCGTCCTCTGTGCAGAGCCAGCCGGTGTCTCACCTTTATGCTGCAGCGGAGCGTCCTGGGCTTCTTCGCGTCTCCGCGCGGATTCGCGTCCATCGCTTTGGCTCGGGGCTCCACAGTGAGCAGAAAGGCTTCCTCTCCAGGTTTCATGTTTGCGTCCTCCCCCCGCTGCTGTGTGCGCTCTCTTTTCTTTTCTTCTTTTTAATGCCCGTCGCTGATGATGTAACTGGACTCAGCCCACGGCTCCACGCGTAAATGTTTTGAAACTTGTGAAAAGGGAACAGGTCTGAGTCACGGGGCGCAGCGCTCACCTGTGACAGTTGAACTGTTTGTTAAAGAGCGGAGTCCCCGGTGTTACTCACCGCGTTATTCACACGCAGACGGGCTCTAATGTGAGCAGGAGTGTTTGTCATGAATCCAGCGAGCCTCGTTTTGTTCTCCAGCAGCTCATTACGCGCGGTATGCGCCACTCAGAGCTGTTTTCTGTCCCGAGCTAATGAGCAGAGAGAGAGGCAGGGAGAGCGACTAATGAATGAAGCCGTTTAGAGGCCAGTGTTTCCCCACAATAAATGTTTAACAGCGTGTTGATTTATTCACGTGGATTTTTACGCGGTGCAGAGAAGCTGCAAACAATTCCAACAGCTGAGATCCTGCAGACAACAGAGGTCACAATCACCTTAACGTTTTCGTGAAGGAAACTTGCCCGCTGGAGTTTGGAAAACGCGTTTAAACACTGCTCACCTTTATCAGCATCCCCCAAAGAGCCACAAAACCACGTGGATGATGAACTTTTCTGTTCTCACAGTAAAGAAACGAATTTTCACTTTGTCCTCGAACTGTAGGTCAGTGATTCCCCCAGGCAGCACTCGTTAGTGTTTTGGATAGTCTAAATGAGTGCTTCTTAAACTTTCCACTTTGGAATAAAAAAAAAAAAAGGATTCAAGGTGAATGGTAGTGTTTAATGGGGTGTTTCCGGGCTTTTTTGTCAAAGTTTGGCTCACCAAGAACAAGATGAGTTGATGGGGTTAGCACAGGAAATCTGAATATTTCTTCAGAATTATACAGAGCGGGGAAAGCAGGTGTAGAAAATACTCGGCCGGTGTCCAGCCATGTGTCCTCAGACGGATGTTTGAAGTGCAGAGCTGCTGAACATCCATTCTTATTGAATGAACACGATCTATTACAAAGTTAGAGAGAAGGTTTTAGACTCTCTTCCTCCTGGGACCCAGGCTCTGTTTGGGGTGCAGCAGAAAACTGCAGAAGAGAATCACTCTTAAGCTGAGTAAGATTTCAGTTTGGTACCAGTGCTCAATCTAGAAGGGATTCCACACATTTCCACTAAAAACACCACAACATCACACAGATCCTCAGATGCTGTCCACCATGATTTTCTTTCGACGGAGATTACCCAACTTCTCGTACCCTCAAGTAAATGGTAATGGACTTGTTCTTATATAGCACTTTTCTACTCTGTATGAACACTCAAACATGCCTTATTGACCTATTCGTTTTCTCCTACACCTTTTTAATATTCACACGCGACCATACTGCAATCGATGCATCAGAGAGCAACTCAAGGATACTTAGACATGCGGACTGAAGACTGGAGCTCCCAGGGATCGAGCCACCACTTTCTGCTTGGTAGATAACCTGCCTCCTGAGAGGTAGAGCAGGTCTTTCCAAGAGATCAATATCCGTTCTCTTTCAGTTCTTTGAACAAGGTGGGGCTGCGCTCTCTTATCTGGATATCTAAACATGCTCTGCGGAGACGTTTGGACTTTGGACGTGAGCAAGTCTGAAAAACATCAGCCATGATCCAGACTTTGAACTGTTATAAAGCTGTCTGTAATCACACAAACACACTAGTAAGGAAATTTATTGTGTCGAACACTTTATTTATTTTACTGTGGAGAATTAGACTGCAGGAGTTTTTACATATGCATATCAGTTAACCACAGAAATGACTTTATTATTATCGATTAATGCCATATGAACCGCACTGCTCCACATGTAAAGGAATTTAATGCAACTCCTCCACGAATCAACACCTTATCAGTGGGGAGCTGTTTAAGTGGCCGAGTGATCTCAGGAATTATATTTTTTGTGGGCAATTTTTCTCAGGGACCAAATAACTTTAAATAACTAGTGGGACCCCACCGTGAAGAAAGGCCCAAGTTTTTGTCTACATGTTGATATCCAAATCCTCTTCTAGCTGAGACTAAAAGGAGGCATGTCACATATTATACCCTGTTCACTGACATGTCCCACATGGAGAAGGCTTACCCAGAATGCAGTTCTTCAAGTGTTCACCAGTGAGTTATCAGACAACAGATCAAACATCCATGTTATCAATGCCTTAAACTGCTGCAGGTTATTGAAATGATGATATATCCCATGATGCTGATGCTCAAAGGCGGTTTTAGAGAAAAATAAAAATCACGCTGAGGAAAAAAAAAAAAAACAGGTTTTGGTTTTAGATTGTGACACTTGGGGTGGGTATACAAGTAAACTGTTGGCGGCTTTCAATGAAGCTGAAATGTGTGGAAAATGTGTGCAAAGTATGTAAAGTCAGTGGAAACGGAGTGACAGCAATGAAGATGAGTCAAGCTGGAAGCTCAAACTGGGCCCAGTTCCCAGAAACAGGATTACAGAGCTGCCTGGCTGTTCTCAGTGAATTAAACCCAGAAACCCCCGCAGACCTGCTGAAAGGAACTTCGAAAGCCAGAAACTCTCTAAACTCTGCCGTACTGTGACACAACAGTCTGCTGCTGAGGATGCAGGCGTGTTTGCTTAATGCGTCCTGTGGCCGCATTACAGTGCGCTCTGCTGTGCCTGCAGCTGGTGAGGAAAGTAGAAAAACCGAAAGAGCGGCTTCATTGTGACACAATCTGAAAGCCACCGATGACTGAGCACATTTTGAAAATATGTCATGTTCAAGCTTCACTGAAATACCACAATGTGACGCCACATGCCTGACATCCAGCTGATTTACTCAAAACAAATAAGGCCGCGGTGGTGATGTCTCCATTCTGGAGAAGTTGTCTGAGTTTTAGTGAAATCGTTGAGATTTTAGTTCTTGTTTTCATTTTGTTATTCTAGTTTCTGCAGCGTTTCCCTATCTGTGCCTCCCAATCCTGAGAAATGTAACTACACGTCACCATCAACGCAGCCCGCGTTGACAAATGCTGACAGCAGCCACTTCTGCAGGCTGGATTTGTCCCTTCTGTGTCACCCAGTCTCTCTTATTGTGCTTGGTGTGAGCAGTTTTGTCTCTGTGTTTAGCCTGTCCTCACATCTTGTGGTTTTGACTTCCCGATCGTCTTCACCTGTGTCTTAAGGGGAAATTGTGGTTTAGGCGGTGGTACTGCGTTGGCAGCCAGTCGACCTGCAGAAAGCGTCTGTTGTCAGATGGAGGCAGTGGTTAAAAAGTGTATTACAACAGGTCTGTGGTCTGTGGGCTACTCTTGCTTGTGCTGCTGTTGGTCCATCAACCAGCTTCAGTGAAGAACAAAGTTCTAGTAAAAGCTGAAGGGAAACTGACGGTTAACAAAATGAAAAGCGTCCACTGCAGCGAATGTCTGTGCGTTTCATTCTGCATTTATTCTTTTGCTTTTTAAAGAACTTATTTTTACATTGCACTCAACAAACTAATCCTGCTCAACAAAAAAGAGCAAAAAAAAGGTCCCAAAAAATTGCACTATATTTCTTCACGTCAAGATACATGCATATGCAAGTAGGGGTGAGGTGGGCCGCGAGTTTGAGACTGCTGCTTTAGAGCACAGGTGTCGGAATCTAGGCCTCGAGGGCCGATGTCCTGCAGGTTTTAGATGTGTCCTTGATCCAACGCAGCTGATTTAAATGGCTAAATTACCTCCTCAACATGTATTGGGATTCTCCAGAAGCCTGTTAATGAACTAATAATTTGATTTAGGTGTGTTGACCCAGGGTGAGATCTAAAACGTGCAGGACACCGGCCCTCGAGGCCTGGAGTCCGACACCCCTGCTTTAGAGAGTGCACAGGTGCAGGTTTGCAGTGGTTTAAAACTCATCTCTAGACAAAAAGCTCCACAGAAAGACACAATCTGGTTCTAAATGAAGAACTATCCCTCATCAGTCTTGTGTAAACAACTTTGTGATCCTCTGCCTCAATCTCCCCACAACCACCCTCTGCATCAGACCTTCTCTATACTTCTCCATCAACATTCTCAAAGCAAACATCCCATCTGCAGAGCTCTGCTCACTGATCGTCACCTCTCTTTATATTGTTGCAGGTCTGGTGTGTGTCTGTGTCTATTTTAGGCCTTTTGGCAGCTTCTAACAAATTTAAACAAACTTCAGCAATCTGTTTCCCTCAGTACTGCCCTTTTCTTACCTGCTATCGATTATTTTTCCAGCCTGTGGGCCACAGATATAATTGATAGCATTTAGGTTTGGAGGGACTTGTGAGCAAGGGGATTTAGGGACTCAAAGCAAATGAAATTTGACATATCTTTCCATTACGACATCCTAAAGAAGTGTGGCGTTCATGTGACTTTAGCCTAAAGCCGAAAGAGGCTAAACAAAACCAACTAACATAAAACAATGAAGCACAGCAGTCATCTCTGGTGCTAAAGCTATCCATATTTTAGAATCTGCATCTTCTTTCCATATCTAAAGCATTGTCCAAAATGGTTTTTTTCCAGTATCGTCTTTCTTTGCCAAGCACGTGCACACGAATTCAAGTCAGTTTTTTGTTTCTCTCAATGAGCTTAAACAGTAATGCAGCAGACATACAGCAGAGCTGGAAACACACAGCTCAACAAAGTCAAGTTAAACGTGCGTTTATCAAAAATCTGCCTCGTGGGCTTTCACAGAGTGTGTAGCAAACAATATCCTCTATTCTTAGTGCTTCAGCATGGACAGGAACCAATGTACATTACTGGGCTTACTGGAAACATGGATGTAAGTTGCAACATCAACTGGCTGGCAAAGGGATAAAAGATGTCCGGTGCAGAATTGTCTGACATAAAACAATGAAGCACAGAAAAGAAAGAATGCACAGCAGTGCAGAGGGAAGCTTAGTGAGTAATGCAGACACTAGGGAATGATTCACTGTAGCTTGGTGTCTTTAGATACAGTTAGGTTTCCCCCCCACTATGGCTGCGACTTTTGAGGAACTACAGAAAACAAGCTTTGGATGAAGAGAGAAAAAAAAAAAAGACAATATATATTCAAAAGATTCCATTTAATTTGTGGATATGAAATTGGGAAGCAGTTTACAACCTTATCTCAACATGCAGTGACCATAAAAAACACATCATAAAGATAGTGGAAGGATACGATGAGACCAAGCTGGCGTGTGTGTTCACAGTGATTAAATCAAAATGAGTCGAGCAGTCGTGTGAAGAGCTGCGATCTCACACCGAACAATGCAGCTCAAAAACACACTGTACACAGAAGATGGACGTAGTAAATGACTTGTTCCGCGGGTGGAGAAGAACCGCTGGCAGCGAGTGACACTTGTGAGGCAGTTTCGTAAACCTTGTGCCAAAACTAAAGGCATCCAAATGTGTTTGCAGCCATGTCTGGAACCTTTAATGCAAATATTTGATCGATTGTGGTTTAAGGTGACACGGCTGATTTGGTGCTGTAGAAAACAGAGCGGTGATTTATAGAAGAGCTTCCAGACTCCCTCCGCCTTAAATAAATGAACAATAAGGTAACAAAGAGCGGACTTGCTCCATCATCACACTGTAACCACAGAGATATCATGTGGTTCAAAAGCTGAGCTCAGTTTGTGTTCAGGCCACAAAATGACCTATTTAAACACTTGCATCAATACTGAGTGATGCTGGGCAGAAACTTTTTTTTTTTTTTAAATAAAACAGGCTACTTCTGCTAACATGCTAATGTTAGTGTTGTGTTGAATTTTTCTTTATTAAAGATTTTTAAGCTCTGGAAAGCCGCCTGATGAGTCGCTCACTAAACCCGAATCCTTTCTTCAGTCCAGTCTGTTCGTTTCGTGGCTTGTAACCTGAGAGGTTCTCTTCTGCGATGGATAAAATTCACAGCCTCATTTTCACATTTCTGCTCCGATGTCTGACTATTATTTTATTTTTTTTAGAACTTGTTCTGATGATCGTTTGTTTTCTTTCACTTGTTTCTGATGTTTTTCTGCCACCAGAATGTGCACAAAACCACAAAAGCCTCGGTATAACAGCCACACTGTTATATTCGCCGTTGTCTCCTTGCCAAACATCGTACAACAAAAGTGACGTCACATCTGCCGGTGCAAGGCGCCGCTTCGGTGTCGATTCAGAGCATGACTACACTGTCAGTGAGCTGATACCAAATGTCTCAGTCTAATCCCCCCCACCAACACGTCACACCTGGTTTCAAGACAGCAAGACCATGGGTAATGTCACAGTGCCTACACCAATCTTTTATATATAGTCTACTGTACTTTAGTAAGAAGCAGATGCATCCCACAGATTCTGTCCACCATGATTTATGTCCCTCTGACATCAATCCATCTTCGAACGTTGGTTCTCAGACGCTTCGATGTGATGGTGGTGGCGAGAACGCTCCACTCGATGCTTCACTAACCAACTGGTCACATCACATCCACCTTTTACACGCACACACACACACACTCGGTGGCTCTGACAGCGGAAATAAAAAGTACAAGAGGAAGACAGCAGTGACATTGAAATGATAAGTGTCCACGTGTAAAAATCAGGTTTATATAGATAGCTCTGCAGAGCTGATGTTCCAGCTGTGGTGTCCACATGTCTTTATCCACGCTGCTGGCATAGGAAAAAAAATTGGTATGAGGTCTCTGTTGAGTGCGCTCCAGAAAAGGAAACTCATCCGCGGCAGAGGAAACGCTGTACCATTTGCAGAGAAATCATTTCAACAGATCTGCCTCTCGTACCGAGCCTGAGCGGAGCAGCGTGTCCGAGAAGATTATGGTTACTGAAGCTCTCTGGTCTATTTTGGTACCTAACTCATTCTGCTGTGGAGTTATTTACACCCAAAACAAATCTAAAATTTGCACAACATCACAGAATCTGTAGAAAATACTGCAGAAGCTTAAATTGTTCTTTTAAAAAGTCGCTCAATGGCACAAAAAAAGTCCACGGATATCATCTTTCCGTTCTTCGGGTCCTCTTTGCGTGTGGAGATCGTCGATCGTCGCCTTTTCTAGATGCTTTCAAAGCAAATGGAACAATATTGAACACAAAGTCGTTTTACTTCGCTATGCTGTAAAAAGGTAATTTAACTATATAAAAACTCCAAAAGAACTGTACAAAACAAAAGCATCGGGCACAAGTCTGCTCATCTTTCATGTCATAAGGCACAATTTCAAATGTGCATTCCCCGTGAAAAGTGTCCGCCAGCCTTTAGTGTCGTTGCTTTAATGGATTAGAAGAAGAAGTGGCGCCCACTGCTTTCACACGTAAGCACCCAACGCTGCGTGAAACTCTGTGAGACACTGGACCAGCTGCTGAAACTTGGGCCTCTCCTCCGGGTCCAAGGCCCAGCAACAAGCCATCACTGCAAACCTGCAACACAGAGAAGGATCAGGTCAAAGTTCACAGAGGAGTCATGTCTGAAAACACCTCACAGATCATTTGAAAATTGGGCCTCCCAGTTTAGACTGGCACTGCCTAAACCTAAACAAGGAGATATCCTGGGAAAGTGTAATGCTTCCATTCACTGACCTTTCCAACTTTTAAAAAAAAGTGGAAAATCTTTGTGAATCAACAGCTATGGAAAAAAAAGGAGAAATTCCTGTCCAGGAACACAAATGAATACATGCTGTGACATCATGGGGCTGCTCTTGAAGCTCCGTAAGTGCCATGTAAAAAAAATGAAAGTGAATAAATTTTTGTTTTTATAAGAGAAAAACTGGATTTAAAGGAAGCATTTGCCTAGTATTATACTGCAACTGCTGTATTGTCTTGAACCAGGAGCTGCCTGTGCAGTGCTGATAGAAATGAGTGAGATAGAATTACCTCTCTATCAGCGCACGGCCTCGATTACGTAAGCTCTAGTATTGTGGAAAAGGAAGCCATCGCCTCAACATCTATTGTATTTGCAAGGAAACAGTTTTTTGATTACTTAACAGATTTCAGGTAATCAGATCCTGAGTTTCCTTTAATCATCGAGAATTGCACATTTCTGTGGGGATTTGACACGAGTTTGTTTTCTTTAAATGCCTCTGCGCTGAGATGGTGGCGCTCCGAGGAATTCATGTAAAAGTAATATCCGAGGAACACCTGGAGGGAGTTTCATCAAATCTGCACTCATCAATTAATTGGAACTTGGTGGAACTTAAGAAGACACTTAGAAACACACTGGTTATTGCAACATTTAAGACAAATGATCAAGTCCACACGGTCACAGGTGAATAATTAAGTGCCATAACACAGGAACCAAAGAGAAGAGTGTTACTGTATTTCACATTTAGTCAGATCCTGATGTAGTGAAGTAATCTCTGGTGCTAAAGCTCTCCATGTTTTAGAATCTGCATCTTCTTTCCATATCTAAAGCACTGTCTGATAACTGCTCGGCTCCAAAATGTGGTTTTTAGCATCGTCTTTCTTTGACAAGCACGTGCACGCACGACGAATTTGAGTCTGTTTTTCATTTCTCTCAGTGAACTTAAACAGTAATGCAGCAGACATACAGCAGAGCTGGAACAACAAAGTTTAACAAAGTCAAGATAAATGTGTGTTTATCAAAAATCTGCCTTGTGGGCTTTCAGTCTGTGCAGCAAACAATATTCTCTATTCTTAGTACTTCAGCATGGACAGGAACCAATGCAGATTACTGGACTTACTGGAAACATGCATGTAAGTTGCAATGTCAACTGGTTGGCAAAGGGATAAAAGGTGTAAAATCTGTCAAATCCAGCCATTCTTTTTGTTTTCTTTCATCAAAATACCCCAAATTTTGGCTTGCTTTAATACTGATCCCGTGTAGGCTCTTTTTGATGAATGTGGAGGATGTATCAGGAAACTTCCAGAGAGACTGATGCAGCATGTGTGGTAGTGTGGACTCCGTCTGTACTGTGTCTGTTTTTTAAATGTTGATACGAGCGCAGAAATCAGCCTCCTGTATCTTCCTTGGTTATTCAGGACTAGCTCAAAGTAAAGCCTCTACTCCTCCAGCTACTAGTTCAGATGGTTCAGACATGCAAGGATGCCTCCTGGATGATACCTAACTGAGGTGGGAAGAGACACAAGGACAGACACCACAGAGATTATGTCTCTTGTCTGGCCTGGGAATGCCTTGGTGTCCTCTCAGAAAAGCTAAAAGTGGTGATCCGGGACCCATTCAACCACTCAACCCGGGTTATCCAGAAAACGGCTGGATGGCACATCCATGCACATCTGGATTTGGCCTCAAGCAAATGTTAACTCCTCATGAAGCAGTTCTTACCCCTAAATCCTCTGGGGGGTGTTTTAAAGTAAAGGCCAGACACCTTCTTTCCCGCTTTGCTGTCTTCAGAGATTGTTGGGAATGGAAAGTATAACTTTTGCAGGTTTAAGTACACCCCGAAGACAGAAATACCACGAGAATTTGACGGGCACGGCACAAACACATTTCTGCTTCTCCTAAGTCGGCTTCCAGCAGGTGTTTTCTTCGAAAACTTTCACCAAACACTAATCCATCCATGCACTGCCAGGGCTGCTTTGAGCTTCCTCACCACAAACCTGTTTTGGGGGATCAGATGGTAAATACTACTGCAGTGATGGAAAAAAAATGAAACCAGTGGGACAACATTGCCTCTCCTTCTTGACAGCCTGATGGAGTTAAACTTTACATCAATCAAAGCTAGTAGCAGCTGAACAGTTTGATTCGACTCAAGTCCTTAAACAATGTGTCAACTAGCAGCACATTTATTGTGCTGACCGTCACCAATAACAAGCTTCACTGCAGCTGAAAATACACTCTTCACTGCAGACTTACAGATGTGTGACAAATTAAAGGAAAAGCCAGTATGAAAACAGTCTTCCAGTGGAAGATATTCACTTATTTGGTGCTCTGATGGTGACTGAAAAATATTTCATATTCTTCATAGAATAAAATAAAACAGAATAGCGCTTTATTGTCAATGTACATGTACAACAAAATTATAGATGCGCCATGTCAACTGTGCAGAAGGGTTAGGGTCAGGAATAAACAGCAAACAGAACAGATATACAGCCAAGGGGAATATATACAAACTAGAGGAATATATACAAAACAACAGAAAGGCACACATAGGAGAGGAAAGTGTTTGGAAACAGTGCAAAAGGACGCATCAAAGGTGATGACCTTTACTGAACTTTGCCCTGATCTGCAGTGACGCTTCCCTCTAAAACGAAAGAGAGAGACACCCTTTACACTGTCTGTGGATAGTGATGATTTTCCACGCTTTCCAGAATATTGTTGCACCGTTACCAGTCTGTTGTGGAAAAACATTGTGGTTTATTTTTCCTTTCTGTTAAAAATTATGAAACACTTTCAGAACTACTGCTTTAAAGTAGGCAAACTGACCTTTTAATCAGTTAGTGTGAAGATGACAACATTCACTGAGTCATCCGGTCTCAGATTTGTGCTGAAAAGCTAGCGCATACATTTATTACTTCTAGGTTGCACTGCTCTCAGCCTACAGTAATATGGAGTTCTTGAGGCGATTGTTACGTCCCTCTGCAGCCCCTAATCTGCTCAGTGTGTTCAGCTGGTGCTAATTGGCCACACCTAGTCAGGTGTGGATAAAAGCATACCTGAGGCAAGGTTCCCAGAGGAAGCTCACTTGTCTTTGCCTTGGTGGCACCAGCCATTTTAGCCAACCTGGTATTCCATTTTAAGATAAAACCTCTTCTCACCTACACTCTGGTATTCATCTCCTTTTTTATGTTGCGGCTTTTGAGCCGGGTCGTAACAGCGATGAAGTGGCACTATATACATGAAACTTAATTGAGTTGCTTCTTGTTACACTTTTGAGGGGGGAAAAAAGGCTAAATCATCTTGTAATGAGAAGGCCATACTGATAAACTGCTACTTACAATCATAAAAAAAACAATTTATAAAGGAGGTCCAGCACTACATCATCCTTGACTTGTTGTCATTGCAGATCAGAAAATTGTGGGATTAGAGTAATAATCCTACAGAAACCAAACCTGGCCACACTGATCTATACCTTACTCAGCGGATACCAGTGGACTTCATGTTGCTGTGGTTTGTATATTATTAAGATATGTAAACTGTCTACAAATAGGACAAGAAAAGGAAGGACGACTCAAAAAACTAGCTCCAACTCTTACCAAAGTCAAATAAACAAGTGAAAATACAGTGTGTGTGTGTGTGTTAGGGGGGGGCAACTTACAGCTCATCTGGACAGTTGATTGGTTGTGCTATTCTGTACCCGTCTTTTAGGTAAGCCGACATCTCGAAAGGGTCAATGTCGACGTAGGGGGTCTGCCCCAGAGTCATCAGCTCCCACAGCGTCACTCCAAAAGCCCACTGTGAACACAAATTCTCTGAATAACCCTGAGACCAGTGCTTAGCATTCATTCACAGCACTTTACAAAAAATACAAGCTTTTAATGTGTTTTCATTAAACAGGGCGAACATAACCAGAGGGTGGAAAAGTAGCGTTCCCACTTGTTGTACTTGTATTCAAATACACGACGTTCCAAATGAACAATGTGAGGAAATTATGTCAAGAAATGTATTTGGAATATAAACCACTGCTGCCAGTTTTTGTTGAGAGTGAAAGTGTAAGCAGTTATTATCAGGGTTCAAACTGCCTGCGAGTGTTCACTCCGACCTCTGAGCAGAGAAAAGACGAATTACTTGAATCATATTAAAGGTGCTTTCAGTAGGTTTTGACCCTGCAGTTGTTTGTTTAAACTCTGGAAGCCATGATATCTAAAATAAAACTGACACTGACAGACAGAATAGGCCTGAAAGCATAGAGTTTCTGCTGTGTTAGTGTGCCCCGAGCCTTAATGGAGTGACACAGGACCTTTAAAAGGAAGTGCAAGGACTGTTTAGGAACTAAGAGCAAGGTGGGCTCTTCAGAGGGGGGGTTGGGACAATAAAACAAAAACGTGTTCTACGGTAAACCACCCTGTTCCCACATCAGTGAATAAGCCGCTGCCAACATTCCCAGTAAAGCTTAAACATGCCAATAGGAACGCTCCCATCCTGTCTCGCTTGCTATCTGATTTGTGTACCTGCTGATGTAAGGGCACAACACATTCATGTGCGTAACAGCAACACACTGAAGATGCTATACAGCTCCAGGTACTTGTATGGACTAGCACTGGGTGTCTGTTAATGCCAGGCCTCTGTTAAATCTAAGTGCCATGATTGCCATGGAGCAGTGTGACCATAACAGGAATGTGGAGGGGGTGGGGACACATCTGGCTCGTGTCTCAGTGGTGTCTCTGAGGATCTGTTAGGCAGACTTCCCGACTGCCTCCGCCGCGCCCGGTCTTCTATCCTGGAACAGGAAAGCGAGAAGAGCCACAGACACGCCTTTCCCTTTGACACCTTGACCAAGTGTCTAAGAATGGCTTGCACACAATCGGTGCCATTTCCCGGATCGCTTTAACCGCATCATGTCTACTGGAAACATACTCGCATTTAGAAACCTCAGAGAGACAGGAAAGGTCGCTTCTGCTATTGTTTTGTTGACAACGAATCACAGTTACAGCGTTGCCTTGTTAAGCAACAGCAAGCAAACAAAGCAAAAATGAAGCCCAAAAACAACATAATCTTTAGTTGCAGCCCTAAATGGCTGACAACACAGTGGCTGTGTCCATCATTTATACACAGTCTATGGAAGTAAACTGCATATCTGGTAGTTCTTACCACATCACTTGCACTGGAAAAGTCATTGTTGAGCAGGCTTTCCAGGGCCATCCAGCGGACAGGCCGGTTCTCATTATCCCCCAGACAGTGGTAATCCATGGGAAAGAGATCTCGGGCGAGGGCATTGTCTGTAATCTTCACCTGCATGTTGTCGTCAATGCTGTCGGTGGAGGGAAAGCACGGCCTTTATTTTTGACAAATTAAATTCCAAACCAAATCACCTGAAAGCTACTGAGGACAGCGTGACGACAGCTAGAGTCAGGTCGCTGAAAACTTACACGCAGTTCCTAGCGGCGAGGTCTTTGTGTATGACCTCTCTGCGAGCCAAGTAGCTCATTCCACATGCAATCTGGATGGCCATGTAAACCAGGTCCTGCTGAGAGATTGCCTGAAAGGAAATGGGGGAGAGAGGGCGACAATGTGCAGTTGAGAGACAGACAGGAAAAAGTAAAGACGGAGAGAGGACACCTGGTGACTTCTGTGTAAAATTGTTCTAGTTTTCTTTGGAACGGGACAATGTGGGCGAAATATGGGCATTACATACACCACAACTATTTTTTCTCTATAAATTCAACTGCAAGGCGACTGGAAAAACAAGACTTGACATGACTTGTTTAAATGAAACCTTTAAAATTTCAAAGATATATACGTACCCATGTACAACATGTTCCCTCAAGTGTAACAACTTTGGTGACCTCTAAACTCTTATTTCAGTGTCAACATCGAGTATAATAAGATAATTAGCACACGTCAGCATGCCGAGGAGAAAAAGACAGGTGTTTTTTTTTTTTTTGTGCTAAAAGGGTAAACTAAGGCTACATCCACATTAATCTCTGTCTAGACTCAACAGTTTCAGAAATATTTCCTCATCTATATACCTACCTCATGCAACAAGATCATTCATGTACACTGTGTAAACACAGCAGAATGTTGCGGTAGCTCAGCGGAAAACACTGCTGCCCCTCAACAAGAGGGTCCTGGGTTCAAACTCTAAGAGTGTGCTTCAATGTGGAGTTTGTTGATTTTCTTACCATCAAAAAATAAAATAATATAAAAAACCTAAATGCTATCCAAATGTCATTAAATCTGAGAAAAGCTCCCACCTTACCGAAGAATTAGCTAATTTTTTGCACAGTATTTTTTAGAATAGCTAAAGAAGCCATTCAAAATTGTAGTTAATTGAGATAAAGGACTTTAAGTGCACAGAGGTAAGTTTTTGTGCTTTTTAATTCGTGTTCTTAAGTAGAGGAGATAACCAAATGCATTTTTCAAAGCCCAAAAACCAAAACACCCACACAACACATTTAAGCTTTGTTAAACACTGCAACCAAATCCGTTTTACACCCACTCCAAGTGCCACAATCGACGTGACATAGTCGGTTCGTTTGGTGAACACCAATATCACCATCATGACCAAAAGCAACATTTACGAGTGTTAAAATATGACTACATCATAAAATTATTTTGACACACAAGGAATCATGGCTACAAGATGAGCCAGTTGACAAAATGTAGGCAAAAAGGCAACCTGTCATATGCTCCAACTTGTTTTGAGCAGCCGCCTAGCCCACATCCTGATATCAGCCTTGAAAGTTTACCAAAAACGCACTTCTAGAAGTTTTTTTTTCCCAGTACATTATCTGAAACAAGATCAAACCTCCTTCTGTTCCTTTGATTGACTTTATTGAAACTAAGATAAATCCCTTATTGTTACACTTAAAGTTCATTACAGGGAAAAAGAAAAAAAAAATCCTGATTGTAACCAGCACAACTTTAAGTGTTTTGTTTAAATTTCTACTACTTTGAGCATCTGAATCACTAATTTGATGCTGCATTCAAAAATATAGTAAAGTGAGAGCCTTTATCTAACAAAAAAATAATTCATATTATGTTGCTAAAGTTTTGCAGTCCTTCATTAAACAGACTAAAGACGAGCATCAGGCAGTATTTTTCTCATGTACCATTGTGATATCCTTAAGCATAAAAATGTTTCCTACCATAAATTTGTCAGTCTACTTTCCCTTCTTTTACTTTATTAGTGTATAAAATAGATTTACTTATTTTTTAAACATAATATGCTTTTATTTTATTATAATTTTCCACTTTTTAATAACAACACTGCCATGTTTTTGCAGTGAACCATGGCTAACACACAGAACAGCAAGATTTACTGCTGCAAAAGCCCTGAGGCAAATACTTAAAGCTCAAAGTGATGATGGAAATATCTGAAACATGTCTCACCTACAATTAAGATGTTAGTTTGAAACTGAAGCATGGATGTAACAAAGGAGAACACCCTAAACATACGGACTTCACTGTCATTTATTGCTGATCAAAGTATTATGGAATAGCTTTAGAATATCAGTCACAGATAAAGTAAAAATATAGATATGAGAAACACAGTTTTCTTAGATAAAAGTTAGACGTGACCGCACTTGGTCATTTTAGCCGTTTGGTTGCTTAAGGGTTAACATTGCTCTGAGTATTTGATCTGACGTGACGCAGAAACTCTTTTCCTCAGAGGTTTAACCGAGTCTTGCATTAAAGAAATGAGTCTGCTTTGTCTGTGGAGCTGTTGAAGGGCTTACTGACAATAGCTCTAAGTCAGCAGGTGTGTCAGAGAAAAGACACTCGACCGCTAACGAAGTGAGGCTGCTCCTGTAACAAACATCCCGGATAGCTGAAAAGACAACACTGAGCTCTTTAAGTAACAGCTCCAAATAATTGTGTGTATGGTTCAATTCTCTTGCATCTGGTCTGATTTACTCAGCACAATCCCCGGCTCGGATAGAAACACTGGAAATGGACTTTGTTGTCTTATCTGACAGTTGACATTCTGATGCAGGCAAAATTAATGCTTGGGACTATACCGAAAAACAAAGACTTGGGCAACCAGTGAACAAAGACTAGAAGACTTTAAGTCAACCGCTCAAGCGAAACGGCTACATGTGCAGCCGCTATGAGACATTCAAACTGTGCAGAATACATCTCAGCTGTCGGTGAAAGAAAAATGTCTAAGAACAAGGTCAACGCTCCAAACCTCCTCCCTCCCTCCACAGTCACACCTTTTAAACCAGATGTTCGCTTGCAGAATGAATGTTGTGCTCTCGGAGCATTTCCCCGCAAGTTTCATCTAAGCTGGCCTGATACTGAGCTGATTTATAGCTCAGTGTTTATTGCAACACCACCAACTTAATGACTAAGTCTTTGTCTCCCGTAGCCGCCAAAGGTACGTATTGAAGCTGCCGAGAAGGAAGGTGCTGATGTGTGCCTGAAAAAGGCGTTTGATTATTGTAAATGTGTGGCAAGCTTCATCTTGTGATCGCAAAGCATTTTTCTGCATCTGTATTTTGCAGCTGATTGATTGGTTGGATCTGCTGTGGCTTTTCTCCAAGCGCACGAAAGCCTCCCTGGGGTTAACTGTACAAAAGCCCGATTGTCTCCACGGAGTGAGTTAAAAACCTCTGCCCTGAGCACCGGCTTCATCACTGTATCAACAGACCTCTTAATAACAGTGTAAACAGTAGTTACTGTAGGTGTTACTCGCCGCTGATTGCTGCAAACACAAAATGTTCTTTCACGCTTGACACTACGATGGAATCTGACTTCGCTTTCAATCTGGGGGATTTATTTTAATGGCTTAATAAACGTTAAAGAGGAGCCACGCATACACTGACGCATTTATTCTAATGGTTTTACACGCAACCTGCTCTGAGAACAGGTTCATAAAATCCAGTCTCCACTTGAATTTGGTCATCTCTAGGTCAGGGGTGCTTTCATTGTCAAGGAGTTAAATCTTCTCTCTCTCTTATTAATCCCCACATGTTGTGAACCATAGCAACCATCCATTTACAAATGAGATAAAGTCACATGATGTCATTTGTCTGCGACACAATACCAGAATGGAGGCCATCAAAGCGATGGTATTCCTGCTGAACTGTATCTGCTCTTTGTTTCCTTCATTGCCATGACTCAATCAATGCCTCCCTGGCCAATCAGTGGCAAACAGTCTGTTGCTGTCACATGGCTCGACTCCGCTTGCTTAGAACCCGAGCAGAGTAGGTACTAAAAGCACTTGGTAACAGGTTCTAGCGCCTAATGAAAAACCCTAACACTGAATAGAGTCAAATCAAGCAGATTTGGTGCTACTGGTAAAAAGGTTTAAGGTGATCATGGAGGTTTTTTCCTCATTGTTAGCTGCGAGTCTCTACATGCTGCATGTATCACTTACTTTTGCTGTCAGGACCCCTTCACTTTGAAAGGTCCTGCCTTAAGAAAAAGCAGCTTGCAACTGCCTTCTAGTTACATATTTTTATAAACGTGTATTTATGAATCTGTTTTTTTCTTTAATTCTTTTATGTACTTTTCCCATTATAACCGCTGATAATTTGTTTTCCTTAATGAAATATTTTTTCCCCATTTTTTCCATAAATTTATCCAGTTTTATTTTTGGCTCTGATATGCAGCTTTGAATTTAACATTCTTATTTTGCTTGTATGTCAAAATATTTCTTTGAGATGCTATATAAATAAAGCTATTATTTATATTAATATTATTGCAAAAGTGCCAGTAAAGACTGACCCACTCGCACACTTATGTTTCCAAAGTTGTAATGTCAGTGCTATTACACACTGCCTGAATACAGCTTGGTCATAGCTGAAAACCAAGCAATGACCCTCCAGAAGAAATTTGGTTTGAGACAAAAGTTGCTTGAGTAGGAGCAGGTGGTTGGAACGGTCAAAACAAGACAGAAGTGCCCGAAGAGATCCAGGCATGGCCGAGAACATGACTTTTAATGGTGGGGGGGTTTAATATTGCTTTTGAGTATAGTTTGTCTGCTGAGCTGAAGCCTCACCTGTGGGTTGTTAGCCTCAGCTAACTTGCACTGCCGCAGGAACTGCTTCAGATTACCCCAAGCCATGAAAGGCAGCAGCACCATGGGCTTCTCTCCATCCTCTGTGCACACGTGGCTTATGGGAAGCAGATTTCTTAAAAGAAAAGAGAAAGCAACCAACTGAGGAAACAGGACCTGAGTGTACCAGATCATCATTTCTGCTCATGTACAAATCTACTGCATATTAAAGGAGGAGTAAAGGACATTATCATCCAAACCACCAAAGAGGAACTGTCAGCTAATATGACTGAGCAGATGTCATGCAGAGGAAAGAGGAAGGCGTGGGACATCGTGACGACAATCTTTTCCACACAAGTACACTGCTGTAAGGCTGCTGTAAATTTCGGGTAAAATCTGCAGAAGAAATGCTGCTTAGACCCGGAATTGCCCCCGTTTTGCTAATTTCCTGTTCCATGTATTTATTCTTAGCCACTACTTTCATATAATATTAAAAAATAATATTTCGTATATGAATTCAAAAATAATCCTTGTTCATCTTCACTGGGCCTTGCTGCAGTCCTTAGTCTATGCTCTGTCTGAAAGAAAAAGACTGTTTAGGGATCTAACCCATCTTGTTAAACAAACCTTCTTCTGATTGGCCGCTTCTCTTAAGCAAAACCTTTGGTCGTTGGGGCTTCTGTATCCTTAACATGATTACATGAGGGGTTTGTGCCTTCACTGACGTCATAAAGATCAGTGGGGAAAAACTGGAATCGAGTGTTTAGCTTTTGGCTTTTATATGAAAAGGGTCAAGTTTGAGCTGAACATCCACTACTGGAAGAAGATATATTTGAAGAACAATTTTATTTTAGAATTTTTTTAATTCTCATGAAGTCTTAAGACAAAACACAAAGCTAACAACAAATTGATTTCACAAACGGCCATTCCCTAAAAACAATCCATGATGACTTTTGGGCCATAAAACTGTGTCAAGAATATAAAAATCAAATATATCAGATACCCAGATACCCTGTTTGCCAATCTTCTAGGAACATCCACCATTTTATCAGTATGTACAAGAAAACAAAAAAGAAAAGGTCTCCTTTAAAATAAATTCAGAGCCTTTCAGACAATAGATTTTATTACAAATGTCACAAAGACTGACTTCGATTCACACTCCTTATTAAGGTATCAGCCTTGTTTGCAAACATGCGGTGTTCTTTCATCAATATTTAAATTGAGTCTTTTAAGAGACGACCACAGAAGCAAGGCTGGCATGCTATGCTCAAGCATCAACAAGACATCCAACCGGTGACGTAAGACAAACCATGCTGGTGTTGTGACATTTATTTTGGCTTTCAAAATAAACTTGCATTTCTAAAGAAACTGTAATTAAAAAACTGATGAAAAACTCTGATGGGACGGTAACTGTATGACAGCAGCTATGATTCCTTATATGATGCCGAGCAATAGATTCTTTTTTCCTCATGTGCATCAACAGGATGCCTGAATATTTAATATTCTCTAAAGGCCCAGCTATGTGTATATGTGGCAAGATTTACCTGTGATGAAGGCCACGAAGTTTGCAACTTTCAGTCAACATCATCGTCACCTGCACCTCAGAAGCATGATCTGAAAAATTTTATTGGACAAAAAAAACCAAACATTTAAATTAAAAACAACAAACTTGGAGCAATGAGCGTCTGTTGGTGCCATGTAGCGTTTGATTTTTATCATTTCATTGCAGTTTCTCTGCCAGCAGTCATTTGTAGTGGGAAACTTCAGGGGAAAACTAACTTGAGCCAGTTTTTAATCTGCGTTTGCAGCTTTGCCATCGTCTGGAACTTATGGAAAGCAGTATTGTTCCCTTCCCAAAAGGCGAATGAGGAGGAAGTAAAGAGTTTAACAAAGCCAAAACTGGCATGAAGACATTGTTCGCCGAGTGGTATCCACCCCTCACTGAGTAAACATGAGAGAATAGAGAGGTCAAAAGGCAACTGGCAGAGAAAGCCGACACATGCCGCTAACAAAGAACCTGACAGTCCTGCATACGGGAGCTGCTTCGCTGGCATGCAACCCTGCAGCGTGAGTAAGACTTATTATTCATTTACTGTCAAATTCGTGTGTCTGTTTATTGGATTGAAACCCATATAGGGTCATCGGCTGAAGCTAGCAGTGAAGTACCTACTGTTTCTGAGAGACAATGTTTGGGTAACAATCATCGGTGCTCATCCGCAGGGCATAAAAAACAACTCCAAACTGCAACCTGACGTGTTGGTTATGTTTTAGTTCGCGGATGTTTGTCATCGCGCCCACATCTTCAGTGTTACAGTCATGTTTCAGTTCAGTGATGGAATCACAGCGCTCACTCATGCGGGCCACAAATCCGCTGTTATACAACACTGTGCGAAAGTCTACAGCCATTTTTTATTTGTATTTTGCTTCCAAGGAGAGGAACCTTGTTGAAATTATTAAGGTGGTCTTGAGCAATAGCTCTCCAAATTTTCTGAAGGTCTTTAAAAAAGTTTTTCTTTGGACATTGGTTCATTTTCACTCACTTTCACTCCTCAATGACTGAAGCATAAAATACGCACTTAAATCAATGGACCAACCACTGTTGTGTTTCTATATAACAGTTAACGTAGCAAAGAACCAGCCTGTACATTTCACTGTATGGCAGAGGACCCCACGCAGCACTGGCAATGAATCTAACCGGACCACATAAAAGCCAAATGACCTGGCCTCCAAACTCCCCAGATCCTGATTGGATCAAGCATCCGTGAAATGTCCCACAGCTGACTGTTTGTGGGAAATAGATGTTTGGTAGCGATGATGTAGAACAGTAACCACCATTATTTTCCCCCCATTTTAAAGCCTAATAAACTTTCATTCTAGGTCGGTCGAGGACTTAATAAGGATAAAACTTAAATTAAATCACAATTCACATAAAATTAAATCCTGCTACTAAACTATGCATCTTTGCTCCTTTAATCTGATTCTCATCTCCCAGTGTGACCCTTGGAATTAAATACACCTTCCAATAGTGTGAGAATGTCACTAAAATGAAACTAAAAACAGGATCTATGCAGAACTTGATTTTTATTTAGGAGACTGTGTGTGAATTAAAAAGCAACCAAGAATCAGTAGAAAATGTTCAAAAAAGCTTTATAACAGCAGCACAACCTTCAATAGGATTTTCAAAAAGCCACGAGTCTAAATGGGGTAAAGGGTGTAGTCTACTACATTTACTTTGTGTGTTTTGTTTTTTCTTTTATCAATAGAAAATAAAAAATGTAAAAATAAATGATCAGATTATTGCAGTGGTATATCTTCTAATGATATTACTCTGATGTACTGGCTAGGGGGTAGAAAAGAAATATTTCCACTGATCTGCTGCGTGTCCACACAGATTTGGAGACTACAGTGCATGTGAGCGTGTTCCCCCTCAGTAACCTCATCCCTCTGAATAACCCTGAACATACTGGGTAAAGTTACTTATCGACAGGATGACAGGGATAAACCTGAGTGGTCAATATTTTCATTTCTTTTACAATATGTTTACTTAAGCTGGAACAGGGAGCATACCTTTCACGGTCTTCACAAAGACCGGCTTCTCCTTACTGGGGTCCTTTTCATCCAGCAGCACGCCGTGGAAGATGCGGCCAAAAGTGCCTGTCAAAGACAAAACGCAGGTTTTTAATCAGAGGAAAGGGGTAAAAGAAAGAAAGCCAGGGGCGACTGTTTCAAAGATTGAAATGTCACCTCACACAGAGGCTACCATGCCTGGCTGATTAGTGAACAGAGGCAGACACGCTTCTGCTTAAGATGCCTTGTTGCTAAATGGGATGAGGCAGTTTTGGCTGCTTTTCACTAAGGCGATACAAAGCAACAGCAATTCAGTCTAGCTCAGAGGAGCTTTCATCACTCAGACCAACTGAGAAAAGCTTACGATGTGGAAAGGCCAAGTGAGCGTGTTCATCATCTCCTTTGTCTAAACTGTCACCCTGTAGCTCCAGGACTTTTCTGAGCTAAAATGGCATTTAAGCACATAAACCATCAACATAAACTTAGAAAATATCTGAGCCTCAGGGCCAACTATGCCTTGTGTTTCAACAGGAAAGTAGTCGAAGCTTAACAACAGGGTTAGTGTCTCTCTCCCGCCTTCTTCGTCAAGCCTGTCGGGACCTGCTGGCTCCCAAAAAACACAACTGCACTCCAAGTTCACCCCTCTGAGACGTGACCTTCTGTTTCTTTGTTGTTTAAACTCAAATCTTATTAATAATAAATTTTATATCATTTTGTTTGCACGTCAGCCAAATACCAGCAATTAGAAAGTGTGTTTCCTTGCAGAAGGCTGATAATACAGAACAGAGCAGTGCTCTAAACCTTGTAAAGTTTTTTGCTTTACTTTGTGTCAATATTTTCATCAGGAGTAACTATGTGCGTAACTAGGGTGAACAAAAACAAACAAACCAAAAACCTTTTGCAAAGTCATCATGTCACCACAGAGGGAAATGGGTATTATAACACTAACAGCTGCACATTTCATTTGCCTGACTTCTGGCTTGCTGTGGCGCATCTTATGGGAATAGAGTGCGATTGGCCACTACTCCCATATGAAGGCAACGTGCTACACGTGTGCTGTACTTGCTGAGCCCAGAGGGAACACAGAGTGTGAATTTTGACATGTTGGCTGTAGTCACACTTCCTGTACCACAGCGCGACTGTGCCTGGCTTTAGGACTTCATAGCAGGAACTGCACTGCTTGTGAGCGAAAAATGTTGCAATCCCACACACGTTAATGTGACAGAACATTTCCCAGATATAAAACTGGTAGCTGTACAAAGCATGCACAACACCACTTGCTGGGAATTCTGTGCTGATGTTTGATTGCATCTTGTGGCGGAGGCCAATGTACAACTATTATCCATCATTGATAAAATCATGACCATCCTTCTGCACCACTTACTGGATCCCCTTTTTTAGCAAATGTCTACTTTTATACATCTGAGGGGTTAATCTTTCCTAAAGATGAGATCATCACAACAAATCCACTCCAGCTTCAGTAAGATCAATGCCAAATGAGAGGTAACACTCTTGACAAATGTCTGTAAACATCTGGGATCAATATAATCCCAGTTTGTTTTTACAATTACGTTATTACTGCAAGTTTACATACATGAGTCAACTTCAGGCCCACAATCTAATACTAGAGTGCATGAATAGTTTATAAAGGCAGCAAGTAATCTCCATCTCCATCTGTCTTTCCACTAGTTCCTGTTCTCTGAAGAAACTCCAAAACCTCTCAAAGGTTCTCCTCTCCAGTCCTAACAGTTTGTTACTTTATGAGCTCTTTGGAAAACTTCTTAAAAAGATATTATTATTATTATTCATTACTAGGAGAAACATTTTTCAATCTTTGTAAAATATTTCATTATTTCTTTTAGACACAAGGCTTTTTATTGTGAGCACAACCTCTTTAAAGTAAAACTAGTGTATCAGAGAAAGAGTGGTGCTTCTGTTACATTGTAAACAGAAGCAGTGACTAAACCACTGAAGGCTGTCAAGCAGCATTTAAAAACACAACACCCACATTTTTCTTCTCCATTGTGTTATATGCACCCTTGGGTAAATGTTACATCATTCACTCTAAGCCCCGGTGTGGGCCAATATCCAGAAAACGAAGCACAGTTTTGTCAGTACCTTTACTCCATGACAAAGCTGAATAGCCTCCAAAGCGAGGAGCACAGATCGAGCCAAACCAAAGCCCTGACATTTAGCTTTGATTTGAGGCCAAAGAGAAAAAGATTGAGAAAATTCAGTGTCTAAGGCTCTCTGTTAGAAACTCATACGCCTCAGCAGGAATGAACTTTTACTATTTTGACGTTCTTGGCAACTTTTTATTGATACTGATCTGATGAGGCATGCTTGTACTCCACAACAGGAAAAATAAACCACATTCATGAAGCCTATCGTCAGTATTATGCTCACAATACGCTACAAATAAACATGGGACTTCTCAATAACATTTGTATAATTTTGATGGTTAAGTTAAACATCTTTTTACATTCTTTTATGATTTCTATGCCTGTGATTTGAGACTGCAAGGTAGAGTTACAGTATGCAGCAAAACTGCAGGTGTGACCCTGCATGACCTTCCTCACCTGTGCAAGGTTAGGAGTTTAAAGAAGGCCAAGCCCATCCTGGGTGATCCTTTACATTCCTCATCAAAGGAGTTTAAGTTGCCGCTGACAAACAGACTCACAAACTCGTTTGTCCCAACTCAGTTCACTATGTTTTTAATGTTGTTTTCTTTAATAAAGACATCCTTCAATTATATCACTGAACTTTCAATTTTGCCACAAATTATATTTATATACAAACTGTGTATTTTACCTCATTTTTACCATGTGTCAATGCCCATGGACTCCCATGTTTAAAGATCTCACTTTACAGTAGAAATAAACAAGCTGATGAGTGCTGACCTTACGCAAGTGGCCAACATCATTGCCAGTATTCACTCTTGTACACGGTGTGCCTACAGCACCAAAACACTAACTGAAGTTGATCCACTCTCCTCCAGCTGGCAGTCGCTGCAGGCTGCCTCAACATGTTACATAGTTACACTTCTGTGGAGGTGTAAGTCGGGTTAGGGTATGAGATACGGTGTAGGGTTTCCGAAGTGTTACAGTGCTGATTTAAATCCCACACTGAGGGCATGGTTTCACAACACAGGCAGCTGTAGCCAATTAGTGTCTGCTAGGCCTCAAAGTCAGTTTGCTAAATAATCTATTAGTGTGAGGTGTGACTATCTGTGTCTGTGAAACGTGTTTTGGCTTCTGTTTATTTATACGTTTCTAAGTCATTATTTTATTCGTGTTTAGAGAAATCTACTTATAAAAATTTAAAACAATAACAAGTGTTAATATCACCTTTCAGATTCAGCTGAGCAGCAGGAAATACACAGATGGATAGTTAAAATTCATCAAAGTCCATTTTTGTAACAAGCTTCCTGACTATTCCCGATAGTGGCAGGAATATTCGTAACTACTGCTGCTACAATCCCATTGGTTTCTAAAGGTGTGCTGATGTATCCTGGCAAGCTTCAACCACACAAAATCTTTTCAAACAACTTCACTGCCAGCAGCAGATAAACTATTTCTAAGGCCTTTAGAACCAGACATATTTCAACTAGAAATGTTCAAATACTAAAAGTGAAAGCATGTTTTTTTTGCAGAAACATTATTTCTTAAAATTAAGGAGTAATTCCAATTACAAATAAAAGCCTAATTATTGTGTTCTACTAGCACTTCTCCCTTTAGGTTATGCTAGCACCATGTAATTTGTAATTTAAGCTTAAATCTCAACTCAGTCTGTTAAAGCAATCTCATTTAATTTTTTTTTTAACATTTAGTCTTTTCCTTTTTCTCTCTGTTTATGTTCTTTATATAGAAAACTCAGAACATGACAAAAACGTGCATGCTGAAAAGTTAAATTAACAAACGCTGCTGGACGAAGCATAACAAGATTACTCATGACTGCAGGACTGAAGCTCCTTAAAATCTGTTTCATTTCATGCGTATATAGACTAGATCACGCAAATCACTCGAGTCTCCCTGGAAATGTCGCTAAAAGGCAAAACACCGGGGCATAGGCCTAAAATACTGGGAAGGGAAATACCTTCATGTAAGACGTCTCGTAGTGTGACTCGCTCCCTTGAGATTGCAATATCTTTAACTTTAGCTTTGGCCTCCATCAGAGTCACACTCCTCAGGTCATTCTTCTCTATGCGCAGAGATGGGTAACCTGTAAAGACACACAAAAAATAAATAAATGAACACATTTCATTAATTCATGAAACCTGCTGTGTATGCATTATGTGCTGCTGGGACATTTCAGTTCAGTTTGTCTTCTCCAACAACTTTTCAAGGCCATGGATGTGACAAGTTAATGCAAAGTTTGTTTGTTTTTAGGTCAGGAGCAAAACTCATTTAAATAGGCTGTAAACACATTCTGAAATTTTTGTTATTATTTTAATCTGTAAAGAAATATTAGTACATTCTGAAAATCAGTGTTGAACAGCCTGAGATGTCCTAAGAAATGTCTAAAGTCAACCTTATTTCTCAGTTTTTCCCAGATTTGTTGGGTTTTTCAGTGAGTTTGTTGCTTGAAAATAAAAAAAACCCCAAAGACAAACAAAAATCCCAAAAAACCTTAAAATGTGACATTTTTGTATCCAAACATCAACCATTAATTAAACAATCTAGGCATCTGCTTTGCACCAATACTTAAATTGCACTAATATACTCAGAGTAGCTGTGTATTTTATGTAACAAACAAACAAACAGTTTATTTACTGTAACTTGCATACTTTGTGGGGCCTACTGGAGGGCCAGTTTTGGCCCCTGGGCCACATATTTGACACCTGTGGTCTTAATTTCATTTGCAGAAGC
Source organism: Pelmatolapia mariae (assembly GCF_036321145.2). NCBI lineage: Eukaryota > Metazoa > Chordata > Actinopteri > Cichliformes > Cichlidae > Pelmatolapia > Pelmatolapia mariae. The sequence continues at coordinate 37,172,951 of NC_086246.1, read as the reverse complement.
ATCAAAGTACCAAAGGATGAATAACAGCTTTAGTATGATGACTTCATTATAATTTCTCGATGATTAAAGTACACAATCACCAAAATAATTTGATGCTACAACATGCTGTATGCAGGTCCTGCTGCTGGGTTGACAGTCCACTTCCACTCTTGTCACACTGCGATGCGAGACACAGCAAGCTCTCTTATCTGCATATATATGTTTGGCATCCTGGAGGAGTTGCACAACCTGTGCAACTTGAATGGTCTGCAGGCACCTGTTTTTTTGTTTTTTTCATTGCTTCTGTGAAATCAAACCAGAGGGAGCAGCAGTTTGTGCCCACTATGTGCTAAAACCATTCCTTTCTTGTTTTTTTGAGGGTCATTTTGCAGTGGCTTCTCTCGTTTCCACTTCGATTTGCACAAAAGCAGGTGAAATGGATTCACAATGGTAAAATAAGACAATCAAACTGCAATACATATTTTCTATAGAAACAAAGTAAAATTTATAAGTTTATAAGAAGTAAGGGATGATCTTTGTTTAAACTTTTTTTTTTAACCCCCCCCCCCCCCCCCCCCCCCAAAAAAAAACAAAAAAAAAACCCAAACCCTGAAAATCATAATTAATGACAGAACATTTCTGTCGGAGATGAAACAGCATCCACACTGAAAGACACAACAATCCTGTCATAAATGATTCCACCTTGTCATTTTACTCACTTTTTATCTATGTTGCTTGAGGGTTAAAAGGCACACATAATCCAAATCTAAACAAACCTCTTACCAAATGACTGACACATTTTTTTAAACCTGGATTAGCACACAAAAACAACCTGGGAGCTTCTGCTTCGGATCACAAGTGTCATATTTCTTCTAAAATATGTAGACTCAAAGAAAAGAAATGACAGCAATTCCAGGAAAAAGCCACACATGTACAGTACCCTGCACATGTTGCATCACAGCGACTTCATGCAAAGTCCTGTGTTACAGCACATCTATTACATAACCTCCCCATGTACTCGCTGTTATTAACTGCTGGTTTTCAGAGGCGAGAGGTGAAGTCATAAAGTTCCTTATAGATTACGCACACACATAAACAAACACAACAGTTAACAAACGCTAGCTAAAGAGGCACTTAGAAACTAAAGAGCTCTTCCTGTAGAAAGAAAAAGATCTGAACCAGAGTCAACAAGAATCAACGACCCCTGATCTAAACTCGTCATGTGTATAAAGCACATGTGTCAACAGAATCAGTTTCTTCCATTCCAGCCTCTCCACCACTACGGGCAAGACCAAAGATGCTGGCACAGGATGTCAGGGCTGTAAACCTGCACAACGCTGGAATGCGCTACCAGACCGTCAGCCAAAAGCTTGGTGAGAAGGGGATAACTGTAGGGTGTGATTATTTAAAAATGGAGGAAAATATAAAACGATCATCAAGCACCCTCGGTCTGGAGCCCCATGCAAGATCTCGTCTCATGGAGTCAGGATGATCATGTCCACAGAATACATTTCTGTGGTCCTGACTCCTTAACACCCTCCTCCTGTGTAGGTTTTGGGCTGATTCACCACCAAAACTACACAGGAGGAGCCCGGTGGAGGAAGTGAAAACAGGATCTTAAATGTCAAAACATTTAGAAATATGCCATAAACACCTCTTCTTAAAGCTCTAAAGCTCTACTGTCACAGTGTGGCAAAAACTATCATGGTGCAGAGCAATGCTGCCCCCTACAGGTCAAACTATGAGCAGTGATTGTCTCAACAATGTAAACAAGAACGGATGTGGTTGGGACTGCACACAATCAATCCTAGTACTGTGAGGCCGAATTCTCAGGCAATTTTTAATTTTATTGTGCTTTACTTAAAATTCGAATTATGTTTATGTGTTTTATTTAGACTTAAGGAGTTTCACTGATCTATTTCATTTTGGTTCTTGTTTCAGTTCAAGAAAACCCAATACTAGATCAAAGTATCCCACAGTGTTCTTAACCATAAGGAAAGGATTCCAAATTTGCCAAAACCCTGTTCTTTTTTTGTTAGTTTTTTTACAACCCAAATTTTAAAAAACATGCTGGAAAATGGACATAAAAACAGAAAGCAATGACTTACAAATCTCACAGACCCATACTTTACAAAGTGAGAAAATGTACCATTTCAAGGGAAAAACGTCAATTCGAATTTGTTGCAGGTCTTAAAAAAGTTTGGACAGGGCCATGTTTATGACTTAACAACAGTCTGTAAATGTCTGGGTGCTGAGGAGAGCAGCTGCCAGACTTTTGGGAGAGGAATGTTCTTCCATTCTTAGAGGATTCTGCCTGCTCAGCAGTCCTGGATCTGCTTTGATCTTCAATGCTCCAAATGTTTTCAGTTGGTGAAAGAGCTGGACTACAGACAGCCAGTGTGGCACCCAGACTGCAGTATGCGGTTTAGCATCATTTTGCTGAATTGTGCATTTCTGCATCATGTTTATATGATGACTTCTTTGCAGATCACAGGAATCCAATATTCATTGTCAGCCTTGTCCCTTGCACAAAGACATTTCTCTGTATTCTCTGAATCTTTTCATGACATTATGCACTGAATATGACGAAGAAATATTCACAGCCTTCTCAATTTCATATTGAGGTATATTATTCCAAAGTCAAAATTTGTAGTTGCAGATTTTTGCAGATTGGTGAAACTCTGCCCATCTTGACTTCTAAGAAAATCTGCCTCTCTAAGGCTACGTTCACACTGCAGGTCTTAATGCTCAATTCCGATTTTTTGATCAAATCCAATTTTTTTTTTGTCTGGTTGTTCACACTACAAATAAAATGTGAATAAAATGTGACAGCTCTAGAGTGAACGGTTCATAGCCCTCAAAGCGGCCCACACGCGCAAAAGAAGACGTCACACACAACGCGCTCTGTTTACGGAAGTAAAAATGGCAGCTACAGAGCTGGTAGGTGTTGTTGCAGCAGTCGTAATCGACACAATTTTGACAATTTAATTAGCGAAAGGACACTGAGAAAAAAAGAAAGCCCGTCCTTTAACAATGGCCGCCATGCTTTCTCGTTTGTCTTCTCCGGCACTGATAAATGGCATCTGTCTTGTGACAGTGACGTAAAAGACGGATTTAATGCGACATGACTATTCAAACAGCAGTCGCTTTCTAAAACATCAGATATGTTTCAGATTCAGTACCACAAAGTGACCTAAGTCGGATTTGAAAATATCGGATTTGTGCTGTTCAAACTGTCCTACCATGATCAGATATGGGTCGCATAGGGTCAAAAAAAAAAGCTGGATTTGATGCGCTTTCGCCTGCAGTGTGAACGTAGCCTAAGATGCTCTTTTTAGACCCAGTCATGTTACTGACCTGACCTGTTATTTGGCAGCAAAATGTTTCACCAGCTGTTTTTTTGTTTTTAGTACCACTTATTTCTCCAACCTTCCATTTCCTCCCTCCCAACTTTTTTAAAGGTGTGTTACTGCAATCAAATCTAAACTGAGCTAATATTTGTCATGAACTAGTAAAATGTCTCAGTTTAAACATTTAATATGATTTCTATGTTCTATTGCGAGTAAAATGTGGATTTGTGAGATTTGTAAACAAAAACAAAATGTAACAATTTGCATCCAAGCTTTTCCAGAAACATGATTGTATTTTAAAAAAGATAATTTTAGAAAAAAGGGTGAGAGGAGGAGAAGACTCTTTTTACATATTCACTGATTATGATTTCTTTAAACTGGGAGTCAAAACTCAAATAAATTCAATTATTATACAAAATTATAAAACAAAGAAAGTCAACCTCACAGCCTAAAACCATCTACCAGAGGATCTTCAGGATTCTTCCTTGAATAAAACACTAAATGATTATGAATTATGATACTGATTAATGAGTCGAAACTATTGTAAATAATGATTTTATATGGTGACAAAGAATGCCACTAAAAAGCAGGTGAGATGTACAGCTTAAGATTTTGACCTGTACATGCAGCCAAGACAAATAGAAAACTTGAAATGAAAGGAAAAAAACAAACCAACAAAAAACAGGGAGGTGATTTCATCCTGCTGCTCACAATATCCTAACTATAATACACAGCAGGTAATTAACGTCCCAGAAACTTACTTTTGGTTTCATGAGGGGGAGCACCGGGGTTTTGGAAGGAGGAGGCAGCAAGCTGGAGTATGGGTGCAGAACCAGGGTGGTTGTCTGAAGACGAGACGAGAAGGGCGGGGAGGGAGTGGCGGGTGGGAGAAGGTAAGAAAGAAGGGGTTTAATGGAGAAAGCACACAAAATCACAACATGACCTGAATGAATGAGTGGATGTGTAACTCTCGCTGTAACCTTTCAGCTCAAAACATCCATCAAACCAGGCATGCTCACTAGGTGAGGACACTCATCCACCAGGGGCGGAGTTAAACAGGGAGGGGAGGGAGTTCAGTTGAGATAATCACATTTAGCAACAAAGGCTTAAGACACACAAGGAGAAAAGGCAGTGGGGTTGAGATGAGGGTTGAATCCACAAGAGGGCAGCGATGGATCATTTACTGACAAAAAACAGACGTATGTACAGCTGTGGTACTCAAACAGCCTCAAACGCACACCTCTCCCACCAAACTGAAAGAGGCACATCATCATTTCATGAGGTCTTCCTCCCTGCACCAACATATTGTCTTATGTGTAATATCTGATGACGACCTGTAGACTTCTTTGTACTTAATGCATCTTAGGAACAAATTATTTTAAATCTGAAAACAAGTTATGCCATCATTTTATCTGAATGGGATAAGAAGAAATGTGAGTTAAATCTAGCAAAGGAAAAAAAACAACCAATTGCCTCACAGACAAATCTGCAGCAGCACGCACACTCATCTAATGTTTATTTTTGTCTTGTGAGTGTCTTGATGCATGCTCAATCATCCAGGTAAGTAAATCCCAAAAGGTTGATTCTGTTCAACGCTACGTCCAGATGAACAGAATCAGCCTTTCGGGATGTCTTGTGAGTGTTCACAACACCTGAAAAATAGATTTTATATATTTATTATCAACTGTGAACTGATTTAAAACACTAGATGCTTGGCCTGTTCTCCCCACGTCTGCGTTTACAATGTGCCAACCACTAAAACAGGCCCGTTTTTCTCCTCTTACTGCTGTCTGACACAAAGCACATGGTGAGAACATTTACACATTATTCCCACAGTAACAGGTCACAAGGAGAGGAGCAACAACAACAAGAAAGAAGATAGCATTACTGCAGGAACTGTTTGCTTCATTACAATCATATGATACCAGTTAAGCTAACTGAGTCATTCACAGCCAATTACTGCATTTGGAGAAGCATCCATGTTTGGAGATACCCGAGCAAGAGAAGAAAATATGTGGAAAACTGAATCACTTTTTTTTTTTTTTTTAAATGAAACTTGAACAGATGTTTCATCTTGTGATTCACAAGTCTGAAGGGTGTGGTGTAGGGGAGCTTACTGGCAACAGGGGCGGCGTTGTTTGGAGTGTCAGCCCTCAGGTACTGCGTGGTCTGGGTGGACGGCTGAGAAAGGCCCTGTGAGCTTCCACTGTCACTCACACTGAAAGACACAGAGTAGTATATTATATGTCGAAAAAGTCCTTGATAAACATCCTCCCTCCGTTAACAAGTGATGTCCCTGGAAGTACAGCAGGATATATGCATAGTTAAAAAAAAAATGTAAAGCACAAGATAGTCATTTTCTTTCAGTCAGTCAGGTCATAGTTTTAATTGACAGTAACATGGCTCAAGGTGCTTTATAGTGTAAGACCCTATTTGGTGACAGTGAGAAAGAAAAACTCCCTTTTAACAGGAAGACACCTGCAGCAGAACCAGGATGAGGAAGGGGCAGCCATCTGCTGTGACTAATGAGGGTGAGGAGGAGGAAGACAGGACAAAAGACACATTATGGGAGAGTTTAATAATAAATACTAATAATTACTACTGATTAAATTCAGTAGTGGTGTATAAACACAAAGAGAGTGAGGAGAAGAATTAATGTTCAGTGCATTATGTGAAACATCCAGATGCCTGAGCCTATTGTAGCATAACTCAGAGATGGTTCAGGATCACCCAATTTAGCCCCAACTATAAGCTTTATTTAAAAAGAAAGTTTGAAGCCTTTTAAGTACTTTTGAGTCTTGAAAGTAGGGAAGGTGTCTGTCTCCTGAATCCAAACTGGGAGCTGGCCCTAGGGAGGAGCATCTTGCCCCTCCTTTCTTTTCCTCCCCATCCCCGGCTGCCTCCCTCTTCCCGCTCCACCACACCCACCCACACAGGTAGGGCCTTGGGGTGTGGGTGTGTCACCAGGGTGCAGGGGAGACATCCCCCCCCTCTGTCCCCTTCTGGCCACCTGTGCCTCAATTTTATTCCACAACTTAGACATCCACATTATTCACACTGTCATAACACACACATATATATAGAGCCTTGAGGGTGACCACGCCAACGGCGTCCAGTGAATGGTCTGAGTATTCAACCCTACCTCTGGCGCCGGTGCCCACCTCTCAATTTTAAATCCATGTAGACATTGAGGGTTCTCGGGAGGGGCCGTGCTAACACCTGCTGCTCTCCGGCAGCAGCACCATGCCCTCCCCTGTTTTAAATGCACTTTAGAACAACACGCAGCAACACTACACATGAGCGGGAGGAGGGAGGTATGGGGTCTTCACACACCCCCGTTCTCTGCCAGCCATCGGGGCGGGGGGCTGGGTGGAGGTGTTGGCTGACAGATTGGCCTCCCTGCTTCTGCGAGGCCTGGGGCGGTCTGCTTGCCTCCACCCCGGGGGGAAAGGGTCACATCTCTTGGGTCTGGGTGCCGTTTCCCCCTCTGGGGGCGAGGGTACCTGGACCCGGGGTATAGAGTATGTTTGGGGAGTGCGATTGTGTGTACATGTGCATATATGTCTATTCCTACGTTGGATGAGTGCTGAGTGTTTGTATATGTGTGCATGAGGGTGGGAATGCATGTTTGTGTCTGTGTGTGCCTGTTTGTCTGTGTTTATATGTCAGGTCAGGTCTTAGACTCCACCTCCCTGGGAACACCCAGGCCCTCCAAAGTGTGGAGGCCTATCTCCCCTCACCACACTCCCTGCCGGTAACTGATGCACTCAGGGGTCGGTGCATTGGTGGTTCTTGGTGTCCGGGGCTGGGCGCTCAGGTATACACCAGCTCACTCCCGGTGGCTACTTGGCGGGGCCTGGTGCCTGTCGCTCGGTCAGGCCTCTTCCGGGGCAAAGGAGGCCCTCGAACCTCCGGCCTCGGGGCCTGCAGCTCGGTTCACTCTGGCACAGCTGGCTGTCGGCAGAGCCGGCGGGCGCGCCAGTGCAGCCCCCTCTGGCTTCTGCTCCGTGGCTACTGGGTGACCCCTCGTCTGGGGATCTCCTCAGCCCTTCCCAGGAGGGTGGCACGGATGCCCCTCCGGTGGTACTCCTTGGGCTCTCGCACTCTGGGGTCCCTGGATGTCTGGAGCCTGGATCTCCTCCATGCCTGCTTCATGCCCTGGGGGACGGGGCTATGGCCCTCCACACCCTCTAGCAGACCGTTACATGGGGAAACCTTCTGTATACAAGCGCGCTGATCCACACGGGTGTGCACACGGGTGTTCACTGTTCGTAGACATAAACTACACCTTTCTTAGCTGCTACTTCAAAGCACATTGTGCGCTGTCTGTGCTGCACAACAACATTCAATATTTAGTATTTATTGCTGTTTACACTTAGCTAGATTAACATGATGGTGTTGTGTTTAGTATGTTGCTTTGTTTTTTTTTTGGCTTGTTTTCTATTCTTTTTCTCTCAACAGGTGATCCAGGAGATTTTTTTTTTCTCTTTGTCTTTGTAAGTGCCCTTTCTCACTGTCCCTCTTCCCTTCTGTTTTTCTTTTCCTTCCTCTCTTTCTTTCTCCCTGTCCTATCCCCCAATCATGTCTGTCTCATCTGTAACTACTGAAAATAAAATAAATAATAACAACAAAAGTTGATCAAATGGACCAATACGGCAATGCCATGATGATCCATTTGGCAAAATAAATCCATTTGGTATCCTTGTTGGTCTTCAGACAACAATTCTGACGGCTAAAGAACCAAATGGGACAGACAAAAAAAAAAAAAAAAAAAATTTCTGACCGCCCCAAAGGCAAACCTTTCTGAATGTGCTGATCTAATTTCACATTGATAACCTGTGCAAGCTTCATCTGAAGTGGAGATTACAGGAAGAAGTGCTGCTCTTAAGAGGCCACTCATGTATCAGGGTGTAAGATTTCTTTGGAAGCAGAACAAGCAAAGGAACCATACCTGTCCTCCATCTCCACTCTCTTCATGCTGTGCAGGTGCAGGATGGCCAGAATGATGGCCACGAGGAAGATGACAATGCAGCAGACACTCACGCTTATATAGAACACCTGGGTGGAGGTGGTGGGAGCAGTAACACCATCTACTGATGACACAAAAATGTCACACATTAAGAATCAGACAAACAAGCCGTTCTGAAAAATGAGGAAAAAAAAGAGGGGAGATTACAGCATAAGAAATCCATCCATCATCGCATGATGCAAAAATATGACGGATGGCCACAGTATAAAATTGGCACACATGGAAAAGAAAGTATGAGAGCACCTCGAGCTCCACTCAAGAGTTAATGGAGACCTGGAAAAGCAGTGACTGTGCCCGGGATCCAGCATCTGAGAGCTGTTCTCATCACCTCTCTAAAAGCCTCAGAGGGCCCCGGGTTCCTCGGGCCTACCCAAGCAGAAGGGAGATGACCCGCTAATGGTGCTCTGCTTCAAGGAGGCTCACACAAGTCTGAATAGATGAGAACAACCACTCCAACTCTGAGGGGTGGGTGGGAGCTGACAGAGTGGTCTTCAATAGCACAATGAATCCTTCTCTCTTTAGCCCTCAATTCATTTTCTTTTTTCCTAATGAAGACCGACTACTGAAGACTCCTATACAGCTGACATCTTAGTGATTTAACATCTGTCTCACTAGGCTGATGCCACCTGTGAACAATACATGCAGCAGGAAGAGGGGGAGAAGGTGGAAAGTTTACTTACAGTCAGGCCGAGGGAGAGAGTTATTATTTAGAGGAATGGGGATCTTTTCAGAATCGATTCCTGTTTGTGGAGGGGGAAAAAAAGGGAGAGAGAGAGAAATACATAAACTTCATTTAACATCAAATTATCAAAATATATTCAAATGATGCCAACTTCTAGCTCGGACTCGGCTTTATTAACATAGTCTTGGTGTAACCTCTTATTTCAGCCTCTGTTTTAGAGCCTTTCTTTATAAACCCATGCTCCTGATGATTATTAATTCATTTTAAGGCTGGTATGAGCACTTTAGCAAAGTGTTTTTTGCTTTTCTCCATATTTCTTCTGGTGATTTAAACCAACTTTTCTTCTTACTGGTTCACCTGTATACACTATCACGCCTGTAAATACTTTTCCCCCTAAAAACATAAAATGAAATTTAAACTTCTTCTCAAAAACAAGTTCCATCCACAACCAACATACTATGATGTGATGTGAGAATGCAAAACATATAACACTGAAAGAAAAAAGTAAGCACTCAGTGAAGTTTAAAAATGCTCATGATAACAGATAACATTTTTTACTTTCAGTTTCTTTGACCACATGGACCCAGGAAATATGGGACCTTGGATTTCCATCACATATCCTGAACTCCAAGGATAAAGCAATACCGCAGTGATGCATAACAGCTGAGCGTGACAAGTAATTTATCCATACAACATGACAGCAACACAGAAAATCTGGTTTAAATTAAAAAAAAATTAAAAATTAAAAAGCATGTCTCTACTACACGACGGGGATTTTCTTTTTCCTAAATCTTTGGTGCAATTTATTATAGAGCCCAAAAGCAGCTCATTTATCTCAACATTAAACAAAAAGCTCTGCTTCAAACAGAAGAACGCAAAACACAAACTCTTCACTCTGTTAGTTTGGTCTTGTTTAGAGGCTGATGATGAAACCCTTGAAAAGTTGAGCAGTTAACTTATTTTGACAACAAGTTGCAATCATAAAACAGCAAACACGGACAAACATTTTCAGTCCTCTCCGGTGTCACTGCAGGCAGCGACAGGGAGGAATGACTGCAACTCAGGCACACAAAGAATCTCTTCATGCTACCAATTCAACTCCTGCTTAAAATAAGACGGGAATAAATTTGTTTCCACGGGGGCATATGGCAAGAAGCCTCTGGGCCACATGTAATTATCTTCAGGCAGTTTGAAAATAGCAGCAAATGAGGAACACAAGAACCTGCACATCTCCCTACTGTTACTTTAACGTTTGGTTAATAATACAGGGGAACCAGCAGTATGACAGATTTTTAATTTATTTATTTTATGAAATTAGAAGGGTGACATTTATTGATATGACCTTTAAAGGGTTAATGTCCGCCTGGTAAACTCCCTTTAAATACATAAGCCAATGACATGAAGAGAGATCTAGGACCCTGGTGCATCTGTAGTCTTTCTTAATCTAAATCAATGCTGCTTGAGTGTGTCTGCCCTGCTGTTATGTTTTTATGTCCCTTTCTTATTAATTTTTTTTAAATTTGATCCCCCTGCATTTACACAATCCTTGGTAAGGAAAGAGTGTTTTTAAACTGCTGTGAGCTGTAAGAGGTTGTGGTACCTGTCTGATGGCATTAGAAGGGATATGCATACTTCACCATTGCCCCTAGAGGCCAGAAGGTGTTGTGGTCACCTCACTGGTTGCGTTTCACACGGGCTGTGATGTTACCACAGACCAGCCAGTCATTTTGACATCTGAATGAATATTTGTAAAGCTTGTGATGTAACCTGCAACTAACCGTGCGTATCAGGTTACAAAAAAATCGCGATGTGCGTGACTAGCTGAAATGACACCGAAAGCATACCAAGTACTAGTGCTGGGTGATATGGAAAAAATATTTATCACGATATGAATTATTTTATATCACGATAACGATATATATCACGATATACCACCTGACCTGTGGTCATCTGGAAAGTATGCAGTCTTTGTCTATGCAGCGAGTGGAGAGTCTTTGTTTTGAATTACTGTAAAACATGTCGCAAATCCGGGTGCACGTAAAGCAGCACCATGTTGCAAAACCACAAGACAGTTTCTTTGCGAAAAATATAATTTTTTAATACTTTATTTTCTCTTGTTAAGAGTATGTATATTGAGAAGACAACACTAATATATTTGCACAGGCTATTTAACCCTTTAAGACCTACCATAGAGCCAAGTCCGCCAGAGCTTATCTTTACATTTATTTATTTTGAGTGTCTTCATAGTTTTATTTTTGAGATACACAAATTTTTATATACTACAGGAAAAATGAAAATAAATAAATGCAAATTTGCAAAAACACAGCATGTGCATCAAAATAAACTATTTACAACAGTGTAATTTGACTTCTAAGCATCCCAGAAACGATACAGAAGCGCATAAAGTCAAACATGACTTTTAAAAACACCAACATAGGCTTTGAAGCTTAAAAAACTACATTTTCCGCGAAAATGACGTCACTTCCGGTTTCGGACAGGTAATGGCGGACATGCGAGAGTTCGCGCTGACTTATATACAAACTAGGAAGTGTTATGAACAGCTGATCGGATCGGCAAAGCGTGTTTCTGGAATATTATGTTTTTGTTGCTGCAAGTCTGGAATATTATGTTTTTGTTGCTGGAAGTGCTTTTTATGCAATTTTTGCAAAGCTATATGTGGAAGAATGTCGTGACCTAGGGCAAGCTAGTGGCATAAGATGTAAGTACAACTCCTCCGCTTTCATATGCAAAAAAACATTATTGCGCTACCTTACGCGGCTACAGTTCTACAGGGATTTAAAAATAGTTAGGCAAAACGGAGTGTGCCTGCTCTGACCGGTTGTAAAGGGTTAATGATATATTTTATGTAATAATTTGTAAAATTCGGGCTAGAAACGATAGAAACGATAGAAGACAAATGGCACGATAGACACTTTTCTATCGTCCACACGATATATATCGTCATATCGCCCAGCACTACCAAGTACTACTGTTTACAGGCTGACAACGGTGAGAATAAAAGAGGATTAATTGCTTTGCTGGGTTCTTTGAAGCTCCTGAAGAAGGTGCAGTCTGATACGCGATGGTTCAATTTTTGTCGTCTATAGCGCACAGAAACAGAGGTCATTTGTTACATGTTACCTCGAGTGGCCCTGGATGTTTTTAATAACATTTGACTGGTCATAGTTCTTCCAGTCCCCCCCCCCCGAGCAGTTCTCCAGTTACCCCATTTTATTTTAATCAGATTTAAAAATTTAATTTACAATTTTGCTTTTCAATATTACTAAAAATTGTCAGATGTCATCAGATTTCACTACAAAGCTCTTACTGTGTTTTGAGCTTCATAATTAATAAAGCTAAAAATGTATTTTCATACTATTAATATTTTCCTTGTTACAAGCCCTCTGAGTACATGGGCCGGCTCAAAACTTTGCACCCATTTGTGATCCAACTTATTTTCATAAGGAGCTTTTCACATTAAATTTTCAGAGCTGACAGACTTTTTAAACCTCACATTTGTTTAGATGAACAGATTCTTACTCTTATAGCACATTTTCCTCCTCTTGAAGTTGAGCACTGTGTAGTTGTTGGCATGGATGGTCAGATTCAGCTGCATTGTTAAAAATGCCTCTTCATCTACTTTGCCCGAACATAAGATGTCCACTCTGAAGACTGCGGAGGAAACACACACACACACACACACGCACGCAAAAACATAAATATTACACACACATAAAAACTCCATCATAGTTTCAGCATTTTCAGAACTTTTCTTTAAAAATTAAAGGTAGTATGACTAAAGGTGAATATTTGACAGACCAGAGGGAACACGGGGCACTTCCCCCTGAAGGGAGATGTTGCACCATGGCGGGTTCAGGGCTACGGGGTTCTCCACGCTGAATGAAAGCCGGTAGTCAACCTTTAAACGAGGAACGGAGAAGAAATGTTAATATTTCCCTCACATGTGTGATCAGATGACCTGTGTGCTGAGAACATGCTCGGTCTCACCTTTGTCTTGGAGTACCATGTGAAGTAGAGGCTGTTGGTCTCAGTGGGCACAGACATGTTGAAGGAAAGCGCGTAATGGTTCACCACATCGTGTCGCACGTAGTACAGCTCTGCGTCGAGGCCTGTGTGAGAAGGAGGAACAGATTTTACTTCGGTGAGAACCTCATCCAGTGCAGGAGATGATTGAGCCCTTAAACTCTGTGGACTGACATCACTTAACAAACACCTCTATTCTGAAGAAATTATTGAGATCACTGGACATAAAAGACCTTTTACAACACATTTCCTCATTCAGTGCAAGTCTCGTATACGGTTAAATATCCAGTCACACTGCTAGCTGCACTAGCAGGCTTCTCCTCAGTAAAGAGAGATGGACTAAACATTGCAACAGCATTGCGCTGTTAGCACTTAATAACACTTAATGGTCATGTGAAAAAGTTCAAAAGGTTTAAGTCAGACAGTGTCCAAAAATATCAGCATAATTTCCAATCTAGGAAACTAAACCCGACACTCACAATCTGTGCAACCATTCACAGAAAGCTCAGCAGGCTGGTACTCTGTGCTGTTTCTTCCCCTTTTATTTTAACGAATTCAAGCCTTTAAAGGAGCCTTTTTTCTTTTTCTTTTTTTACTCCATCAAAAACTGTAATGTATGCTGGTGAAATCCCCCAACCAGTGCCCAAGGCAGTGCTATCACTCCTTGAAAGAGTCTGTCTGGCAGAGAAGGGTCTATCAGTCTGTGAATATCTAGTTTAAAGAGAAGTGAAGAATGCACCCAGGCTCCCACAGTACCCCTGGGTGTCTCAGAGCACCCGTCATAGGGCGTTCTTACACCGGCTCAATTAAAAACAGAGGAGACGAGGGTTACGTAAAGTTTCTAACGAGTCCAAAGAACAAGACAGCTGCTCTCTCTTTTTCTGTTGATCACATTTTTAGCATGTGAAAAGGTAAAATTCAGAAACTAAGACTTTGGATGATTAAATCAAAAAGGGGGATTTGACTTGCATGGAAAGAAAAGGGGTGTGCTGAAAGGCAAACTAAGGGAATGTTCACAGTAAATGTTATTTGTCTCGACTAGCTTGCATTGTAATTTTACATTTTCATAACGTCAAAGTAAAATGCATGCATAACTTCCTTAAATTAAAGTTGTGCTTTAAAAAAGAACTGATTCTGAGGGGACAGGCTGAAACTTTGATCTGATTGATCATATCAGGACCCAAGTTTGCACCTGGATCGGCACCAGCTCACAATCAGAAATCAGTTTTCTGCTTTTCCAGCAGCTTCAGAACTGCATGCTGATTCGAGCACACAGCCCAAACAGGAACAGGGGTGGGAAGTAACAAAGCAGAAATACTCGGTTACTGTAGAATTTTCAGGTATCTGTACTTGAGTTTATTTTTCTGACAACTTTTTACTTTTACACACTACTTTTTTTTTGGGATTTCTGTACTTTCTACTTCTTACATTCTTAAAACAGGCTTGTTACTTTTGGTTTGTCGGAACTGAAGGGAGTTATTTCATCACTGCAGGCCACCAACATCAAGCAGACTTGAGCCTAAACAGTAACACATGAAAGGCACTCCTTTTTGTGTATTAATCACCAGGAAATGTCGACTAAAACTAGATCAAACAGGCACAAGCGTGTGTCATACTCAGAGGTTAGAGTGGGCCAGTGTTGTTTTTTTGACACAACACTGGAACGACTGCAGGTGTCCATAAGTTGCTATCTCAGTACTTCAGCACGTAGCTAGCCCTACAGAAGACTAGCAAGCATAAAGGGACTGATTTTTTTTTTTTTTTAAAGGGCAAACAGGTTAGTTTGCTGTACTGTGATGGATTTAAACTAAAGAACAGTGTGTGCACAGTGTCCGTGGTTTCATGGTCAGAGTTAGGTACATTAAGTATAGCAGAGCTGATTCTGAAATTAAGCTGGTGATGCTGAGATTCATTCACTGGAATCCACTCTCATAAGAACCTTATACCATCTAGAAAAAGACCCCCAGCATAAACATACTGTCAGTGTAGAAGATGGAAATCAGCCAGGACAACTCATGAAACATCTGCTCACATCTGGTTGAATTCAATTGTGTACACCCACAAAGAGCAGCAGGTCAGCTTACCACAGCCTGTACACTAAGAAAATCTACTGCAGCTCTCAATAGAAATTATTGTAAGTTGTGATTCTCTTCCCACTCTGAGCCACTACAGCTGATTTTAGGGTTCCCCCACCTGTTCAGAGGCAAAGACAACCTCTACAATGTAGGCAACAGAAAATACAGCTATTTTTTATTTTCCTTTTTTTTTCCCCTCTGCTCATGTTCTACTTACCTGATTCAAGCTTAGTGCCTTTATTAGAATTAAAATTTAGACTAACATAAAGTTTGTATTCCTATCTACTAATATAATTTCATTATTACATTAATGTGGGACAAGGTTTAGTTAGCCTTGCATAAAAATAGGTGGTAGAGATGTTCTTTGATGAACTACTTTTGTACTTTTTCACCTTTACTTAAGTAAAGAAGTTGAATCAGTACTTCAACTTTTACTGGAGTATTTTTAAACACTAGTAACTGTACTTCTACTTGAGTACAGAATGTCTGTACTTTTGGCACCTCTGAACAGGAATAATTACCTTACTCGTGCTCAACTTTGTGTGCCCCCCTTGTCTCAACATGAGGCCACACACATCTCTTATACCAATTAAATTATGCAGCCAGGCATAAAGGCTCCAAGAGGACGAGAGTGGCTCAAGTTTCTCACAGCACTTTCCACCCAAAATGCCAGAATTTCAAAACAGGAATTGGAGGCGGTGGTAGCAGCAGCAGCCTGTAAGTGTACACAGACTGAGGATGGGGAATAAGTGGTTCCTGAGGTGGAGGAAGTTGAACCATTCACTGCACTTTAATCCCTGACTTCTATACTCAGCTCTCTGGAATGAAAAACAGTATTACCAGGAGATGTGTCTGTAAAAAGGACTCCTTTTTGATTAGTGGTGTGCCTTGCACATCAAACAACTAGAGATGCCACCAGCTCTGATGCTAACTCAGACTTCTCCAGCATGTCACTTGAGAGCGTGTTGCTGGCATTTCCAGCACAATTTTTCTGTTTCACTGCGGCATTTAAGCAGTTTGTCGTCAGCATTTCACCACCGATGCCACATTTCTTATCCCATCCATAAAGAAACCCACAGTTACCAGGCCAAGCACTTGAGCAATATAAAACTAGAATTATTTTTTGCAGCCTTACATTAATTTTTCCATAATCATATGATTAGGATGCACAATTAATGCAGTGCCCCTGTCAATAAACTTAACAGTGCTTCTAACAGCAGATGATTTAATACTTCCATATGAACAGACAAAACCACTGTATTTGAAGAATTCATTAAAAAAAGTTCATGCATGAAATTACTACCAATATACTGGCACAGCAGCAAAGTAAACGACACAAAAGCAGTGCATGACCCAACTTGCAGAGATCCGTGAGGTAACCAGTGTCTAAGTAACAAAGGAACAAGTACAAACATATTATTATGAAGTATTATTGTATGGAAATTCTTTTAAAGTTCAGATCCCTTAAATTATGTCTCAGTAATTCAACCATTACACTGCTTTCACAGAGCTGATCGTTGTAATGGCTTGCTCTTTCTGGATGCTTTTCTTACTAACATTCCTTCCATCCTAGAGATTCCCTCCACTTCACTACAAGACACCGTGGAAATAATCCACAGCCCCTGCTCTGTGGAAAAATGGATTCAAAACTAGTTTAGCCAAAGATAATAAAGTTATAGTAATAACAAGAATAAGGCTTCAGCTCAAATCATTTAAAGTGCTTTTCAAAGCTGACGTGTTTGTACAAAAGCTTCTTTGCTAAGCCCTGATAGTAGCATGGTGGATCGGTGACATAAGATAAAAACATACATTCACTTTCAGTCATTTGGCTCGCAAAAGGACGGAGGGTAAGAATTACCAGCAATGCTCCCAACATACACATGTGCCTCGCCAATGATCAGTCAGTGAATCTACTGAGGCCAGATTCACCAACACTAGGGCCAGCTGGCATTGAAGAGCTACTGTCAGGATTTACCAAGGAGCCATATTATTAATAATTTGCAACTAAAATGTACAGACACTGGAATTTTAGGAGCTGGCCTTATTTGTAGGAGTTTCCCTTTCAGAGTGCAAAGTTTGGGAGGAGAATATTTAAATTAATATTACATAATAATGATTTACGGAGGTTTGTGGTGGTTAACTACAAATTAAGCCAAATATAATTAATGAAAAATAAAGTTTGCCTCATTGTGCACCACACGTGGCCATGATTGGTGCAGCTCAGTGTGGTCATTTATTTAGAAAGACGGGATAAGATGTTGCCTGAATAAGTGTATAACTAGCACAGATGTCCAGTTCTTCAGTGAGTCCTCATCCCAGACGTTTAGAGCCAAGCCTACATGTTCCTGGTCCTCAATAATACTGTGAATTTGATGAAACACAGCATAGCTGAAAGAAAAAAATCCAAATATGCTACTTTAGTAAGTCACAGAAACACTTAATCAGTGTTTTATATTAGGGCTGTTCGATATAACGATATATATCGGATGACGATAGAAAAACGTCTATCGTTTCATTTTACACTATCGTTTGTTTCGTGGTGTCGCAAAATAAACTGTTTACGGCAATATTTTTTCATCATTTTGATGGTCACTGTAGTGGCTATATTAATTTCTTAAAGTTCTCTCTTTCTCTTATATTTAATATAACCACACTACGGACGGACAAGCGCTTGTTTTTTATGCGTTTTCGTTAGCAACAACGACGGTAAAACCACGGCGTGTCCGCTTGTTTATTTTCCACATAAACCTTTCACAATAAAGCTCAAGATCCTGTTGAGGCTTTTCAAAATAAAACGAGTCACGTGAAAGATGCAGAGTATTAACGGATGAGAAGCAAAAAAGAGCCGCCAGGTGCTAAAAAATAAACCATAGACTCAAACGTTAGAACAGGCTTTTCTCCGCAGCACGCTGTGTAATAAACACTCACAAAGAAAACGGCGGCCGTTACAACTTACGTCTAAAAATGTATAGTTCCATGCATCAGTTAAAACACTCGACTCCAGGTACACGACGCCCAGCTGGAAACACTTCACGCAAGTTGAGATGCCCGAGATTCACAGAATTTACAGGAAATGTTACATTTTTGTAATTTATATCGTTATATCGACGATAGATGTCTTAATATCGGGATATGAGATTTTGGTCATATCGCACAGCCCTATTTTATATATAATTTTATTGTATTTGTATTTTAATTTTAGGCTTTCACTTGTATTATACTCAAGTTTCTAAATGCTTTTCTTTTGTACTTGATTTTTGTACTTAATTCTTCTAGTTAACTGGAAAAAAAGTACTTAGTCAGCCATTTCTCTACTCTATTTAAGCTGGTATGTAGTTTTCTATATGTAGTGTTTAATGTTTTGCCTGCTATAACAGGAATTTCCCAACTTCTGGGATAGATCTCAAGTATATCTCATCTTAGTGAATAGTATGGAATGATTTTTCTGACCACACCAATGAAGTTCTGACTGATGCAATGTAACAAAGGTCCATTCTGAGTCAGTAAAAAACATACAGTATGCATGATTTATATATCTAGGAGAAACGAGATGCACCACAGAAATGAATAGCATGAAGAAGCTGTTCAGAATAAAGATTTGGTGAACATTTGAGGATGCCGTCCTAGTCTGACACTAGTAATGTAAAAAGAAAGAACATACATATGTTAAAATCCCTATAAAAGCCACATGAGATGATGTATAAAACCACACAGAGCACCACACTGACACACTACACCTCAGAGCAGTTCAGTACAATCAGTCCTCTGCTGTTCACCACAATATGAGGACTTTCCTTAAGGGCACAACAACCCTGATTCTAACCATGACAGAGGAGAGGGGCTTACTCACTCTCATCCCTCTTCCTACATTTTTCTTAGTGGTTCAGACCTGAATAACTGAAGTGCCAAAAGTGCCAAAAACTAATGTAATGTCCATTTTCAAAAACGAGTCTGTAGCCAATCAGCGTCTGCTACGTCTCACCTCCACTAAATGGAATCAATAAATTGGACCTCCCCTCAATGTTTTTGTTTCAAGAGTCTTTTGGAATATTTCCTAATGTAATTATGAACTGTGAATCATGCAAAGCAACTTTGTTTCATGCAAAGCTACTGCAGTAGGGAGCTTTTCCACTGGAACAGGGTAATTAATGACAAAGGGCGGAAAAAAATAATAAAATACCCCATAATAATGAATAATGTGCTGAAAGAAACATTTTTGAAACCTTCATATCAAAAGTGAAACCATTTCATTTCATACACCCGTATCTACACAGTTATAAAACACATCAATAAGCCAGTAATATGAAATTCAGCTTAGCAGAGTGTCAGTACATTTTAAGTCAACACTTCTCTGTGAGCTGTGGATCACATTGCAGACTTTGAAAAAGGAGAACAAAAGGTGGTAATGGCCAGGTGGCAAAGTCCAGGGCAGATATAACAAAGACCCTCTTGTACCTCCCAAAGCCTCCATCCCTGAGTGCTCAGGAGATAAACACTCCTTACAGCCTCTCTCTGGAAAGATAGTGGCCACACAAGCCAAGGAAGGAGAAAATGAGGGCACACATGAAACCCTATCAACTGGAAACTCTAAACAAATCCACAGACACAGGAAGGAGGCGGGGGGTAAAGACATCAGAGCTGCAGCGGAGCTACTCACCGAAAAGGCCTGATTTTCAAGTGTGACTGGAAATAAAGTTAAGCTAGCTGAGTTGAGGTTCAAGTTAAAGCAGCATATATCCCAGAAGTTGCAATAAGCAACTGCAAAATCTTCAAATCTATTCCACTGGTAATAATGTCTGAATAAGGTATTTTGCTGCAGGTACAGGAAGCCTGTTGCAGTAACATCTAAAATAAGAGTAAGTGTAGAAATCCCCTCCAACTGAATGATGTGAATATGTTTGTGTAGTAATTTGCCTAGACCCCAAAAAAAGCACATTAGCGCAGAAAAATAGTATGCAAGAACAAATATTAAAAGAACCGGATAATCATGACTCCACATTTTAACATCACACACATATTATAAATCATTAAAAGAAGAGTTCTAAATGACAGCTTTCTTGTAGTGTTTTAATATGTAAAATTCCATTGTCTTCAAATGTTTTAGACATCACGCCATTACAGCTTTGTAGGATTTAATAATAACCTGCATGAGAACACACTATGGATCAGTTGGTGTTTTTTTAAATCAGTATACGCCACATCAAAAGTCTCCCCACCCCCAAAAAAGAGATTATTAAATTATTTTCTAGCTGAAAAATACATATATAATTGTAATGTAGGACAGGGTTTAATTTTAGCTTGGATCAAACAAACAAATAACCAGCTTTTTTGCTTTGATAACATTGGCTCTAATATGAGGCGCGGAGCTACCAATTCTCCACGGGCAGTCACCTGACATGCCATCTAGCTCACAGTTAGATTCAACAGGCAATCAAGTTCGTTCTATCCAGTTTGTCCCATAAAAGAGCTGCGGCACAGGGGTCTGAGGGGTGGGGAGCTTAAGTACATCAAATGTAGGCCAGGCTGGGACAGAGTCGTTTACAGTCTCAGGAGATGACTGGAAAGATAACGCTAGGAGCACATACGTACTATGGAAAATACAAGAACAGGAAAATGAAGACAAGTCCAGTTCCTGGGCTGTGCGAGTGACACATTTGTTAGGCCTGTGAAGCAGCTAGGAAGCTTGCAATTTTCTAGTTTTTAAATCAGGGTCTCTATGTCACTGTAAAATAAATAAATAAATAAAATTAAAAACAGCTTTTTCTGCAGGCTACACTCTATCCGGAAATATATGCAGATCAAGCAGAAGGGCAGGATGAGACTTTACAACAGCGCTGTGAAGTCAGTCCTGTTTATGGGTCAGATTACTGAAAACCAAGACAAACGTCAGAGCAACCAAAGACCTCCACACTGGGCATCTTTTTTTATTTTTTCTAGTAACCGCTTGTCCCTGGTGGTCTGCATCCACCGTGTGATGCCTGCTGGGGGCAAAAAAAGGAACACCAGGCGACAGCGGTCTCGTGCCTCAGGAGACGTGCACAGCATGCAGTGAAAGAAAGCTGAAACAGACACCAAACTGCTGATCCAGAGACAAAAGCAGCTGAATTCAACTGATGATCATTCCATTGGTTCAAAATACACCAACCTTGTGGTTTTTACTTCCTCCACGAAGATGTTAGTCATCTCAGCTCTTACAGTGTATTGCTGTAACGGGATTTGATTTATGGGCTTGATTTATAAGAAAGGAAATCGTCCAAATGAATACATTAAGATAGGGTTGTTCGATATAACGATATATATCGGATGACGATATAAAAACGTCTATCGTTTCATTTTACGCTATCGTTTGTTTCGTGGTGTCGCAAAATAAACTGTTTACGGTAATATTTTTTCATCGTTTTGATGGTCACTGTAGTGGCTATATTAATTTCTTAAAGCTCTCTCTTTCTCTTATATTTAATATAACCACACTACTAACGGACAAGCGCCTGTTTTTATGCGTTATGGTTAGCAACAACGACGGTAACACCATCGCGTGTCCGCTTGTTTATGTTCCACATAAACCTTTCACAATAAAGCTCAAGATCCTGTTGAGACTTTTCAAAATAAACTGAATCACGTGAAAGAGCAGATTATTTACGGATGAGAAGCAAAACAAGAGCCGCCAGGTGCTAAAAAATAAACCTTAGACTCAAACGTTAGAACAGGCTTTTCCCCGCAGCACGCTGTGTAATAAATACAAAGAAAACGGCGGCCGTTACAACTTATGTCTAAAAATGTATAGTTTCATGCATCTGTTAAAACACTCGACTCCAGCTACATGACACCCGGCTGGGAACACTTCCCGCAAGTCGAGCTGCCCGAGATTCACAGAATTTACAGAAAATGTTACATTTTTGTGATTTATATCGTTATCGGACGATAGAATTCTTATATCGGGATATGAGATTTTGGTCATATCGCACAGCCCTACATCAAGACATTTTTTTTTAAATTTTGTTTTATTTTTTTCTCTTCTGATTATTTTGTTTTCTGTCATCATTATTCAGCCTAACTGGCACTTTTTCTTAATAGCATCATGTCATCTTATAGAAGAAAATAACACGCTTATTAAACAACTTCACAAACTTTTAATCTCATAGTCCAACACATCTCACAGCAGTTCATGAAACAGTTAAAGTCTAACCCCTAATTCTCGTTTCTTTAGACAAATTTCCCAACTTTATTTTTGTTTCCTTGAAGGAGATTTTTATCTGTCTGGTCTCATATATAATGATTCATGGCCATGATCACAATACCACAGTGATGTGTTCCTGTAGACTAAATACATTTCCAGCTGAAATACTTTAGTTTCAAAGTCTCCGAAGTTTCCGATGAACATAAAGAAACTGTTTTCATTACCGTTTCTGCTGTGAGACCAGCTACATAATGCCCAACGTCTAACATTCACGCTCACGGAAACATTACTTTACACTTTCTTTTGCATATTTTCTGTAAACGTGTGTTAAAACTGAACTAAACTGCGATCAATCTTCTTTCTTGAAAACACATCATCATCTCTTTCCCTGGAAACATTTTAGTCGCTTTTCTCTGCAGAAAACCACTTTTAGAAGTTTCTTTACATCCAGTAACTAAAAAGGAGTTTTAGCATCCAAGTTAAGGAATAAAAAACTGAATCCCCCTTAATGATGTGAATTTAGCATGACCGAACTTCCTGAACGAAGAGCACCGCTGAGCTTTTACAGATGGCCTGCAAACAACAGCACTAGATGAACTTCAGGGTTCCTTAAAGCCAGAAGAAAAACTCGCATTAAGTCACCATCTTTGTGGCTTTCTTTCACTCACTTCAAAGAGGCTGTACATCAGTTTCTTTCTTTTCTTCCTTGGAGCAGCCCGAGGGCAGACGCGAATGAAGGCAGGGAGAGGAATCTGAGGAAGACTGTCCTATTAAAAGGCTCCTCATTCATGGTTACTTATTGCTCAAAAGGGACTAATTCATTTACTCAACAAATATCAACCAGTTTACTGAGAAAATGATCAGCTGTTTCATTTCATCCTGAATAAAGGGTCATTTAAGAGGTCTCTCATCTCACACCTACTCATCTATATTTGGCTTTGTGTGTGCAGTTGTGGCCAAAGGTTTTGGCAGTGGCACAAAGTTTGTTTTTACATGTTTCTGTGATTTATTGAACAACAATCAAAAGGATTTCACACATATCAAAAAACTTATTGGCAAATAAATAAAACTTTAGTTTTAGCAGTGAGGCCACTGGCAAAACTTTTGGTCATGACTGTACAGCAGCCTTTGAAAGGCTGGGTTGTGAGCACGAGGTCAGACGTAGGGAGGTGCATTCCCCTAACACAGCATATCACCTATTTTAGGACAGCACAAAGATGAAAAGGCTCCATCTCATTTAAGCTTCTCCTGCTCCTAATATTTCTCAAGTCAAATTAAATAAACCTACAATACTGAAAGAAAACATGACAGTATACTTCCGATTTCAACAGGAGGGCAACCATCTTCTAAAACGTGTTGATGCCTTGCAGAACTTCTTCTGAGTGCAGAGATTTTCAGACAAAAAGATGTGAAGGCAGGGGCTCCTCTATTCAGCCACGGGATCTTTGGAGAGTGGCATGAAGGAAATGAATACTGCTGCCAATCACTCCTCACTGTTCACAGGCTCTTTTTCAAAGCCCGGGCTTTGTCTTTCAGGTCTTTGGAGGAGGGGAGGAAAGCCTGTTACCCGACCTGGACGTAGAGTTTTACTCCTTAGCTTGCATGTTGAAAAAGATCTGGCTTTATTTGTCATTTTTGGAGGATTTACACTCAACTCTGACCTACACACCTGACTGGGAGACTGAAAAACATGACCACACAGCTAGAAATTTTCCCCTTGGAAGGAACAACGACATGCAAAGGAAAGGATCTATATATTTTGAAGGAAACCTATTATGCTCATTTCCAGCTTTATATGTTTAATGTTAGACTACTAAAATAAAATTATTTGTCTCTCTCAGCTGCTCTTAGATTCTTGTAGTCTAAGACTATCTTTGAATGAGTCACATTTGAAAATATTCCTTGATAGGATTGACAGTTCATCCTCTGCGGTCTCCACCAGTGTGTAAATGTGAGAGTGAATGAATAGTGGAATTGTAAAGCGCTTTGAGGGTCTCGAAAAGCGCTACATAAATGCAATCCATTATTATTATTAATAAAACTATTCTGGTAGCACTATGATGCTTTCTGTTGGATTTCCTTTACGAAACTGACTCACTCTCTCAACAAATTTAGATGCATTAAACGTAATTCCCATTCCCAAAAGTAGGGCAGGGCAATATGGCCAAAAATATTTATCACAATATATATTTGAAAATATGCGATAACGATACAACTGACGATATAACTGACGCAAGACAAAACTCTACAACTTTATTAGTGCAAAAAAACCCCATCAATGTATTTTCACTTAAACAAGCAGCTGTTTTTTATGTGCATTAAAGCTATATAAACATTTAACAGTGCAAATGCAAATTCCTTGCTGACAGTTTAACCAAAAGGCACTTCCAGTGGAAATTGGCCAACATATCCTCAGCATAACCATGTATAATAGCCACAAAACTTAAAAAGAGGTTATACACACACAATACGGTAATATTACGTTGAAGCACAGTACGTATTACTCCGCGAGGCTCCTGACTACGGTAGCCGTAATGCTCTGACAATCCATCAAGCGGTGCAGCTCCGTAGCTTACCAAAGTCGTACTCAAACATTTTTTGACAGATTTTTGAGCACCGTGTACCACATAAAATCGGTTTGATTTGAGGGGCACTGTCAATTTTTCCGAAAATCAAAGGATTGATTTTAAGTGTGCCTTATTTTCCAAAAAAAACGCGGTAATAACAACGGCCCGCTTGCATGCTCTACCAAAAATTGTGCTTTGGTGTGTATCTGATGGACGAAAGTCAAACCAGTTCCACACCACTGAAGTTGCAGCATTTTTACAAACCAATTCTGGTTCATCTGTTTCATTCAACAATCCGCTTTCGCCCTTCTCATTCTCCGTCACCGCCATGCTTTTTCCACCATGTGCATATGAAAACAAAGGCACTGTGCATGCACATTTTACCCATATTCTATTGCGATATTTCATTTTACCCAAAAGTATAAAAAGTATTTCAAAACAATTTTAATAGGAAAACAGCTTATTTTGTCTGCACAATTCTAATTTTTAGCTGGGGTCTGAGGAAGCTATGGTTTTGCTTGGCTTGTAGAGCTCTGGAAAAGCATTGCACTAATACAGAGCAAAGATTAGACAACAAGGATGTTGTATGCAGCTTTTCCACCAAGAAAAATATTCTGTGTTACAGATTTAACCCACTGGGGATCGTACCCTGGAAAAATAGGCTCAGTGAGGTTGTTATTATAGGTGACAGTAAATGAATGTACAGAAAACTTATTTTTGCTTCATGTTTTAAATAATCGCATGGACGGTCAACATGACAGGAAAGAGAGAAAGACACAAAGAAAGCCATTGAGGCCTGTAAAACCAGTGTCACAGCTCGGGTCACGGGCCGCATGAATGCAGTCCAAGGTGGCCAATGTGATGCAGCGTCTGTGTGAAAACTAAACGAACAATAACGGTCACGGTGGTTTTAAGAGGTTTCTGAAAAGCCTCTAAAACGGAAGATCTAACAGGCTGTTATAGTAAACATTCACATTTGGTAAGTAGTGGTGAGTTAAAGTTTTAGCAGTAAAGTTTTGCCTTAAAGTATAAATGTTTAGCTTAGAATTCCAAATGGAAGTATTTCTTGATTCCCATCCTTACATTTGATGTAAGAAAGTGATGGCCTGTTTTCGTTTTTGATGTTTTATGGACAACAGAATAACTTGATTAACAGACACTCCCCTCTTTCCTCTTCCTCTGAATAAGATCTGCTGTTACTTAACTGACCCAACTCTTTCCCTACTTAAATGTAATTTCTTACAGATGTGATTAACAAACTATGGGTTCAACCTTCATGGAACTTCATTGCACTCCTTCATATCAGGAGGAGTGTAATGTTTTGTAAAAAGAGTTGGCTAGTCTTTTAAACTGATCCTGGGGCTCGAGCACTGCTTCAGTAATTTAATCTGAGCTGCACAGCTGCAACACAATTCAGACCAAGGATGTGGGCCTGGAGAAAGAGCTGATATGGGAGCTGAGGGTAGGAATGCATGTGGATTCTTGAGGCAGACAGTTCTCTACTCATTTATCATATGCAAAATCAATCAGGGATGCTGTGTCTGTCATCCACAAGCAGAGAGTTTTCCGTTTCTTTACCTGGCCCCTGAGAGACAGACTGTTTGGTAGAGTTATCAGAATAAAACAGACAGTCCATCCGCTTTAAGCGCACACACCACTCCAACACTAAAGGGTTATATTACATTTTATTATAACAACAACTTCTCAATGCTTTTTCAATGCTGCCTCTGACACAGTCAAACACTCTATTCTCGTACACAATCTATAATGCTGGGCTCTACTCTCTATCTTCACCTCTCTAATGGAAACTTTTCTGTGGTATCCACGCTCCTCTGCTCTCCATTTCTAATTGCGGTGCTCCTCAAGGCTCTATATTTGGTCCACTTTTATTACCTTTACCAAAAAGTTAATGATTTTGGTAGTGTCTGCTACTGATAGCTCGAAACATTTTGAATAAATTCTGATAAAACTTTGTTGGGGGGTGTAGACTGGGTTCATGTTAACATAACATTAAAATATGGTTTACATTAGCCAAGCCCTTCAAGGTCAACTTTAGGGCAGCAATGATTCATCAAGTAAGTTGAATAATTAAATGATAAAAATCTGACAAATTCTTTGCTTTGATGCTTCATTTAATACATGGCTCTGTACCGCAACATTCTCGTAATGTAAATGCAAATGTGTCACCTACATTTGTGACTAAGACAGACCTGCAATAGAAACATATTTAGAAGCAGAGTGTGAAGTTAAGCAATGATAACTTGTGTCATCTGTTATGCAGATGACACACAACTACATCCTTGATCATTTACCTGCCTAAGTGATGTTAAATGCAGGGTGTCCCAAAAATGTCTAAATTCTGCTCCCTCAGCCTACAGTTCACTTGGTTCAATGGCCACAAATACCAATCAGCCTTCCCACAAGTAAGACTTGAAGCTAGCCAATTAGGCAATAAACTCACCAGGAATGTGTTTACTGATGTCATGAAGCAAGAGAGTCTATTTTCCCATAGATTTCTATACAACTCAAAGTGTTCTTGAAACTTAACCTCCTAGGACCTGGCGTCCACATATGTGGACATCACATTTTGGGTTATTTAGACCAAAATACTCAATTTTGCTCTACAAGGGCTTGATATCCACTTATGAGGACATTATACTGATACTGTTCTATCAAAATGTTAAACGAATATCCTCATATGTGGCTCTGATTTTTCATAAAAACAAAAATAAGGTAAAAAAAAAAAATCTGGTAATTCTTCGTTTTTACATTCATTGGGCCCCAATCAGCCCAAATATCAAAGAGAAATTAAAAATGCATGCCGTGGAAGAGTTCGGGTCTTAGGAGGTTAAGGAGTTGCCCTCTGCTGTTTGTTGAAATAATGCAACAACCTGCAGCAATGCTGAAAAACAGGGCAGCCAATTTTATTACTTACACCTGCTTTTCCTACTCTGATCTGTCCCAAAGATTCCCAAGAAAAGGGTCTTTTGTGCTGACTCACAGGCTAGGTAACAGTGTAACTGTACACAGAGTGGCTGTGTGAATAACGCTTTAATTACATGGCCAAGCACATACCTCAAGTTCAGAGCTTTATTTTATATTAAATACAAGCTTTTCCTGTTGTGGTAGTGAAAACAATTTTAGGAGATTAAAGCCCCCTCTAGCTGACAGGAAGTCATGGACGTGTCCCAGCACACAAGGCTGGTAAAGTGCACTTCTGAATACCCCCAATTTGGGGGTTTCAAAGGTCTTTCCATATGGTGTTAACTAAAATGTAAAAGCTGCACTGTTTCCACTCAACTTGAGTGTTGTAGATAGTCTTATTTATGCAATAGCTTGCTCTCAAAGCTCTCTTACAGTGAATAAGGGGACAGCACTGATTCAACAATAGGGCTGCCACGATTGGTCGACTAGTCACGATTACGTCGAATATTAAAATCGTCGACGACTAATTTAATAGTTGACGCGTTGTTTGAAGCTTTGTAAGATCCCGAAAGACGCAGGAATAAGTAGTAGGATTTAAGAATGTAATAACGGACTGAAACAGAAGATGGCAGCACTGCATGTCCAGGGATGCCAGCTGCCGTTAAACCCCGAAGAAGAAGAAGCAGTGTCCGGTTTCATAGCTGTGTCCAAATTTAGCAGCCGCATCCTTCGGAGGCCGCATTTGTAGGCCAATTACGTTACAGCTACGCGGCGAAGCCTGTCCAAATTCAAACACTCCCCCAAACGCGGCCAAAAAATGCGTCCTTCATTTCCCCAGATTTGAAGGATGGGTCGGGTGTGTCCTTCGTGGCCCAACCTATCCAAGAATTCATAGCGCAGCCCAGCCAATTCCAGTTAATATTACTCTTATTACTCTTTCAGGGTCACAAAATAAACTTTTAACATATTTTCAGGCGAGAATGTAACTGTGTAAACTTCAAATATCTGCTCGGTTTATCAAGACATCACATAGGGCTGTGCGATATGACCAAAATCTCATATCCCGATATAAGAATTCTATCGTCCGATATAACGATATAAATCACAAAAATGTAACATTTTCTGTAAATTCTGTGAATCTCGGGCAGCTCGACTTGCGGGAAGTGTTCCCAGCTGCGCGTCATGTGTTTTAACAGATGCATGAAACTATACATTTTAGACATATGTTGTAACAGCCGCCGTTTTCTTTGTGAGTATTTATTACACAGCGTGCTGCGAGGAAAAGCCTGTTCTCACGTTTGAGTCTAAGGTTTATTTTTTAGCACCTGGCGGCTCTTTTTTTACTTCTCCGTAAATAATCTGCTCTTTCACGTGATTCAGTTTATTTTGAAAAGTCTCAACAGGATCTTGAGCTTTATTGTGAAAGGTTTATGTGAAACATAAACAAGCGGACACGCGATGGTGTTACCGTCGTTGTTGCTAACCACAACGCATACAAAAAACACCACAGGCGCTTGTCCATTAGTAGTGTGGTTATATTAAATATAAGAGAAAGAGAGAACTTTAAGAAATTAATATAGCCACTACAGTGACCATCAAAACGATGAAAAAATATTGCCGTAAACAGTTTATTTTGCGACACCACGAAACAAACGATAGCGTAAAATGAAACGATGTTTTCGGAGACGTCTGTTACTCACCAGCTCGATAGCTAGCCGGAGTTAAAGGCTCACTAGAGCCGGCGAGAACAGCGAACTCCCGGCAAATCATTTTCAAACCCCCCGCGGTCTTTCGCTACTCAGATTAAACATGATATATAAATCACTCAGATAATTTAAAAATGTTATTGTTTGGCTTTTTTCAGTGTTTTATTTGTTCCTCAGTAAATTGGTTTGGCTGAGATTAAAGTTAGTTTTTACACAGCTGAATAAACATCAAGCAGAGAACTGATTAAACAGAAGTGTGAAATGGTAGAGAATTTACTCCAGTGTCCTGTTATATTTTACATAGAAAGAACAGATGGCCGAGTTTATTAAAGTCCACCGAGACAATCTGCAAATTTCATTAAAAGTTTAATTAACTATCATCTTGTTATTTTTAGTTAGCACATACCTTAAACACTTCAAGCTGTAAGCTAATGATAGTTATATAAGAGCTGTATGTTTTACATCCAATGGATGCATGATCTAATTAGTCGACTAATCGCAAAAATAATCGGTGACAAGTCGGCTATCAAAATAATCGTTTGTGGCAGCTCTATTCAACAATGAATAATAAAACACATCGCACAGCCCTAGTCGGCTCATATGACCAAAATCTCATATCCCGATATTAAGACATCTATCGTCTGATAACGATATAAATCACAAAAATGCAACATTTTCTGTAAATTCTGTGAATCTTGGGCAGCTCGACTTGCGTGAAGTGTTTCCAGCTGGGCGTCATGGACCTAGAGTCGAGTGTTTTAACTGATGCATGAAACTATACATTTTTAGACGTAAGTTGTAACGGCCGCCGTTTTCTTTGTGAGTATTTATTACACAGCGTGCTGCGGGGAAAAGTCTGTTCTAACGTTTGAGTCTAAGGTTTATTTTTTTAGCACCTGACGGCTCTTTTTTGCTTCTCATCCGTAAATACTCTACATCTTTCACGTGATTCAGTTTATTTTGAAAAGTCTCAACAGGATCTTGAGCTTTATTGTGAAAGGTTTATGTGGAAAATAAACAAGCGGACACACCGTGGTTTTACTGTCGTTGTTGCTAACGACAACGCATAAAAACAAGTGCTTGTCTGTCTGTAGTGTGGTTATATTAAATATAAGAGAAAGAGAGAACTTAAAGAAATTAATATAGCCACTACAGTGACCATCAAAATGATGAAAAAATATTGCCGTAAACAGTTTATTTTGCGACACCACGAAACAAACGATAGCGTAAAATGAAACGATAGACGTTTTTATATCGTCATCCGATATATATCGTTATATCGAACAGCCCTAGAGCCGACTGTACCTTGCATAAAATGACAGTTGCTGGTCAAGTGGTTTGTGACTTGTGTTTCAATGTCAGTTCAGATTCAAACTAACCTATTAAAGACACAATAACCTGCACTTTTACTATGTCACATTTAGACACAGCATAGTCACTGGCTTTCCTCATGATGACACAGCTGAAAAGTAAAAAGAGGGGATTATGTTATGACTGAATAAACCTTTAGCTTTTTGGCTGAAATGCAGCAACTTTTGGTCAGAATGCTAAACAACTCATGAGTAAATATGGCTGAGGCTCTCCTGCTGGTAAAGCCCAACATCATGCTTGGAAGTAGGAAAGAAACTCCCCAAAATGTGCATTATGGGTAGGTGGATAGTGTTACCTTAAGGAGTGCAACTTAGCGCTGACAATGCCCGATAGAATTATCGAAGTCTTGAAAAACTGCAGAAACTGAATTATCCCCACTATGACCTATGAAATTACATTTTTTTTGTAAATGCATGTTATGAATCTGCTTTCATAAATGTGTTTGACATCATACAAAATACAGAGACCTGATTAAAACCAAAAGTAAACTCTGCAGTCAGACTCTCCGGCAGGCTGTCTACATTACGATGCTGACACCGGGCAACTCAACTCTCAAGCAAGTTTAATTCCTGCAGTTACTGTTGCATCATGGAAGATTCTGTCCACACATACTTTTAGCGCCGCAGACATAGTTGTCAAACATTAAGAGATTTCGCCGTACAACCAGATGAGGTTTCAGGCTAACCGCGAGAGAGGCCCTGGTCTGGCAGCAGAAGATTAACTGTAACGTGATGGAGAACAAGGGGAACCCAAAGGGACAGAGTCAGCCAACGATCCAACACCAGTCAGAGAGGAGAGAGAAAGCACAAAGGGTGGTACATTGGTGCTGGGGCAGTTAACTAGTCAAGGCTGCAGGCAATGAAATACTGAATGTATGTGGCATGAGGACACAAGGGCTTAATTTGGGAAATGGTGGGGGCATAATTTTGGCAGAGAGACTACAGTCCTTTCTTTGAAAATTTAGGAAATTCTCCTTACATTTCCTGCAATTATACATGGCACAGTCACTCCATATAAAATTAAATCTGGAAAAAGTCCCTACCTGACCCCTCGAAATCAGCAAATATTTTTTGAACATTAAGTTTAGGATATTAAATTTACACACGGAAACTTTTACCATGATATTATGAATATTTGAATTCATGTGTTACAAAGCCTCCAAGTACATCAAGGTCAAAATTACAAGTTTTTTTTTTTTTTTTAAATTTACATTACTACTTCAGCCTTTCGGAGCCCCTGTAGATTCAAAGTACAGGAGACATTCACATAGTGATGTAGAAGAACAGCCCTGACGACTTCATGTGACTATCTCCTGTACTTATGAAGACTTAAGGGCTCAAAAACTATGGAAAAGGAAAACTAAATGGGTATTTTTCCCCATCAAACCCTATTTAACTTCCTTAAATATCTTAAGGGTACTGTAATTTTTTTTTGTTTTTAAATCTGCTAATCCCTGGTGATGCGGTAAATACATGTAACCTCACAAAATAACCACTTGTTCAATAACTAATCAAACAACAGTGCCTGTCATTCTCAAACAAATGATTTAACACTACATCCCAAAAGTCCCTACTATAAATTACGCCCATACACAGGGAGGTTTACCAGCACACGGTCCTGTTAAAAAAAGCTGGATGCAGCTGGAGGTACTTCCCAAAAGATTCCCCAACAGAAACAACGCAATTCTGCTGATGCCACTATAAGATGACTCGTTTATCGAAAGGAAGACGTCAGTTAGCAGGAGCTGCAACACGAGATTCCTCCCTCCACAGGGACATTACATACAAACACTTCTACCCCTTCATTAGCCTGTGCACATGGTAAATGGCTGGTTTCAAAGTGCACGTTCAACACTTCTAAAGCAAACCCTCCATTAACAACTTAGGACCGATTCACAGGCTGGCTTCACCTTGGCACTAAGATTTTAAACATTTAGACAGTGTTAGACTAACATAACACTGATGGCTTGCACCAACAGCAGCACAGTCATGAGATAACAACCAGCACTTCATTCTGCTGATGTTCTAATGCCACTGTACATTTAATCCTAATCCGCAACATCATAACAATCATGAGACACAACCTTATAAACTGACCAACCACAACAACAACAAAAAACAAAAAAAAAAACAAAAAAAAAACGACCAATTATATCGCAACATATCAGAAACATGTAAAGGTTACTTTTGACCCGCACATGTACAGTACTGATGCCTCATCAGTGACACTGGCACTCAACTAATAAATTCATGAAGAAAAATTCAAATAAATATTCAAGAAATAACTTGCAAATTTACCAAATAGAACAAAAAATTCAAGGATAAATTAGCAATTAGACAAAAAAAATCTTAAAAAAAAAAAGTCTTAAATTAAGACAAAACTTGCCAATTTACAAGAATATAAGTGATAAACTTAAAATACTTTTAAACTCCTATATTTCCTAGAAAAACTGATAAATTAATTAGACAATAAATGTGCAAAAATACGACATAAAAAGGAGAAAAGTAAAAGAAAACGTCTGATTCACGAGGGAAATTTTTGGGGGAAAATACACCCCAAAAAAAAGAAAAATAAAAAAAGCAAATTGACGCGAAAAACTGAAACATTTACCCCCACAAACTAATTGACGAATCAAATAGACAAAAACTGGCAAATTTAGGATTAAAAAGGCAATTTCAAAAGACAAAAACGGTGAAATATACGGGAAAGGGGGCAATTTTACAAGAAAAAATATTATTTTATGAAAAACTAACACAATTAGAAGAGAAAATTCACAAATTTGCCAGAAAAAAGTGAGAATTTATGAGATTTTTTTTTTTACTTTTACAAATACAGAGGAAACACTAGAATAAAATAATAGAAAAGAATCACAGCTGTAAATGATTGATATAATGTACCTGCACAATTAGCTGTAACAGTTCGGTGGAGTTCGTCCAAGTTTTAAAGCTAAATTTACAGATGTGAGGGGCACACAAACACATACACAAGTGGACAGATTGCAAAGTTTGAACACAGCTGGATTACTATACAGGCCTCCTTACCCAGGAGGTTCTTCACCTCCTCCACACTCATGTAGATGTTGACTCCGGGGTTGTTGTTGTTGACGCCTACAGGGCTGCCCGGGCTGGCCAGGCAGCCGGCCCCTTCCAGCAGCAGCAGGAAGAAGAAGCCCCCCAGCCTCCAGAGCACCGAGTGCGGCCACACTCGGGACTCGGACGGGCTGCCGGAGCCGCGGATCAACCCCAGCATAACGACGGTGGTTGTCTGGCTCGCTGTTGCTCTCGCTGTTCCCAGAGAATTTCTTTCTCATCCGTATCTGAAATTAATCCCGGGAGGCAACATTACGAGTTACTTCAAGCCCCGACACTCTTACTCACTATCGTGTTTTTAGTGGTTTTTTTGTCCTTTCGCGGTAGCTGGAGCGGGCTAAGTTAGCCGGAGCGGGCTAACTTTCAGTCAGGCTGTGCTAACCGTCCGCGGTCCGACTCGCAGTTGATTGTTTGACTGTTCAGGAGATTTACGAGCCACGTAAAATACACACCGGATATCGCCACATTGAGACGCTTTGATTTCTGTGGGTAGAAGCGAAAGAAGAGTAAAAAGTGCCCTAAGCAGCAAACTAGCTAATACATCCAGCTTTCCCCCTCCATGGTCTCTGCTCCCGACGCTTTTTCCTCTCAGTTTTCACTCCGGGCAGGAAGGGGGGCAACGGGGGCGCGCAGCGCTCTGGCTTCTGCTGCCTTCACGTGCCGTCGGGAATATTACAGCCAGCGGACAATAACGAAACAAGTTAATGTCATTTATTTATTATTAGTATAATTTCTACATTAAAAGATACGCATGCCTCAAATAAAGATATAAAGAATGCATAAAGTGGAAAAAAGACCGACTTTATCTAGATGGCATGTTAGAGTTTAAAAAAATGTTGTTTTCTGTTGGGTCGGTGATTTAGGTGGGAAATTTACAAGAAAAAAATTGTAAAGTCTATGAAAAAAGAAAAAACACCAGTTAAATTTAAAAGAAAAGGATTGCAAATTACAAACAAAAAAACATAAGAAAAAGCTATAATGACAAAAGACAAAAATGTATGGCAAAAAGTTCCAGATTGATATAAATTATTTAAATTTATGAGAAAAATGGAAATTTTATGAGACAAAATGTAATATTTATGAAAAGGCAAACTGAAGAGGAAAAAGTTGAAACTGTGTGATTAAAAAACCCCAGACATATTTATTTTTAAAAATTAAATAAATTGTGAAGACAAATTTTAAATTCTTTTAGTAAAAATGGCAGTTTAAAAATAAATCTACTAGATAATAAAAGGGAAATAAAAGAAAAAAGGAACAAAATATTAAAAACAGATATATTTAGGAGAAAAACTGAAAAAAATAATTGTTTAATAAAGGAATGACATTATTTTTTAGGTTTAAGTTCACAAAGAAATTCACATATTTGATCTCATGAAATCAATGATTTAAAAACATTATCAGAGCACCAACAACACCTCTTTCCAGTCATATAACCCAACACAAGATAGCTCATTTTCACTGAAACAAGGTTTCCTGGATTAGCAACACTGGTCTCTGAGTCCAGCAGATGTGAAGGGGAGAAACAACTTTGTTGTTTACATGTTCTGTATAACAGTTCAAAGATATACTGATGAAACAACTTAAGGTCCTCATGAAGTTTTTCAAAATCCTTAAATGATCTGGATGGCACAGCTTCTCAGTTTCAGTGGAAGCTTTCTTTGAAATTTCTTGCTTCACTGTCTGTTCAGCTTTGGACTTTTGGCATGGAGGGCATGTCCTTTACTTGAGAACATCCAGTTGTTGTGACACTCACTGCAGTGTCCTTATCTGCTGTTCCACTGTAATATAAACAATACCCTAGTGGCTCTGGTGTGAGGCTTTTCTTTAAGGCAGTAAACAAGTGGGTCTAATATGGCAAATTAATATTTCATCTGCCTCCAGCTGGTTTGAATTCTGGTAAATATGATTCATATTATTTTCTCATCGATCAGTGGCCCTTCATCATCTTTCTTATTTTCTTCTTTATTTAGTTTACATTTGCCTTTAATTTGACCCCTGTCTGTATATAGCCTGAGGCTTAGAAGAGTCACTTTGGCAGAGCTAGAGACTCATGACTACAGGGCGTTAGGCAGACAAATTACAGCAGCGAGGAAGCTTTTGTTATGTGGTGATGGTTCTGATAGAGCAGTCTCCTTTCTGACTAGGGTGACTGATTAACAAAACCCAAGGCATGCCCATGCTCTGTTTTCTTTCATGAAGTATGTCCCAAATTGGCCTAATTTAATGATTAAAGCTAAAGTTTGGATTTGGAGTCTTTAATTTTGCATCTCCGCCCACTTTTGCATGCTTCAGTAACTCAATAAACAAGACACACACAGGAACAAAGAGAAGAGTAGTGACGTTCAGTAGTAAACTTTTAAAAAAATGTCTCCATTAACAGAGTAAACAAAGTTATGGGTGTTTTCTCTTCTTAAAATGAACCTATTCTGCTTTTCCTTATTTTCTGTCAAACTTATACTGTAACACAGGTGGATGCTCATATTAAAAGTAGCCAGGGAGTGAGGTTGGGAGCCCAAAACTCAAGCTTCAGATTGCAGAGTTAGTCTCAGTGAACCAAAAACTGCAGTTGCTCAGATTCTTAAAGGCTGGCTCCAAAAGTGAGTCAGTTTCCACAGATTCTCATGTTAAAATAGCCAATTTCAGCTATATAAACAATACTTTTACAGCCTGGTAAAGATTTTGAGCTCTGTAGTTAATTTCCTCCTTTATAACAAGCGGATAATTACTGGTCTGTCTCTTAGGCTTCACCTTTACCAAGCAGTATCATTAAACTGTAGCACTTAACCGTGTTTGAGCTGTTGGTGTATTTTGTAGCAGTTTTAATGCATTCATCTGGCTTGCTGTAAAGTGCACACCATTCAAGCGGTCTGTGTTTAAAGAGTGAAATTCCACGATGTTTATTTGGATGTTGGTTTGGCATTAATCAGAAAATATCTCCATTTCTGTGAGCCGCTGTACAATTTATAAATGCCACTTTATTAGCACCACACAAAAGTACTAATAAACTAAGTTGTCAGTGTTAGCTGATAGCTTAGCAATCTCCAAATATGGTAAATTATAGCTCTAAAAAAGCACAAAACAAACAGACAAACACAAATATAGTCATGCCTAAAAATCTGAGTCTTCAATATATAGATGCCAAGGTGGTCACATCTCTCTTTTGCACATAGCCTATGGACATTTTTTTCCTACTCTGGCTTTGCATGATGCCTATCAGTGAAACAGGATGTCCCTAATATGGTCATCTGTGGCACACAACTCCACCTACCTGCTATTCAAACCATTTATGAGGGGCAACACATTCAAAGACATGAGCCAAACCAGCTTGTTTCAGACAGAGGGCGAACTGAGGCACTGCACCAAGACCCAGTTTAAGATAAGGATTATTGTGAGCCATGAACTAATGCTAAATTGTGCTAAGCTACTGTAATAGATTCCAAAAACAGTATAATGGAGCTAAAAATGAGTACAACCGCTCTCCTTTAATCTGTTAATAAAATACTTTTAGTACAGTTTTTGATGCTGTCAAGACACGATAGATTCAACACAGTGTGACAAATGATGGCAAGAACTGCAACATACACACACACACCAGGAATCATTTTAACATTTTTATTATTAAAATATTCACCTACAAAATGGCCTATAAACACTATTTACAGATTAGCGAGCAGCGACGCCTGCTGAGACACAGAGGAACATATTCTACACAGAAAACGCTGTGCATCATTGTCAGAGGACAAGATCAGTTTAAGGGTGAAAGTACACATTTCCTGCTGTCTTCATAAGGAGATGATGGGACTGATGTAAGGAAAAGACTCTGCTTTTACTTCCCTGAGGGACAAACCTGCAGCTGAATCACAAACGTAAACCTCTCCGAATGTGTCAGCACTGGACGTTGAAATGAGGTATATAAGGTCTCTGATGCAGTGCAGTTGACTGCTTAGGATTCATATTTGCATACCATATGTGGTTGTATGAAACTCAGTCAGCAAACACTGCAAATGATACATGATGCGGGACGTTTTTCATCTGACTGATTGTGCTTCCGCGAGCTACAAAGGCAACTCTCGGGATGCAGCCTCATATTCAGATGGTTGATGGTTTGTTTGTGAAATGTTACAGTGGGCTCTGACAGGGTTTTTCAGCACAAAAAATGACCATAATCAGTTACTTCAAGTAGATTATAAACACCAAAATTGAAGTAAGGAGGTTTTTCACATGACAGTGATGACAGTCCTTTCATCAGGCTCCAAGTGCTCTAGAGAGAGAGAGAGAGAAAAGAAAAGTCTCATTTTGAGGGTAAGTGCTGAAAATTTTGTGATCCTCTACAATAGCAGGTCATAAAAAGGGCTGAAAAAAAATCACAAACCTTTATTGTTGTGTGTTTATTCTTCTGGCTGTTAAGACAGTTAAAGTTGGTATGTGAACAGCATTGTATTTGTTTATTGTCTTAAAAATATTGAGCAGACAGATTGTTTAACTCACTCTGACTCTTCTTGGAAGGCGTCGGTTCACAAATCTCTCGATAACACACATCCTGCTGTACTTTATATGTCCTTTTATACCTACGAAAGAGAATGCAGGCACTTTTATTGGATCCATTAGGCCACACTTAAACTTTTAATTCAAGCCCAGATTGGCAGACGTATGTTTGACGTGACTTACAGGTAATGGCACACACCACCCTCCCAGACGGGCACGCTCTTGGTTTCAGAATACAGGCGGGTACACGGGTGCGGCACTCGCTGGCACGCTGCAAAAACAGAGGTTAAAGTTAAACAACATGAGGTCTGAGTGCTTTATCAGCAAAGGAAAAGTCTGCGGGATGGTTTAGGAGCAGAGCTTCTCTGCGGCTGATGGATGGCTTTAGGAAAGGAATGTTTAAACAATCTGACGCTGGATGTTTGGGTGCAGAGTCAGTGGGGAGGTGGGGTATGTGGACTGTGTCCTCACACACACATTCATCAGCATGTACATATAAGTGAAATAAAATATTCTTCTACTCTGTCTTTGGAGGAGGAGGCGCATGACTTGATTGTAATAAGGTTTATTCCCTTTTTGAGACATACTGTTCAGTCAGCGTTAGTCATTTCCAAATGCTTCGAATAAAGGCATGTGGATATTTTATAACCTACTACAAACAGTTATACTGTAAAATAACCACAACAGTCATACCTTTTACAACCAACAATCATTAATATATAATAATAAATAATATTATTACAGTTGACTTGTATAGCACATTTTTAAAACCAGTGCTAAAAAAGAAACACAGAACTGAAGAACAAAGTAGGAGGAAATTATCATTAAAAAATTACAAATAATTTAAAATAAGTCATTCAAGTTTCAAGTGGACTGTCAAAATTAGAATAAGATACAACGTGATTCCAAATTGTAATGAATAACCTTGAATTAAGATAGAATCTAATTAAACTACTTGTTTAAACCAAGAATCAAAGTGAAAAAAAAATGATGGGCTAGTCCATTTTTGCTGAAATTTCATTGCAGCACATTATCAGACCACCTAAAGAGCAGCATCTGAGACCTTACACACTATGCTGAGATGCATAGTGTGTAAAAGTCGCCAACTCTCTGCTAACTCAAAAACTACTGCGCTACAACCTCTGGCATGAACATCAGCACAAAAACTGTATGCTGGGAGCTTCATGGTATGGGGTTTCACGGAAGAGCGGCTCCTGTAGCTGTAACGTGCTGTTGACTCAGTATTTTTGTTCATATAGGGTAGTTTTAAAGCATGCCTTCACTTGAAAACTGCAAAACGAATGGAAATGTGTTCAAGATATTCTGTGTTGGGTTCACTGATTCATTTCTACAACTAGAGATAATGTCTCTCCTGATTATCTCCTGCTTTGCCTCTATCTAATCTAAGACAGATATTTCTACACTTCTCTAAACGTGGCTACATTTCTCTGTGAGCATATCATCCATGCATGATTCATGATGTGATTTAAAGTAGCTTAGTTATCCTTAAATTTATTGTGTAGCCTGTAAAAGTGGCCCAGCAAATAGGTTC
This sequence comes from Pelmatolapia mariae, assembly GCF_036321145.2. Lineage (NCBI taxonomy): Eukaryota > Metazoa > Chordata > Actinopteri > Cichliformes > Cichlidae > Pelmatolapia > Pelmatolapia mariae. The sequence continues at coordinate 37,132,920 of NC_086246.1, read as the reverse complement.
ATCAATCACATAAGACTGACTCTTGAAGTGACTTGAGCCAAATGCTGTTAAAGTTGGTTGCCTGTCCAGTTCATATGCTCTGACACTGTCCGTGGTTATCTATCTCTGTGTTGTCCCTGTGATGAACTGCGAACCAGGTCAGCACGCACAGGATATCCCCTCCTTATGTGTCTCCACAAATCTAACAGCAACAATCAGGTTAAGGGTGAGTGAGGGTGGTTATCAACTCAATAAATTAATCAAGACTTTCCCAATCTACCAGTGAATGCATACACAAAGAAAGAGGCAGGGTTGACAGCATCAAATCACTCAAACACATGGACAGGTCGACTGATGGCAGAGTAACTCATTTTAAAAGCAGAGTGTGAGTTTGTGTCAGAGGAAAAGTTTAAACAGCACTATATACATGTGTAAGTTAACAGACTTATCAGTATCAAGCAGACAAATCAGTATCGAGGTGATAACCTGCTGACCACTTATCCTGACTGTTAGGGTAAGTGAATCCAGACAGAAGGATATTGAACTTGCTTCATGAAGTTAGTTGTACTCAGTAGCCTGAGTCTTAGTGGTACTAAAACGCTTAAAGTTGCCTTGTCCTTTAATTTGTCAGCCATCGTGTATTAAATCCATTTAAAATTAGCTTCTGACTCTTGTGAACTACTTTGAATTTGAAAGTTTGTTTCTAAATGTAAACATTGAAATGAAACTCTAAACGAGTAAGATTTTTCTGTCACAGGAAAGATTAGAACTAAAACAAAGATGCCTACACCCTCCGTGAGCTGAGGGTGTAGGCATCTTCACGTAGTTCATTATTTGCTTTTCTTGTGTAGAAAAGCAAATAATGAACTACTGTCCCATACAGAGGTCCAGTCGTCTCTCCTGAACACCCATAAGAAACACTGAGTTATAAATTTGACAGTAGCTCCCAAAAGAATGTGAGGAAGGTGGCTCAGTGCACACAGGCCAGTGCTGTGCGAATCGAGTGATGGTGTATTTGTGTTGTTTATCGTACCTCTGACCTGTAAGAGCCATTCATAAATGTCAGAGGGGTCAATTCCCAGTGGATTGTGGCTCCTGCTTTTAAGATAGTGAAGGTCTATACATAGCTCACTGCTCTCACGTTGACATTTCATGACGGCATGCAAATCTAACATAAATGAGTCGATGTTCACAACCTGAGAGGCTGCACTGATAGAGCGGCATTATTTATACTGTGAGGTAGAGGAGGGTTTGTATCGGTCCAAGCATGCGTTGCTGGAAGACACGGTAGGATAAGCATTCGCACATGCTCATGGTCCCCAGAGGATGAACCTAACAACCCTTCACTGAACTGTCGCCTACCTCTCCATCAATGATATTCATGGTTGCCCGAGCATGTATTCCACTGATCCCTAAACATCATCTCTAGCACCACAAATAGACTGTATTGAAAAGATTCTGCCAGCGTGACATCACCTGGTTTTTGCACCCTGCATTTTGAAACTTTATTGTTAGCTATTCAACTACTACCGTGTTGTTTTTTGGAAGACTGAAGTCACGTTATTATTTGGCGGAGAGGGTGGACTACTAACTATAAGTTGTTTTTTTACTTAATTATTAATTATTCTCAGAGTGGGAGGCGCTACTGGGTATATATTGTATGTCAGGTCTCTACTGAAATGGGGTATAGTCCAGTGCAGATTTGACTCTTTGGTTGTTAAGATTTAATTTTTGCATCATCATCTTTTTTAGTTTGACTCTTTCTACAGTTAGGTTTATAGTTTAATGGTATAATCTGAGAAAATGCTTGCTGAGTGAAATTCTAGGAATTTGTTAGTAGTAGAAGTTGGTGTGATGCACCTCCACTTATGAATGTATCTTCATACATTCATTGAAGATAACTTTGCACCCTCTCATTCAAATATGGCCACTTCTGACTCCAAAAAACTAACAAGGCAGCAGTAACTATTAACACTGAGGCTTCCAAAACCAGCTGTGATGTCAGGGTGGCTACATTCATCTTTTATATACAAGCTTTGGTTCTTTTACAGGATAGTTATTCACTACATTTGCCAAAAAGCAGCTGACTTTGACTCATCCCACCCTGAACCTGTAGAGAAGTTGAACATAAACTTACACAGTTCACACTGCCTGCCCTTGAACCCGGCTGCGCAGTCGCAGATGAAGGTGTCGCCTCCGTTCACACACGTACCTCCGTTCTGGCAGGGCAGACTGCGGCAGTCCTGGGGCGACTCTATGAGACAACAGCTGCCATTAACATCCTCAGCTCAGGTTTCAGGCTCACTCTTCCACATTATCCACAGCTGATAGCATGTGTTGATAGCCTCCAGTTCTACCCCCACACAACACAACATGAGTGTCATGTGTAGAAGAGGCTCATCGCTGGGATCAGCTTACATGAGAGGATGTGCAAAAACACCTACCAAGCTTTGTTCTTAAAGCTTCTTCTCGGATCTCCAGCGCGAGGCTGATTTTGTTTGTTGTTTCTTCCATCTTCTCTAACCTAACTGGTGGCTCAGGTTCTGTAAGGTAAAGCATTTCCTGTTAGAATCATCACGAAAATGAAAAATTTAAGTGTTGCAGTAACTGAGATTTTGAGGAGGTTTCTACGTACCAGTCCCTTAAATGGAAACAACCACTGATTTAACAGAATGGTTAAAACGTATTACAGCATCATGGGTGCATGTGCAGATTAAAACTGCTAAACTTGTAAATAAAAAAGACTAAAATAATAATATTAATAATAATTGCTGCCATTTATTACATTATAAAGCTTACACAATTTAATTGATACTTGTTTCATTTGCCTTTGCCTTCTGAATCTGTTTGCATTTGTATGAATTACTGTATTTGTTTTATTTTTCATTTGTTTTTCTTTTTATTTATATGTAATTTTTTAATCTTATGTATTTATTAATCTTTGTTATTGTATTTATTCTTCCTTCACCACACCTTAATATCTTTCAGTGTCCCTGGTCTTAATTATCGTAATTATAATTATATTTTATTATATTATTATTATATATATTATTAACTATATTATAATTTGGAGTTTTTGTTTTACCAGTTTTTATCAGTTTTTCGAGTTGATTGTCTATTGTTAAAAAATTATTTCCACTCTTTTCTTACGGTTTATGGCATCTCATTGTTTTTTTTAAGTTATATGTATTTATTCCTTTTTTTAAATTAATTTGACTTGTGTCAAATTAATAAATAAATAATACATTAATTAATAAATTAATTAATAAATCACTTTCGCAATCCTATTGTTTTCCTCTTCTTTTTTTTTAAATCTGTTATTACTGTGTCTTAATTATCATAATAATTCATTTGCTGACATCTGTCTATTGATTTAGGTACTGATTTTCAATTTTTTCATTTTGGTTGGGGGTTTTTTCAACGACTAAAATGCCCATAAAACTAAAAAAATGACAGAAAGAACTGCGTTCTTATTAATGTAGAATGAATCCATTAAAATACACAGCAGCACTTACTGAGAAAAAAATCTGAATATCCTGGACAACTCCCCTAGCTATCGCTATCATTGGTTAGAAGTGAGCTTCACTGACTCATCAGCCTATACCATACTCCTTTCACAAAGTTTAATAGCTTCTTCCTGAGTAAATAGTTGTGGACACATTGACAGCTGAGGTAAACAGCGAGCTGACAGGATAAACTCGCACAGAGCAGCGGGGGAGTTTTTCAGGTGACTCAGGAGTAAAAATTTAAAATACTCCAAAATATTTCATTGATTTTTGTTCCTGGTTTATGGCTAAGTGTTTATATTATCCAAATATTTTAAAATATAGGGCGACACTCACATAGTTGCTTATACTTACTAGTTCGATGCCGGATGGGTTTTCGAGGCAGGTGAGTGAACTTTGCTGTTATCTTTCCCCTCCTGTCAATGAGTTCTGTGTATCTGTAGCACAGATTAAAATAATGCTATCTGGTTAGCATTAACTGTTGATTTACTGTTATATATCTAAAGCAGTTATAATAGTAATTGACATGCTACATGTACCTGGGTAGTTCCTCTGAGTTTTCTTCTTCTGCTGTGCCTGCCACATCCTGAGGCTGAGATGGGGTATCTTGTCTTGTCCCTGCTGGTCTTTCTCTCCTTCCCGGTCTGACCGGCATTGGCACTACATGGAAAAAAACATTTCAGGATTCGGGAAAGTCAGATTTCAAATTTGAAAAAAATAAAAAATAAAAAATTGAGGTGACTGCACACAGCTCACAGGTAGTGAAGGCAAGGTGCTGAGGCACGCTGTGGATCTGCTCCGGCCCCGTGTTTTTGACCGATGTGAGGGCAACGTAGTAGTGCTGCCCTGGCGTCAGCTCACGGAGGGTGTACGATCCCACTCTTCCGTTGGGCAGGAAGCGACTCCTGGTATTCAACCCTCGGGTCACGTTGACCACAAAGCCGTCTGAGATGTGTCTCGGGTGGCGGCTCCAGGTGATCAGGGCTGAGTTTGGGGTCACGTGTGAGAGGGAGAGGTTCTGTGGGGGAAGAGGCCCTAAGGGTAACACATCCAGAGGGTCAAATGATTGTATGAAATGGATTAAAATAATCTCTTTCCTTGGCTAAGTTTCCTCAAATGATTAGGTAGCTTTTTCCCTCTGGCCTGTACAAGGCCTTGTCTGGAGAAAGTTTTGGAGACTATAGAAATGTCTCAAATATCATAAAATGTATATAAAATATGATAAATGACATTATACTTGTGGTTAGGCTTCAAACCTTTTTGATAAAACTTAGAGCTAGAGCAGGATCAGTTATTCGACTATAGACTTCTCGTGATGCACTGGGCACTTATCCACTCTCCTTTTTTCAGTTTCCATTTTAATATGCATTTCCTTAATTTTTTCCTTTTTCTTCCTGTTTTTTGACCTTTTTCGCTGCACGCACCTCCTTTTTTCCCTTTCCCCTCACCCCAATAGTAGTTGTCTATTCCTCCTGGAGCCAGTGTGTTTTTGAAGGTCTCTTCCTTTTACAGGGCAGCTCTTCCTTCCTGTCTAAATATGGCTCACAGGGGACCATCAGATAATGTAGCGTCATCTTCAGTACTTCCAGGCTTTTCCTGGCTCAAAATAGTAATTTAAGGGGTGTATGTGTGTGTGTGTGTGTGTGTGACTGTTGATGATGGGTCTGCCCATCAGTGAGTCTATGTTACCTGAACATTCACCTACTTTAGTGTCCACCAGGTGGGGTGACAACAACAACCCATTAGCCTTTTACGGCTGAGGGGTAAGAATGGTGGAACATCGTTTTGGGTTTCTTTTTCTGTTTTCTCATAATTGTGGAAATAAATACAAATAAACAAAAAGAGCATATACAACAACATAAAGTTGTTGTATATGCTCTTGTATTCGCTGCTGAGTGATGTAACCTACTTGTCCAGAATGACAGAGGTCCTGCTGAGTGGCTCATGGAGGGAAACTCATCTGGTCTGATTCCACTCTGAGTCAACACATCCACAGTGTACATCTGACCCGGCTGTAATGAGCTGTGAAAGATTCACAAAGAGTCCGCATCAGTCATACCTCAACTTATATGGTACTGTTAAAAGCTTAGTAAATTTGATGAAATGGCTCCCTCTAGTGGCTGAAAGGGATATTACACCAAAACATTTAAAGCGGACCTCGGCAGGGACATTTGGTGGACACAAATGACCTGGCAGCATGTAAAAATAAAAGCTTGGTTTAAAGTGCTGCACCTGACCTGAAGGTGTACTCAGTAGTGCTCGTGTTGAGCACAGCAGTGCGACCCTCCCTCCCATCTGAAGGCAACAAGGACACGTGCACCCTGCTGACAGCTGCATGGCGGGCAGCCTGAACCAGCCACTGCAGCCACACCTGAGAGGAGGACACGTTGACCACCTGCAACTGCTCCGCCGGTTGGGGCCCTGCAGGGAAACATTCAAAGACAAAGAAATGCTTTCCGGTTCCAGGTGAATTACTTTTACTACTTTATTACCCACAAAAAAGTCATAAAAATTGCTGGGCCCAACATTTCATAATGATTAACAGCTCCTTATTCAATGGTTTTCTTCACCTGCTTTTGAACTCACTGTGTTCCCACCTCTTTTAAAGAAAGCTCATTGACATTCTGAACATTTCTATGACCAATTCGGATTTTTATAAAAAGGTTTAAAAGCAGATCAATCCATTTTTAATGTGTCAAAATGACATCTTTGACCATCTAATACATGTTCATGGTACAGTATTATTCTGGTCTGTGATTTTTATCCCCCTGTAGGTGGTTGCTAGGCAACATTATAATGTCATCATATCTGATGTAGATGAGAGACATCATATTTTATTATTTAAATAGTTTAGTCTGTTACTGTTACTGTCTTGGAGCAACTGTAACATACATAATTTCCTAAGGGATTAATAAAGTATTCTGATTCATCAAAGGTCTATAATCTATCTGTGTGCCTTAGTTGGTTGCTCAGCTTCTGAGATTATACTAAGACTACAGAGCATTAAAGAGCATGCTCACTGGTGCGTATTAGTGCCGTGGCAGGTTGGCTTGTGTCACTGCTGTTGGTTTTCAGCTTGATGGAGAAGGTGGAGATGTTGTACAGCAGGCCGGGCACCAGGCCTCGCATCACGTGGGTGGACTTCTGCCTGTCTAGGTAGTCTGTTTTGGAGTTGCTCTGACCCAGGGGAGCATAGGTGACGGCAAACATGCTGATCAGGTTGTTTGAGGGCTCCGGCTCATCCCAGCGCAGCTCCACCTCGCTTTCCTCCACACGCAGCACGTGAAGGCCGGGCGGGGGCAGCAGGTCTGGGGACAGTGGCAACTTTACATATCTAATCCGGATGTTAAGTGTGCTCTGAGTGTTGAGCGTGCAGAGTGGTGAGACTGTCGACTGACCTTTCTCGCAGTCTTTGCCCGTGAGTCCCACTTTACACATGCAGTTGTAGTTTCCTCTCCTGTCGCTCCAGCAGCGGCCACGGTTCCCACAAGGTTTCAACACACACGGGTCCTCCACTGGTGGGCGACAAAGACAAACTAATGCAGCAACAGGATTCATCCGGGAACAGTGAGCAACCTTTGCAGTGTGCAAGCCCCTCTCAGTCTTGTTTATCAATAACCATCAATCAACCAAGCTATTTAGCAACTAAAATAACTGAGTGCAGTTATCCATTTACCCATTATATCTTATTCATAAATATTTTTCTAATGGCTCTACTTGTTTTTAGTGTATTTACACTGTTTTGGTTATCTATGACAGATTTTTATGTGCTCCAGTTTGCATATAATAGATCCCAAAAATGCATGACAGTGTGTGTGAGACAAATGAAGCATTATAAGTATGCAGGAGATGGATGTAGTGTCCCGATCTGCAAAGTGAAGCCAACAGAGGGGCCTTAAACCTGCTTTCTTTTCCAAGTCCAGCAGAGGGCAGCAAAAAGACTTCTAGTTGTATAGAAGTCAATGAGAATTTATCCGTGACTTCAGAAAACACTGTACCGAACACCTTAAAGGCTTAGATAATAGTTTCAAGGCATATTGAATAAGGTGCGAGGAAGCAACCTCACACCCTTTTTATATGTACAATAAACTTCTTCTATACTTAACTTTAGCTAAACTCAGTAAACTCAGGGTTATTAAAAACTGGATACCATATATAACATCACATAACACCAGCACAACATACTTACACATCTGGCACTGATCCCCAAAGAAGCCGTCTTTACACATGCAAAGATAGTTTCTTCTGTAACCCCGACACACGCCTCCATTCAGACAGGGGTTGGACTCGCACATGTCCTGCTCTGCACACAGACATTTTACAGTGTGGCAGAATTTATTAACAATCCTTATGATTCAAAGAAAACACTCCATACATTCAGCTATCTTCACATCAATTTACCATTGGAGAGAGAAAGCCTTTTATATGGCAAAGAGGCTTTTTGGATGATGTTATAATCAGCTGGTTTCAACAACATCAACCAGAAGTCACTTATGAAAATAAAAATGTATTAGTTAACGATAAACCAGTTTCTGCAAAATAAATGTTGTAAATCATCTTGCCTTTAATCATGTAAAGCATGGCTGTTTTTATTCCTTTTTTGTTTAATTGTATTAACATTGACTTTAGCAAAAATATTCATCTGTATGTGGAATGGAAACACTGCACCTGTTTCACAGTTATGTCCTCTGAAGCCTTGTGGACAGTGACACAGGTAGGAGCCCGGCCGATCCTCACACGTTCCTCTGTTCATGCACGGCTCCGACAGGCACTCGTTTATGTCTTAAGGCGATAAAGATGCACACACAAGTAAACATGTGCATGTGTATAGGTGGTCCAAGTGAATGTATTTGTAAGTGTAAGCGTTCAATTGATCCTTACCTATCTGGCAGCGGTTTCCGCTGAAGCCACTGGCGCACACACACTGGTAGGATCCGATCTTATTTCGACACGTGCCTCCATTAAGACAAGGCTGGGATAAACACTCATTGATCTCTGTGACAATGTAGAAATTAACAAATTAGTATGAATAAAGATAACAAGGTCATTCGATCTCAAATCAGCTGATCTTTAGAACATTTTCTGCTCAATCATCTCCAATTTGCAGGAAATTTAGTTCACACATATATGATGACTGAGTGAAATTTTAGCCTCAGATTTCAAATATACTTTTTTGAAAAATAGTCCATCGACCCAATTTCAGGCCTTTTTCTCGCAGTACTTTTATATAATATATATCTAAAAAACCTGAATTAGCCCAATTTCACAATAATGTAAAAAAAAAAAAAAAGCTACATGAAAAACATGAAATTCTTCATCACAAAAATGAAGAAAATACTACTTTAATTCAGCTGTCAGGCTGGATTGAGCAAATATGACAAGTTGCACCACAAAGAGAAAAATATCAGTTGATAGTCTAATCCAAATAGAACAAAATCCTGGAGTTTCTGGATGTTACTCTAGAACTCAGAAAATCACTTTCTTAAATATGTGCACATTTTTCATTTCCTAGACCTGTTGTGGTAACTGGGGTTTCCATGAAAAATCAATTAGTACCTCCCACCTGACTCCCTCTGCTCATTTTTATGTACAACATAAAAAAATTACATTTTATGTTTTTTAATTTCCATTATTTTCTGAGTAAAAAGGGACATACCATCTTCTGCACAAAGAAAATTGTCACAACCAAAGAAGGCAATGAAGCAAAAACTGCAAAGACAGCATTCACAGTTCACATGACCCCTTCTGAGACCTTCAAGATCTCAAGATGTTTGATCATTGTGATGTCTATCACAAACTATCATAGAGAAGATGTGAACACCATTGTTGTTTCACAGCCATTAACTACATTCACAGATGTTAAAATATGACAGCAACATAAAATTAATTTGACACAGAAGCAATCATGGTTAGAACATCAGCCTGGAATCAGAACGTCAGTAAGTCTGAGACATTTCATATGTTGTAACTTGTTTTGAGCAGCCGCCCATCCCACATGGTGATATGACCCTTGAGAGTTTTACCCAAAAAGCATTTTTGGAGTTTTCTCCAGTGAATTATCAGAAAATAGATCAAACATCCAGGGTACAAGTGCATATTTCTGTTCCTCTGAGTCACAGGTAATTCATTTGGTGGAGCGTTAGATCACCATGACCCTGATGTTCGAAGACAAAAAGAACAAAGACAAGATTGCGGCTTTAGACTGAAACACTTGGAGTGATTTGGAAGCATTTTGCAGTCCTGAAAGTTAATAGGGAAAAAGTCAACCCCATCCTCACACCTGCACATTTTCAAAGGTCTATAACTTGGAAAAAAAGAGTATGAAGGTGAAATTTTGCACAACTTCCTCAAATATAACAAATATAAACATTACAAATGTCTGATTCTGGGGGAGTTGGATTGAAACGTTTTCCAAATTTGATTGATTTCATGTGGAATGACCCTGGGATCTTTTTGAGCAGCCATCCACGTGTCCAGATGTGTTACAGACCTTAAAAACAGGCAGCTGGATCCAGTCTCCCTTAACGCAGTCTCCCAGTAATTTCGTACTTTTCTTTAATGACCTTTTGTCTTGTTATTTTTTAAACAAAAACAAAACGATAACTAAATAAAAACCAGTGAACGAGGACAAATACAATGATGAAATGTATTGACATTTTTGTAAACTGGAGACATGAGATCCAGTCAGAACTAATTAAGTTTGTAGTTTGGAAGTGATCTAACCAGAAGTAATCTCCTGGTGTGATAAGGTTAGACATGCACATTTGATCTGACCCTGGGAAACAGTACAAGGAGCTCCCATGCTCCCTGTTTTTCATGAAAACGTGGCAAAATGTCAATGTTGGGGAGGAAGAGAAGAGTAGACATGTGAACACATTTTGCATTTGACTTTTTGTAAACCGTGTGGAGCAACTCTCACCAGTAAAAACAACAAACTTTTGAACTTTATATTTTAGTCAACTGAGTCTACTTTGGATTTTGTCTGCTATAATCTTATGATCAAAATCAAAATTTGCTGTCCAATAATGAACACTGCCTGAATGCCACTGATGCTCTGGGTGGCTCTGGGAACAGACGTAAAGCCCGAGTGGCATATGTACTCTGGCATGGAGCCTGGTGTTGTTGAGGAGAACTGGACCTCAGTGTGCTTGACCTGTGGAGGTGACCCACAGCCCAGCTCTGAAACTGATACAAACATGGCGATAATGTCAGTGTGGCTGCATAGCAACACAAACTGAGGCTTAAACGAGCTCTTCCACGACACACTAACAGCAACAGAGGTGTTTTCCATTCAGGCGCCTAAAATTACCTCCAGCATGCTGCTAGAGTGTGTAGACGTGAATCACCGGGTCTAATCAGGTCTCACTTTTTATAGGTTATGCAGCCGTTCTATATCTGTAAATGTGGGGCCTCTAGAGCAGCAACACTGCTAAGATTATCTTCAGACAGAAAGCCAGTATCTGTACACTTGAGCGCTCAGGATATCCCCTGTATGTTCCAATCAGCTAAGGTCAACATTGTATAAACACCAGCATCAGACTGGCATTGCTGTGTGGTGACATACGGTCTGCCTACCTGCAGAGGTATGCACCGCGCTCCTGTTTATTTCACAGTGCCTGCCGCTGTAGGCATCGGTGCATTCACACTTGTACTTTCCTATGTAGTGAAAACACGTCCCACCATTCAGACAGGGGCTGGAGGCACAGGGGTCCGGCTTCCCTGGAACAAAACATCCACATAATAAAACAGGACTTGAAGCTTTTTTATGGTAACATGAATTAATCCCATTTAATCCCTTTGACGTGTGAACCCACACTCTAAGGATGTCGTAGTGAGAGCAGACAGCTTATAAGTCTATAAGCAAGACTGAGAGTCGAATCAGAGGTTTGGATTTTGAAGGGTTTGTCAGCTTATTCCTCCTGACGTTTACACCAGGGGGAAAATGACCCCAAAGCCACCTGGAAATACCCTCATACCCTCAGTGGACAGTCCACCACTCACTACCATTAAAAGAATGCAATTTTTTTAGTTACCTTAACTTTAGCTTATTAAAGATTTGATGGATTTCCGGCTCCTACTCGATGATCTGATACTGGCATGTAGATGTCTCCAGGACTGGACTTCAGTTAAATGCGTGAACTGAACATACTTCAAATATATCTTACTGGTGATACTTCTGCACTTTTCCTTAAGCAGTATTACGATGGTGAGACTTTAAATTGACTTGCTTGGTTTAAAAGACACTTAAACAGATGACAAGGTTATCTGATTAAAGGACTTCCTGCCGTGTATTTCTGCACCTGCTTTCACATAAATTTGAGAGTTAAAGTTTGTAAATTACAGTGGAAGGTTGGCACTCACCCACTTCGCAGTGTTTTCCTGTGAACCTGTAAGGACACACACATCGGTAACTGTCAGCCTCTTCCTTACAGGAGCCTCCGTTGCGACAGGGCCCAGAAGCACAGGTATTGAGTCTAACTGGAAGGAGACAGGGAAAAGGGAATCCTTGAAGCAGAGGCCACTCCAGCTTTTAATCACACAAAATAAACCTGTTCCAGTACATTGCAATTCAAATCATAATTCAGGAAAATAGCTCATAACTCAGCCATAAGCACAAATTATCTTAAGCCTTTCAGCGCTGCAATATTTCAAGCAGTATTACGAGTAATGGCATGTTTCCTGGTGCTTTAAAGCTGCATTTGGGTTTGAGCCCGCAGTAATAACGCACAAACCTAAAGGATGTTTTCATCACAGTGCTTCATGAATTCACACACAAGCATTCCTTTTTAAAAAAAAGAGACGATACTACCTTTCTCACAGTTCTTCCCCCAGTATCCGTACTTGCACTCGCAGGTGTAGCCTCCGTCAAGCTCGTAGCAGTAGCCGCCATTCAGACAGGGAGAGGAGTCGCAGACCGATTCGGGCTGTACTGAAAAACACACACCGAGACTTGACTGTGTTCCACTGCGCTGGGAAAACTTTATTCAAGCACATGGGTTCGGTCCAGATTTAAAAAGAAACACAGATTATTTGTCATTTTATGGCTGGATCAATTATAAAATCTCATAAGCGCCTCCAATAACAGCATCAATCATCTATAAATTTCTCCCCACGTCATAAATACAACCGTTTCTTTTAAAGTGAATAAAAAATGTGTTTTGTTGCAATAGCAACCAGCTGCTCGCGCACTAACACTGCTGTTGGGTTGGTGCCTGAGCCTCTTACCATAGGGGTAAAAGTCTTTGTGGTCCAGCTCCACTCTCGTCTGACACGTGCACAGGTACGCTCCTCCGTATTCCAAACACGGATTTCCATCAGGACACGATCTGCCGTTACTGCACGGCATCTGGGTCACTTCTGAGGGAGAGAGGGGTTAAAAAGTGTTTGAAAAATGACTTCTGCTTCATTTCTATGAGACCCGAGAACCAAGAGAACCAAGAACAAGGCAAGGGAGTCCCCAGAAAATCAGAACATTTGATCATGCATAAAAGAAACACAAAAACAGCATGTTTGAATAAAAAAGACATACTGATTAGGGCGAAGGGCTGCACATTAAAAAACAGAATTAAAACATGTCACACATGGTGCTGACTTAAAGAACAATAAACTTCATAATTGAAGGATGTATTAGATTAATTAGAACAGACAATCTGCCAGCTAAATGCCAGTGGACAAAGACATTTTTAAAAACTATTCTCCTAACTAAAATCAAGATTTTGTCTTCAGATTGTGATACTCACTAGCTGTGGGTAAAAACACATAAACATAGCAGAGACTAAATGTGTTTTTCAGCCCATAAAATTTCACACATATATCTCCCATACAGGTAAAAACAATACAACCAAATTTCGATCCAACTGCATGTGCAATATTTTGCATACAAAATTTGCTGTAGAAGAAGAAAGCAGAATAAAAAGCTGTACTTGAGTAATGTTTACAGTTTCCACCACTCATCCTTTACATGCTCTCATCCTTTGCCACAGGGCATTTTACGATTAACTGCACTAGTGTGGGGAAACCACGGGGGGTCCTTTCTGGATATACCCTGCTTCTGTGATCTTTAAGTAATCGAAGCTCTTTTATGACACCTGATAGGATTAAACATATCATACCCACCGAACTGACAGTAGAGTCCCGTGTAGCCCGAAGGGCACTCACAGGTCCCATTGATGTCCACACAGACGCCACCATTCTGGCAAAGACACTCGTCTACAAACACACAGAGAGAAGGAGAGGGAGTCAAGTTTGCTCCAGCTGCTTAAAAGCATGTACTTAAAAGAAGTTTTCAGTGTTGGCCCAAGTGTAAACATAGACAGAAGGTACAAATGGTCAACATGTGCACCATATGCCGAGTGTCTTTCATCTGCTATACTGTAAACTAAGTATTGATTCGCTGTCATTTCTCTTTCCCTAATCTTTTCCAAAAAAGCTCACAGGAGCAGAAGATTAGCAGTCAGCGCGCTGCACATCCGCTCTGTACAAATTGTAAGAATGTTTGTGTTTTCCTCTCCTTCCTAATTGCAGCAGTGGATCAAAGCACGCGGCCGTATCGCGGCTAAACGGCTCCACTTTGAAGTCCCGGGAGCTCGGTGGAGGGTATTATTTTTCTGATGATATGGAGCATATTTTGTGACCAAAATGTATGGCCCCTAGGGCAATTAATGGATTGTTAATTTTGCGAGAGCCACTTTCATTGGCCACCTGCGCGGCCCGGGCGCTTTGATCTGGGAGCCTGATTAGGCACTTCTGCGTCCCACTACTTTCTCTTCCTTGGAGGATCGTGCTCCTTTTTCCGCTGTGCCTTCCAAGTGAGCCAGGCAGGAAAGTATTTGGGAGATTTAAGAGAGCCTATATAAGCACTGATAGTTATTTCAGCTCAAGGGTGAGAAGTAGCATGCATTTGCAATGGCTCAAATGCTGTTAAAGAGCCTTTCAGTGGGTGAAATAAAGCCTCGCAACAACTGCTATCAGTCGGTGTCAGCAGCCTCTCCTGGGAGCTTGAATTAGCTTTGCTGCTGTTCTTCTTCCCTAAAACAAAATGACTTAATATGCATTTATAAAGGAAGCATTAGGCGGGGTTTTACATATTTTGTGATTAAGCTGGTTATGCAAGCAGCAGCTGTGCCTGAAGCAACAGGAGTGGTGCAACTTGTAGGGAAGCAAGTAGCAGTGCGGAAGGATATTTCAGCAGCTCTGTGTGCAGAAATGGCCTGAATACCATAGAGCAGCTTTGACTCATAAAGAGGCCGTTTTAAGTCTAGACAAAGCACTTCCTCTTGTTGGTAAACTAATAAAATGTGCTATAAAACAATTATTCACAACATCAAGCGACTGGTTCCTGTAATAAACTGGGCGAGGCCGTGTCAGTTTTGATAATTACAATAATCCATCATCACAGCAGCCTCTTCCAGGGCAGGGATCCAAATTCCTGTGGGATAGCACAGCTCCTCTTCAAATACCCCAGTCTGCCTCTCTACCTGCCCAGCTGCCTGCAGTGAGCGTCAGCCGGGCCAGCTGCACAATACCTTCACACTTGTCACCGTAGAAGCCTGGAGCACACGTGCAGTTGTAGATTCCCGAGCTGGTGTATTCACAGATCTGGTTCTTCTTGCAGTCCAGCTCTTCACACGAGGCTGGAGATGAAAAAACGTGACACGCTGTGATGTGAATAATATGAGAAAACGTTTTGCCAAAGCTTTAGCTGGAGCTGCACTTGCTTTTACCTGTCTGGTTTTCTGCCTCGGTGGGGTTGATCTGAAGTGGTAGCAGCTCTGAGAGGGGGGAGATAGGAATGCCCTTTAAAAGGTGGTTCATTCAAGCAGATATAATTCCTCATCTACCGCCTACCTCACTCTGAAATGAACGTATAGGACAACTCCAGTACGTTTGGCATGAATGAAATGTCATAACAGCCAGCATTATAGCTATATTATACATTAGAACTATATCTTTCACCAGATTTTATTTATTTATATTTATTATTTTTAATTTTCTGGCACTTTTCAGGGTTCTGGATGCAGGGGCAACAGTTTAAGCAGAGATGCCCAGACCTCCCACACCGCCTCCTTCAGTTCTTCTGGGGGCTTTGAGGGGACAATAAGACTAGAAGGGTGTTATTCAAAAGTCAGGCCATTGCCATCATCTCGCTAGAGTGTCATGGGTCTTTCCCATTGGAAGCATCTTTGTCAGATGCTGAACTAGTGGTTCCTTTCAATGTGGAGGAGCGACTCTGAACTACTGCTTAGTGATTTCGTTCTGCACCCTATTTCAATATTTAAGAAATTTTAAAATCTTTATGAAGATTCACACACATGCAGGTACCTGATTTTACTTTAGTGAGTTTTTTAAGCACACAATAATGTCATGTTTAGTTTAACTGTAGTTTATTCGCCGTTACCCTTTACACCCTTGGATAAAACATGAAAAAATAATGCTGATTTTTCCTGCATTTTAGAATTGTTGTTAAGAAAATTTCATAAAGGGATCACAGATTCAACACCACCATATTCAAGTGGAAAACATCTTAAAATTTGAGATAAACAGATGCTGATCAGATGTCTGCGCAACGCAGTGTCACGGCAAAACATGTAATGGACACGCCGGTCCACTGTGTCTAATTTCACACTTTGCCTCTCCAAAGTGTGAAAAGGACACACATGCAGAAGTTTCAGGAAGTTGCAGAAAGCTGCAGTACCAGCAGAGGGAGATATTTTATTTCAAGCCAACATAAAAATAATCACGGTAAAATATGTCTGTGTAGGCTCTCAGTCATCCAGATCACAGTAATCCAAGGATGTTGGAAACAAAAGCAATTGGACTTGTCTAAGTTTCTTGAAGACGTTGCACCTGTCGTCCGAGAAGCTTCTTCTAGTGGTAAAGTGTTTAAACAGACATTACTAAAATATTTACATGAAAATACTTATTAGCCACCTAGCTTTATCGTTTCTGGCGATTAAAGACCAAGGAACATTTTTGCTCACCACTGACTTCTTGGCTTTAAATATATTATGTCCTCATGCAGTAATGCAACTTCTGCACAGTGGACTGGTGGGTCTATAACATGCTTTGCCGTGATATCAGGTTGGCCTGTGTCAGGACCTCTGATGCTGCTAAATTGTCCAGATGCCAAAACAGTTTTTGTATCAGGCTACAAACGTGTTTATTTTTACTTTAAATTTGGACATTATTACATGACAATCTATGGGGACTGACTCATTTTTGAGCCTCTAGTGGACATTAGAGGAACTGCAAGTTTTTTGGCACTTGATACCGGGTTTACTTTTCAGCTCCCGATGTTACTGCTGGAGTATGTGGGAGTTAGGAGGATGGACAAATAAATACAGGGGTGACCTCATCACAGGGAAACTAACCTTCAAACTCCAATAAATAACTCTGGCACACTTTTCTCCTTCATTATTAGGGATGTTTTATCATACTTTCACATATCCTTTTTGAACACAGCTGTCAGCAAACACGTTGCCTTCTCAGTATTTAGGGTCACAAGTGATGTTTCTGGATGTGAAAACAACCATGACCAGAATCTCAATTACAAACAAACAGCTGAGCTCTTTAAACAGACCCAAACACTACAGTTTCTCATAGCTGAGCTTTGAAAAAACCGTAACATTGTCTGTTATTTAAGGCTATATTTACTCTTGTCAAGATTTATGTCTATTAACACACATTTGTTTGACTTCATCAAATAAACTGTGTGATAAAGATTGCTGAAAATATTTGCTGTGGCAATAGAATGAAATTCCTAATGTTGGAACACTTGAGAACCAGCTCAGCTACAAACACTCCAAAAGACCTAAAAATGTTCCCCCTTTGTGCTCAACCCACTTGGAAAAATGCCATGTAACGGAAAGCCAAACAGGAAGGTTATGTCAAGAACTTCTTCTCTGAACACGCTCTTTTGCTCACCTGTCTCACAGAGCATCCCAGTGAAAGCAGCGGGGCACGTGCAGGTGAAGTTGTTCACCCGGTCGATGCACTCCCCTCCATTCAGACAGGGCTGCGACTCACACTCGTTTATGTCTGCAGGATTAACAGAAGCCACTTAATCAGACACGAGAGCTTTATCTGCTGTTGATTCATTAAGATTTATTAATCATCAGGGGGAAAAGCGAGACATTATTGAGTAAGACGCTCTGCTGGATTAGGAGCACTGAGCTTCCCTCTGGAAAGCGTACAGTTTCACTGACCAGGTGTGTGGGATTAACAATAATCTGGTCTCATGTACAAACAAGAACTCGTGAGCTGTGCTGAGCTCAAATATTAAATCCACCATTAGATTCAAGTTTCATTAACAATTAAAGAGAATTAGTAAAAGAAGATTTTTGTTTTGGAGGCCGACGTGACTTTGGTGAACTTTCTCACCCCCCCCCCCCCCCCCAAAAAAAAAAAAGTTGGTTTGCAAATCCATTCAACCGTAACCCATTTGTCTAGGTAGACTGGGAAGCTCTTTGGAAAGAAGCATCTGCCAAAAGACTGAGTTTGATGTAGAAAGCAGCAGAAAATATTTCCTCTGGAGAATGATGCCTACTTTCCCCCCGCTCACCTGTCTCACACAGGACACCAGTGTAACCCGGCTCACACACACAGGTGAAAGCGCCAGCGCCTCGTACACACGTCGCGTTGTTGAGGCACGGCCTGTCTTTGCACTCGTCAATGTCTGCAACACACACACGAGCGTGCGCACATACACACACATGTAGAGAAACAGAGAGACACGCTCATGGAATATTTACTCAGCTGATTAATATATCCGCCACACTGTTCCCCTCACTCTCCAAGTATGTGCTGCTGGCTGCGAAAGGTATTAAAAGAGGTCTGATACATCTCCACAGGCTGGACTGTGGGAAGAAGCACAGAAGCTCCAGAGAGGCTGGACCAAGATATCCTAAAAAAACAAAAACCCTCGACCTTTTCTGTGGTGAAAATGCTAAACTGGAGCAATTACAGTGCGGCACTATAGCTTTAATCCACAGTTCACACACGGTTTGAAATAAGCAGTTTTCAGCTTTTCTGCTTTGTAGCAAATAAACAAACCACAGACATCACACAAAACTTTTTCTGTGATAGCATGACATATGAAACATGTATTACTTAAATTAACTGCATTTCTTCCAGATCAATAGGAGAAATTTTAAATAAAAAAAATATTTCCATTTAAGTTAAAAGTACATTTTTAAAGTTGCAAATATGAATGACCAACTGGAAAAGATACCACTTTACGGTAATGTGTCAGTTTTACCTGTTTCACAAAGAATCCCAGTGTAACCAGGTGGACACTGACACATAAAACTATTAATCCGGTCTTTACAGGTCCCTCCGTTCTGGCAAGGCTGTGAGGCACACTCATTGACATCTACGGTGACAGGAACACAAAACACAGAGGAGATAGCATGACATTTTTAATTTGAGAGAATCCTCTTGTCAGGGTCAAGTAATGAGAAGAAACTGATCCAGGTATTAAGGAATTATCCAGGTGTCCCTTCGGTGAGGCAGAGAAAATCTGCTGACATTAATTTTCCTCATCTCAGGTAGTCAGGAAGTCATTCACAATGTGCAGAGCGACAGAACAGGAAGCAGTGTGAACCATAACTCACCGATTTGGCATCTTCGACCGGTGAAGCCAGCCAAGCAGGAGCAAGTGAAGGAGGGGTTGCCTTTAATACAGTCATCGATGCACTGGCCTCCGTTCAGGCATGGGCGGAGGTGTGGGCACACTGACGCTGCAGAAGGAGGTCGATGGAACTGTTTAGTTAATCTTTTGTAAGTTTAGTGTTAAAATATGGCTATATTAGAAAATGACTTTAACCCAAGAGGAATCACAGTACGATGATGCGCCTGGTGTAAAAACCGGTGTAAAACGTCATTAAATATGCTAAACTTACCTTAGATTCAATTTAATAATGACAGGATTTGTTTTAGAATTGTTTTTTAGATCTGTGTAGGTGGCATTATGCTTTTCCTTGTTTTTTTATCATATATATGTACTGTTCCAGTCTCGTGTCATATTAAACATAAACCAAAGTTTGTTATAAAGAGGTCAGAGAATGTGCAGTAATCCCTGTGAGCAAAGAGCTCAGGCTTCAGACTCCTCTGAACACTCAGTTTTAAAACATTTTTTTAACTCTTGGATCTGTATGATGTCATGTACTGTGAAAGAGTTCAGTTTCTCAGATGTAGCCAAAAAACAGAGCTGAAAGGAAGCCAAACATTATGTAAAAACAGCTTTGTTTTAGGCAGTGGCTTAGCTGAGGGACAAGGTAAAGAAGATAAAGAAGGATTATTGTTTTACCTCTAAATCATGCAAAGCTATTCCAGTAAAGTTCTGCATAAAAATAAGGAGGTGGAAATGATCACTGTGTCAGTTTATTATACCTAAATCTCTGCTTTACCTGTGAGGTCTAACTGTTTAGATGATGTCAGGCACCAGTGCTATTACTTATCCAGGCCTTGCTCTAAGTTTATGCTGTGTTAGGGAAAATAATCTAACATCTACATTTACCGCAATCTAGTCTCTTTTATTTGAAAAGAAAAGAAGCTAAATGGTTTGTTTCAGACTAAGACACTGAACTAAAGGGCTGCACCAAAGTCCAATATAAGACAAATAAGGATTATTTTGAGCTATGAATCATGCAAATCTGCTCTAGCAGAGTCCAAGAACATTAAAATGAAGCTAAAAATGAGCACAGTAGCTTTCCTTAAGACAACAAAGTGGATTTGAAGAACTAATCCCCAAAGACCAGCACTTACCAGAGTTATTGCAGCTTCCCACTTCCACATTTGCGTCATCTATGCGGAAGACCCATCTGCCCGGGAAGCCCACATTGGTGGTTCCCTCAACATTTACGACATCAGCTGTGCGAGAGCCAGGGATGTTGAAATAGCGCTTGCCATCACCAGCGTTAAAACCTGCCTGGGAAGAGGCAGACATAATAAAAAAAAGCACAAAAAAAGCTGAATTACAGTTTAGATTAATGCTGTCGGAGAGCGTATCACACCGGAGGTACAACATCTGCAGATAAACATGTGACCTTACCTGTGCTGCAATCCCACCTAGCCCAACGAGGTTTCCTCCGCTGCTGGCATGCATGCCTGTGGTCCAAGTGATGTTATTGTATTGGAATATAGTGAAGGAAAGCTCTCCGTCTGTAATGAGCACCACTTGGAAAGTATTCACCTGCAGAGAAGAGAAACAGGCTCAGATAAATGGCTTCCTGATTTCTAGGAAATTCTGTAAGAATCAGAATCCTCCAGGTGATGATTTACTCAGGCCATTCATATAAAACTACTCTGTAAGACTCAAGAAACCAAACTATATGCCTGGTTAAGAGTCACTTATCTAGACCCTAAAGACACTTTAAAGAGGGCTAGTTCTGTTTTTCCTTATACTCTGCCATGTATCTCCTGTTCCATTGTTGGATGATCATATTAAACATGGTCAAGGTTTCAAAAATGAGGTCAGTGTATGCAAAAGCAATTGCTGTGAACTAAAAGCTCAGACTTCAGACTGCTCTAAACACTCAGCTCACAGACTGTAGATAAAAGATGAAACAAAGAGCAGACGTGCCTTCAATCTGCATTCTTGCTAATGGACAGCAGGAGGTGGCTCGTCTCTATACAAGCTTTCAGCTAATTTTTTTTCTACTTTTGGATCTTTAAGATGCAACCACATTAGTCCCACCCACCTGCTGTTCAAACTTTCTGTTTTTGAGGGGCAACCAATCAAAACTTGCCCCTTAAACATTATTTCTAAACCTTTTTCTGGCACAAACCATTCCAGAAGACAAAATAAATTCATGCTGATTGTATTCATTTGAATGCAGATTTGAAATAAATAAATAAATAAATAGAATTGGAAATGAGCATGATAGGCCCTCATTGTACTGCGTCTACATGGTTGCAGGATGTTAAATGAGAATTCATACTGGTGTTTGAGAGTTTCCTCCAAAGAAGGTGACTTGATGCCATGTAGAGATGTGGACCCATGTTGCATTGAAGTTGGGGAACTCTGAAAAGTACGACCTGACATCACCCGAGGCCTTCCTGAGGATCATAAGATCCTGGCTCTCTCTGTAGAAGACTGTCCCGGCTCGACGGTTGTCCACATCAGCCCAGAACGGCGCCACGACCCTTCTGTCTCCAGCGATTGGAAAGGCTACAGGTGTGAACTGCGACACCTCTCTCAGGAAGGACACAAGGCCATTGTTGTTAACCTGAGACGGAGAAACAGCTGGAGTTAAATCAGTAATAAACTGATAGATTTACATATCAGATTTAACCACTGTGAATTCTTTGGAGGACTTGGTGGGGTTAGCGTGCTGAGGAAGAGCTGGAGGGATCATTTCTGACCTCACAAAATAAACAGCAGCATGGGGTGGTGAAAGTTCCCATAACGGATGTTTGCACTTTCGTGTAGCGAACAGACACTACTTTTATTTCAAATAACGACGGCAGCTGAAAAAACCCAGTTTCTGCTGATCACACACCTGCAAATTCATCACAGCAGGAAGAACTTCACGGTCTGTAAATCCACACATCTGCCAGCAGCAAAATAACCAGATAAACTAATCTGTCCCCTGTGAGAAATGTGCATGGATGTTCTATTGCATGGCAGAATATAAGCTTCTTAAAATATGTAAAGTAATGAATTAATCACTTGATTCACTGATTGGGAAGTCATCAGACATTACATCAAGAGTCACACTAAAAATCAGGAAAATATATATTTATTGGTTTATTTCTGGATTTTCTTTCTTTTGTATCATTACAATCAAAACAGCTAGACTTCTAGAGGCCAAAAACAGGATCATTTATTTATTAAAAACTAAGTTTCCCTGGAGTTTCCCAGGAGAACCTACAGAGAGGACATTACATACCTAACCTGACACGTGTCAAAAAGAGCAGAGACAGTGACGCTCCTCACAGACCGCTTTGAAAGGAGAAAGCCTCATGAAAATCCGGCTACAAGGAAAAAGGCCACAAATGAAGACTTCAACAGAGAATTCACTTCCTATTCCAGAAGTGAGCAAGGAGGATAAAGTGACAGGTAATTTTAAAGCTAACTGCAATTAAGACAAATTAAATAAGCATGAAATGTGTGACAGAATATTTTCAGCAGTAATACAGTGGAAAAATTACATGGTGATTGTTTTCTATCAGTGTCTAGTTAAAGGTGACAGCATAGGTGACGTCATGGTGACAGCATTTATGATTTAAGTCCAACGGCGTAGTCTGTTAAAGTTTGCTGTCTTATGTTTTATGTCTGTTACGTTTCCTGAAAACAGCTTCAAAAAGTCAGAAAGCATCGATATTTTCAACAATAACATGAAAATGTTGGGACTGTACAGTATTAGTATGAGTTTACAGAGGGTCTCACTTTAATGATCCTGCCTGTAAACAATGCTGACGCTTTACCATATTTTTAAACAAACTGGCTTACAAATGGGCTAAAAGCTTCCTCTATACACAGTCAGAGCAGAGAGCAGAGGGCACAGTTGACTCTTCTGTGGTATACACGTTTAGTTGGTCTCCAGCTGCATTGGAAATAACATTAATACTTTTTAAAACTTTGTTTTGCTAAATTATCCATTATGTTGTTATACATGTATGTATGTATGTATGTTTGCTTGGTGCTCAGCTCAAAGTTCAAACTTTAACCCTGGAACCAAGAATGAGACAGGCCACTGAAATTAGTTTTTAGAAATTCAGGTGGACATGTTTTTATAAAATTTGTTGTTACAAATTATTTTACTTAAGCACAAAGTTTGGATGAGCAATTTGCATGAAAGCTGCAATCTGCCCGTTCTGCGTGGTCACCTTTTTGAATACACACAATTACAAACACATTCAGCTTTCCTCTGAGCTGTACTCTTCTCAATTAAGCAGCATGACTGTCATTATGTCTTTAAATATGTAGCCACAAAAACACCTGGGATAATAGCTAGGATACTCTCCCCCTGAAGGGACACTGCAATAAGAAAGTCAGAAAATTAAGGATAATTTAGGAAGGAGTCTACCTGTGCTGATACTTTCAGACTTTGTGCATGAAAGAGTGGATCTGAAACCCAACTATTCATTAGATTACATAATACAAATGGGTCACAGTGTTCACAAGCTGGGGTTCAGAAAAGATAATTGCACCCACACAAAATGAAACTGGTGCTTTCCAGCAGTAACCTCTGTGGGGATCAGCCCACATAAGAGCACATCATTTTATATGTGATATAATTTATTAATTGTTGCTCTTTTTTTCTTTTTTTTTTAAATTAAATCAAATCAAATCACTTTTATTGTCACGTCACATGTGCAGGTACACTGGTACAGTACATGCGAGTGAAATTCTTGTGTGTGAGCTTCACAAGCAACAGAGTTGTGCAAAAATACAATAACGTAAAACAAGCAAAATATAAGAATGGCTAAATATGAAAGTAATAAATATATGTACAATATATAAGAGTATATGCATTACTGGATGTGTATACTAAATATGTTTTTCTACGTGTGTGTGTGTGTGTGTGTGTGTGTGTGTGTGTGTGTGTGTGTGTGTGTGTGTGTGTGTGTGTGTGTGTGAGTGTGTATATACATATTTTACAAATGAAATAGAGTAAACAATAAAATAAGATATATAAAATATACAGAGGTTGGTAGTTGAACCACTGTTCCCAGTATAATTCATGTTCTCCTGATTCCTTAAAAATGATTTCTTTTTGGACATTAGGAAAGGTTAGGAGTTGTGTTGAACTAGTGAACCCAATCCCTGAATATTCAGTCTTCCAATCCTTGTCTATATGTAGGATCATGGTTCTCAAACTGAGGTTTAGGGGCCCTAGGGGTCCACAAAGTAATTATCTATAAGTCCATCATTTTGCTGTTCCAAACTGGAAGCACTGTAGCTCTTAAAGCATCATATTTTATCTGGATTTGTGCTTGCTAGCTAGCTGGTGAGCATGGACAAACATTTGAGTCAGTCTTCATGATCAAGTGATGCCAAACCCAAACCAGCTAAGTGGAATTATGAGAGCATCCTTGTAAATGTTCCCTGGCTTAGAAAGTATAAGAACCACTGATGTAAGGCTATTTGGCCAGCGGTAGGGGTGAAGGGACGGTCTGGGCAGAGTGGAGGAAAAACTTTTTCAAATCCCGATGTTGACAGGTATGATTAAACCTGAGTGGAGAGGAAAGTTCTGCGGGATGAAGGGCTGAATGTGTGTGAAAGGCTTTCATTCATGTATTATTTCTGTGCATCCACAGCATGAGATTCTGCCCTTCATAGCACCAACCCTGTTTCCGCTAAACTCTGGCGTGAACTTTGCCTCTCTTTTTACATTCAGGCCGAGCTGCATATGACAGTGACAAAGCAACGTCAGATGGCTCAGCTCTGCTCCACGCATGTATGAAAACCATAATTTGAAGGACTTTGCTGTAAAAACAGCAGAGGAAGTTTTGTTTGGCACAGCACGGGGGCTCAGTTAATTGCCCGACCACAGCCTTCCCCTCTGCACCAGGGTGATGTGGTGAGAATGTGGCCTATGTGTGGGGGGGAAACATTGGAGCGAGTGCAGGGGCAGGGCCCGGAGGTCAGCCAGAGCGCCATCCGATACCGGGAGAAAAACAAGAGAGAGGGCACAGCGCTAAAGGAATGGAAGGACGCACATGAATTACAAACCTTGCACACCCACATGCCCACTAATGAGAGACCTGTGGTGGCAGCGGTCTGGAAGTGAACCATCTTACAGCAGAATTAGTGTAGGAAGTTATGAACACTAAATAGAGTTTATATTCTAATACTGGAATATGTTTAATCACCTAATCGAATCTCTTGTAGCATCTGGAACGGCTTAAGGAAGTGTATTTATACTTCTTTGGGGTTTTTTTAATGCTACTTTAATATGAAAATGACCTCAGAGGAATAAAAATGAACTTGGGACCCTATTGCTTTGCATCATATCGCATTATTTTCCTGTGCTCGCATTTTCTAAATAGACTGTACCTAACTGGAGAAGGATGTTCCTACATCACACTTGTGGGAGAGGGAATGGGTTCAAAGCCAGTGCCATGTGTTGCGCTGTAACGTGACCAAGGTGAGATTCAGACCGAAGAGTGGTGCGATCATTCAACCTTGTAAGCAGCATCTCTCGCCCCATATTTCTTTCTCTCACTCTCAACTGTGCCACTTCTTTCTGCTTCTTCCTAACGCTCTTGTTATTTTTTGGGAATTCTTTGCCGGATACATCCAGGATTTTGCTTGGGTGGTTTTCTTTAGAGCTGAGCAATTTATGTAGTAAAATAAACTTTCATCTGGCTTAAGTCAAGCCAAAGCAAACCCCTAAATGAAAAAGGTGCCCATGGATCGGCTCAGGAAAACATTAGTTTTCCTTGTCAGAAACGGAGGTTTCACAGCTACAACCCTGTCCAATTATTTGACGAGACCAGAGGAAGTGACTGCAGTCTACAGTCTGTGCACTTGGCCTGTAACTCCTTAGCCCCGGCTCACCTTATGCTACAAAGAGTTTAGAGCAAGGCAATAAATCCTGTCGGCAACTGCAGGGAAGCACTGAAATGCTTTCACAGAACGGGTGAAGTGGAGGGTTGGTGTAATATATACGTAAAGGGACTCAAATAAAATCTTAATTTGTCAGTCATACAGTTAAAAGTGCAAGAGCTTAAAATTACTTCTATCAAGGACCTCATTTGTCATCTACAGGTTACAATCAAGCAGCAACCTCGTGGGTTGAAAAACGAAGCCATAAATTACAATTCCATGAGTGCCCACTTGAGGCTGACTCCAAAAGTGACCCAGTCCCCATAGACTTCCATGTTAAAATGTCTAATTTTGTGGCAATTTTGTTCCCATCCTGGGAAACATAAAAGTTTCATTGTTCTCCCTCTTCTACATTGGGCTTTTTTAAAATACTAGATACTGGAGTTAGTCACTTCTGTCTGCAACATAACCAAAAATGATGGCAACCAAAACACTAGGATTAAAGTTTCAAAATGCAGAGTCCAAAAGCAGCTGCTGACTTCACACTTTGTGAAATATCCCACCTTCAGAGTCTTTTTTTCTTCACATTCTGCCACATACAAAACCAAACAGAATACCAGCACTGCTAAATATTCTTCTAACAAAAATTAATTACTGAGGAAGACCATACACAGTATAAGGGATGGATGTAGCTTTACAACTGCATTCTTTTTATGGCCTCCAGGGGCTGATACCTGTGGCTGGAAAAAGATTCCAGTCCTCTAGAAGTCTATGGTGGTTAATGGCCCTCAGCCCTGACCTCAATAAACACTTTCCTTTGAGTGTTTATGGCCTCATTCACTTATTTCGGGTCCATCCAACCACCCATTTTCTTCCACTTATCCAATTCAGGGTCGCTGAGGGCCTTTACCAGATGTTAATGGTCAAAAGTCACAAGTCTACTGTGGGGATTCATATTGAGTCATGCTAAATGGAACATAAAGTCTGTTTTGTAAATTTTGGCCATTCTGTGTCAGAAAGGACGATAATCCAGAAACAGATTAAAACACTGTTAGCCAATGAGTGCGCGGGTCAGAGCCCTGTGTCGCTCGTCACATTCATCTTGCCTGTGGGCAAAGTAAACGTGTTTCGCAATGAGTCGTCATCAGTGCAATCCAAACAATCAATAATCTCTCACCGTTACAAGATTTTTAGGTTTGACACTTTTATTCATGATGTGCTTTGTGTATGCTTTTGTAGACAGTTAAAAAAATGAATGTGATCAATATATACATGTATAAAATTCTTTAGTGTACTGTAGCATTTTAACTGCAGATAACAACACATTACTTTTTTTATTTTGATGACTTTTTCATGATGATTAAATAAATCTATATTTTTTATGACTGCTTCCTGTCATGACGTTTTTCGTGAGGGCCACCATGAGATTGAATGTCCTCTATGTTTCTTGGTGTTTGGACCTCACCCGTTTTTTTGTGCGTGTAGTAGATTTTTTTTTACATTGCTTTAATGCAACGTGTTTGTCTCCACACAAATAAATATTAAGAGTCAGTATTTTTTTGGGGCACTTGACACGTGTAAGAGTTGGAGTCAAATCTGTTGCTTTGTATGTACTGCCAAAGATAAAGCCTACATTTCGTTCTTACATACAGAACTGTATTGTTTTATCCTGAGTGCTGGGAACACCCAGGCCAGGCATTCATCGGGCAATCAACACCACACACTTGACCTTTGTGTAGTGCATGTGCAAGAGCACGCAGGCATTGCTCAGTCATCACGAATAAAAGTCCTGAATCTCAGAAAGAATCACTGTGGCCATAACTAAGCAAATACGAGATGCTTGACTTCTTCCATCAACAAAACTAACAAAAGTTTTTCCTCATGAGCTGAGATTGATTAACATTGTAGGGACATTCCTACACACACCGGTGAACAGTGGGGCATTTCATTTATTTTTGGGTCATGCATGACCTGTGAACAAATAAATACTCCAGCTTTGCTGTAGCTGAAGTACTCCCATTGTGAGTAAGTGTTGGTTTTAGAGAAATTTCCCCCAAACTGCTTCAAAGTGGCATCAGCCTCCTCCGCTAACTCTCTGCAACAAAGAGAAGAAGTGTATTCCCAAAAGCCCGATTCTTTAAAAGAGCATCATTCACTTGAACACTTTAAGACGTTTTTAAGTATCTGCAGAAAAATCGTTTCCATTGGTGGATGAACTGCTTCTAATATAACACACATCTCTCATTCTACACATGCATGTAAAATGCACCCATGCAGAGTACAAAGAATAAAACTCTACGCACACATCTTTGGGCCATACACGGTGGTGAGTGAAACGAGTGAATGAAACTGCACAAAATGTTGGTGCTCTTCAGAAGACCAGATCAGCACTAGCAGATGTGTAATCTGTAAAAATGCAGATATGCTGTGGAACGTTCTCAGTGGAAACCTTTAAATGTACTCAAATATTGTTTACATGCATTATTTCCAGTGACAGTCAATTTAATCCACTGAAAGACTTGGGACTTTTTCCACTATCCATGAGAGTTTCTCTCTGCAGTA
Source organism: Pelmatolapia mariae (assembly GCF_036321145.2). Lineage (NCBI taxonomy): Eukaryota > Metazoa > Chordata > Actinopteri > Cichliformes > Cichlidae > Pelmatolapia > Pelmatolapia mariae. The sequence continues at coordinate 37,104,378 of NC_086246.1, read as the reverse complement.
ACTCCCTTTGATCGTGCCCGTCTATTCTCACATCTGCTTTTAAACTTGTGTTCTTTCCTCTCTGACCTTGGATGTGCTCCTTCGCTGTGTTTACGCTGGTCATCCGTAAGAGTAGTTAATCCATGAAACGCATTGTTTAGAAGCCCTCTAAGATGCTTTGCAGATACATCTGCATTCTGTTAAAGTGATTGGTCATTTCTTAGATAAAGCAGATGGACAGTTCCAGGGGGAAGACCCCTGCCATGTTATCTGAGGTGTGGGAGGAAGGGATGAGGGGAGGGAGGACCCGGAGGAGGAGAGAAACATGAGAAAACTCCCTGACACAGACCGTAACAGAGGGACAGCCTGGTTACGAGGCAGAAATGGGACTGGAGTGGGACCAAGTCGGTCTCTTAGGTGACATTAAAAGTATCTGTAAACAAGCGCTGCATGGCTGTGACGATCCTTAAATCTACGGAAACTCCTGCAAACAAGACGTCCTGGTTCAGAAAGACGCTCCGAGGCATGTTTACTGCTCAGCAGAATCAGTTATGATAATGAAGCGTGACAGCGCCCACAAACCATCTAAAACCAGTCTGATTCTGCAGCTTCCATGTAGCCCAGAGGCTTGGAACAAACTCCTGGGAGAAATTATTCATACAAATTTACCCCTTTAGTACTCACTGAAATATTACCTGTTCAAAGCAGCTCTCTGGTGGCAGATATTGCCCTGTGGGCCGCCTGCTTTATAGCGCATGTTAAATGGATTCAGGTGAGGTTTTAAAACAAGCGTGACTGTAATTTCAAGTGGTTTCTATAATTTGCTTTTGCTTTCTCTGACCTCAGAATGAGACGCAAAGCGAGAGCCACGGGGTATCACATCGCTACCAACACAGCACATTTTTCAGATTTAGATTGTTATCTCTCTATCAGATGATAATTCAGTCTAAGATCAACAAGCCAAGCAAACAGCAACATGTCTTATCTTGTCTAATTTCACTGCAGAGTATCAGTATTGTTAAAGGAGAAGTGCCAGCAGTTGTGCTCGTAAACATCGCGTCTCTGTCTTTACGCTGCGTTTAGATGCAGGAGAGTTTTACATTTTTCCACATGAGGAGGCTGACCTCACCGCTCGTGGCGTAAACGCTCAGATTAGAAAAACAACCTCTGACCTTGCCCATTGTTGCCATGGTTCCTCAGCCTCCCTCGCCCAGTGTTTGAAGAGGGAGGAAGGGGAGATATGAAGCGCAAACGCAGATGCCTCACCACAACAGGTGGTGTTGATTTAAGGGAGTTCTGCCTTTCCATGCGCTGGAACCGAACCCAATACATGACAAAGGCAGATCAAAGGCTGTTTCACTGTGCCGTGCGAAAATCCTTGTCAAACCGTTGGGCTTCCTCCCATGAGTGCTGTTTCTCTCTCTCTCTCTGCTGTGCATATTTTCCCTCCGCTCTCTCACTCCTTCTGAAAAGAGAACCACTCACAGATGCTGCGGCGACAGTAAGAACACAAACTGTCACTTCCTTTAACAGCTCTTTGCAGATTTATTATAACAGGAGTTACCACTGTGCTGCTAATAGTTTGCCTCTTGCTCTGCCTCTGTGCACTCGAGAGACCTCAGAGTGCAGAAAGGGGCAGATGTAAAGAGAAAGTCACAGAGGAGTATGATTACACCCGTGAGGGGAAAACGTGATATTCTACGTGAACGTATACAAATTCTCTGAGGGTACCGCAATGTAGTATTTGGCTGTGTGCCACATCTCAGCTCCCTGAGGCTCTTATAAGATCCACAACATGTCAGATCCAATTGCCAGCTACCAAGTGCATGCACACTCATAACCAGTGACTTCAAAACACATTAAAACACATCAGCAGAAACACACTCCTCTGTACTCACATAGAGTCCTGTGTGCCTGTCTCCAAAGAAGGGGAATGCAACCGAGATCTCCAGGAGCCCGGAGCCGCCGTCATCCTGAGCAATGGTCTGGGAGTCCCCCTTGTCCCGGCCAAAGGGGTAGAAGTCCTCCAGGGGCACAGCGGGTTCCACGCCAGGCAGCAGGGTCAGGAAGAAGAGGGTGCAGAAGCAGGGCAGCAGGGCTTCCAGCACCAGCACCATGGCATCAGCCAACCAAGGATGGAGCTGACAGCAGGCACAGCAGAGGAAAGGGAGGAGCGCGTACACCTGAGGCAACAAGAGCAGAGCAGAACAAGACAAGACCGCACGTTCTCCCTCTGAATCCTCCTCTGACTGCTCTCTGGTTCTCCTCACTTGTCCTTCAGTGGTGAACTGGGCTTCTTGTGTGAGACAGGGGAATACTGCAGATTCCTTGCATTCTGCTTTCTGCTGGGCACTGCATGAGCTACACTCTGTCTCACTGAAATGAAACGAGGGAAAGGAATGAAAGAGGGGGAGCAACCTGATTCAGCTGAGATTTTTTTTTTTTTTAAACAATCCAGTGATTTGGTCCCTGATGGTCAGCTTAGAAATATCCTCAATAAAAGCTCTATTCTGCTTGCCAAAGGAGTTCTTTCAGCTTTGGCCCCACCTCCCCCACAGGGATTCACTACCTTGCATAATTAGCTCCTTCCAGCCAATAGCTAGAAAGAGGCCGGTAACTGGATAAGCACTGGGCGGATCTATGGTAATCAAAGGGCTGCTTTAAAGAAACTCTGACAGGATTTTCCCCTTTCAGTGAAACTCCTGCTATGTGACACAGTGAGAAGACGTGTGTGAACTGTTGGGGAAATAAGTGTGAATTTAAATGGAAGAAAATGGAAATGGGTTACTGGTGTTTAAGATACTCAAAGTTAGAATGAAAACATGTTACTGCAATGGTTCAGGGCTGTGGATGATTACAGGATAAGTGGCAGTGAACTTTTAAAGGATCATGAGGAGTGTGCACCTATCTTTGACAGAACTCTATGGCAACAGCGACAGGAGGTCATTCTCTCACACAGGAAACACTAAATTCACAAATGCTGTAAGGGTGCAAAACTCACACGTGGTGAAAGAGCATACACTATTGTGAAACCAAACTTTATAACTGCACTTTAGTTTATTGAAAATAATCAAAACTTCTACACCATTAATACTGATTAAGTCAAAAACCACACATGATAACATTCATTTGTTTAGTCTTTTTGACATCCTAAGAAAAAATCATTTAAAATCTGCAAATGACTATTCTAAATATTTGGATCTGCACTCATATATATTCTTACTGGGATTCACATGATCAATATGACAAATGAGTTTTCAAAAATAAAAAAATCTAGGGAAAAGAAGAAAGTATGAACCAAGAAAACCTTAAAAAAATGACACAGCATGAACAGACTTAGAAACGCCAACTGCGGTGAGTCAGAGGAAATCCTTAAAACAATTTGGCACATCCAGTTCACTTAAAAACAAAACGCTCTTTGTTTGTTGTTGTTGAGTTTTCCTTTGGATTAATGTAATCCTGTGTGCACATGTGCGGGGTGTGAGCGAATGCAGGAGTGGGTTTCTCTGTATGGAGATGTAGGTTGAAACGTAACGCTGTTGGGAAGCAGCCAACGGAGGCAGAGGAGCACGCTCTCACTCACTACATGCTGGGCTGAAGCATCTGATTGAAATAGGCCTGTCGTCTTCTCGTCTCCTGATCGAGCTGCTCTTTGAGCGCCAGCACCTGCAAGAAAACCAGATAAAATTTAAAAAAACAAAACAATATCTGTTATCACACAGAAAACATTCACAGGTAGATTTAAAATACCTGTTCTTCGAGGCCTCTCACCCTCTGTCGATGTGCCTTCTCCCTGCTCTCCAAAGCCTGCTCTGCCTGAAGCTGATTGTCTCTCAGACGCTCCGTCTCCATATCCAACTCCTGGTGGTGGCGTGCTGTCACCTCCAGGAGGCGGTGTGCGTGAGCATGCTCTGACTGGGAGATGTGAGCCTGAGGACAATTCAGATAACATTATGAGACTGAAAACACAGAGAGAAAAGGTCAAATTTGTGTTTTTTGTGTGCTTTTAGTGTCTCCTGGTGGGGTTCTCTGATCACAAATTGTTTTTACAAACACATTATTTGGAAGGCAGCTGTCTTAACTTCTGCATTTTCTGATTTACACATTTCTTTTGTTGTGTCTTTATAGGCTGCTGTCACATCCACTGACATTTTGGCTTCTTTATGGAAGACACCGTCTCTCTCTCTCTCTCTCTCTCTCTGCCACACCTGAATGCCACAGCTGTACAACATCTGGATCCTGTTCCAGAAACCACAAACTTAGAGTTTAACTCCTGAACTTTGAGATGGGAAAGTCTTCTCTCGGGTCCAGAAAGGCTTAACTGAGTTAGCCCAGTCAACTCTGTATGTATGTACATGAGTATGTACATCGTAGGTCATAACAAGACTGACCCACCAGTGGAAAATGGATGGTATTTATCTCAGAAACATCATCTTAGAGTCGTTTTAATTAGGTTAGTCAGCTGAGTCATTATTTAAGCACTTAAAATTACTTTTTGTTTAATGATAAAAAACAGAATACTACCAAATTTTGCATTTGACTTTGAAATCCTCGAGCCTGACAGCGACAAAATGCAACTGAAGATAAAAATAGGAGTCAAACAGAACCTGCCTCCTGACCTTATCTATAATGTTAGTTTGGTGAATTGTACTCTGTATGTTGCATTATCTACGCATGTGCTTAAATCACAGTGAACATGCTCAGGGGATATCTTAAACTCAGCTTTGTTAAACCTGCTTTCTGGAACAAGCTCTGGTCTTTGGGCATAATTTGTTTGAATCCACCGCATTCCCTGGTGTTGATTCATAACACTTAAATGTCTGTCTACCCTTTATTAATGTAAGAAATAAAATAAAATGAATCTGTGCCCTTCTTCTTAAGAACAGGTCTCTTTGGATTGATCCAAAGGTGTCATGTCTCTGTCATGATTATGCGATGACGCTGTAATTTTACTTTTCAATTTGCTAAATGTCTTTATGATATTTGCTTTGAAACTGTTTGCTGGTACTGCTTGCCCTTCAATCCTTTTACAATGAAAATGTTTTTTGTTTAGTGCCTGTGTTTCATAAAAGATGTTCGGTTATATCAGAGTCTGTGGGAAAAGGACCTTTGACTCCCTCACTCTGCGACCCCCGTAACTAAGTTTTCTGATGAGTTTATGGACTCTAGTTTCAGGTCATACTAAGTAAAACATGAAGTCCATTTTGTAAATTATAGTTGTTTTTAGAGCCAGAAAGAAAGATTATCCCGGGTGTGTGTGGTGTGTGGTTTCAAAGTCAGATCCAACCCTTGCTCATTGCATTGAGTTGACTACACTAACCAATCAATCTTTCATACTGTCTCTAGCAGCGATGGAGTGCTCAGAAATGACTCAGTGTCAATTAAATTCAGTATCTTGAAGCGATGACAGGTGAAATGATTTTTTCCGTTTATTTTGAGTTTTTAACGTCATCATTACGAACACTAGAAAACTTTAGATTGTCTGTGATAGATGAAGGAAACAGGATGCTATGAGAAACAACATAGCCATTAAAAATGATGAAAATATAACCATAATTTCAATTGCTGGAACAGCTGGATTGTTTGAGGGTTACATATAGATCCTATAAAACAGTTTGTGCTGCCAGTGCAGTCCCTGCTCGTCCTCTGCTGTAATCCTGGAGCTTCTCACCTGCAAAGTCTGCACCTCATTCTGTTTTCCAGCCAGCTGCTGCTCCAGGCTGCTCACCCTCTGCTCCAGCTCCTCTCGTGCTCTGGCGACAGACGCTGCCTCCTCCTCCTTCCTCAACCTCTCCATCTCCACCTGACAACAGCATGAGGGTGACATAACGTGAACGACTTTACCATGATCGTTCTGCACCCGTGTGCCTTCCTGTAATCGGTGTAGCAGAAGCCGAGCACAGAGCCTCTCGGTTCCCACAGTCCACCTCCGTATTTCCCTCAGTTTGGGATGACTTTCTACAGAAAACAGAAAGCTCAGGAAATAATAACACTAAACTACAGAATAATAAAGGCAGTGTTCAGTATTTTTATGTGTCTTATATGTCTTCACTTGGTCCAGGAGCCTTCTGACCAACACTAAACGTGGATTACTTCAGACCTGGCTGCTGTCATACAAAGGCTTCCAGCAGTTGTAGAATTTGCAGTCTTTAATTACATTTAAAGCCAATTGTGGTTTGGCTTCCTCATATATTACAGATATTTTACCTCATATTCAGCAAAAATATCTTTTAGGTCCACTGACCAAAAGCAGAGTAATACTTTAGGGCCCGGGTTTAAAAAAAAAAGTTAAGATCATGGCTTTAATGCCTCGTTTCAGGTTTTGCTTTTTAGTAACTCGGATTCATTCTCAGTATTTGTCACTACTGTTCTTATTTTTTTTTTTTTTTACTTTTATGTTGATTTATGACATAAAAGCCCAAAATAATGAATAATCCTCTTTCATGCTTATTTATAACTACAGCATCAGTGTTTTCCCCTGTGTTTGTTAAGGCTGGCAGCTTTATAATAGTAGGTTATGTGTGCCACATGAAGAGGTTTATCTTCTTCACAGAAGTAAAACATTTTTTAACAATCAGTGTATTCTAACACATCTCGTGTATACCATGTCTTGATCGACTGACCTTAATATTCCAGTAACCCCACACATATATTTACATGTGCTGCTGTGATATTTTTAATTGTAAACACTATAAATCTGTCAATTTACTTTTCTTACAACTTTTCATAGTTTTCACAGGAACCGGTCCACTGGTGTGACGAGGATAATGGGGATTTTGTGTAAAATATATTTGCGTATTCGTAAAGTTTCCGTGCATCACGGCTAACAGAACTACAGAAACATTAAGAGATATTAAAAAGTGCATTTTTTTTTGTTCATTTGACAACCAGAGCAACCAGAGCTCGGACAAACTTGCTGCTTATTTGGAAAACTGTTTGTTGCCCAGATACCCAAATACTATCTCCCTGGTACTGGTCTCTGTTTGGATAAACAGTTGGTAGCTTTCAGAGGCGGGTGTAGTTTCAGGCAATACATCCCTTCTACAGTGGAACAGTATGGCATAAAGATCAGGTGGAAATATGATGGATTTGGATAAAATTACTTAGATTCCATAAATAATGACATTAGATTATTTTAGAACATCTCTCATAAATAAAGGAAACTACACTGATATGAGAAACACAATCTTTAAAAAAAAAAAATACTTTACTCAGCCATGTTAGCTCCTAAAGTAAAGCTTTTGCCCTTCAGGGTTTAATAAGAAGTACAACAACTAAAGATTATGGATGTTTCTCCTGTTTTGCATTTTTGGTGATCCCTTGTTTAAATAATAAAGTTTATTTGTATAGCACTTACCAAAATGTATTAGTTTTTAATGCTAATTAAAACCTTTACAGTCTTTGTGCTAAGCTAATTTCCTGGTTACAGGTTTTATTTTTACACACTGACACAACAGCCACACAGAATCTCGCCGAGCTTTCTGAATTTTGGAAAGAAAGCTGATAAGTGTAACAGTGTTTGAAAGCACTGTGCAGCAGGCCAACCAGCTCACCTTCTCCAGTGCCTTTCTAAGTGCAGATTTGTCTTTACCAAAGCGTGTCACCACCTTCTCGATCTCAGCTCTCTCACTCTGGAGCTTTTGCAAGAAGCTCTGGAGATTGGCGACCTTTTCTTGGAGTTCTTTCTTCTCTCTGTGCAGCTCCTGGGAGGTTTGAAGCTCAGCCTCCTGCTGTTGCTTCAGGCTCTGGGACACAGTTAATCAACCACACATCAAAACAGTGTCTTGACCTTTGTACCTGTATTTGCTTACACTTCCACCAGTGTGACTCACCTCCTTTAGTGTTCTGTTATGTTTCTCTAGCTCAGAAATGTTAAAGTTTGAGTTTTCTTGGACTCTTTGAAGGTTCTGGTTCTGCTCTGTGAGCGTGTGGTTCAGCCTCTTACTTTCTGAAATGGCGTCACGTGTTTTATCCAGACGTTCCTATGGACACACGCACATCGACAAAAACACAATACAATGGATCACTTTTTTCTTCACGGAAGGACCCTTCTTGTCCAGTAAAGCATTTAAACATGGTCAAGATGACCTGCTGAAGGTCAAACTGAGCAACAAAGTGTAAAAGAATGATGATTTGAGTGAGTCTGAATGTTGTTGGTGTTTGACAGGTGGTCTAAGTATTTCAGAAACTAATGAGCTCCTGGGATTTTCCCACATAACCATCTCTAAGATTTACAGAAAATGGTCTGTAAAAGAGAAAATATCCAGTGAGCAGCAGTTCTCTGGGAGAAAATGACTTGTTGATGTCAAAGGTCAAAGCAGAATGGCCAGACTGCTAATAAGAGTGCAAAAGTAACTCAAATAACCCCTCTTGATACACTTTGGTCGCCTTACTAAACATATTCATTTGCACCTTTCAAATCTAAATCAGTGTTTTTGAAAACCTTTTGTGCCCAAGTTACACCAAAGACAAGCCAAACAATTCAAGGCACAGATGTATTCATTTCTGTGCAAATTAGCCTCTAGATCATGTGTCATATCCATCAGTTTCTGTTTGGTTTTTGTGAAAGCCCATTTGTAAAATGTTTTTGCAAGAATACTCCACTAGCTTACATCTTGCCTTCATCTCCATATCAGACACAATCAGAGTCCAACCAACAGTCTTGTTGCCTCTGGTTCAGATCCAGCTCTCTTTTGAAGTTTCTCTAAGAAGGGACATTTGGTTTCCAGGTGCTTCTTTCACTTGTGGCACCATGTTAGCAAATATTAGCAAATATTAGGACATTTACTCCGACAAATGGCTGTTGAAATCCCCTGTTTGGTTGAAGTCATGACACTTTTACTCTTTCCTTTATTGGGTACGCAGACGGAAGATTTTTTAGCCAAATGAGTGAATGCAGAGTATTGATAGATTATCAACAATTCATTTATTTTAGCGCAGTTGGACATTGCGAAAATAATATATGAGTGTCACAAAAGTCCAATCGAATCGAAAGATCAACTTAATTTCACTTTTTAATTTCACATTTAACCCAATTTCAGTCTTGATTGCTACGGACCATTTAGAATCTTTTAGACCTCTAATCAACGGATAAAATGCTCGGTGGGATAGATGAAGCGCCTAATTTACTGCTCAGATTTTGACGAGTTTGAATGAAACCACAGCAGAGTAAATAAAAAATATGCCAGAGCTGATAAGGCCAGCTAAAACATGGGAGTTGTTCTCCTGCTGGATGGAGGGTTCAGGTGAGAGACTGTACCTGCAGCAGCCTTCGGTCCTGCTCGCTGGCAGTCAGAGCCCTCTGCAGCTGCGTTATCTGCTCCTGCAGGGCTCCCGTGTTGCTCCTGCTGTCACTGAGGGTGTTTGACAGTTTGTGAATCTGCTCTCTCAGCTGACTCTCATGCTGTTCAGCTTGAGCCAATGACGTGGCCAGTCTCTCCTCACTAAACCTCAGCGCCGCGCACCGGTCTTCACTCTCACCCAGTTTTCTCCTCATGTCCGTCAGCCTCTCCTGTAATGCTCCTGCCTCAGCATCCAGCTCTGCCACTCTCAGCTGGGCCCTCTGCAGCTCGCCTTCGAGAGCACGTTGAGAAAGCTCCAGACTTCTCACCCTGCCTTCTGCTGCCTCCAGAGACTCCTTCAGTTTCCGCTGTTCTGAATTTGAACAAGTTTCTAACTGTTGAACAACCTCCAACTTGTCCTGTAGAGGGAGAAGAGCAGGATTTCCTCAGCCTCAAAGAAGATGCTGTCAACATTTCTCTCAACAATATTTTGCTTTTTACGTACATGAAGTGCTCTGGATTCAGCCTGAGCAGCTTGCAGACTAGCCCTGAGTTGAGCTAGCTCCTCTTCAAGGCTTTTCTTCTCTCTTTCTGCGCGATGTGCTGCTTCTTCCTGCAGGGAAAGCGAAGTGTGTGCCTGGTTCAATCGTTCTTCCACGTCTCGTTTTCCTGAAAGAATATATGTATCTGTTATATATGTAAAACATATTGCTTGCTTAGGCAAATAACTACTGCTAGTTTGTATATGAGTGAAGAGTTCAGTGGGTTTTTACCCTCCTCTAATTGCTTCAGAGACTTTTGTAGTTGTAGTAGTTGGGAGGATGATTTATCCTGACTGTCTTTAAGTTCAGTCACATGCTGAGTTAGACTGACTACCTGAGCCTTGGCTTCATCCTGAAGAAAGCAAAGCCATTATTTAAGTGAAAAAAAAAACATGACTATAATATCAGAGTTTGAATCATTGAACTTATAATCAGTTATTCGGATTTTTAAATATACCCTGTCTCTTTGAGCATCTGTGAGTTCCTGCTGGAATTCCCGCAGGGCTGTATTGACTGATTCCAAGTCTAGCTCTTTGTCTTCACCATAGGACACGGAGATCAGAGATCCATTGGCCACACTCTCTCCTCCTGACCAGACACCACACTCATCGATTCAGCTTTTCAGAGAGAAACATGGCACCATGATGCCCTATTGTAAGACCCAACTATACCTTTTGAATAGAAGTGGCTTCTCCAAGGGGAAGGAAACCGTCTTCGTGACCCTGGTTTGTCTGAAAGCCTCATGTGGTTGATGCCAACAGTGCGGCGCAGAGCTGCATACAGCCCCGCCAGCTTGAGCTCCAGGTCCCTGCATTTGGCATCGCTCACTTCCAGCTGCTCCTCCACGCTCTGGGCCTTGTTTTTAGCAACACCAACCTGCATGGAGAGTTCTTTGATTTGCGCCCTGGCATCTTCCAGTGCTGCCTCCAGCTGGGTGGTGGTTTCTCTGTGCCTCTGGTCACTCTGCCGCTGAAAAGTTTCTTTTTCCTGCAGCAGCTCTCGGTTCTGATGCTCCGCGGACTCCAGCTCCATCACACGACGCTGTAAACCTGCGACCTGTGCAAACACGAAGAAAAAAATCAGCAAAACTAAATATGGTCCATCACGTGTTAATTATATAAAGTAGAATATGTTTAGCAGTGTTCATGTGATAAATGCGATAAATGCGATAAACCAATAACAGAATTTGTAATCTATTATAATTTGAGGACACAGCTCGACCTGATAAATTAACAGGTTATTAAATGCTCCTTAACCAAAAAGTTAAAGAGACCAAAATCTCGCTACAAAATATGTTAATCTTCTAAATGATGATCAGATTATCTGTTTTTTATTTTTTTTATATCTTTACATGTATTTGAATCTTTAACTGTTTAACTGCAGCATTAATAATGTGATGTTGAACATAAATTGATCTACAACACTGAAAAACTGTCATTTAAAACATCATTATTGATAACTGTAGTTTCACTCATGCCCCAAAGGATTTTTAGTGGCCTAAATATAGCTGTGTAAATAAAAACAACATGGCTTTAAGAAGTTCATCTTTTTCCCGATGACAAGCTTGTCGACTTCACTGATAAAGCCTCAGAAATGAGAAAATAAGGAGTAACAACAATTGATTAATATACTGTGGAACCCTGACCCTTCTTTATAGCCCACTACATGTCAGAGAAATAAAAACAAACTTTTCCTCCAATAGCAATAGTTTAAGTTTTATACATCAGGCTTTTCTCAAATGAAGATGAGGGTGCCCCTTTGCACTTGTTTCTTGTTTCTAGAAAAACGCAAAAGGGCATCAGTCTCACAAGTAAATCATGTTTTTGTGCATTCTATGTTTAATATACGTATTTTTTTTTGTGTGTGCCTGAAATGAACAAATAAATGAATGAATGAATGAATAACATGAAACCCACAATCCTGTCAATTCTTTCTGTTTATTTTCCATTTGGGGTTAAAGGAAGAGTTTCAAAGATGCAGTCCACTTTAAGTGATGGGATCCCAACAAGCTACATTTGGGATAAAGTGTGTTTTGGTGGGACATAGTTAATGCTGAGAGGTATTTAGCATTGGGAATAAGAAATATAGAACTGTTCTTCTATATTGGCCAGTGGATTCAAACCCACAACCCTCTTGCTGTGAGGCGATAGCCCTAACCACTGTAGCAATGTGCCGCATATTTCGCTTATAAAGAAATGAAGTTACTGATGTGTAGCTCCAAAATATTCTGAACGTACAGGTTTTGCACTTTTTGTAGACTTGCTGTTACGTGTAACTTATTTTTTTGCTTCTATTTTCATGAGTTTATTTGTGATCATTTGTTTTCAGATTGGTTTTAGATAATGTGGAGATGTTTTATGTTAAAAATGTTCTTGGTCCGGCCTGTTTCAGATCAAACTGGAGAATATATTGGCCATTACCTAAAGTGGTTTACTGAGCTTACAGACTGGTTTATATGTAGTTTGAAAAGGGAAACATCATCATTAATCAGCGTTCTCATATATCATAATGATCATCAATTTATTCTGGCATGCAGAATACACACATCCACCCGATATTCACTTACTGCTGGAAGGGGTCATGGGAATTTAGGGACCCTCAATGTGAATTTATGGGACTGAAGAGCTTGAATAATGAATTTATAATTCAATAATTTGCTAAAATGTTGAGCAACATTTGATTTTTCAAACCCATCACTGCTGCAGTAGTGTGTTATGGTTCATGCTGATTGTCTCTGTGTGAGTGTGACATGTGAGGTATGTTAGCCAAGGTTGAATGTTTGCTCTAGCGTGTTGTTAACAGACTAACTCCCGGAGGCCTTCTACCTCGTTTAGCACCGCTTCCCTGCCAGCCTCACACTCCAGCACTCTCTGCTTGAGAGTGAAAGCCTCACGACGTGCCTCCTCCTCCTTCTGCTCCTCCTCACATACCCTGGCCTGCAGCTCTCGCAGTTCCTGTTTCTGCCGGATGTTCTCTCCTTCGAGGACCTTTACCTGTTCATGTCAGCACAGCACAAATTACTCAGATATAATTCTTCATTTCAAATAAATCAGATGGAAACCAGTGACCTCAGTCATCCTTCACCTGTCTGCGCAGTTCCTGCAGCTCTCTGCGCGCTTGCAGACGAGACTTCTCCAGCTCGCTCATGCCGCACCGAAGAGCCATTGCCTCTTGTTGCATTGAGCTCCTCTGCTCCTCTAGGACGGCCACTTTCTGCTCATTCTCCTCCACAGCTCGTCTCAAACTAGTCAAGATGTGGTTAATATTTACACAATAAAAAATATGATAAACATCCACTGTTGGTGGACGATTACAGCAACGTGCCCTGCGTGGCAGCCGTACCTGCTGTTATCACTCTCGGCTCGCTTGACGAGAGCTCTCAGCTCCTGGTTTGAGGCTTGGATGGCTTCTTTCTCTCGGGTCTCATTACCCAAGAGCCTTCTCAGGTCCACAGCATCTTTGCGTAACTTGTCTCGCTCCTGTGCACAGCCCTGAAGCTCTCTGTGAGCCTCAATCAACTCCCTTTGCCCTTTAAAATGTCCATCCTCTCCCTCCTGCAGCTGTTGACGGAGGCCCTCCAACTTCATGGGAAAGTTACAGAGAATTAAAGGCATGATGTATCAATTAAAAAAATTAGAGGGTCACAAACAAGAGCAAGAAAATGAAATAAATAGTTTAGAAACACTGAGCTTTTTTCTTGAGTTCTTCTCGCTCCAGCCCAGAATTTATTTGGTAACAAAATCCTCCTGCATGCCGACTTAGGATCGGATAATGCATCATAGCCTCACTGTTTGAAAGCTATTCCTCAACATCTCCTATTTTAAGCATTATCTGGACTATCTCAAAATACTCTCTGACCTATATTCTGTTTTATGGCAACATTTTGTGTGTTGTAGTGAAAGAAGAAGGGAGGCCCGAGCTCAGCGGGGCACGCATAAGAGCCAGTTGGGCCTTTAGCCAGGTGCTGTCTCTCCCTGTCTCCTCTTTGCAGCTCACGGTGCGAAGAGAGCAACATGATAAACAGCAGCCCCCCTGGTGAAGTGGTAGGGGAGAAGGAGGGAGAAGAGGGAGGACAAGGAGCAGAATGAGGAGGAGGAAGAGTGTTATGTTTAGAGGCCACACAAGATGGTTCGTCCTTATAAACTCTAAAGTGAGAAAAAACAAGCCAGTGCTGATCCAGCCCAACTCTACTTTATTTTATCTGATTTTTTGGGGTGGGGGGCAGTGGAGGAGGCAGAGAATATGAGGGCAGCAGTGTTGTGTTATGCGGATGGGAGAGGGGGACCCGGAGTCCCAGCGGAGCCAGCCTCTCGCTGCTGCGACGGAGAAAATAAACACTCCACCGCCAGCTTATTTACACAAGGGGTTAACTTAAACTTTGATTTGATATTATGGTACCAGAGACCGTATCCTCCTCTTTCTCGTTCTACCTCTTTGCCCTTATCGTTCTTCTTCTTTCTGCTCTTCGATTCTTTGTCACATGTCCTCACTCCTGCTTTCTGACATGAGAATCCTGAGATGGGATTAGTGAAAATAATCAAACAAGGAAGCGAGCAGGGGTGGCCAAATATGACAACGCTGCTGAAGCCTAACTTGATATATGGTAGGGAGGGCTGGCCAAACCTCAAAACTCTTCTGCTCTGGCTCCACTCATCCCCATTCACTATACTTTGACATGACTAAGGAGACAGCACGAAGACAGGGTGACGCTAAATTTTGCTTCTTTTTTAAATGAAACCAATAAGCCCCACACAGATAAACAATCTCCTTTTCCAGGGAGGCCAAGCTTTTAAATCATGGCATGGTGGGGCCTTTACAACTCTGCAGTTACATCTTAATGAGGTGAGTGTGAGCTTGTTATTTCACTAAAACGCCCAGCGACCCTGTGCTTGGATTCCTGACCTTAAGCAACCCTGAGAGATGAGATTTACGGCTCCCTCATTTGGCCCCGAGAGGTATGTCACTGAGCCAAAATTATAGTCTCTAATTGCACTTTAATGTTTATATTAAGGTCAACAGAACCAAACTTTTCCCCTGTGGACTTGACAGGAAAAGGACACAGAAACTGAGAGCTGAGTACAAGTCTTAGGAGAGGACACCGCACCACATTTCCTTGCAGGATTTGGCCCAGTGCACGCTGCACCTGATGGCACCCTGATGTTAGCAAAGCTCTGTGACACCAGCCAATGTCAACATAGGCTTATGGTAAATGGCTCTCGCTTGTACTGGTACAAATTGGTGCAAACTCTCCCTCACAGCAGAAGCAGATGAAAGGTCTCCCATCCAATGCCAAGCCAAACAAGCTAAAAGTTTCCGAACCATTTCTGTGACACTACTGTACAAACCTGTGCCAATTTAGTGAGAGCCAACTGATACACCATATATTTAAAAAAAACAAAAAACAAGAGACACAGTACCTTCCTAGATATTATGTGGTGAAAGTATAATCACAGAAAACAAGTAATTTTTCAGGGTCCTATGGTTGGTACCTATGGCTGGTATTTAATTCACAATGATTATGTATTACAGTGAATACAGACTGGTCTGATCTACGATACTCGTGAGAATAAACTCAAAATAGGCTAAGTTAAAATCTTACATCAAGACAAAACAAAATGGTAACTTTTTTTTAAAGTTCCCACCTCCTGTTGCGCATGCTCTCTCTGCTGGTTCAACTCTCTGACCTGCTCAGTGAGACTCTTTTTGGCACTCTCATGCGAGTTCAAAGACTCTTCAAAATGCAGCTGCAGTTCTCGCAGCTCAGACCGCAGGACAGCCATTTGGTTCTGCAGCATATGAAAACACAAACCGGTCAGCCGAGTTACAACACAGCAAGGAAACGTGAACAGAGCCAGTATGGTCCCGTCATATTTTTTACCTTGTCCTGCTCCTGTTTGCGAAGTGATTCCCTCTGCAGGCGTTCCATGTCCATTTCCGCTGTGGCCAGGTCCTCTCGCAGGGATGCTAGCTTCTCTGTGAGGACAGCCTTCTCCACCTCCATCTGAGACAAAGCCTGATCAAAACACACTGCAAGGTCAGAATCATTCATACGTAGCTCAGAAAAAGAAGCTGACTTGGCCACTGGTTCTTGGACAAAAAGAAATCGGTTCCACGGTTCGTACTTGTCATTTACTGTCTGTAATGTTTTTATTTTCCTAGTGTCTGCACTCTTTCCCTGTCTTTGTCTCCCTCTGTCTTATCAATGAATTTGAACCTTTGTCTTCCTCATTTCCACTTCCTGGTTTACTTTAACTATTGTTTCTCTGTGCTATTCTCCTTTACTTTAAGGTCCTTTCTTCATGTTTCCTTGATTGCCTTCACCTGATTGTGTTTTTCCTCCTCTCACTGGTTATACCTGCGTGCAACCCTGTTTGAGTACATTTTTAAAATGCTTGTCTCTGTCAGGTTATTTTCATTTTTCTGTTGTAACTCATGCTCCTTCTGCTTTCTTTAGGAATTGTATTATCTTCCAGTCTTGTATATTTCATCTGCAGATCTTCTGCATGCTCAGAATTGCAATGTCGTCCCCTGGCCTACCTTCAAATACACAAACATTTTAAACATCACTGGCAGTCATAAGAACCATAAGAAACCTACAAAGACCACCTCATGTACCTGCTGCTTTTCATTCTCAGCCTGCAGGAGACTTTGGCTGAATTCCTGCTTCAGCCTGGCCAGCTCCTCTCGCACCTGCTGCAGCTCCTTCTGGCTGTGCGCACGCAGCTCCTCACACTGTCTGCGCAGCTGCTCCTCGGCCTGCTCCCGCTGAAGCATCAGCTCCGCACGCTGCTGCTCCTGAGGACCAGCAAACAGACACTTCAGTACAATTAACAGATTAATAGACAGTGAGACCAGCAAACTCAAAGTGCACCTTCTGCTGACGTTCTGCTTCGAGCTGCTCTCTGTGAATTTGCTGTTTGCTGGTCAAAGTCAGCAGGGTACTCCTCTCAACTTGAGCCAGCTTTTCCTCCAACTTACTTCTTTCTTCTTTTGCTTGTGCACATTGCCGTTCAGCACCTGCTCGCATCTGAGCAGCTTCACCTGCACAGGTAAATACATTCATGTACCTCAGTTGCAGACAAACTTTAAAAATCACTGATGTTACAGAGGCAGCAATATTTTATTCAGAGTTCTCATCAAAGAACATGCTAGCTTAATGGTACTCATTTGTAGACCCAAAGATCTTGAAGTGCAGTGGACAGAAAGGACAAACTAATACAATACAAAATGTAATATAAGTGGATGTTACATAAAGCTAGTATAAATGTGGAACTTGGCAAATGATACTAAACATCTTCTTTAGCTTAAATTCAAACTTAACTGTTACCTGATACCTAACCAAACACTGACCATGGACACCACAAGCACCACTCTTTACCACAGTAAGTCAAACTAACCAGTTTGACCTGCAGCTGTTAAACTCACAGAAACTTAAATAAAACTTTTAAGAAACAGAAACTCATTATCGTTCAATTTAAGACCTTTAACACTATCTCTGAAAAAAGTGGTAACATTACATGCAAGCTTTAAATGTGTTTGTCAAATATCTCTTGTTGAGGCATCTTTACTCTTCAAAATAACCTTCCTATCTCTGAGAGTGACGTTCCCAAACATAACATTTTTCAGCTACAGCAGGTTTTTTGTTTTTGATGAAGTTTGAATAGTTTCATTTAGGTTTACCTGCCACTTAAAAGAAAAAAAATATATACTCTCTCCCGTCCTGTGGTACTAGTTTTATAGCAAGAAAAGAAAAATACCACATCTGCAGGGGAGTCTAAAAGGATGTGTGTGAAGTATGCAGGCGTGACCATGGGATAATATTATTTTCTGATTTGTTGAGCAAGTGTCTCCATGGCATCAACTGTAAGCAAAGCCAGACTGCGGCACAGAGAAAATTAACTTAATTTATAATAATATGTATTAAACTGCCTATCAGATATAACCACCGATCAACTAAAGCTGCCGCAGGGCTGTTCTGGATCGTTTCAGTTCACTTTAACCCCTGCTTATCTGATTCATGCGTATGTTTGTGCAGAGTGGTGAGACCCTGGTCAGCTGAGAAAGCAGCTCCAGTGATGCTGCAGCCCAGCTGTTGCAGAGCTCACAGCTGAAATATGGATCTCTTGTGGGTTGCTGGAAAGGCTTCACGGCCGGGGGGCTTGGCAAAGAGAACAGTGGGGTCTCTGAGGGAGAAGGCTACTCACGCGTCAAGGCCTCGTTAGCTGAAAGCAAGCCGCGCCTCTCCCCCTCCAACCTGGTTCGCTCGGCCTCCAGAGACAAGGCAAGCTCCTGGCTCTCGAACAGGGCAGTCTCCAGGGACTCCTTCTCTGCTCTGCAACACAGTGGTAAAACGGTTTGAGTGCTGAAAAAAAGACCTTTGAACCTTTTAGGTGTAGAAGGTCATAAAACCCAATAATCCATCACAAGCGTAGTTTCCAAATAAAACCATGTTACTTAAAGACTCTTGTTACATGAGACTCGCTACGCTTTAGAAAGTAAAATTTGTTTAAAAAACCGTAAATACCCGACGGCAGTTGGTTTTATTTAAACAAACACACAGAGATACACACATGCTTTTGAGGACACTGTGCTCACTTACATTCATTCCTTACACTCTCAAACTAAACATTACTGATACAAGCCTAACTCCAATTTATGCTGAATGCAAATGCTAAAAAACAAACTGGTGAAGCTGGTTTTAAATATCAAATTGGTCCCAAACATTTCAGAGGTCCAACCACACAAACAAATACGCACAAACACACACACAGACCTCAATGCAACCAGCTCCTGCGTGAAACCACAGGCCTTTCGGTCAGCGGAATTTAGCTTGACATCCAGAGCTGCCTTGTCCTTGGCCAACTCCTCCCTGTCATGGGTAGCTCTCTTTATGGCTGCGGTCTGTGTCTCAAGCTCCTTCTTGCACGCACACAGCTCCTCTGTCACAGATTGCAACTGCCTTTTGACCTGGAGACGAGCACAGGGAGAAAAAAAACGTTTCTTTACACAACATCGTTATAAACATTAAAATATTGCATTTGCAATTCGTAACAGACTTATGACAAATACATTTTTGATTATTTTCAGCCAGAGTCTTGTTCGTGACAAGTAGGAGACAGATGGATACCCTCACCTATGGCCACGACCTGCGTGTGGCAACTGAAGGAATTAAATAAACAAAACCATGGATATAAGGGCCCACATAGCAAAATTGGTATGGATTGGATCTGGCCCATGCAATGTGCTAACACATGGCCCACATACCGCAAAGAATGACGGCCCTTCGGTGGCCCAGGTCTGGTTTGCCAGAGTTGGCCCACACGTGGGCCAGCACAAGACCAGTTGGAGACACACTGGTGGCCCTGTCATTGCCCAGAACAGTTTCAGCTCTGGCCCCAGATGTCAGCCTAATGTGTACCTTAATCAAGCCATGTAATAACAACATATGCATAATAGTGCAAAAGTAACATGACAAAACTCTGTTCAGACAGTGAATGGACTGATTCTTATGTAGCGCTTTTCACTATCCCGGATTACTGAAAGTGCTCTATACAGGATGCCACATTCACCCATTTTCTCTAAACTGAGTGCTTCCTAACTACATCCATACACATTCACACTCTTGACATGCAGACTGGAGGAGCCAGAGATCAAACCACTAACCTTCCGATCAGTAGGTGACCTGCTCTACCTCCTGAGCTACAGCCACCAGGTGGTAAACATGAGTAAACCCTCAATAGGTTTTGGATAAAGTGTACACTCACAAACCTGTCAAACCTGCATTTGAAACGTTGGCTACCATAGCAGTATAGTATTGCAACAAGGCATTTGGATCTTCTAACTAAAATAGGAAAATAGGAACATAAATAGTGCCATCATTGCCCGACCTGGCCCACATCTGGTTGACATACACCCTGCCATGACACCGGTCAGTAAGAAGTGCCAGCTTGATGCCGTATCCGGGCCAGACCTGTTTTCTATGAGCCTGGGCCACATAAACCAAACCACAATCGGCCAGATATGGCATTCCATCGTATAAACAGTGGCTACATTGCCAGACCTGACCCATATCTGGATGACATATGTCTTATCATGCCAGAAGTTCAGTGTAGAGCTGCTGCTCCTTTCCATCTGAAAACAAGTTAGCTGAGGTGGTTCAGAGATGCCTTTTGAACAACTTGTATTTCAGCGATATCCAAACAGAAGAAGACACAGGGTAGCAGAGGAGTGGAAAGAGGGACACCATGACTTCAACCAGTGGTTAGTGAAGTCCTAGTGTCTTGAAATAAGGGGCAGATCTGACTGTGAAACCGAGGACTATCTCATGATTATACCCTGGATAATCCCCTTTTCTGACTCCAAAACTCATCACAATTTGTCAAATAAAGTTCATGTTTGATTGAATATGACCTGAAAAAAGCAATCAATTAGTAAATTGTTCTCTGAGGTCACAGAGTAGAGGAGCTGACGGCTATTTTCACACAGACTTCTATATATGGAGTCTTTTTGGAACTAGAGCCGTGGCCCCCTGGTGGTCATTACAAAGATTGTGAGTTTAAATTCTTTGGTTTAAGTTTTCAGACCTGGAAACTACAGTGATGTGTCTTTTGGGGAGGACAATGAACCTTTTAGGTGGGTGAACCCTGTGGAACATGAAAATTCTAGCAGAAATAAATACTAAACCACTAAAAAAATTTGGCTCTAATGATTTTAAATTTAGACAGACCTCCTGCCTCCATAAACATTCATTAGGAGACACAGCGCCCCGTAACAGTATAGTAACTGCACTGAAACATGATTCAACCGTGAAATAATGGAACTAACAAAATGGTTCCAAAAATAAATAATAAATGTCTCACACATCCTTTGTTTTAAGTTTGCAAAGTAAAGAAGTTGAAGAATGGACTGAATCACTTTGAGGGAAGGTTTATTTTTTATTTTAATTTAAAAGCATATTGATTTGCTTCTATAATAAGCACAAGAGCTTTCAGTTCATATGAGTATA
The DNA here is from genome assembly GCF_036321145.2 of Pelmatolapia mariae. NCBI lineage: Eukaryota > Metazoa > Chordata > Actinopteri > Cichliformes > Cichlidae > Pelmatolapia > Pelmatolapia mariae. The sequence goes on along the minus strand of NC_086246.1, from coordinate 37,083,571 downwards.
TGCTGTTGGTTTCCGGGTCAGGCTTTCTCTCTCTCTCTCTCTCTGTCTTGCTCTCAGGTGAAGAGCTGGGCAGAGCTGTCATTTCTCAGGTTTGTTTCTGCACACATGCAACTCATTACCGTCATCAGTACTAGGTACTTAAGGACCGGCTGTGGCAGCGTCTCCACTGGATCGTCGCCTCCACTTTGGTGGTAAATCGGCCAACCTCGTGTAACTGAGATTTCTGCAAGTTTTGTAAAGTAACTCTTGCGTTTGATCTGCTTCCCAGTTTACCTCCTAGAGTTCTTGCTTTACTGCTTTTGAAACCTCCCTGCTGCCTATAGTGGAGTCAAAAGACCACAGTCGGATTTGTTCTTCAGCTGCATTCATGTTTTCGGACTTTCTTTGGAAACAAGGATATGCCAGCCTGCCTACCAGCTACCCCTCCCTTGGCTCAAGTAAGATTTCTAAGCTGAAAATCATTAAGCAATCTCAGGCAACCTCACAGCTCTGGACTTCATTAACTGATTCTCTCCCATTTCAAAGATTCTCCCTGAGCTCCATTACCGCTGTTAGCAGCCACCTGAGTAACACACGCCCATTTTTTTCTTGTCTTACTGTGAATAAAGCTTCCTGGGTCCAACCTTTAAAAAAAAAAAAAATTTTTTATACAAAATATAATACATACAATATATACATATGGAGAACCACTCTCACAGCTTCTGTAGGAATTAAAAGGGTAAGTAGCAGCCATATGTTAAAAAGATGCACTTAATTAGCAGATCACTATTAAGTGTCAACAACTTTTATAAAAGTACAAATTTTGTCTGATCTGGAGCATTACAGTGTGTGTTAACACACAACCAAAGCCTTCCCAGAAGTGTGAATTCACCCCAATATCAGACTGACTCATCTCTCTACAGCCTTAGTTAGTGTGTAAAGACTCATCAAAGTACAAGGGGGGGGGGGGGGGGGGACAAGTATGGCTTATTTGGAAGGGTTGGCAAGAAGAAGCCTCTTCTCTACAACGAATGTGACACCACAATTTGTTCACAAACTTGCATCTTTTGACAGACACAACCAATTGGGAGATGTTTGACCATAAGACAGAGCGCCACTTTTGGAGAAAAATAACACAGCACAAAAATCTCATATCAACTGTCAACACAATGAAGGAGGGCTGATGATGTGATGCACCTTGCAGTCAAAGAGTCAACCACGAACTCCTCTGCATGCCAAAGTTTTTTAGAGTAAAATGTGAGGCCATCTGTATGAAAGCTAAAGCTTGGCCCAAACTGGCTCATGCAACAGGACAATGACCCCAAGAACAGCAGCAAATGTACAACAGAGTGGGAGAAAAAAAGAAAGGAAACACGGTTTTGCAATGACAAACTCAAAGTCCAGGCTTCAAGACCATAAGAGAGCTGTGCATATTTAAACACCTGCAAACCACAATGAACTAAAGCAACCCTGTAAAGAAGAGCGGGCCAAAATTCATCCACAACCATGCGGAAGACTGAAAACATACAAAAAAACAATCAACTTATTGCTTATATAAAGGTGGTTCTACAAGCTAGTTAATAATTGGCTGTACTAAACTTGCTTTTTCACACGACACTAGTCGGGTCATTCCATATGAAGTCTTTCAAATGCTGTAACTTGTTCTGAGTAGCCACCTATCCAACATGTTGATCCAAGTCTTGAAATTTAACTTAAAAGGCACTTTTGAAGTTTCCACCAGTGAATTATTAGAAAACCGGTCAAACATTCATTGCATCAATGGCTGTTTGTGTTCCTCTACATCAGAGACAATAAGTTGGTACAGTGTATTGAAACTATTAATGGCTGCAGACCAGTGTTTAAGGTGTGATTAGTCTTATCAGTAAGTACTCCGAATGACCCTAATATACTGTACCAGTTACTGACACACTAGCACACTATATTTAACCAACCCCTGCTACTTCTAATATTTCACTGCGGCAGAATGTTTGAAAAGCAACAATCACTATAATTTGATTTTGGACCAAACAAAAAAATGAACTCACACTAACTAAATATTAGCACACAATGTCTTTCAGCCTCTCCTTAGGTAAATATTCAAGTGGATGAATTACACCAATGTTATGGATGTGTGTAGGCCCCCAATATGGGGATGAAACATGAGCTCAGTGCGATGCACGCCGCTACAGGGTTTGCTCTATCCAAGTTTGATTTATTTTTACAGATAAGCTATCTAAAAATGTTTGGATGGAATTTGTCAGATTGTTTAGGTTTGTTATATTTTTGCTCAGATCAACATGGATATCCCAGTTTCACATTCAGAACAGATAATACAGCAGGAGAGGATTCTTTTCATTCTTTAGAGGACGGAACAGGGGGATCTGGATCTGCTGAGGAAGAATGGAAATACTTTAGGTGTTAATTTATTGCTGCTTTCACCAAAACTCCTGCTGGATATTATATGTCTGTCTATTTATCTTTTCCAGTTCACATTTGTTCACCAAGATCCCCTGCTTGCTATGTCCCAAGTTACACATAAAACACACGGTGGAGCTCTGCATATCAAATGTGAGAGGAAAAAACACAGCAGATGCATCCAGGACCTCCTATGCATTTTAATGTGACAACAAGCTCCGTGAACCTGCTGAAAGCTGTTAATAACACCAGCCAATTCTCCAAGGCGTCGGGAGCAGGGAGGAGTGTGAGCGGCCTGACCTGCGAGCGCTTCTCCAGGGCCTGAGCTTTCTCCTTCTGCAGGAGACTCAGCTCTGCTTCTAGCTTCTGGCAGAGATCCTGCAAGTGGCTGTGGGAGCTCTCCAGGGCTTGCTTCTCGGCGAGCAGATCCATCATCTCCTTTTGTGCCCGCGCTGCATCCTCTCTGGCTGCTGCCCGCTCCGCCTCGGCTTCCCGTCTACGTTCACAGAGCTCCGTCTTCTCTCCTTCTGTCTGGAAGGGAAGCCAGGATATTTCATTTTACTTCCTTTCCTTCTAGTAGCAAGTCTGCTTGGTTACACCTCTGGGCACTTATTTATTTTCTAAATTAACTTTAATTTCAGCGATCACCAGGATACAAAAACTGCAGGTATAGAGTAGGGCTACATGACTTTGTGAGACCAAGAGAAATTTTCCAAGTCAATAATATCAAATAATATGCTCTTAATCAAAATCAACCCTATAGTCTTTGTATATTAGTTATATCATTTATATACTGTAAGTTTGGGAGCACCTGATGACAGATCTGTGACTTACAGTGCAGCACACAGCAGAGCATGTTAGTCACCTCACCTCGTGCTCTCGACTTTTTTTGTATGTTATGGGGGAACTGCATGGCTACTGACCTGCAGCAGAATACGACTGAGCTCCACCTTGTCTTTTGCTAAGCCTTCACTAAGGGCGGCCATTTTGTCGAGAGAATCTTTCAGTGCAGCCTCCTGATTCTGGAGTTTGTTGAAGGCCAGTTCCTGCGCAGCACTCTGAGACTCAATCTGTGGAGTGATTCAATAATATTAAAAGAATTATGACAGATCTCAGAGAAACTTTGCAAAACTTGCGCTGAGCTGTTAACCTTGGAGAGAGCCAGAGTGAGGCTGGCCTTGTCATCCTCCAACACCTCCTTCTGCAGGGTGATTTGGCTCAGAGCCTCCTTCACCATCACAAGCTCCCTGCGCAGATCCGAGTGCTTCCCTTCGAGCTCCTGCAAACTCCTCTCACTGAAACAGAAATTATATCACATGTTTAACTCCCCACCACTGTTCTGCTGGTCTCACACACGATCCCTTTAACAGTAATCCATCTGTACTTTAAAAAAATGAAGAAATGTTGGCATCAGTGCCGAGTTTTCTTTTTTCTATTTTTCTTGTTTTTTGTTCAATTGCATGTCCTTCTCCAATTCTCAGCTAATCAAATTTTTTAGCCCAAGAAACCCTGAAAAAGGGAAAGAAAAGTATCCCTCATGCATGAGTGCAGTAATGCTATGTAAATCATTTACATTTTCATCCAAATGTCATGTGGGTGCATTGCCGGCTGGAGAATGACATGTGTTACTGATCTGAACTCTAAACAAACGGGGCTTGAAAACAATCACGCCTGTCAGGATGTGCTTTGTGTAATGGTCATTCTCTGTGATCTTGCTGTACCCTCTTTGGGCCTCTGTGTGCTGGCGTGCCAGCTGCATCTCTAGATCCTCCCTTTGCTGCCTCAGGAGATCCCTCTGTCTCTGAAGTTCTAGCGAGGAGCTCCGTAGTACCTCCATCTCAGCACGCTGGGAGTCCACTTCATGCTGAAGCCCTGACAGCAGCTTCTCCAGGCTGCTTTTTTCACTGTGTGATGTGGTGAAAGAAAAAAGCAGTGGACATGAAAGAGAAAAAGCATGTTCAATAGCTTTCTAAATGCCAAAATCAAAGTGTACTCAAGAAAAAGAAGTAGAAGTACTTGGTGAGGATGTACCTGGAGATGAGCTCCAGTGAGCGGCGATATCTGTTGCTGTCCCTGAGGCTTTCCTCCAGAGCTTTTTTAGCCTCCTGACTTTCCCGCCTCACATCCTGAATCTTCTGCTCCAACTCTCTCCTCTCAGCGTCCCTCTCCTGCTGGTGTTTGCGCAGTGTATCCACTTGCTCCAGAGCAGCCCCCAAACGTGCACATAGCTCCTGCAGGTTATATGCAAGTGTGAGTGATTGAGCTGATGAGCTTATTATGTTTGAAAGGCTGCAACGTAAAAATTGACATGACACAGAGTTACATGAGGAGAAACAATGAGAGAGACACAGACAACCATTCACACTCATTCATACCTGAAGCTGATTTAGAATCACCAATTTAGTTCAGTTCAATTCTACCCATACAACACCACATTACAACAACAGTCACCAAGTCACAACAACAGTCACTTTAAGGCGCTTTATATTGTAAGGTAGACCCTACAATAATACAGTTAACCTAACATGTACATCTTTGGACTGTGGGAGAAAACCAGAGTACCCAGAGAGAAAAAGGCAAAAAAAAGCAAACTGCAGTAACTCCAGCTAGACAGTGCATTCAAACCCACGATTCTGAGTTTAGACTGTGACATTTGCAGAGGATGTAAAAGTATTACATTTCCACGTTGCATCAACAGATCTTAAATGTATTTTTCAGCCCTGAAAATTTCACATTCTCCTGGATTTGTAAAGCTACAATGACTCAAAAATACTGCAAAAATGAACTGACTCTGAACCTGCAAAATTTCCGTTATGTGCTTTGTGGCCCTGTTACTTGGAAAATATTCAGAATGTGAAGGTATGAAAGTTTTTCATGTCTTTATTAAACACCCTAAAAACAAATTAGCTGATTCTGATCAGCTCAGCTCAGGTAGGAACTTAGTTCAGATTTTATTGATTTTTTAAGTTTACAATATGACAAATAATGATCACAGAAAAAATGATGAGAGGCACAGGTAATGTTAAAGCATGTAATCAAAGACACAAACCTGCAAAGCAAACACACTCTTAACACATAAACACATGTGTTACGTGTGTTTATAAACACAAAACTGTTATTACAAAGTGGGGAGATTGTTGTTTCTTTGAAATTACATACTACAAGTATATGCCCAAAAGTTTGACTTTTGCAGATATAAATTAGAAGAAGCGCACAGACTGTGTGTATCACACTAAGATAACTGTTATACCTGTGTTTGTTTCTGGTGTTTGGAGAGAGCATTCTGTACTGATATCACAGTAGCGTTCCTAAGAGGAGAACGGCCATGAAGAGGCGAGGATGACACACTCTCAGGGCCACAGCCGTCCCCCTCACTGCTCACTAACTATAAAGAAATTATAGTAAAAATAAAAGGCATTATTGACTTCATTGAATAACAGCTTCACAATCTAATTCACTATTTTGTTTTGTTCCGACCTGGTGAACATGATGTAAAATCTTTTGGAGGGCTTGGATTTCTGTGCGGAGTATTTCCATCTCTGCTTTATCCTCGGTTCGCCTTGTCTCCTGAGCAGGAAACCATTTAAGTCAGATAAGCAGCGTACATGGAGTAAGTCTGACATTCCCCAGACTGCAGCCCTCTAGACTAGGAAGTTATGGACTTTATCAAGCCTCAGGTCCAGACTAGAGCCAATTTAGCTATCTGTCACCTCCTACCACATATTCCCAAGGTCCTACCATCCTGTCCAGACTGATCTGCATGGTGTTGAGGCTGGCATCTTTCTCACTGTTCTGGCTTTGGAGGTGCTTCATTGTGTCGGTCAGTTCCAGGATTCTAGATAGACCATGAAAAGAGGGTTCAGGAGAGTTCAGGAGACATCAAGGAGAAGACAGAAAGAGACTGGCATGTACTCCTCCCTCTAGACCATCAACGCTATCATGTTCTGCTCATAGTCCACAAGAGATGGCACAAAAGACTTGATTCCCATTACCAGATAAAAGAACTAGATTTACTCCATATATAAAGGTTTGGGGTTTCATCAAGTGGATTATACTTGTCTTTTCATTCAGGCATCGAAAAATAAGAATTTCCTAAATGATCAAACAATCACACTGCACATGACCTTGAAGCCAGTATTCCTGTTTCAGTTTATGAAAATGGAATAGTGACAGCCCAGGGCAGTTAGTCTAACCCACAGATTGAGTTACTCGGTTACTATATTCAGTCTGAAACCAGCGGTGGATGGTCATTAAACAAAATGAAGGTAACCATAGGACATTTTCACAAAGGAACACAAGAACCACATTAAGTTAAAAGACAGACATGGTAGATTTTTTTTTAGGTATGTTGCTTTTTGAGAATAAAGTCAATAAAAAGTTGAAATGTCAGGAATAAAGCTGAACTGAAAAAATAAAAGTTCGAGGAAGAAGAGTTTTGGCATTTTGAGAATAAAGTTAAAGCTTTGAGAGAAAAAGTAAAAAGTCAATATTACACTTTACATTTCAAGAATAAAGTTAACTCAGTAGATTTCACCTCGTTTTCATCATCTTCACTTTAATCTAAACATCTCGACTTTGTTCTTGATATTAATATTGACATCCCGAAATTAATCCTGAGATGTTGACTTTAACTTTAACATATTGTACTTAATCTTGACACGTTGACTTTAATCTTGACATTCATCTCAACATTTCAACTTTGGTCTCGACATCTTTTTTTGGACTTGGGGAGGCCTTTACCTGGAATTGAGTTTGACTTTCTCTGCATCGCACTGAGCCTGAAGCTGCATAGCCTCTTTCAGCTTGTCCTTCAGCTGCCTCTCCAGAGCGGACATCTCCACACCACCACAGGGGCTTCCTTGTGTTACTCTGGCCTCTAAATTCATACAGGCAGCGTGCAGCTGCCGGCTAGCTGCGACACACTCGGTACGCATATCAGATAGAGTTCTGTTGAAAATAAGGATTGCAGAATGTGTTATGACATTTGAAATGATTTAAAGCATAAGAAAAGCGAATGATGGTTACATTCAGTTGCAAACTTTTATCCTAATTTTTAAAAAAAGTTGCATTATAAGCTGATGGATGTCTCTCATGATTAAGCTCTGAGAACAGAGCTCTCTTTGAAGTGTCTTAAGTTTAAGTTGCAGCTCAGCTTCTGAAATGACAAAGCTGTCTGTGAACTGAGCACTGAATCTAAAAGCAAAGTACTCTACAATACAGTGGTTCAGCACTGAAGAAGCCAAGTCTCCCTGAAGACAGCAGCTCAGGCTTCGTCCTGATGGATGATTTTAACAGTGAGCGCAGACACCTTGAGCAGTATTTCCCCACAGTGAGAAACAATAAGCAGGGGCCAATGACCCTGTTGACCTGCTCCACTTTGATGTGTGGCTGAGAGAGGTGGATTGTCGTCACAGTCGTGAGACTCACAGGAGAAGGTGGGGGTTTTGTGGAATTCTGACTTGCCGGAGGGATTCTGGCAGCACGCCACACTCACCTGTCAGTGAAAGTCCTTAGCTGGGTGAAACTGCTCCGCAGGGAGGCGGCCTGGCGCCACAGCGCTCTGACATGAGCCTGTTCCCGACTCAACCGGGAGGCGCACGTCTACAGAGACAAGCAGCAAACCGGAGTAGAACCTGGCGTTAAGGTGGTGTGGGCTGCTTACAGCAACCTTTAATTTTATTGTGATCCCAAGCAGATGCAATAATAGAACTCCTGGACTCACGCTGGCACACATACAAATAATTGGATTTCCCTGAATCAACAGATGTAGCCCATTTACAGCACGAACGCCAGATTGTTTGCACAAAATTTTCCTCCCCCTCAGCAGTTGGAATGTTTTCACAGGAAACAACAACTCAAAAATCATAGCAGTGAAATGAACAGGGAATGAGAATGAATTGACAACACTGGCTATGAATGGAATTCCTACCCCATGTGAACTCAACAGGAGTTTAATTGCACAATCTCTATACAGAAAGGGATGAACCCTGTTGCCTTTCTGCCTCAAGCACCTCATTCCTGTGGTTTTTCTCACCTCTTGCTCTCTCCGCAAACGAGTATCACACGACTCGGCATCTTCACGGGCCTTCCATAAGCTCTCGGTTAGCCCCTTGTTGACAGTGCCCACCTGGTCCAGCTGTTCCCGCAGCATGGAATTCACTTGGCTGAGGCTGGCACTCCTGGAAATAACCCATCTTATGACACAGTGACAAATAGCTGTGTTGACAGCCTCCTATAAACCCTGTCACAGAACCCAAACTTCTTATAGTCAGCATTATCACTCAAACATATATTTCTTTTAGATCCACACTTGCCAGCTGCGCTTACAGGGTAAACATGTGTGACAGTTTTACAATATCTGTGTTGAATAAGATTTAATATCAACCAGATCTGCCTGTAGAGTCATTTACCAAATGTTTACATCATTCTCACACTCAACACACACCCTCTTACAGTAAAGCACGCTACATTGTTTTGCTTGGTTATCTGTCTGAGAGGCAGCCAAACCCTTGTTTGCATGAATGGGATGATATCGAGTTAAAAGGGAACTGACATGTGAGGAAAGAGCGATTCAATAATGAGGACTTGTAAGTGGTAGCTGTGGGACTTATCTCTACACTATACTTATATTACACAAAGTGCTAAAGTGAACAGAGCTTGGTAACTCTGCAATAAGTGATATATTTAGGCAATAAAAATGATTGATTGCTGGCAGACTTTCCACCACGGGTATTTCAAATAAAGCTCCATAATTGTATAAATCACCGGGCATTAAAATCTGGCCTCGGCTCCAGAGGTTGGCCCACGTTTAATGTGGAGCATTATTAAAATGTTCTGGAGAACAGAGTCAACACAGTCCCACTAATTTTCTCTGACAAATTGGATGCCGAGGTCATTTGCCAAGGGCAGGTTTCAGCCTCTCCCTTGCAGCACAGGGAAAGGAAGAACTGCAGGGAAGCTCGAGCGACTGCTGGGAATATCTCTGATCCAAACATTTCTCAGAAATATTTCAACTTGATTTCTGCTTCTCAAGACGAAACAGAGAAAGAAAACAGAAGCAAATTTCTTGCATCCCTCCCTTCTGATACAGCTTTTCTGATTTATGGATTTTTACTTTGTGCACTTTTTACAGTGTTATGCATTAATTATGAGTAGAAGACACATTTTCTTATTGCCTGTGTAACATGGGTACCTCCACTGCATAGTGCCGACCACTCACCTTTTGTGTTCCTCTTCCAGCTGAGCTGACTTATTCTGGATAGCTACGTTGAGATCCTGCTCAACCCGCTGCAGGTACTCGACTTTGTCTAGGTGGCCCTGCAGCTGAACAAACACACAAAACTACTGCGGGCATCCTGATAACGCTTCACCATGAGGCCATATACAAAAATCACCATATTTACAGTGTACTAATCAAAAGTCTCTGCATGGGCTTTGCAATTTGATACATTTAAGTGCATTTGAATAAAAGTGGGACATAATAAAGTTTACCTGTGTGTCTAAAACAGCTTATACACCATATAATGCAGTACATTTAGTGTCTGACATTTTCCAGGGGTAAAAAACAATGCCAATAAATGCAGTTCCTCTAATGGCCACTTGAGGTTAGCACCAAAACTGAGCTAAAATTTACAGCCTGGTATCTTTGATTTACAGGTGTGCCCACACGGGTGGCTTTAGACAATCATTGCCCTCAGGCCTCAGTGATATCAGTGCACTTAACCTCAGCCATTTTTAAAAAATCATTTTAATAGGGTTTTCTTGCTTACTGTGAGGTACAGACCACCCAGGAAGATTGTGCTTCAGTTTTGGTGAGGGAAATTGTAGTGTTTTATTTATATTACTTATCACTAATTAGAAGATGTTGTGTTTGTGCATCTGTACAATTTCTGGACACGACTTGTTCACAAAGCTTGTTAGTGCTAGCTAATAAAATTCAAAATAAGGTTACTCCTGCATCCAAGAAAAGCAACACGGAGCAGACAAAATGCTAACGCTAAAGCTTCAGAGTTAAAAACCAGTGGGTCACGGAGGCTACGTCCATCTTTTATATAGTCTATAAACAGAACTAAAAAAGTGGTACTTTCTGAAAGCAAGTCCACAGAGTAGAGAAGTATCAAAAATCTACCTTTGCCCAAGTTAACAGCTGTCAAAGATCACACAAAAACTGAGCCTACTGCTTATTAAACAGTGAACTCATTAGTATTGGTGATACTGTATATTGAGTAGCAAAATGGTATAGGTAAAATACCAATATTTGCTCAAACACAATACATTTACAATATGCCCATTTGTCTGAAAACCTAAACGTGATTCTAAAATAAATTCCAGATGGAGTTATAATAGCTGATAGTTTCTGGATTTAAATTAATTTTGAATAATTATTTTGTGTGAGATTAAACAGGGCAAAAATGTAAAACATTACTTTTTTTAATTATTTGACTGTAATGCAATTGTGATAATAATTAAGACTGAATTTATCAATATCACCCAGCATTGTGCCACATTCCCTCTTTATCAGGCGAGAACATTTGCATGTGAAAACCTAATTTATAAAAAACAAAGAGCTTTATAAGATTGTTTTAAACATGCATCATCAGCTTAACAGTCAGTTAGGTGTAAGGAGCAGATGAGCCTCTAGATGACTCTAGTAGGCTTATAAAACTTAAATTTTTAATTTATACCGAAGCAGTACTGATTCTAATACTGTCGTAAAAACACACCAACAATCTCATCTTTTCAGTTTCCGAAGTCTTCTCCAGAACTTGCTCTTCAAGTTCCCCACATCTCTTCTTATACTGAATCACCTTATATAAGACAAATGCAAGACGGATGGTTAGGCAGAAGACGCTTCAAGGCATACATGTAGAGGTGTCTAAACTGTGAGATACATTTCTAGCCACCTTGGTCTGCAGCTTCTGAACAAGTTGGACTTGTCTCTGTTGGGCTTCCTGATAGGCCAGCAGTTTTTGCCTATAGGCTCTCTCCTTGTTCTGTGGTTGCATGGCTTTTGTTGATACACTGTGCTGGTCTGAGTCCACCGCTGGCTGCAACATCAGTATCTGATCGAGCTGGAGTAGAGCAACAAACAAATACAACAAAGGAGCCTTAGAAGGATGCACATCATTGTGCACATCACACATGGCCTTTGAATTCATTTACCAGTTTATGAGAAGAACTTTGAGAAGTTTCAGAAGTGTTTTCTCTATAAAACCTAAACTTTCCTTTATTTACAGAATTTCAGAGAAGCCTTGAACTCTCTCTGCTGTATGGTACTCACTGTAAAATCACCCACTATTCATAAAGACAGGAGTTTTTGCAAAGTGCAACAAAAGGCTACCTTAATATTTATTTATTTTATAGACTATTACTATTGTATTCCTGTTTACTGCAGACACAGAAGCAGTAAAGTTCAGGTATGTCAGGTGTTTTGTTAGTGAGTGGGGGAAGAATGGAGCAGAAGGAACAGTGCAGTTCAGTGCAGCAATATGGATGGAGCTTGGGCTTTCATTGCTCCATCATAACCTAAAGTGCCAGTTAAGGTGTTTCAGGCGTCCAACTGGGAAGTAATCCTGGATTATGTCTCTTTGCTGCTTTGGGAATGTGTCAGAGTTTCCCTCCTGGACAGCTTAAGGAGGTAACTGGGGAGAAGGAGGTCCTCCGGTTAGACTGCTGGATCTGCAACCTGGACTCAGATATGTGGCAGAAAATGGATGAATGCAGGTCTATCTTATATAATCAGCTATTGTATAAAATATTCACATAATTTGTCACGGACCCGGTTCCAGGGACTCGGGGTCCGTGAGCAGTGTGGACTATAATTATTATTATTATTATTATTTTGTGATGTGTGTGTCTTCTGCACAATGCTGTCATGTCTGTGTTCCACTTATTGTATGTGTAGGCAGGGTGTGTGTGTGTGTGTATATGTGTGTGGCTGTAGGATGGATGACAGGCACCTGCAGGCCTGATGGGTGTGGATCTAGTGGAGGACTGGCCACACCTGAAGGCCCTGCCACACACCTGCTGCTGATCAGGGCTCGTCGGGGGAGCTATTTAGGAGAGTGTTGGAGCTCCCACCAGCGTGGGATCATTGCGTTACATCCCAAGTTAGTGTGTGTCAGTGCAGATCGTGTATGCCCGCGGGGGTCAGTGTTGACGGCTGCTTCTGTTATTTTCCTGCAGGTGGAACGAGGAACCAGAAGAACAGCATGTGCAGGAACATGACAGCAGGGAGCACGAGCACGGACGTCGGAGGGGAACAGACACACGGGAGTCTAGGGAGCAAGGGGAATTTTGTGTGCATCTGTTATTTACCTCACTGTAAATAAACACACTGTCTTCACTAAAGAGTCCAGCTTTCGGCTCCTCCTTCCCCACATCCCCACGGTTTGCCCTGGCAAACCGTGACATAATTTTCCCATTTTCCTATGGTGTCAAACTCATTTCTTTTGTTGTGTTCTGATATTTTCTTGTCTGCCTCAAACAAGCCAATCAGGCTCTGTTCCCTGCACCTCTCTCCACCTCCTCTTCATGTCTTCCTCATCCTGGTCGTTCAGAGAGCCTCATCTAAGTCTCCATCTGCTTCATCTTCATCGGCATTGTCTAGACTCATACCAGTACCCAGCTCTGCCATGCTGTCTTAGAATCAATCACCATTACGCAGGTTCTGTCGTTTCGAGTATTACTGTATTCAGTTCTTTCAAAGTATTTTAGCTCATTGAAATACATTCCAAACCAAAAATGTCAAATTTTGATTGGCTTTAAAAATCTAAAGAGCAGCAGTATTAAGCTAAAGACAGAGTAAGGGGTGATAATATCAGTACTTTGCTATGTGCAGCATGTTTGTATATTGGTGTTTATGGACATAGATCTAAAAACAGAGATGGAGATGTCCTGGTCTTCCTCATTGTGGAATCTCATTTTCTCTCCCGTATCTGAAATCCAAATGTCCTGTAACCTCTCAACCCCATACAACCTAAACTCCCTGTGCACCACCCACTCTCTATGCTGGTGCCAGACACCCTGTCCTCACTAATACAAACCACATGGCCCTAGAGCACTACAACACGCTGCGTGCCTCTAGCTGCCCTTGCCGACTTCTCATTTAAAAAGAGATGAAGAGAGTGAGAGCAAGCGAGCGAGCCCCCCTCCCCTGCAATACGCTCCAAACCACCATCCAAGCCCGTCAAATCAACCCTGCGACCCACTCCCTCCCTCTTCTCTTCTGTACCTCATCTCTTCTCTCGGTGCTTAATCTCTCCAGCAGGCTCCAAGAGAGCCAAGACAATAGTCTCAGTGTTCAACAATGTACCCAGCCACTTTGCCACCATTATTAACACATTTTCAAATGCACTTTTCAGAAATTTATACTACAAACTACACTTACGGCCATCACGCACTTGGCTCTGTGCTTTTGGTGTTTTTCTCTGAGGACATGGAGAGCACAAAAACTTCTTTTACTGCCCGTTGTTGAGGTGACAGCTTTAGGGACTGAGAAGGGAGGAACAACATGGGCGGAGTGTTTGAAACGCACAGCACTGCAGCAGCTGTGTTTAAAGGGACTCCTGGAAACAGCTGTGTGTGGAGCATTGGTGATTATGCATCTTTTCAAGTATTTCGGCACAACTAAAGCAATAACACTGACTTACTAACAAGCATGCACTTTATAAATACACCTTGAATACAAAGCCGCAGCACACAATGTTTACTACAGGATATGAGCGCCATGTATATTCGGTGCCATGTGATGCTGAAACTATAACTCTCATAGCCACATCAAAAAGAAATCCAACACTGTGATAAAAAGAAACATAAACAAACAACAACAACAAAAAACATCCATTACTTCAATATACACAGTGCAGAATGCAGGATTCAGATAAAGGATCCTGGTAAATTCAGGCGCTACAATAGATGGGTGATATATCTTCATGCCTCTTGTCTATGCACGAGCATAAGGATCCTATACATGTATAATTTGAGCCTTGCATTTCTTTTACTCTACAACAGTACTGAACCACTATATGCACTAATACGTAGAGATTTGTAGCAATGTCCCAACAACCAATTTTGGTGAGTAATACCTGAAAAATGAAGCAAACTTAGAATTGCCAAAAACTGCAGTGGCCACTTGAGGGCCCAAAAGTGAGTCAACCCTCATGGATGCCATGTTAATATGTTCAACTTAACAGCAGAAATAAACAACTTTACAGCCTGCTACAATAAGCAGATTTAGTTTGCTAATATTTTTTTGTTCTTTCATGACAATAACAATAATAAAAACCACAAAAATTGATGTTCCAGATTCCCAATCAACCCAACTCTTTGACTCCTCAACCAGCACAGCAGCTCTTCATTTCTGTTAAACATTTGGGTTTTATTACATCAGGATCCAGTTGCATGGATAATTCTTTAATGTTTTTTCTACCTCTTTCAATCACTTCCCTTATAGATGAGAAACGTTTTCTTGGGGGCACCTACTTTAAGCTGCTAATAGTTATTTTCCCTATCACTGCTACAAATCATTGAGTTGGACTAATTTTTCATAATCACTCGTTGCTACGTTGTTGCTAGTCTCATTCTGTGCAGATTGATTGGTGTACCAACACAGGTAGCTACAGCCAAAAGCTGCCGCACCAACAGCTGCTAATTTGACTTACTAAACTGGATCCCTTAACTGGGTTTGTCATGTTCAGTCTGTCCTAGAAGTTTGTGGCTTAGTTCTTGTCTATGAAATTCTAGCTTTTTTATTACCCTGTGATTTACCCTTGTCATCTAAACATGATAATTTCTAGTTTCACAAAACCAAGATGCAATGGCCAAAATTCTGACATTCAGTCTTCAAAATGACTACTTTAAAGTCAATGGGTAGCATCATGGTGACTATATTCATCTTCTCCATATGCAAATTCAGTAATTGCAAAGATGGTCGCGGATTGTCCTTTCACAGCAGTTTAAACAGTGTTTTGCAGGCAAATCTGTAGTAAAGATGTAAATAATTGTACTTATTGGAATGATAAGTACATGATAAGTACATTCCAAGAAAACTCACTGTGTCTGAAACTGGAATTAGCATAGTATTAGAGCATTAGTTCAAGTTGCTGGATGAGCTTGAAATGTTGATCATGTCTGAACCCTGGATTAAATGGGACTGAGAATTTATACACACCTAAAGCTGCAGTATGCAAACTATCAGAACACTCATATCACAAGCTCTAATGTAGAACACAGCTACTGCTTTATCAGGACTATCTTCTATTCTCTGGACTTCATTGACTTTCTAAAAAATAAAATTCGTGACCATTAAAACTAGATTTGCATGGATACAGCCCCTTAGAGCTTGAAGGTCAGGAAAACACAGATTTTCTTTAATTTAGTCAAACTGTCTTTTATTTATAAAGCACAAGGAATTAATTTCCATCAGCATCTGTCCCTGTTTAGGCTGCACCATCCCTACCACCCAACTACCTGATGCACCCAATGACCAGGCATCCCTGGTAACTCCTCAAGGGCCCCACCCTACCCTGACACCGAGGGTTGTTTGTGCTTTTTCATACATGGCTGCAGCACATGGGCTTCTTGCCAGCGCCTCGCCCTTACTCCACAAAATACAGAGATGACGCTTTTTTATAGTTTCTCCCCAGTCAGCTGTAAAGCAGGAGGCCAGGGGCTGCTCTGGATTAACCATGCTCCTTGCAGGAAGCTCCCAGGAGGGTGCCATAACAGCCTGGTGTGGAGAACCCCACCACTGCTTAACCCTCCTACACCACCATCTATTCCCTTGCTCTGCTTGCATCATTAACTCTCATCACTCACATCTCCAAGTGAGCTTGAACTCATTGTCCTTCACAACACACCCATACGGTGGTGACTGTAAAGCCAAAGAGAGAAGCAAGTAATCCCAGTCCTCCCTCTGCACTAACTCAGGGCTTACAGGGCTTACCGTGGGCCCAGAATTGCGCTCGCTTAACACCCATGCTATTTATGATCTGCTTCAGAGCACAATCACCCTCGATCAGCTTTCATGATTCCCTAAAGTGAGCTGAGCCCAATCCTAACATAGCTCTGCTCTTTGAGGTCATCTACTGCCATTCTGCAATAATGCCAAAAATGCAATTTATACAAAAAACAGCCTTTATGTCATGGTATACTTTATTCCTCCATATGGTCGCTTTGAGTCCTTTTCTTCTTTTTAATTTCCAAGTATCTGTTTCTTGAGCCTTGCTTATGGCTCCAAAGTGTAAGACTTTTCAGGCCCTTAAAATGTGCTTTGAATTAGAGTTTTTATACTTCTTGATATTTATGATTTCTGCCACTCCTTGTATTGTCTCTTTTGATAAATATTTCAGACAACATCAAGGGATAATCTTGCTTTGATTCATCTGCCAGCAAGCAACAAGAGAATCATTTTCAAGGCCCTTGTGAAGTCTTTGGTGTTTGGGCCAAAACTTGCTGCCTTACTCATGTGGTATAAGATCAAAATCCAGCCCATTCAGTTAGCATCTTAGGATTGCAATATCTTCTCACTGACCTAATGTAATTACATTTGGGTATCTGATAACTATCTATCTGATAAAGTATCTTGGGAAGCATATTCTCTCATTTTCTGCTATATAACACTGTGAATTCATACCTGTTTTTCAACAAAGATATAAATTTTCTGCCTTATCCAGGAACTATTTCACAACCTCAGTCTTCTTTTCTTTCTATCTGTGGTTCACCCAGGGCGACATCTGGCCGTGAGTGCGCACTCCAGCCAGCATGTGAAGGGTTACAGCTGCAATCGTTTTCTCTGGCTTGGCCTGGACCCAGAGGCTTAATAAAGGGAATTAATGGAGTGCACTATCTGTCAGATTCCTAAACACAGCTGGAGCGGATGTCCATCGCCCCCAAGCTGCCCAAAAACTTACTGTCCTACTTGAACAGCTCACCCGCTCCTCCCTCCCCTCAAATTACCCCCTGAGTGCTGACTCTGTGAAAGAGCCCCAGCTGATTGTGAAAGCTGTTTATGTATCATCACTGACAGTAATTACACAATGTGGGATAACAAACAAGGAGAATGGAAGGAAAAGAGGAGGGACTGCTGAGAGCATGTTACCATAGAGTGAACTTTTGGGTCATGGGGACAGCTGCTGTGATGGCCTGTAAGGGATACAAGTGATCTGTGTAAAAATGGCAAACTCATAATACAAGCTTAGTGCTCACAAACACGCGGCTGGTATTGCACTGCTTAACACAAATGTGTCCAGCAAGGACAATGCAATTCAAAACCTACACATACATACATAAACTCAATCAGTACAGACTTCACATCTGATTAGAGATCTCTGACATGTGAAAAAGAGCTGAAAAGTAGGCTTTATGTCTGACTTTAAAGTTAGGTAACATGAGAAGCAGAAGAAATGTCAAAGGCTACGAGGTTTAATGGAATACTTTCATCAAAAATTCAGTCTTCAGGAGGGCTTTTAAGCATTTTCTTTCTCTGGGGAAGGTAATTAATTTTTACAATTTTGAGACAGTCTGACTTTCTGGCTGTGTTCCATTCAAATTGCAGCATAAATGAATGGGTTTGTGCCAGCAGGAAAAACAAACTAGGAACAGAGGGGGGTAGAACAGTAAAAGAAGACAGTAATACAATCCTTAAAAACAGACTTTATCTCTTTGACAGGGTTCTTACGGAGAGACCTGGGGGATTTAAAATTCCACAGGGCACTGGCAAATGGCAGTTGGTGTCAGAAATCATTCAGCATGAGTTATCTTTATCCAACTGACTGCCACACCGCAGTACTGTGCAGGCAATCTCTAAGTGTTCAGGAGTAGGGTATGGATGTCCGTGTCTGAGAAAATGCACATTGGCAGGCCTCCAAAAGCAACACAGAAGGTTCAGAATTCACCCCAACATGTTCTCCAACCTCCTGAGGCCATCCAATGCACAAACTAGGTCAAGGTTTATCCTGGTTCAGGTGCAATTTTCTGGGGTCACCAGGGATCGCGAAGAGTGACTTAACAGAGACACAGACGAAGGCTTTAAGAGTCCAGGTGTGACTTCACCAGCACTATGTTAACAGTCTTCTGTCAGCTCAGACTCTTAAGAAAAGCTTGGCAAAATGTATGTTTTTGAATTGTCACACACTTTGTTCAACTGACTTGGGCCACAAACATTATGATATAGAGACACGGCACTCAAAGAACCTTTAAATCTACAGGGGAAACGTAACAGATTGTGGCACTTGTTTTTAGACGTGTGGTTTCAAGATATAGGTGGGTGAAATTCTCGCTTTTTTGGCATTTTTATTACTCTGGTGGAATTAGGCAAATACTGGCACACTGGATTGAGCAATGAATGAAGTTGGAATGTGGCGTAACAGAAGTAGAACTTCAGTAAAATAAAATAAAAAAAAGCTTTTAAAACTTTATTTGATGCAGTTTTATTCCGGGTAACAGAAGTCTGGATTAGCTCCTTATCCACTCAAGAATCATACTTGAGGATGCTTATGAGTTTGCCCAACTTGTTGACTCGTATTTGTGAATTTGGACAAGGGATTTGACCTCAGCTTGAAGCCCCCCACGGTGTCCTGCGAGTGGTGCTTCGACGGTATACATTATTAGGACAATTGTTAACCCTTTAAAGCCTCAACCTTGAAATAATTACAAGAAAATAAACTTATTTTGAAAACGAAATGCTCATTAAACCTTCTGATGATATTTTAAATAATAATTTGCATATATTAGTTATAATTGTATTGCTTAAAATATGTATATTTGGCCGTTTAACTTGTTTTTTGGTTGTTTGTGGTGAGAGCTTGGTTCATTTAGTTCATTTGGTTCATCTTTGTTCCAGTGGCTGATGAACTGCCCTTTATCACTGATTCTGCTGATAACTATGGACAGAAATTCAAGTTGCAGCCAAAAAAGCAAGAGTGTCAAGATTTGTTGGTTTCAGGATCACATTTTTTGTTTTTATCGACGATGTGACTTCATCAAACTATGAAGTCAGTGGTTTGAGGCCAAGTGTGAAGTGGCTGGGATGAGGATTAGCAGCACCTCTATGTCTGAGGCCAGAAAAGGGTGGAATACCCACAGTGGCTTACGAACGAGTTCCTAGTTAAGTGGAGAAGTTCATGTGTCATGGGGTACACGAGTCAAGGAGACGGGAACAAGGGACTGACAGATGGATTGGCACATCATATGCATGGATGTAACTATTGTACCTGTTGTAGTGAGGTAATTACGATGTGATTCTTTTAAAACAATCAGAGGTAAAGACATTCTGTACTTAAGTAGAAATGCTAGTTTCTGTTTGTTGGCATGGCCAAATAAATTGGTGTATTTGAGATTTGTCAATTATTACTTTTGTGTTTATACCACCTATTACCTTTTGGTATTCAACTTTGGAGTTATTTAAGTTTTGGCCTACCACTGTGGATACTGTGTATGTGTGGATATGGATATGTGTATATTGGGAAGGTGGCCTCTTCAGAGACTGAAAATCTCAAATACTTCCTCAGGAGTTCAGTCATTCAGGAAAGGCTTCGAGTACAGCATTTCCCCCTTTACTTTAAAAAAGGGACAACCCAAAGAGGGCTAAGCATCTGATTAGGATGCTTCCTGTGCACCTCCCAGGTGAGGTGTTTTAGCCATGTCCCACAGGAGGAAGACTCTGAGACTCTCAGACCCAGGACACACTGGAGAGATCGAGTCTGTCGTCTGATCTTGGAATCCCTCACTGTTCTTGCTGGAAAAATACTAAGCAACAATTACACAGAAATGGAGACAGGAAGACTAGCATCCTTGGAGAAACTTTTTTTTTCGTACTAGTCACAATGCATCAGCCTGATCACAAAGGTATGGCATAAATTGGGCTAAGGTTGTTGTTATTTTAGCCCCTAGGACTGCAGGGGGCATATTCCAGCTGTGAGACTGTAGCTGTTGGATGGCAGGGCGAAAACTGCCCCCAACCCCCAGAGTGGAGAGCTTCTCAGCACTGAGTGTGTTGCTGATCAAAAACTAGCACTAGAAACCCTATACTCCAGGTGGGCCTGTACATTTATCCCACCAAAAAATGCAGAGTGCAGGTTTATGAACAATGTGGAAATTATCAAGAGAAATTTCAATCACAGTAGTCAATGCAAATTACAGAGGAAAGAAGGTTCAAGCTAAGGGCACCTCGGACAAATGCTGACTTAAAATGTTTCTCACAAGATCTCATGGAACAGCTACAAATGCTCAAGGCTGGAAAATATCACTGATAATCAATGTTAACACTGAAAGCCAATAAGCAATACTAAATTACTGACCAATCATATTTTTGACACAGTGATACTCTCTGGCTGCTATATATGGGGCAAATGAGACATACTGACATAGGTACAATACACTGATTAATTAAACGGAGGTTACTTGGATGCAATGTATGTGATACATTCAGTGATATGAGCCCTTCAGCTGTAAGTGCTGATGGAGAAATCTGTGTGAATGAAAGGCTGCTGGCCTGAATGTTAGCGTCAAAGTCAAGGAAGCATTTTTGGCTCTCGGGTACTGATGAGCAAACTGCATTACCATCACATAAAAGCAAAGCTGCCAAAAAAATCAAGCTGCTTTTACATAGAGGAAATAATATGAAGACAAAGGCTTTCAGTATAATAAATGAGTCTTGACAGGAGTTTCATAATGAACCTCTTGACTTATGAGTCACCACCAAACAAAATATTCAGATTCAAATTGCTACTCTTTGGGTTTGAGCATCAAATATCCACAAGCTGTGCTTTAGTTTTGTCTGTTTAGTTCCTTTTCACACTTCTAAAAATATTCACAAAATAAACAAGCCAACCTAAATACGTTTTATTTATAGCCACGGTTTTAAAATGAATTCCAAGAGCAAAGCAAGCAGTGCGAGATCATTAGATTTAAGCAGCAGAATGAGGGCAGTGTGATCATAAATGGCTGCTTTGTGCACTATGAAAAATTAGGTTTTTCTTCAACGGTCCTCAGGGAGGAGGCCAGTGACCTTCACAATTTTCCCCCAAAACATGGAGGGGCAACCATGGGGGGCCGCGGAGGGAGACACGCGTCCTCGTGAGCACAGGAGGTCCGAGTCTACCTGAACAGACTACAAGGAAACCCTTCATGAACCACGCTCCCCACTCTTATTTACACTAACAAACACACACACACACACACACACACACACACATGTCTGGTTTGCTATCCTCGTGGGGACATCCCATTGACATAATGCTTTCCCTAGCCCCTTACCCTAACCCTAACCATTAAAAATGAATGCCTAACCCTAACCCTTACCCTAAACCTAACCATAACCTAATTGTAACCCTGACAGTAAAACCGCATTTTGAGTGTGAAAATTGCTTTCAACCCCGAGGGGACCTGGATTTTGGTCCCCACGGTGCAGAAAGTCCCCACCAGGATAGTAAAAGTCAGATTTTGGTCCCCACCAGGATAGTACGAACCCGTACACACACACACACACACACACACACACACACACACACACACACACACACACACACACACACACAATGGTTGCTTATACAGTAATTACCTTAATATGTAAACTGTAATTCTACAGCAACTCATTAAAAAAAGTATGATATACATACATGTGTAAAGTCAAATTAATTTAGTCTGAGCATGTGTATGCTGCCCTTTCCGCCCCTTAGATTTTTACTACCATGCATGAAGTGGAGTTTCAGTCTTCCTTCAACGTTAGTTTGTTCAGCCCCCAAACAGGCTTTCCCTACTGGAAAAAACAGCGCTACACTGACGCTCACAGTAAACATATCCCATTTCAAACCTACGAAGCTTTTTGCAGTCAATGCTCTAGTGTGCTTGATATCAACTATATACATGTATATATATATATATATATGTGTGTGTGTGTGTGTGTAGGTACTTTTATTTTTTTACAATATTCATTTCACTTAACTGAGATTTGCTTTTTTATGCACTGCTCTCTTAAATCTCCTCGAGTCTTTTCTTATATTTATCTTATATATCTTATATTTGCTGCTGTACATGAAATCATTCTCCTTTTGCATGAAACTGTAACTGTCACAGAGACGACTTCGCAGGGTGGTCCTGTGGTTGCAAAACAAGCCCAAGTCATCACCCCTCCACCACCGTGCTTGACAGCAGGTGTCAAGCATGGTTTGTGTGGTGCTGTTGTGTTTGTGTGGTGCTGTTCATGACCACATATTTTGACTTTGGTTTCATCTGTCCAAAGAGAATTGTTCCAGAAGGTTTGTTTGGTTGCAGCTTTGCAAACCTAACCTGAGAGAAGAGACTTTCTCCCAGCAGCCCTTCCAGGCAAGCCATCAGTTTCAGTCTTTTTCTGAGTGTACTGTCATGAAACTTACCATTTAACACACTAACTGAGGCCTGTAGAATCTGAGATGTAGCTCCCATTTTTTAAGTTTCTCTGAGCATTGTACAATCTGACCTTGAGGTGACATCCACTCCTCTTGTGAATAATCTTTCTCACTGTAAAATGATTTACTTCAAATTTTTTGTAAATGACCTTATAACCCTTGGCAAAGTGATGAGCACCAGTAATTGTTTTTCATGGTTTTATGGTTCAGTGGCTTATTTCTGATTATTTGATTACTTTTATTGTATATTGGATATGTGTATTTTATAACTTGTTTTTAATTCTGTGTATTGGACCAGGGGTTGCATATGGAAATTAGCTAGCAGCTTAGCTCTTGATTTTTTTTTCTATACATGATTTTCTTTTTTTATGAGTTCCATGTTTTGTGCCTGGTCCCTGACAAATAAGAAATAATAACAACAAAAAAGAAAACAAAATTTGTGATAGTAGCCTTTGGCAGGAAAGCTACTGTTGACCTTGAGAATTCGTCACGCCTACCCTCTCTGTGAGACCAGACTGTTTGACTACCAGCTGGTCCTGGTCCATCTGGCTGGGAGACAGTCGCCCCCTTAGATCCCTGCTCTCCTCCAGCGCACTGAACTCTGAACTCTCGCCTGAGACAAGGAAACAGATCAGACATATAGAAGAGTTAGACTCAGTCAGAGGGATTATCAGAAGAAAGGGTTGTAATTCACCTTTCAGATATCCAGTAATGTTGAGTTAATCTACAAACTAGCCATTTAAAAAAAAATTTCAGTACCTGCTGGATCCTCGGCCAGATTGCGGGTGATGATCTGACGGATGCGAGAGGAGACAGGTACAGGTGTGGCCCTGGATTCTTGTCCCTCCTCTCGAAGTGTCAGACTTCTCTCTCCTGAGCTGCTATCAGACTGAAGGAGGGACTCCTCCAGCTTCTACAATTACACCAACACACAACACTTTACCCTAGAGATTACACTATGGGAGTACTACTTCAGTCTTACACTTTATTCTAATTATCTTTATTTTAATATATTCAGCTTTTATTTGATTTACAAAGGTTTTGTTACTGCTTAATCACTTATTAATTCATTCATTTTTACTTATTTTACTTTTATTTAGATTTTAAATTATTGTGCTCTATGCTGTGTTATATATATTATTTTTTATATTTATTGTATTTATTTATTTATTTATTACAAAAAGTATATTGCACTGCCTTTAGACTTTTACCTTGGCTCCTTTACCTACATCTTGACAATTGATAATGAGTTATATATTATGAGTTATAAATTTTTATTCCAGTTGTTAAACCTATTTTATTATAGTCGCCTTTAATTTTTTAGCTGCCATAACACAGGAATTTTTTTTGTCTTAAAAGCAAGAACACCACAAATTCAGAGTATTCCAGTATAGCATAAGTCTTAAGAGTCACAACAAAATGTATTTGTATTTACTTTTTTATGTGTCTGTAACATTATATATAAATGTTATTATATTGTTGTGATGGCTGACATAATTTTAAGCTACCTTACACATTTTGGGCCATGCATAAGAATAAAAGATATTTCATACGGTGATACCAAGCCACTACTAGCTGCAGTGTAAAGTACTATTTCCCATTGATATCAGCCTGTCTGACTGATATGTAGTGTTATTTCTAACGGTATTTGGGTACCAATTATATTATTAGTAACACTCAGTGGTAATGTAATAGGTTTATTTTATTTTCGCTATATCTTCAAAATAAATAATTAACGGGAAAACCACTTTGCTTTTTATACAAGACTTATATTTTCCTAAAATTGAAACTTTAAAGTACACATACATGTAAAGTAGAATAAAATCAACCTGTTCTTGACTCTAAATGGGTTTTAAAGGACAGCTAAGCAAGTAAGTCCATGCCATCTTATTATACAGTGTGTCTTTACCTGTGCTTCGTGGTCCTTTGAGAAATCAAAATTAAATGAAGCATTAAATGAATGAAGTTCAAATGAATCGCCAACAATACAAACTGTTAAATAAATATATCTTTATTAATAAGGATTTTCCTTTGCTTTTGACAAACATCTCGTAGTGGGGGGTCACCCATGCAGGAAAAACTCTGAAAATAAAATTTAAAATAACTCCAATAATATAAACTTTTCCTTATCTTTATCAAGAGTTACCAACCTGAATCACTGCCTCCAGTCTGGGTGAGTGTGCACCTTCCTCCTGTGGAGAAGTCATCGCGGCCCAGCTTCAGCTATAAAAGGTTTGCTAGACTACTGAATGTTTGGGCTCGGTGGTTAGTTAGCTTTACTCTGGTACACTTTTCGACCGACAGTTATTAAAAGTTGAGTGAAAAAAAGCGCCAAAACCGAGCATGTCCTTAAATAATAAGATGAAAACACCAGATGTCTTAGTTTGCGCCTGCGTGAGGAGAAACTTCAAGAGCTGAAACAAAAATCACGGACAGGAAACTTTTAAGGTAAGAAGACTGACGACATGCAGCTTAATCCCAGGCCAGTTGTTATGGTGACCACGCGCTTCCGGGACCGTTGTCATAGAAGCAGAACGCTGGCTTGTCCGTTTTCATGGCAGCACAGAGACCGGGAGCCAGGCAACAGGATTCCAAGGGGTTAATGATCAAAGCACTGAAGGTGAACAGAAACACTATATATGTATGTGTGTGTATATTTATATATATATATATATATATATATATATATATATATATATATATAAACATTTTACTTACTTGCAAGTTTACTTGTTTACTTTAAAGTCACTAAAGTCACTGGATAGGTGGAACAAACCAACTCTGATATCTGAAGGGTCTTTGGGGGGGTAACAGATAAAGGTAAAGGCACCTTACTTAATACAAATTCATGCATTTTCCTCTTATAGTGGACACTTAATAAACAGAAATACATTTAAAACTTGGAAAACTAAACCCCACTTGTTTTTTTTTTGGTGCGGTACACTGTTTTTATACATAGGATAAATCCTGTAACATTTCAATTAAATTAGAGCCTGAGCTTTCAAATGATCCCTTGTACAATGGTCTAACATATTTTTATGCTATAACATTTTTAACCAATTTTCAGGAACATAATTGGCAGATTTTAAATGACTACAGACAAAAACTCTAAAAATAGAAGCCCACAAGCTAGTTCTGCAAACATTTAATGATTCATGAGCACCATACAGTAACACAAAGAAATTCAGGTCTCAAACACATGATACAAAGTATAAATAAACACCTGCTGAGCAGTAGAGCACAGCCCTAAAAAACATCCAAGAATACCTGAGGGTCATGTAACGTGCTATTCTCAGGCACAATGACATCCAGGGATAAGCATTCCTTTTGCAGTGTAGGCATTTGTATGAGAGGAACACATCTCTATTAACTCTTTGGCCTTGAGGAGGACTTTATGTTGACTCAAGCTCAGGCCACTGGTTTGGGTCTAAGAAGATGGTGCAGACTCCACTGTAGAACCAAAGTCTTGGCAGGGAGGACTCCACTTCCCAGATGTTGGACGCTCGGTTGTAAACCTCCACTTCGACCCCATAGTCCCCCTCCATACCTTTCCAATGGCCTCCGGTAACAAAGAGCTTCCCATCAAGTGATACAAGGCCGCCATTCTCGTGGAGCATGTGTAGAAGCTGGACCTGAAGAGAGCAAAAACCAAAGGTATTACTTAAACGTCTGTTAGGATGAATTCGTGCAAAGGGACATATTTAATGTATTTAGCTTGCTGTCTGCAGTGATATATAAACCCACCTTCTGCCATATATTTGCCTCTGGATCATAAGCATAGACTTTTTTAGTGTTGTCAGCAACCAGATATATAGTTCCATCCACGCAGACAGAACGAGGAGAGGACAAATACTTTGGGATAAAGGGTGAACATACGCTGATCCAGCTATCTATGAAGAAAAATATAACAAATATGTTAATTATTAGATTAAAGCACAAACAAATATCCAAAGTAAATAATACATTATGGGACTTGATTCAGTTTTAATAAAATAAATGCTATAAAGTAAACCCTGTTACACCAAAAGAAAAAATGTGACAAGAGACACAAAGAAAAGATAAAAACTGAGAAACAAAAGCTCAACAAAAAAGACCATAAAGGTTTTTTTTTTCCAGTGAATTCTTAGAAAAGAGATTGAATATCCCGGGTACCAGTGCTTGTTTCTCTTCCTTTATGTAACAGAGATTTTACGTTTGAAACTGTGATACGTCTCATGATACTGATGCTCACAGAAAAATGATGCTGAACAGAAAAGATTTTTGACTTTTTATACTGTGACGTTTGTGGGAGTAAAATGTATTTTGCTCCCATGTTTAACAGAAAAATGCTTGCAATGTTATGAGGGATCATAAATGTTGGAAAAAATAATGCAAATTTAAAAGAGCTAAATTTTTACCCATCCATATATACCTCAAGAGATTCTAATTTGGATAATATGTATATTGTGAGGCTAAAATTTTGCATGGTTTCATTAAATATAGTAAAGTTACTTTACAGAAAAAAAAATCATCAGCTGAGTCTGAGGCAGTCAATAATTTTAAATCTGTTGCTATCTAAAGCCAAATAAGCACTGTTGGTAAAGAAAGTTAAACTATCAAATAGCTCATCTGACACTGAAGCAATTACTGCTACATAAAAGTAAAATAACATATTATTTAAAGTGTCATCAACTAAAATGAAGATGCAAAAACATCCACCAATAGGACTGCATGCATTATAGAAGTACAGTGCTCAGGATGGTGCTCAATGCATCCTTACCTATGACAGGGTTGTAGCACTGCATGGTCAGTGCATTGTATTTCACTGCACATGACCCAATTACATAGAGCTTCCCCTGACAAGCTGTGGCGGTGAAGTTTGTCACATACTTTAAGGCGGGGCAAGTCATAGCCCAGGTGTCATTATAAGGGTCGTAGTGCTCAACCTCAACTCGGTCTGACGTTGTACCTAAGAGGAAAAATTAACGATCGATAGTCACATTTAACATTCAAGTGATAAAATGGCTTATTTAGTATCCCAGCCAGATATTTCTATGAGCCACTGTGGTGTTTTTAATTGTAAAACTGGTGTAGCTCACATAATAGAATGTTTTGGTAAATATATTTACATTTTTTAGTGTTGCAGGCTTTGATTTTATTGTAATTTTCCACTCCTAATCACTACATAGAACCATGGCTAACAGACCTAGATTTAGTCAGACACTTAACACTTAAAGTTACAATGGAAATATATGGAATATGTCACATTTCCAAAGAACCGATTTGTTTTAATTTGCAGAAGTATTAAAGCCTTTTTGCTTAAACATGATAGAAAGACTTTTTGAATACCTGTCACAGATAAAGGAAATGGTATGAAAAAGACAAACATAGCCATTTATTAAAGCCTTCCTGTCATAAATGACCCAACTTGGTCATTATAAAATAATTTGGTTGCTGGAGGGTTACAGAGAGTTTCAGCAACTGCAAAAAGTTGGCCATACCAACAATATTCCACAACAAGGGAGAAATACAAAAAAATTCTTAAAGAAAACCTCAGAGAAGCTGAAGCAAGCAGCTAGAGTGGTGATTATCTTCTGTGTTTTTTGCTGCAGGTTTAAGGCACCACATGCAAAACCGATATTTATTTTCTTACCTCCAATGACATAAATCTCCCCGTTGAGCGTTGCTGATGTGTGGTTAGTCCGAGGTCGGAGCATAGGTGCCACAGTAACCCATCTCCCCTCTCTTGTGATGTACTTCCAGGTCTCTGTGGTCGACCAGGTGTTGGTATTCGAACCTCGCGAGCCCCCTGTGAGGCAAAAAGGATCAGTTTGTCAAAAGTCTGTGATTGTTTTAGATTCCTCACAAAAGAAACTGGAGAGCTGCACTCTTAACTTTCTATTATTTGTCATTTAACCTAAGGTTTTTTTCAACAGTGTTCCAAAAAATGAAAGAAACACATTGGAAACACATCAGCTCTCAATGGGGAAAAACATCATGTTGGATATCTATACTGATATGGAATGGGTATCGTGTTAGAAATGAAAGGATGGCACATTGTTTCATGGAAATGAAAATGATCAACCAAGGACTCAAAGACAGACCAAAAATCTGACTAAAAACATGATGTGGCAGGCTGGTCCATTTTGCTAAAATTTCACCACAGGAACTCAAAATAAAACTCAGGTAGATGGTGTGACACCCTGAGATTGTGTCCTGGGGGCATCTCCCCAGACCTGGACCTCCAGGTCCTGGAGCATGATTGAGCTCCAGGACTGTTTGAGGCGCAACCTTTCTATTCTGATTAAAAGTGTGCAGTATACTTGACTCACCTGACACATACACATCATTGTTCAAAGAGACCATAGAGTAACCCCACTTGTTGGGATTTGGGAAATTAGGGAGCTCATGCCACCGTTCTGCAGAGAAAATGACTTGAAGTTGAGAATATTTCACAGACCAAGTGATAAATTATTCACAAATACACACTGTATTTGTGAATAATTTATCACTATCACAGCAAATGACAAATGCATTGAAGTGAAATTAAGTAAAGCTATCATATTGCCCAACAAGGTTGGATAGGTTCTTGCTTGCTGAGTTGAAACAGTAAATACAAAAAAACTTTTTGGCAGGCCCTTAACTCCTGGCCAGCTTCTGCCCCTCCACATAAAAAGGAAGCTTAAAATGGCTTTACAAAACTTTTTTCCTTAACATCCCATGTGCAAAACATAACATAAATGCTTTCTTCCAGGCTGAGCAATAAAAATACTCAGTTCAGGAATTGAGAAGATGATCCAATTTTGTCACATCCAGACCACATTTCTGAAAGGCCATTTTTCTGTCAACACTGTATTTAACGACCTACTTAATGTGCCAAAACTGGTTTGAGGAATCCCACAGACATTTTCCAACAAATTTGAAAATTAAAATGGAATCTGAACTTAAACAAAATTTTGAATGGGGGAGAAAGAGTTTTTTTGTTGTTGTTGTTGTTTTTTTTTTACTGGTCTTTGTGTTGTAGAAGGCACAGTTTCTGGGCTGCAGTCTTTCCAGTCTTGGGTCTCTGTCCTCGTCTTCATCAGAGTCATCCTCATCATCCGAGTCATCCATTGAATGACCTCCCATGACACAGAGAACTTCTTCTAGGTTTGGTTGTGGGCTCTGGGAGTTGAGTCTGTCCACATGTTCAGGTGCTAAATCCATTTTCTAAAAAGAAACATTATTTTTGTAATACAACTCGTAGCAGAACAAGAAGAGAAAAAGTGTAGAAACTCACTAACCTCTCTGTGAATCTTTTCCACAGCCTCTGTACAGCTGGGAGAGGCCTGCAGCAGACTGTCCTTCAGCAGGGTGTCAGCCAGGTAGTCCAGGCTGAGCAGAGAGAGACGGGACAAGCTAAGGAGCTCAGGGAGATGGCAGAGTCGAGACTCCCTGTGGTGCCTAACCCATTTCAGGATGGCCTCCACACGAGCGCACTCTGACCGGATTTGTAGTCTCTCATCAGACAGGCATGAGATCAGCCTATCTTTTCCCAGCAACAGAAACTCCTCACCCTGTTGTACTGCCTCAAAGTTCTCCAGGAGGAAGGCCCATGCTTTGGCAACCACCTCAGGACAGCCATGAATGTCCCCAAACTCCAGGATTCCCAGGCAGTTTGTTTCATCAATCTGATGCTGGAGGTATCGGCTGCACACGGCTCGCACTGTCTGGAACTGGAGCTTGCTGGAGGTACAGATCAACCCCTCCACATTTTTCTGGTTGATAGTCAGTTTGCCTGTGTAGGCAAAGTCAAGCAAGCAGCTAAGGATCTCAGGATCCACATCATGAAGCTCCACACGTGCTGCAATGCTCTCTACAAAGTCCCCTGAGAACATACAGCGAAAGTACATGCTACAGAGCGCCAGTACGCCACGGTGACAGGGGAAATCTCGCCCTCCCGCGCTCAGCGTCACATCCACAAGTTTGGGGTGAGAACAGAGTGAACGCAAGCCCTCGAGCATGCTCTGAGGATGGGAGGACAGGCAGAAGTCCAGGTCATCCACATTACGCACCATTATCAACTTCAAAATGTAGCTCAGATCTTCTTTCAGCTGGTGCAATAAACAACTGAGATTAGCAATTACCTAAAAGTGTAGAGAATGCAAATAAATGCAAGAAAAAAACGATATTAATTATCAGAACCTCACCATGAAGTTCAAAATCCAAAAACTATCGAAATTTAGCACCATGAACCAGATTACGTGGCAAACATATATATGAAGTAGCAGCATCATATGGAGAAATGACAGCTTCTAAACACTTGTTTAAAAAGTGGTGAATTGGAGTTGGATGACATATCTTACATGATAGTTGTATAGTAATTAGAAAACATTTTGCACTTGTTTGACAAGAACAGTCAAATCATAGTTTTAATGTGCTGACCACAGAGTACCTTTGGCCTATGATATTATAGTTAGGTCAAAATATGTCTTGAAATCAACAACAAATAACATTTCCTGTCATCTAATAAAAACTAAGTAAAGAATTAACAACAAACTCACCACATAAGCTGGAACAGAAAAAAACTTTTCATCCTCCTAGGTAAAAATGGGGATTGCAGCGGCTGTTTAGATCAATATGGAGCAGGTAGCATGGCAAAAAGCTTTTGCTTAGTCACTGGAGGGGGACTGGCTTCTGTCGTCTTAGTTATTTTTAGGGCTGACAGTGACGCTGTGCTGAAGTCAGATTCCAAACAACATGTATGGGACCTGCAGCTGCTGTTAAAGGCGCATATTTTGGATTTTCCTAACAGGCTTGGGAGCGGCAAAAGAGGACCAACAATTGGAAATGTGACAGCTGACAACTGAGTAACAATAATGCTGCCACAACTGTTCCTTGTTCAGGAGTTCAAGTGTGTGCATTTTAATTATTTTTTTTTTCTACTCTTACTGTGGCTCTATGTGATGTCAGTGAGAGCAGATATCTTTGATACGGTCATCAAGCACATTTTTATTTTCAAGTGGTCAGTTAATCCTGTTTTATCAAAGCCAGTGATGGTCCTCATTTACACAGAAAGTGTCCTATGAAGTCTGTGCCCTGACACATTGGGTTACAGCATTAACAAGACAGGTCTGTCACTCTCAAATTATCATTTTTAAATTTGAAGAGGTTTGTTTTACCAGAAACTTTTGCAACATATTTGTGCCTAAACGTAACCAGGCTACAAAACCAGAAGTAAAAAAACAATTAAAACGTGAAACATGAATGAAATCAATGAAAAAGGGTCTCATTCCTCTAAAATGTGTCCGTTATTGGTGTGGCAGATTCCGTCTCACCTGGGACAACTTGTGCATAACCGGTAAAAACAGTGGCATCTGAGAAAATGGCATGACTTTAAGCCCCACAAGTCTGTCTGTAAGCATAGACCCACCCACCTGGTGGTCAAACCTTGTGTTTACACGTCACCCAATCGGAAGAAACAAATGTTGTTTGTTTAAGGATGAACTGAGGTGCATCACCAAGGCTCAAAACATAAGAACTTTTCAAAACTGTGAATTTCACAAAGCTGTTCTAGGAGATTCCAGGTCCATGTTTTTATGAGTCTCAGAAACAAGAAAAACCCATTTAAAAATTAAGATTTTTAATGAAGGATAAGATCAGTGAAATTAATATGAAAACAATGAAAATCAATTGAGCTCTATGTTAAGATTTATTTGTAAGAATGTCAGAATTGGTTTCTCTCAGATCATGGATCACTCTGAGGCTTTGTTGCAAATATTTACCAGAAAATGCTCTCTTAACAAAGAACTGAACAAAAACACTTTTAGCACTCTTTTTTAACAGGGCTGGGTATCGTCCGAAACTTGATGATATTGACAATTATTTGACCGAGTTTCAATACTATTACCACAGTACCTAAATATTCTGCTCTTAAAAGCATATATATTTTTTATAAACAGTAAAAAAAATAACAAAATTATAATTCAGACAAAGAAATTTACGATGAAACATTAAGTAAACAAGACTTCCGACAATTAGGTTTAAGATATCTGTGCCAACTTTACTTCATAACTGATGATGGAAATGTTTAGTTCATTAATTAATTTGATAGCCAGCCCCGATGTTATCTAAAAATATGACACAAGTGACTACTCGAAATCAAAAATCTCTGCCTCCTTCTCTTTCCAAAAAGCAAAACTACGGTCAATATATTTACAAATTTCTTCATTACTAAAACTGGAAATGTCAGTTCCAGTGTAGAGTGTCCCCTCATCTGGCGTAGGCGTCTGCACAATGACTTTAGGGACCTGTCTAACCTCTGGGAGGCTGTGTTTTACTGTTTCTGTAGAGCTTTCAGGCTGACTCAAGGTATTCCCAAAGAACTTTACTTTAATGTCCTCAAAGCCGTCCTTCCACTCACGGTTCCCAGCCTCAATGTCCTGAATGACTGCCTTATGAAAGTCCCTGACCATCTCCCAGGGGAAGCTCCCCACATGGTCAAATACCTCGAAGCACAGAAGATGCCTCATTTTCCGTTCATCGACTGGCAGGTCCAGCTCCAAGATGTGAAAGTAGCCCAGCATGAAGAGATCTAGGGTCAGGTTGTCATACTCTACAGGAACACCATCCAGACGGGGTAAGAACTGCTCTGGTGAGTAGAGGGCTTTCTGCCTGTGGAGCCTGTTGATAACACTGCAGGTTACACAACAATGTATTTGACTATCTGTCAATCACCAAGCATAAACAAGCAGATACAATATGTCCATAGTTTACCAAGCCCAGAATTATGTAATTATGTAGAATATATATAAATTTTCTGAGTACTGCTACAAAACTCATAGACACGCATTGACATAATTTGCTTAGTGATTAATAAGGTATTCCAATTCTGATTTACTGTCCTATAAATAAAAAAAGGCAGAATCCAAGCCTGATATTTGGTATTTATGTTGAAAAATATTTTTTATTTGGTTTCAGGCTTAAATTTAGTTTAAGGCGAGACAGGGGAAGGGATGGGAACCTAAGCCCCAGACCACCCTCTCCCCAGCTACCTTCTCCAGCTTATCCAGGCCATCCCTAGCAAAGTACAACACCTAACGGAAATGAGTCAGACTTATCGCCAGCAATGCGGCAGATAACCCATACATCTGAAGAACCCTGAAAAAGGAAGAACCTCCAAGGGATATGTTTGACCGCCTTCTCCAAGCTCAGTTGGGAAAACCCCAGTGTATCAGACTCCTTGCCCATCAGAGAGGTGACAATCCATGTCCCAAGAGCTAGTTTCAACAGACAGACTCAAACAGTCAGGAACAGACCACCAGGGCCACCGCTAGGGCCTCCACCAGGGCCTCCGCCCTTGAATGCCACTCAAAACACACTGCACCCAACCCCTATGGTATCTCTTGCAGCTGGTGAGCCCACAGGCTGGCCCATTTTGCCTCTTCGGGCTGGGCCCAATTTGGCCCCTTGGGCTAAGGCCTAGCCATTTGGTGTTCTCTCTCGAGCTTCGTTCCCAGGCCTGCCCAAGATAGAATTACTCCCCCCACACACCCATTATACTTTGCTATATAACGTATAATGGGGTTATAACGAACCCCTCTGTGATTCTAGTTGCTAAAATAGCTTGGTTGCTTGAGTGTTAACCACACTTCTAGTGTATCTTTTATACAGCTGATCCCTTATTTACAAGGGGTCACCACAGCAGAAGCTACAGATATTTTGAGTTGGCAAATCTTGACGATGCAACCCGCAACCCTAAAGGTATTTGTGTTTCCTCCTGATCTCAAACCAGTGACCTTTCGCATGTTGGGTAAATATATAAACCTCTACTATGGAGGAACAGCATATATGCATTAAAAGAAAACAGATATTGTTCTTAACTCCATGATTCTGATGTGAGGTGTCCGAAAAATTACAATATGATCTGACACACAAAAATCCACGCAAATCTCTGATTTAAGTTACTTAAAGATGTGAACAGTTTCAGTTTTTAATAGGAAGGAAAAGTCACCCCATCCTACCTTCTTATCTGCCTTGAAGGGACGCTGGAAATCATCTTTCTCCAGTTTCCCAGCATTTTGTTGACAGCACTTCTTTGCTTGAAGAAGTGTCCCAGGGAACTGTTCATCATCTCTGACTGAGCACTCTCGATGCTACTCCTACGACCAGATCTGTCACCCATGTCTGGGTTTCCTCCACTTATCTTCCTCTCTGCTGCATCCTTGCTCTTCAATGCCACTGTGTAAGCAGATTTCTTCCAGTGGCCTAAAAACAGAACAACTATCCTCTCCTTTCTAAGGCTAATGGTCTCTTGAACATCAGGAACATGTGCATCATAGTCAATACCAGAATCACTGTTTCGATCTGTTTCTGCAGCTGGATTCAGCCCTTTAGCCTGCTTTCCTGACTCTGGGGCCTCAAACTGTGTGGAAGAGGTTAACATGTGAGCTTCTGAAGGTTCAGCTAACAACGACAAGTTCTGCGTTTCAAAATTTGACTTCAGAGTCCTCACAGACACTCCAAACTGATGGATTTCATCCTCGATCATCTCCCTGCGTCCCCTAGTGGAGTTCTTTCTGTCTGACGTCTGAGAAAACACTGTGATAAGCTCTGTATTGGGCATCTTGCAGTAGGGCTGGTCCGTCAGGTTGGTCATGAGTAGAGACATGCTCTTTACGATCCCTGAGATACGGCCGCACCACACAGGTAAGGGAACTTGATTTGTGAAGTTCCCAAACTGCGTGTTGACGGTGATGTTCACTATGGGGGCCGGCAGGATGTGCCTGAGCTCCTCAGCTAGGCGAGCCAACTCCAACTCGTAGCCTTCACAGTTCCTCTGCATGGAGACGTTGGCAATCTGCTGCTCCAGATAGATGAGATCACCCTCAGTCAGCAGCTCACCAGAGGGCCCCAGGATGGCATTGTGGGCTTGGGAGTACCTCCAGCTGACTTTGGCAAATCTGTTCCCGTTTTCCTGTAAAATAAGAGGCAAACACCAGATAAACACGCAGGATGTAATTTTTACGTTTTTTAAACATTTCAGAGGGTTTTGGCATGCAAGAAAAAGAGTAATGATACATTAAAATTGCAACCCAGACCTCATCCAAACCTCAGAAATATGACTTGACTCACAATGTGCTATGTGTTCAGTGATTTGTTATGAGCAATTAAAAGTAAATGGGGACTGAATTTCCAAGTGTTTTTCAGATTTTCAGTAATGCAGATTTAGAGAAGCAACACAAAGAAAGAGCTGCAATTTTTGCTTTTCTCATGTTTAGACTCTGTAACCATTTGTTTAGGAGAGGTTTTGTTTAAATTAGGCTTTACCTCAAATAGCAGACCTTACTACGGTTGATTATTATGGATTATTGTGGTGGTCATTTCTTGACTAAAAGCCGTTTTGTCTTTAATGCGAGAAAATAATCCATCGTAGCTTCCTCCACCCAGAAGTGTTACTGAGATAGCTTCTTTTGCTCAGCCAGCAGGCGAAAATTCAAAGTTGTCTGTCGATGAAGTTATTAATTTTATGTGCTCCATCTTTTCCAAGAAACACTCCAAATATTTTCCCAAATATTTGTTAATATTTAAATGACTATTCCAAGAAACCAGAAAGGCCTTTGCCTTTGGGATTTAAATGTAAAAGAAATGGGGAAAGTGTGTGCACGAGTACCTACAAGTGTAACCCAACGGTTGGGTTACTTCCTGTTACAGAAGCTGAAACATTAAACACAACTTATACCAACCTAAAACACAAAGGATTTTATAAAGAATCTAATACGTAAACATCCACACAACATAATGACTGTTTTGAATGCAGTTACATTCTGTATAATCTAAAAGGGCTTAGAAGTACCATTAGAAATTTATACAAGCAAAAACTGACACTTTTTAAATACAGGACATACACTAAAGTGTTATCGACTAACTGTTTGATAAATTTTAAAAGTTGGATTGGGGCTACAGTCTTTTGTTTCTACTTAAAAGCCAACAATTAAATGGCAATCATGCTCATTTTCCTTTTCTCTGGAACCACTAGTCTAAAAAGTCACATCAATTTTGGTTTACTCCCGAAATTCTCTGATTTAGTCCTACATGAATAGCACCTTGAAGATCCGATTTGTACGCAATGACTTCTTGATTGAAAGTACTAAATTGTGCCCTAATTCATCTTTCAAACAACATTACCTTTCTCCTCTGATCCTCCTCATCCAGCAGCCTGGCCTGCAGCTGTCTCACCATGACTTGCCTCTTCCATTCTGCTATGGGACGGCCTCTCTCATCATGGGTGGGCACCAGATAATCAATGTCTGACAGGTTGGCCTCCTCAGTAGGTAGGACCACCATCTTATTCTTCAGAGATACATGAAGCAGCAGTGTTCTAGCTATCAGCTTTTTATCCAAAGAAAGGAAGTGAATCTGAGGGCAGGATATTTAAAATAAGGAAGCCTAGAATACTTACCGCTTGTCCAGTGAAAACTCCTGATATTCCTGACTGTTTCAAAGATTTAATGGACTTCATGTCGCCAAGAAGTTTTCTTTCAGCCAGGAGGTTTGCATCAGGCAACATTGTCTTATCAGTACAGACAGTTCCCTCACTCCCAGCGGCCTTGGGTTGATTGAAACATCTAATAACTGCAGTACAAATCATGAGCAGTCATTTTCCCAGTCATTTTAAAGCAGATTAATATTTGAAATGACTCACTGTTACCATGAAATTGTGCAATAAATTGTTGCCTTGATTTGCAATAAGAGCAATTAAATAAGCTCCACAGATGTTTCTCTCACCAGATGTTGCGATTTGAACCTGCTCTATTCTACTGACGGCAGTCCTCTGAGGCTGGGCAGGTGTAGATGAACCAGAAGGTAAAGAAAGTGCAAGCAGGGACTGAGGGCATCTTGCTTGTGGAGACTCCTCATTCTCAGGCTGCTATTGTAAACAAAGTAAAGGACTCACTGGAGTGCTCTAAGAAACCACAAAAAAACAGAAAGCATCATAAAAACTAAACTGTGATTACCTTTAAACTGTCCATGTGTGAGTTACTGCTGTGACTGTCTGTGCATGTGTCACTCAGGCTCCCGTAGTAGTCCTCCCTGCTGTGCGGCAACACCAGGGCTGGCTTTACTTTCACCTCCTCTGCTGGAGTGGGAACCTCAATGGGCTTATCTACAATGTAGGCCTGCAAACATTTAAAATATTTAGAATAAGACTGTACTGCACTATAATTATAATCACCTTGGAAAACATGGAAACAGAGTGTGACAAAAAGAGGTAATAAGGATTAAAAAATGGAAAAAAAACGTGGAATATATTCAATAAAGAAGCATCTCCTATATTCAGTTTGAATAAATGATTTTTTTTTATTTATTCATAATTCAAAAAAGCAAAACAAACAAACAAACAGAAATAAGACAACAAACACCAAAAACAATCGAAAATTAACCGCTCCTCTTGGTCCAAACACAGCAATCCACAAACCTCAATATACGGGTTACTAAAAAAACAAAACACAAGTTCCTTCAACAAGGAAGCAGAATGATGCACAAACTTTACAAATACTTGTTTGTCCTTATACTTGCACTTACAGAACTGCAGCTTCCTTTAGCTGCTTTTGTACAATTATTTCATACTTGGAAGATATGTCACAAACCACAAAATGATTCTCATTTGCAAGATGTTTTATTTACATCTGATCTTTCTTCAAATTTTCTGA
Organism: Pelmatolapia mariae; assembly: GCF_036321145.2. Taxonomy (NCBI): domain Eukaryota; kingdom Metazoa; phylum Chordata; class Actinopteri; order Cichliformes; family Cichlidae; genus Pelmatolapia; species Pelmatolapia mariae. The sequence goes on along the minus strand of NC_086246.1, from coordinate 37,045,119 downwards.
ATGCTCCTTTTCTGTGGCTGTTTCTAAGTCCAGGTCCTCTTCACTTCTTTTGCCTATGGTGTGCCGCAAGGCTCCTGTTTTGGGCCTCTATTGTTTTTGCTGCTCCCTCTTCAGCACATTTTGATTACTGTTAAAGACATTTCTTATCACTGCTACACAGATGACATCCAGTTTTGTATCTCATTTAAGCCCCAGTCACACATCTTACATACGTGCTTTGACTCTATTAAAAACTGTAATGCAAATTCTAGTTCCCCTTGCCACTTTTGCTAAACCGTTAATCAGGAAGCTTGGTGTGACCGCTGTTTCAGCTTTTACCTTGCTTGCCAAGTTGAGGTCTATTGTGTTATGCTCTGAATTGGGGATTGTTATTCATGCCTTCATGTCATTGCAATTGGATTGCTAGGATTTGAAATGACTCATCGTTACCGTTACCTCCTGCACTTCTGCAGTTTTAGCTGTTCACATGTCACACCATGGTTAATTCTGCAGCACTGGTTCTCCACTGACTTTAGGATTCATTTTAAGATTCTGGTTATCAGATAACCGTTACATCCATACATCGCCAGCAGGTCCCTAGGATCAGGTGATTACGGCCTGCCAGCTAATAATTAAAGGAGACAGAGCTTTTGCAACAGTGACCCCTAGACTCTGAACCTCTCTCCGTCTGAGCCAGAGATCTGTGGACTCAGCTGTTTCTTTTAAAAACTTAAAACTTGCTTTTGGGTAACTTTTTAGCATTTTGTTGTGAAGCCTTTCTGATTTATAGCTTGACAGTGCTATCAATGGAATTATACATTACTTACAGGTCAAATGAACCCTGAATATTACAACTTGCTGGCCTTAATATGCTCCAAATATCTTTTAAGCTGAAGCACACTTTTTCATGATTTTAAAATCCCTAAATGTTTAATGCATGTTTTGACTCAGGAAAGCCTCCATTCCTTTGTGTGTGCAATGGTTTCCATAGCTGTCGTCATTTCAAACGGCTCACAGTTTCTGAATAATGAAAAAAAAGAAAAGAAAAAAGCACACTGCGTTGCTTTTGGTTGTAATTTCCCATCAAAAGGAAACAAGTGAAGCAATATTGTTCAGCTTTACTGTCGATAAGAAGAGGGGAAAGGAGCGGGAAACTTCCAAAAGAGCTGCAGCTGTGTTTTCGGCACTTCCCTCCTGATGTATTTGATTTACTTATTTATGGCTCATAAATGCTGCTGGTTATAAGCAATGACTAAAGCTAAACACCGTGACGATAATTTTCTCCCATGAGCCATACAAACGCCCTTAGATATTGAGTGAAAATGCTTTAAGAATTGTGAAAGACAGGAAAACATAGATGCTCTCTAGCTAAGCAATAAAGTATCAGCTCTGAAAATGACCCCAAAGTTCTGACCCTGATCACAGAGGAAGCACCAGTCAGTCAGCGTCTCCAGCTAAGACCGATGTAGCTATTCGGCTGGATGCAGCTGTACGCTGGCCATTGTATTAAGCCTGTAATTATGAACCATGCTTACATGTGTGAGCATGAAACTGACTTGAATAAAAAAAGGAGAGGAGGACTATATGCTGGTTATTGATGCTATCGTGTGAAAAAACTATTATTGGACACTGTAAAAATGAACATTTGATCCACATGCTGACTTCTTTACAACAAACATTTGTTTATGTACATTTTATTTACCTCTTCAGCTATGTTACTCTCAGGTTTAAACTAAAAAAGGTTGACTTTTGCAGCCATTTGACGTCTGCCACTGCCCAGACTCCAAGAATGACAACAGCAGCCTTTGACTGAAATTATTTTCCTACTTTTTAAAAAACTGAGATACATCCGGAGTTTGATTGGTATTAATTTTAAATTACTAATGTTAATGTTAATAAAATAAGATACATGCTCAGTCAGAGTTCCTTTTTAAACACTCACATTTTTGTCTTAGAAAATGATGAGGATCAAAGAAGTGCTTACTGCTTTATATCTTTCCTGTCATCTAAATCAGGTGACATCCCGCCTGCTGTAATATGATCCATTTTCAGACACTTCTCTCTTCACCTCACCTGAACTGCTGCAGGTTTCCCACCATCACACTGAACTGCAGTTTGGTGGCCGTTGCATGACGTCACAAGTGCTTTTCATGCAACGAGCCTGGTTTGTCTAGTTACGTGTGACCTCATTATGGAGTCAGATTTCGTTTGAGCGAACACCACAGAAACAGATGAAAAGAGATCTCCATCAAGGAGGTTATGTGATTGGTTCAGATTGCCTGACTTAAAAAGTTACACACAGAACTTTTGCGTGAGAACTTTAATAGAAATGGAGCTTTGCCCAACTTAGAAGTAATTCGCTTTTGGAGTTGATCTTGATCCGGGAATTTTTGCAAGGATTTTTTAATATTGCGAAATGAGGCAAAATTGTACTTTCTGCATCATATCTTCACAAACACGTACCAACATACACATTTTGGTGTGGACTGTCCTCTACACTTGACCCTGTGTGTACACTGAGCCATCTTAATTTCACCTCACATTTGCTGTGCTCGTTTTCACAATAATTAGGAAGTCATTTTGCTTTATTGAATTTGTTGACCTATGTTACGTGGAGATGGCTCTCTGTGCCTGCTTGGGGTCTTTGTTGCTATTCTGGCTTCCTCCCACAGTCCAGAGACAGGCGTGTTCAGTCAGGCTGCTGATTCTAAACTGGCCGTAGGTATGAATGTAATGTATGGCTGCTTTTCCCCAAGTGACAGCTGGGATAGGATTCAGTGCCACACGAGCCCCCTGAACTGGAAAAACTGTTAAAAAAAGACATTATTTTATTTTGTTTTAGGTTCTTTTTTTGTAATTTCTCAACTTTTAAGATAGATAAAGTATATCTTAAACTGAGAGAGGAAAAGCTGATGTTCACAACAAAATGACACCAACTGGATCCAAGGGCTCGATTCATCCATGATGTGGAGGGAAGCTATGCAGTCTCAGACTGCTTTTGTTAATACTTCTGTGTGATAGTTGTGTGTAAAGTACCATTGTAGTCTTTAATCTTAATTTACAGGAGTACATCAAACCAACCACAGAGAGGACATAATTTCTTCTCTTTGTTAGTATAGTCAAATCTTACATTTACGACAGTTTCCACTCATCATTTGCAGATAGAAAAAACACACCTGAAAATCATCTTTTCCCCTTTCAATTTGTTCTTAAATCATACACTATATGGACAAAAGTACTGGGGACCTATGCTACATCACCTCCATTACCCCTGCAGGAGCTCTTTGTACACTGTTTTTATGCTGACGTTAATGCCAGAGGAGGTTTGGAAGTCTGGAGCTCTGCAGTTACTGAGTCAGAAGAGCACTGGCAACTTTTACCCTCTATGTGCCTCAGCACAATTACAGCACCATGCTTGAATTCAGTGAGCTCTTTACAACGATCCAAATGTTTGTACAGGCAGATTGGATGGCTGCGTGCTTGATTTTATACACCTGTGGCAATGCGACTGAATTCAAAGATTAAGAGGTGTGGCTCAATACTTTTGTCCATATTGTAATATATACCACTTAAGAGGTAAATATGTCAAGTTTAGGCACAAACAGGAAATCCCAGATTACAGCAGGTTTTGGGAGCCTTTAAAGTAATAAAAATGTAGATTCAGGCAGTGTAATCAGTCACACGAGATCATTTCAATATGGGAGCAGGTTCTGTGCCAGAAAGTGTCAAAAAGTCAGTTGTTTTAGGTTAAATAAGGTTGTTTTTGCTATTTGTTTTTGTTTGTTTTTTTACAGACTATCAAGGATATAAGTCTGCTAGGTTTTTAATTAGAATAAAAAAGGAAGTTTCTGATTATGATGTACAAATGAGCACATGAAACATTTCACAGCCTGAAGACTCGCACCAAACCAAAGAAGAAAACAAGCACATGCACGGCTGAATAGGTGGCAGCATTTCACACCGCTCCAGGCAGGCTGTCGGATGTATGGAAGCATTTAGGTCCCCTTTAATGAACCTGCATTGTCCTAATGCACTCCATACAGAATACATATCAAATTCACCTCTCAGAGGACATTATTAGTAGCCAAAACTTCAAAGGCAGGCCTAATATGCTGCTGCACGCTGTTGTGCTTTACGTCCATGAGGTGGTCCATTTCCTCTCACACGGCACTTTGATGTCGAGCAACACGAAATATGCTGTGACACCGCTCGGGCGGAGGAATAATCTTCCCAGAAGTTGTGCAATCCATAAATAGATAAACAACAAGCGGGCTGGGAAATGGGAAGGGGGAGCCTGATTCCTTTGTGACCCTTTTCGTAACAGTTCAGTGTCCTAAAAACTACGATGAACCCTGCATGTGTGTGTTTAATTAGATGCAGTGGCCAGAGAGCATTTGGTTTTCATCACTCCCCCATCACTACTGCCACGCAGATTCAGATAGCCTAACCCTGCTTTTGGCCTGGATCTGCTCTCCTTTCTGTCGAAGACCACAAAGGCTCTGATCGCTACAGATTAGGAGCCAGGGAGTTAAGAAACAGCTACTCAATGCTGTCTCATTGTCAGACATGCAGCTCCAGTAATCTGCGGTCCCTGTGGGTCGAACCACGGGAGAGTTTAATTATTTCAGAAACACAGTTTGTGTTTAAGAAACATGTCTTGTAATTCTGCACTCTGGAATCAATCATTCAAACAACCTGCTTCCACGTGAAATATTCACAGTGATAAATTGCAACAGGGAATGTATACAGCGGCTGCACATTATACACAGACCACTATAGTGTAAATACATGTCCACTCACATGGCAATATACTCTCAGGTTTCCTCCATGGAGGTAAATGCTTGCGAGACTACCAACTGACAGATATGCTGTTTTTGGGAACATCTACAGCATTTTTTTTTTTTTTTGCATCTGCTGCAGCTACAAAAGTAATAACTGAAAGTATTTGTCTACTTAGTGCTGAAATATTGTAACTACTATTGGACATGTCTGGAAACTGCAAGATTAAAGAAAACACATCCAATTTGCAAAAATCAACAATGACAAAATAAAGTAAGGTCATGAGCCTGGAGCGTTACTCATGCCTAACCGTAACAGGCTATAACTGATCAGAAAATAGGCGAAATGCTGCCAAAACATCTGCCAGTTCGGGCCTCTCAAACAGAACATACAAAACTTTCCATTCATTTCACAAAAGTAATTACTCAGCCTGTCCGCTCACTTTCCTTCAGCTCAAAGAAAAACAAGGCGCGAGTATAAAAACAAGAAAGAGAGCTTATAATATGTTGAGGGACAATGCTCATTATTTAACGAGCACTTGGGTCCATCGTGTAAATGTGCCCAAATTTAACTACAAAGGCTTTTCAACTGTAGTTCCTGACACAGAGCAACAAAGACAGAAGCACATAACATTAAAGATCACCACTCATACAGTTTACACACACAAACAAAATCACGTGAACACAATAACAAAATCTATTGCACTTTGACAAACAGACCAAACTAAAGCTCACCGACCTTGACCTTGAGCAGTTCTCCCGGCGCACACTTCGTGGTATGACTGACACCGACTTGTGCAGCCAGGTATTGGGGCGTGCTATCTTAAGATCACCGTCCACTTGTTTGACACCATCATCAGCGTCTCTTAACAGTGGCCAAGGGCCGCCAGGTAATAAACAATAAACTCTGATCGGAGAATGCTGTTAATAATTGAGGGACCGGATAGGATGGCCGGTAATGTCACTAATGCATTGACAAACCAGCGGTCATGCTGTTACACGCAGGGAGGTATCAGCGGAAGACTTGTCAAAGCACCTGGAGAAGAGACATGCGCGTGGGTAATCAGGTGATTTTGTTTTTCCACCTGGGACTATTGAATAGAAGAGCTCATTCATCAATCAAGAACGCTCCCACCCGAACCCCTCAGACTCAGCCGACTTTCTTCTGTACAATAGCTTCATTATATTTCAAAGTATCACACGTGAACGCAGATATGACTACATTAGAAAATTATTTTGACTCAGAAGGAATCACAGCTAGAAGGTGAACATGGTATCAAAATGTAGGGAAAAAATTCAACCTTTCATATGCTGTAACTTGGTCATCACAATATGACACCATATATAGAAGTTTACTCAAAAATGTATGTTTGAAGTTTGAAGAACATCCAGGATACCGATGCTTATTTTTGGTCCTCACATCACAGACATAAAACTGATGCAGTTTATAGTCAAAGGAGTTTGCACAGAAAAGCGTCTGGACTTCTTTAAGTTGCTTGAAGACGTTTCACCTCTCATCCGAGAAGCTTCTTCAGTTCTAAGGTCAAATGGCCGAGAGTCCCAGATTTAAACCCAGTGGGAATATCCCACCAAAGAGGGACAAAGGACCCCCTGGTGATCCTCTAATCACATGAGCCAAGGTGTGAAAGCGGGTGTGGGACCTAATCAGCCAGGGTTTCGGGTGAGCTCATTGTGAAACCTGGCCCCACCTTGTCATGTGAATTCCTGAGGTCAGATGCCCCAGGATGTGAGTGGGCATTAAGGCGTCTGGGGAGGGAACTCAAAACTGGATTATAGATGGCAGACAGTTGGTGTCGTAAACCACCGCCTCTGTTCAAAGATGGTCGCTCACAGTGGACATAGATGGCCTCTTTCACTCCTCTTTCAAACCATCTGTCCTCTCTGTCCAAAATGTGAACATTGGCATCCTCGAAAGAGTGACCTTTATCCTTAAGATGCAGATGGACTGCTGAGTCTTGTCCTGTGGAGGTGGCTCTTCTTGTGATTAGAGGATCACCAGGGGGTCCTTTGTCCCTCTTTGGGGGGATACTCCCACTGGGTTTAAATCTGGGACTCTCGGCCTTTTGACCTTAGAACTGAAGAAGCTTCTCGGATGAGAGGTGAAACGTCTTCAAGCAACTTAAAGAAGTCCAGACGCTTTTCTTTGCAAACTCCTTTGACTACGATGACCTGGATGACTGAGAACCTTCACAGACATGATGCAGTTTATAGAACTTCTAATTGGAATTGGTTTTGCCTTTTTTCTACTTAATGTTGTGTTTTTCTTTCTCTCCCTTGGGTACAAAGATACTACTTAGTTAAAACATAGACCTTCACATCAGTAACCAATCACACTGAAAGAAGTTGGGAGTGACGGCCCAATCATATCAATCTCATAGTCTGGTCCATGACAAAAAAGGGATATAACAAAACAACAATATTTTACACTCCGGGACAATGATGTCGTCCTTCTCTAAGGGGTATCAGGCCCTCCAAACTTTGAGAACCACTGCTCTGAAGGCGCCCGTGGACCCAAAACTAGCCAGCAAAATGTCCCATACAGCACCTTTTATAGCATATATGAAAGCGCACATAAAACTGAAAAATAAATTCAAAAATTTTTTACAGTCTAAAACCAGATATATGATTACAAAAGAAAGTCATGGTACACAGGATGTAATGACTGATACACTATACACTGACAAAAGGTATTGGGCCACACCTCTTTAGCCCATTGATGTATAAAATGAAGCACCTGGTAATGTACTCTGGCTTTACAAATAAGAACCATGGCAGTTCAGCCATGAAGTGTCAGACCATGTGAGTCACAGAGCGAGGTTTGAGATTTAGTAACTGCAGTGCTCCAAACTAGGGCTGTTCGATATAACGATATATATCGGATGACGATATAAAAACGTCTATCGTTTCATTTTACGCTATCGTTTGTTTCGTGGTGTTGCAAAATAAACTGTTTACGGCAATATTTTTTCATCGTTTTGATGGTCACTGTAGTGGCTATATTAATTTCTTAAAGTTCTCTCTTTCTCTTATATTTTATATAACCACACTACAGACGGACAAGCGCCTGTTTTTATGCGTTGTGGTTAGCAACAACGACGGTAACAGCATCGCGTGTCCGCTTGTTTATGTTCCATATAAACCTTTCACAACAAAGATCAAGATCCTGTTGAGACTTTTCAAAATAAACTGAATCACGTGAAAGAGCAGATTATTTACGGATGAGAAGTAAAAAAGAGCCGTCAGGTGCTAAAAAAATAAACCTTAGACTAAACCGTTAGAACAGGCTTTTCCCCGCAGCACGCTGTGTAATAAATACTCACAAAGAAAACGGCGGCCGTTACAACCTATGTCTAAAAATGTATAGTTTCATGCATCGGTTAAAACACTCGACTCCAGCTACATGACGCGCAGCTGGGAACACTTCCCGCAAGTCGAGCTGCCCGAGATTCACAGAATTTACAGAAAATGTTACATTTTTGTGATTTATATCGTTATCGGACGATAGAATTCTTATATCGGGATATGAGATTTTGGTCATATCGCCCAGCCCTACTCCAAACTATCTCTGGCATTAACATCAGAACAAAAACTGTGCACCAGGAGCTTCATTGCATGGACTTCCATGACTGAGCTGCTCCGGTAGGTTAAATGTGTTCAGCACTGTCCATATAGTCCACATTTTATAGAGCTGTAAAATATCTCTGCACTAGTTTCCTAATACATATCAAATTTTGCACCCAAACATTCTGAGTCGGACAGATTCACAGCTCCGTTGCGCAAGAGGATAAAGGTTTTGTTTTCTGAAAATGTGATAAGCGCAACAAAATTCATTAAATTCTCTTTAAAGTTATTAGATTACATGTGTTTTATTTCTCAAAAGAAATTTAAAACTTTAGACGTGTGTCTTAAAAACCAAAGCGATGACTGATGAATCCTCTTTCCAAGATTTCTAAAAATAACAAAAAATCTCAAACACCAGTATCTTTGGCCTGATCGCTCTGTGTGCGTGTGTGTGTGTGTTTGCGTGTGTGTGAAGTAAACCTCACACCGCACACTGTTTATTTGATTGCAGCTGTTGCTGAGATGCGAGATGAGGGAAGAGTAGATGACAGCGCTGAACGAGTCTGACCTCGCTGTGAGTGATCCAAACATGGCAGCGAGTCCAGATCTGCAGCTCTCTCCGGTCACTGTCCCGCTACATTCAGGTCACTTCTCGGAAATGAGATTATCTGACTGACACTTAAGAACCGATGAAACCCGCGATCTACGTTACAAACGTGAAACACCACCAGAAATGTAATTAAGGCACGTCTACCTGCACACCTTATCTCTGGCACAGCTGGATTTAAACCATTACATATTCTATCCTGTAAATGTTATAAAAATTTAAATCGAGCGACTGTTTGGTCGGTTGTCTGTCAGATGACCTTTTACTTCACACTGAGTCTCTGTTAGTGTATCCAATTCATAAAGTGCCAAGAAACACGATATAGCATTCAGTCTGCTACCATCATTACACAGCATCCAGAGGTGACAATCATAGCACTTCCAAGCCTCTGGAAAAAAACATGACTGACAGTCAAATGTGTGTTTGATGCCAATGACATCCTGCTCTCCAGCTCCACAAAGGGATAGAGTTGCCGGCTCCAGGCATCAGAATGGTGAAAACGCTGAAACTTAAGCTTGTGGATCCCATAACGGGCTCAGCATTTTCACCCGCGGGCCCTCCACCTGAGCCGCTGGAGAGAAGTAACTGATAGGCCCTTAGCTGGCGGTGGCTCGGGCTGCGTCGGACACCACAGCAGCCCTACGCTAATTAGCTTCCCTTTGTTCATGGGAGGATTATTTCTTAAGAGGAGCTCGGCAGTCACGCCTCACTACTTCCCTATCATCATCCTCTTCATGTATGAGTGCTGCTCTTCTCCGCTGACTTATTCATGGATCCTATTGGCCGACAGCTTTGGTTACTCTGTGTGCGTCCCTGTGTAGCCTGCGTTATAGGCAGCAAGTGAGGAGTGGTGAAGGAAAACAACTACAGCAGGCTCCAGGTGGACAGCTGTGAGGCTTTAACGTTCAACAAGTCTGCTGACAGAGTGGTCCCCATAGGCTTTTTCATTTAGCCTGATTCTCTGTTTCCTATTTAACATCAACTCCACAAGCTCACGTTTCAGCATCAGCTGTAATCCTTGTTATTATGGAACTTTTGTAAAGAAAGGAGGGCAGAAGGAATCACAACAAGAAGATGAGCCTGGAATCAAAACGTAGGCAAAAAGGAGACCATCATTCTAGAACCTGGTCACAACAGCCACCTGTTCCAGAAGGTGATGTGACCATTGAAGGTTTACCAAAATGCAATGAATGTTTCTCCACTGTATTATCCAAAATCACATCAAACATCCTGAGTACAAACTTTTTTTCTGTTTCTCTAATTCACAGACATCAAATTAGTGGAGTTTACTCAAACTATGATAAGATCCTATCATACTGATGCTCAGAACTGGTTATAGAAGAAAGACGAGATCTCGGTTTTAGACACTTTTGACACTTAGAGTGGGTCTAAAATTGATTTGGATTCAGTTTAAGCAGCACTTCAAATGGATATCCTCTGTACTTTCTTATTTGAGAAATTTCAGTCAGGTTTTAGAGCTCTCCACAGTACAGAAACAGCTTTAGAGAAGGTTACAAAGGATCTTCTTATGCTTTCTTCCACAGCGTGTTTTTGTCCTGTCTTCCTCCCCTCACCCAAACCAGTCATAGCAGATGGCCACCCTGCTCTGAGCCTGGTTCTGCTGGAAATTTCTTCTTGTTAAAAGGGAGTTTTTTCCCTTCTCACTGTCACCAAAGCACGTTTTCTTTCTATTATTATATATTTATATTATATATATACCTTACAATATAAAGAACCTTGGGGCAAGTGTTGTTGTGATTTGGCACTGTATACATAAAACTGAAATAAAATGAATTGTGAATTAAAGAATGCAAATTAAAAGCTATGAAATTTCAGCCTACTCATGTGACGTTATGAGTCAGTAACTCAAATTGTCCATGTCTTCATGAAATATACCAAAGTTATTAAAAAAAATCACCTGATTCTGTGCAGGTCAGGAGGAATGACTTACATCAAAGTATTCTGAGTTGATTAACCCTAATGCAGGTAAGTGCTTCCTGCAGTGACGTCTGACTTGAACAGGCAACACCAGCAAAAACAAGGTGTCAGCTCTAAAATATTGATCAATCGCATTAAGAAGTGCTGTGCATTCCACACGAACCAAAAGAGCTAGCCTGACAGACTCATCTGTGGAAAACAGAGAAAGAAGAACCCCCCCCCCCGCCACAGTACTCACGCCATCATCTCCTGTAATGCCCTAAAGCCTTCATCCTCCACTTTCTCAGACCTCTTGAACTAAGAGCAATGTAATCAGGCTGAGTGGAAGAGAATAGCTCAGGAGAATGATAGGCTTGACCTGAATGAAATACATGTTACAAATTAAGAAAATGATTCACTGAGCTTCCAAGATCTTCCAGATGTTTGACCGTACTCGAGCTTTGATTTTCATGCCAAGGCAAACAGCTGTGCCGCGACACAAAGAGAGGAAACAAACAAGGGAAAACGTGCAAAATAAAATATACTGCAGGTGACAAACAGCTTACGTTTCTCTCCATGGCACGGAGATATATGGCACATTCAGCGTGTCCGTTGTACTCTGCCAAATCTGCTGCTGTGAACCCATCAATATCTTGATCTGAGGGGTTGGCTTGATGGGCCAGCAGGATCTTACAGCACTGAGAGATCAAACAAGACAAGTTTTATTAATACAATTGAGTTTATTCAGGCATAACACAAAACATAAGATATAAACAATGTGGAAAAAAGTTAGCTCTAACCTCCAGCTCTCCATTCTCTGCAGCATCATGAAGTGGGGTCCCTCCCCAGTAATCTTTCATGACCTTTGAACCCATGTGTAGTAGCTTCTCCAAGATGCAATAGTGTCCCCTGCTGGCAGCAAAGTGCAGAGCAGTCGCTCCATCTATGTCCTGACAGGACAGGTTGATATCAGTGCAGGTCACCTGTTCGGAGTTCATTAAATACAGATCAAAGGAACCATCAAATGTAAGAAACAGCTTTATAGATTTATGCTTCTTCACTGACCAGCCACAACGCCACAGTTTGGTGGCCCATGTGAGCAGCAGCATGCAGGCAGGTCATGCCATCATAGGCCCTCAGGTGCACGTCAGCCCCGCAGTCCTTCACAAGGTACTCAACAACATGCAGGTGCCCTTCCTGGCAGGCCAGGTACAGCGGGGTAGCACCGGTAGCCGTCTGGTGGTTCACACACCTGTGCACAAACAGGTGATGGAGGTTAGTACAGGCAGATTTAAGAAGTTAAAAAGAGATATTCCACTACAGATCCAACACTTCAGGCCATGGAAATAACCTGTCTCTTTAAAAATATGCACCAAAGCCTTCTCTTGTTTGTTGGTATGGTAAATTTAACCACTGTCAGTGACTAAAACTAAGGACATATCCTTTTTATTTTTATTTTAATAGTTCATTTTTGTCTCTTTTATAAGTCTAGTTCCAATCTTTGTTCCGGTGAACAAATCATTTAGTTGTATCATATTAGTTAGAGTTACCACAGCTACTCAGATGCATTAATAAAATACCTGAAAAAACTACAGTGCTTTTTCCACTAAAATATCAGAGTTGTACTGTTTCAGCTTTTTAAATGTGAGCGTTTTCTCATTAAACATACAAGTTAAATAGAGTTTATGGCTTGTAATTTCATCTGTTTTTATTCTTATTTGGTTTAAATTGTTCCTTTCTTTTCAGTTCAGTTTCAGTTAGTTTAAAGATACATATAGGTTTGCTTATTTCATTTTAGTTGCTATTGTCAAAAATGTTTTGTTAGTAGTTAAGTTAGAAATTGTTATAATGTGTAAGGTTTTTGTAAAGAGACAAAGATCTGGTATTCTGGTATTCATGACAGTCTCAACAAACAACAGGACTAACATGGTCTGATGTGTTCTAACAGAGCAATATCTTAATGAAATATGAAAGCACAGATAATTGAAGTACTTTTTTAATACTGGAAATGACTAAATAAATATTTAGTTGCTGAATGTGACTAAAACATATTAAAAATAACACCAAAAACAATGAGCGCACCATACATGTATCTATGGATACACATCACACTGGACATCGATGTGGAAATTATGCAAAAATCTAATATGAGCAATAATGGTAAAATTATGTCACAGGGGAAATTTCATCCTTAATTTTAAACCTTTTTTGGTCCTCAAAGCAGCGTTTCCACTGGTGTGCACATGGCTCTTTAACAACTGCAGGCCGAACGTGATGGACAGCATGTAGCCATGTATTATTCACAGGTCACTGATGGTTACTTGTGATGCTCTAAACTCTGCCATGCATCATGCAAATTACAGTCAGACTCTATTGTAACAAGAGGATAAGGCAGGAAGAGCCACACGCGCCATTATCTGTGCCGCTGTCTCAGGTTTAGGAGATGGAAAAGTTTAATTGGAGGAAGAAGTGAGGGCTGGTGCTTATGTTTATTTACTTGTTCCTTTTGATGAGCGCAACCCAATACTGTACATCCTTTAATCATCTCAGATCTCTGTAAATATGACCTCATGCCAAAATCGAAAAAGTTATGCTCATTAAGAATCACAGATGACTGAACTAACTTCTTTCTTTTCTATTAGAACCTGTTTCCCTGTATCATCATGTGTAATTCTATTTTTGTTTGAAAAATTAGGTTTTATCAACCAAAGTGTCATTCAGAGTGGTAATGACTTTTTTTTTTTTGCTACACTTGACCTTTTGTCCTTTAGCATCTGTATGAAATCAGTATTTCAAGAACAGGGATAAAACTGTGGAGTAAAAGAGTGGCTGCTGACAATATCATGAGCTTGGTCAAAATCTCCTGAACTTAAAACAAACATCAAACTTGACCAGATGATGGCAGAAAAGTCACCAAAGTGTTTTAGACTGACCCTCCAGCACCTTTGAGGATAATTCTGTAGGGATGCAGACAACAAATGTCGGTCTCACGGTGGCAGTAGAGGAAAAGTCAGACCAACAGCAGTTGGAGTCATAATCTAGGGACTACGAATTTCTGCACCAACTTTATTGCGCTGAAGAGAAATAATAGTGCAATAGTAGTAGTAATAATAATACTTTTTATCCAGTAATTTGCTGTTACTTTGTTTTCTGGTGACACAGATATTTATTGATAAGAATTTTTTTAAGGGTTTGGAAGTGAGTCAGTGTAAGATCAAGTGGGACATCACTCTTAAACACCAGTGCAAGGTAAGTTCCTACAAGAACGAATCTGCCATCTAGGGCTGCAGTGAAACAGTAAAAAATATACCTAAAACCACCTTTGTCTTATCCCATTACTTTGGTCTCAACTGATAACATATCATAAGGTGAAAAAAAGATGTGAAGGAGAATTTATCTTTAGAAAAGAGAACAGCAGTTCTCAGAGAACTATACTTACAGCAGACTGCTAAATAATGTGATTGTGGATGTTGCGGACATGCATCTGAAACTACAACATCGTGAAGATGGACCACAAAAAGTTCATTGTAGATTCTTTACCCAGCATGTTCTTAAGGTGTCCTTAATGTGTTGTTTCATGCAGGTTAAATAAATGGGGATGGGCAGTGAAAAATATAACTTCACTGCCAAGGAAAAAAAAAAAAGAAACTTTACAAACTGAAATGAAATGTTTGACAGATTGAGATTAGTTGCTCATAATGTCTACTATTACTTTTTCTTCTTAATGGAGGCATGATCCAGGCTAATGCCTGCCTTTTTTAGGCTCTGTTCCCAAGTGCTGTTAGGACTCCTTATGGGTAGTTCTGTGCATAAAGAAAATCATTCATGCATTGCTGTGTAGTTGCTGTGTAGTTAACAGTTGGTCACTGCTGGACAGTTTAAGCTCTAGTTGCAAAGGTAACCAACGCTGTCACACGTCAATCAGCGGTATCCTTCACTTCCACTGGAAGCTGCATCACTCAAAATTGCAAAAAGTTTAACTTAGGACTCGCTCACTTTATGACTGTTGTTCCACGGTCTCTGGTCATCGTATAACTCCTAATCTCGTTTTATGTGGACGGTATGCTTATAGGTCTGTGGTGATCGCTCAGTGGCAAAGAGAAGTAGTGTTTTCATTGCTTTAAAAGAGCAAAAGTTTCTAAATTTAATACCTGCCTGATACAAGAATGAGTCTGGAAAACCACTTTTTATACTTGCACTTAATCAGTGCTTAAGAACTTCCAATAGCAGCGGCTCGGGTGGTAGAGGAGATGTTTGGCCTTTATAAGCTTGCTGGTTTAATTCCCTGTTTTTTACAGATATTAATACAGAATTTTACATGATATTCCTTTGTTCTCAAGGTATAATATAGCTTATACAGATACTTTCATGGTTTTGGGGGGGTCTGTCAGTTACTATAGTGCTATGGAAAATAAAGCAGATCAGAAGTATCATCAAAAATTATTCTAAAGTATAACATTTCAAACATTTTAATTTTTAACATTTTAAATTTCTTCCTAACAGTGTTACTTGAAGTTTCACAAACTTTCAACCTTTGCAAATACTTCCAAAAACAAAATACTTACTATCCAAAAACAAATGGAAAAATGGAAACGCAAAGTCAGTTAATATTAATGTAGTAGGAGGGTCCAATTCGGCCCACTGGATGGCTTTGAAAAGTGTGGATGCAGATGATTATCTTTGTACAAACATCCTCAGGCAGGCAAACAGAGCCTGTAATATTAGGAAGTGAAATGAGGGCCGTGAACTCACCCAGGTGCTTCCTGAATGAGCAGTTTCAGACAGGTGAGGTCCCCGTTGGCTGCGGCGTAGTGAGCAGGCACAGCTCCACAGTTTGTCTCCACCTTGGCCACACCGCCAACAGAAAGCAGCCACTTAATGACCTCCACACAACTAAACCGAGCCGCGAGGTGAAGGGCTGTGGCACCGGCAGCATCTCTATCCTGGAAACATTCGCAGAGATCTGATATGGACAAAAACTGAAGCCCTGCTCCTCTACAGGCTCATGGGAGGTAAATAATCTTTGATTATCATTTTTGCAACAGATTAAAAAAAATGAAGTAACATAAAACAAGTAAAGAGTAATTGCGTGTGCGCAGGTTCTCAGTCATCCAGGTCATAGTAGCCTAAGTCCCTTTCTTTCCGAGCTCCTTAGACTGAACAGTAAACGCTTTCTGTTTTTTATACGAAAAGCTGCAGGAGAGATTCTTATCTAAGAGATTTCCAATAATCAGTAAGTAAAATAGAAGCTTAAAAATCAGATCTTGCACATTCAGTTTCGAAAAACAATGTAAATAAACTTTACTCTGCTTCTACTCTGTTATACTTCCTGCAACCATCTGGCCATAATTACAGGACATGTGATACATTACCATAATGGGTGTCAGCTAAGGCAAAACCATATGATGTAATCAGTCAGTAATACATCAGAATAGGTTTAAGCTTTTAGAGAATTTTTTAAACTACTTTAACTACTGTAATTAATTTCTTTCCCTATGCTGTTACTGTTATTACTTTTTTCCCTTTATTTTTCGACCCTCAAGGAACAAAATGATTTTAATAGCTAAAATGACCATGTGGAGTCATTAGGAGTATGTTTTTAATGTGTGTTTATTATTCCTTTATTATTCCTATTCTGCTTCTTTTTGTATAACAGATATTCTAAAGTCTTCTAATTCCATTAATTATAGTTTTCAGTTATTGCTTTTTTATTTAAAACAAATCAGACTATCCTTGTATGTCACGTCTTCTAAAATACAATTAACCAAAGTTGAGATGAATTGATGACTGTGTAATACTTTAATAAACAACAACTAACGATTAAATCATCATAGTCAGTTCTTTTTCATCCTTTGTTACTTTCATGTTTCTGTTTTAAACAAAATCTGAAATTTGGAATAGTGGAATACTTAAAATATTTTGTACAGAAATACTGAAAACATTTAGCTTACTGAAATACCTGAAAAACAGAACTCTCAAACTGACAGGCCTAATTTTGGAAGGCCAAGCTAAACCACCCAAACTAAAAGCTTCATTTTAATCTTTAATGAATAAAATGATGATGTATTTCTCACATTTTGCAATCGCCTTCTACAGAATTTAACTAAAACTTTCACCACCAGGGGGCAGAGTTTGTCTTTCCATTGGCTGTTGTTATTTTTTTTTTTATCGTTTCTACATCTTTCCTGCTATTCTTTCAACTTCTGACACTTCTTTTTAGCCTTACTCTTATTTTCTCAGGAGGTTTCCTTTCCTTTGCAGGAAGTGACTTAGTGACTTACCTACTAAAATAAAGGTTCGAATGACATACTTCCACTATCTTGTGGTAAAAATTGGTATTACACACTAGTACAGTCTGGCCCTTATTCCACTTCAGCTGATATCTCTTCATATATGGATGTGTCATTATTTTCATGTTCTTTAGATTATGTTTTAATCATTTACAATGTATTAATTTGTTAATTTATCATAACCCTGTAATGCCAAGTGAGTTTTTGAGAACTCTACATCATCACTGTGATTTTTTAATAAATTTAACTGGTCAAAGGGTTCAATAAACACTGCAGTTTAAAAAAAAGAAAAGAAGAATTTTCTAAAAACTGCTTCTTATTTTGGGCATTACAGGTATAACTACCTGTGAAAGAAATTCTTTAATAAATGTACTCAAGCCAGTGGAAGTCAAGTTAATTCCTTAAACTCTCCGGATGGGTTTCGCTCTCTCACTTTTTGTGCCAAGATTGCTATGAGTGGATATATTTACCTCAATGTTGCAGCCTCCTTCTTGCACAAGCCACTGCAGCTCCCGGATGTTGCCAGTAGCTGCCGCATCATGTGCTGGTGTGGCCCTGTTCGAGGCCCGGGGATCAGCACCCAGCCCAAGCTCGCTCACCAGGAACTGCAGGCAGTCCAGGCGTCCACACCTGGCTGCGTGGTGCACCGGGCCAGCACCTTGAGCATCAGTGATGCCTGGAGAGAGGTGACCAGAAGAGGCGAGCTCCTTCAGGGCTGCGAGATCTCCCGCTCGAGCTGCCTGGATGGTCCGATGAAGCACCATGCCTCGCTGCTATCAGTGGGTTATGGCACAGGCTGAACAAGCTCCCTGGAGCTCTTTCCCTTCCAGTAAAACACCATCTCACACGCACAAAGTCCCACACAATAACAAAAAACCCCTCGTGTACTTGTTGGCTCCTCCTGAGCCAGGAAAGCGACACTCGAGCGGGAGCCAGCTGGCCAGCATAGCTGTTGGGGAGAGAGGAGGGGGTCAGAGCCGGTGAGAAAGAAAGGTAATGAAAGACGGGTGGAGGCGCAGCACTCGTGGCCTCCTGCTCTCTCTTTGTGTGGCAGTGACCATATGCTGGCACATGCACACACACTTCACTGGAGATGGGGGAGCTGAGGCAGCACGGAAACTTAAGTAATGGGAGAAGTCCGAGCCAAGGCATGGTGGATTACAATGAGAGTCATTTTTTACAACTATTTTAAAAATTAATCAAAGGGCGACTAAGCAGCTGGTACATGTAGAATATTACAACCCACATGAAACATTTCATCGTTGATTTGAGAAAATATTAAAAGTGCATGTAAATATTTTATTTCATAACACTCATACACGTGCCCCGACTCCAATTAGCTGAAGAGCTCCTCACATGACGTGCTGGAAGCCGAGTACACTCCTCCATAACATCACCCCTAAGGTCACTTTGAGTTCTCCATTTTTATTATTTATATGAAATATTTCATGCATTTTACATGATCGGTTAAAGTGTCGATAAACACAGATGGCGCATGTTTAGCTCTGTGCATTCTTATTTGACCTGCAGAATAACTTTGTACAAATGAAAGCCATCAGTTCATTTCTTCCAACAGCTGCACGGTTTCCCTCAGGTCCTCCAAAACTGCATCCACATCTGCCTCAGTCGTCTCCCTGCCAACGCTCAGCCTCATAGCATTAGCTGCCACCTCTGAGGGGACGCCACAGCTCAGAAGGATGTGGGAAGGTCTGATGGATATAAACAGGAGGAGAGCAGGAGGGGAGTGTTATCTAACAGCAAACAATACAGTGTGTGGACAAAAGCATAACAGCTGAAAAGAGGGACTCTTTTACCTGTTTCCACTGTCTGAGTGGCAGGCGGCGCCGACGCTGGCTAGCAGCCTCCTGCAGTTTGACAATACTCTCCAGCCTAAAGCACGAGGGGGAGAGATTAATCATTCAAAGCCTTTGTAGTTTACAAATAGCCTCGTGCAGGTCATGACCTGCCTCTGACAAACATTGGTGTAGGGTTAGAGGACACTGTTGGGACCAGCAAGCCAAAACAGACATAGGACAGGGAAGAGTCATGACATCACCTTGTAATCTTGGGCCCAGGATGGACACGTTACATGTGTTAGGGAGGATATCAGAGCCGAGGAAATGGCTGTTGAAGCGGATCCTGCCTGCAAACACGGCCTTTGGAAGAATGAAAGAAACGCAAAGGAGTACGTTTTACAGAGAAGGAGGCGAAAGACCGTCAAAACCACAATTTCCAGACCACTCATCACAATGCAAGGTGCACATCAGACTCAAGCTCACCTGCAGTCGTTCTTCCAAGTAAAGTTTAATTCTTTGCATATGACTCTCATAATCTGACAGATTAGAGGTCACCAGCTCTGCAGCCTAATAGACACACAAATAATAAATAGGTAGCTTTAAAAGAGGCACACTGTTACAGATATTTAATTACCAAGCACTTTATTAGAAACACCTCCACACCTGCTTACTATTCAATAAAGCAAAAAAGGACAATCACTTGGCAGCAGATGTGACCCATGCGCCAAAAGACTGCAAGGGTCTGACTTCGATTCCACCCCAAAGCGTTCCCTGCATGTTGTTCCTCCTAGTTTTCTGTCTGGCAAAAAAAGCCAAAAATGTTCCCATAGAATGTAAAAATGTTGTTCAGCCAAACACAGGAGGTTTCTCAGGCAGTCTTCTGTCTGCCAATATAAAGAATATAAAACAATATAAAGTGTAAAATGGCATGAATTCATGAACCAATCTGCCTTTTGGTTTAGTTCAGGTGGACTAATAGCAGTAGGGGAAGTCTTCTTCTTTCTGGCACACCATTGACCTCTTACTACCGATAAATCATGGACTGAGTATCGTTTCTAGAGATTACAGCTCCAGAAACCTTTAATAAACACCTGATCAGGGTGGCGCAGTGGTTAAAATTGTCATTTTAGAGGAACAGGGCTCCAGATTTGAATCTCCTGGTCTCTTTCTGTGTAATCCTCATGTTCATGGATTTTAGGGTTCTCTCTGGGTAATCCAGCTTCCTCCTACAGTCCAAAAACATTGGATTCAGGGTGTACCTCGCCTTTCATGACAGCTGTGCACACCATGCTGAATTGGATAAGCAGTTAAAAAAATAATAACAAAAAAAGGTTGGGTTTCAGCTCCCGCCTCAGCTGGCACATCAGTTCAAAATCATCCTCCGATTCCTCACCAACTTGTTCCATCTACTTGTTTGGTAATATGGCTCTGTTCCCTATAGTCCCCTTGTTTATAGTTACTTTTTGAATTGTGATTTAACACCAGCCTTAGTCTGCTTTGGCTTTGTTTGTCTGTTCACATCCTTTTACTAACCAAATCAGTTGTCAATTAAATGTATTTTAAAAAACCCAAACACATGTGCATTTGTTTTCTTCAACAGATATTTCTTGCTTTGTAAGTGACGATCTGACCACTGCTGTGAAAACAATGCTGTGAAAACAATGATTTAGTTTTCCTCAGTAAACTAGGGAGGTAAAGTCGCTGTTTCAGCCATACTTGCTGGGTTTGTCCAAGTGTTGGCTCTAAGCTGGACCAGTTCAGACCTCCCCATGACCACAGTTGGATAAGTGGCTATGTTTCCAACTTTATTTGGACCCCCTGACACTCAGAGCTGAGACAAAGAGAACCTCTATGGTGTTTCTAATTAAATGATTGGTGAGTATACTTGTAGTACAATATTTATATTATGTAACTCAAGTATTTGTAGCAATAATAAGTGTTTTGCTTTGCCCATGATTATAATGCTAACACAACAGATTCTGTGGTAAACAATGTATCAATAAACATTCACCTACAATAAATCACTGTATTTGAAAGCTTTTTAAATGCTGGAATGTGTCATATTATTTATATTTAGAGCATTACTGATTCATTTTCTGTCTCCACCACAAGCTAGAGCCTTAACAATAACCATTTTCAGTCATCGAACATTGACTGCTTTTAACCGTAGTAATTAATGCAGACATTCAGTACAACAAACCAAAATAATATCATGTGTTCGTTCACGTTATTTGTCCACTGCAGTTCTATTGTAAACAAACTGTGGTACCACTTAATAGTGCTGTATGTATAAAGCATTTATAACATGCAACTAATGAAATACATGATCAAGGTTTCATACATCAGTCTAAACCATTATTGGCCAGAAAATGTCATGTGGATATGTCCTTCACTTATGAATTCCGATTAAACAAAAAATGCTGGAAAAATTATTATATACAATCCCTTTGTACTTTGAGGGCCTCTAACTGAGAAAATACTGAGAAAATAGACAGTTTATGCTTTGAGAGAAACATTAGAAAAGTCCTAGAAATCATTCAAGTACAGTACATCTAGTGAAGGAAACGCACCTTTCCAAGACCGGCAATCATCGGTGTGTTTTCTGTGCTGTAATAATGACAAAGACAGAAAGCAGACACTTATAAATTAGAACTGCACTTGTTTCATTATTACCAGTGTTTCATTCTTATTCAGTATTTTACAGTAAAGATCATCACCCTGGTCTAAAGTTCCTCTCCTGTCCACCACCAAAAAGCATCGGATACAATGGAGTTTTTGTCCCAGGGCCGTTCACATACAAAGCACCAATGCGAGGGGCATAGAACTAGAAACACAATAAAACCTCTCAATAACATTTTAGTCTTGCTATAAAAAGCTCTTAAGATGTCCCACACAGCAGATCCTGACCTTGTGTCCCACTATGGTGAGGTAATCCACTCCCAGATCACTGACATCAACTCGGATTTTCCCCAAGGCCTGAGCAGCATCTGTGTGGAGCAGGATCCTGAGGCGCTCACGCTGCTTGTTCAGAGACTTTATTCTTTGGCAGATCTCCTGAAGCGGCTGACAACAAGAAGGTGGTTCAGCATTCAGCTGTACACAGAGCTGCATAGACTCATAGATACATTGCAATTATAAGTAATGAGTTAATTAGAAAATAAGCTCCTTTAAAGCTAGACACTATCCTACGTGTTAATGGTCTAATTTAAGATCCCAAAAAAATATTTCTCTAACATTAGTATTGCAGGGATAGGCTCCAGCCCCTCCATATGGAAAAAAATTGATGAATGGATAGATTAGTACTAGCAGAAACTCGGCTGATGGATTTTCTAGCCTCTCTCTCATCTTACCATAATGACTCCTGTCTCATTGTTGGCCAGCATAACAGAGATGAGACAAGTGTTGGGGCGCACAGCAGCAATGATATCCTCCACCTCTACCCGGGCTGTCACCTTAGAGACGGGCACAAAAGTCACGTCTATGGAAAAAAACAAAAAACAAAGTTGAGAAAGTAATTAAAGGCAAGGAGCCCACATTAGTTTATGCGAATCTTGATTTGTTTAAAGGTACTTTTTGTAATTACCCTCCACAGAATTAAACCAAAACTTTCACCACCAGGCGGCAGTGCTTTAGCAGTTTATATGCTGAAGCGACTTTTTCTTTGACAACATTTAACATGAACCATGACTGGAAGAGTAGCAAGGATCCGGCACTATTTAAAAATGGAAATCAGTGCTTTTCAAGACCTTTTCAGAAACTCATTAATTAAAAATTAAAAAGTAAAAAAGCGGAATTAAATTAAAGTTTTCCATTGGGTTAGCACTCTTACGTGTTGGCACATACAGGTCCTTCTCAAAAAATTAGCATATTGTGATAAAGTTCATTATTTCCTGTAATGTACTGATAAACATTAGACTTTCATATATTTTAAATTCATTACACACAACTGAAGTAGTTCAAGCCTTTCATTGTTTTAATATTGATGATTTTGGCATACATAACTCATGAAAACCCAAAATTCCTATCTCAAAAAATTAGCATATCATGAAAATGTTCTCTAAACGAGCTATTAACCTAACCATCTGAATCAACAAATTAACTCTAAACACCTGCAAAAGATTCCTGAGCCTTTTAAAAACTCCCAGCCTGGTTCATTACTCAAAACCGCAATCATGGGTAAGACTGCCGACCTGACTGCTGTCCAGAAGGCCATCATTGACACCCTCAAGCAAGAGGGTAAGACACAGAAAGAAATTTCTGAATGAATAGGCTGTTCCCAGAGTGCTGTATCAAGGCACCTCAGTGGAAAGTCTGTGGGAAGGAAAAAATGTGGCAGAAAACGCTGCACAACGAGAAGAGGTGACCGGACCCTGAGGAAGATTGTGGAGAAGAACCGATTCCAGACCTTGGGGGACCTGCGGAAGCAGTGGACTGAGTCTGGAGTAGAAACATCCAGAGCCACCGTGTACAGGCGTGTGCAGGAAATGGGCTACAGGTGCCGCATTCCCCAGGTCAAGCCACTTTTGAACCAGAAACAGCGGCAGAAGCGCCAGACCTGGGCTACAGAGAAGCAGCACTGGACTGTTGCTCAGTGGTCCAAAGTACTTTTTTCGGATGAAAGCAACTTTTGCATGTCATTCGGAAATCAAGGTGCCAGAGTCTGGAGGAAGACTGGGGAGAGGGAAATGCCAAAATGCCTGAAGTCCAGTGTCAAGTACCCACAGTCAGTGATGGTCTGGGGTGCCATGTCAGCTGCTGGTGTTGGTCCACTGTGTTTTATCAAGGGCAGGGTCAATGCAGCTAGCTATCAGGAGATTTTGGAGCACTTCATGCTTCCATCTGCTGAAAAGCTTCATGGAGATGAAGATTTCATTTTTCAGCACGACCTGGCACCTGCTCACAGTGCCAAAACCACTGGTAAATGGTTTACTGACCATGGTATTACTGTGCTCAATTGGCCTGCCAACTCTCCTGACCTGAACCCCATAGAGAATCTGTGGGATATTGTGAAGAGAAAGTTGAGAGACGCAAGACCCAACACTCTGGATGAGCTTAAGGCCGCTATCGAAGCATCCTGGGCCTCCATAACACCTCAGCAGTGCCACAGGCTGATTGCCTCCATGCCACGCCGCATTGAAGCAGTCATTTCTGCAAAAGGATTCCCGACCAAGTATTGAGTGCATAACTGAACATAATTATTTGAAGGTTGACTTTTTTTGTATTAAAAACACTTTTCTTTTATTGGTCGGATGAAATATGCTAATTTTTTGAGAGAGGAATTTTGGGTTTTCATGAGTTATGTATGCCAAAATCATCAATATTAAAACAATGAAAGGCTTGAACTACTTCAGTTGTGTGTAATGAATCTAAAATATATGAAAGTCTAATGTTTATCAGTACATTACAGGAAATAATGAACTTTATCACAATACGCTAATTTTTTGAGAAGGACCTGTAGAAGGTACTACATCTTCATTAAAAAAAAGATTATGACATTAATGTTATTGGCAGCAAATGGGATATAAAATATTTTAAGAGCTTTAATGGTCTTGATTTTTATTTAAGACATTTTGATTACCCACAGGAAATCTGCAGCATGTTATTGACAGATTTTTTTTAAAGTAAAATAAAGAAAAGCTTATACTGTCCTTTGTAATAAAAGAAATATTTCTTTATTAATCTTTTATTTCAATAAAAGCTACAAAGAGTGGCCTCCTACCTGCTTTTCCTTCCTTTTCAAGGTGCTGAGCAACTAGTTTGACTGAGTCATGCTCCACATTAGAAGTAATGATGTGAGGAAGCCCCGTGCATCCATTCTGGTGTCCTGCACCTTGTTCTGCAGCCCTGCAGTGCTTCCTGAAGTGCTCTACAGCAGTGTGCAACACCAGGTTATTGGCCTGAAAGACAAAATCTTTGCTGTAAATGACCAGTTTGTAATGTCCCAGGATCATAAATTACTCACATAGCTTATTTGCAACAGAAAAGAGTGCTGCCCACCTCAGTTCCGCCAGAGGTAAAAATGATGTCCTCTGCTTTCCCTCCAACCATTCTTGCCACATTTTCTCTGGACTGATTGATGATAGCCTTAGCTTTAGCACCTGAAAATATAAATGACTGAAACATTGAGATGTAGCATTCTCTTTTGACGGTGAAACTCACTTAAAACAGTAAAAACTTCACATTCAGCACTCAGAGAAAGCCACAAGTTTAATCCACACAAGCTGCTGTGATTGTATTCCCTCCTCCAGTTACACAATATACATTTAACAGTTTCTATTATATTTATTTGGTAGAGTGACCTTGCCATATTTCACACAGGAATACAGAGTTAGAGCACTAATGTCCAATTCTTGTCACTAGGTTGGGATTTACGCATACAATATGGAATTTTAAAAAAAAATGTTCTCACAAAACTTTATTCAATACATGTGGAAAAATTATGAAAAATAATAACAATAATTTTAAACCTTTTAATTTTTACACAGCTTCAAGCCTTCCTCACCTGCTATATAGCTGCTACTCGGGTTTCCCCAGGCATCCTGGAGGGCTTCAGAAATGGCCTGAATCACCTCTGGTTCTGGAGGGGTAGTAGCATTGTAATCCATGTAGATCCTGAAATATATAAAATACTCTCATCACACTTTGTGCATTGTCCTATGGGAAGTATATGTGTCATAACATATTAATAAACCATCTACTAACAAGATCAACTCATAAAAAAGTGAAATTTCAATTACCTAAACTGCAATCAATTACTTTGGTTTCTGACCATTCTTAAAATAAGAAAAATATTTTTTAAAAATACACAAATTTTCTAAAACCTACCAGTCCTAAGTTACAGCATCACTGCTGCTGTACAAGTAACTTGATATATATCAACATTATTTTCTTACCTGTCTGGATTCATCTCAGAAAAGTGATGAAAATTATGTTCACTGAAGGTGGGACTCTGTACCAACGGAAGATCTTCAAGCTTTTTGGCCATAATACCCTTGGAGAGGAAAGGACATTTATTTCATTTACCTGGATGTCTGTGTAGATAAATTAGATTATAACTAGATTATAACTACCATCAGTCTGTCTGCAAATAAGATGACATTCACTGACAGCAGATGCTGATACTTTGTGTGTGTGTGTGTGTGTGTCCCTTTATTTACTTTATTCTGAGATCTGGGATCCAGTTTTTTGTTCAGTCACACATCAAAATGTGACTGAACGAGTTTAGACCCTTACCCTGAATCTGCCCACCAAAAGTGTAAAAACTGCAGTCACTACAAAATATTTTGGTGGTGATACCAGCATTAGTCTATAAAACAGGATTATAAATAAAGACTGAAGTATTTATCGATTTCAGTAAGTTGTTTTAATTATACAAAGATATACACATTATTGTTATTTTGTATAAAATACAAGATTTTGTTCCTCTGCGCTGAGATCTGCAATCCGTAGAGACAGCAGACTGACAGGATATGGAAAACAGAGACGTGTTGTTGAATCTGCAACTCTTGGATATTTCACAGTTCATCTGCTTCTTTGTTTTTAATGGATTTAAATGGATTTCTTATCAATGAGAAAAATCTCAGAGACGCTGTTTATTTCTAAAGTGACAGCTGCACATTATACCTCTGAAAATGAAACGTAGTGATTGAATATTCTCTGTGATAAATAGCTTAAATGACTGCCTAACTTGTGTCCCATTCGCTGCATTTCCAGCAGTGTAAAACTTGTCTGAAGCTTTTTCATGGATTTTCTGCATCACAAACTGAACGCTTGCCAATTCTAGTGACTGTGCCACGCACACGGTTTGGATTGCTTCGTCACGCAGTGTTAGTCACGTACAGCTCCACAAATTTATGAATAAAAATGCGCACTTAGCAGACCCTCTATAGTGCTAAAAGTTTAGTGTACACACAGTCTTAAAAAGATTATTTAATGGTCATACTTGTCCAGTGTCCTCTCGGTAGCCAGCAAACGTAACATCCAGCTGATAGCGTCCCGTTCACAACACTGTTCTAGTCAACCAGCACACAGAAAACGTATTAAAAAAACCACAGATATCTTTAGGGACACTGTCGGTCAGCTCGAGCTTGTCATTATCCAGCTAACGCTAACTTTCTGTGACAGCTCTCACTTTACCCTGCAGCTAGCTACTTTAGCTAACTTAGTTTCGCTATAAGATCGTATTTAACTGTGATTCCGCCTTTAAGCTGAATTAGTAAAGGAACTGAATCCTCCAGGGACAGCCAAAGCTTTGTATCTGACCTTGTAAGCTGATGTGAAGATTTCTTAAATGGATTTACAACTATACAGGTCAATCATCAGCCAGCTAGCATGCTTCTGTCACGTCCCAGACAGGGTTGCCACATTTGTTTAAGGAAAACCCACAGTTTAATATCTCGAAGAAAACGCACAAGAAAGATTAATTTATTATGTAGAAGAGTTGAGTGTTACTGTCACGTTCTTCAGTATTTTATTCTTTATTTTGTAAATATAATTAATTACTAAAAAGCAAAAATTATTCAGAGATTTGTCACCTCACAACTTGGGGAAGACTCAGAAGGGTTAGTTTTATTTTGGTTTGAAGTCCGGCAGGTACCATGTTGAAAAAATAATTTAAAAAAAACCCCCCATCAACCTAAATCTAGTAGATGAAGACTTATATTAACAATATGTAAGTAAAATAAGAAAAGAATTATTTTAGAAACAGCTCTTAAAAAACGTTGACACACAGACATGGCAACTCTGGCGTCTGCTGCTTAGCAACAGCCAGGGAGCTGAAAGTGCCAGGAGCATTTCATTTCTCTGAGCGTAGTTGTTCTCCGATTAATTCATTCTTAATAGTCTGTATTCATTCGGAACTTTTAATTTATAATAATCCATAATTTTTCTGTAAAATATTTTTTAGCGTGGCTGAGGACTTCACATCTCTAAATACAATTTTTCATGAGCTCAGAAAAACAGGCAGTGTACCTTTATTTACTAAGATACATACATATATTAACAAAAATCAAGGCTGAATTTAAAGAGTCGAAGGGGGTGATTAAAAAATCAATGGAAATTCAGGGTGGTGTATTAGCAAATTAATCTGTCAAGCCTCAACCATGCAGGTGGTTATATGTGAAAATGGCCTTGTTCTGCTTGCCTGGTCCCCGCTTCCTGATCTGAATCTATATGCGATACCTTTCCTTGTTAACATGTTAACGTCATTATTAAAGGTTTCTTTACACCAAATAGTGATAAAATACTACATACTGATTAGCAGGGGCGAAAAGTGATAGAGCCAAAGTAATTCTAAAAGTCACCCTGTAGCCATCTTGATTGGTATGGACCGTGTGTAACTTACTTAGACAGTTATTTTAATTTTATTTTAACTGAAACCTTAAATTCACTCTAACATAAAAAGGCTGATTCATTAAAAAAAATTGTTTCTTTTTACAGTTAAAAGTTATTTTAGAAAACAAAATTTTTTTTATGCTATTTTGTTCTCTTTGGAAGCTGTTGTGGAAATCTCCCAACGATTTCAGTTCAGGACTCTTTGTCTCCGTCTTGTCCCTGAGCCTGGCCAGTAATGGATTCTGGGGGCTGATATGAATTTTAAGAAACATTTTTTAAATCTAGATATGAACTAATTTTCTTTATATGTATTGTACTCTATTACAACTACATTATATGGAGGAAATGATGGGGTCATTTTCAGCAATGTTTTTCACAAATGACATGAACTGTATATAAAAGATTGATGCAGGTTCCCTAATAATGAAGCTGCTGAAATGTTTTAACTCACATTTTATGTTCAAAGACTTTCAGTCATATAGAAGTGTATGAAAAACCGCGCTGGCTACTTAACCTGTGAACTCAGTGAATGTTTTCCTGATGACTTTGTGGGCTCACAGCTCACAAACTGCAGGCCTAAATTTTTTCCAGTTTACTGCCAAGCAATGCAGAAGGAGGAACGGTTAGCTGTAACTGACAGGAGTGATGTCATGACAGACTAAAGTGATGCATCTATGTCTTAGCTGCAAAGTCTGCCAGATGGACTTTGATGGCAGAGCTCTTTGTTAAAGTCTGATTTGGGGTTTTTTGAGTTTGGGTCTTCCAGATAAACATTATCATTATGACAATCCAAAAACAAAAGTTGTATTGTCTTTAACAAAAAAAGAGAGAAGTCATTTTTGTGTTGCATATTTTCCATGTTTATTTCATATATGACAATGTGTTTAGTGTACACAAACAGCTGACGCTAAAACACTCAGAGACATTGACTGAACTACGGCCCATTTGTAAATGGGTGCAACTTTATAATACAGTGTTCACAGCAATCATGTTTATATACAATGCAAAAAATATCTGAAGAGAAAGAAAAGTAATGGTGTGAAAAAGATATGGAAGCACAAAAATGGAAATGATGTTCCTTGAAAAGGGGAGGGTTTAGAAAAAGTAGATTTAGTGAAGGCTGCCAAGAGCATGACGGTGATACTGAAAACTCGACAGTAAGGTAACCTACAGCATTACTCTGTACATGATGCCCAGCTGGGACACAGTGAACCACCACCCTCCCATACATTAGTGGACAGACCGCTTCAGCTATGTCTCACAGCCTCCAAAAGGTTCCCTGATATTGACCTACCTACAATCAATAAGGAACCGGAATGTGAAGACAATTCAAAACGATTATTTCAGCAGAATAAGTATTTTCAAAGATCAGTTTACATTCAGTGTGACATTTTTGTGACTGCAACAACAAAACTTTGGTTGGCTCAAATGTGATGTACATTAAAAGGCCCAATAAAAACATGTGGAAAAAAGTCACCATGGAGACCAGACTGGAGCAAACCCAGGAACACATTCGTTTTTCTGACCATGTTGGATTTTAGGAAATGAGATGTGACAAAAACATGTTTGATATATGGTGGCCTGAAGTACACTTTAATCTGTTTGTTACAAAAAAAGATTCTGGTTGTTTGATTTGTCACAACTGTCGATGAACTGATGATTTCCATAGCACACAGAATACTTTAAAACCTCTGGAAAGATACTTCTTATTAGACGTTAATGAAGGTATTACATCAGCAGCCAAACTAAGAACATACTGAACTGGAGTTATGTTTAATTTTACTCTCACTTACTCTCAAATGACATGTCATGGTCTCACTGAGCGTGCTCTCTAGGCTGGATGACCTGAGGCACACTCATCAGTCCAACTTCTCACAACAGCTCACACGCTTTATCTGTTGAGGGTTTTTAAACGAGAGGCACGGTTGCATTTTCATCAAAAATTTGCCAACAGGACTAAAACTGTGTAAAAGGAGCCCCGACTATTTAACTTGTGGGCTTTAATATGCTTTAAATAGCCAACATTCAACAAAACTGTTGAAAAATGTCATTGTTTTAAAAAGTCTTTCATGTTTAACACACATTTTTACCCATCTGCAAGTACTATTAGTATGCAATGCATTCTGGGTCAGTGACATAAACTAAATGCTCTTTTTAACAACCTACAGTATACAAACCATAAACAGTATCACTGCTACTTTTGATTGTAATTTCCAGCAGTAAGAAAACAAGAGACATGATCATTAATCTCCTGCTGCTGAGAAAAGGAGAAAGAACCTGTGGCTGCATTCTCAGCACTAATGCATTTAATGCATTTAGTCACTAAAAAAGCTGACAAATACTGATGGAAATGATGACTGAAATTAAATGCTGTTCCAGCAATCTTTTTATAGGAGTCCAAATGTTTTTGGGTAGTGATTCAAAATAGCTTGAAGAAACCTGAAAAATGGGAAACAATAGCTGCTGCTGACAGTAAACCCTCTGCTCTGAAAGCAAACCAAAGGTCACGACTCTGTTCACAGAAAAAGTGAAAATCTGACCATTCGATCAGCTCTGCAGTTTGTACGTGTTCAGTGTTTCTAACCAAGGTAGCATTCGAGTTCAAATCTTTAATTACTAACATATCTACAGTGGATTTATTTAGCATCCCTTTTAAGTTTTAAGTGGTTTTAATGTTAATATAATAAACTATACATGTGGTCATAGTCAGGGTTCCATTTAATATGGCCATTTGTATGAGTGAAAATCCTGAAATATGTTTCTCTGAGTATGCTTTGTGTTATGGAAATTCCACACTTTATGATATCATAAATTAAACCTTCTGCTTGGACTTGAAATGATGATGATGGAAGGCAGGAAAGTGATGATATGACCTGCAGACACTCCCAGAACAGTATTTTAGCAGCATGAAGGATGTAGTTTCAAAGCAACTGGTGCAGAGGCATACTGTAGCGTGCAGTATGCCTGAAAAGAGAGGCACTACATTCAATCAATATACATATCATTCAGGAAAAAAACAGCTTCATATTCTGTACTGTGAAGAAGATTTCATCTTTTTCTTTTGATTGAATAAAGTAGCTTTGTGCAGCAGAGGATGAACTGGTTACCTACTTATATCATCTACCTAATTACTGGGCATTTTAAATGCATGTTAGCTGGGTCTAAGGTGTGACTATGCTAATCGCGTATCAGATTGTATTTATTCAAGTAATTTTCAGCATAAAGAAGCTGTGAGTTATTAAATTGTTTCAGTAATATTCATTGCGAGGGGAAAAGGTTGTATCATTTAAACATTTAAGGAACTCATTAAAAAGTGCAGTGTGCAGAAATTGCACTGTACTACTACTTTAGAAATATAAATGCATTTTTTTTTCAAATAAATACACGCAGAAATAAATAATAAAACTGTTAAATATCTAAATATATCACATTTTAAAACAAATAAAATACAGGTAGAGATTAAAATGGGAGAATTAATGTCATGACATCTGATTACTTCTTGTGGGAATGTAGGTACCCTCAGTGCTCCTACGAGTAGCTAAAAACAACATGAATTTACTACAGCGACATAAAGTTTATGATGAGATGCCATTCCCGTGCCAGGCTGTGTGTGCTAAGGTTTCTAGAAGTTTTAGGAAGAGGAAGCAGCTTACTGGATATCAGGATTTATGGACCAGAAAGAAGAGAGAAATATTCTTAAGAGAGAGACATGTGACTGTCGCTTCGTATTTTCTAGCTGTATGTTGTATGCAAATCAGTTTAGACCTTTATATATAGCTGTAGAAGAGTTTTTCTATTTACTGATGCAAATGTAGCAACGTGATCCCTGCAGCTTTAGGTAAACATGCCTGTCACTGCTTTTTTTTTTTTTTTTAAGAACTGATGTATAAGGCTTGATGTGTCACCAACAACAACTACAGTACATTACCATACGCATGTAATCTGAGATAAGAAACAGTTGCTACTCCCTCCATTTTCTTCTCTCATCCAGCTATGAACAAACTCCAGTACAGTACAGTGACAGGTTTTTGAAGAGAGAGACTCACATCGCAGAATAGGCCTGACAGGAAATGGGTGCTTTAGGTGCTGAGGACACTAGTGATAAACAGAGAACGTACGGGGGAGAGAGATGGTTGTTGGTGACTGTAGCGGTGGAGACGGGGCTCAGCACGAGGAACGGGATAGAGACAAGGATCTATGTACATCATAGTCTTTGAGTTGCTCTCATGACATTTTGTAAAATGTCTTGTTTCACATCCTCATCTGTCCGGCTCGTCTTCTCGACAACTTTGACCTGAGAGATAGGTGAGAAAATGTCCATTAAATATAGATTTTGTTTGCAGTTAGAATTTTTTTTCCACCTTGAGATTTTTTTTTGACTTACCTGATAGTTCCAGCAAGGAGCGGGTTAAAAGCATACAGCCAGTCATGCATGTCTTTGTCATTTGTGGCTTGAAGCAATATTCCACGATGTTCTGTGCACACAGCAAATGTGTTTGGGGTCTGTGGAGAGAGACACGAAAGTTTAATGCAGCAAGCTTAATGCAATGTTTTGAATGATTCTCACTCAACTTTCTACTTTCTACTCTACCCGTTTCCTTAACTTGCTACTTTTATTAAATTGAAAGTGTGCACCTTAACTTTCACTTACTGTGCGATGTGTGTAACATAAACCTGTTGGGTTGATCTGACTTAAAGTGAAGTTCATTAAAAAATAACTTAATAAAACTGTTGATGGAGGAGTCTGGTTCACCAACCTTTAACATTGCCTGCTGGTCTTCGCTGTACTCCACCTGGGCAGAGGAGAGGTTGAGAATAGCTCGCTCCACTGCGTCTCTTTCCGTGTTGTAGATGTAGACGTACGGCCGCCGCACGACAACATAGCGCTTCACCCATCCATTGGTGAGTGGCTCCAGGAAATGCAAATAACCCTTCTTCGACACGATGGGACTGAAAGATAAAGATAATATAATAGCATGTTTGGGTCTGAAGTAAAGCTCAAATAATAAAATGTTATGAAATGACTTCTTCCTGCTCACCTGACTCGAATCTCCTGGATATCTGGGACAAACTTCCGGGTCTGAGGTTTAGTTTCAGAGGCTCCGTTGATGGACTTCTTGGCCTCTGCGTCCTGTGGTGCATCAGGACCGGGGCTAACCACACGAGAGCGAGGGACAGGGGGTCTGCAGTAAGAATAGAGAATATCTGAGCTCTAGCAACAAAGGAGCTCTCTGTGCCTTACAGGACCCAAATACTGTTAATACCAGAGAATTTCAAAATAATAGACCTATTTGCTGATTCTGTTTCTGATGATAAGCACATGAAACATGTGAGACACCTTAAAAGAGAGAGAGTTCAACTCTGTCAACTCTATATCTCTGTCTTATTATATGTGGGTCTGGTATAAAAGCGGAAACCTTCAGGTCAAGAGTTTCTGGAACTACGACTTTATTTATTCATTTTCTTAAATATATTTTTTGTTTTTTCAGCAGGAGATGTTAATACTTATTTTAGATGTCTTTGAGGAACATCTTGAGAGCACCCTGGAAGTGAACTGCAGCCAATGTCAACACTCTGCTCTGCAGACCAGCTCTGATAATTACTAACAACAACCATGTCAATCTGAGCACTGACCTGAGTTCAGCATTGCTGTAGCAGCCCTCAACCAGTGAAGGGCATGTAGAGGAAGGGGTGATTGTGTTAAGAGCAGAGATTGAAGTGGACTCTCTTAACGTTGTGATGGACATCTCAGAGATCTGTAATGAACACAGTCACACGGATCCACAGCGGAGCAAATATGAGGACTCAGTCGACAAACAGAAATCTGATTTTCTGTGTGTGTGTGTGTTTAAACCCTTAAAGCCTGACCTTGCTTTCACTGGCGCTCACACACACATGGCTGTATTCTCTGTTGAAGGAGTGAGTGAGCAGCCGCAAACACTGTACGGAAAAAGGAGAGAGCTTAAAATGTCGGGTTATATAACAAAATCACGTGTGACATGATAAGCACTACATTTCTGCTTGACAGGAATGTTTATATGAACAGAACCCATTACAATAAAGTCAAACCTGAAATAAATTATTGACAGAGTAAAGACGGCTGACCTTAGCAGCAAGCTCCCTCTGCCTCTCAGTGGTGATTTCAGTGCAGCTGACCTCCGGGTCCATCTCAGCGGGCTGAGGAGACTCATTCAGCTCATCAGTGACACAGGATTGAAGGGTCTCCTGGCCCATGAGCAGCGTGGACTCTAGTTTCTCCCTCAGAAGGAGGTAATGTTTGGTTTTTTCCACCTAGCAGAAAAACATCAGTCACTAACAGCAAACAATGCCCCCTGCCTGAAGTGGAAATTAGGAAGGAAAGCTGTTTATTTGACAAATTCCAGTCTGGTTTCCATCAGAAGCACAGAGCAGAGCCGGCTCTCTGTGGCACTTCTAATATCATACATTAGAAAACTTTATTAGAGAAAATGAATGGGGCAATATAAACCCTAGGACTCGGCTGGCTTTATTCATATTTTTCTGATGGCAAATTCTTTTTATCCACTGATAAGAAAGCTGGGGTGCTGCTCATAAGCGGAAGCAGAAGACTGACAAATGTACTGGTGAATAATGTGGAGTGAGGTAAGAGTGGCAATGGCCCATTTTACTAAAGGCAAATCTGAGCACGGAGTCGGAACTGTCAGTTTATTGGGTGAATCCTATTTTCACACATGGCCATGAGCTGTGGGTAGTGACAGAAAGTGGTGGAAATGAGCTTCTTCTGGGTGAAAGTGGGTGAAAGGAGCCAGATGAGGTAGTTCTTTGAGGGTCTTCTGGCGTGTCTAACCAGGAGGAGACCCAGGAGATAAGGGAGACGTTATGTCTCTCACTTGCCCTAGGAAAACCTCAATATCCCCTCACTGACACGTAACCAGCATTAATTAGTGACAGTATTTTTTGTCAAGGAAAATGTACAATTTGAATGACATTCATCTCAGTTACTGTTTGAAGGCTCAATTAAGCAACAACTTGTCTCTCCAAACTTGTCTCTGGCAGTGGATGAACTGCAAAGCTGCAACAAAGCCCAGTATAACATTCATGAGGCATAACTCAACCGGAGTGAAAGAACAGAGCCAGTAAAAATTAAACAACAAATCTTACATCTTGGAGGAGGCTGAGTTTCTCCAGCTCCCACTGGTGGTCCAGAATGAGGCTGTCACTACGTGGCCTCCATCCAGCCAGGTTCTCTTCCCCACGGACGTAGGCCACAGAGGTGTCCAGCACCCGCCTGCGTCTCCTTTGCATTCCTGGTGAGGGATGGGTGCAATGTTAAAATTTCAGGACGACTGAGCTAAATGCAAAACTGTACCGTTTTTTTTCTTGCCTCTTACCAGGGCTTCCTGCATCTGCCTGGTGACACAGGCTGACCTCATAAACTCCAGTTACACGGTTTCTAAAAAAAAGGGAGCGAGAGAGCATTTAACATTTTATAGAACATCGTCAGAGAGAACAAATGAGCTAAATGATGATTTTAAAGCCTAAAATATCTCACCCATCTGCAGCTCTTAGGCTACCAGTACCGAAAAGGTTACGGATTGATCGGGAAGCTGAGAGCTTTGTGTCCCTAGAGTAAAACACCATGCAGATATCTTTGGTAATAACTGCAGGCTGCGTGCAGTTCTCCATCTGCAATTCATAAAACAGGAGACATTTCCAACATAGTTCCTCTAGAGTAACTCACACGTCACCTCTGATCCTGTAAGAGCTATTTCTCCTTGTTATGAATGCAGGCAGTGTACAGTACCTCCAAGTAGGCTGAGAGGGTCATATAGATCTTCTCCCCGTATGGAGTGACTCGGTTTAGGAGCAGGGAGTTGTGCATTGAGCTATCCCAAGCAGCCTCAAACCGGAAGAAAGTTCTGAGGTGGTCCAATGAGACAAGAAGCCAAGAAACTGAATCAGCAGTCGAAACTCAAGTTCCTCTACTAAAACAACAGATTAGCTGCTAGAGCTTAACCCATGCTAAAGTTTACTCTGCAGATGTAAACATAAAAAACTGGATAAATCCAAAAAATTTCCAATAATAAACTATTTAAGCAGAAAAATGTGCCCTAATATCATGATTTATAAACAGAAGCAAATCAATTTACTGATCCACTTGTGCAATATATAAACATTTTAGTAAATATTTCTCTAGTTTTCAATAAAACAAAAGCGCTTATATGATCATTTTGCATGCAACAAACAGACTGAGTTATGTTTGCTTTGTATAAAACATCACAGAAAAGCAAAGAGAGCAGAGATGAATATTGGTACAGAAAGAAAGGCGATGAAGGGATGAGGCACGAGCAGGTAAACATGAGGGACAGGGCAGTGAAATACCTATGGTCAACTCCCAGGGAAATGCTGTGAGAAAGAGGAAATCAGCAAAAGAATAGACAGTGAGAGTCAGGAAGTATGTTGTGCTTGTGTGCTTGTGTGGCTGGGATGCTGTTTGCCTTTTTTTCAAACTGATAACTCATCAAAGCTCATCAGATAGAGCGGAGAGGTTCTGTGAGGACGGCTGATTTACTGTACGTTAGAGAAGGTCAAATAACAGCACGGGACCATTCTTCAAGCACAACAATGCTGCTTTCTATTCCTCCGATGATTTACTCCATACACTAATGTACACAATTTTTCCTCGTGTCCCTCGAGGGGAAATAATCACACACTGAAGTCAGTTATTATTCTGGCCTGTAGCCCGGTGCTGCCTTAAATCTAAAAAAGATAATCCAAGCAAGAACTGTAAAAGGAAACTAATGTTTCTGTAAGCCATGAAAAGAGGCCGTACGGACTCTTCATGAGGTTCAGATGTTGGGCCCACTGGCCTTGGACTGAGGTGACCTTGTGGGAAAGTGAACAGAGTGTCACTGAGAAGAAAGCAAACATCTATGCGCAGAGCTCGCGTGAATAAAGGTGAGGTGCCTTTTCTGTTGCCAGCAATTAGCAAGTTCATACAAATTCACACCTTCACACATGCACACTTTTTTCCCAGTAGTAGAAACCTGTTCGCTTACACTACAACGAAGCAATTTCCTCCCTGCGCTCCTCCAACATGTGCTTCTCTGCACTTTACTGCCTCCTAAAAATGTGGGAGCCAGCACTGAAGTCATGCTGCTGGCATAACATGTGAGGAACCATTTGTTTCTGGTGTTTGGCAGTGTTTCGCTGAGGTACGAGTAGGATTTAAAAATATTCACAACATTGCAGCAATTTTGTGTAAAGTGCTACTGGTGAGGTAATGGTTCACTGGAATACATTTTAATAGCTGCACTGGAGTATCGTGCCAGAGCGCGTACTGTAAATGATGTGATCCATATTGCAGCACTTGAGTAATAGCGGGCGAACAGTGTTCCTGTTAATATTCTGTAGCTTTGATGGGAAACACTCTGACTCTTGGGATTAGAGGTGACTAACAAAATCATATCCATGGATTCAAAATATTCCTTCACTGTAAAGGCCAAAAAAATGAACATAAGAAACAGTATTGAGAGACAAAAGCAGAAAATAACCTCTTTTTAGCCTCTTTTAAATATCAGTTTGCCTTTGTAGAGTTAGGCTATGTTTCTGTGATGGATTCCTACCACCCTCTACTGGTAACCAGTACAAATGCACCTTCTTCATAGTTTTACTTCACTGCCTTCTCAATGTAGTCTGCAAATAAAGGAGCATTTGTAAACAAACAGGCTAAAGACAGAGTAAACATTCGTGTTCTAAAATCTGCCTCATCAGCTGAAGTGGAAACCGAGAGTTTGATACTGGCCCCACGACACCTCCAGCAGAGACACAACCAAGGACAGTCCACGCGAAACAAAGCAGAGCCATGCAGATCCCGTCCGTCATTGGCCTGACAGAAGCTCAAACACACATCCAACACAGCCAGAGAAGCAAAGAGGCACAGATGAAATGCTGACAGCAATGACAGAGTCAGAGAGAAGGTAACAAAATCACGAAAGAGATGACAGGGTATGGAGGACGTTAGAAAGATGAGGCGTTCGTGTAACTTAGGAGCATGAAAACAGAGGCAAATAATATACCTAGGCATGTCCGAATCAAGAAACTGTCTGCAAAAGCAAAAAACAACATTCCGTTAGTGGACTGGAGGGAGAAAAATGTTAGCATCATATACTGTGATGTTAGTTTCTGACCACACTGGACCGCAGCTTGATCTGGCGCTGAGCCATTAAGCTTAAGTTTTGGCTACTGAGCCCATAACACGACAAACAATTAGGGTTAAAGGAAAGCTGATCCAGCAGAGGTTAGAGGTTAGTACAGTATGGAGCTCTCGGTTGCTTTACATTAAAACGCAGTAAACCCAAATCTAGACGATGCTGCTGCTGATGTTGTTAGATTTTTGGGGGAGAGGGGAAGCAAGAGAGATTAAGCAATGAGAAAAAAAAAACAGGGTCAGGATGCACTATAATTTTCAGGACTTTTTACATGAATAATTACAATATTATCATTCATATTTATTATATTGTAAATATACTTATGGAGTCTACTACTACATAAGAGTTACTACCATAAGATTTATACAAGGATGAGTGTTAAGGGATTTTAGATATTAATAAAGAAGCAAAAAAATAGTTAATAATATCTTTTATGGCAGCAATTACTTGATTTATTAACCAAATGGTCCATCTACAAATCAATTGCTGTTTAATCCTAAATTCTCATCAGTTGTAAAAAAGAATACTACTGCCCTCTACTGGTGGGATGCTAACATTAAGCTGTGCAAACTCTGGGCTTTTTACATTTCTCTGTTTTGCACTTCCTCGACTCCTCTCTCCTCCATCCTTCTGCCAGACACTCCACATTAAATCAGTCCTGAAGGATGTCTCAATTTATAAAACACACAGAGGAGAGGAAGGAGGAGGAAGCACATACATTTATGTAATTTATGAAAGTCTTTTGAGCTTAAAAGGTATGTAAAAACCATAACAGGAGAAGCAATTACTCTTTTGTATTCATTTTTTCTTTCTGCCTGTCTCCATTAGTGTTGACAGGATTATCAAAAGAAATGCATGATATCTCTACACTCTTCTCACAATGTGTACCACAATGAAATAATACCAGTGGCAGGCTGTAACAAAGCAATGGCCAGATACTGCTGCTGTACTACAGTTTGAATTAAAATCACTTTAGAATGATGTCTCTGCAGCCTCTCATTCTGTTAAATGCATGTTGGCTCGACTCCTCTCTTACCTCCTTGGTTTGCATCTGTGATAAAATGCAAGAAAAGGAGGCAAGGAAATGATGCATAAAATGAGTGTCTGTAGAAAGATTTGCATGTATAAAAGTCAGAACATATTTTTCTGTTATACATTCACAACAGCTCATTCTAACCTCTTTCCTGTGAACTTTGTGTTAGTTATGCCATTACACATTAAGTGAACAATACACCTTCTCTGTTCTTTTGTTTTTCTTTATAAACTAGGCTCCAGATGTACATCACACCCAGAAACATAATTTCCAGGGTCATTAGAAAAGTGAAGGTCAATCAGGTGATTTAATAAAATGATGAAATGCTGCATGTCAAATGAATGACTCTGCACTGAGTAGAAAACAACAACAAAATAGTTAAAGGTGTGTTAGTGATTTTGTATTTGAATAAATATAGGCATGGCAGTGGAAAAGTTAGAAGGGCATGCATTTCTATTTTATACAGATCTGTTTACACAGAGTAAAATTAAGGTGCATGGTTAATAAAAAACACTTTTTAAACCTACACTGGGGTCAGTGATGAGAGGATTTAAATGAGAGGTGATGAACACAGTGAGATGCAACATGTAGGTGCAATGAGACAACCAACAGCAGCATATATTAACACCAAGGAGGGTCGCGCAGCCAGCATGGACGAGTGACTTCAGAGCTACTGGTGTGGTAAGTGTAGCTTTAAAGAGATTCTTAAATAACTCAAGGAAAGTGACTCTGGATCTGACCTGCTGTTGTCAGAAAGAGGGATCTACAGCATATTCATGCAGTTACAGTGATAACGATAAGAACACAAAGGGAATTTGCAGAGTTTCCTGACATAACATTCAAGCTGTGACTCTGCTGCCATGCTTTTTACAACTTATATGCTTAGGGTGACCAGATCCCAGCAGATTAGATGTCATTAAAGAGACTTTGTGGGCTATAAATTATTTCATAAATCTCACTTGTAATTGAAGAACAAATATGGTTTACTTTTTACGAGCACAAATGGAAGCAAAGGCTTGTTTTAATGGTCTTTACATACTTGTTAATTTCATCTGTCTTTTCCAGTAAGCATTAAAACT
The DNA here is from genome assembly GCF_036321145.2 of Pelmatolapia mariae. Classification (NCBI taxonomy): domain Eukaryota; kingdom Metazoa; phylum Chordata; class Actinopteri; order Cichliformes; family Cichlidae; genus Pelmatolapia; species Pelmatolapia mariae. The sequence continues at coordinate 37,004,535 of NC_086246.1, read as the reverse complement.
GTTAGCTTCTGTTTCAGCTGCTATTCTGTTTCCAAATCATTTTTAGGTTTTATGGTAACTTCATCCATAAATCAGCACACTTATTTTCAAGCCACATATTTCCTGCAAGCATCTGTTGACTCTGGTAAACATGAGGTAATCAAAATGTGGGAGAACGGGTTAATAAAATGAAGTTTGAGGACACCTGGTCACCCCATACGTGCCATGCATTTGCCGTGTGTCGTGTTCCAGTGCAGGAGCTGCCGCAGCAGTAATGCACACTCTCAGATAAGACTCACAAACATCAGAACCGTAAAGTGGTTTCCAAATTCAGCTGAGCTGCCACATAATTCAAAAAGCTATGGGAACACAGTAGTTTGCAAGTATTTTGCTATTTCAATGAAAAACATTTGCTTCAAACATTAAGCATAGTACATACCTGTCATCGTGCAGGGGCCTGACATATCCAACAGATAAAATGTTGAGAGATAGAATATTAGGATCAATGATGGTCTCATCAGATTCGGGCGTGTTGCGCAGACGTCCTGGGAAAGCAGAAATGCCTCAGTAAGAACAGCTCATACAGACTATTGGTAAAATGTATTCAGCTTTAGAGAAGCTGAACATCAGTCTTACCCACAACAAGCTCACGGACTTCCTTCCATTCTATGTCATTTCCAGATTCATGTACAATAGTAACAGTGATTCTCCTCTGGAGGCCCTGAAGAAGGAACAAGGATAGAGTGAGCATGCAGAATATGCCATTTTTCAAAGGTTGCAGAGCGTGACACATCCACTGAACAGGCTGTCTACAATTACTAAGACCAAATTGGAGACGCTTTTGATGTGCGTCAATCGTGCTGCATCAATCTGGGTAGAATTGCATTTGCCCTCTCAGAGCAGAGCTATGAGAGGGCAAATGCGAATGTCTTCAGGTATAAAAGATCCTTTGATGACAGTTGATTTGACTGCAACATATTTGCTCCCAGCCTGACTAAGATACCTGGTGCAGAAGAAATGTGCCATGGCAGGGCATTCCTCCTCTGTGGTCCACTACTGCAGGGATGTAGCTGAATGACAGAAAAAAGAGTCTCAGAGATTTCTGTGGCCCAACAAATTCTCCCAATTTTCTGCTGACTCGAGATACTCACTCCCCGTTCGCCTCCAGCTCGCAGATCTCGAAGAAAACCATGAGGTCATATTTACAGTGACAGGGTCCTGCCTGTGGACGGGTCATGGCCGTCAGTTTGGTGGCAGGTACTGTGTTGAAAAAGATTAGAGAGAGGATTATACAAGAAGGCACAATAGGGGTAAACCTAGCGCAGGCTAGCAGCTAACAGCAGGGAGAACAGCTACCTACCCTACAAAGGAAAGAGAAAGGGGAGAAGAAAGGAAATCAGTGATTCAGGGAAGGAGCACCCACTCAGTACTGTACAAGAAGCTTTTTTTCATTTAGCACATTTTTGACCGCTCTGTATAAAGAAAAAAAAAGTCTGAACCATCCTTTAGGTGAGAGAATGCATATGTATGTCTTTATAAAGCACTTTAACGTTCAGGTGACCAAGTGGGGATATTTACAATGCCAGACATCTTAAACTCTATAAAAGCTTGGTCGCCTGATGGTTAATATTAACATTCAGCACAGTCAGTCTATAATGTTAATACGACTGACTAAGAGTTAAAGAAATCCTTTAATTTCCACTGGTGCCCAAAAGCAGTTCAGAGGTAAAGAAAAAAAAATCCATGCATCCCTTAAATTTGTCCCAAGCTGAAGCAGAAATCAATTTTATAAGTATAAATACAGTATAATGTAATGCATACTTGTGGGAGTTACTATGTATTTTATATATTAAAGGTGCTTCAAGTGTCACTTTTAGAGATGCAATATAATTCTTAGCCAACAGAATAACTGAAATAACAATCTGGTGGATAACTAACACCAATATTGTTCAGGTTTTAGTTTTTAGCTGTTCATTAAAATGTTTTTAAAAATTTAGCCAGCTCAAAGCTGATGTGACACTACAGATAGACATATACTGCTTTAAATATCTGTACTGTTACAGGTTAAAAGCAGGTGAGACAAATTTGTAGCCTGTAAAATGGTTGCCTTTTTGCTGTATTTAATTCTTCATCTGTTTGTTTTCTACCTCTTTGGATTGATTGCTTTCCTATTATAACATGTGAATTTATTCCCAGGGATTGATAAATCTCAGGTGTGTTATATATGCATATGCACCACAATGTACATTATATCTCCAAAAGTTGATTCTGTTCATCTGGACGTAGCATTTTGTGGGAGAAACGTTTCGTCACTCATCCAAGTGACTTCTTCAGTCTCAGCTGACTGCAGGTTTCCCCAATCTTATAAACAGTACATTTGCATAATGACTGAAACCAGCCCACTGAAGGAACAATGGGCTGTGAGGTCAGTTCCTTAATCATAATTATGCAAATTCTCATGACCATTGATCAACAACCACTGACCAAAACCCACTGATCAATGGCCATGAGTACCATTCACAGAGAGTTGGGGAATGGCTGCAATCACAGCATTGTAAGATGGCGAAAGATACCCTTAGGCCCCCTTCTCGATTCAGAGATGGTCTTTCCTTTTTCACGTAAATGGCCTCCTTGACTCCGCGCTCAAACCAGCGTTCTTCCCTGTCCAGGATGTGTACATCCTCATCATTGAAAGAATGTCAGCTGCGACTGAAGAAGTCACTTGGATGAGTGACGAAACGTTTCTCCCACAAAACGCTACGTCCAGATGAACAGAATCAACTTTTGGAGATTTACTTTCCTGGATGATTGAGAATGCATCAAGACAATGTACATTATAGTTAACATTCCCATCGGAGAGAGTTTCATTCGTGGCAGACTAATATAGAAGAAAGGCACTGTGATCCAATCAAGAGGAGCTCAAAGAGGGAACTGCAAGGAGAATGCACCACATAACAGTGAACACACAGTACACCAGAGAGCCAATCCAACTGCAGAATCCTGACACATGAAACCTCCCCTTTTATATCGATTAACTTGAGTTTTACTACACAGCAAGTAGCAACTAGTAACTGACACTGAATATTTGTGTTAGTGCTTCATCTACAAGGCGACTCAGTCACAAAACCCTAGAGCTGGAAGAGATACTTTTAGTGCTTTTAAAATGCACTTGGCTCATTTAAGTCACACCAAGAAAAACACTCGATATAAAAAAGGGTTTCCAGTTGCAGGATTCTCTTGGATCTGACCAATCAGTGACCAACCCGGCTTCTGAGCTTTAATAACTGAACAGATAGAGATGGGTGGAGCTGGCAGCTGAGCTTGCTCGTTTCCTTCCAGCAGGAAGGAAGCAGCTAAGCCAGCGGCAGACAGAGCGTGGCCTGACAGCGAGTCCACCAGTGACCCATTGAACACATCTGGGACCAAGTATCGGATGAGCTCCAGCGATTTCTCCCGGTCCGACGAGGCGTCAGGATCCACTGCTCACACCCAACAACATGAAGCTGAGATGATACGACTTGCAAGCAGACGAGTACAACAGCAATACAACAAAAATAAATGATAAGACACAAGCAGAGCATCTTATTTACCTGGTTTGGAGAGAGGCATCACTCGTGGAAACTGTCTCCTGCAGGGGCGTAGTGGACTGGGTGTCACAACACACAGTTACGTATGAATATAAAGAATTGCAAGCATATTCATCATAGTATGTGTATAAATGCAGTAAATGCTATAAGCAAACACAGTACCTCATGACATCTTTACAAAGAGGAAGAAAAGGCTGCTTCTGGTAGTGGCCAAAGACTTCAAACACAATTGGCTGAGTCTTGATGTAGTCCACGAATGATCTAGTAACCTCAACAGCAATCTAAAAAAACAAAAAACAATCCATTTTAGTGCCTAACCTATTAAATACAGAACAATGCATAAAGCTGTGCAGGACATGAGCCGACTCTTCTTACGTTCTGCACATGGTAGAAACCGAGAGGAGGGCCGCGGCCTGTGTTTTTTAGGGGTTCAGTGGAGAAGGCCTCATCATGGCGGTGGATGAAGCTAAAGACAAAGCAATCAATGCAAAGTTTGCATGTAAAACAGTAAAAACAACACCAACAATCACAAATCTCCAGCGGAAATATTGTGAAGAGCAATTTACTTGAACTGGCAGAAGATGTCGGCATATTCCGCAGAGATGCTGGAGGCCTGCAGGACAGTCACTCTGAAGGTAAAAATATTACCGATCCTGAGATGTTCCAGAGTTGTATCGAGTGCTCCATCCAGACCAGCCTTCAGTGGATTCTCCACCTCATCTGATCCAGCTGCAAGGAACCACAAAAAAGAAAAAGGAAAAAAGAAAAATAAACGCAGGTTGGAAATTCTCATTGAGAACTTGACATCCATGAATGTTCTAAATCTGGTTGGTGGGCGTGACCTTCATGTTTAATTTTTAAAGATTAAGCTTTATTATTCTAGGATATTGGACAACCTAAAGGTTTCCCAGTAACAAGGGTCTTGACTTTTCAATGTTGATATTCTAGTTTTTTGATCTAAAGGCCATGAATAAATCATCAATCTACTTAGAGTGATCTATTTTATTGATAACCCAAATGCAAGAAATTCAGACACTATTAATTCTACACTTTGACTTTGGTAAATACTACATACATGTACGTGAGGTGAAAGAGACTGCAAGACTGTATAACACTGTATGGATGTTATATAAATCCCTGCTTGTTTAAAAAGGCCTCTCCTTTTACTCCTTTGTGTGTTTTTATTAGATTTAGTGGGTGTTTTTGCTTTTTTGGTTGGTTTTTTGCATCTTTTTTATTTGTAAAATGTCTGGCGCAGAATACTTTACAGCATCGTTCCGACCATTAGATGATCTCATTAGTGTTAATAAAAAAAGAGCAAGAAGCATCTGGGTTCAAATCTCCTGGTTGTCCGAGGGGAGGTCGGTGAGGACTTCAACCACTTTTAGATTTCAACCACATTTAGTAGTAAATTTTCTTTAGGAGTAAAGAAATGTGTTTTCAATGACTTCAAAAGACAAGTTTTTCACCTTTTTACTCATTAACAGATCTCAGTGATGTTTAGACACTTCTTTTTAATGTTTTTGTTGGGTAGGTTGCATTCCAGGTAGATGCTGAGCCGACTGTCAATAAATTCTACTGGAACAGAACAGGAATGGACTGGAGTTACCAAGAAATTGGAGACAAGCATTTGGGCTAATTTATACATCTTCCACATGAGCCACCGTTTGCCATTGTTTGCCCTCCAAACCCAAGCCTATCTTAAATGATTTCTTTTAAAGTCTTTCCTGTGAATTTTCAGTCTGATATGTCTGCTGAGCCAAAAAGGAGACCACACACAGACATACACATACATACAGACACAAGCAAACACGCAGAACACGTGTCCATTCACTCGTAAAATACGATTACCCGCACATGTATTGTTGTTGACTTCGTCAGCTGACGGCCCCATTTCTGCGTTCTGCCCCTCTCCCTCCACGATCCGAAGCTCCTCCTGAGAAATCCCAGTGCGGGACAGTCCTACAGAGCAGGACTCTGACTGGAACTACAGGAGCACAGCAGAGTGGTGAACAGTCTTACCCACTTGTGTCCTCAGATTTTTAAACAGTTACATCATTTACTCCTTTAGTTGTCTACCAAAACATTTTTCAGTTATGACATATGACAACAAGGGCTTTATTTTGCATTTTCCACTTCATTTGAGGGCCACTATTGCATTCATTGTAGAGAAATAACACATTTCTAAACATTGTCACATATTTCAGATGTAGTTGGAATTCTCTCAAAGGCAATTTTAATGATGGGTATGGGTTATTTCTTGGTAATTTCTTCATAAAATAAGTGGATAAAAGGTCTGAAGATGATTCAGAGTTTGGCCCTTGTACTTGGAGGATGTTTCTATAAATACAGAAAATGCATCAAAGGAAACTTAAATGGTAAAAGAAGTTCTTCTAAAGTTGAAAAAACAAAATACATCTATCAGTGGGAAAGAAGGTAGGAATATTAGCAAAATTAACAGTTTGATGCCATCTGAGTGAAGTAAACGTGTACACTGGTGACACAGCAGTGTATGATGACAGGATCCTTTCTTTACATTCGAGATAAGTGATTGGTCAAAGCCACTGACCAGCATGTTTGTATGGCCAGAAAACCCTAAATCTATTGATAGGGTGCATCGAGTTCTAAAAAAAATGTACAAATCTAAAGAAGCCTTGGAACAGCGCGCAATTCAACTCTTTTTGTAAACACCTAAAATCACAAAGATTTTGACAGCAACTGTACATAGAGGTAAATCCTACACTGTGGAAACTAACTGTAATAACTATAGTTTGTTTTTCACTACCTTTTCATACTGCTGATCCTCAAAGGAGATTTTGGCAGTGCCCGACTGCCTCACTCCAGAGCCGTAGTCGGGAGCCTCCTCATCAGCTGGAGGGAAACACAGAGAACCTTCACCTCACTCCCTCCAGAAATCACACACAGCTTGTCCCGTCAATCGCTTCAACGATCGTGAGTCTGAGGATTTGAGCCTTACCTGATATGGCCTGTACTGCCACCCTAAGGAAGCCCTTTACCTCTCCCTTCTCACTGACAATGGCCACGCGATGGACGAGCGGAACCGGGTACAGCAGATTACTGAGATAAACAAAAGCCCTGCACGGGAAGCCAAAGAGAGAAATAAAAGAAAAAAAAAGCATTAGCAAGAATCAGACTAAGGAGACGTGCCACATTTGATAAAAATCACTGGACTGGACAACAGAACACAGAACTGCAAAGCAACCAAACAGAAGCTGGGACTGCTCTTGCGACGGCCATGGCTGCCCTTTACTATTGCTTATCCTTATCATCCAATAATGACTATATAATCAGGTCAATAATGGGTCACATGCAATAACCCTAAACTTTTGGTTTGTACTGATGAAGGATAGTGAGGCTAAGGAGCATGTATGTAAGGCTAAACTTTCAATTCTTTTTATTAACTTTAAAAATTAGAACTCAGCTCAAGACTTTGCTGGATAGCAGATGTTTTCGTCGTAAGCAATGAATTCATTTTAATGCATTGCTTTATGATCACATGCTATCATGACAATGACTCTATATAATGTATAAAGCCAAACTGAGAACTTAAAGCACTTTGCTACAGACTACGTTTTCTTTGAGAATAGAAATTTGGGAACAGCTGCATTAGAAATGCTTTCCTTATTAATAATAGAATAACTGATCCACATTTTTCACAAGCCAATAGGGATAGACATTTAAGGGTGGACAGCGTAAAAAAGGACAGGCTTATGACAAGATTGGTGAGGTGCAAATAAGGCATGCTCAGGACAAAAAAGGTGAACAAAAATGCTTTCAACTTTTTGACTCAAAAGGAATCAAAAGCAAATGGAACAGAAATCATCATACGGAACATGGCTCAGCTTGAATCAAAACTGCCAACAGCTTCATAGACTGTATGCTACATCAAAAACCAACGAATGACATCAGAAATCAAAGTGCACCTCCTGGGCCGGAGTGGTAATTTGTACAAAATAGGGGTACGAATTTATCATCAGACGTATTCACGTAAAAATCGACAAAAAAAAAAAAATGTCAAAATGAAAAGACTTGTGCTCTGGCATGCCTAAGAGAGACAGCTGCTGCAGAAACCAGCTCTTTCATCTTGAGATTTTGAGTCTTTGTTCGAACACCACTTAGCTCAAAAATTTTCAGATTCTTTCAACTGTATTCAGGTTTCACAGCACGGTGAGAACATTTCGCTGTTTCTTCCTCTTACTATGCACATCAGACCTCAATCTACTTCTTGAGATGCGTCAGTGCTTTGGGGAGTCAAAAGTCCTTTTTCTTTTTTATAAGCCACTACTTTGATTTGACATACACCTCACACAGCCGTTCAGCATCAGCACTGCATAGAAACAAGAAGCATAAACGGACCCACTCTGCACTGAATTTAGGAAGAATTTAAGTAAGAGTGAGACGCATCGAGCCACTGTATAACCCCCCCTCCAAAAAAAAAGCAAAGTAAAATAAGCTTTTAGTTGAAAGAGAGATTAAAGATAAAAAGGAAAAGATGGACCTTAAAGTCCAGAAATGTCTACTCCAGTGTCCGCATAGTGTGGTACTCAACATTTTCAGCTCAAGATTTAGAGATACAGTGACAACTAAGGCAAGACACTAAAGGGTCTGGTTTGACTTTGAGCAGTAAGCAGATGTTTAAGAAAATCAGTAAAAGGAAATACCACAATCGAAAAAAAAAGAAGGAAAAGTTGTTTTCCAAATTTCGGTTGCAGCTTTCCAACTGAAATGCTTCATGCCCGTGTTAACACTGAAACAGCAGATCTCTGAGGTGGACAGTAATTTGGAGAAGACCAAAGAGCAACATAATTCAGGTGCACTTATTTAGTGACTTCATCTATAAAAATCTGACTTCAGTTTGATTAATTTCCCCTTCAAGGTCATCTCCTTGTGTAACCTTAGAGTGCTGGCAGTGTAGCGTCTATTTGAATTACTCTTTGGATGGCTGATGGATGACCACTTTCACCTGAAGATTTGCCATGGACTTTAAATTTATGAAAATTAGGTCATTACGTTCATGTTCAGGATTATCCTTAAAAAAGAGAGCTGGATCTCTATCTACAACCCAAAGACCAAAGAGCTTTTTTCAGTGGAAGAGTGTCCAAGAATATATCAGTGTCCTGGATCAGGAGATGATGCAGGGCTGAAAACGTGAGCCAGCATCCAAGGGCCAAACCTGCGGTTCCACTAGTAACCACTTGATCCTGATTCCAAAAGCAAGTCAATCCCTACAGACTCCCATGTTAAAATGCTACTTCAGAGCCTTTTTAATGTTGACCTCTGTGATAAAGACCATTCAATACATTTCTGTATCAGTTTTGATGAATTCAAGCATTACAACCTCCGATATGATCACTATGGGGTCCAAATAAACAACAACATGGCAGCCGCCAAACTGCAAATAATGTGGCTTCAAAATGTCAAATTCACAAAGTACACCAGCTACAGTGCACTGACTGGCAATGCAGTGAAGTTTTGCTTTAACATCCTGTGGCATCTGAGAACCACCTGAACGGTGGAATGCTGAGGTTTTTGGGCCAAATGAAGACAGTCTTGGTCATATAAACATTGCTGTCATGCTGGAAGCTATCCAGAGCTGCACAAAGAGATAACCTTACAGGGGTGTTTGGCAAAAATCAACTTAGGTATGCTTTGCTTTTTAATTTTTATGGAGAGAGTCACTTTATGATCACACCTCATGTTTGCCACATAAAATAACAAAGCACACTATGGATATATTTTGTGTACTTATGCATACCCAGCCCACAACTCAAGGAGGGCTATGTGAAGATATACACGCTATTATTTACTGCATTTCCAAGAATACTGTTCCATCTACCCTGATGTTTGCCAATGGAAAGGGACCTTGCATCTCAGTGTGAAAGAGCTAGTTTCCTCCATCAGCATGCTCCTGAAACCTCACCAACCTTCCCACTACACTGAATAATGGTGAGCGGTCGTAAAAGGGATCCAGGCCTTCGCTGGAGCCTCGGCAGAGCTCTCTCTCATCATCATCATCATCATCATCATCATCATCATCATCCTCTACCCCGAGCTCGGAGCTCGGGTCGTCCAAAAAGATATCATCGTCCAGGTCGTCCAAATCCTCCAACTCCTCCTCCTCCCCGCGACCCTCCCGCTGCGAGTCAGCCAGCTCAGTAATTTCAGAGGTGGAAAGGGTCGGGGATGGGGTGGGGTCACTCATGCGCTCGCTCATGCATGTGTTGAAAATGGGATTTCTGGTGCAGCCAGAGACATGGGAACTAGGTTAGTACAGTTAGAGAGAAGGGACGCACTGATCCACAGGAGAAAACCTTCTTCCCTCTGAGTCAGAAACAGCTTTTATTGTTTGTTTCAGTGTTGAGCAAAGAGCAGAGAAAGAGAGGACAGATGGGAGACTCCAGGAAGCTACAAATGTTGTGCTGATCGTGGGCTATAGATAGACACATTTTTAACTTTAGGCATGTCAAAAACAAGTATTATTTCACCTACACAGGTATTCACTGTCATTTGCCCAGTCCTCATGCGCAGATTTAACCGCACATGTAAGTTTCTGCTTGGTGAGTGTCAGGGGAATTCAAATTTACTGTTTTAAGTACAGATTTTTTCACATGCGTATAAAAAGAAGAGGCTAAGATAAATAAAATGTAGAGAAGGCAATTCAAGGAATGCGTGCTCTTGCAGGTAACTGTAATCTAAACTGTTAAAAAAAAAGTGAGCAGGGGAAGGAACCAAAGTTAATCATGCCAAGTGAGCCAATCATCAAAGGAGCTCTGTCCCATGATTGGTCACTTTTTAAGGGATCACATGCAAAGAACCTCCTTAAATGACAGCTTCAGTGCTATAGACCGGGGGAGTCTAACTCCAGTCCTCAAGGGCCAGTGTCCAGATTTTAGATGTGTCCTTGATCCAACACAGCTGATTTAAATGGCTAAATTACCTACTCAACATGTCTTGAAGTTCTCCAGAGGCTGGTAATGAACTAATCATTTGATTCAGGTGTGTTGACCCAGGATGAGATCTAAAACCTGCAGGACACCGGCCACTGAGCCCTGGAGTGCCCCCACTCCTGCTGTAGACAGTGCTGTTTGACACCATATTTGCTCACAAAATGAATTCTGGTGACCAACCTGTTAACAGGCACTTGTTACAGTTGGATTTACTCCCAGCAATCACTGGATTACTGTGATAGTACACTATATGCTGCAACTGAGCTTTGGCAGTGAATATTTATGTGTGTGAAATAAGATCATTTACTCACGGGCTTGCTTAATTGCATCTAAAGGTAATGACAGAAATTAAACGTCATACAGATTTCATTTGAAAACGGCCAGTCACTTTGAGTTATCACATCAGCCACATATGTACAAAGTGAGCCTGTATTCAGTTATGTATTAATTCAACCCATCAGTTCTCGACAGCAGCTAGATTTTTTAAACTGCAAGTGTAAAGGATGTAGTATAAAATAGCAGTAAACTATTAAAAGCGTTGAAAACATCAAATGTTGTGAATCTGGATCATATACACCTGCTTTCACCTTTATAATATGGACAGACAGATTGAAAACCTGAAAAAGAACAGCTCAAGGGCACAGTTTCCAGTGTTTCCATGTCTTGCAGGAGCTGAATAACATTAAAGGCTGGAGTGAGATGCTTAATATTACATAACAGGTGCAAGTGAGAGAGAGAGAGAGAGAGAGAGAGAGAGAGAGAGAGAGAGAGAGAGAGAGAGAGAGAGAGAGAGAGAGAGACACTGGGAGGCCATGTGCCAAGGTGGAAGAGAAAGAAACAGCAGGTTTTGAGTAGGAGGACTGACGAAATGTTTTTCTCAAATCTTGCATAGATGATTTTCCCATTGATGTAGAAAGCTCTGTCATTAACTGGAATGTATCGTTATCAAATGTATTAATCACTACACTGTTATTTCAGTTTGTACAGGCAGGTTTTATAGTGGCTGAAATACAAAGTTTGACAAGTAGGGACACCAGACTGAATGAACTGCAGATAATTAATGCAGGTGTCCCCATCATTTTGGAGTACACTCCACACACAGTAAAGCCGCATTTCCAACCCAAGTGCTGGGAACTTTAACTCTCAGGAACGACGTCCTGCAAGTGGAAAAGTGGACAGCAGCCTCCCTATATCCTAAATTTCTGATAGCTATGGCTAATACTGGTCTTGTTGGCCCCTGTATTTCTTATTCCTGTCCCGATGTGTTGGACTCAGTATTTACCTGCCAACCAGGCGGAACCAGGGGAAGCGATCGTAAAAGGGGTCACCTCCCGTCATCACATTTTCACAGTCCTCCACAGTACTGTTGGGCACATCAGCAGCACGATCATACATTTCTCTCATCAGATCTAGCCTCTGCCTGCAGAAAGCACCAACAATGAAGACATAAAAAAGACACACAGCAGGGCGTTAATGAGAAAAAGTAAACAGTTTGGAAGAAATAAAATAGCTCTGAGGAAGACACTGAAGCATGGCTCTTTTTTATTGCTGTTCGATATTAGGTTGGTAGATATTTTTAATTTGGAAGTGCAATTATTAAAGCGAATGTTTGCAATAAAAGAAACTGACTTGCAAACTGAAGAGCACTAAAACAAGAGTTTCAGTGCGACACTTAATGAATTTTTGATTACCAAGATAAGTTTAAGATTTTGTTCATCAAAGACTTGCGTGCATGTTCAGCCACCTTAGTTTTTCTAATGTCCAATAGTGAGTTGCTCCATTCTTCTGATCTTGCACCTCCACCGCCACGATAGTACGTGGGAATTGTCGCTTCTCTCTGTCTTTAGTTGCCTCTGGGGGCAACAGGTCAGGAGGCAGGGGGGAGTAAAGAGTGTCTGTCAGCAACACAAACTGGAACTGCACCTGCAGGGGAAGAACGAGTATGCTCAAAGAGCCGTTTCACAGCGTAGACCTGTCGATATATTTATCAGTCTAAATGACATTTCTAACCTTCTTCTTAAGTTCGACACTGATCGCATTAGCCTCCTTCAGGAAGATGGCATTTCCCCATAAGAGATCACGCAGCGAGGTGAACTGGTAGCATCGCCATTTACGGAAACTCCACACAGCCAGCTCTCTTTCCCTCTCCGTCCACTGCACTGTAGGCCAGAAAGAGGACTCGATGAAGGTGTGATTATCCCTAATATAGATTTATAAATGTGTCCTAGTATTAATTGTTTTTACCTTCTTCTTCCGGTTCCTCCTCTTCTTCAGGACCTTCTGGGTTATAACGGTCCACTTGCTTCTGAAGAGCCTCCAGCTTGCTTTCATAATCCTAATAATTTATAATTAAAGTTTTAAATACATGAACAAGCAATTCAGGTTGAATTAATCATTAATAACTGCTGAAATGAAAGGCCCCAAAAGATTGCATTTAGAATTAAAGCGTGGAAAAATGTGTTGCGGCGTACAACTGTGCATATAAATACTGTCAAATACACATCCATGTGAATTAAAAATACTTTATGATATTATGCTGCAGATCCTGCCAGATAAAATTCTCCCACAGTCTGTGGATTCTCCTCGTGCCACAGAGAATCAGAAATGAAATGCTGTAGCTTGTGGGCAGTCAGATCTGCTGATTAAATCTTGTTTTTGTTTTTTTTTTAAATAAAATGTGTCTGTTATGTAATCCCAGGTATCGGTTCTCCTTTCTCCTGCTGAGTAATATTTGTGAGTTGCAAAATTGACTAGAAATTCCAGTAAGGTGAACTTTGCTTCACATTTGATCTGAAAACACCATCATAATTTTTTATTTTCTGTAAATCTGCTCACTGATAATAGTTTATATAATGTAAACAGTAGATACCAATACTGAAATATACAAACTGCAGCTACATCTGTGTGTAAGACAGTTCAGATAGATTTTTTGTTGGTTTTACTTTAATAATTACTGTTGATAGCAGTCAAAGCTGAACTCTCATTACCATACCAGTCTTTGCTGCTCTAGAAGGTTGCTGGCCTCCTCTCTTTCTTTGCGATACTGATCTTCCAGCTCCTGCAGCCTGAGGACAAAAAAACAAAGTGAACAAAAAATACTTGATGTAGGTGGGCGATGCCCTACCTCACTGTGTGTTTTTAAGCCATTGATACTGAGAAAGAAGCCTCAGGCTTGGGTAAAGTGGCAACTTCGGTCACTGCTTCAGACAGAACCACAAAATTCTCACTCCTTCTGTAGTCATCTACATTTGGAGATATGGAAGTTATGTCCTGACTTCTCCACCTTTCCTGGACGCAGGACCCCAGCACAGAAAAGATCAGACTTTAATGACAGTAGATATTTATGATTTTGATTTGAGCATGAAAATGAGGAACTGGATTGGAGCTGGAAAGCAGCCTGCAGACCAGTAGCAACTGTGGGGATAAAGCTATATAGATTATGCACACCATGTAAGAGTCCATGGTTACACTGTTTTTAACCTCACTGCTTTATCTGATGCTTTTTCTCTAATACATGAAGACTGGCTCATAAATTGCTCAGAAGTGTCAGACTCAGAAAATATTAAAAAGTAACTGAATATAGTTTTAGAAATAGCTGCGGGTCTCTGGAGTAGTACCCTCTAAGACTGTTAAATTAAGACACAAGCTTAACTGCTGAGCCCAAATTAGAACAAAGTCCAAAAGAAAAAAAAGAAGATCCAAAACACGAGGAAACAACGTAATCCAAAGCACAAAAATGTGGCAGGAACAAACAGAGCAAACAAAAATGAGCAGGCTGAGGAGACAACAGGACTATTTATAGACAGGGATTGATTTCTGACGTAAAACAGGAAAGATAGGAACGACAATCAATCATTCAAATCTACTCTAAGAATAAAAATACACATTTTATTCAGTTTATCTGTGCATTGGGACAAACTGTTTCCTTATTGCACCTTGCAATAGGTATAGCAAAATCTAGAAGAATTGGTGCAAGCCTGGACCTTTTTTTATACTAATTGTTACCTTAAGTTCCAGAAATGGACTTTTACTGTATCTTTATTCCTGAAGGCATACCTCTGTTCCATTTCTTGCTTCATGTCAATGCCCTGTTTCTCCAACAGCTCCCTCTGAGCGAAGGCCCAGTCCACAGGCTCAACAGGGGTTTCGGCACATGGGTTCTTCTCCCTGTCAGCCCGGGCCTGTACAGGGTGGTTAAACCGGAAGACGTGACTCTTCCCCAGGATGATGCGATTTCCTGCAAGGGCATCACATCAGATCAGAGAGTACAAGTACAAAATCTATGCATATAATGTTTGTGCTAGTTATGGCACAGGTTGCACCAACCTGATTTCAGAACAGTGGGTTCTGTCACCCTCTTTCCATTAACGTATGTCTCAGCTCCTTCACAAGGCTCAAGGACAACTGCTGCTCAGGAAAACAAAATTCCATATGAGGCTTTGCTGACAACATTACAGCAATATTTAACTTTGATGTGCAAAGCTACAAGTCTCACTTTCTCCCATTGGGCCAGTAGAACTAGTGAAGGTGCAGTGCTCGTCCTTTATGAAGTGACCACTGAGGACTATATCCTGGCGACTGCTGGCATCTAAACGACCGACCCTAAAATACATAAAAGTTAGTATGAATATATATAAAAGCAAGTTAATAACACACTTCATCTATGTAACATTTAGTCCTTTTTCATTTAAAGGGACAGTTCACCTCAAAATCAAATGTAGTCTTTTTCCTCCTGCATGTCGTGCTTTTTATTCATCTAAATTGTTGGGCTATACAGATGTGCTGAAAGCACCTGAAACCAAACCCCACTCCCAAAACACAGTAACAGTGTTTGTTTTCAGAAATCATGACCTGGTTACTTTAAAAATTCACAAACGTTACTGTGAACAGTTCAAAGCTGCACCATCACATCGTATCACTGTGCAGAAGAAAGCGTCCATCATGGTGGTGACAGTGTCACAGGAAGTAATCACTGATGGCTTCTTCCTTAGCTGAGCTATATCATTAGCCAGCCATACCTTTACTTTGGCTGATGAATCCATAGAAAAAAAGACTTCTGGCAGGAAGCTGCTCACATCAAGCTGAGTGAATTTCTTTTAGTAACCAGGCTGTGATTTCTGAAGAGCGACACTTCTGCTACTTCTCCTTTTGAAATCACATGAGTGTGACAGAGTACGATCACATAGTGGCTAACTGAAGCTAGCAGCTAAGCCCATAATCTCATCAGGAAGGTGTTCACTGAAGACAGGGACCAAGAAATCTGACTTCTTTTTGCAACCACAGGAATTCTCATCAACATACTGCCTATTAAAACCATTACAGCTTTATGGCATGTCCATCCTATACAGTTTATGTATATGAATATATTCATTTATGAAATAAATCACTGTATGTAGTGAAAAAAACAAGTACTAAATACAATACAAGGATCAAAATGGGAGACAAACCACAATCTCCTGGCTGATAAACCTGTGACCAACCTTCTGTGGAAAGTGTGGGTCTCTAAATGGGGACCATTATCTCTCGGTGGCCCATGTAGCCACATTTGGTGCATCAAGGGCCGCTGGCGGAGAACATTTTGTGCCAGTGAGGCACAGGCATCTGACACAACATTATATGATGCCATGTGATGAGAACATGTTTGCAATGCAGGCCTGTTGTCTCTTGAAGTTAGATTAGCATAAAAACAATGTCCTTTTTTAATCAGTTTCATGCTAATACAGCAGTTCTTAAACTTTTTCTGGGGTGCCTTCATCATAAGCTGACCCCACACTTTTTATGAGTCATTCCCAATAATATGGGAGGCATCTAATAATAAAAAGAAAAAAAATCCAAGTGGGGTTTTAATTAAATAAAGGTCAGCACGATGGCTTCAGCAGACTTTACTTTCTACATAAATCACATTTGTTTACATCGCATTTTCTCCTGGTCTTCCCTGCAGTGGTTCTGTCCTCTCAGGGTGAGAACCGCCTTCCTCTTATTGCACTGTAAAATGTCAGCCTCTAACCTGGTGATCCCGTCTTTGATGTAGTACAGCAGGCACTCAGACATCAGAGGGTCCTCGTTGAGGTTCACCAAATGAGGCGTCTGACACAGAACGGGGAATATTTCACTGTTAACTTTCGGTAAGCAATATGCATGAGTCATTCAACATCCATATGTTATTTACATTATAACATATGTCAGCTGCGCACAACAGGTGGTCTGAAATACAAGCTCTCCCAGTGAGAAACATCAAACAATCAGCAATAGTTAAAACCATGCAGTCACTCCCCACAGCGTCCCAGCATGGAGTGTTTAATGAAGTCAGATGTTTTGGGGCTGCAGGCAAGCAGCCATAAATCACTGAAATTAGGGCACTGCTATTATCTTTTCCCCCATGTTTACACCCATGGCTGCCTTCGGTGCAGTGAGGGAGTGTTTGAAGTGAGTAATGAAGTAGATTTAGGATAACACTTAATGAAACAGTGAAACTCTCGTCTGATCTGCCTCGACGAGGCTCGAGCACTCATCAGAGGAGACACTTTAAACACTTCAGAGCTACAAACCTCGTTGGGGGAAAACAGCCCGACTGTGTCGATAAACACGGGCTCGGGCTTTCTAGGGCTATCAGAGGGCTTTGGGGGTAAATAAACAAGCACAGCAGTGAATAATCGAAGCGGTAAGGATTAGATCACAGTGGTTTTGGAGAAGTAGAATACATCTTTTACCTTCTTTGGAGAGAACACACCAACTGTTCCACCATCTTCTCGCATTGCTACACCCATTTCGGCCAGCAGGGCCTCTCTGTTGACGAATATCATCAGCATACCAAGTGAGATATTTTTTTAAATGTAAATATACTTTTTTTTCAACATTCATTCAATGAGAAATGTTGTCTTTCCTAGATTAAGCATAGACCCAATATTATTCTGGAGGTGGCACCAATTGCTCTACACTCAGATCACTGAAAGCTTCACCTTAGGCCGGACCGGAAGAAATACTAGTGCTTGTCATTGTCAATCATTTTAGAGGTGTGGAAAACAAGATTAAGATTAAGCATGATTCATTTTTACTTCTATTTTAATATTCTTGAATAAGGCACATTAATGGCAGCATATTACAGCCATCTCAGGGAAACAAACGGGTATATAAAAAAAATCATAGATACTGTGGAGGGTGGTACGACTCGAGGAGGAAACCCAGAAAATGTATTATTAAAGCTGTACATTTCTAAGAAGAAAAAAAACCCAATTTTCTTGGACAATAAAGTCTTTTTTTTTTAAATCAGGTATTTACAAGGAAAATATTCTCTGAGATTAAAGTCATAAATTTATGAGAAAAGTTGGTTTCTTTCATTTTTGGCCAAACAGTTACTTTGCCAGATTGGCTCAATCTGATCATATAATCACAGCTAGACGTCACTGCTTCTACAATCCTGTAACCTGAGGACATGCCACATCAGTTTGCTTTTCTTGT
This sequence comes from Pelmatolapia mariae, assembly GCF_036321145.2. NCBI lineage: Eukaryota > Metazoa > Chordata > Actinopteri > Cichliformes > Cichlidae > Pelmatolapia > Pelmatolapia mariae. The sequence continues at coordinate 36,986,543 of NC_086246.1, read as the reverse complement.
TGATTATAGCTTAGCCTGTAGTAGGTTGCATTTGGTGGAATATGAAGTTATTCCTGATTTGAGCCCAGAATCACAACATTAACACAGCGTTTACTGATGGCCGCTGTGGCGTAGGTGAAGTTATCCAGCCTGTGACTTTAATCTCAGAACACCAAGGTTTCTTATGCTTTTTCATCTTTAGTTTTTGCGGTTTTTGACTTTAATATCTTTAATGTCCTTGAAACTTTGAATATTTACTACTAACCTTAGATAACTTTTTTATTTTTTTATAAATGTTTTATAAAACGTTTTTAAAAAACAAACAAAAAATTTTATATATATATATATATATATATATATATATATGCGTATTTATTTATTTATTTATTTTTTCCTGCAAATGAACAACTGTGATCTTGGAAATTTAGAAATTTTAATTCAGGAAATTGTCCTTTTTTCCCTCTGAATATTACTTCTGTCTTCTTACAGCATTTAAGTTTTTTTGTATGTTATAAATCCTCCTGTGTTCCTCTTTTCTTGAATTATTAGGATGTTGTTCCTATTTTGGCATCTTTAGTATTTCTAAAGTTTAATCTTAAAGAGGAATTTAAACAATGCAATAAAATAAATTAAAATAAAACTAAGCATCTCGTTGTCTTACCTTTCCATTCTAATGGCTTCTGTTCTGCGAAGTTTCTCTTCCCAGGTCTCATTGAGCTCAGCGATGATTTTCTCTGTTTCCTGACATTAAAAAATAAAAAAGTGTGGTGATAATCATTTAAATAATAACTATATCTGGACTTAACGCAAAGAAACATCCAAATTCAGCAATGAAGCAATAAAATTCCAGTATTTTATTAGCTTACTTAATTGCTTACTTTTTTAAGTAGCAGAAATTAAATGAACTATACCCGTGATTTCATTAGATGACCTTATGTTGGCATGTAAAAAAGGGTGTGAATATAATGTCTTTGTGCCATAATGTAGAGCTTCATTGAGTATTAAAATGGCCGAAAGAGCCAGGGACACAGATAAAGGTGGGCTTGGGGTGACCATGCTCTGCTTGTCCTCCTTGGTGCATCATTTTAATTATAACTACACTGCTCATAAAAAGCTTGATTGGCATTCACCAGGGAACACCAGAATTGGTGGGTTTCCCAGTGGAGCCCCATTCTCTTCACAGATGAGAGCAGGTTTACACCGAGCACATGTGACAGATGCCACGGCATCTCGAGCCTCTTTCACGTCTGTCACATGTGCTCGGTGTGAACCTGTGAATAGAGCCTGTTGCCAGTTCTGCTGTTCTTTGATGAATTGAGCTGCATTGTGGTGGGCTGTGAGTACACGTCCCACAAATTTTCTGCAAAAATGCAACGTGTACTGTGTTTGCATCCATAAAATTCAGAATTTAGTGTTGCCTTTTCAAAATATGCTGACTGTGTAATGGCCTTAGTCTGAGTTTTGGTCAGAAATATCCCTGTTGGTGGTCATTTTGTTGGGCTCTGGGAATTTCTGAAGACCCATTTGTTTTTAGGAAATCAGGTTTTTGGTTATAATCTACTGGAAATTCTCAGAAAGGCAAAAAGTATAAAAGACCAATTTGTTTTTTTGAGCTTTTTTATAGAATCTGCCCACAATTAGAAATACTCTGAACCTCAATAAATGCTTGATGAATGCCACTGAAGTTTTATTTCCTGACTGTGCAAGGCTGGGGTGGGGGTTAAACAGGGTTTGGTGCTCACCTTCAGCCTCTCGATGGCCTCCTCGCTGCCTGGGCTGAACATGATGCGATCGTGCAGACTGGCAATAGATCCGGCCCGACTGGACAAGGCTGAGAGAGATGGAGAGGGGCTCATCCCCGTCATGGCATTGGTCACTGTGGAGAGATCATCCCTTTGATTCACAGCTTGGCCTTTATTGTTATTGTTCTTGTAATCGGATATGTCTGCCAGGGTGGGACGGGGCGTGGGGAGTGGGGACAGGAAGCGGGGTTTGGGGTAATCGATAACAGGGAGTAAAAGAACGGAGAAATGCAGACAGAAAAGGAAGAGAAGAGAACAGAAAAGAAAGAAGATACGTGTCTTGAAACGAATCTAACTCACAGAGAGAAATTTGAACTGGTAGCACAGAAGCGAGGGCAGCACCAGCAGAAAGCCACAGAGAACTCAAATGATGCAACAAGGAGGCCATCCAGCCACAAGAAGACTCAACGAAAATGTAGCTACCATACAAAACTTCAAGCACAGCGTGATATGCAGAACCATTGAGAAACTGTTCGAGCAGCATGAGAAAAGATTTCCATTACTCATTCCCATTCAAGCATCTCTACCGAAAAATTAAAAACTGTCATCAGTTATGGAAAACAACAAAGTACGTGAGCTCTGCAGAGCCTGTGTGCACAAACACGATGACTCATTTTTAATGGCGTCTTATTTTCTGCACAGAACATTAGAAAGCCAGAACTCTCAATTAAGATTATTATCTAAAAGCAGCAAGATGCATTTACTGCTCAGCATGCTTTGCTGAAATTATTAATGTCAAACAAATTACTGGAAGCAGAAATCCATTTCTCTGGTAGAGGATCAGACACAGCAATGAGTTTGTCTGATTAGCTTTGAATGAAATTTCTGGGTAAATCTATTATTAAAGTAACACATAAAAAAAGGGCCCCTTATATTTTTCTGTTCAGAGCTTTATCTTGGTTTTATCGTGGCACCTGGAAGGCCTGAACAGAAAGCAATAATAACAACCTTGCTGCTGCTGCTATGGAAACACAGAGCAATAAACTGGCCAAGTGTATCACACCCATCCATCTGGACAGGCTTCGGCTCGCCAAGATTGATCACATAATATTGCCTCTGCGGTTAATTAAGTTGTGTATTATGGAAAGACTGTAAAAATTTATGGCATGAAAAGTGCAGAAGACCTAAAAGATCCACTATTATGTAAGTGATTATATGTCTACATCATCACCCTCATCTTATCGTTCCTCTGTGCCCTGTTATCCTGCCTGCCAACAGGCGTTGACAGACTGATGATTCGTAAACTTTAAAGGGAAATGTAACAAGGTAATTATTCATAATTATCCAAATATCTTTTTAAGGTAGAGACATTTTCTTTCTCTTAAAAGTTCTATTTTTTACATTGAGCCTCACTTAAATTAATGCAATATCATATTATAAATCACCTTTTTTAGGGAACTTGAGAACTTAGGGATATAGCACAGGAAAGGTGTTATATCACGAATGCTTCACCTGATCCATTTTTGTATAGCTTTATAGCTATACAGTAGATTTTTTTATATGTACTGCTGTCAGTGTGGTCTTTAAAAAGACCTTAATGTACACACTGAGCTGTACTATAATTTTTAAAAAATACATAGCTTACTTCTGTTCAAATTATATTGCTGATATTGGCCATCTATACTGTACGTTCTCTTTAATTTATTCATTATAAAATACGAACACAAAACAGTTGGAATAATGCTTGAAATGGAGATAAAGGCAGCATGATTTTCAAATCTCGTAAACCCATATTCTATTAACCACAGAACACTAAATATTTAAACTGAGACTTTTTACTCTTTCATGAGAATATTTGGAAGGAGGAAACAAAAGGCTGGAAAATTAAGGGAAATATCGCTGCTAATAAGGTTAACTGGCAACAGGTTAATAACAGGACTATAATCCTCAATCAGACAAGGAAGGAACATTTTCCTGTTAGAGTGCAGCAGCTGCTCTCCTCGGCTCCCACACATTTATAGGGTGTTGTTAAAAGAAGAGGGGATGCTACACAGTGGGAAATCACCCTGTCCCAACGTTTTTGATTGTGCTGCTGCCATCAAGTTCAAGATGAGGTCATCTTTTTCTTAGAATGTTTTATTTTGTTAATTAAAAATAAAAATATATTTATGAGATTTGCAAATTATTGCATTCTGTTTTCTCACAACATCCAAACTTTTAAGTTTGTTTATTGAGGTTTATTCAGATTTTTATTACATCGTTGTCTATTTTGTAAACGCTTTGTGAATATATTGCTTAGAATATATTAGGGGATTTAATTCTTTACTGCACTGCATTGCATGTGTCATAAAATCTTTTTATGTGATATGTGTTTTTTCTTGCCGTACAAATAAAACACGTCGTACACAGACAGACCTGCCAGGGGAAATGGATGTCACAATTTCTACGTCAGGGAAATTAAAGATGAAATGAATCCCATTATGGTGCACAAGCTTCCATACTATATTGCTCTGCTGACCTATCAGTGCATCTATAAAGTCATACTCAGATCTCTACAGCACCATAATATGGCAAAGCCTGAATAGGGATGGAAAACATGCTGTTTGTATTTCATTAACATTAGCTTCTCGTGTTTCACTAAAAATCACGTAAAACAATCAGAACAGTTCCTTTGGAGCTGCAGAGAACACTGAAAAACCACTTTAACGCTGCCACATTAATCAGCTGCGATTCTAAGCTGCAGAGCCAGAAGCAAGAAACAGAAAACACACATTTCAAACCCTCGATATCAGCACCAGACGCTCGATATGCTGGGAGAAGAGACAGAGAAAGAGAGAGAAAAGACAGCACAACACCTTTAGTTAAATTCTCTACAGGTAAAAATGTTCATTTAGCTATTGGTGAACACCTGAGCACTGCAGTCTTAATATGCTCTACAAGCTCCAAACATTAATCCTGATCTTTCTCGGGGAAAGGAACTGTGCATGGTTTCAAAATAATATAACATCCATCTAATACATCTGTTTGCAATAGTGCAGTAAAAGTGGTATCAAGATTAGAGATGCAATGAGCTCATAATATATGTTCTGGCCAAAATTATATATATTTTATAACTTATATATATATATAATTATATAAATTAACCAAAATTAGTGGATTACATTTTGGGAAAAACAAGTGTAATATAGTCTAAGCTAATGCATAGGAGAGGTGAGTCATGAGTGAGCATCAACCTCTAACGAAGTATCAAAAACTGCAGATCCTTTAATGTCACCCTGAGGCTTGCTCCAAAAATGAGTCAATACCATGTTAAAATATTCATATATTCAAAAATGTTTACAGCCAGTTACAAAACAGTTTTACCCTCTATAGATAATTTTTTTTACTATAAATCAACTGTTCAACTTTGTGTCTTTGTGCAAACAGGCTGCTAGGATTCTCCTGCTGATGCTGTTTTACATTACCGAGCTGGAACTCCTGACCATATTTGTCTTTTTCGACCATTTTTTAATGATTTGAACAAATATATGGTTTGCTGTACAGCTCATCCAAAAGTTTTGTGTTCCACCAAACACACTATAAACTGTTCAGGTGCCTAAGAAAGGGAATATGATATCGGTGCTTGTGGATAACTGAGGCTGTGGTATCTGTAATGGTTTCTGACATAAAAAAGTGCTACTGAGATGATATCTAATCAAGATGAATTCACTTCCCAATATAAGGAGATGTATAACTTGTGCCGTGTGATTTATGTAAGAGCACCCTGCCTGTTTCACAGAAGGCATTGTTGCATGGTCGAGTGAGTCTAAGGACAGGAGTGGAGGCAAAACATTTCCTCTCACATAGCACATAGCTGGTATGATGTGTTAGCTTCAGATGCTAATGCTAGAAATAACGCCTACACCATTTTTTCCAGCCTGTTTTTAGACACAAATGGGAGAATAATGCATTCGTGCCAAGTTTGGTCCTACTGCTGTCTGAAACCACTTCCTATCTATTAATTTTCATTAACTTCTTCCCACTGATTTTATTGCCCTGGCTGGTTCTTAATTTGCTTCTTGGTCTATTTGAACAGATCAAAATGTCTGTGAGTACATCACGGCTTCTGTGAGCACAGGGAGAACAAATTTGTTTGTGAGTGAGCTGAGCTGAGGCTGACTCTTAAAAAAAAGGTCCAAGACCATTATGAACAATTTAAAATTCAATCTACAGATAATGGGCACATAAATCCAATGAATGGTCCCTTACTCTCAATGATGTCACCCAGGCCTTGAGCAAAGAGGAGCTCTTTCAGGCGAGACACCTCCTCTTTCAGCTCACGCACCAATCGGTTGTTGGGATCCTCGTTGATGACAGCGTTACAGCGAATCTGTTTGGCACGGTCAGCATACCTGGGAATGCAAAAGATCACTGAGACACAGGTGTGTGAGGAGAAACACACACATATATACACATTCATAATTCCCCCGACATCCCCGTCTCTGCAGCCCGGAGCTGCAGCTGCAACCCGTGAAGGATGTTTGAAGTGTGAAAATGAGGCAAGCCTCTGAGGGAAACATGGATTACACAATGCCTGCGTTTCACCGACACCGGTGTCCTTCAAAGCAACATTCACCAGCTGTGTGGGAGGAAAAATCTGCAGCACAAAATGTGCAGTCTGCTCTGTTTACCTGAGCGTGCTAAGGGTCTCATCGTAGTTGATATCAGCTGGACTCAGAGCAGCAACCATCGCAGTTCGAGAATTTCCCCCTGACAGAGAAGAACAGATGTAAATTAACATGCTTTGAGTTCAGAATGTGTAGAACTACTTGATTGTCACTAGTTCTGCATGAATGTGGTGTCAGGAAAATAGGAAAACACTCAAGTCTGAACAAGAAGTTAAAATTTAGATTTTGCTACACCCAAAAAATGTCATTTGATTACATATAGTGCAATTACATAAGTACAATATAAATCTTACATTTAACAGAAAAGTTGTGGTTTGCATTAAAATGTAAAAGTGATTAGCTTTTGGGGTTCAGACGCATGATTTTCTGGAGGGATTCTTTTATATATCACAGTGATGTTAGAAATATTAGGGACATTCGATGCCTTTGAAACAAAAATGGTGTTCATACCCAAATTTTCCCTCAGTAGCCAAGTCAAAACTGAATCTCGGTATGGAATGAAGCTTTCTGCCTTTTTCTTCTTTTTATTCTGTTTATAAATAAAAGACACACAAAAAATCAGCATGAATTAATTTTTTCTGCGTTTACTATAGGTTCAAATAAATAATGAATTAGGATAATAACATGTAAATCACTTACCTTATTTGGCCCAGAGTCCTAAAATGAAATGAGACAGTGGAAACTGTAATTTTTATCCAACACAAAATCGACTTCATCTTAAAAAAATACAACAAATGGTTAATACACACCATTTCTGCCAAAGCAGAGATGACTTTCCCCAGCGTGGTTAGAGATTTGTTGATATTTGCTCCTTCCTGTGACAGAACAGTAGGCAGATAAGGATTACGATGACAGTAAGCGCAGACTGCTTTAACATGGATTTAGTCGGATAAATAAACATGATTTAAGATTTTTTTTGTAGTGTTTTCACCTTTAGCCTGGTCCCTTTGGCTCCGGTAGAATCGGCCCTCTCACTGCCAGCCAAATCCACCAAACTGATTTTACTGACCTAAAACAGCACACACCAAATCAGTAAAATCCAATTAATAAGATGCAACACATGGGCTTTCAACAGCACAAAAAAGAATCAATAGGCATTCATCTTTATTATAGAGACAGGCCTTATTAAAAAACAGCTTAAGAATTATCCTCATGACCTTCAAGGAGTCATTGATTTCCACGTCCCATCAAGACTTAAATCAGCGTCATCAGTCAGAGGGCAGATAAACCGAGACAGCAACTCGATGTTAAACAAATTCAGTGAGGATCAGATAAAAATCCTCTACCTTCTCGGTAGTGTTATCCATCTCTGTGTCGTGGCGTTTCTGGGTGAATATGATGTTGAAGACGGCGTGCGAGCGACTGCTTGTCTCATTCATGTTGGTGGCAGCCACAGTCCTGCACAGAGACGATGAATTTTAATTATTTTGTACAGTTCAGATTTTAGCCAGCAGGATGTGGGTATAATTTAATGAAAATGTTTTTTATATGACACACTCATAAAACAATATTCAAAGTAGAAATAGGTAGTTATATATAAAGCGTATTTTTTAAAAAGTATATTTAGTGTAAGAACAGCTATGTTTAGGTAAACGTCATTGTCACTGTGCTTGTGTTTTATCCCCCAAACCTTATGACACTTCCCATCTTCATGCTTCCTATTTTATTTTGATCATTCATTTTTTCCTGTGTCTATTGTTGTTTTAATATTTATATATAAATATTTAAATTGATATTGACTGTAAACGTTCCCTTCATTTCCCTTCTGTTTTTACTGTATGTATTCATAGATGATCCGAATGGATGTATCCATATAATATCTCACAATCATAACCAATCTAGAATTATAAATGGAAAAACCTGGAGCCTGTATTAGCTAAGCAACGCATCTGACATTTTTATAGTGCACCACAAACATACATTTCATTAGAGTATTCCTTATTGCAAACCTCATATCCTGTGTGCAGTTACTTTAAGAGAGAAAGAAAGATGCTACACGTGACTAAAATCAATGGAGTCTCTCTTTAATTAGCCCTTTCATTCATTTCATTTCCTCTGGAGCTAAAATAGAGCTAAATAGAATTTGCAGTTCCCCAAACAGCCACTTTAAACTTCCTTCAAAAGTGAGTTAATCCACATACACTGCAATGTTAAAATGCAATATCACAACAGAAACATGTCTCCAGAAAACCAGCCTCCATAACAACTGTCCATGAGGTAAACTGTTATATAACTTAGTGCTTTAATTTCTATTAACATGTGCGTCCCACTGGAGTCGCTACTGAACTGCATCTTACAACCCTGTTTGTGGTCTTTGTACCTTTTCGAACATTTTTATGTAAATATCTGTTGAATAATAAGCCCTGCTGTGAGGAACAGCTCGCTTAACAAGTTTGTGCTTCTGTTTTGTTGTTAATTGGCAGGTATATGTGTCCTTAGTGTTGCACTCACACAGTTTATGGCAGTTTACGCTACTTGCTAACCAAGCTAACGTGCTAACTTAGCACTCCTCTTGTGGCTCACTGCCCTTTCCTGAGACTCGAGAAATAGCTGACTACATTACCTAGCCTTGTTGCCAGAATCCATCAGGTCCTGGATGTCATTGTAGGAGGTGACAGCTAGCTTGGACAGGTCCTCCACATAAGGTCCCATTAGAGGATGCTCTCGCACACGCAGGTGCCCTTTGTTTTTTGGGTTCAGCAAGTCCCGCACACGCTCACAGTAGATTTCCATGTAGCTTACCTGTTTCAAATTGACAGTTGATTGAACATTTATAACAGATGCGAGGTCTGAATCCACTGTATAAACAGGAGGGGTGCCCACACTCACCTCTACAGAGTAGGACATGCTGTTGTCTGTATTATCATTGATCTTTGTAAAAAGGTCTTCACACAGCTGGAAGAGGAAAACATAATAATCCGCAAAATGATAAATTATTTAATTTATTATGTGCCCTGTTGAATTAATCAAAGTGTGTCAGTACCAGGGGAATAATTCCTTGCTGATCCTTCACATCCTGTTTCCCCATCATGGTGTAGGACTTGCCTGCACCCGTCTGACCATATGCAAAGATGCAGACGTTGTAGCCTTCAAAGGCATGAAGCAACATTTCCTCTCCGATGTCTTTGTACACTTGCTTCTGAGATGCATAATTGACATCTTCGGGCTGTGGACAGAGATCAATAATTGGTCATTTAAGACTAAAAATGTCTTGTAAGGCTTGAACAAATAATCCAAAACTATAGAAAATATGTGGATGCGTTGTGCTTGGGCTCCGGGGGTGCACGGATGACTTACCGAAGTGTGAGACCAGTAGGAGTAATCAAAGTTGAAGCTCTTGTTGTCTTTGGCCTGCTTGGGGTTGATGATGGCTGAAAGACAGGACAAGGAACATGGGTCAGAGGGAGGGTGAGAACCACCCATGTGAAACTGGATCTGAGCTGGGTTGGTGTCATGTTGTGCTAGCAGAGCTGGAAAGGTTTCAGTCACCTCTCCTTTCTGCACCAACAGCTACCTTTGGGATTAAGTTATTGGGCTAGGCCTACATAAATTCATTACAGAAACGCATCACATTGGAACACTTCAACTAGAAGAGGACCTAAACAGAAGGCATTGGAGACCATGCCAAAGTGTAAAATCCAATATTTGTTAAATCAAAGGCTGAGGTCACACACCGTCAGCCAGTCAGTGAGGTAAAACAGTTGAGAAACAGGCAAAAAGGCAAGTTATTTTGTTACCTGTCAGGACTTTTCTAGGACACCTTGCGCTCAGCTCATCTTTCAACAGCATACAGCTTGAAACAACCAGCCGCTCTTAGCTGTAATCTGTCAGGCTCCGCTGACCTTTGGTAGCCCTCCAATAAATTCCACCTTTGTCAGTGTTATAACTTTCATTCTTCCCAGAAGGCCAGTGAAGTGTCTATATGCTTTTATGTCTTCCTGTGTCTACCAGCTGTTCTGTAAATCACAAATCCTCCATGAGCTATTTAAGCATCCATCTCGGACCTCAAACAGGAAATGCCTTCTCCCCATTAAACAGTGTATTCACACAGCGTATGGATATTGATAGTGTATAACTTCATCCCAGTTTAAAAGGACAGTTCGCCCTAAATCATTTTTTCCCTCCAGAGTGAATTGCTTTTTTTTTTCATCCAGACTGTTCTGGTTAAAGTTGCCCACTTTTAGAGATATCGACTGCAGAGATGCCTAGTTTCTGTTAAATATAACGGAATAAACAAACAAAAAATACATCTGAAATACTCAACGTTTCATGATGTAGTTACTCAAAAAAAGTGCCAAAACCTTATTGTAAAAGATTTTGTGCAGGAAGTAGGAAACATGCATCTTCTCATGAAGACAGGCCGGGTTTAAACATTAATGGCGTCTCCTCTCAGCTGATGTTGGTCAGTGAAGATGGTGGAAAGGATAGTTCCTACATGAAACTGCTCATATCAAAGGCTGTGATTTTTTTAAATAACTATTTCAATATTTTTAATAAGAGATGTTGAGTTATTTAAATTTATTTTTTTCAAGTTTTGAGCACTAAAATACACCAGATTTTTAGATTTTCATTACATTCGAGAGAAGGCAGACGTCTCTGCAGCCATCCCTGAAGCAGCACTACAGCCAAGAGGAAAATATGCAAATTTGATTTTGAAATAAGCACTAACAGTCTTATCCCCAGAATGACGACAACTCAAGAAAATCCAGTTAAACAGTGATTTATAATTAAATCATATCGTACTGATGGCTGATCTAACGTCATGTTAAGGATGTCTGCCCCGAGGCTTGATCGACATGATGATGATGATACACTGGTTTCAAAAATAAAGCATAGAGTATTTAAAGTATTTTCAGTGGAAAAGGTTTTGCACTTCGAACCAAATGACTAATTACAGCTTTTATAGATTTAACTTGTGGAAAAACAAATTTTTGGGGAAAACAATATTTCGAGTAACACGTAAAACCTTTTGATAATATTACTGTGCTTGTTTTTCATTCGTAGACACTATGAACACAGCGTAAAATATTAGATACACAAAATTATCTTTTTTTCTGCAAAAACATCTAATACAGAGTATTTCTTTTGATTTTTTTTTAATTTTTGCTGTGCATCAAACAGTTTCACCCTGATTTGTCCAAACTCAGCAGACACAATGAAATCGAGGTTTGTTTGTTTTTTGTTTCTTGCATGAATACTACTCCACATGTTGGTGTGCCCACATATCTCATTTGGTCTTGGTGCCAACATGATGCTTCCTCCCTGCTCCCTGGGCTCCAGACCATTTTCTCTACTAATGCAGATGCGGTCGATAAAAGAGGAAAAGGCCCAGAGCTAAGTACGAGCTCAAGTAAGTGTACACAGTATTATTTCCTCTCTACACTGCTACTGTTTCCAGCTATGAAATATAGGCCAGTGTGGCTGACTTGGGTTTCAGATTTCAGATCTAATCCTCGCCATGACTAAGAGATGAGACTTCACTTACTGGCCGTGACTCATCCTGGTACTCTGGAAGAAGGCCAGATATGAACATAGATGTACTACAGTCCTCATATTTGTCATACTTATCCAAGCAGTGTAGTCTGTATTTGCTGCTAACAGAAACAATTTCGAGAACCATAAGGACATTCGAAGAGAGGATCTTCAATCAACGTCAATACACTTAAAATATGCAGTTTTAAAGAAATATATTCTTCTTTTGTCCATTTTTCACCTTTCCACAATGTTTTAGGATTTTTGGCCTGCTTAGGTTTGGTTAAAGTTAAACCTGACTGAAAGTTAAAAAATAATCCTCATTCATCTTATCATAATTGTATCTTGCTGCTGACCATCACAAATCTAGACTGCTCAATAATTATTATTAATGGTTAGCAGTGTTGCCTGTACTGCTTCTGTCACACAAACATGTTGTGCCCGTCTGTGCGGATATTCTCCAGAATCTCCGGCTTCTCCCACCATCGGAAAACATGCTCTGCTAATGCTGCCTATCTGAAACAGGATGCTCTCCCAAAGGAGATTACTAATCTCTCTACATTTACTTCTTATTTAAATAAGGGTTAAAAAAGGGTTACAGATTTAAAAAAATAACAGCTGCCGAAACAAAAGACAGTTCCTACGTAGCAACGAAGGAGTTTGTGCTGCTTCACTGCAGCTTATTCTGTGTTGCATCTTTTATTATGCAGTAATTTCCTTTTCTGCCATATTTCACTAAGCAGTATTAGTAGTCACATTACTTATTGCTTTTAACTGGGTATATAGTAAATATTACCTATAACACAATCAGGAAACTGTCCATTCTGACAGAAAACGCTGATCTGGTTTTACAAACTCTGGATTCACTCACCCGGTAAATAACTGAAAGGAGACATAAACTACTTTATCAAACCTCTAAAATTAAAAAAACTCAAAAAACCAAGATTTCATCATTGCCCAGAAGCCTTCGCTGTATGACATCCTCTCTAAACTTACTCATCTTCGACAGTGCTGTGATTCATACAAGATGAGCCCTCTGCATCCCTACTTAAGCACAGAATACAAGAGTCTTGCATTCAGATAAGGTAATTACTTTGGAGTGGTGGTGACTGGCAGCATGAATTACCTTCAGAGCGGAAGTACCGGGTACCGCCTTTGCAGACTGCACGGGTACAGACTTCTTTTATACTATCCTAACCAAGCTTGTTAAATGCATGTAAGGTTTTTATTTGCAATGAAACGTTTTTCTGAAAGTAGCCACAAACAAAAAGAGAATTTCTGACTGAGTAACTGTAGAAACTAATTTAGTAACCGACCATATATGAGGGCTGCAGTGAGACACAGGAGCAGGACTGAGTGTTTAAGATCAATAGCTGAGGTATCTCTTCCAGTGATCATCGCTTATCTCTCCACCTTAGGACAGTTTCTGCGTCATTTCAAGCACACAGAGGAGACCTCCTTCAACCCTTACCATATCCACTTTTGCCATCTATCTTCCCTTTTTACGATGGAAGCACTTTTTAATTTTTAGCTGTAGATTTAATTGATGACCCGTCATTAAGTGCAGACAATTAGACGAGAAAAGCGAGCAGTTCATTTTCTTCCGTCCTCGTCACCACGTCTGGAGTGTTTTGAAGTAAAAGCCCAATCGACACATTTATCAACATAAAGTATACACCAGGGCCACTGCCATTTATTTTTACTATACACATAAGATATCTTGGTAATCAAATATTAAAAATGTATGAAGACGGAGAAACTGCTGATCATATTTTTTTTTCAGTGTTCTAAATACCCAAATACCTCAATAAAAGCTGTTTCTAATTCAGTTTTTGCATGGAGGTAATTAACTGAACTGTAAAAACCGGCATGTGATAACAAAATATTTTAAGTTAATGCAATTTGATTTATTAAAACAACAGTGTATGATTTACACTAACAGTCTATATTTACAATGTTGAATCTATATTTTTTTAATAAACATTTATTCTATGAATTTTTAAATGAAGGACTTATTGGGCAAAAAAATTAATTACTGTTTACTGTTTTTGTTTAATCTTTTTGCAAATGTTTACCACCTTAAAATGTACTCGCAACAATGTATTTTTATAGCTGTGTATTATGAAAGAATACCACTACACTGTATTCCAATTTTGAGCATTCCATATGTTTTATATTTTCCTAATATTTCCCTAATAACATCAAATAATCTTTTTACGTAACCGTGACTGAAAATAGTACTGCTCATGATCAGGTGGCCCAGTTTTAAAGTTTCCCACTTTATCAAATGCCTCCACTCATCACTGTATCTGTCAGGAACGCCCACGTTCCTCGTCGTTTTTCCTAATTATAGCGGCGATTATCTGCTCGAGGTTAATTTCAGTTGCCCTTCTGTCATGTTTTCAGTATCCTTTTACTGCACATTCTATGTTTGTCTTTGTCATAGCTGCTAGGTCTTCATAATTGTGATTGAGTGATGCTGCTCAGGACTGTCACGGCTGACCTGCCCCAGTCAATAGAAGAGGAAATGTGGTTGCGTCAGCAGGTCTGAAAGAGGGGATATGAACTCACTCACAGGGACTGGAGGAAAGCCACGTAGATACTATATTCAGCCGCAGCAGCTGTTTGCTGATTTTTATCTGAGTTTATGAAGTCTGACTGTCAAACGAGTCTTTGCATGACGCACTTTTACATAAAAGAGCAGTAATCATTATGGTAATGAGGGTTTTTACTACACAGATGAAGGAAAGGCGTGAATTCACAATTTCTCTCAAAAAGATGTTAGATATTAGATATACTGTTACCGGAAAAAGTCACAATGCTGAATAATAAATAGAATAGGGAATACTGGGAATTTCACCCCTGTTTTTAAATTCAAGTTTGTCGTTATCGTCTTTGAAACAAGGGAGGGGTCAGTGTCTGAGTGGCAATCCTAAATGCTTTAAAGAATACCCTGCTTTGGTGTCTATTTTACTCTAATGGAGATGATGATTTAGATCAGCATTATGATGTACTAAAGAACAATTTAAAATAGCAATTGAGACCATAAAGTCACCATAACAGTGGTTACCAAGGTCATAAACCAAGTGAGAATCATGGCTGTTTTCCCACAGGCTTTTAAACTACTCTATTCACTTCCTCTTGCCTATGAAAGAGCATCAAGGTTTAGGCTGCAGCCAATTTCAATATGCAATTCATATCCTTAGTGCAGTGCACTGCTAAGCTCATGCTACTTGAATGAGAAACAGGGCAGTTTTTTTGGAATATAGTCCAAATGGGATATAATGCATGAACACATGTGAAAGAAACCTCCAAATGCATGTTAAAGTAATGCATCTACATTCATATACCTGATTAGATCTTTTGCTTTTCCATATATTACTACCTGTTATGTTGCAATGGTGAAAATTTTGATGTCTTCATAACTTTTCTGCAGCAAAATTAACAGAAATCTACAGAGTATTTGCAGCAAGTAGTCGTCTAAAGAGAGGCCCCTTATTCCTTCAGGTCTTTCCCCTGCATCTTAATTAAGGTCGGCGTGGGAGGGAAGCTCTATCAGACAACAAGATTACTGCCATTCTCCTGCTTTGTGGGAACTGGGCTATTGACCCACACATGAATGTCAGGGAGCACAAAGAAGCGAGAGACACACACACACAAAATCCAGAACTCCTTCGTCTTTTCCCTTTCTTCAACCCAGACTACAGAGAGACAAGGGGGCATTTATACCCCGATTCTCTATCCCCTCCAGACACTGCAACCAATGGGCTTTTTCATGACATCAGCCTGCTCACATCCTCCAGCCCACATCCAGAGCTATTGACTCAGTTTGGAAGAGAACAATCTGCTCCACTGAAAGACCGGCAGTCTCACTGAAAGCAGCTTTGTGCATCTGAAAAAGGTGAAGCTTCTTAAAAGTGTTGACAGGATGTTTAAAGTCTGGGTTTTAGGAAAAATAACTGAAAGAGAAATATGATAAATACACACCTATATATGACATAAAGTGGTGACTTCCTTTTAATATGTAAGAATAAATGTGTATCTTTTTTCCAGATTAAGGCATCAACATAATATGAAATTCAGAAAGCATACTGCATATATTTATTGCAAGGCCCACTGTGGTTTTAATAAACTTTATAGGGCAGGTGCGATGCATGTAAACCGTGGCTGAAAATCCCCCATTGTTTCTTTCCGCTGGAGAACAACAGAAGCAAGCCTCTGCTACAAAAACTCATATTGCATTCGTCTAATTTATTAGCACTTGCTTTGGTTTTTGAGCAGTGCATTATTTCAAGCTGCAGCTCCTGTGGGCTGGAAATCAGTTCTAGCATATAGCAGCAGTCACTTTGTAAGAAGGTCGTCTTAAATTTCTGATCAGAATTAGAAAAATCAAACACAAATGCTTCCATATTTGCCGACATGCAGGTCTGACTATACCTTTTTCAGTAACCTGTGTTATACTAGATTAAAGTAGATCGCTGTATTAGAACCAAGACCAAAGCTATCACCACGAATGTTTTATCTGAACCAAAGGTGTCGTTGAAATCTGAAGGTGACAGAGAATTTGTGGGCAGGGCCCAAAACCTATGGAATAAACCTGATTTTTTAAATTATTAGGTACCACTTTACAATAAGACTCCCCTTATAGATGGCTAATAAATAGTTTATAGCTATGCTATTAATTAATCTGTAAATGCTTTATAAACCATTATTAATGGTTTATTATGCATTAGTTAAGGGTGAGAAAGAGAAAAACCTGACCAGTTTCTTGCCAAATAGTGAGCCAAATGTGTTTACCTATATAGTTCATCTAGAGTTGCTATATTAAACATTTCAGACTAAGTTACTACCTTGTAAGCACAATCAGCATTTGTAAACATATTTTTTAGCATATAGAATTGTACTTTATAAATGCATTATAAATATCCACAACTATAAATCGGAGCTTTGTTGTAAAGTGTCAAGCATAAAACCATTTATTAATGAATAATAAACATTTATAAATGCCAGATGGGAGCCTTATTGTAAAGTGTAAAGCATAAACCCATTTATTAATGACTAATGAACATGTATAAATGCCAAATGGGAGCCTTATTGTAAAGTGTAAAGCATAACACCATTTATTAATGACTACTAAACATTTATAAACACAAAAGAGAGCCTTGTTGTAAAGTTTAAGACATGTCAACATTTATTTATAACCAACAAACATTTGTAAGTATTACTGGGCATTGCTATAAAAAGCATAAAGCACCAACAGTTATTTAACATTGCTAAACTTATATACAAGCCTTTTAAAGATAGCTAAAACTATATTAAGGAAACAAATCCCATCCCTAAATTCACCACTGGCATAAAACAAAGGAAAATTATAATAATTATAACATAATAAATTAATATACCTTAACCCTTTATTGACCGGCCCTTCAAATTTACCTGTAAAATGGGCCCGCCGGTGGGCCCACGGTCAATAAAGGGTTAACTGAAAGTGCACAGCTGTATTATTTACTCTACACACATTTATACAAATCAAAACAATAAAAAACAATAAAATAAACTAAAAGGTAAATCTCTTAGTTGTGTGGAAACTCAACACATACGTGAATAGATCTTTGAAAAACGGTTGGTTTTGCACATCTTTTCTTCAGTTCAATATGCTCAAAACAAACAAAACCACTTAGAACAAATTAGGGTTTCAGACAGATTTCCCTCTTCGAATTGGAAGCAAAGTACCAGCGGCCTTCATACTTTCTATTTTGTTTTTTACTTCATCACTGCCTTGAATTGCAGCCTCACAACGCTTAGCAAAAGCTAGTACCGTCTCTCCACTAGGCCTGTTGGACAGTAGCTCCTGGTAAACAGTGGGGACCGCAATAGCAAGCTCCCCAACTGATGAAGTGGACACAACAGTGTTCCTGTCGAGCCCATGCTTCTGAAAAGCTTTGGTCATGGTCTTCGTCTTTGGAAATGTCTTGAGGAGGGATTTGTATCGCTGCACAATGTCATTTGGCGTTTGAACTAAAAATGAAAACAAAGCAAATAATTAGAAAAGGAAATGCTCAAAGCATAGACAGATAGATAGATATGTATATATAACGTAGCAAACACAGAGTAGTTTTTTAGAAAAAATTTAAATCATAATACTATGTTTTATGTCATATTTATAGTATCCTCTTCTGTACCATCTTCTCTTCCAAAATCTTTTGCTCACCACGCTGCCGGAGCTTCTTCTGCTCCTTCTTGGGTTTCTTGGCACTTGAATGCTTTTTCTTGTATTTGTGCTTTCGCTTCTTTGGGGATGAGGATGACCACACAGACGATACAGATGAAGATGCGGAAGATGAATCTGAGTTTTCAGAAGCAGTCAAAGAAAATGGATCATTGAATGGTTCGTCTTTAGGTTGCTCTGCAGGATGCAAACAAGAAAATGGCTGGTTTTAGAAACAAGATATTTGACACCACTCAGATTACACTGAGTGACAAAGATGTGCAGAGTAGCTGCTACTTCAAAGTCCCCCTGTTTTTCAATTACACAACTGACGATTTTGTCAGCTTATGTGCTTAAAGAGAATGCGGATTTTGTTAAAGAAAATCATCATGTGAATAAAGTATATATATATATATATATATATATATATATATATATATATATATATATACATACATACATATATATATGTGTGTGTGTGTGTGTGTGTGTGTATACACACGTTTAAACGTATATTAATTCTGATTTTAAGGCTGTTACATTACTAGTTCAAGTTGGAGCTATGATCTTATGAACTATGAAAATGAATCAATCAAGTTAGACCTGGCTGAACTGCATTTGGAACTAGATCTCTTTAGAAATGAACTGGCACAACACTTAAAGTTAACTGACTAAAATATTTTAATCAACACAATGACAATAAGGGAACTTCACTGGGATTTATAAATTATCTAATGTTTATCTGAAGACTAAAATAAAAATAATGCTTATGGAACAAGTCTAATTTCATACTTGTAAGGGATGATAGATGCCTTCGTAGGAAATCTCTCTCTCCTTCCAGTTCTTCAATTCTCATCTTTTGCCACTCCAGTTTCTCCTTAAGAAAAGTCAGTTCCTCTCGCTCCTTGTTAAGAAGTGCAGTTGCAGTAGGGGCAAGATTAGAAGAAGAATCTATAAAACAAACAATTATTAAATTACAATACTAAAATAATTTCTAATCTAAACTTGGGAAACTCAAATAAAATATTGATTAAAAATTGTTACAACTTGAATTTATAAAAAGCCACTTTGTAAAAAAGTTTTGATATATCCACCTATGGTGGTTTAGACATTTCTAAAACAAGGCAAATAATCCTTATGTGTACTACCTTACTGGGGTGTTTAATATAAATATATTGATGCACATAAACAAAAGATAAAAACTAAAAATATACAACAGAGTGATATCAAACGTTTGAAATAATCAATAGTATTAGAGCTATTCACATGTTACCTGATGTTAATTAGCCACCATAGCTAGCAGCCAAATGGCTCGGTAGCTAGGTAGCTAGCATTACAACGTTACTCACCGTCATGTTTAACTGCTGACGCCGTTAGCTTAGTGCAATCTAGCCCATCCGGTCTCTGCTTTTTGTATCTCTTCGAACGTGTGCTGACTGTGTAGGTCGCAGAGGCACACAAAGTTTTATCTTCTGCTCCATCCATGGCGCAGTAACTTCCACGAGCGACTTGTGTCTGTTTGTGCCCCTTGACCTTCCACTGGTGGTCGTGCTCTGATAGGAGGGACTTTCCTTAATAAGATTAACTGTGATGTTTATATGAGCTCGTCTGCGTTTGAATTAAGTTTGTTTTCCCACCCTTTGGCGCCAGAACATTTTTTTTTACCATGAATCCAGCCAGTGTTGCCAACTTAGCGACTTTGTCGCTATATTTAGCGAGTTTTCAGACCCCCTTAGCGACTTTAATTCTAAAAAGCGACTAACGACCTCGCCCCTGCCAAAGCGCTCACGGGCGGAGGATAGTCCTCCCCCAGCTGCTATCAGGGCAGGAGATATTTATCCAGCGGGTAGATCTTCATAACAGAGTCGGAGATACATTATAACAGATGAGAAAATCCTCTTTTTTTGTGTGGGACTATTTTTGGTATAGGACTTGTTTTATATGGCATATGAAGTTCTTTAACTCTGAACCGAGTTGCACTAGATTCCCGTAGACTATTTTACGGTGTTTCGAGGTGATAATGAAATAAATTACTCATTTTTTTCCACCAGAATGTCCTTGGGAATGAGTGCGCACCCCAATAGAAGGAAAACAAATGAAATATAGGGCACTGAGGCTCATTAAATGGCTGCAGAAGAAACGCCTGCTAAAGAAGAAGTTTAGATGCCCTGTTTGTCACCATAAGATGAAAATGATTTCCGTGGTGAAGAAAGACCAATATGTGGTATGTATAATGCATGATAATGTAGTGCATGTAGTAAATATCACAAAAATATTTCTATGTTATCAATGCAAGAGGGAGCATTAACCCCTTTTCATTATTATTGTCTTCATACTGAATTTTGTGATTATCTTATCAATTAATGTGCATGTTTTAGGGTCCATTTCTTTACTTAACTCATTGGTATGTTCTCAGGTGCTGCAAAAGAGCAAGTCATTGGAACATTTCCAGAACAATCAGAACTGGCTCCCTCTTTGAGAAATCAAAATAATCTCTTTTCAGTTGGATTAAGTTAATTTCCAGGTATATATAGATGTAGACATGAATAGCAATCCACCTTTCATAACTGAACACCAATACAAGACATTTGAAATACAATTAAGGCCTCAGTAAGTAATAATTGTCTCAATTTATGTCTCAGATTTATTCTCAAGGGCTCAGGCTCAGACAAATAGATATGATTGATGACGAAGTGGCTGGCAGCTCCAGAACACTAAGTAGCATGGCAAGGCACATTTGACATGTTTGTATTGCAATTAAAAGCAAACAACTTTTTGAGTGTTTCTTTCTAAATATTCTGTGTAATTATATTCTTTTTGTTTTCAGTATGCACATGGATGCTTTGGAAATGCATGGAAAAGGAAGAAATGGGTATTTGGACTGATGGGAATTAAAGAGAAAAGGCGAAGGCTCATGTTAAAACTTGTTGAAAAACGATCAAGACGCCACCTTGTTCTTCTGATCAGACAGCATGTTAAGTCAGGTAGTGCCATTATCAGTGATGAGTGGAGAGCCTATAAAAATGCCTACACTGTAAATCACAGATGTGGTTTATAGATCGTCAATCTGGCAGTCATACACAACATATCGAAAGAGCTTGGATGACCATCAAAGGACATGTCCATAGACTAAGAGGAAATCGTACTGAGAATTTGCTGGAGGAACACCTCATGGTTCTTGAATGGTCATCTTGGCTTGGTTCACAACACCATGATGGACAACTGGAACGTTTGCTCAAGGATGTACAAAAAATATTTCCAGTCTGAACCAGTCTGGCATGAACTTTTTTTGGAGGGGGTGGCTGTTTGGTGTTTTAAATAACACATTTAATATTACATGTGGTACTCTTACAATACATTGCCATTTTTGACAGTAGTTAAATGTTATTTCAAGCACTGATTGTAATTTAGGTCCAAGTGTAATAAATGGTGACGTTATACATTTAAGTCTCACTTTTGCCATTTATAAATGTTTATTAGTCATTAATAAATGATGTTATGATTTACACTTTACAATAAGGCTCCCATTTGGCATTTATAAATGTTTATTACACATTAATAAATAGTGTTATGCTTTACACTTTACAATAAGGCTCCCATTTGGCATTTATAAATGTTTATTATTCATTAATAAATAGGTTTATGCTTTACACTTTACAATAAGGCTCCCACCTAGCATTTATACATGTTCATTAGTCATTAATAAATGTGTTTATGCTTTACACTTTACAATAAGGCTTCCATTTGGCATTTATACATGTTCATTAGTCATTAATAAATGAGTTTATGCTTTACACTTTACAATAAGGCTCCCATCTAGTATTTATAAATGTTTATTATTCATTAATAAATGGTTTTATGCTTGACACTTTACAACAAAGCTCCGATTGGTAGTTGTGGATACTTGTAATGCCTTTATGAAGTACAATATTATATGCTAAAAAATATGTTTGCAAATGCTGATTGTACTTACAAGATAGTAACTTAGTCTGAAATGTTTAATATAGCAACTCTAGATGAACTATATAGGTAAACACATTTGGCTCACTATTTGGCAAGAAACCGGTCAGGTTTTTCTCTTTCTCACCCTTAACTAATGCATAATAAGCCATTAATAATGGTTTATAAAGCATTTACAGATTAATTAATAAAATAGCTATAAACTATTTATTAGCCATCTATAAGGGGAGTCTTATTGTAAAGTGGTACCAATTATTTTATTTCTCTGTTTAAATGATTTCTAGCTTAAGTGTGAGACCCTAGTATTCGTTCTAGTTGATTTTTGTGATCTTTGCAAAGCAATTTACTGTAAAGCACTGTTTAAGACAAGCTTTGAACAATGCAACACAATGATGGCAGTGTTTCCATGAAATCATGAAGTGTTTTAAATATACGTGTGTGGATAATGTCTTTGATAAAAACATAAACTAGGGATTTGTGTTATTAAAAATCAAATTCACAGATGACTTAAAACGGTACACCTTCAAGGACTTTTCATCACTCCACACGCTGTCAGTTTATTCCCAATGGACTCCGGTACCTCTGGTCTATGTTTACACTGCTGAAGTAGGCAAACACTTATTGTTCACTGCCATAGAAACAGAGGAGGAAGCCAAACGAATCAACATCACTCCTACTGTACAGTAAAAAATGTTCAAACCATCACGCTGCGAGTCTTTAAACACCATCCCACATAAAAATATGACAGCCCAAAAAGGCCACCCAGCTCATTGTGTAGTCACCCGTGACATGAGCAGGGAGGAGGGAGATGCCTAAATTAGGCCAAATGGTAAATATTTTAGGAAGTCTCATCAATTATTGACAAACGGCTTTACCTTGCTAAGCAGACTACATATCGAGTGTCTTTCCAGTCTCTTTGCTCAGTCCTCTGTTAAATCTATGAATGTGTCGGTGCTCTTAAGTACATTTTTTTAAAAAGTGAAGGAAACTAACAGAGCAGGTTTGGTAGGAAAATTAATGCGGCTGGTTTTGGATTATAACAAAATTGTTCATTGCATACACTTGAACAGAAAGATCAATTATAAAATGGTGAAGAAGGAACAATTTTTAACCTGTATTCATAAATAGCAGGAGTTCTACAAAATAAATGAGAAGATTATGTCGCCTAACACGTGATGTTCAACTGATTTGCAAAGCTGGTGATGTGATAAATCCTTCACTGCTTGCTCTGTTTAGCTGCTGAAAAGGTCCACGCTGTAGTAATTACATATTGTCTCGAACAAGTTCAGTTAGATTACATTTTGTCTTAGACAGGAAAAAAGTTTGCTCCCACAGAAACTGAGTCTGAGTCTCTATAAAATGTTGCTAATTTGATGTGTCTTGAAATACACCTTACATGTACAGAGGAAATTAATGGTTCAGTAATCCAACCGCACAGAAAGGTTAAAGGTTGAGGTGAGCTACAGCTGGAAAACCTTGCGCTTAATGCCTCGTGGAAGAAGAAGCATCCCCAGGTTAAGCAAACATCTGTCAGACTTAATTACAGCTTTACTTCACTGTATAAGTCAGCCTTGAAGATAATAAATAACATGCACTTTTTTCAGTAAAACCACAGCCATGTCTTCAGTTCTATGAAAAAATTCTAGTTAGAGTACTTACTAGTGGTGTTTCCAGACATCTGAATGATCAGTTTGCTATCTTTCTCAATCTCCCTAGAATTGAAGGGGCGGACCCGCACCGCCACCTTCACAGAGGCCCCTGCCATGGTGCTGTCTTCTTAGCACCTTGGGGTGCTTTCTGTAATGCCGGTCTGCAGGTCTGTTGAAAGGAGAAGAATATGAATTACAGCTGAGTTGCTGCCAATACTAAACTAAAAACTAATGTGCAAACCACTCCCCAAGAAACCCAGAAACTGCAACTTAATCAAAGAACTGAGTGAACCCAAACAGGCTTAAGCAGCATTTTAACCCTCTCGAGGCAGGCGTTGGCGATTTGCAACAGTTAAAAACTAACAACCTGATTACCCCACATACATATTTTATGAGGGTTTTTTTTTGATAATTTTCCCCAAATATCAGATTTTTCCTGTAACTAAAACTTAATTTGAGCCTGAGAGGGTTAACAGCTAGTAATGACTAAGCAGTAGAAACAGGAAGGCAAAAGGAATGCATATATGATTCGAATATATAAGTTATAGTCACAAAGTCACTAAAGAGTAGAGAAGGAAGACTGAAACGTAGAGTATAGTTAGTAGTATATTTTCTGTTTCTATTTTCAAATTCAAATCCCCTCACGATGACATCATCAGGATCTAAGGGTAAAAAAGCTGAGCGTTTACAGCTGTGGGCTCAAAGGGATTACTTGTACATACACTGATCAATTATCTGAAACTTTGTTCATGTTTAATACCACCATACTCCACTGTAGGAGTATACATAAGTCAGGAAATTAGAAATAGCAAAATAGGTTCATGTTAACTTAAAATGCAGTGATGAACTGTTAAATGGACAAAAAGCTTAACCACAGACAAAAAGTTAGGCCAGCTTACACGACTGATAAATGGGGAGCTGAATGCTTAAAATTAGATAAAAAAATGTCTAAAGGGTTAAAACAACTAAAAATAATTTTAACTACTTTTCAGGGGAGGGAGTGGGATTAGTGGAGTACTTTTTTGGCAGTTTAAAATCATCAAAGTTGATCCAGTATCCTATTAAGCCAGCATTCTTCTGATTGGCTGCCCCTCACGAAAAGAGCATGTGAAAAGCAAATGGGTGGGGCCTCGATATGACAGATCAATCTAAAAAAATCAAGCTTTCTGCTCACATGAATGTCTTGAATGCCTGATGACCTCATTATTTCAATTGTTGGCCATGTTTAATATCAACTATTAAAATTAGCTGTACAGTTTAGTAAAAGTACAGTTCTAATTTTAACATTGTGAAGAAGGGATACTTGAGTCAATTTCCCAGGCCTACAGAGGCATGTTATATGAAAAAGGTCGGGAACGACTGTCCTTATTACTAGATTTACTGGTTTTATCAACATCCATCAGTTCGTAAGTGATCGTCATGCCATAGCAGACTTTTCTAGCATGTGCTCTGTTGCATAATATTACAAATGTTGCCTTATTTTTGCATTATTTTGTTAAAAATTGTAAAGGTGGAATATTGCATCTTGCGGTTGATGAGACTGGGACAATAGCGTAGGGCAGGGCTGAGTGGCTGTAACATGAAAAGACCATGCATGGTCAGCTGCAGCCAGGGGAGTAATGGATAATAAAGCAAGCTGTAACAAAAGAAGTGCAGCAGCAGCTAAATGTCAGGCTGTTTCTCTGGATGACAATGGCACTGAAACCAGCCACAAATCCAGGGTCTGGCTCCATTCAGCAACTCCATTTCACCAACGACTCGTCACGCAGTTGCTCAAAAGGCAAAAAATTTACATTCAATAGATTTTAGTGTGTGGTGGGTGGATCAAGTACAAGCATGACTCATCATCAAAAATTTTAATGTGGTTATCAATAAGCTTGACAGCGAGCGCTATGATACAATTAGATTTCAGTGAATCAGGTACAGCTATGAATATTAATAAGAGAGTCTGTCATTTCTTTTACTCAACTGATGCCTAAGATTTGGGATCATGTCAGATTTGGTACCAATACTCAGAGTGTGTTCGTGACTCAGATTGTCTTTCATCACTGAATGTAAATCTGCTGTGTCACCCCGATTCCTGGTACATCCTCTCCAGCTGGCACCTGGACAGATTCACTTGCAAGATGCATGCAGGGAACATAGGTACAACAGCAAAACAGGTGTGAACTGACTGCAGGCTAAAAATCAGGATTAATAAATGAAAAGGAGCGAATGGTGTACAAGGTGTGCCGTAAATCAACTCTGGTTTTGTTATCTGAAATGGAAATATTAATCATGTCACAGTGCAACTTGTGCATCTTGTGAAAATATATTTTCACTTCTTTTTTTCCCCTTCCCACATAACATCCATGGTCATAATCTGCTCACACACCAATCAGCTGATGATGAAGCTCAGCTGGGCGGCCACCATTTTCCCAGTGACAAAGACTAAAGTAATGCACATAATGTTTTTTGACAAGACTTTAGGCAAATTTTCCTTATTGGTTAGGTAACTGTGAATTTATTAAATGCTTTAAAAAAACAAAACTTTGTTTTTCAGGATGGCAGCAGGTCCATAAAACGCAAGTCATGGACACTGTCGTTATTTAACTTAAACTGACCATTTTGACTTGATAAAAACATCATTTATTGCGTCATTTCAGCAGCTTTTGGCGTTATGACACAACACCTATACCTCTACTACCTCACCTTTCCCCCAATGACAGTGCATTTATTGCTGCCGTCCTGCTCACAGAGACAAAAGCCTCTTTATTAAAAATAGACGCAGTTAAATAACATGACAGCACATAACTGGCGTCAGAGAGCAGCTTTAATGTCTCTGTATCGCTCTAGGCTGCCTTTTTCCCGACAATGACAGCCTCTTCAATGGCCGCACCCTAAGCCCATCTCTCCCCAGGAGATTTAACACTAAGTAAATAAAGACTGCTTCATTAAAACTGCATCAGCACTGTGACAATGGAAACACTGAAAAAAAGCCGCCCTACCTCGGCAATGCCAATAACGTGAATTGGCTCTATTTGTCGTGATCGTCTGTTTTATTATCCAGCTCCGCGGACACCACCACCACCTCCGCTGCTCTCCTCCAGGTCTGGCACTGCCCCTGCTAACAGCTTCTCTTCTCCATGAAGGGCTGAGGAGGTCACCGCCTGCTGGTGCCTTGTACCTGTACCTCCTCTTCCTCCACCCGTGACTGCCAGTGGGGACTCAAGGAAAACGGAAAGGCAGCTTGGGATGTTCGGCCGAAGCGATCAAAACGGCTCTGTTGTCTCCCTGTCTTTGGCAAGGATGCTCGAGCTCCACTGAGCCAGTGACATCATCACCGAGGGAGGTAACAGCATCAATGCAGTAGTGGGAAGAGAGAGAGAGAGAGGGAGAGGCGGAGGCAGGGAGTGGGATTAGTATCCCGCTTATGACCTCTTATGAAAGCTGTAATAGAGAAACCCCTTTTATTAAAGGTAAAACTCGCGGATAGCGGGGAATTTGTGTTTTTCTCGAGGGGTAAAATCAGCCTGGATTACTTGGAGGATTGTTTTGGAAGCAGTGCATTTGAGGACACACAAACGCTGTTGTACTTGTAAGGTTTAGTAGGTCAGATCAGGGACATCAAGCCGAGAGGAGACAAGTGGCACAAAGCAGGTCGCCGCGCATGGAAACTGAGTGTTCACTGAAACATTCAATACAGCTTCTTAGAGTAGAGCCAGGCCTCGGGAACGGCATCACAGCAGAAAACAACAATATAAGGCCCGGACTTTTTATTTTTCTTGAGATGTGTTTATTTATGACAACGATTTTTGTTTCCGCATTGCAGTTTTAAAGTGTGTCGCTGTATTTTACTGGAGCAAATAATAAACGTTGATTGGTAAACAAACAATACGTGCAGTTTGTTTTTTGACCTTCCTTTTGAAAAGGAAGCAGCTAAATGCACATACACCTATGTATGTATTCTTTTAAGACATGCAACCCACACTTTAGTTTCCACTTATATGTAGCTTCTTGAAAAAATTGAAAATATGTGAAAACTATCATTTCTGGATGATTTGTCATACCTTAATTCCACCCATGTTCTGTGGATTAGAACACCTGAAACAGGAAAAATACAGATTAAGACACTTTTTGACGACCATGACTCAGTTCCATGAAGTGAACTTAATGAGTCTCAGCTTTATAATTATATTAATTGCATTTTCCCAAAATATAGAGATTTTGACTCATCGCAATAAGAAGCACTGATGTCATATTATGTTTTTCATTGATCAATAAAATTTCAGTTAAATTTTCCTTGAGAGAGAGGACAGTTTTTACAGGCAGAAAAAACACTGTCTGCTTCAGTGAGATACTCAGATAAACACACAATTTCCATCAGATGGAATGAATGAAAATTCAAAAACTCATCATTCTAGCTCTATTTTTTCAAATTTACTGACTACATTAAGGAGTGACAGTATGCCTATTTGACAAATAAATACTATAACGTACTCCATTTAATATGCACAGCAGCATATTTTCTACAAGTGCCTTATTTATTACATTTGAAAGCATTTACGCCACACACCACACAGCTGGATCCTCTTAGTTAAGAGTTGTCAGGAAAGGGGGTCTGACAGCTGAAGCCTGTACCTCCCTTCTACTTTTAAATATCCACAAATAAGCCTGCAGTCTGAGCATGAAGTCCTCTATTGGGATAATAGCATAATATAAGGTTTAAGATAAGATGTGGCCTTATTATTCAAGATTTTGCATGTGAGAAGAAGAATTTTAAATGCAGTTATAGTGACTGGATGTTTACAATTTAGCACTGTTGACAGAGAGCAGTCATT
The DNA here is from genome assembly GCF_036321145.2 of Pelmatolapia mariae. NCBI lineage: Eukaryota > Metazoa > Chordata > Actinopteri > Cichliformes > Cichlidae > Pelmatolapia > Pelmatolapia mariae. The sequence continues at coordinate 36,958,046 of NC_086246.1, read as the reverse complement.
TTTGCTTAATGTGTACATCGATGGACATATTGTGGTCAAAAATGAATCCAAGATTCCCCTCAGTGCTGCTGGAGGTATCTGCCCAGAAACCATGTTTCTAAGAATTTTAGGACTGTGTACAATAACCTCAATTTTCATCTGAATTGGTACTAAAAGTGGTAAATAAGAGGCACCTGTGACAGACTGGTGACCTGTCCAGGGTGTACCAGTTTCTCGCCCTATGACAGCTGGAATAGGTTTCTATGTCTTTAAGCAAAACCTTTAGTTTAACTGGTTGATTTGCATCACCAGGATTCATGGATAAAATAAAGCTGGATATTGCATACACAGGAAATGAATGTGTATGCTGTATTTTCTAATAACATTATCACGGGAAGCATGGATAATGTAAGAAGCATGCAGCACTGAACCCTTTGGATCTCCATGATTACATGAATAAATTGGAATCTATCATAAAGACAGGATTAAATCCAGTGCAGCATGTTTCCTATAAAACCAACAGCGAGTTTCAGTTTCTGTAGTAAAATGTGCTCAGTGACACTGAATGCTGTACTGAGGTCTAGCAATACAATAACAATCACAAGTCCACTGTCAGAGTCCATAAGAATGCTTTTACTAACCTTTACTAGTGCTCTTTCTGTGTCTTATCTTCTTCATATAATTCATTTTCATGGACCACTAATAATAAAGAATAATTAAGTAATTTCACTGAGAAACTAAATCATATCTACTAAAGCAGAACTATTTAATCAGAGACAGAGAAAAAAGAGCAGATAAAGTGCCTGGAGAGAGATGTTTTGTGGATATACTTTGGCATCGTAGCATCATGATAACAAAGATGAGAGAAGAAGAAGCTTCTTTCAGCTGCTCCTTTATTCACACGATGTCGCCACAGCAGGTAACTTTGCATGTTTGAGTCGACACAGCCCTGAAAGAGACTTGTGCCTCCTCCTGGGATCAAACCGGGGAGCTTTTATTTTTTAGGGGAATGTGTAGATTCCCTACATCACTGGCAAAAAAGATGATAGGATCCTGTAAAATAATGTCACTGTGAGTGATCAGTCCTGCACTACTGGACCATGAAGATTTAGTGCCTGTAAAGCTCGATGCTAACAGATCAATACATTTTATTTTCACTGACAGCCAGTGTGTATATAAATATATATATATTTTTAAATCTTATGTGTGTATTTAAAAAAATGAATTTTATAATTTGGCATCTCAGCAGCATCTTTCTGAACAATTTCTTTTTCTTCCTGAAAATAATTAGCAGCAATTTGCAAAAAGGTTTAGGCAATAAAGGGCAGTCAACAGGAACTCTTTGTCTGGTGGAAGGATACTTTAACTGCTCAGGTTTCAGCCTCAGTGAAACACAATGCAATTTTGTGACCTTGCTCTTTGCACAGTCCTACCATTCCTACTGCTCTCTCTCTCACACACATTTAGACGATGTGTAAAATCCCTCTTGGGCTCTCTGTCTCATCCACTTCTCTCTCATGCAAATGTTTTATTTAATTCATCAGCATTAAGATTTCAAGGTCTAATCTCCTCGCAGAACGAACATGCTTCAAACGGCACACAGAAAATGTAAGTGGTGTGAATCACAGAGGTGAATCAAACAGGATGATGTCACTCCCATGAATCACCACATGCTAAACTCGGCAGACACTCCCTGCTGAATGTACTTTTTTTTTTAAAGTGGAATGTTTTTATGATTACTTTGGCACACTAGTGTCCACTAGAGGAAAACACAGAAGGAGTCGTGCATTGTTTCTGCCCAGCCTTCCAGCTCTGTTCTGCCATGTCTAAATTCAGTGGCACAGGAGCCTGAATAATTTATTGGTAGAGTGAGCTGTTGCCTCAAACCTTGTGTGACAGACATGCTTTCTTAAAGAGACGCTCTTGGTGTGTACCTATCAGACTGCGTGGAGAAAAACTCCCACCCTCATCACACTTGGAAACAATAATATCATGGCTTGAATATTAAATTTAGAGATGAACTTGAGATCATGTAAAAGGAGGTCATGGTCAGCAAAAACAAAGTGGATGGGTAATGACACATGGCTTTTATCCTTCATGTTTCATTATGATCTATTTGTTTGTATTGATGTTCATATTTTCATAGGCAAGCTTTTCCTTAAACATTTGCCCTTTTCTTTGGCTGTCAGTCACTCCGTTGATTGAAGCAAGTGTGTGTACTTTATGTACATTTACACACAGTATCTGAACACTTCTTCAGTGTGTATTTGAACAACAATCTGCTGCTAATAAAGGCAGCTACAAGTGCCTTTTACTATAAGGAGTACACTGAGATTTGACAGGTATTTATTAGGGGTGCAACAATACTCGTATCAGTATTGAACCGTTGGATACACTGCTTTCGGTTCCGTACGCATATGTATCGAACAATACAAAATTTTTATTTTATTTTATCAACTTTTCTTCTGACGATGCTGTCTGTGTTGAGAGCTCAGTGGATCTGCGTTCCACTACTCCGCCTAGGCTGCACTGTCGAGCGCAGATCCACTGAGCGCAGCGCAAGCTAGCGAGACAGAAGTTAAGCTCGTTGCAACATGGCAACTGCCTCAACGCTACCCGAAATTGAGCCTCCCCCACCCTCATTCAGATCTGGCGTTTGGAACTATTTTGGTTTTCATGTGAAGCATGACCCTGATGGTAAGCGCGTCATGGACAAAAGTAAAACAGTATGTCGGATGTGCCACGCAATGCTCAATTACATTGGTGGGAACTAGTGCATTAGCGCAATTAGCTCGTTAACGTCCAGCCCCACACACGGGGCGATCCGCGGTAACTCGTTAACAGAGATTTGCGGCGTTATGGCGTTAACGTCATTTTAACAAGATTAACGCTGACAGCACTAGTGGGAACACAACGATTATGACTGCACATTTACTCCGACATCATCCTAGTGCAAAGACAAGTGGAAGCAGACAAAAACAACAAGTACGCATGCTACAAACTTTACCCGAGTCATTCAGACAGCACATGATTCTCCTTATGGGGACCTGCTATGTTTAATATGCTGCTGAGAGTATACCCCAGAAGAAGCGTATAGTATAGCTTTTATTTTGGAAAGAGCCGTTTCTCTGTAATAAACTCTCTTTTCCAAAGATGAGTGATTTCTCGATCAGATAGATTTTTTTATTATTATTTTGTTGTTTCAGCAACATTACATTTAAAAACTGTACTTTTGAGTTAAAATATATATTTATAATTTTAATAAATGACAAATTAAAAAGGCATGAACATTTTTTTGTATCAAAAAAATATCGAACCGAAACGTGAATTTTGTGTATCGCACCCCCTAGTATTTATATACCACCAGTTCACAACCACAGTTGTCTTTACTGTAAGGATAGTCCCAGGATAGGTCACAGGAGAGTCCCCCATGGGCAGCACCTGGCAACACTGGGAAGGAAAAATGCCCTTTTAACAGGACGAGACCTGCAGCAGAACCAGGCTCAAGGAGAGGCAGTGACTGGTTTGGAGGGTGAGAGGAAACCAAAGAGAGAAAAACAAAAGGAGAAATTAGAGACCATGAACAACAAACAGGACATTATACAAACTCTGGGCAGTGAGAAAAGGCAGTGGCATATAAAAAGGAAGAAATGAACAGGGCATAATTGGAACCTCAGCAGCCTGAGCCTATAGCAGCTTGACTAAAGCATGGTTCAGGGTCACCTGATCCAGGTTTAACTATAAGTTTATTAAAGTTTATTAGAGTTTGAATTCTAATCTTAAAAGTTGAGAGAGTAGCTTTGTCCTGAATCTAAACTGGGAGTCTGTTGCAGAGTAGAAGGGCCTGAGAGCTGAAGGCTGTGTCTCTCCTAGTACAGCAGCACACCCCCTCCCCTTTCAACAGGTTATGTGTGAGACTTCAGCACAGCAGCAGCAAGCACAGAGGGCCCTCGCGCTCACTTTTCGCATATTGTGTGAAAGAATTTGGAAAACACATCAGTGCAAATTCTATTTTTTTTTCTTTTTTTTTGCGCCTGTCCCGTTTGGCTCTTTTGCCATCAGAATTATTGTCTAAAGGCAAAGAAAGATGCCCAACGGATTTACTTTACCAAATGGACCATCCAGCCTTGCCGTAATGGTCTATTTGATTCACCTTTTATTGTTTATTTTATTTTCACTTGCTGAATACGGGACAGACTTGACCGAGGGAAAGAAAGGGGAGAAAGAAAGAGGGAAAGAAAAACAGCTGAGAAGAGGGACGGGGGAAAAGGGCAAAAAACAAAAACCAACAGAATAAGTAGACAAAAAATACATATATCGATCACCTGGATCACCTGTTGAGAAAGAAAAAAAGAAAACAAGCAGAAGAAAACGAGAGTAATAGAATAAACAACATCACAATGATATATGGGAATATGACAGTAAATGCTAAATATTAAACATTGTTGTGCAGCACGTAAGATCGACAGCGCACAGTGTGCTTTGAGGTAGCAGCCAAAAAGGGTGTAGTTTGTGTGTGTGATCACCCGTGTGTACACCTGTGAGCATGAGCGCGCTTGTTTTTAAAAGGTTCCTTCATGTAATGATCTGCTAGAGGGTGTGGGGGGCCACTGCCCCGTCCTCCAGGGCATGAAGCAGGTATGGAGGAGATCAAGACTCCAGACATCCAGAGGCCCCCAGAACACAAGAGACCAAGGAAGACCAACAGAGGGGCAGCCGCGCCACTATCCCAGAAAGAGCTGAGGAGAGTCCCAGATGAGGGGTCACTCAGCAGCCGCGGAGCAGAAGCCAGGGGGGGTTGCAGTGACGTGCCCGTGAGCTCCGCCGGCAGCCAGCTGTGCCTGAGTGACCGAGCCCCAGGCCGAGAGGCCGAGGGCACCCCATCCCCGAAGTGGCCCGAGCGAGCCCCAGGCTCCGGGCCCCGATAAGCAGCCACCAAGGAGTGAGCCGGTGGGTACCTGGACGCCCATCCCCGGACACAAAGAACCACCAACGCACCGATGTCTGAGGGCGTCCGCCACCGGCAGGGGAAGTGGTGGGGGGAGATAGGCCTCCAAACCTTGGAGGGCCTGAGATGTCCCCAGAGAGGTGACGTCTGATACCCAACCTGACATATAGACACAGACATACAGGCACACACAGATACAAACATCCATTCCCACCCTCATGCTCTCATAGGCAATTACTCCACACTCAACCAACGTGGAGACAGACATAAAGAGACGCTGTACACACAATCACACTCCCCAAGCGTACTCTAAGAACCGGGTCTAGGTACCCTTGCCCCTGGAGGGGGAAACTGCACCCAGACCCAGGTGGTGTTACCCTTTTCCCTGCGGTGGGGAGAAGCAGACCGCCCCGACTCCGCAGCAGCAGGGAGGCCCCACATTCCAGACCCCAGTCGGACAGCCAACTCCTCCTCCTAGCCCCCCCGCTCCAGCAGGCCGCAGAGACCGGGGGGTGTGAGAAGACTCCAAACCTCCCTCCACCCGCTCATATGTAGTGTTGATGTATGTGTGTTCTAAGGTGCATTTAAAACCCAGGAGGGCATGGAGCTACCTGCCAGAGAGCAGCAGGTAAGCACATAGCCCCTCCTGCTAGCCCTCAATGTCTACGTGTATTTAAAATTGAGAGGTGGGCAACGACGCCAGGGGTGAGGTTGTACACCCTGATGGTAATTTGGAGTCCGTGTTGCGTGCCCACCCCCAAGAACCTATATGTATGTGTTATGAGAGTGTGAGTAATGTGAATGTCTAAGTTGTGAGATAAAATTGAGGCAGAGGCAGCCAGAAGGGGACGGGGGGGGGGGGATGCCTCCTCTGCACCCTGGTCAGGGCTCGCAAAATTTCAAAATCCCTGGTAGCCCTTCGGGCAGGGACTCTTCAGTTTTTGGTAGCCCAAAATAAATTTAAGTAGCCCGAATAAAAAAGGGAGCAATTTTTTTAATGTTTTGTTTCCTGTTTTGTTTCCGTTACAATATTATTGTTACGGAAACAAAACATTAATCAAAAGATTGTTGAAACACAAATTACAATATTGTATAAAAATTACAATCATCAACTCAAATACTTGGTTGTAATTGAACAGAAATTTCTATGAACTTGTAAGAACTGTACAACAGGAATCAGTCTGTGTCAGATCCTGAATTTGAAATTTCCACTGAAATCACAGGTAAGAGGCAAGTGGAACCAAGATCTAGGACATTTGCTTTTTTAAGTTTGCAAAGACTGCTAAATTTTGCCAGTGGTAGTTCACTCTTTCCAACATAGTACGCTGTTCTAAACAGATTTATCAGGTTGATTTTTAGTATGTTATTTGCAGACTGAGCAATAATCCATTTTTTGCATTTCTCATGGGTTCTAATGGGGACCTTTCTTAAAATTACTGGTCCCAGTAACAAAGGCACTTGTCAACTCAGAAATCGAGGGAAACCAACAACACACCCGGCAGAACATTATGTTATTTACACGGGTGCACACAAGTGGTCCGCATGTGCGCATTCGCTGTCAAAATAAAAGACGCGCACCAGATAAGAAGTTGCAACGCGCGTTTGCGTCCATATAAAAGGCACTGTTTTTGTCCGCTAGAGTGGGATTTTCATGGCACATTCTGCACCAAATCTCTGTGCATTCATCATTTGTTTAAAGCCAGCTCACCTCCTGCAACCACTTTTCCTAGAATACGCGCTTCTTTTGTGGTTCGGACTCCATCTGACATTTCTTTGGAGGTGGAGGAACACCAAAGTAATTGCTTAAAGGAGCTTCTTCGACATCTTTAAGAGTTCTAAACAAATGTCTGTCCTCCTCCAGAAAATCTTATGGACGCAAACACGCGTTGCAACTTCTTATCTTGTGCGCGTATTTTATTTTGACAGCGAATGCGCACCTGCGGACCTCTTATGTGCACCCCTGGTTATTTAGCTTGTCATATTCCAGCCACAGAAATTCTTTTGTCCATGAAACCATAAAGCTGCACTTTCTTTTTGCCTTATAGTCTGATTTGTCATAACTTTTCCGTTTTGTGGTAGGCTTTTCTTTGGCTGTCACTTCTTCACCGGTCTTCTTGACCGGTCTTATTTGGCTCAGCAGAACTAAAATATATATCCTGCTGCCTTTACACACGCACTCACATAACACTGAGCGATTCTCTGCGCGATCAACCTCTCACATGTTTAAGCTTGCTGCGGGAGATTTCACTTGTCATGTTTGCATAGTAAACTAACGATTGATAAGATGATGTCAGAGGAATTGGTGCGCAAATTATCGTCACTCACCAATCAGTACTGTCGCTCTCTATACACAGTTCGCGCGATTGCAAAGTGAAAGCAAAAAACAAGTGCAAATTCAAATGCGATTTCAATATGTCACATATAGGGCTGCTCGATTATGGCAAAAATGATAATCACGATTATTTTCACTGAAATTGAGATCTCGATTATTTGATGATATTTATTTAACAATAACAATGTATTGAATAATGGCTTTAAAGATTGTCAAAAATAGTATAAAATAGTGTGCAAATACTGGTAACAGTGCAAATGTTTGCAATATAAAAAATAAAATGTAAACATCTTTGTTTAGTGAACTTTGCCATGTCGCTCTGTGGTGGACACCAAAGTTTACACACTATGTCTACTTGATCCACGTCTGACTCCGCGAACCCATAATGTTTCCACACCACTGAAGGTTTTTTTTTTACCTGTCTTTTCAACCAACGGCAGTCACTCTCCTCTCCAAATAACTTCTGCTTAGCTTTCCGAGCTTCCCTCTGTTAGCTCCTCTTAATTGTTGTGCCGCGTGTTCGAAACGCAGAGAGGTGCGCTCGATTTGCCACACGGAGCAGCGCGAGAGTAAAGCACGAGGGAGGCGCTAATAATCGGCTCAGTCATTTTTAATGATCGTTGAAAGCCCAGATCGTAATTTAGATTAAAATTCGATTAATTGAGCAGCCCTAGTCACATATTGACAGTGGTTCACCGATGCCAAAGACGTATTTACCCAGCTACATTTCCGAAAGAATGCAAAAGCATTGACATATATTTTTCCTTCCTATGATAGCCCGACGGGCAGGGCAGGGATAGATTCTGGTAGCCCGACTGGAAAAATCGCTAGCCCCGGGACGTCGGGCTAGCGATTTTGCGAGCCCTGCTGGTGACACACCCCTACCCCAAGGCCCTGCATGTGTGGGTGATTGTGGTGGAGCGGGAAGAGGGAGGCAGCTGACCCCAGTAGGCACCCCCATACTCTGCAACCCACCAGGGAAAGGGGGCCCAGGCCCATCCGGACCGGGGCCCAGTGCAGCAGCGCCGCCCGGCCCCACAGAGCCCGGGACAGCCCACCCGACCTCACCACAGAGAAAACTGCACCCACCCCATCATCCACTCATCTTCCAGACTACACAAGACAATAGACGCCCAGGCTGAGATCTTCCTCCACCTCTCCTATATGTCCCCCTCCTGCAGAGAGAATTCCTGAAGAGAGGAAAGCTCCTGCAAGATGTAACAACCTCCCCCACCAGTTGAAGAGCCCCCCAGGTGGCTCGATGCACTGGCGGCACCCTGCGCCAGGGCTGGGCCCCCATACACCCACCCGCCCACAACCCCGGCAACACACCAACCAGGACCCAAGCCCCTGAGGCCCGGCCAGGGCCCCAGCCCAGAGACGGAATGCCCCCAGAACCTCACGCCCGTCCCGGACCCACCCAGGGGCAGCCAGGCTACCAGGTCAGTAACCCACGTCCGTCAGCACAGACCCTCCCCTAGCCCCGCTGCACGCAGCCATGAGGAAACCATCACCTAAGAGCCAACAGAGCCCTTAATTGGCCATGACCGCTACCCCGGGTTAAGCCCCCCAAGGAAGATGCTCCTGGGGAACCCCTGTCCCTACCCCCACACCAATCACAACAGTGAAGGTGGGACCAAACTATGACACCCCCCACCCCCACTAGGTGATGGAGCTGATCAAAGGAGCCCAGAGCAATTGATCTGATGTGGTGGCAGAGGCTGTATCAAGACTAATGTAATCTAATAGATAATTTCTATATTGGTTAGAATTAAGATTATTTTTATTTTTCCAGTTCATGAGGACTGTTTTCTTGGCTATGCATAGGGCAGTGAAAACCATGTGGGCTATATTCTTTTCTGTAGTGACATTATCTAAGCTGCCCAACAAACACACTAAAGGAGAAGTTGGAATGTTACATTTCAGACACTTTGATAAGTCTTCACATATCTCGCGCCAAAACTTCTGAACTGGTGGACAGAACCAAAGAGCGTGGATATGATTGTCCGGTGAATTGGTTTGGCAGTGTGAGCAGTTGTTGGTAGACGTAAAGCCCATCTTGAACATCCGATGACCTGTATAGTGCACTCTATGTAGTATTTTGTATTGAATTAATTGAAGACTGGGATTTCTAATTAGATGAAAGGTTTTTAAGCAAATCTGAGACCAGAAGTTTTGGTCTAAGTTAACTGATAAATCCGCTTCCCATTTTGCAATAGGAAGTGATATTGATTCATCTGTTTTAGAAAGCGTTCTGTATATTTTGGATAGTAATTTGGGGGTTTTAAGAGTAAGAAATTGAACCACATTTGATGGTGTTTGTAGTTCAACTTGACCCGGTTTAAATTTCTTTTTTACTATGGATTTAATTTGTTGATATTCTAAAAATCTTTTCTTGTTGATCCCATATTGTGTAACTAGTCTGTCAAATGAAATAAATTCTGTTCCTTCTAGTATATGTTCTAAATATTTGATTCCTTTACCACTCCAATCTGAAAAGTTTATCATATTATTGTTTTGTAATATGTCAGGGTTGTTCCAGATAGGAGTACGTTTGCATGGGATTAATGAAGACTCTGTCAACTTCAGAAACTCCCACCATGCTGTCAGAGAGGAGCTAATGTTGACGCTTTTGAAGCATTCATGTCGTTGGATGTTTGAGCTGATAAATGGTAGATCTGAAATCTCTAGATTATTGCAAAGTGCTTGTTCTACATCTAGCCAAGGTTCATCTAAGAGGGTATGTTTTAGCCATCCTGAGATAAACTGAAGCCTGTTGGCTAAGAAGTAGTGCTGAAAGTTAGGTAGTTCTAATCCTCCTTTATCCTTGGTCTTTTGTAGTGTTTTTAAGCTTATACGTGGGGGCTTATTTTTCCAAAGGAATTTGGACATATATGAATCTAGAGATCTGAACCAATCTTGTGGCGGTTTAGTTGGGATCATTGAGAATAAATAATTTATTTTTGGTAAGACCATCATTTTTATAGCGGCAACCCTTCCCATGAGTGATATGGGTAGACATTTCCACCTAGCCAGATTGCTTTCTACTTTCTTTAAAAGTGGGATATAGTTTAATTTAGTTAGATCTGCAAGCTTGGGTGAAACATTAATACCTAAATATTTTATATTTCCCGATTGCAGTGGAGTAGAAGAGAAATTATGGAAGGAGCAATTAATCGGAAGGACTATAGATTTTGACCAGTTAATTGAGTAATCTGATATTCTTGCAAAAGAGTTTATCAATTCAATCACCCCAGAGATATTGGTTTGTGAATTTTGGAGAAAGAGTAGCACATCATCCGCATAAAGGCTGATTTTATGTTCCACGTTCTTGCATTTTATGCCCTTAATTACTGAATTCTGTCTAATTGCTGCTGCTAGTGGTTCAATAAAAATTGCAAACAGTGAAGGGGAGAGTGGGCACCCCTGCCTGGTGCCCCTCAGGAGACAGAAGCTGGAGGATGTCTGGTCATTTGTTCTGACACAAGCTGTTGGGGAATTATATAATATTTTTAACCAGTTGATGAAAGAAGATCCAAAACCAAATTTGTGTAAAGTTGCAAATAGAAATTTCCAGTTAACTCTGTCAAACGCTTTTTCTGCATCTAAAGAAAATATTGTAGTTTCAAGGTTTTTACTGTATGAGTAGTCTATCAAATTAAGTAATCTACGTGTATTTGTTGGTGAGTGCCTACCTTTTATGAAACCAGTTTGGTCAGGATGAATTAAGAGGGGGGTTATTTTCTCTAGTCTCTTCGAGAGAGCTTTGCAGATTATTTTAAGGTCTACATTTATAAGGGATATTGGACGATAGCTTGAGGGATATACAGGGTCTTTGCCTGGTTTTAGCAGGAGATTAATGTTTGCAGAATTCATATTTGATGGAAGTCTGCCATTTTCTTTGATTTCCAACAACGTTCTGTAAAAACCTGGTGCTAGAATCGTCCAGAATTCTTTGTAGAATTCTGCAGGAAAGCCGTCTGGACCTGGAGCCTTATTATTGGGCATACTTATCAGGGCTTCCTGGAGTTCACCTGGTGTCAGTGGCGAATCCAGTGCCATTGCTTGAGAGTCTAATAATTTTGGGAGAGTTATGTTGTCTAAAAACTGATCAATTTCCTTTTTAGATGGGTTTATTTGTGGTGAATACAATGTTTTATAGAAATCCCTGAAGATGTTGTTTATTTGTTTCGGGTCATATACTGTATTCCCAGATGAATCTTGAACATATAGTTGTTTTTTCTTTATTTATTTTTAGCTGGTTTGCTAGACATTGACCGGATTTATTACTATGTTCATAATTTTGTAAGCGTAGTCTTTGTACTAAGAATTTTGTTTTTTTTATCAATTATCTCATTTAATTCTAGTTTTGTTTTGCGTATTTTGTTCAATGTTTCCTGATCTTGGTGGGACGCGGAGGCTTCTTCTAGTGATTTGATGGTTTTTTCTAATTCCTGAATATTTTTGTTTTCTTTTTTCTTTTTATGTGATGAGAAAGAAATTATTTTACCTCTTATCACAGCTTTCCCTGCTTCCCATAGAACAGAAGCTGATGTTCCGGGAGTGTCATTAAAGTCTAAATATGAAGTCCACTCTTTTTTAAAATAGTCGGTGCAAATTCTATATCATAATGTCTTCAGTTTTTGTGTTTGTTGTAGGGCTGTCAATGTTAACGCGTTAACGCCCTCATCACGAGTGATTACATTTTTTAATCAATCAACCCATCTGGAGCGCAGAGAAAGAGCGAAAATTGAGTGAGTAAGAAGCGTTTGTTTGGACGCGCAAGAACAGATTGAAACCTTAGGAGTGAGCTCACGCCATTCATTTGCATGGGCCAAAATATTGCAGAAAAAGCTTAATATAAAAAAAAGTCATGAAGACCAAAAGATATAGCCGGCAAGAGCAGAAATGGCAGAATATTAAAAAATTTGAATGGTGAAAATAGTTTAGATGCAGAAAAGTCTGCATGTAGCACAGAGTCATGGCTCAGTGTCTGAATGAGTGTCACAGGCCTGAATGTGCGCTTGAAGCCTTTTATATATCTTCTTTGATCTGCTGCTCATTGCACACAAGCACAAATGTTCGACTTTTAACTGTATTTTTATAGTTTCACGTTTTAAGCTTTTCCTACCCTCACTTATGGCCTTTCATACTAAACAAAGTAATTAAGAAATAAACAATTATAAATAAACAGTTTCTGTTTCTCGCTTTCTACAATCGAAATTTCTGTTTTGTTTTGGGATGTTTTGTTTGTTTTTACAAGTAGAGTTTAAAAACAACAAAGAAAGAAAGAAAGAAAAAACTGGACAGTCTGAGCTACCAGAACCTTTTCTGTAATTTTACACGTTTATTTCTTACAATAGTTTCACGTTTGAACCTTCACAGACATATTTCTTACAATGTAGCCCAAAGAGTTGTTCTGACAGATTTCTTTCTTTGTCACAGCAGCTTTTTCTTTGTCCTGTGAAAAAACAGTTAAACATGTAACTTCTTTATACTGACTGACTGGTGCGGCCCACTTAAGGTCATAGTGGGCTGTGTTCAACCCGCAATGTAAAATAAGTTTGACACACCACAACTAAAGTGTAGCTTTTAAATATTGTCACATGCTACAATGTAACTAAGAAATAACCCAACAACAAGAACTGACCCGACCTGACCTGAACTGACAAGAACTAACCTGGTTAAAACTCATTTCAATATTAATAATAAAACATATTTGATTAAAAACATACAATCACAAGTGTTTACCCTAATCCTAGCAGATAAAGACCAACACTTCTAAAATCGAGAACTGCAAAATATTTTTTTTTAAAAGAAGGTGGGGTTGTAGTACTTCTATAAGTCAGTGCAAAGCTTTTTTTCAACCCCTGTAATGTGATGCCTGAACAGCGGTGGCTTCAAGTTGTGTATCAACACAAACAGACATCCATACAATGATCGGTGGTGATGGTTGGCACCGCTTTGGAAACAGAAACAGTTGGTTTGAAAGGCTGCAGTGCCTCCTTGTGGCGGGACTCTTACACTACACTGGAAGATGTCGAGCAGTGTCAGCTGTATGCTAGAAGGTGATAAATGAAATTTTCTGGGGTCACCACGAAGAGCTTACTGCCTTTCTTGCTCAGTCTACAAAATGTGGTACTTAATGGATTGAAAAGAAAAAGATGACACCCTTTAGTTCACACCAGTAGTGATGATTCAGGGTTTTAATTTTGAGCCGTCACAAAAACAGGAAAGTATGTTATTAGCCAATGCTAATATAGTTTCTTATATCCATCTATCTATCTATCTATCTATCTATCTATCTATCTATCTATCTATCTATCTATCTATCTATCTATCTATCTATCTATCTATATGCCATTTGGCACAAGTAAGGTGTAATTAATATAACGGCCGTTAAGTGTATTTATTACATAGTGGAAATATCTCGAGGCAGATTGTCTCAGACAAGTCATTTAACCTTTTTCCTGTACTTTTATTAACCAGCAAAATTCCAGAGATCAACTGTTCACTCAGCATCAGGAAGTTTTTTATCCAGACTCTAAGTGTCCAATGAAGCCAGAGTCCAAATTTATACACAACTAAACCAGGGTGAGAAACTTCAGCTCTGCTAACAGTTTCTATGTAGGTAATTCATACTGCCTGAGTCAAACACAGAAGCCTTCTTATCTCAAATTAAAGCTACCATTTGCTCCAGGTTATACATAAACATGTAGAATTTCACATTTCAGCTCATGTTTCCTGTCTTAATGGTTTCAGATAAGTTAAACTCTGTAGTTAAAAGCAAAAGGTAACCTCTATATGTCCAATGTGTTTTCTTGTGTAATAAAGTGTAATAAATGAGAACCCTTAAGGATTTTAGTCACTTCTTCCCTGCGCTTACCTACTGTAAGATGACACAAATGCTTGCAGCCAGTTCAAAAACTCCCAGAAATATGGACTTTATTTAAGAATCAGTCACTTTTAGACTATATAAACATATCATGTATCAACTTTGGTGCTATTTTACAAGCTGAATTGTGGAAAACAAAAACAAACAAACAAACAAAACACCCTTTTATAGCAGTCCTTTCAGTCTCCAATATTGATGACAGGTTATGTTTCATTATCACAATGAATACATTTATCAACAAATTCCTCATTAGTGAAGACAATAAATAATCACTGGTCAAATACACAGTGTGTGTGTGTGTTTGCGTGTGTGTATGCAGTGTGCTTAGCTGATTTTATAAATGCAAAATGTTCTTAAGTAGATAGCATACATACGTAGATGTTTACATTGATAAAATACATTCATTAATTGCATCTATTAGCTAGATTTAAATGTAGCAAAATAGATTTGTTATGTGATTTATTAAATCTGATTGCATAAGACTTTCATTACAGGAAGTGATAAAAGAAGTAGAAAGATTCCAGTGATTTAACCTCCTAAGACCCGAACTCTTCCACTGCATGCATTTTTAATTTCTCTTTGATATTTGGGCTGATTGGGACCTGATGAATGTAAAAACAAAGAATTACCAGATTTATTTATTTTTACTTAATTTTTGTTTCTAAGAAAAATGAGAGCCACATATGAGGATATTCATTTAAAATTTCGATAGAACAATAGCAGTACAAGTGTATCCTCGTAAGTGGATATCAGGCCCTTGTAGAGCAAAATTGAGTATTTTGGTCTAAATAACCCAAAATGTGATGTCCACATATGTGGACGCCAGGTCCAAGGGATTCCTCTGAGGCCTTTGTCATTTGTAGTTAGATGCTTTCAGATTTTATCCTACAGAAAAGGATCATTGAGAAAGCCATGGCACATAAGTAAGGGGTTAAAATTTCAAAAATAAGGTAAGAAAAGGTGCCAAAAGGAGAAAAAAATAAAATAAAATAATGGATTGCATTTATATAGCGCTTTTCGGGGCCCATCCATTCACCATATAGTTCATCCTAATGTAATGTAATGTAACCTCCAGAGCTGCAATCCTGAGCGCCACTCTCACAATAGCAGTGGTGTTATTGTCAATCAGCTTCCAGATCTTTGGGAAGCAACCAGTGATTGTCTAAAGAAAATGTGTAGTGGGTGTAGGTTAAAGAGATATCATAATTATAAAAATATTTTGAATAAAGAATAAAATGTTCTTTTTATTTTTCCTACTACTTTGAACTGTCCTACATTTCCACCACAGTGCTCAAACAGCCCTGCCGTGAAAATGTATTGTTGTGGTTTTTATAGTAAGAAGGCGCCACGAAGTCTGATGAGTTGTAGAATCCACAACATTTAAACTAGTGTAGACAGAAAAAGCGTTGGTGAAAACGGATGTCACTGACTTTATTGTTTAGCAGATTTTTGTACCGTGCTCATTTTTATTAACAAGTAACTTTATTAACAAGTAAACTGTTTATAAAAATCTCAGCATAATACATTGTATATTTGACATGCATTTTAATTTTGTGTATGTGAAGTCATCCAAATGAAATCATATTAAAGAAAAAAAACACATGTATGTGAGCTCTGATAATGAGCAATTGTCATTCAGGATATTTAAGCTGCCTGTTGATTGAAGAAAAAACTAGAATATGAAAAACTGAATTTCAGCTCAAACAAACTAAAATCTTGTGGATGAATGCCTTCTACATGTTTGTAACTTGTTTAGGATGAGATGGAGATACAATCTAACACTCATGCACCCTGAAAATTATCAAGGATTTCTATGGGACAAACTTAAACCAGCCACTGTGACCATTACTGCAGAGCAGAATGACCAATCCTGATGGGGACTATGAGGGTTTGTAGTTAAATTCCTGCTCTTGCAGGATCAGTGAGTGTCTGTTTAAAGATAAATCTCATTAACACAATTTTAGATTTCTGCTCCCCATGACATCACCAACAGTTCTGCAGGAGGACAGAACCCCCTGAATTAATCTACCATAATGCTCTGTGTTATGTTGTCATGGCAATATGAAGTCAAAAAAATACAAATACAAAAATGCAAAAGAAAACATTTAAAGGAGGACAACAAGACAGGCAGCTGGAAGAGCTTTTGAAGCAGGAAAACTTTTCTGGATTTCTCTTAACTCTTAACTTAACTTAACACAAGTCAAAGAGGAAACAAGGAGGCAGCTTGTTGGATTATATCTGAGGACAGGACGCATGAGGGGGAAGCACGAGGAGAGAGAAAACAGCAGAGAGATGGTGTCAAGCTAATCGTGGATCAAGTCGAAGAAGCAAGCACCAAAACTGTGAGTAGACATCACACACCAAGAGTTAAAATTACTGTGCTGATTAAGGAAACATTAAATTTGGTTAGTTTGGGGTCTGGAGCTTCAGTTTTGTGGGTTCAGTTGGTCTCAAAATTGAGGAAAGACAAAAAAAATGTTTCTTTCAAAAGGTTGTTGGAGGATTCTTACTGTAAGAAGTGAAAATTAATCCATGTGTTAAACTGATAAAAAAGAAAACAACCCAGAAGGTTTAAACATCTGGGTGTGTATCTGCTTTTGTTTATTTATGTATTTAAAGTTGAATTTGGAGTAATCACACTAGAAAAAGAAAATTGGAGGATCAGGACAATAATGTGGCAAAATTTACTGTTTCCTTAATCAGAACAATAATTTTGATCTGAACTGAAAATGTTGAAATGGGTTATTTTCTTTTTTCTCTACTGATCAGTGTGTTAAATCTTTAGTTACTTGTTGGTCTCCGTTAATGCTAATGGAACTTTTAAAAGATGCAGTTTATTTGTAATATTGTAGAAAAGGCTCTGCACCTGTGAAAATAAAAAATAGGTATGCAGACCCCCGAGGTCACTGCAGATCAAAGTACCTAAGCCGTGGTTAACTACGATTATATTACAGATCTGCAGGCCCAGCTGTTGTTATACAAATGTGCAAATTTGTTTTAATGACATTAATAATAAAAAATGGGATGTTTAAAAAGTGAACATGGCAAATTTAATTTTAAATTAGTTGGAAAGATGATGTTGGTTAAACCTGATGTCTTTGGAAAAAGGTTTGGTCACTAAAACGTTGAGATTTAATATAATGGGATTTGAATATGATATGATTTAAATGTGTTTACTTATACATAGGCACTTTTTTAGTATCAATCACTCCTGTATGGACAGATCACATGGTTATAAACCAGGTGCAAATTTGACTTTGCGATTATAAAGAAATAATGGGATGATCCATCACAAACCTCGCAAATTTACTGTTGTTAATCTGCACAATGATTTTGGTTTGTGCTGATGTCTTTGGAAAAAGGTTTGTTGACTAATAAGTTGAGATTTAATATGATAAACTGAGTGTAGGTTATATAATGTACACAGTAGCTATAATTGCTGTAAATGGGCATCTGTACACCTGTAAATATTTTATCAAACATCAATCATAATTTGTGATCAGTGTGAGTTTTAAACATTGATATTTCTTTGTATTTCAGACTAATTTACAAAATATGAAAAAGACTTTTAGTATTTTAGAAAAATAAGACAATTCTAATTGACTTCAAACTTTTGAGCTGTAGTGTAGCTGTAGTGGAAGTATGAGGACAGGGAAACACTGTTATAAAGTTATGAGCTGTCTTGCTGCAGAGAAAGTGGAGTCTGTCATCCTTGAAATTCTCCCTAGATAGGCAGCTGGCAGGATCGAATGATGCTCTGCCTCTGTGGTCAAGTACAGACATAGGCCTTAAGCAACCATGAGCCACTCATAAGCGTGACAGATTAGGAAGCATGCATAAAGTGGACTAGTTAGACACCTATGAGCCACTAATAGGACAAAATGAGCACGCAGCAATAAAGTGGACTTGTTAGGGAGAGTTTGCCTTCAGACCTAAACACTTCAACTCAGTTAGATTTCAAAGATAGTGTATAGTTATCTATTATGGAAGATAATGTACAAATATGAGGACGGGGAGACAGTGTTAAAAAGTTATGAGCTGTCTTGCTGCAGAGAAAGTGGAGTCTGTCATCCTTGAAATGCTCCCTAGATAGGCAGCTGGCAGGATCGAATGATGCTCTGCCTCTGTGGTCAAGTACAGACATAGGCCTTAAGCAACCATGAGCCACTCATAAGCGTGACAGATTAGGAAGCATGCATAAAGTGGACTAGTTAGACATCTATGAGCCACTAATAGGACAAAATGAGCACGCAGCAATAAAGTGGACTTGTTAGGGAGAGTTTGCCTTCAGACCTAAACACTTCAACTCAGTTTTTGATGATAGACACAACTAAAATAATCCTGATCAGATAAAGACAGACACATGTACACAATACACACTACTGCTCAAAAGTTTGTGGTCAGAATGAAACATTCTTGTTTCAGTTAGGAATTTACATTAGCTCTAACATAATATTACATGAAGTTTATCAGTAACTTTTCCACAGATGTCTTTTTTATTAATCATTTATGGTAAATCACTCATGATGTGTTAGGAAATGTCTACACAGTTACACATGGGCACTTTTTTAGTATCAATCACTCCTGTATGGACAGATCACATGGTTATAAACCAGGTGCAAATTTGATTTAATGCGATTATAAAGCAAAAATGGGATGATCCATCACAAACCTCACAAATTTACTGTTGTTAATCTGCACAATGATTTTGGTTTGTACTGATGTCTTTGGAAAAAGGTTTGGTACCTAATAAGTTGAGATTTAATATGATAAACTGAGTGTAGGTTATATAATGTACACACTCGGTATAATTGCTGTAAATGGGGATCATGCATTGTACGTTTTTTACTAAGCTAACTACCTTTAATTTAGTAAACTCGCACCGTAAGGGTGTGTTTTAACTGATGAAACTGTGTCGTACTCAGGCTCGGACATCTGATTGCTGCCTTTTATAAGCTTTATTGCACAAGCATAAGCTAACACCAGTACAGTAACCGTGCCTTTACAGAAGCCAGGTAATCAACTGAAAGACACAAAATAAACAACCATACAACATTAACAAAGCAATCCTATTAATGACATTACAGTTTGGTAACAGTCATATTTATAGCTTTAACATATTATTTAGTTAACACAGAAACTCACCAGCTCGGCTTCATCAGTCATAACAGCAATATCAATGAAAAGAAGATCCGGCCGGTAGGATCTATGGGCAGCTGTTAACACATACCATCCCAGACTTACATAAATCACTCAGTCTTAAATGAATTCGTCATTTAAAGCAAATATAGGTCTGGCTGATAATAAATCACAACAAAATAAATTAGCACGTTAGAAATATGGGAAAAACCACACATGCATAAAGTGGACTAGGTAGACACCTATGAGCCACTAATAGGACAAAATGAGCACGCAGCAATAAAGTGGACTTGTTAGGGAGAGTTTCCCATCAGAGTTAAAACACTTCAACTGAGTTTTTGATGATAGACATAACTAAAATAATCCTGATCAGATAAAGACAGACACATGTACACAATACACACTACTGCTCAAAAGTTTGTGGTCAGATTGAAACATTCTTGTTCCAGTTAGGAATTTACATTAGCTTTAACGTAATATTACATGAAGTTTATCAGTAATGTTCTCACAGATGTCTTTTTTATTAATCATTTATGGTAAATCACTTATGTGTTAGGAAATGTCTACACAGTTACAAATGGGCACTTTTTTAGTATCAATCACTCTTGTATGGACAGATCACATGGTTATAAACCAGATGCAAATTTGATTTAATGCGATTATAAAGCAAAAATGGGACGATCCATCACAAACCTCGCAAATTTACTGTTGTTAATCTGCACAATGATTTCGGTTTGTGCTGATGTCTTTGGAAAAAGATTTCTTGATTGACAAGTTTGGATTTAACATGAGAAAACTGACAGCAGGTAACACAATGTACCACAACAACAGGTATAATTGCTGAAAATGGGCCTTTGTAGATGTCATGGTCCCAGAGCCCTCTGTTCTCGGCCTGCTTTTTTCTCTCTCTCCTCTGTCCGTGTTGTTGTCCGTGTGCTTATCTTTTTCAGGGGATGCACCTCTGCCTTCCTCTCCTGCGGTCACTTGTAAACAATCAGCTGATTGCTCCCCTGCTCCTCATGAGGTGTCCATGCTATCTTCTCAACAACCAGATCATTGCATCACCAAGGTAACGTAACATGCCACAGTCATGTCATATTTTCCATTAGTTCTTGCCTTTGCTTACTCTCTGTTTCTGTGCAGACCTTTCTGCGTTTTCGGATCCCTGCAATCTTCTGTGACAGTGTGTGAGTGCGCCTTCAGACAACCTGCAGTACCTCTGCTACGTTTCCTGGAGCCCACAGTGTTTATCCTGTATTTATAACTATCTGCAAGTACGTACACAGTACGTGGCAAAGGCAGCCCATTCATTGTCTACCGCTTGTCCCTTTCGGGTAAGCCAGACCTGTTATTTCGTCTTGGACACTTTGTCCAGGTAGGGTTAGGAATGTATTTGCATTGAAAGCGGATGAGGTGTCTGTCTTCTGATGGGCAGGGCATTTGAGCACTGCCACTACACTGGGAAGCAGCAAATGTTCTATTAATTATAAACCTTACCGTTGGCGCAGTTGGCAGCGCGGCAGTCTCATAATCTGAAGGTCGTGAGTTCGAGCCTCACACAAGGCAGGTGTTTTGGTACAGAGTTGGTCCATCCATTTTAAGCGTCTTGAGAGGAGACTTTGGAGAGTGGCGCGAATTCAGCGGGACAATTGGAGGACGGGCAAGGGTTGTTAGCTCAGCGGTAGAATTGTCGCCTGCCATGCGTAAGTCTCGAAAACTGGAGGTGTTGAGCTCTATCCTCACGCGAGGCATGTTTTGATGCGCAGTTCGGCCACACATTTTAGGATCTCCTGTCACACACTTCACCTCCAAGACGGCAGCCCATCCTGGGCTTGAAGAACTGGCAACTCTGCTTCATTTGTTGACGGCTTCAAAGAATGGTCCGTTTTTGGGGGAGATGGTGCCTTGAGCCTCGCTTAATACACAGTACGTGGCAAAGGCAGCCCATCCATTGTCCACTTGTCCCTTTCGGGTAAGCCGGAGCTGGGTCAAAACACAGTTTCCCTGACCGGGAATGGAACCCGGGCCGCGGTGGTGAGAGCGCCGAATCCTGACCACTAGACCACCAGGGAGCTGCGACAGAGCTGTCTTGATGAGTGACGCGTGGCTGTATCGGGCCACAGTTTCCGTTGTGCCTCGAGAGGAGCGCTTGGGCAATGGCGCGAATTCGGTGGGAAAACTGGCACGTCCGTGAGCATTGGTGGTTCAGTGGTAGAATTCTCGCCTGCCACGCGGGAGGCCCGGGTTCGATTCCCGGCCAATGCACAGTGCCTTTATGCGTGGGGCCTTGGGGGGCATTAGGTTTGTTCTCGGTCGCGGCCAGATTTCCGCATCAAGATTTCCGCAAGATCACATGGTGGGCTCTCGCTTGTGGGTGCAGCTAGCAGCGTCCCAGAGTTTAGAGGTGGCTTAACGAGATCAGATGTCTGTGTAGGTTCTCGGTCAGGGTAGTCTTGAGGTCTTGCAAAGAAGGTGACTGGATTCCTTTCATGGTGCGTGAAGACTTTTCTATCCTCATCCAAGAGGCTTCTTCAGGCCTGCAGCGATTGATGGAGACTGTCAGGTATTTAATCCCTGCTGGGGTTGTCCTCTTGAGGGATGTTCACCCACTGTTATTCATATTAGTCATCACTTAAGCCCAGGTGTGAAACGCAGGTCTTTACCGTCACAGAGAGGTATGTGACAGAATGGGTCCATCCGTTTTTAGGATCTCCTGTGGCACTCTTCACCTCCAAAACCCGTTCAGGGCTTAAATACCTGGGGACTCGCCTTTGTTTGTCCAAGCTGAATTTCTTTTCTGTGCAGCTTCGAGAAATCGTCCATTTTCCAGTTGGCACTCAGCCTCGTTGGCACTCAGCCTCGTTGGCGCAGTAGGCAGCGCGTCAGTCTCATAATCTGAAGGTCGTGAGTTTGAGCCTCACACGAGGCAGGTGTTTTGGTACAGAGTTGGTCCATCCATTTTGTACCGCTTCTACCCATTTCGAGGACGCTGGAGCCTAAGAACCATCCGTTTGTAGTGGATTTTCAGCCTCCTCTGATGCAAGATCTAGAACAGGGATCAATCCAAATCATTCTGCCATTGCCCGTGGAAAGCCTTCCCATCTGTTTGATTTCAAGACTCACACGTGGCAGGCGATCCTCCCCTATGGATGCGTGCCGGCCCTCTGGAACCACTTCATCCAACTTTCACCACAATTCCTCTTTCTTTTCTCAGGTCAGAATTGCGGGGCACCACACGTTGGCTCCCAAATGACTCCTACCTGTTATTTCTTCTTGGACACTTTGTCCAGGTAGGGTTAGGAATGTCTTTGCATTGGAAGCCGATGAGCAAGGGCTGATAATTGGTTATCAGCAGCTCCCGAGCTGAGTCTCTGGAGGTTGCCTGGAGTTCCTTTGCCAACAGGGTCCATTGAGAGAGATAATTTGAAGTCATTCTTGCCTGACTGGTAAGTTGGAACAAGAAGTCTGTGCAAACCAAACTTGGGTTGGACATCGTATCTGCATTAAGTCAAGATGTTGTTGAGAGGAGACTTTGGAGAGTGGCGCGAATTCGGCGGGACAATTGGCAGACTTGTAAGGGCTGGTGGCTCAGCAGTAGAACTGTCGCCTGCCACCCGTGAATCTCGAAATCAGAAGGTAGTGACTTGTAGCCTCACGCAAGCGATGTGCTTTGATGTGCAGTACGTGACAGAGTTGGTCCATCCATTTTAAGCGTCTTGAGAGGAGACTTTGGAGAGTGGCGCGAATTCAGCGGGACAATTGGCGGACGTGCAAGGGTTGTTAGCTCAGCGGTAGAATTGTCGCCTGCCATGCGTAAGTCTCGAAAACTGGAGGTGTTGAGCTCTATCCTCACGCGAGGCATGTTTTGATGCGCAGTTCGGCCACACATTTTAGGATCTCCTGTCACACACTTCACCTCCAAGACGGCAGCCCATCCTGGGCTTGAAGAACTGGCAACTCTGCTTCATTTGTTGACGGCTTCAAAGAATGGTCCGTTTTTGGGGGAGATGGTGCCTTGAGCCTCGCTTAATACACAGTACGTGGCAAAGGCAGCCCATCCATTGTCCACTTGTCCCTTTCGGGTAAGCCGGAGCTGGGTCAAAACACAGTTTCCCTGACCGGGAATGGAACCCAGGCCGCGGTGGTGAGAGCGCCGAATCCTGACCACTAGACCACCAGGGAGCTGCAACAGAGCTGTCTTGATGAGTGATGCGTGGCTGTATCGGGCCACATTTTCCGTTGTGCCTCGAGAGGAGCGCTTGGGCAATGGCGCGAATTCGGTGGGAAAACTGGCACGTCCGTGAGCATTGGTGGTTCAGTGGTAGAATTCTCGCCTGCCACGCGGGAGGCCCGGGTTCGATTCCCGGCCAATGCACAGTGCCTTTATGCGTGGGGCCTTGGGGGGCATTAGGTTTGTTCTCGGTCGCGGCCAGATTTCCGCATCAAGATTTCCGCAAGATCACATGGTGGGCTCTCGCTTGTGGGTGCAGCTAGCAGCGTCCCAGAGTTTAGAGGTGGCTTAACGAGATCAGATGTCTGTGTAGGTTCTCGGTCAGGGTAGTCTTGAGGTCTTGCAAAGAAGGTGACTGGATTCTCTTTCATGGTGCGTGAAGACTTTTCTATCCTCATCCAAGAGGCTTCTTCAGGCCTGCAGCGATTGATGGAGACTGTCAGGTATTTAATCCCTGCTGGGGTTGTCCTCTTGAGGGATGTTCACCCACTGTTATTCATATTAGTCATCACTTAAGCCCAGGTGTGAAACGCAGGTCTTTACCGTCACAGAGAGGTATGTGACAGAATGGGTCCATCCGTTTTTAGGATCTCCTGTGGCACTCTTCACCTCCAAAACCCGTTCAGGGCTTAAATACCTGGGGACTCGCCTTTGTTTGTCCAAGCTGAATTTCTTTTCTGTGCAGCTTCGAGAAATCGTCCATTTTCCAGTTGGCACTCAGCCTCGTTGGCACTCAGCCTCGTTGGCGCAGTAGGCAGCGCGTCAGTCTCATAATCTGAAGGTCGTGAGTTTGAGCCTCACACGAGGCAGGTGTTTTGGTACAGAGTTGGTCCATCCATTTTGTACCGCTTCTACCCATTTCGAGGACGCTGGAGCCTAAGAACCATCCGTTTGTAGTGGATTTTCAGCCTCCTCTGATGCAAGATCTAGAACAGGGATCAATCCAAATCATTCTGCCATTGCCCGTGGAAAGCCTTCCCATCTGTTTGATTTCAAGACTCACACGTGGCAGGCGATCCTCCCCTATGGATGCGTGCCGGCCCTCTGGAACCACTTCATCCAACTTTCACCACAATTCCTCTTTCTTTTCTCAGGTCAGAATTGCGGGGCACCACACGTTGGCTCCCAAATGACTCCTACCTGTTATTTCTTCTTGGACACTTTGTCCAGGTAGGGTTAGGAATGTCTTTGCATTGGAAGCCGATGAGCAAGGGCTGATAATTGGTTATCAGCAGCTCCCGAGCTGAGTCTCTGGAGGTTGCCTGGAGTTCCTTTGCCAACAGGGTCCATTGAGAGAGATAATTTGAAGTCATTCTTGCCTGACTGGTAAGTTGGAACAAGAAGTCTGTGCAAACCAAACTTGGGTTGGACATCGTATCTGCATTAAGTCAAGATGTTGTTGAGAGGAGACTTTGGAGAGTGGCGCGAATTCGGCGGGACAATTGGCAGACTTGTAAGGGCTGGTGGCTCAGCAGTAGAACTGTCGCCTGCCACCCGTGAATCTCGAAATCAGAAGGTAGTGACTTGTAGCCTCACGCAAGCGATGTGCTTTGATGTGCAGTACGTGACAGAGTTGGTCCATCCATTTTAAGCGTCTTGAGAGGAGACTTTGGAGAGTGGCGCGAATTCAGCGGGACAATTGGCGGACGTGCAAGGGTTGTTAGCTCAGCGGTAGAATTGTCGCCTGCCATGCGTAAGTCTCGAAAACTGGAGGTGTTGAGCTCTATCCTCACGCGAGGCATGTTTTGATGCGCAGTTCGGCCACACATTTTAGGATCTCCTGTCACACACTTCACCTCCAAGACGGCAGCCCATCCTGGGCTTGAAGAACTGGCAACTCTGCTTCATTTGTTGACGGCTTCAAAGAATGGTCCGTTTTTGGGGGAGATGGTGCCTTGAGCCTCGCTTAATACACAGTACGTGGCAAAGGCAGCCCATCCATTGTCCACTTGTCCCTTTCGGGTAAGCCGGAGCTGGGTCAAAACACAGTTTCCCTGACCGGGAATGGAACCCGGGCCGCGGTGGTGAGAGCGCCGAATCCTGACCACTAGACCACCAGGGAGCTGCGACAGAGCTGTCTTGATGAGTGATGCGTGGCTGTATCGGGCCACATTTTCCGTTGTGCCTCGAGAGGAGCGCTTGGGCAATGGCGCGAATTCGGTGGGAAAACTGGCACGTCCGTGAGCATTGGTGGTTCAGTGGTAGAATTCTCACCTGCCACGCGGGAGGCCCGGGTTCGATTCCCGGCCAATGCACAGTGCCTTTATGCGTTAGGTTTGTTCTCGGTCGCGGCCAGACGGCATCAAGATTTCCGCAAGATCACATGGTGGGCTCTTGCTTGTGGGTGCAGCTAGCAGCGTCCCAGAGTTTAGAGGTGGCTTAACGAGATCAGATGTCTGTGTAGGTTCTCGGTCAGGGTAGTCTTGAGGTCTTGCAAAGAAGGTGACTGGATTCCTTTCATGGTGCGTGAAGACTTTTCTATCCTCATCCAAGAGGCTTCTTCAGGCCTGCAGCGATTGATGGAGACTGTCAGGTATTTAATCCCTGCTGGGGTTGTCCTCTTGAGGGATGTTCACCCACTGTTATTCATATTAGTCATCATTTAAGCCCAGGTGTGAAACGCAGGTCTTTACCGTCACAGAGAGGTATGTGACAGAATGGGTCCATCCGTTTTTAGGATCTCCTGTGGCACTCTTCACCTCCAAAACCCGTTCAGGGCTTAAATACCTGGGGACTCGCCTTTGTTTGTCCAAGCAGAATTTCTTTTCTGTGCAGCTTCGAGAAATCGTGCATTTTCCGGTTGGCACTCTTCCTCCCATCATGTGGTTTGTCATGTCCTCGTATGCCCTTGATTTTTTTTTCTTTTTTTTGCCTTTTCTTTCATCCCCAACCATTTGCACCATCTTTGAGCCTCATTCTGCCGAAGGTTTCTGAAAAAGGGTGTTTTTCCATCCCACCATCCCCATTTGATTGTTGGGGTTTTGTCTCTATTATTTTAAGGTCTTTTATTTATCATATATAACAGTTATTATTGTGAATTGGTGCTTTATAAATAAAATGGACTCAAATTGAACTTGTAATTCCTCTTCAAACCTAAAGTCGTCTTGGACATTCAGCGTAATAAAATATTAAAATATCAACCAAAAATTAGAAGCATAGCCAGCAGCTGTTATATTTAGCTTCTAATTTAACACTTCTAGGTTGAACTATTGTAATACATTATTATCAGGTCGTCCTAAAAAGTCCCTGCTTAGCCTTCAGTTGATTCAAAATGCTGCTGTGAGAGTACTGACTGGGGGGACTAGAGAGAGACAGCATATTTCTCCTTTATTGGCTTCTCTTCATCAGCTCTCAAAATCATTCTCCTCACATACAAGGCTGTGAATAAACAGGCCCCGTCTTATCTCAAAGACCTTATAATATTATATCACCCCAAAAGAACACTTCACTCTCAGACTCCAGGCTTACTTGTTGTTTCCAGGGTATTTAAAAGTAGGATGGGTTGCTTAATCCAGGGTGTCGTTTATCCTGGGGGAAGGCCAACCTTCCCCCAGTTACTAATGGAGCCTCACATGCCCCATTTACTGCAGGGTGGACACAGTCTTGGACACTTCGAAGACAATTTTTCACAAGTCCACTGGAATACCCCGCTAAGAACGAAAGTGAAATTCAATGCTTCTCTTTTTTCTAAACTGAGACCCTGGTGGCTTTGGCTACGTTCACACTGCAGGTCTTAATGCTCAATTCCGATTTTTTGATCAAATCCGATTTTTTTGTCTGCTTGTTCACACTACAAATAAAATGCAACAGCAAACGCTCTCCAGTGTGAACGCTCAAAGCGGCCCGCATGCGCAAAAGAAGATGTCACACACAACGCGCTCTGTTTGGACCCAGAGCAAACAATATTGTTTGACTGATGTCCCTTAATATAAAGACTTCGGACTTTACGTTTCCCAATTTTTGCTTTAAGTTATTTTGTTATTTACATAATAATGTAGATAACCTAATAATTATCCTTATTGCTCTTTTAGAGAGGAGCGGTGCTTCAAAGGATTGTTGCAGATTTCGGTCAGAATCTGCAGATTATACAGTACAAATAAAATGTTCACGTTTCTCCAACGTTGTCTTCCCAACAGTTTCACTAACATCTACACTGGATGGCCAGGAAGCGTTCGCGATGTCTTCTCCGGCGCTTCTCCGGCGCTGATAATTGGCATCTGTCTCGTGTCAGTGACGTAAAAGACAGATTTAATGCGACATGACCGTTCAAACAGCAGTCGCTTTCTAAAACATCGGATATGTAACAGATTCAGTACCACATACGAAAGTGACCCAGTATTTGAAAATATCGGATTTGTGCCGTTCACACTGTCATACCATGATCGGATATGGGTCGCATAGGGTCAAAAAAATCGGATTTGATGCGCTTTCGCCTGTAGTGTGAACGTAGCCTTTGACCCTTTCTTGTCCATCTTCCATCAGTAATTTTGCACTCGAGGATTAACACCCAACCCCCAGCATAAACTAATAGACGAATAGACCTACACCTTGTATAAGTTTTTTTTTTCCCCCTGGGATTTCACACAACCCTGGAAAAATAATGAATACATAATGGGCTTGGACTGACAATATTATGAATAAAATGTGCACTATTTGGAAGCAGCGATCAGTCAAGCTAAAAGAAAATGCTCACTGACTGTCTGTAGCTAATATTAGGTTATGCTGGGTTTAGTGACATCACTTCATATGACTATGCATCTGTCTGCTGCATCGTTATGACAAAGTCAGACCATGGATTCTTGTTTTTGATACACGGTGTACGATATTATATATCATTATTTATATTATTTTATAGCTGGGACATAGTGATCCCAAACTCTATTCACTTAACCTGTCCAAAACACAAAAAAAGGAATAAATAAATCGGGAATTACTAAATACTGAAGCTTGATTCAAAGAAATGTTAGATTAAAACATTTGAGCTGGGCTGCAGCTTTACTTATTAAAGAGTTTATAGAATCTGGAAGTGCAAACACGTGCAAAAACAAAATTTGGCATCTAGTACAATATAATTACAATAAGTGCAATAATTCCTTCTCTGTGATCTAGTAAGATTATTGTATTCAACAACAGTACTTGGGAAAATGAGCACATTTGAATAATTTTCCATCACTGCATATTTTCAGCAAGTTCACATTATTATCGTGACTGTGCTCGGCTGTCATTGTGATGAAGGTGTGGTAAAAATCCAGCTTGTCATATTCTGCATGCTTACCCTTGAGATATAAAAAATGAAAGTGCATAGATGGATAGATACATACAGCAGGATAAAACAGGCCATCACGGTGTGATCAAATATACGCAGCATCTCATCACACACCAAGGGACCTCTGCCTCTGCAGGAAGAAGAGGCGGCTCTGCCCCTTCTTGCAGGGAATATCGGTGTTCAGGGAGCCTGTCATCCAATAGGACTGCGAGATATTTATAAGAGTGCACATGAAATTGTAATGAATGTAATGTACTGCCATTTATATAATACGTTTCTGGTCATAGTGACTATTCAAACCATGAACTCATTTAGCACTTTTAAGCCAATTTAGAATAACTAATTCACCAAATCCCTAAAAGTTGATATAATGACTGAATAAATGACCTGAATGAGTAATGAAATGTTTTTCCCACTTCATGTTTTGCCAGAACTACTGAATCAACTATCTGGGATTTGCTCAACTACATTAATAGAGCATGCATCAAGTCAGTTCACCTAGTATGCATATTTTGGACCTTGGGAGGAACCTGGAATGAGTAAAGATAAATTCAGTGGGAATACATAGAAACTTGACAGCATAACAAACAGTTTCACAGACATTTTCTTGAAAGTGCAGTTACTGTGTGTCTACCAAAAGTCATCGGTGCAACATTACTTTTCGAAGGTGCAATTTCAGTCCAGAGGGAAGAGAAAAACACACACTGTTTACCTGGATTAATGGAGAACAGTTTATTGTTCAGTGACACATTGGAACACCATCATCCTGACTTGTAACTTTAATTCCAACATAATCTCGTGACAAAAGAAAATCTTTCGGTGACAGAAGTACTGGGTGCATTCAACTGCTCAACATTTACCACATGTTATATCCATCACAGCCACAAGGGATGACTAGCACTGTCTTACCAGATATGTCAGCAAAATAAACCTTTAATTTTACAATGTGATGTGATGAAAAACACAGAGTCAGTGTGGAAAGCCTTTTTAAATGACTATATGATACCCTTCATTTGCTTGTATTGCTCAGATAACAAAAGCCTTGGAGTGCTTGTTCATAAAAGGCAGTTCTCTGCACAGAAGTTTTCATATGTACAGTGTTAAACTGGTTAAAAAGGTTGTCAAAACCACTCTCACCAATGTTCTTTGTCCAATACAAGATCATACTGAGTCAGTTCAGCTGCTAACGCCGGCCATCACAGCAGTCAAACTAAAAACAGCATAAATACTGCTTGTAAAAAGTGCACCTCCTCTTATGTAATATATAAACTTGCCACTATTAAGAACTAATTCAAAAGCTTCAATCACTAAAACACTAACAAAAGAAGTCACTAGTAATATATGTTTATTACGCTGACATTTAGCAGCACCTTTCAAGAGGTAACATGACAGCACTGAAGGTACTGTATTATAATACCTTCATATATATATGCAGGACTGGACACACAGGTACATTTGACTTCAGTACAGTCTTAAAGCCACTGTTACCCTGCCATGCCATGCATAGTGCACAGGAGCCACGCCCAATGTCTTCACATAGCAACACCATGAGGGCATTGTGAAGTGTGGTCGTCTCATTTGTTAAAGGTCCAGCTACTTGAGCCGCTGTAGGATTAGGTGACCAGTGACGTTATTTAACTATTCCCATGTTAGTTTGCTAGTTTATTTCCACTGTGAATAGTAATGACACTGTGTGATACGGTATCACTCGTTTCAATGTCCATTTTGTTCAAAGTCCACAGGCAGATTACTAAAATTTAGTCACCAAAAGCATGATTTTAACACTGAAGTGACAGTTGAAACATTAGCAAGCTATTTAATAATTTACAGACAGGTGACAAATTAAAGGAAAAGCCCATATTAGTAATTAATGAGGCCATACCATGGGATTCGCATAATATTTGTACTTATCGATCAACTCTGTGACCCTCATGTCTTATAGATGGAGGCACTGTCGCCCTGGAATCGCCTTTAAGGATTAAACTGCTTCATTATAGGATAAAGCCGTACTGAAATGCAAAAATCTAGGGTTTATTTGAGCAGTTTTTTGAAGTAGTTGCCGTGATTCATATCTCTAAGAGGACAAGTGAATCAAAACCAAGACATCAAAATAACCCTCCACAGCATAACAGATCTCTTGGGTCCCCCCAGGGCCCACTTGAGAGGCACATAACAGCACAGAGGCCGAGGTTAAAAGTGAAACCAGGTTTATGTAGGGAAACAAACAAGAGTTTGCTGATGTCATAGTGCTGAACCGTCTGTTACTAAAATTCAGCTTGGTTGCTTTTTTATTCAAAACGGCTGATTTTAAAAAATTTTTCCGAAAGGTGACACGATAGAAACACCACTGCTCTCTTTCCATTAATTTGTCATCTGTCTGTATAAGAATGTATTAAATATATTAAATATATCAAATATTACATTTTACTCACTCCTGTTCACAATATGTTATGTGGTAAAAAAAAAAACTGAATTTATTTTAGCATTTTCTTTTTTATAGTTGGAGTGAGATGGCACAAATGTAAAAGCAATATTAACTGTATCTTATCCATTTTAAAACTATTATTGAGGGAATTCCACTCTCATTGTGTGCTGAGTAAACTGCTCACTGAAGGGAGAGGCTTCATTAAAGTCATCCAAATACACAAGTTAATGAGGTACACTGTTACAAGCTAGCTTACACATATGCATGAGAAAAACACTTAAAGGAACAGTTAAAGATTGGAGGAAATGAGTTTGTTTGTTATTTTTCCCCAGGGATAAGGACTCGTTTAGTTTCATCTACGTGGATCATATCCAGAAACAGGACATGGATGCCTTGGAGGTGAAAACAGCTATCGTAGCTGGACGTAAACTAAAAGAAACACATTCGTAAAGCTCCCAGATTTTCTTATTTAGATTTTAGCTTGATGTCTATGATTCACCTCATCATACAATGAAAATAATCTGCCCTAAAGTTTTTAATATTTCTTGCACCATGCAGCAACAACATAGGTTTTGGTGGCTAACTTGCTGGCTAACAATATACATCTATAAAAGTATAACTTTGAAAACTTTAGGCATAGTTTTAAGCCTGCTAGTAATAGCCACACTAGCTATTTTTGAGATGACACTTGGTTGTCAGTCTGACTGGGTGGGGTAACAAACATGTATTTCCCCAAATCCTTCACTAAGACATCAAACAGTTACTCTGAACGGCTTAAAAATTCAGCCATTGATGCTCATAGTTGTTTGGAGTCACACAGGCACTACTTCCTTCAAAGAGGCCAGGGCTGAATGGATGCGAACATGAAGCCGGTTCTCAAAGTCGTAGCCTGTAAAATCCTCCTAAAACATAATATAGACATGTATTAAAATGTTTATTTTGAGAAAACTGCAAATGAGTTCATTCTAATTCA
Organism: Pelmatolapia mariae; assembly: GCF_036321145.2. Classification (NCBI taxonomy): domain Eukaryota; kingdom Metazoa; phylum Chordata; class Actinopteri; order Cichliformes; family Cichlidae; genus Pelmatolapia; species Pelmatolapia mariae. Next base: position 36,925,858 of record NC_086246.1, on the reverse strand, counting down.
AATAACTTATAAGTTATTATTTTTACCTTTGCTTGAAGTAGCAGTGATCTGCCTTTTCCCACCGTCTGAATAGCAGCACAAAAACCATGGTGTTATAATCAGGCACGTAGTCGCAACAACATCCAACATCTCAGACAAATTAAAAAAAATCTAAAAGCTGTGACCAGCAAGCTGACCTCTGGCTTTGCAAGGAGTACACATCCCAGCTCATAGACGGCATACGGCTGAACGTATGAGTTGATCTGTCGTCCGTACTCATCTCTAGCAGCCAGCTGGAATGACTAGTAGGCCACACAAAAGGAAAAGGCAGAGCAAAATGAGTAAATCTGCCAGTGTGGATCCACTGCAAAGCCTCTCAGTGTGTCGCTGCGGATTGATACCTGAACAGCGTCTCTCATATTTCCATGACATTTATGAATGGCACCGAGAAGGAGGTGTTTCAGGCCTCTGCACGAAGTGTCATCTATAGTCTGCAACACTGAACCCCCCAAAAACAGGAAATGATTACACAGGATAGATGATGACAAAGGTAATGCTGATCTGAATCGTATGGGCTACCCTCACCCTGATTCATTATCTGCAGTTTAGATGAGGAGCAGTTCTGCAGTGCTTTCCACAGATAAACAACTTCGATTACGCCAAGAATGCATAGCTCTCTGGAGGGCGACATCTTTCTCAGTCTCTCAGCCTGCAGGCAGGAGACAGAAAATGTAGAAAAACATTAGAGAGGCTGTCGTACGGTGGAAGAGTCAGACATTTCACCAGAGGTCACCACTTACCACCACAAACACTTACTTGGCACAGAAACCGATTTCTTTTGGTTTTAATAGAAAGTCCTATTGGTCACTCCCAGTCATTATTATATGTAGAACTACACAGGATTGCTACATAAAAAAGCTTTTTTAATGTAACTCTCAAATGATTAAAACAAACTTGAAAGGCTAATGTTACTGCTTTTAATTACAATTTTAATGGTTGATTGTGCTGTTAAAATGTGTCTGTGTGGGAAGAGCTGCCAGAAAGAGGAAACAGTTCCATTTCTAAACTGAAGAAAGCTTCAACCCAATGTGAAACCCAAACCTTTAAACTCTGATCAACAAACTAGAGTAAGATTAAATATTTCCTTCTTTTCGTTTAAAAGGATTCATTTTTGTCCTCTGTTGAGTTGTGTTTTTCCACCTGAGAGCTTCCATGATTTAAACTCAAAATAAAAACAAAATATGTTTGGAGGTCTAAGACCAGAGAAGTGATTATTTAACTTATATACACTAGGTTTATTTTATGAGCATTAAGTTATTAGTTTATTATAAATAATGTCTTTCTGTCCACATGCAGTACCTTCACAAGCCACCTGGAAAAATCCATAGAAACTAAATTTTATAAACATGGTTTTAACCTCTGAGTCTGAAAAGTGAAAGCAAGTCGCCTTAGTCTTGCATTCTTTCTACTGGCCACCAGGTGGTGCCCAGGGTGGCAGAAACACTGTTCCTGCACTGTTTTAAATGAATGAATGCTGAGGACAGTGGAGTTTGTCTGTTTTTGCTGAATGACAGTAAAGTAGTCATTCTATTCTATTGTATTCTATTCTAAGTTGTATTTAAGACTATAGGAAAATGGGTGTTGGCTCTTTTCTCCTTTGACCTCAATAAACACCGTCCTCACAGGCTCACAGTCATTTTGAATAAAACATTTTGAATACAAGTCCAGCTTTTAAAATATGATCCTTATAGAAATGAGGCTTATCCAGGGCATGCTCGCTGGCTAAGAATAATGTGGCTACTCATTAGCTGTGATGGCTATGTTCATGTTTTGTACCGTCCATGAATTAAATCAGGTACTAGATGTAACTTCTGTCCTGTGAAAATGTCACAGTTGACTTCAGCTGTGCAGTGAAGCGCAACCTGTGACCCTCACTGGCTCTACTCTGTGTAAAAGAAAGAAAAGATAAAAAGGTGTCATCAGAGTGCCCACCCTTTTCACAGCAAACTGCTCTATCTGGTTGTTTTTTCTCTTGAAGAGCTTCTGAACGTCTTTGAAAACTCCACTTGCTCCATCCAGGTCTCCTGAAGCACCCTGACACACTGAAAAAACACACAAAGAGGACCATTTAGGAGCTAAAGCAAAAGGAACAGCATCCTAACAGTATCGCTTGTTAGTGTATGCCACACCTACCTCCGGTCAAATACGCATAGTAGCACTGTGACCAGCGAGACTCATTCTTCAGTCTTTCGAATGCCCTGTATGCATCCTCAAAGTTCAGCTCTATCATGCTACACCAGCCTGTTCCAAAGACAAGCAGGCAGAGTGCAATTCATCTATCACTGCAGTCTGCGCCAACAGCCAGTATGTCACGACTAACCTGATGAGGAAACACGTACCAATCTCATAGAGACACACATGCTGGATCTCTCTTTGGTCTGATGCAAGTTCTAATGCATCATGGAAACAGGCCAAAGCACTGTTGATATGGCACTGGGGACAGAGGAGAGAGCACACACACCAACAGGTAACGGTAATCATGTTAGACAGACTACATGCATGCGCTGGGTGACGGATCAGTAGGTGGTTGATTAGATGCTGGTGAGTTAATGAACCGTCTGACATGCATATTAAGTGCATGTGCTCAAAACACAGAGAGGTGAATGATATTTTTCATACTCTACTACAGTGAAGAATGTTTTGTCTACTGTGTATTTCTCATGGAGCACAACACAAATAAACCATCTGCAGCTAATATGGACTTGCTGACTGATCTGTCGCTGACCATTACCGAAAGGCTACATACCTCTAGCCTTTGGACTCGTCCTTTAAAGAACATGAAGAGAGAGGAGTTGGGGTAAACCAACGACTTTCTCTGCAGAATAGCTTTAGCTTCCAGCAGTCCTGCATGCGTATCCGAGCCCTCCAGAGCAAAGAAAGGCAGCACTACAGTGTGGTACCACAAGAGGGCCAACCTGAGCAACAAAACAGGAGATTGAGCCCAGAGTGGTCAGATAACAGTTCTCACTACTTCAGTCTAAATCTCTGAAATGGAATTAAGCTTATAAACGTCTTGTCAATGTGGCTTAAAACTTGAGATTAAAAATTAATTCCCAAAGCTGACACGCAGCTGTCAAATAAACCCATTAGTGAGACTATATTATCAGCTGCTTTTTCCAGGGTGAAGATAGGACCCTGATTGGCTAACAAGCTCTATGTTATGTAATCAAAAACCCCCAAATAGCTGTTAAATGACCGTTGGTGAGACTGTTTTAAATTTAGAAGAGGGGGAAAAGAAGAACTCATATGTGACGATCTTTTACTATATGCTTCATAGTTTGTGAAAGCTTAATTAACAAGTAATTAAGCTTAAACAAAAACATTAAGAACCACTCAGCAATTCCTAATTTGTTTATTATTATTTGTTGTTTTATAAAAGCAAAGCTGTATTAAAAATCTTGTGAGTCTTAAATTAACTATATGTGATTAATGATGCACGAACTGTAGCTAATTACATTTACTACATTTCCTTTTCATTTCTGTCCTTCTAAAGATCATTTTCTACTGCAGGAACTTGTGGGCCATTTTAGGGATGCAGGTATCTTTGCATGCTGTTTGAGTAACAGTAACTGCCCCCACTGGACCTCTTCAGGATTGTTTTAACAAAAGGGAAAGGGTACATGCTTAGATGAAGATACTTCTAAGTGCCCGATGAAAAACTGCACTGTTTGCTTGTTGCACAAAACATTTCTATAAGATGATGAACAGCAGCTGCATTCCTCAAATAGCAGTATTTTTACACTGAAATGTCACCATCAGCTATCAACCATCAACCATCTCTGTTCCCTTTATTGTTGTTAATATTTATGTTGTTTAAACTAACAAAATATGTCACCTCAGTTAGTTTTAAGGATCGTTTTCTGCAATGGAATTAGAGGGTCTGAAACAGCAGATTAGGAAGCTGCTCACATATAAAACTTCCGCTCTGAGTTCCTGCTGTAGAAATGAGCCTGATGTAATAAACGGTAAGACCTCCGCTCACTCACGTAGCTAGAGGGGCCTTCATGTCCTTGCTCTCGCTTGCATACATAAGGGAGGAGAGGCCCTGGAGTCGGTCCCCAGGGAAACCCAGCAGGTTGATAATCTTGAGCAGGTGTGGCGGTACCATGGAGATGCACAGGTGGAAGAGGCCGTAACCGAAGCTGACTGAGCCCTTGAGGCGGTCCAGGGCTTCAGCTGTGACACCGTTCTCCACGGGTGTATTGTGGTTGGCGTTGTCTGCTGAGAGGGAGTCCTGGTTCCCAGAGGACCTCCGCTGATAGGCCTCCTGCAGCTGGCTGATGTCGCTGTGGCACTTATTGTACATTTTCCAAGCCTTACGGAGAATCCAGCCTCCTTTGATATACGCTGTCAGTGGAAACAGGAAATAAGATATTTTGGAGGACGCTCTGCACCGACATGCTGAGGTGGAAGAACAAACCCAGAAACCCAGAAGACAACTATAAAAAACTCTAAATCTTCTGTTATGGTTTTGAATTTATTGCTAATTTATCTAACTGATTGCAACAACCCATCCATGAAAGTAAGTCTTAGGCCTGACTATAAATTCTTACCATTTACTCAATATTTAACTTTATTAAGTGCCAAATTGTGTCAATTTCAGACCAGAAACGACTATACTTCATTTAGTTTGCTGTAGCCAGATTCTCACTGCTGGAAATACACTGCTGGTGTATGATCTGTATCAAAAATGCTGAGAACCAGAAGAAGCTTTTAGAGTATCCAAGAGGACAGGACAAAAGATGACAATTTAATCACTGCGAACTCTCCAAACACTTACTTGCACTATCTCACACAGTCTCACATGGATATTACACAGACTCCGTGCTACAGATCTTTGAACGTCTAATCTTGACAGCATCAGACATTAGCACTCTCACATCTTTCAGGCGGCAAATTACATAAGAAATGAGGATCACCTGAGAACCATTGAGCTGAATTTCTGTGTTATTATTTCATTAATTGCTTAACACTTTTTAAAACAAAACTCATCTGAGTAAGTGGGTGTTTGGTGACAAATCTCCATCACTCTGTGTGATGCTATTATACAGATTCGCCAAGGCAGATGAGTCTGCTGCCTGACCTCTGGTGTAAGACGCTTACACTGAAGGTCGTGGACGAGCACGGACCATCTACTGCACTTGCAAGACAGGCTTTACTAACCAAAAAAACAAGACTCTTCCTCTGAGGGCACTAACAGCCAACCCTGTGTCTGTCACCACTTGCACCTCTCTTAGCTTTTCACTTGAATTATATTTAAAGTTCAAGAAAATCCCACAGGTTCGTTAACTTAATGAATCATGCAAAATAATCAGAATTATAATGTCAAGTACAAGTTCAACAATCAAGCAAACCTAGTCATGATAGACCAACAGACTCTAATCCCCATTTTCCCACACACTGGTTTATTTCATGAGTGATGCAGATTCAGATCATACCGGCTTGTGATGGTTCTTTGTTTATTACCTGAGAGTTCCTGTTTGACAAAAGAGAGCACAGCAAGGTATACTTGGCAGTCGGCGACTATTATCTGTCTCTGCAGGCGGTCCACGACAACAACGCCGGACCGTTGAGAGTCCATCTGTAACACGCACACACAAGCACACGTCTTTAGTTGCCAGCATGCATCTCGTTTCCCCAGCCGTCGGCAGGCATGAGGGACGGGGAGTTTCCTGAATGACCCTCCACTCCTCACCCAGTTTGTTGATTAAATTTCCCAGGAGTACTAATTGAATCTGTGAGTGAGTTTGGCATGATCTCATTGCTGCCTGCATCATTACGCCTAAAGCTGAGGATCCTAACATAGTTATCTGAATTGCAGCCTGTACCGGCCGTGATACAAGAAGATGCCAGCAACAGTGGAATCCATCTAAATCTGTACTAACAGTATCTCTGGATTTCAGTTCAGCCCCAAATTTAATGGAAGCTCTCTTATCAGTTTAGTCTACAGCTTTTTTTCAGCGCCCTCCAGAAAGCCCTATAATATACACTTTGAATTCTTTTTTTTTAATAGCGTTGCACTTACACTCTTTTTAATCTTGTTCCTGATTGTCTCTATGACTCCAGCGCTGTCGCTCTCACACAGTTTCTCAGTGGTCCTCAGATCATCACAGGCAGTCTGCATCTTCTCCTCCTCAAATGTCATCATGGCATTCTGCAGTGAAAGGCAGAAAAAAAGTCCTTGTCTGGTGATATTTCATTGCTTTACATTAGTACTATCTTCAAATGAATTTGTATTGTTTTGTAAGGTATGTTTATGCATTAGCTAGCTTACAATCTAAGAGTGAAGGAGCATTATGTAATAGCTTTAAAAGCAGGAAAGGACAAAGGGCTCTTTCTACAAAATAATGAATGGAGGAACACAGTGACATCTGTGCACAGCTGTGTTTGGGATGGCTGAAAAGATGCAGCCCAACAGAATACACACACAGGGTGAAATGCTAAATATAAAACAAGAATAATTTCTTGTTTGAATTAAATTAATTTTGTGGTTTTATACTAGCTTGTAATAATATTATGCATGATGCATTAAATGCCACTGGGCATGTGTGAGTGCCTGCAATGATTGGTCAGATGTCAGCACCCCCAACAGCCTTCAGGGCCATTTAGCATCTGGGGACAGAGGATGACATCATACTGTGCGAGTGTCGACACGAGTGGGAGTGACACAGCAGTGTCTGTGAGTGTGTGTGTGACAACCATGCTGTGAAAAATCTCCTTCTGCCATTATTGAAGCATTTCAGTAATGTGCCTCACTGCAAGAGTGATGCTGATCTTGAGAGGAAGAAGCATCCATTATGTTAATGGATTTAAAAGCAAATCAAAGGAGAGGATGTAGTGGTGACAATGAGGTCCTAATACCTGGGTGAACTGTGATGGGATGGCCATTATTTTAACTCTGCTCTTGCATCTTTCACACCTCTTTCAGTGCATTGCTATTTTTTCTACCAACTTTTTGGACTACTGGCTAAGAAAACTCACCAGAAAGCTGACAAAACTGGCCCCAAAGCTCATCAATGGGCTCTGGCTCCTGTGGAGAAACAAAAAACCAGAGAACAGGAAAAAAAAAATCTTTATTATGCTTTTTGTGTATTTTTGGGGTGTCCTGCAAAACCAAAATGAACATTTTTAAAAGGAGCTGCAGACAGTAACTTTTTCTGTTGGCACAAACAGAGCAGAAACAAGTCTCATCTTAAGCTGTCATGACCGCTGCCAAGGACTATCTGTCTGACATGCAAGGAGGAAAATGCAAGTGTCTCAGTGCATACATTTACCGAGGCCACGTAGGGCTGCAACAAACAAGTATCATTAATCTGTTGTGCCTGAAAAAATATCCTTTATCCTTCACAAGTCTTCAGAGCTAAAGCTGAAATCCCAAAATGTTTTATCTCGATCAATAAGTTAAAATACATTTAAACTGATTTACGTTTATTACAATGTACCACAAAATCAGCAAATACTTTCATGATAGAAAATACAGCAATAAAGTAACTGATATCGTTTAACCTTTTCTTTGATTTCTTAACTTGTTTTTACATCTGTCACCTGGTTTCTTAATTTCAACTCTAGTGCTATGACTTCCATTTTAAATGGGGTTAAATAAATCAGACAGATCCTCAAAGATAGTAAAGTTCTTTAAAAAATATTCTTCCGTTTGAGGTATATGTGGATCCATATCCATAGGTACATACTGTACTGTGTATATAGTGTTTCAGACTTAAAAAAAATTCCCTATATTGTAGGCTTCAGCAAGATTGCAGCGATTAATGCGCAAAATAATTACCTGTATCTCCTGAACAGCTCGTCGCTTTCCTTGAAGCCGTTGTTGAGCAGCATGTTAATGCCTTGCAGAGCCATCTCAGCATCATCTATGTGCTCTGCCTTCTCCTCTACCTGCTGCTGCTGCTGGGACTGCTCGGGACCCGCCATTGTTTATACCACAGCTCAGCGGCTGTTGGCTCAAACCAACGCAATAAAGAACAAAAAACGATGTTGTTTCTTCCCTCAACCAAACCCGCATTGGTTTATTTCTACTGAGATAAGAGAACACGTTCAACAGAGACGCGCCAGCGGCCGGCTAAAGAAAAAAAAAAAGAAGATGTGCAGCTTCCGCAGGCTCCAGACGTCTGTGCACCTCAGGGATGGGCACCGATGCCCGAGCCAGGCTCTATTACACTGCACTCCTACAGTTTACAGATAGCATTGTAGTTGTAAGCTCAGTCAAACGCCAGCACGCGGTTATTTGTTACCAAATCAGCCATCCGTCAGTTTTTCCTCCAGATCTTGAGATCCGTGCAGCAACACCCGATGCATTACATAACGCGGCTGCTGTGCTGCTCTGACAGCCCCACGTAATGCGCTCGTCAAACGGCCTGGCGTCATAACGCACAGCGCATCGCCGGGAGTATGAAGGGATGAGGGGAGGTGAGGCCTGCTCAAGCTGAATCCTGTCAACCTCCATCCCTCACACTCACCCCACGCCCACAGACAGCCAAAGCCAGCAGCAGCCTGCAGTGATGACAGGTGAGGAGGATCACATCTGTCGGATTTGCGCACGAGATTTTTATTTTTTTAAATACTTGTCAGAATCGGCGCAGATGTGTGCTCAAAACTGATTCGGTTTTTTAAAAAAATGAAAATCTGCATTTTTAAGTTAAATCCGTTTCATTGTAAAATACGATCAAACAAACAAGAGATTATTGTAGCTCTTTTACCTTACAGTATAAAGTGCCTTGAGATGACTCCTGTTGTGATTTTTGTTATATAAATAAAATTTAATTGAATTAATTTTAAAAGTGATATTGGTCATCATATCTATTACTATACTATATTCAGACATTCAAATAAGCCCTCTGAAATAGGTTAAATGAAATATTTAAATGGAGCTGAAAAAAATCTATCTCAAACATGAAGTATGAAAATGCCTTTAAAAGAAAAAGTATCAGTATTAGTACATGCAGTATCAGACACCACTACTCAACATGCTCACAATTTGTCATATGTCCTCTAGAATCAGTACATTTTATGGTCCTACTTGTGAAATTTCATACAAACCGTGCATGACTGGCCCTGCATGTCACGTGGCCAAACAAAGGTCAATAAGCCCGTTCAGTAGAGGGTTGTGCCTCCACATAGGGCAACTGAGCTGCTCAGATTTTATCTAGAGTTCAGAGGAATATTAGTGAGAGTCTAGCGTACTCAACTCAATAACAGCCAATAAAAAAGAAAACATGGAACTCGGATCAACAGTCAGTGCTGTGAGGAGTACGAGGGTGCTGGTTGGTGACAAAGTACGTCCTGCAGTCGTAGTTATAAAGGATGGGAAGATACATGAAATAGTCTCGAGCTGCAGCTTTTCTGATGATGTGGCCTGTCAGGTAAGCTGGGTCTCACTCCTCAGAACACTGCTCAGGATAATTCGCCTGTCTGTAAAATTGCAATTCACTGATTTAACACTTCTGAAGATCTCACTCTCTCAGATGCTTGATTCATTGCATTGTTAAAAAACTTTTCTGTGGTTGGAAGGTGCTGGATGTGGGTGACAGCGTGGTGATGCCAGGCATTGTAGACTGCCACGTTCATGTGAATGAACCGGGCCGCACCTCCTGGGAGGGTTTCTGGACCGCCACCAGAGCTGCAGCAGCCGGAGGGGTGACGACGATTGTGGACATGCCGCTGTAAGTTGGAGACTTCACCAATTCAGAAATCAGTGCCTGCAGTCTGATCAAACAAGGTCACTGGTAGAACGTGCAGGGTAAACAGACTGCAAAATAAATGTTGTTTTCCTCAGGCAAACATCAAATGAATCTGAGAGGCACTGTACGTCCATGGCTTGGTTTCAAATGTCAAGGCTGAAATTTTAGTTTGTGAGCAACTCTTTATTCTAAGAATTATACTTACAGTGAATGAGTTTAGGGTAACTGGAAAAAGTTTAAAGCTAGAAAACAAAACATAACGATGCAGTCTTGCCTGATGGGTTAAATATAGCACAAGTAATGAAAACAGTAATAGTAATGTAACATGTCTTCTTTTTAAGTTTTATGTTTTATTCTATGGCTGAAATGATTTTTGGCTTTGGCCTGGAACCATTTTAGAAAGATTCTTTTTTAAACAGTAGACGTGAAGCTCCCATCAGGCCTTTGTTATTCACACAGAAACAGCATCCCTCCCACCACAACTCTTGGCAATTTTCATGAGAAGCTGCGGGAGGCAACAGGGAAGTGTTTTGTGGATGTAGCCTTCTGGGGAGGCGTGGTCCCCGGCAATCAGGTAATGTGTGCACAGCTTTAGCATGATGAACTCTACAAACAGGCCAGGTTGTAAAAAACATTTTTAAAAAACAAGACTAAAGCAAACACTCCATGAATGTCTCCTTGCAGCTCCATCTACGTCCAATGATCCAGGCTGGAGTGGCTGGCTTCAAGTGTTTTCTCATCCATAGCGGGGTGGATGAGTTCCCCCATGTAAATGACAGCGATCTACATACAGCCATGAAGCAGCTGCAAGGCACAGGAAGCGTCCTGCTGGTAATTTACAAACCAAAACATCTTACGTAACATTAAGTTCTCTTACTCTGTGTGTGATTTGCCTTTAGTTTGCACACAGAACATTGCCAGATGAAATAAAAAATAAGCCTTTTGTCCTGTCTCCTCCAGTTTCATGCAGAGAGGGACGTTTGGGAAGGAAAAGGGGAGACTGGTGGTAACAATGATTACAGTGTTTTATGAAAATACTTAAAAATCTAATGTAGTCAGTGTTCAAAATTCATTCTTATGGAATACTGATGCAGAACATATGTCCTTTTTATTTTTTTTACACTAATAAACACTGATATTTTCATACCCAACCCCATGTTAGACCCTTGCCAGTACTCCACCTTCTTGTGGTCCAGGCCAGACGTCATGGAAACCGAAGCTATTCGTGTTGTCACGAAGCTTTGCCTGCAGTACCAGTGAGAAAAATCAGCATGTTAATGAATAACCATAATATCATAGTTGATATATTTGTATAGGCTCTGTTTGTCGCAGGAAAAAATAGAGTCATTCCATATGAAAATCAACTAAAGGAAGACGCTGATGTTTCCTGTAATATCCCAGGGTACGCTGCCACATAGTCCACTTGTCTTCTGCAAAGCCACTGAAACTGATTGAGGAAGCACGGCAGGCTGGAGCTCCTCTGACTGTGGAGACCACCCACCACTATCTCAGCCTGTGTGCAGAAGACATACCTGCAGGGGCCACGCAATTTAAGTGCTGCCCGCCCATCAGAGGATCTGTTAACCGAGTAAACAATCATATGTACAGAAGACACAAAGTTGACTATTTTCAGTAAAAAACAACAACAACAAAAAGCTACTCTCTGACTGATTTTCCCCCACCAGGAGCAGCTGTGGTCTGCGCTGAAAGCTGGACAGATCGACATGGTGGTCTCAGACCACTCCCCCTGCACCACCGATTTGAAGAAACTGGACAGTGGAGACTTCACACAGGCTTGGGGAGGGATTTCTTCTTTACAGTTTGGTACTGACTCGTGCAAACACAGATGCAGAATATTTAATATACAGTAGCAACTATCAAAAAGGCAGGCAGACCTTAATGTCTGCCACAGTCCTGGGACCTCAGCAGCCTACATCAGCTGAGCCTCTTCTGCATATCATACCGGCAAAGTTGATGCCACCTGCCTGCAGTTACTGCTGCCTCAGCAAGCCTCTCTCCTCCATAATTAATGTCATGTCAGATGCGTGATCTGTTCTGTATCCTAAGGAGGTCTTGCTGCAGCTTTTCAAGTATTTGTTTGGTGCAATGGAAAGACCAAATGCCAAAAATGTATTTGGATGACAGTAATGTGAATTGTTAACAGGCATTCGCATCAATAATAACTGCAGATGGAGAAACTATTCTACTCAACTACTGCAACATAACGTAGTGTTTCAGACAATACAATTATAATCACAGCACTTTCAGCATTTTTACAGTACCTCGTATAATAATGAACTTTCTAGTGAGAATCAACCACTTGATATGAATAGAAGAGATATGATGATGATCTCTGTGTGTTAGCCCTCTGACAGACTGGTGACCTGCTTCGTTTCTTCTGGGTTGGATTAGCTGCCCCCTGCCCCCACATATCCCCATAATGCTTTTGACAATCACTGACAGTCAGTCAAAGTTCACAGGAAGGTAAACATGAACAAGTTCCAGTTTAAAGCAATCATTTACTGTTCTGCCTCAGTGAGAGAGCGGTCAAAGTCTGACACCAACACGTCTCTTGACAGTGACACGCAGTGTTTCGCCTCATACAATCTTATTATTAAAGGATAAATAGAATTAAGTAGTGGAAAAACTCTGATTTGATTAGTCTCAGCTCAGTTCTCAGTGATCTTCTTTATTACTCTCATCGTTTTCAGGCTTGTCTCTGTTCTGGAGTTCAGCCAGTAAAAGAGGTTTTCAGCTCCCTGATGTTGTGAGGCTCCTGAGCCAAAAAACAGCTCAGCTGTGTTGCCTCGACAGCCGGAAGGGCTGCCTTGCCCCCAGTTATGATGCCGACTTGGTCGTATGGGACCCAGAGAGAGAGTTTGAGGTAAAAAACCATAAACAGTCATCATATCCTGAGGCAGATGTGTTTCATCCTTTGCTGCCTTTCACAGATTCAAGAAGAAAACATACATCATAAAAACAAGGTAAATACAATCACTGAGAAACATTTAACATAAACACTGTATGATGAGTTGACGAGTGTTGTTTGTATAACAGTTTGCTGTTTGTGACTGTGCAATCAGCTGACTCCTTACCTTGGCCTCAAACTGCAAGGGGCCGTGCGTGCCACCATCCTGAGGGGACGGCTGGTGTACGAAGATGGCAGCTTCTGCGCCGAACCTCTGGGGAAGCATCTCCTCATCCCTCAGAAGACAAATCAGGCCCAACTGTGAAGCACAATGACAAGCTGTCATAATAAACCTCAAATATTCAATTCATAAGCTCACTGATTCTCACTGAGTGATGGCTAAAAAGTTATTGACCTCATAATAATGGATAATAAAAACTGGCTTAAGGGTCATTTAAAAAACTAAGACTTCAGCTGAACTTTAGCATTTTAACTGCACAGAAAAATGTAATTACGATGCAGCATATTTACTTCAAAAGAATACTCAAACAAAAGCAAAACAATACACACAATTGCAGCAGCTAATTTATGTCTTCTTCCTCTTTTACCTCCTCCTTCTCGGGTCGCCGAAGCAGATGATTTGCTTCCATCTCACCCTGTCCTTAGCATCCTCCTCTGTCATACCATCCTCAGCCTTCTCCATGGTCTTCCTCTTTTCCTCCTGCTTGCCAGCTCGGTACATCCACTACCCCTCCCCTGCACCCCCTCTCCAAAACAGCTCAGCCCTGTCTCTCTTGCTTTGTCTCCAAAAAGTTCAGCCTGAGCTGTCCCTCTGATGTACTCATTTCTAATCTTCTCCATCCTGGTCACTCCTAGTAAAAATCTTACCATCTTCAGCTCTGCTCCCTCCAGCTTTGGTACTTTTGATGATATTACATTGGCCTCCAGTAACACTGTGAGGAATCTTGGAGTTGTTTTTGATCAGGGTATATTCTTTAATGCACACAAATATGTAGGAATCTCTAAAATTAGAAACATCCTTTCTCAGAGTGACGCTGAAAAACTAGCTCATGCATTTATTAATTCTATGCTGGACTGCTGTAATTCATTATTATCAGGTTGTCCTAAAAGCTCCCTGAAAAGCCTTCAGATGATCCAAAATGTTGCAGTGAAAGGACTGACAGGGAGTAAAGTGAGAGCATATTTTTCCTTTCATTGGCTCCCTGTTAAATCCAGAATCTAATTTAAAATCCTTCTCCTCACATACAAGGTCTTGAAAAATGACAATTATCTTAAAGGACCATACTCTCCCAATAGAGCACTTTACTCACAGACTGCTGATTTAATTGTGGTTCCTAGGATATTTAAAAGTAGAAGGCTGTTCACTGTGAGTCTTGTTTTAACAGGAGAATTCATTCTTTTAAAAATGAGTTTCTCCTCATCAACTATTTCCTTATGAGAGAATTGTTGGGTTCCTAATGACCCGAGATGTCATAGATTTAATTAGGGTTCATTAATGCATTTAAAATATCATCTTACAAAGTGAATTTTTTTAGCAACCAAACTCTGTTAATGTTTTAGGAACACTGCAGTTTAATAGTTAAACCTGAGACTCTGGTCAGTTGGTGGTCAATGATTAACATCTCGGGACATGCTGGATCACTTCCTTATCTTGAAAAACGAGAACACATCAAACTACATGAGATCATTACGCAGAGAGACCAACAAGTGTTGACATAAGAAGAAAAAGATAAAAGCAGAACATGTTATGATGGTCTTCTGACCTGTGGTGCTCACTGGTCAGAAAGAGAGGTGTGTTAAGCTGAGGTATGCTTGCTCTGGTTCCACGGCTCTTTGCGGTTTTGTTTTGCTTGTTACACTGCTGGGAACATGTCGTCTATCTCTGTACCGCCACCAAAATGCCTGCAGAAACCTCTGACTGTTCCCTATCGTCACATGTTTGGACCGGGACCTTCAAATGTCCCTTCACGGATCTTGGAGGCCGGTGCCAACCCTGTCATTGGACACATGCATCCAGAGATATTTGAGGTAACTTCAGGGGTTTAACACCAATGATTAAGACTCCAGTCTGATCTGTATTTGGGTTGCATGCTGTCTGTGCTAGACAAAGACTGGGAATGGTTCTAACATCAGATAGATCACTACTTGTTTCACCAAACTTGGCCCTTTTTCAATTACAGATAATGAACGACATCAAGAGTGGGATCCAGTATATGTTCCAGACTCAAAACAAAATGACTCTAGCTGTGAGTGGCACCGGCCACAGTGCTATGGAGTGTGCCATCTTCAATGCAGTGGAGCCCGGGGAAAGCGTGCTTGTAGCTGTGAATGGAATCTGGGGAGAGAGAGCAGCTGAGATGGCAGAGAGGATAGGTAAGGCTCATTGTATCATTTGTACCTAACAAATCCTGGAAGATAACCAAATTCAAAAATATAATTTCCTACAACAGATGGGCACTGTTCAAAAAGAGCTTTTGCTGTGGAATACTTTCACGCCTTTACCAAATGTACAGCAAAGTTTATGTGTGCCATCTGCTAAATCGCCTAAGAAACTGTCTCTCTCACGCAACTGTGCCTCCACCCGGGCCATTCTGTGAGTTCCAGGTTACACAAATTGTGACAGGCACAACATGCATGACACCAAAGCACACTGCAAGTCAAGCTGAACATTTTCACAGACGCCATCATAGCTGTTTAAAACATTAACTTAATGTTGTGCTAGCAGCTGAAGCTATAATCTCACGAGAACGGTTTTTACTGAGGTCATACAATAAGGGAACCATGAGCCATAAATGCAGTCTATGGTGAATACTCCTTAGCTGCTCTAGTATTTGCAGCATGGCAGAGCAAGTGGGCCTCACTCAAAAGAAACTACAGTGGCCACGTCCACCATAATGAACATGTCAGGCAGTGCATTATACTGACTTTTAGGAAAACAACAAAGCATTGTGGCACATAATTAAATATACTCCCATAGGTCTTTCCACAAGATTTGATGATAAAAATACAGAGTATTACTGCTGCTGTCTTTTAAGGGTGGCTGTCATTGGTGTAATAAAAAAAACCTGTTAATTAAGAAAAAACAAACAAACATGTGTATCAAACCTACAGGTGCGAGAGTAAACACTATAGTGGCTCCTCCTGGTGGCTGCTTCACTATTGAAGAGATGGAAAAGGTATTGTTTCCTGATGCTCCAGTTATCAGGCTACTTTAATCATTTCTGTCACTGCTGCCACTTGTGTAATCGCACTGTTATCTCACCGCAGGCTTTATCCAAACACAGACCTGTGCTGCTCTTTGTGGCACACGGAGAATCTTCTACGGGAGTCTTGCATCCTTTAGATGGCATCGGACAGCTGTGCCATAAGTAAGACACAGCACTTTGCCATCACCACATCTGCAGCTAGACAGATGATATAGGTGTTTTGTGATTTGCTTCCAGGTATAACTGCCTGTTTCTTGTTGACTGTGTGGCTTCAATTGGAGGAGCCCCTGTTTACATGGACCAGCAAGGTGCACTGAAAAATCCTGCCAGATGTTTCCAGTCTTTATTTTATGACATAATATATATGGATTTTTCTGTCGATGTTTGTACTTTTAGAGATAGATATCCTGTATACAGGCTCCCAAAAGGTTCTGAATGCCCCACCAGGTACAGCACCGATTTCCTTCAGTGAGAGAGCATGGTAAGAACTGCACATTTTTATAATTTTTATTCATTCAGAATAATAGGGTACCATAAGTATTAAAAGGTAAATTTATCCACAGCCAAAAAATCTTCAGCCGAAGGACAAAGCCCGTGTCATTTTACTTGGATTTGAGTTGGCTGGCAAACTACTGGGGATGTGATGGAAAGCCATCAAGAGTGTAAGACTTTCTCTGCAGACTGGACCGTGTTTCAGGCTCACTTTTAACCTATTACTAAGATCATTTGGTATTGCTTTGTCTCTTTTCATAGATATCACCATACAGGTCCTGTCACTGCTTTTTACTCTCTGAGGGAAAGTTTGTCTGTCCTTGTTGAAGAGGTGAGACATGTCTAGCAATTAAAAGGGTTCATGAGCCTGCAGATTTAACATTTTATGCAATTAACTAATGAAGCACGGAATACAGTAATGAAAACAGAGCGTATCTCCTCTGTGGAAACCTGAGATAAAAGCACTGCAGCTAAAACATTTGGTGTCACTAAGGAAATGTCACATTTTTAATTAAAATCCTGACTTTTATTAAACAGATGAGTTGCAGAGTGAATGCGAAATATAGACCCCTCACTTTTCTTGAATAAAAAAAGAGAGAATAATTAGTCCAGCTGCAGCAGTCAGAGCTTTGCAGATGCAGAACTCAGTTTGTTGAGGAAATCTGCAGACACCTCCCACCAGTTGAGCACTTCTTATGGCCCATACAGTTAAGCTCCAGTTAAGCAGCTGGATCCTATGTGGTTCAGTAACTGTCTTGGGAATCCCATAGAGGGGAAAAAAATATCTATTATCCTGTTTATCTCAGTCTGAGTTGCAGGACAGGAGTCTAAGCAGGTATGATCAGACAGCCCTCAGCCACCTCCTCAGGTGAGGAGAGGGAAGTGGCTTTTGTAGTTAGATGCCCAAACCACCACAGTTTTCTAGATCCATGGTGGAGGGGTTTACTTGGTTAAGTGATCCCAAGAGTGTTGATGTCAGGGGCAATTTGTCAAAACAGCCACGCGGTAGTGTATGAATTCATTAATAGTTAATTAATTAATGAGTGAACAAATGTTTGGTTTTTGTGCAGGCTAAAATATTTCAGCCTTGTACTGATGTTCCTGTTCAGAGAATTAATCCTACCAACTTTAGGATCGTTATATTTCTATAGTCTCCAACAGTTATCAGGCCAAAATTTAGTTTATCCACTACTTTGATTGGAATACCAACAACATGACATTCCCACCAGACTTGGCTTTGTGTGCCTAATGCTAATATGAAAAGTGCTAACACACTAGTCTAAGAGTGAACATGAAACACTTTCCCCTGTTAAATATTCATGTCATCCAGCATTAGAATTTAGCTGAACATGCAGCCTCACAGCACAGCTGTAGAGCACACTCGTGTGATCAGTATGAATAAAGGACTTGCAGCTCCCTAGTGTCTGCGAATTGTCCATGAATTTCAGTTTTAATTCGGTAATTCTATTTTTTTAAGGGTTTGGAGAATTCATGGGAACGACATCTGAAGGTAGCCGAATATTTCCATGCTGGCCTGGAGAGCATGGGTCTCAAGCTTTTTGTCAAAGAAAAGGTAAGTTTTAGAATAATCATAATAATCTGTAAGGGAATTTACATCAAGCATGCAGCTCTTTCTTATATAAGATTAAATAATGAGCTGTTTGTTACAGCGTCTGAGGCTGCCTACAGTCACTACAATTGTTGCTCCTTATGGATATGACTGGAAAGAGATCACAAGCTACATCATGAAAACACACAATCTGGAGATTTCTGGGGGGCTCGGACCATCAGTTGGTTTGGTAAGAGAAAATGATGATCGAGTGCCAATATGCATCATCCAAACACATTTGTTCCTGCCTGTGTGTTTTACATTGGATGTTTTTGTCGTTTTCCAGGTGCTCCGTGTGGGACTGATGGGGTGTAACAGCAGCAGGGAGAATGTCGACATGGTGCTGGCAGCACTGAAAGATGCTCTGAAACACTGTCACAAGAGCAAAGTGTAACACGTGTCTAATGCTGTAAAGATCATTTTCCCATAAGGAAGAAATGTGGTGCTCATGTGTTGTGCAGTTAAATATTGGCCATTTTTAACAATACAGTAACTTATCATTACAGTCTCTGTTAATGAGAAACAACCTATTCCACCCCCTCCCATCTGCTTTATGGTCTTTTGTTTTTGCTGTGTTCATTCACAAAACAAACCAACGTATCAATAGGCTATAATTTAAAAATATACAGTGGCTTGCAAAAGTATTCGGCCCCCTTGAACTTTTCCACATTTTGTCACATTACAGCCACAAACATGAATCAATTTTATTGGAATTCCACGTGAAAGACCAACACAAAGTGGTGTACACGTGAGAAGTGGAACGAAAATCATACATGATTCCAAACATTTTTTACAAATAAATAACTGCAAAGTGGGGTGTGCGTAATTATTCAGCCCCCTGAGTCAATACTTTGTAGAACCACCTTTTGCTGCAATTCCAGCTGCCAGTCTTTCAGGGTATGTCTCTACCAGCCTTGCACATCTACAGACTGAAATCCTTGCCCATTCTTCTTTGCAAAACAGCTCCACAACTGCTCTGTGACGGCCTCAGAGGTTGTCTAAGAGAATATTGGGAGCAACAACACCATGAAGTCCAAAGAACACACCAGACAGGTCAGGGATAAAGTTATTGAGAAATTTAAAGCAGGCTTAGGCTACAAAAAGATTTCCCAAGCCTTGAACATCCCACGGAGCACTGTTCAAGCCATCATTCAGAAATGGAAGGAGTATGGCACAACTGTAAACCTAGCAAGACGAGGCCGTCCACCTAAACTCACAGGCCGAACAGGGAGAGCGCTGATCAGAAATGCAGCCAAGAGGCCCATGGTGACTCTGGACGAGCTGCAGAGATCTACAGCTCAGGTGGGGGAATCTGTCCATAGGACAACTATTAGTCGTGCACTGCACAAAGTTGGCCTTTATGGAAGAGTGGCAAGAAGAAAGCCATTGTTAACAGAAAACCATAAGAAGTCCCGTTTGCAGTTTGCTACAAGCCATGTGGGGGACACAGCAAACATGTGGAAGAAGGTGCTCTGGTCAGATGAGACCAAAATGCAAAACGCTATGTGTGGTGGAAAACTAACACTGCACATCGCTCTGAACACACCATCCCCACTGTCAAATATTGTGGTGGCAGCATCATGCTCTGGGGGTGCTTCTCTTCAGCAGGGACAGGAAAGCTGGTCAGAGTTGATGGGAAGATGGATGGAGCCAAATACAGGGCAATCTTGGAAGAAAACCTCTTGGAGTCTGCAAAAGACTTGAGACTGGGGCGGAGGTTCACCTTCCAGCAGGACAACGACCCTAAACATAAAGCCAGGGCAACAATGGAATGGTTTAAAACAAAACATATCCATGTGTTAGAATGGCCCAGTCAAAGTCCAGATCTAAATCCAATCGAGAATCTGTGGCAAGATCTGAAAACTGCTGTTCACAAACGCTGTCCATCTAATCTGACTGAGCTGGAGCTGTTTTGCAAAGAAGAATGGGCAAGGATTTCAGTCTGTAGATGTGCAAAGCTGGTAGAGACATACCTTAAAAGACTGGCAGCTGTAATTGCAGCAAAAGGTGGTTCTACAAAGTATTGACTCAGGGGGCTGAATAATTACACACACCACACTTTGCAGTTATTTATTTGTAAAAAATGTTTGGAATCATGTATGATTTTCGTTCCACTTCTCACGTGTACACCACTTTGTATTGGTCTTTCACGTGGAATTCCAATAAAATTGATTCATGTTTGTGGCTGTAATGTGACAAAATGTGGGAAAGTTCAAGGGGGCCGAATACTTTTGCAAGCCACTGTATATATACCTAATTATTTAACTAAGAATTATTGATAAATTTCATTCATTGTGTCAAAGGGAGTGAAACAGATTCTTTCCCTCCATACTATCAGAAAAAGAAAGGTGTTGAATATCACCTTTTACAGGGCCTGTGGGTATTTAGCTGGAATTAGTTTTAAGTGATCACCTTCATCTTGATGGGAGTGTTCCCTTCCAGGGTGCCACCGGACACAAAGGGACAAAAAAGGGAAAGCAAACAATAAAAACATATAGTCTTTATGACCTCCAGCTCTAAAAAACAACTAAACAGTTATGGGACATTTTGTGTCTATTTGCTATCCACCACCATTATCAAAACACCAAATCTGGGAATATCTTTTAAAATGACATCCAGACTATCAGATACCTGGAGAGTCAGCGCCAACTCTTATAGGTGTTGTCATCTCATTGTTCGCCGTATTATTGTCGAGTCTTTACCTTAAATAAAGCATTCTCTAATATAAAGCATCTCAAGGAGATTGCTGTTGTGATTTGCTGAGATTTTCTGATGAAATTGAATTGACAGACTTGACCAGGGGGGAGGGGTTCAATCTGAGAGCGAACTTCGGGACACTGCACACTCACAGGTGAATCAGCCAGTAAATTGCCCTGTGCTAATAAAACATGTTTTATTCAGCATAACTGTCTGTTTGCTTGTGATTAAGTGTTTGAAGTTCTAAGTACAGCCAAGGAAGTAGAGAGCAGTTTTCCATAGATATCGGAACAGCTGTAGTAGTTTTCTTTCCTGCATTTTTGCTTTTCTTGGATATTCTAATTCAAACAGACTGACGGAGTATTTACAAGGTGTTGTAGGCAAAATCTAAATGATCTGTGAAGGGGGATGATGGGTAAACGGTAGAGGGCAGCAGTCGGAGAGCTGATGGGCTGGCTGAAACGTGACGAAATGAAACAGGAAGTGCGTCATTGTGTTTCCTTGTTGACGTTTTGTTTTAGGAAAAGGCGGTAAATGGTGAGAGGGCACAGGTCTGTGTCTAGGGCTTGGCTCCAGTTTGTTCGTGGTTTCTGCAGCGTTCACCGCAGCACTGACGGACAGTGGTCGGAGATGGCGGGTAAGAGAGGAGCGCTCATCGTGCTGGAGGGGGTAGACAGGGCCGGGAAGACCACGCAGTGCAGCAAGCTGGTTCAGGCTCTGCAGCAGAGCGGCAGGCCGGTTGAGATGATGAGGTTCCCCGGTGAGAATGCTTTCCGTTTTTCACCGAAGGAGCTTAAAGTTCTCCTCTGGTTTTAACGTGTCTGACATGTTGTCCCGGGACGGTTTTCTTCATGCAGACAGGACCACGACGATCGGTCAGCTGATTGGGGCTTACCTGGAGAACAAGAGTGATTTGGAGGACCACACGGTGCACTTGTTGTTCTCTGCAAACCGCTGGGAGATGGTGTAAGACTCTCTACGTTAGTGTGAACATATGTGCCGCTGAAAGTCTGTGTAGGCAGAGCGGGAAAAGAAAATGTCAGGTGTGTTCAGTACCTTTAATCAGAGGGTGTCCTGAGGTCGGCTTCCTATTGGCTGCAAATCAGTGTCAGTGGACTGATTCTCGAGCTAACATGTAGGAAGTGACATGTTCCCAAATTACTCTGATGGCAGGCACTACAGTAGGAATGATACAGAGAAAATGGGAAGCAGTCCATGTTTGGACTTTTCAGTGGTTTAGGTTTACTTCATGCAGTCTTAAACAGGGGCGGATCTACAGGGGTACCACCCTAAAATATTCTCTTGCCACCCCAAATTTGCATATGACAGTGTTGTTCATCAGGGTTGGTGTTTTGTGGCAGACAGAGTACTTCACCGGCACAACCAATTTGTGTGGCATCTTATTGTGACATCAGATTGTTCTCTAATTTTAATTTTGGTAGTTTTAAATAGTTTTACAAAAAACGCCCGATGCATTGGCTGTATTTTTAGCTAAATAGTTGTATATATAATTGTTTACAAAATTTGTGCATAGGTTTTTAAAATGTACAATTTATATTTGCATTTCAAGTTATGAAAATAATTAATTAAACGTGTATAATTAAATTAATTAAACTTTTGCCTACTCTGATTTCATATTTTTTGTGATTTCAGATCACATGTATTATTACAGTATATCAATGAAAAAATAACTATAAATTCAGACATGTGAGGTTGTGCTGAAAATAATGATACCAAACTAAGCAAGGCAAAAAGAAAGATCAAGCTGTAGTCAAAAATGGTAGTTATACCCTGGACCCCAGAGGGTTAACCTAATAAAACATGAAATATTAGGTTTAAATTTTTGGTGATAAATGTGTTCATGACAGTGCAGATTTCTGGCATTTTGTTTACATTTAAGCACAAAAACAATCTGATTATTTCTGATATAAAAATGACTGTGAACGTAAGTTAGACTTGTGATTGTAAATCAACCGCCCCATGTTGTGTAGCTTTCTGGATGTTATAGTTATTGGGCTACATACATTTTTATTATATAGGCTATACACTACATAAAATCAAAATTCACATGTTTTATGTAACTGAAATATATAATTATGTGGGCTAAAGAAAATAGTTAAGTTATAGAATAAATTTATATGAAAAGTGTATACTTACTGTAATTAAATTATTTTAATCATATATAATGCATATTACAGAATGTAACACCTGCATATGTGTAAAACAAAATGTCTTTGCCTAAACACTAATGGTCTGGCTCAACTGGAGACACCAGGTTAATAAAACCCAGCAGTGTGATCAGCAGCTGGACGAGTGTTTTAATGTCAGGTGTAAAAGCTAAAGCAGACAAACGGGTGGATGAAGAGGGAGCAAAGATTTCTAATCTTGTCTCTTTTTTTAAAATTATGGGACAAATTCTGATCAAAACGCTAACAAAGCAGAAACCCAGTGATTTGTATTGATGGCTTTGTTTAATTTATTTCAGTAGCATTTTTTTAGTGTAGAAAAACTCAATGTTAGTTTTTATAGGACACCCCAGAAAGTTCATTGTGAATTTTATGAAACGATAGCGTATTACATGTGAATATTTTTTTTATAACATACACTTGTTTACTAAAAGAAAAGTCATGATTTGGAGAAATTTTAGCAGTTTGGTCCTCTTGAGATCAAACTGGGCTGCCTGTGGCACGTGAATTAAAATGGTTTGGGACCCTTTAACACAGGCTTTGAGCCTTATGGCTGAAGGGACTAGCTGTTTATTGATGCACAACGAAATATTTCCTAAGTCAATATCACATTTAAGGTTCCCTAAAAAGTAAATCATTCTATAAAAAAATCAGTTAGTGCTTCCCACCTTAGAATCAGCTGATTTATTTATTTTTTTACAGCAAGTTTAGTACAATTAGATAAGCCATGTTCATTTTTTTTTACTTCATGCTATGAATGTTCGAAGTCACAGGTCCTCAAAGTGCATAGTGGTGAGTTCAGTTTCACACTTTTTTTAAATTTGCATTGGTTCCTTCTCCAGTTTTGTAAGTGCAAATGGACTGAGTGGCAAACACGACAGCAAACACTGCTGGCTGTATCAAATGTGCTGACATTTTTGTTTCCTCTAGCCTTTGTTTCATTTCCTGAAAGTCTTTACACAGCCTAACAGATTCTAACCCACAGGCCTGTAATGAAGAAGAAGCTGGAGCAAGGCATCACTCTGGTTGTAGACAGGTACGCTTTCTCTGGAGTTGCTTTCACTAGCGCTAAGCCGGTAAGTGCATTTATTCTGCTTTTCAAACTCCATCCATCAGTTCGGTATTGCAACATGCAGTCGAGCGTGACAGATGGAGGTTTTTGTCTTCTTCAGGGCTTCCGCCTGGACTGGTGCATGCAGCCTGATGTGGGACTGCCAAAGCCAGACCTTGTAATGTTTCTGCAGCTGAACCCGGCCGAGGCCGCTCTCAGAGGACAGTTTGGGCAAGAGAGATACGAGACGAGCGTCTTCCAAAGAACAGTGCAACAGCGGTTTGAACAGCTGATGAAGGATCAGACAGTAAACTGGCAGGTATGAGGGAAGCCTGAATGGAAGATTTATTCCGACAGGATGTTTAAAACGGGGATGCACCGGGCCGATATCTGTGTGATCAGGTGCCACCTGTCAGCAGCAGTAAGCACCACCTAAACTCTATTTCATGCCTGCGACACCAACAGCTTTTCTTCGTGTCTTTATAGTTGCACTGGCTTCCATTTCCTGATCAGTCTGTGCCATTACATACAGTAATGTATCATGTTACCACCTCGAGGGTTATTTTACTTCACCTGTCTTCATCAGGTCCACTCCACACTGACAGGTGTTGGTGAGAGCAGTATAAAGCTTGACTTGCACTGCAATGAGACTGAAGTGAATAAATACTGTGAACAATGAGAGTATGCGTTCCCCTTACTTTATCTTGGGCCTAGTGTTATTTATTGTTCTAGAAATAAGAATTCAGAATGTGAATTCTTGGATAGTTTTCATTTTTACAAAGTTATGAAAGCAGTCTGAGGTTCTCTTATGGGGCTTTCACACAGGATGTATCATGCACTGAGCTGTGCTCACTACTAGAATCAGCGAGCCGTTTCATAAGAGCTGCAGAGCAAAGAGCTAAACAGGCAAAGCTTCGCCACTGTTAAACTCCACAGCTGCATCTATTTGGATGGAAACCCGTTTCCAAGGAAGTCTTTTCCTCCTGTGGTTCTGATATGAACTTTTCCACTCTGTCTGCTGGATGTCTTCTTTCTACTGTAGGGCAGTTCAAGTTTATATTTGCTGAACTGTGGCAGCGGTGTCTGCAAGCACTCCAATGCTGCCTCCTGTGTGAAAGCATCTCCACAGTCTCTTCGTTGCATCTTATTAACGTTAAACTATCTGGAAAAAGACTAAAGTTGCTGATTTGTTCTAATTATCTAAATTTTCTTCCTCAGGTGATCGATGCAGCACAGAATATTGAAAATGTTCACAAAGACATCACAGCCCACAGCCTCAATGCCATCAACAAAGCACAGAACCTGCCGCTCGGAGAGCTCTGGAGTGAAACTCTTAAAAACTAAAGTCCTCTCCTGCACCCCACAAACTTTATCCCACACGTTTAATTGAGTAAAATATTACGTCCCACACTTGTACAAGTCAAGAGAGCTATACAAATTGAAATTCAGCTCTTTTTATTTTTGCTTTTTTCATTCTTTTACATATCTATTGTTCTGTCACCTGCCTATATACTGTTTTGATTAAATAAATAATCTTCAAATGGATGAGTGTATATGTTTCAGACTTGGCGAGGATACAACTGAGACAACTTGTCTTCAGATTTGACTAAATTTGGTTTCGTTACAGGCTGTTACAGACGTCAGTTATTAGTGACAAACCGCGTAAGCCGTGGGCATCATGACCGCACCGTGTTTCTACACAACATAAAACTGTTATGGCAATTTTACTAATGGAGTCAGGGAAAGGCACCATATCACTTCAGAAGAAACATTTAAAAGTGTTAAGACTTAAATGGAAACACGTGTATGTGAAGATGTGCATACAGAATTTATCCTGAGCTCCTGCTACAGCTCCCCTCCCCCCCTTCCCTCCCCTCCCTTCCCTCAGGCAGTCTCAATGATGGAGCATTCAGAGGCTGTGTGCCACACACTGACTACACCACTGGAGCTGAACTGGCTCAAGAGGTTTCCAGTTCATGTTCCTTCACTCAGGCTTCCCTTCTGATTCAGAGAAGAGACGGTGAATCTTCCGTCCGCCATCGAGAACAGCAAATCATTGTTCGTTATGTTCGTCACAGGGAAAGGATTTCAAATTCCTCGTCCTCTGAATCGAAGAACCGCTCCAACCTGTCTGAGTCTGAGAAATCTGCAAAGGAAAATTTAAAAGAAAAATTTAAATTCATGTTTATTTACTCTGTGAGTTAAGACACAAGAAACTGTGTTTTATTTATCTTTAGGGGGGATTCACACATCTTCCTTGCTGTCATGCATTTTCTTATTTGGTGAGCTTTACAACCAATCAGTGTAGCATTATTGCCACTGGCCCCACTCTTAACGGGGGGTAAAAAAAATTCCTTTAAGTTAATTAACACCCATCAAAAACTAACTTTTCTTACCAAAACGTCCTCTTGCTTTTTTTTTTCCTCCCAAAAGAAAGAGCTAAAGAGTAGCTACAACACTCCCTTCACAGAGTTTAATTACTTTTAGCATATTTAAGAAAATAATTTGCAGTATATTTACCAGGAGTAAGGTTAAGGGTGTCCACGCTGACCATATGAGAGGGCTGGCTGTCTACAAGTTCGAACATAGGCAGGGTCCCTCTGTTGCAGGACAGCTACAAGACAAGGACAATAATTTTATTCCAAAAACACAGCGATGCCTTTATTAAGTTGTAATAAACAAAAATTAATGTTACAGACAGAGAGAGACACACCCTTCTTATGCGCATACACCAGTCATCAAACTCATCCTCTGTTCTGCAGAAGAAACCCTGGAAGAGCACAGAAAACACATTTATGTCTAACTATTAATATTCATATCTGCACACAACAGCCTGTGTGTCATCTGATATGTTGTTCTGTTGATTTTTCTATCAGCCGGAGGCACTTCTGAAAGGTCTTTGGCAGCATCTGGACATTTTTTCCAAGCCCATCGTTATTCCACTAGCTCTTTACATGCCTCCACTGCCTTATCAGACTCTTTCATACTTTCCAACAAATGCTGGAGAAACTCGAGATGAGATCTGTTAACATCTGTTAACCTAATGAAGGTCAAGATATGGATCCTTTTCTTTAGTTAGTGGGTAATCTGCTTTCCCCTTTATTATCCTCCTTACTGTAAGGAGGAAAATACTGTCAGACATAAACTGCTCCGTGGTGCAAAAAAAAGGTTGGGGACCGCTGGTCTAAGAGACGAAGACTGTTCTAAAAGCTCTGCACTGTCAAACTCTCCCTGGC
This sequence comes from Pelmatolapia mariae, assembly GCF_036321145.2. NCBI lineage: Eukaryota > Metazoa > Chordata > Actinopteri > Cichliformes > Cichlidae > Pelmatolapia > Pelmatolapia mariae. Next base: position 36,898,718 of record NC_086246.1, on the reverse strand, counting down.
AGTCCTACCGCTGCGATGGATGGGTCCAGTTCACAGATGTGCATGCGACAGGGTGGGTGCTGGCAGTGGTACGTCTCATCGGGGACCTGACTGTCTTCAGACGGCTCCACTGCAGGCTGTGTGGTGTGTGGGTCTAAATAAATGAGTTCTTCTCCTGGGGACAAAAACACGTGTTCAGACCCAAGCGGGTAACTTAATGAAGGTGTTTAAGAAGAGAAGGAAAAAAAAAGAATCACATGATGAACATGAGCTGTTTAGAATGCACAGTTTATTTCACAAACACAGAGACTAGACATACCGACATAACCAATGAAGTAATGGGCACTGTTGGGTTTTCCCCCAATAACACCAAGGGACTGAGGCAGCATGAAGCATTGCTGTGAAAAGAGACAAGAGGGTTTATCTCACCCCAGCTGTGGCTGAATTCGGCTGATATATACACCATGCTGGCACTGAATGTCTCCTCAAAATCCCTTTCACTAAATTAAAATCTCCTGATGTCAAATCTATGATAACTTAACGGGAGTTTTATTCAGGCACTGTTTTTGCATTGTTGATCCCATAATGCTGTCAGTCACGAGGGGTCATTAAATTAATAATCAAGCTTTTTATTTCCGTTTCAGCTGAACAGAGATGTGCTTTTTACTCCATGTGTTAGAGAGACGCTGGGATTGAGAAGCGGGCAGTGGGAGGCCGTGCCTGGAGTTGTGGCATACATAAATTCTACAGCACTGAGACTATTGAATCTGTGGAAGTGGCTTGCAATTCTGGAAGTGGATAGAGATTTAAATTAGCAGAAGCTGCTTTTGAACACTTTTGTATCTTGGCACTGCTTATGAATTATTTATCTTGTTCCCAAACAGGCATCTGCACTACCCACAACCCTTTTAAAATTTTAGTACGGATAAAAGTCAGATGCACAGACTACATCCATTATCTGACTGAACAACTGAGGACACTACATGCTCAGACTGTGGTAACTTTTAAATAGTGATTTTCCTGGTCACTAACATAAAAGAGCATCCAAAGACAGAGCATTTTGCTCATCGTGCATGACTTTCTGACTGGTGGTTGGTCACAGTTGCTCCAGGCTCCAGTTGCCTAGGTAACCGTCTGTAAATGTGTGTACCAAGCTGTTGCATGTCACTCAACTGTATCCTTTGCTCTCACTGGTTGTCATTTTAATCGCTTGCCTTGTAGTTTAGAATAGTTTTGCCTGAGCCCACTTTAATTCACCAACTGTTATATCAGCTGTAGTCAGCTGAAGTCGCTCAGTGTCATTGATTTCTAAGGTCTCTATGCTGCTACTTCTTTCCTGTGTGATTCTCCTTAACAGTATTGGATTTCTGATTTCTAAATGCCTCACATTCTATAGTTCGTCATTATGTCACTTCTTTGTGGTTATCTGTCATTTTTCCCATTCTGCAAATCACATCTGCACTGACAGTGCTCATTTTTCATGATACAGTGGCCATAACTACTCACAGAATTAGTTGTGTCATTATGCTGTACATGCCAGTTTCTCACCTTGAGGGTTTCAATGTAGGCATCATTTATATCGCTCAGGCCCAGCCTGAGGGGGATGAGCAGTACCAGAGGTCTCCAGAGCGCCGTCTCCTCCTCAGCCATGGCACACGCTCCCTCCAGGCATCCATTAAGCTCCCCAACTCCCTCCGATTCTCCATAGGCTCCTGCAGCATCCAGCCAGGGCATGCAAAGGCGCTCTACAGAAAAATGATCACAAAAACCAGAAAATTACTCAGATTACTGTCGACCATGCTGCCAGTACAATACAGTGAAGGAAAACTACATCAGATACAAATTAGGTCTGTGTAGAGTTATGCTGCTACTGGTAAATTAAGTAGCAGCATAACTCTGTCTTTGGATGAACTTGGTTTCTTTGCAGAGACTCATATCAATCTGCAGATGTTTACACACAGAAACTGTTAGATTTGGTCAAACAGGAACTGTGTAAACAGTCCACAGTTGCAACACAGCTGCACTCACTGATCTCCTCGATGACCACAGTGTTGTCCATCGCCACGTGTACAACTACTTTGCTCCACGTATCAAACACCGCCAGCTTCCTGAAAGCAAAACAGCACAGCACAGTCACACGTTTTAATTTTACCCCAGCGCTCCGAAACACTCGAGAACTGCCCACCCTCTGGACCTCCTGGTCCACTGGGAGGTTTGTGAATCAGTTTGATGGAGGTGCAGCCCAAAAATGTAAATTTCATGGGGCAAACAGGAAATTTTTCATCAAGTTTCAAAACATGGTGGTTCCGTGTTTCAAACGTTTTTGTGTTTTGGGTTTTGATTAGCCTGAAATACGATTCTGAGACTATATGTGATGTCACAGCACCGTAATTCACTTTAGCAGCAAACTCCTGACAGCATCACTTTTGACAATCCGAATCAGCGCTTTCTTTTACATCCATACGAGTTACCCCTCAGACCTAAAAGGGTTTTGGGGTATAGACGTCACCCCGCTGAGTAGGTGGCGTGGACACCAAAGTTGTGAATGAGATATCTCCAAAACAAGTCGATGTAGGACTTTGAAAGGCAGGTGCATCTATGAAAAATCTCAGACCAGTACAAATACTGGTGACCTTGAACTCAAGGTCAAGTTCAGACATCAACGGGTAGACCTGGTGACCGCCAGTATTTTTATTTGTTGTTTGGAAAATGTACACCATCAAAGGGGTACTTCATGTTAGAAATGATTAACCAACCAATCAGCATCCACTGGGAGACTGCTAGTATTTATGTGCAGCTTGCCATTCACTGTAAGAAAACTATGGGGGGAAAAAATGTTAATTTTTTTTAAAAATTTAAATTCAGATGTTTTATTTATACTGAAAAAATGTATTTTTTGTTATAAAAAACTATTTTAGCTGGTGTTACATATAAAAGTCAACTTAAAGGAATTTGAATTGCAAATAATAAAATACCACACTGGTATGCTGCACACTAAGTGATATCAGAGTGGGATATTTCATTGGGGGTTTTTACTCCACTTTTTTTTTTCCTGTTCTTACCAGGATTCTTTTTGATTTTCCTGCAGTAGTGATAAATGTCTGAAAAATGAAAATAAATAGCTGACCGATGAGCAGAAAAACTATAGTCCAGAAAATGCTAATGGATTAAAGACCAACAAGTAGCAACAGGTGGATCCCAGATTTGTCAAGGAGTCAACAATTACCCCATAAACTTGAGAGCAGCAGAAATGCACTAAAAAATGTTTTAGGCCTTAAAGACACAAATAATGTGTGCTTAAGAGAAATGCTGAACACAAAAACTGTTGTTTGCTCACAAAAATGCTGCACAGCACAGCTTTAATCTTTAATTTACAGAGCACAGAGCCAGTAATTCCTTTGTTCCAGCTTTCAAAATGCGGGGATTTCTTGCTCATTTTGGCTTTGTGTGTTTGCGTGAAGTCCACAATGGACCCTTGTGGTACTTTCCTGTACTTACTTTAGAACCTGGGCAACTGTGTTTGGTCCATACCACTGGCCAATAGGCTTTCCCTCTCCAACTCCCATTTGAGCTGCAGCATTTAATAAGAACAGAAGAAGAATTTCCTGTGAAGTCTTTCACTCAAGCCTTGGTGTAACTGGAATGGTTTGAAGCTCACTACTTACCAATTTGATGGATGGAATAATAGCTGTCTTTTTTGTCGATGAAGGCGTTGAGAAGACTGATGTACTCCTCTCTTTGTTTCTGGCCTTTGGCCCATCTCCAATCTGAAAACAAAAAGGTCAGTTATGAAATCTGTCAAAAACGAGCCTCGTTTCTATTCACTGGAGACGGGCTGTTGGTGCCACGCAGAGATAAAGTCTGCCTTACCTCTTCCTAAATGTCTGCACACCAAGGCCTCACCCAGGATCATCTGGCCACACCGTAACATACATCCCCACCCCGTGTCTGATGTTGGTCCGGTCCCCCCTGTAACACATTCATGAGTCATCTATAACTCCTTTTGATAGCCAGAGGTCACATTAGAAACATGTGACAGATGTGATGAAGACCAGAACTTACCAATCGGTGGGAAGTTTTTTCTGTATGTGAACCACAGCCGTGAAGTGACATCTGATAAAATCTCATCTCTCTCTACAATACAGACATCGGCATATTACAGCGTATCCACATCATAATGACAAAACAGAGTGGCTAACTTTGTGATGTGTTTCGTAGGTATTGAAATTTTCATGCGAGAAGATTCAAGTCCCACCTGTGAGTGCATTGTATTCTTTACCCAAGATCCACACAGGCTCTGAGGTCTCAGGAAAATCTTCAAACTCAACAAAGCGAAGTGTGTCGTATGTCAAGGTAGCTGAAAAAAAAGAAGAAAAAAAGAACGAGTCTGAGGGAAGATAAAGCTGTTTTCACTCTACTCAACTCAGGCAGCTTACACGCTGAGGTGACAGCTGAGGTGGTTTATCTCTTGCTGTGCAGTGCATGTGAGTGAGGACAATATTCAGACTTGTCAGGAAATGTCAGGTGATCACCAGCATTATCATGGGCCATTTATTGCAGCTGATAAACATGAACCTATCTCTCAGGGAGTTCAGAAGGAGTATCCATTAGTTGCTGGAGTGGACTCTAAACCACATCCAGCAACAAAAATTTGGGGGCTTTTAAGAAACTGATTAAATCAAGTGCTCACATTTGTTGCAGTGTCCTGCCTTTAAGCACTTTATATCCAAACCATTCAATTCAATTTATATAGCACCTAAATCCCAACAACACTTGCCTCAAGGCACATGAAACTGTAAGGTAAAGACCACACAATAACACAGAAAATCTCAGCAATCAGGCGACCCACTATGATTTAGCACTTGGTGACAGCGGAAAGGAAAAATCTCCCTTTTTACAGGAAAAAATCTCTTGTTTGTAGTAACTTCTCTAAGTCGACATATAATCTTCTGCAGATTGCCTGCCATGCAAAGGATCAGCAATCCAAAGCAATGGACAGTGCACAAGAGAGGTGAAGGGAATGCATGCAGGACGGAGTGGGTGGAGAAGTGTCTGGAGTGGTTTGTGTCAAATGGGTAGCAGAAAGAACAAAAGGGAAGGTTAACAAGATGGTAGTGAGACCTGCTGAGATGCATGGTTTTGAGACTGTGGCACTGATGAAAAAACAGGACGGTGATCTGGAGGTGGCAAAGCTGAAGATGTGAAGATGCTAGATTTTCATTGGGCGTGACCAGGATGGATGAGATTAGGAACACATATCAAAAGGGCAGCGTACATGTCACAGTTTGGAGACAAAGTCTAAAAGTAAGGCTGAGAAGGTTTTTGACATGTGCAGTTGAGAGACAACAGATATATGGGCAAAAGATGTGGAAGGCTGAAAAAAAGGAAGAAGACAAAAGATGTGATTTATGGATGTAGTGAGACAGGACATGGAGATGGTTGGTGTGACAGAAGTGGATGGAAGACATAGTGTAAGATGGAGGTAGATTATCTAACATGAGGACTCCTAAAAGAAACAGTCGAAAGAAAGAAAAATATTACCACAAGACCAGGAGAACCTGTATTTGTTTAGTGTCAGGCTAATGTGGTTAACGACCGTCTATTTGCTTCTTACAGTCACTCACTGCTTACATAACATACACAGCGAAATTCCCTAAAAAATTGTTCTCAATTAAGTTTTTTCCTGTTTAGTTAACCCCAATCTGAACCAGCCTATCTAAGCTTAATCTAGCCCACCCTCTAAAACAACCAGAAAACTGCCTTTTGAGCCATGAGCAGCTAGTAACCACCAAGAAAATGTATGAAGCTGAATTAAACTCTGGAAGTAGCAGACTTGCTGGGAGCCAGACTTGGGTAACTGGAGCTAAAAAGGAACAAAGAGCAGGTACCAGCTGCATCCTGTAAGCTTCTGGTGCTTCATTTTAAATATGAAACAAAATTGGAGACAGCAAGTCAATCAATATTTGAAAGACAGGTATGGAGAGGTCACTTTTATATTGAGAGGACTTTATTTTGAAAGGCCATGCCACTTGAGTCAGTGAAAAACACTCATCCATGAGCCTGAAAATGATTCTTCTATGCTCTTACTTAAAACTCAAGAGTCAGATAATTTTACTGATCCAAAAAAAAAAAAGCAATTCATTTGCAACTTACCTACACAACCTACTTGCAAAATAGCAATAAACAGTGAAGAAGATGGACAAAAAAATAAATAAAAATTAAATAGATTGACAAAGAAATGTGTATAAAAATTAGTAATCATAAAACGAAGTTATTCTAAATGACCACTGCAAAAGTTAAGGGATTTAATAGCTGATACAATGAAGGATTTTAAATATCTCTACTTGTTCTACAGTGGGTTACAAGGTAGTAACGACCTGCTACTTCCTGAACACAAAAGATAAAACTTGGTCAAGATGTTTAATAATAAGTGAGCACAAATTTCTCTGCCTAATCCCCGTGATTTTGGGGGTTAGGCAGAGAAAGTGCTAACAATGCTGCTGAGGGAGTTTCTATCATTAAAAGCTAAAAACATTAAACGAGCAGATACAAGGAACTGTTAAGGGACTTTCAATAACTGAATAACAAAAAACATAAAATTTAATTTTTGTCCCTAAAGACTTGATGAGGACGGTCAATGTCCAACCACAATAACAGGCTAGATTCAGGCTTCTCACTGCAGCTGGAAACACTGCGCTCAAAGCCAAGATAAACTTCAGCACAACAGTAACAAACATCAATAAATGATCGAGTTCTTATTAAGAACACCATAAAACTCCCATTAAACCTGTTATCAGACACTAGAAAATATCTTAACATGACTTAATATTCCCACCGAGCTTTAAAAATACCAATACGTGTTGCCCACATAACTAACAAGAGTCAGGCTAACAGCAGCTTGATAACCGATGTGATGGTGACAGCGCATCAGCTGGGATGCTCATCTTGGGCGTAACAAAACGTTAGCTAAAAAGTCAAAAGATGTATAGAGGACAAATTATTTAGAGCAACATATGGCATCACAAGAAACGACACCTTAATGAACGTTTTGTGATGACACCACAAGCTGTCAAAGCGGGAATCCCGCAGATTTAGCAACAGTAGCAGCAAGCTAACTGTAATTAGCAGTTAGCTTTAGTCATCACTTTAGCAGCTAGCGTCACCGAGGCAGACTGCCAGCTGGCGACGCTGATCCCACCGCGACAGAGTAGAAGTGCCACCGCCAGGTGTTAAAAAGTGATGCTGTAGTCATTATGACTTCTAACGAGATTGCTAAGGGAGTAAAATATAATATTTTCCTGTAAAATCTCGCTTACCTGCATCCATCCCGACGGTCTTCACCCGATCTTGTTTGTTGTTCTCTGCACTCGGACACGCTGGACCAATGGGAAGAGAAACCTGCTGCGGAATCCGGAAACAGCCGGGACGTTTCTGTCCCGACCAATCGGGAGTCCGTGACGTATCCATCCCGTGGAAAGCGGTTTCATGGTGCCTTCACGTACACAAATAAACACTAAAGGTGCGTTCAGGAGAGACCCTTATTTCTGTGTTGTATATAACCATAGAGCAGCTATTATTAATATTTAATAATAACACAGTTTATTATATTAATAGAGATTTTAAATTGAAAATATAAAAAAAATGTGGAAAATACTTCATAACAATTTGATCAGCAATATTTTTAATGGGCAACATGTGTGATTCTAGGGCAATGATGTAGCAGAATGATGGCTACTGAAAACCACTGCGACCAACTGAATGTCAAAACATCTGAAGAGACACTGTCTTTAGAGGTTTATGTGCAAACTAATTAAAAAAATAAACCCAACTGTAAGCTTATTGATTATATGGAAAATATAGACTTATAAATGCTAAAAATTGTAGTAGTAGTGTTATCAGTAGAAGAGTGTAGGTGAATGGGCTGTAAACAGCTTACATCGAGTCAAATGAGGCCAAATTCTTTTCTGAAAGGTTTCCCTGTGAATGAAGACCCCAAAAATCTGACTTTATTTATTATAAGAGTTTAACAGATATTTCACAGTTTAACACAAATAACTGCTTGCAAAGATGCATGCTATTTTGACCCACTGAATGTGGTTCAGCGGTAAGAATAGCCTTCAGTGTTTATGCAGTTTCTTTGCAGCCTACACATACAACAGTAAGTTTACATTTGAAAACAATTCAGTAAATGATGTACAACTAGAGATCAGTCCCGGGCTATGAAACAAAAAAGACTGAAACATAAACACTGAAAAAAACCTGTAAATACAGGTGTTTTCATTTCATGCACATAGACCACTAATTAATACTTTGTAATGAGGAATCATTTATTCAGGGTTTACAAGCGCTCGTCCTTTGGAAAACAGCTGAAAATCATCATTAATGGCTCCAGACTTTACAGATTGCTTTAAGAATATTTTATTTATGTCTGCATATTTACAGTCAAAGACCATTCACAAACATTTATGTATTTAACATGCCATATAAACAGTGAAATTATTCATGGAATAAATTCTACTCACGAAATGAAAGTGCTCAGAAAAAAACATGTTGCAATTCACTGCAGTTTCAATACAGCAAAATAACAAACTCCCCCACAGTGACCACTGAAGATGAATTAAGGGGCCGTACATAGAGACTTGGTGTAAGCATCGAAGCCCATTAAAAAACTAAAATGTTCTAATTTTATATCCTAATAAAAAAGTATTCATAAATAACTCGGGATAAAGCTTAATCTCAGCTTCAACATTTGTAATCTTAATGTTTACTATGGATTCACCAGGTAGAATAAATGTATGGTCTACCCTTTTTATAACAAAGGTACATTTCACCCCAAAATCAAAACTGCATTGATTCCCTCTGGTCTATGGTCTTATTGATCCTTCTAGAGTTTGGATCAATGCCACCTGTTTCATCCAACTGTAGAACCAACAAGCTTATGCCACGGTGAGGATTACTCCTCCTGGAGTATTGATCAGAATGTAATCACACTTAAACACAATGATCACCTAATGGGTTTCCATCCAAATTTGTTTCATCAAGGTCAAGGTCACATTTGCCATTTTACAGATAACAGCACACCATGCATCGTTTTGCAGAAATCATGACAGGGTTACTCATTAAAAAAATAAATAAAAACTATCTGCAAACCGTGTTGTTTGATGAGAGACTGACTTTCTTTCTAAAAGGTTACATTTGTTAACTATTTTTTGTTTGTTTTTTTACAGTTAACGTTTGTTAACTGTATCGCTGGAATTAGCGATGATGACATATTCATGCTATGGTAAAATTTTATTTAGTAAAAAGAAAATAGTGAAACAGGGCTGATGATTTAGCGTAAGAGGCATTGCTGCTGAGTTTTCAATGCTTTGAGCATCAAAGGGCCGTTGTCATTTAATTTCAAGCAGACATATCTAAACCTGTCACCTCCAAAAACAGCAACTCACACCTGAATAATGTAGACTGACATAGAGCATAAGAGGGCCAGAGGAAAATCTGTCAATCTGACATTGGGACGAACTGTCACTTTAAATGCTTTCAGAACAATGTTGAAGAGTGACTGTAGGAATGGAGAGAAAATGTCAAAGCTGCTGCCAATCATGATAAGAACAATAAAGGCCTGAAACAGAGAATGTGCTGTTCTAAGCATTTCAGACTGCAAAGTCAAAAGAAAAACAAATACACAAACCATGTTTTTTCTGATCCCTCGATATCAAAGAATTTTGTACAGTCCTTAGTTGGTCAAAAATATGTTGAATTTTCTCTTTATCTAGCATGAACTATTACAGCCCAGGCAAAAAGTGTAGATTTCCTCTAATACCAAATTCTCATGAATGGCCTCAGGATCTCGCAGATTATCCTCAGTTGACTTCTCTGTGTATAGGCCTAGTAGTTACCATTTGGTACCACTAGGAGCAGCCAAATCCCTGCAAAACAGGCACCAAGACTGGAAGCTGTGCAGTTTGATGAAAAATGAAAAGCTAAACTTGCTCGCAGATGCAGTTTTTATATGCAGTGTCATTATATAACCATTAATAATAAATAGACAAGGGGAAGCCAAAGACTCGAGGAAAGTTCACTGTCTGTGAAATGGGTGGGTGTTCATCAACGAGGCTCAGTGCAAATAAGTGTAAACATATTCCAAAGCAGTGGGTGCTTTAGTGGTGTTGGTGGTGTGCAGTGCCGGGCAGTGTGCTCACAATCCACTGTGTCTCTTTTTCTTTCACTTCTCGCGGAGGAGGTGTAGCACGACCGTCTTCAGGTAGTGTCCAAAGGCACAGACAGCAGACACCAGCCAGTGCGAACAGAAGTTTGGGTCAGTGCTCACCACGCACTTTGTTACATCCACCTGCAGGGGGACACAGAGGAATAAAGATAAGTCAGTTTCACACAAGTGGCAACCTTTGTGGCTAAAAATAAAAACAAACCAAGATATCCAACTTTTCAGGAGAAATCAACATCTTCGCCACCTGCTACAGAACACAGTTTGAGCCAATTTCTCCCCTTTATAACAACTGTACAAATGATTTATTTATTTTTACATAATTCACCTGTTGTATGGTTATAATCACTTTATCACTAATCTGGCCCACTCAACATGTGACATGTCTCAATTTTAGCTGTTTGTGAAGTTTGTGCTACTGCTTAGGTGAGTCAAATGTAAGTATTTTTTGTGTTACTTAGCTCTAACAAGTAGATATTTGTGTCTTCCAGATGCATCTTCTGTGAGTCATAAACTGTATATAAAGAATGAATGTAGCAACCATAACATCAACCATTTGAAGCCACCATGTAAATATTTTGAAGCTAGAAGAGACTGTATTTGAATAAAAGACTGTAGTGCTAAGTTATTAGCTAAAGCTAGCTTTTAACAAGCTGCATCCATATACTGTGTGTACGGTAGCCCTGAAAGGTCAAACAGACTGCAACTCAAAAAAGTACCAGCAAATAGGAAAATGCTGCAAAACCACACAAAACAAAAGGGAAGTTACATGAAATACAACAGAAGTAGAAAACAACAAAATCTAACAAAACGCCATGGAAATGTTTCTGGGGACACAATAACATGACGGACCAGCTGTAAGTGACAGAAATGCAAACATGTGAATGACTGCACTGAGACACGCTTAAAAGAAGCAGAAGGTTCGTCACTGTTGTGTGGGAGAAAAAGATCTGAGGTAACGTGTGTTTTATAATCACATAATTCCTAAAATACTGGAGACACATGTTTGCTATTAGCCCTTTCCTGTTAGCTTGTCACTTCCGCAGCTGTTCCTTCACATTATTGTCTCCCCAAAAACACTCTGGGTTTGTTTTGTAATTTTTTGTTTTCCCTTTTTCTATTTTGTTTAGTTTAACTTTCATTGTGTTTTGTGTGCTTTTACAGCATTGCTGTATTTTCCGGTCTTTTCTTAAGTTACAGTGCATTTGACCTCACTCTCTGTATGGGTGCAAAGCAAAGACACAAATATCTGCTTATTAATTTTAAGTAGCAGACTAATAAAATACTTGTCATATGATGCAGGTTTAGAACCCAGGAGCCAACTCTAAGGGAGGGAGCGCTAAACACAAAACACACCTTTAAGAGAGTTTGATAAGCAGTCCCAAAAATACAAAGTCCATAAGACAACATACTGACAAAACACAAAGGAGAGACAACACACTCCTACACTGAGGGCTAATCATGAGGATGAGACAGTTGAAATAAGGCAGAGGAAAGTTAAGAGTTTAAACTAAACACTGTCCATAGAGGGCCAAACTGTTTTGGAGAAGGCTATAAACAGCATTTCTAGTGCTATAAAGCTGACTTGTTTTTCAGTTGATTGCTAATCAGCTAACTAACTTTAATCAATAACCTGGCACAATACACCTCTAGCTCAAAAAAAAATCAAAGCTGTCAGTGACTGTAAGCTTTCTTTCAAAGCAGAATTTCACATATCATGATGTCATGGTGGCTATATCCATCGTTTATTTACAGTCTATTGTTTTAACCGTCTGAAGTCTAAGTTGCACTATGAGAGTATGTTATTTTTTAAAGCTGTTCTCCCAAGTCTTGGTAATCAGGGGACAAAAATAAATAGAATAGAAGAAAGTAAACCTTCTGACGGACACACATCAAAAGCTATTTTTACTTTTTTTCCCCAAAGAGTACTTTTGGGTTTTTTTCCAAAACAGATGGTTAGAGTTTCTCTTCGTGAATGATGACTTGGTTCTCACAGGGTTTAACAGACACAAGAAGACCTTACAATTTCAACATGTGTCCTTCATTTTCCACTAATCTGACAATCTGCAGATATGCAGCTAGCCCACAAGAATGCCATTTTAAAGCCAGAGCCCACACTTAATTCTGAGCACTGCTTACAATACGAGGCCATCTACTCAGACTTTTACAGACAATGAAATACCACAGAGAGTGCAGTTTAGTGTCAGCTCTGACACTAAACACTTCTCCTCCTTCAGCTCCCGCTGCTTCTCCCAGTCACACAACGTTATTTAGGTTTTCCCCACACATTGACATCATCTGTCAGAGCAGACGTCTCTGGGTTAGAGTGAAAAACAGGTCGCCCATTTGTACTCAGGAGGTCAGTTATAGAATGCATCGCTCTCCATTTCGTCACACTCCACTTCTCTCTGAACAAAACAGGCTCGGGTGCCATGTTTCAGAGCGCACGGGCACGGGCCTGTGGTTCGCTCTGCTGGAAAGGCATTAATGTGCTCTTTCCAGCAGAGCAGAACGCGGACAGAGGCACGTTGTCAGGCATCGTTCCATTTCACACACTAATGTTTGTCCAGGACTTTATCAGATAGGCTATTCCTATAAACACAATTCTGCAGAAGATCATCCCCTTTCTGTCTGAACCATTTGTTCCAGGTTTTTCCATTTTTTGTAAACAAAGAATTCTAGTTAATTTAAAACAAAAGGATATTGCAATTCTGATCTGGGTGGCTGTAACACGATATGACACACCAATCACAGGTGGAGAATGCTGTTTTTAAATTTGCCGACAAGCACTGAGAGGATTAATAACAATGAAATATAGTTAGCTTCACTGATTTGTTTCCTCCCAGCCTCTGCTACTGTTGTGACGAACTTCATCACAGCTAAATAAAATAAAAATGTTATTTTTGAAATGAATTTAATTTAAAGTATTACATACAATATTTTTTAGTTTAACTTCAATTGAGCCAAATTCGTCAAGGGGCAATTTGCTCAAAGCAGATCGTATAAAACACAAAAAAACAAAAGACACACACACACACTAAAAAGAAAATCAAGATTAAAATAAAAAAAGGTTAAAATCAAAAGTTATGTCCATATGCCCGCATTAAAAAAAGTATTTGAACGGTCAGACTTTCGGCAAGCTTTAACCCTTTCATGTATGAATTATGACAACCTCAATCAGCATTTTTTTCTTAAGTATTTTTATTCATCTTTAGGCATGAAAGGAAAAGAAGAAACTTGAGAAAAACTTAAGAAAAAAATCCTGATTGAGGTTGTCATAATTCATGCATGACAGGGTTAAATAACAATTACAATGAAACACGTCATACATCTATAGTAACATTAAACGACCAGTGGGTGGCAGGGTATGGAATGACACATCAGTGTCCAATGTAGTGGTTTATGTGCATGTATACCATCAAAACTGACACAAATACAAGAAAACAGCGTTTGAATAGCTGCCCACTGTAGTGATCACTATGTGTGAAAGGGCTAAGGGAATTTTTAAGTTTATTTGACCAACAAAAATGTTTTTATTTAAAACTGATTTATGCCCACAATTAATGTGATCAGTTGTGATTACTCTGCTAGGGCCTTAGGAGTAACTGACCTTATGTATCCACTATAGTTGACCTGGATGCCAAAAAGTTCAAAAAAGGAAGAGCTGTGAGTGAAAACACAAAGCAGTGAGGTTGAGCCAGGGAGACCAGCAGCAGCTTGGACTGAATGATAAGAAAATGCTGCTTCAGAGGGAGTATTTAGATTTAAAAGCGTGCATGTGCTGTCTTTCTTTAAAATAAACCCTATTTGCTTCAATAAAGTTGTTATCTAATGAAATAAAAATCACTGTACGCTGAATCACACACACAGACACACACAGACACACACGTTGCGATTGATAACCACCACGCCCAGCACAGGAGGGTGTGCCCTCTCAGTGAAAATGTGAGATCAAGCTGTCAGGAAAATTCTGAGCTTGGTAAATCTTCAGAAAGCTTCTGAAAACATGCAACTGTTCATGAACATTTGTCGGTGTATGACAAATAGAAAAGACCTGCAGGTGATGAACTGAAATGTATCACAAAGGCTGTGTGAAAAGAAAAAAGAAAAAATCGCCTCACGTCAACTTAAAGCACAAAACTGAAAAGCGGGACTCTGAAGTTACATGTCCACACAAGGCTCCAGTTTCAATTTCAACCCTGCTTGAAAAGCCTAAAGCAAAGTTTCTGAGTGCATGTAAGTAAATCACACATAGCGTGGGAAAAGGGGCAGGTGAGCGTCACACTATTTTTACAACAACCATAAATCCCTTCTTCACATTCACCGTCTCAGTTCAGTACATTTTTACAAAGAATAAAATATTTCTCAGCATATGTGGAGGGAGAGTTTCCTAATGTACATACACAGATACCTGGATATGTAACAGAGGTCTTACTTTGCATTTAGGAAAGTCATTTTAGTAATGGAAGAGCTAAATATTAAATAATAAATTGAAATATTGCACTAGGTAACAATAGTTGTCTCAAGGCACTTTATATTGGAAGAAAAAGTTGTTACAACATCAGAGAAAGAATGCAACAATCAGATGATTATAAATGAGCAAGCAACTGGTGACAGTAAGAAGGAAGAACTCCCTTTTATCAGGAAGAGAGCTTCAGTAGAATCAGGATCAGGGAGGAGCAGTCATCTGTTTTGCCCGGGGGAAGAAGAAGACTGAAAAGAGCGGCAAAGAGAAACCACAACGCATAAGCAGGCTGTGGTTGGTTAAAGTTATAGTCATTGTGGGGAATTGCATTAACTTAGCAGACTAGCTGATGGCTTCCTCTCTTCTTTGGTTTTATGAGCTCTTACTGACACTTAACCGAACCCACAGATGCCACCTGTCATTTTTAGTTACTTGTCTCATAGCTGCCACATAGTCCTACATTCATACAGACTAACACACGCTTACGGAAACATACAAACAAGTAATAATAAGTTGTCCTTACCCAGCCTCCTCTCTTTTTTAACCAGGAAGTCAGGCTCTTGCGGACAAACTCCCCCATGCAGTCGACAATGGTATGGACCATTGCTGGATGACCATGGCGTACACAGTCCACCGCCAAGGCTCCCGCCACAGCGTACAAGGAAACCACCTTTCCCCATGTCACACCTTATGAGAGAAAATAAACCACATCTTTACTTAAACCTATGGAAGCATCAATGTCCTGCTGTCTGATGTGTGAGCACATACTGAAAGTCATTATTTCATAAATGGAGAGACCCTGCTCTCCACTTGAATAACTGCAGTAGGATTTAATTCAGCAAATGTGTCTGTCAGCAGCTTTCTTTAAAGGTGGATGAACAAATTATCCAATCTCAGCAGGAGGCCTGCATGCCTTTCTGTCCCACAACGGGGAAAACCCAAACACAAGACCTGGGACGGCAGGCAGGCAGAATGCCTCGCTAGATTAGTGAGCACATCATTTCTCCAACCAAGCTTGCGTGCTCAGTAGAGCTTTCTGCCGCCACACCATTTACAGTCAGTGCTTCGGACTATTTTTGTCGTGTTTATATGTCCAACACATACAAACCGAGCCTCGGCTTCATCCATCTCCTCTAACTGTCGTCTGATCTCTTTGAAGAGGAAATCTGGAAACTTGCAGGATGATACTCTAAACTTTCTGCATATTTCATACTACTATCAACATCTGACAGGTCAGGAATTTAGTTTTTTGAACTGTTCAGAAAAGATTTTAAATGTTTGAAAAGGACATGAAGGTATGAAGGTAAAATATAATGGAAATTAAGCTGTACTCGATACTCGATAGGAAGTAAAGGAAGTAGACCAAAAAAAAAAAAACATTCAAGCCATACTCAAGTATGATCTCCCTGCTGCTACAAAAACAACACTATGTCAGTTTTAGGTGCTGTGAATGAGGAAATCAGCTGGAGTTAAATAAGGCGTTCACTTGTGGTTACTTTTACAATAAGACACATAACATCAGAAGGGGTGTAAAATACCAAACTCGAGAAAATCATTCTGAACTAAATCTTTTTTTTTTTGCAAAGCTGATATCCTACTGAGCACAGAGGCCATTTTCACTGGTAAATTAAAACAATCAATTCACACTTGTAGCACACATGCTCTGTGCAGGCAGCACCACCAGCAAACTGAATATTTTCCCTTTATGAAAAACCTAAAGAAAAACTTCAGACAATTTAACAAAATTATTCTTTTTACAGTTTAGATGCAAAACTGTCTTTATGTGTGTATCTATTATTATATTATTATCTATGTTTACTTTTATATAATTAATATATACTTAGTACTACAGGAAATGGAAATTGTAACAGTGTAGTCGTGTAGTCTGTGTGTGTGTCGACTACATGACTAAATGACTACAGCTACACTGTTGCGCGGGTTGCGTTACGATGCCTGAATATATTGCTGCTGTAGTTTATCTTTGTCGTGCGGGAAGCCAAATGACATTTCTAACTGTGCTTGTGCAGATTACACAAGTTTGTGGTCATAATCTGCTGTTGCTCAGGACTTCCTCTTTGTTCTCTTCTTCTGTCGGCACTGCGGTTTGTCCATGTTTACACTGTATTCACTGATACGCAAGTTTTCAACATGAGACTGAGACGTGAGACCTTTTTTTCTCGTGGTATTGAATTCCCTTTGTAAGTTTTCATAATCAGTTGTGAACTGTGAGAATTAAGGCAGATAATCTTTAAGTTCGCTACGTTTGAATTACTAAGTAACTCTGAACATTACTGAGGACCAGACTGACTGGATTTTCTCTCGTCTCCAGCCGACTGTTCATTACCTTTTCATCAGACTGCTTTGTTAAAATTCCCTGAAGAATAACCCAGCTGGGACTCATGACTGAACTCCTTGGGTGGGGTCCAAACTGTCTGTAACAATCACTCGCTCCACCATCGTGTTAACCTAATATGGACTGAATGTTTTCCCTCCAGCTCCTTTCATTTGAGGGGGATAATGGCAGCCCTAAAAATGTTTCTCACTAATGGAGAATCCTGCGGTGAATCTAAATAAGAAGTGTTTACACGACAACGGGCGGCATTATCACTTATACAAAACGTTTTAGTCATTTGTAATTTGTAAAGTAAAGTAACTCAGTTCTCCAAACGTTCAGTATATCTTTATTTTGTCTGTCTCAGGCTTCCTCCTTCCCAGTGATAACCAAAATACGTTCCCTTTTTTCATTTTGAAGTCCAAGTTAGTACAGGTTAGACCAGTTAAGAAAGCACCAACATTAGTTCCTGTGATGCAGATCTGCATGGCTTGATTTTCCAGATTTTGACCTACCTGTGGAGAAAATGTCTGCAGCGACAGCCAGGAAGGCGTCGGACACCACGCTCTCCGATGCTACTGTGATGTTCAGCTGTCGGGCAACGTTACGGTACACATTGGGACGAAGGTACTCCAACTCATCGCCTGTCCAAAACAAGAGAAAGCAAACTCAGTCAAAGCTCTCACTTTAAAAAACTCTCAAAAGCTGTGTGGCTTTTAAAAGTAACTATTACACACTTATAATCCACAGCTATCTCATCTAGAAGCTAGTCATATGGCTAATAAAGGCAATTTTGACCACCTTAGATAATGCTGTATAAAAGATATGACTTTTGAGAGATATTACTGAATAAAATACTTTGCATTTTACAAAATACTTTGTATTTGTTCTAATTGGAAAAATGTTGTCAATTGTTTTGATTAAATGGGGAAGCACTTTTGCTCAGTTAGACACCCTGGCTTGGTCAAACACCAAAGATCGTATATTAAACATGGACAAGGTCACTGTGAAGTTGAACCCAATGTAAGGAGACCCATTTCCTTAATCCTGTCATTCCTGAAAATGGCTGAAATTGACCTCACTGAATGCAAATCTACTTCTGGCCAAAAAAACCTAAAATAGTTTAAATTATGCAGCCTAATTGAAAGCAAACAATAGTAATGTTCTTTAATTACTCATACAGTGATTTTGATATCACCAATAAACTACTGGTTAGCCTACACTCTGCTAATGTGCTAATGTGGGCTAATTGGTCGGTTAAGACTTCACAACAGGGCCTCCTTCCATGGAACTGTTTTCAAATAATAATGATGACAAATATATTGAGAGTGTAGCTACATCAAAACAGGAAGTCACGTGTTTATAAGAAGCAGCTGGTTTGACCGGTCGTCAGGAGGCTGGTACTGAAAATGGCCTGCTCACCTGAGGTGTGAAACCATCTTGGTGCATGCAGTAAAGTGTCCCGTATGTCATTCCCAAATACTCACAGAAAGATATTTTACTGCAATTAAAACACTGTAAAAAAAATCAAATCTATAGACTCAACCTCTTCTATCAAAGAAATAAGGAAAATTGAAAAAAAAAATGTTTACAGTATAAAATTCATATTAACAGGCAACAACTCAGCGTTGAGCTGAGCTTGGACTATCTCGCAGGCAACCCCCTATTAAGCCAGTCAGTCAGTTTTTGAGTTTTCAGAACTTCTTTGGTGAAGTTGTGAAGCCTCAACTTTAGCATTTTCACCGTCACCATTTATAAGTGACAAGCAAGAGGTGACAATCACAACACAGCCATGCCCTAAAGGATATCACGCTTTACTGCCCCTTTGGACTCCATTGTGGATCGTAATTTACCCAATGAACATCATGTTGTATTTAGTAAGAATTGAAACTAGTGATTGAATTCATAAACACATCAGGAAAGTGTTTGTAGAAGTCATAGGTGCAGAGAGCAGCGGAGACATTTTCTCATAGAACCAGACGACTGTTCAAAAGAATCAGGTTTAAAGCACTTCTGTGTTGGTCTCACTTTTCTAACCCAGAAGCTGTTTCTATCTGTTACATACATTCATTTTACCTCTTGGCTGTTCACATCTTTGTATTTTAAATCAGGGTATGACAGCCAAGCACCGGAAAGAAAAACAAAGGGACACTGCCAGGTGATAAAACACGGGTTTATCATCTCTTTGAATCTTAACCTCTTAAGCCCCAAGCCTACCTGATCTCCTGCCTTTTGCCCCCGTATCAGGGGGCGTTGGGGCTTAAGAGGTTAATGGAACCCTTTTAACAGTAAACACTTTAGTGAAAGTATTAACTGAGCACTGTAGAAAGACTGAAAGCAGAGGAAAAGAGCTAAACTTTCCAAAGATACCAATAACATCCTGGAGTCTCTGACCCGGCCAAAAAACTCCATGACATAAATGCTTTTACACAACATAGTTTTTGTTGAGATTAAACAAACCAGATATGACATATCAGTTAGTGAGCTTTTAAGATGCTGGAATTAAGTGAGTTTGGTCAGAACATGGCTAGACTGGTCCTCCCAGTGTGGAGTTTTTCTGTTATTTTGCCAGATATTAGTCTGCTATCAAAAAAGGTGAACTATTTATGAAAAAAGTCTCATTATTGTCGAAGTGTTTTGTCTTAGAAGGGCACAAGTGGTTTTGTTCAGTTTCACTATTTAGCAACAGTGTACCCCCTCCAGGATTTTCAAAGCTGAGCAGCCGAGTTTCAACATGAACTTCCAGTGAATTATCTGGAGGTGGGAAGATCCCCACGCATGGCAAAGTGAATCCTCCCAGAGGAAGAAAATCCACCACACCAGTTTTTATACTGGGCCAGCATCCAGAAAGGAAAATATTACGCAAACTAAACGGTGACCTTAGCTTTTTTATGGGGATTCCTGGGAATCACGTCATGATTCTCTAAATAATAAAGGAGTTCTCCGATAAAGTCGTTTACGTGTTTATTTATTTATAAGTATAAATATAAAATAAAGACATAACTTTATCATAAATCTCAATCTGGCCATTTAAATGATTAAAATATAGATATATTCTATAGAAGATAGATATATTCCATAGAATATAGAATATTGTGGCATTTGGCTGCACAAAAACGTGAAACGTGAACTCCGCGCTCTCGGAAACCATATTAGGACTTACCAGGAATACGACACATTTTTGAATATTAAACACACATTTGAAGGCGATCGCGGGTCTCTGTTTGAATTAAGTGTACTATTATGCGCAAAAAGCGCACGAATGTTTCCCGAAAACTTACCCAGCCACAGCAGGACCGACGATATCTCTCCCAGTGTCCCACCTGATGCAGCCAGTCCGTGTTCAGGCTTGGACCAGCCGATCCCGGCACGGTTCAGCCTGGAATGGATGTATTCCCTGCACAGTGCTTTGGATTGGGACACCAGCTCCTTGTCGGTGGGCGAGCGGTCAAACACTTCAGAGGCAAACACAGAGGAGCGACGCAACATCTCCATGCCCCCGTCACCCTCCTCTGAGTGCGCTCCTCACCTCACCGCCTCCACCGCCTCGCTCAGCGGCCGCTTCTCCCCAGTGGACGCCCCCTCTCCGAACCTTCTCCTTATGCCCCGTCTCTCTGCTAAGAGAAAGGAAGACTTGTGGAGATTATCCTGCAGAACAAACACGGGGATTAGGTTGTGAATATCTTTTGATAGCCTGGATAAAGCTCCAGGATGCAAACGCAATCAAAGTCTGTCGAAAACCCAGGATAGAGACTTCAAGAAGAAGCTTGGCACTATACCTGAAAAGTTGTGTATGAATCCTTAAAGGTGTGCGGACATCAAGCATCATTCAAGCGCACTTACCCGAAGTACTATGTCGAGAAGGTAAAAAACCCCGACATCCTTATTGTGCTGCAATTTAACCCCTCGGTGAGTAGAAAATGTTTTCACTGAGTTTTGGTGACTTACTGCCACGCTGAGTGTAAAAAATGCTTTCCAGTTTACAGTCTACAGGCAGGCTTTCCTTCTAAGGGAACTTATTGTGGAGTGAAAGGCGGAGATAAGCTGTAGCAACACAAGCACCGCCCCTCTACCCCCGTCCCAACTCATATAAAAGACACACACAGGACATGACCCAGTTGTGTCTCAGCTGTTAATCAACAACTGTTTTTATTAAAGGTGTTTCTACAAGAAAAATTGTAATTTAAACTTAAGTAGTTCTGATTTGTGGAACGCAATGAAGCATTAAATGTAGTTTAAATGAAACAAAACGTGCGTGATTAAATCAAGTGTGGGATCAAACTGGAACATGAGAGCGGTATTTAGTTAACTGAAAGCAGGTTGTGAAGAGATTAGAGGCAGTTCAACAGTAAAATGTTAATAAAAAGCCCTCTGTCTCAGATTAGAAAATGAAAATGGACATGATGAAAGCAGTATTTCAATTTTTTTGCTGTATTATGTGATGCAATCTTTTACTGCACACCATTTTTCTTTCACAACAAAGCCAAACCCATTTAATAGCCACTATTAAATCGCGTGACTTTCTGACAGCGTATTAAAGACAGCAGCACACATGCGTGTTATTGACATGCAACAGTGGGATATAAATGCATGAGGAGTTAAAAGAGGTGAGTGGAACACAAATACTCACGGTTTATGGTCACCTGATCCAAACTCAACTCTATGCTTCATCAAAAAGGAAAGTTTGAAGGCTAGTAGGTGTCTGCCTCCTGAATCCAAAGTGGGGGCTTGTTCCAGTGAAGAGGGGCCTGAAAACCGAAGGCTCTGCCTCTGATTGTACTTTTACAAATACAGTGGCTTGCAAAAGTATTCGGCCCCCTTTAACTTTCCCACATTTTGTCACATTACAGCCACAAACATGAATCAATTTTATTGGAATTCCACGTGAAAGACCAATACAAAGTGGTGTACACGTGAGAAGTGGAACGAAAATCATACATGATTCCAAACATTTTTACAAATAAATAATTGCAAAGTGGGGTGTGCGTAATTATTCAGCCCCCTTTGGTCAGAGTGCAGTCAGTTGCCCATAGACATTGCCTGATGAGTGCTAATGACTAAATAGAGTGCACCTGTGTGTAATCTAATGTCAGTACAAATACAGCTGCTCTGTGACGGCCTCAGAGGTTGTCTACGAGAATATTGGGAGCAACAACACCATGAAGTCCAAAGAACACACCAGACAGGTCAGGGATAAAGTTATTGAGAAATTTAAAGCAGGCTTAGGCTACAAAAAGATTTCCCAAGCCTTGAACATCCCACGGAGCACTGTTCAAGCCATCATTCAGAAATGGAAGGAGTATGGCACAACTGTAAACCTACCAAGACGAGGCCGTCCACCTAAACTCACAGGCCGAACAAGGAGAGCGCTGATCAGAAATGCAGCCAAGAGGCCCATGGTGACTCTGGATGAGCTGCAGAGATCTACAGCTCAGGTGGGGGAATCTGTCCATAGGACAACTATTAGTCGTGCACTGCACAAAGTTGGCCTTTATGGAAGAGTGGCAAGAAGAAAGCCATTGTTAACAGAAAACCATAAGAAGTCCCGTTTGCAGTTTGCCACAAGCCATGTGGGGGACACAGCAAACATGTGGAAGAAGGTGCTCTGGTCAGATGAGACCAAAATGCAAAACGCTATGTGTGGTGGAAAACTAACACTGCACATCACTCTGAACACACCATCCCCACTGTCAAATATGGTGGTGGCAGCATCATGCTCTGGGGGTGCTTCTCTTCAGCAGGGACAGGGAAGCTGGTCAGAGTTGATGGGAAGATGGATGGAGCCAAATACAGGGCAATCTTGGAAGAAAACCTCTTGGAGTCTGCAAAAGACTTGAGACTGGGGCGGAGGTTCACCTTCCAGCAGGACAACGACCCTAAACATAAAGCCAGGGCAACAATGGAATGGTTTAAAACAAAACATATCCATGTGTTAGACTGGCCCAGTCAAAGTCCAGATCTAAATCCAATCCAGAATCTGTGGCAAGATCTGAAAACTGCTGTTCACAAACGCTGTCCATCTAATCTGACTGAGCTGGAGCTGTTTTGCAAAGAAGACTGGGCAAGGATTTCAGTCTGTAGATGTGCAAAGCTGGTAGAGACATACCCTAAAAGACTGGCAGCTGTAATTGCAGCAAAAGGTGGTTCTACAAAGTATTGACTCAGGAGGCTGAATAATTACGCACACCACACTTTGCAGTTATTTATTTGTAAAAAATGTTTGGAATCATGTATGATTTTCGTTCCACTTCTCACGTGTACACCACTTTGTATTGGTCTTTCACGTGGAGTTCCAATAAAATTGATTCATGTTTGTGGCTGTAATGCGACAAAATGTGGAAAAGTTCAAGGGGGCCGAATACTTTTGCAAGCCACTGTATCTACAAGCCACAAGTAAGCCTGCGGTCAAAGGGCAAAGATCTATGTTGGGATAATATGATGCTACATGATCATTTAGGACTTTGTATGTGAAGAGAAGACTTGACATTCAGTTCTGGATTTTAAAGAAACCAGTTTAGAGAAGGCAATATGAGAGAAATGGGATCTCTCTTTCTCGGGCCTTTTAACACTTTTGTTGCACTGAAGGCTGAAGAAGGAGTTTGATATTTGATATTAAACATATTTATTTATCTGGAAGTTGATAACACTTGTGCCCGTTTGGCTTAGTCTGAGAAAGGGTTAGCCTCGCCGTGTCCAAGATAACATTAGCACTCACTAGAGCCATTTTCACATAAAACTATATATCAGATTGTCAGTACAATACTACAAAGTCATTCTAATCTTTAATTGAGTTAATGTGTACAAAGTGTTGATTTGGTTATTTGTCTAGAGATCTCACAGCCAGAAGTGGCAGGCAGTATCGTCATCGACTGGAGTATTTCCAGTAATGGGAATATATCTGATTTGTTTCTGGCTACGACAAACACAAAGCTTGGTTCATGTCAAGCGTCTTGTCCAGCTCAGCAAGAAAACAGGTTGGCACACATTTCTTACAAAAGTAAATCATTCCTTTAAACCAAATAGGGGCTGGGTGGTGGTGGTGGACTCACAGCTGGTGTTGTACATTTCACAGGAGGAGATAAGCTCAAAGTCACACGGTGTCCGCCTTTTTCATAATGTACTTCAAATGAGGGAGGTCACTTTTTTATGGGAACCCTCTGTGACACACTCGTCCAGCACAGATAAGAGTTAGCTGTGATAAAGAAAGCAACACAGTGCACCACTTTACAGTTTATCAAGGTAGAAATCAAAAGCTGTAATCTTGGAACTCTGTGTTAATGCAGATAAAGGTTGTGAAGTGAAGAAAATGAAAAAACTTAGCGACAAAGGTAATCAAACAAGAACTAATTCTAAAGTCTTTGGGCTGTACAAGTTTAACTGTTAAAAGCTGCAGTCATCATTACTTACAGCCACAAAGACCCTTCTGAAGTGGAGGCACATTGTTGTCTGAAAAGTAAAGGAGACACGCCTTCACCACTCCCCAGCAGAAAAATGTTTGAACACATCAGCTTGGCAGACGAGCAATATCAGCATTTCTGGGGAAGACACCACACCCACTGCTCAGTGCTGTTTGGACATGCCTGAGGAATGCCCTGCTTTGTTTATGACTGACTGGCATTATTTTTTGCAGATCCTCTGTAATACATGAGACATAAAAAAAAGCAGCAGTCTCGTCAACACTGCTGTACAGTCAGGTGTAAAGTAAAGGCTACACTTTTTTTAATAATGCAATAACACATTTATTTAGTGTTCCAGCTCACTATTCCTCTTTGGCATTTTCTTAAGTATAATGTTGTTTAACCTCATTATCCTATCTATACATGAGCAAATGCTTAATTTGATTAATGGGGGATGTGGCTCGTTCCTTGAAATCCAAACTATGAAATTCTGCATGTTTCAAAGTCGTCTCGCTCAGCCAAGTCCGGCATAAGATCCAGCAGTTAATATGAGAAAATACATGCCGTGATGCGTGATCAGCTTAGCTGTGGGGAAACTAGTTTGGCATGCTAGTTTTAATTTTGTGTGTTTATTTTCTGAAAGTCTCAAATCAAGACTAAAACATTTTGTTTTGTACATATAAATTATGTCAGTTCTATAAATGATACCTGTATTTTGAAATTACTCAGTGAAACTTGACACATTTCTGTTTGATTACTTGTGGATAATGTGCACTTAACTAGGCAACATGCAGTACCTACAAGTGAAACCTCTACTCATTTCTGGACGTTTCAGTCTCTTCTCATCCCAACACTTTAGATGCTTGTTGTCTGGTTTTATGTACAGTTAAATGCCTCCTCATGTTTTTATATTCAATTTTTACAAGTAGTCATATGTGACCTCAAGGTTTTATCTAATGTTCATTATGTAAAGCAACAGATCTGAGATATTAAAATGTACTTAGACCCTACAAGAAAACCATTATTAAATAAGTTCCACTCTATTTAATAAAGTAATTTCAGAGATAAATGGAGAATTTCTTTCAATGCTTTCAAAAGCTAGTCTGGTCAAATGTTAGTGTTGCATAAAGACGGGCTGACTTTTATAGGAAGTGAAGATTTTGTGCAACTTGTCTAGAGATGATCATAAACTGGAACTATTATGCTAATTTCTTGGGGGTTATTGCAGTAGATTTGCATGATGCAGTGTTAAAAATAATTCAAATTTATCTTGTATTCAGCCTTGGGGCAGCCCCGGAGTTCATCCTGCATCTAAAATAAATAATTGTGGCCCTCTTCTTCCTCCTTTAAAGCCTTTCTTCCTTCTTAACAGCTGGTTTTTTAAAGAGGGTTTGAACAGCAGAATAGTGACTTTGTTTTTTTTAAACATAGAATCAAAGCTCCACCTTGGTTGGAGACATCTGTACAGATTGTGCATGCTCTCATACTTGCACAGGATTTCTCAGTCATATGAGTATGAAGCGCGGGTGGCTGTTTATTGCAGTGATGTTAATTTCTTTGAAGTTCACATCTTCAGAAAAAGTAAATTCAGTTGCTTTGAAAATGCAATGTGTACTTGGGTCCATGCTGCTTATCTTGACAGCAAGACCGCTTTGCAAAAGAGATTAAGACTTCCTGGTTAAATAAAGGTTAAAAAAGAAGAATCATTATGTGGGAGAGCCTTCTGTGCCCACAGCATAACTTTTGAAAACATTCAGGTATTTTTAAGTTGAGCATTCACCATTGAAACAATATACACATGACAGTAAATAAGGCAAACATTATTAGGTCCACTGAACCAAATACATCTAACTGACATCTTAAACGTAAAGTAGTAAACGGGCATCAATGTAAGCACAAAGCCACAAAAAGTCTGATTCAAATTATGCTTTATTTGTTAGGTTTTTAAATGGAATAACATGAAGACTACATGAGTGTATTCAGGAGCCTGGCCCTGACGACATCCTACACAATAAATAGGAATAACATACTGGATGTTAAGTGTGCAGCAGAGTCTGCCTCTTACTCGCACAGAATGCCTGATGGTTCGGAGATTACCTCCATCATCACTTTCTCTTTAAGCTCCAGAGGCGGGGAGGGGGAGGGAGGTGCAAGTAGGACTGCACGCTTGGCTTCACCACAAACACACACACAAAAAAAATATAAACACATCACACACAGAGCGTCAAGATTCCAGTCTTCTTAAAAATATATAAACCAAATAATACCATGGGTTCATGTAAAATGCTACACTACTGTCATCCGTGCAGCTCCCATTCGTGTAAAAGTCTGACATGTGCTAAGTCATCCTCAAACGATTACTTAAAAATATGTTCTCTTTAACTTTTAGAAGGAAAATCTGCAAATTTTACAAAGTAAACACTAGAAAAAAATTGTTGCGCAGCATGTCCTCAAGTAGTTAATCCCTATGGGTCATGAAAACAGGAAACATGAGATATTAAAAGAGAGAAATGTAGCACCAGACTGACCTTGACGCTGCCTAACTAACCAGGCGCATAAAACACAACAGCTCCCTTTTAAAAGTTTCAAACACTGGTTGCATTCTCCCACTCAGAGCAAATAAAGCAATCAGGTCTGGCCTCAGAGTATAGAAACGAATACTGCTCACAACAAATCCCACTTCCTCGCAGCAGCGTGAATTCCCTAAAACTTCCCAAATCTTCGAGTCTCCCACTTGCTTAGCATTTCATTACGTTCCCGTTCACCTCTTCCTCACTAATGCCCTCAGCGCTTTCAAAGTACAGTTTAGAGAGCACATACAATTTGCAGTACCTTCATTTCCCACATACTGTATTTCATCTGTATCCCAGTCAGTCCCGGTACAGTACTGTACCCAGTAAAGCTTCAGTCCTTCAGAAAACCTGAATTTAAGCCCTTTGTGTTGGTCCCATAAAAACAGCATCTCCCATCAGTCTATGCAATCAAAGAAACAAGAGCACAACATATGCAGGAAAAAAAAGAAAAGAAAAAAAAAAAAAGCTCATAATGTACACCTCTCCCTTTCATTATATCCTGTATAGTGGGACAAATGTTACCTTTTACATCATTAATCAAGCAAAATGCACAGACCATTAGAATCAAGAAGAAAAATGTTAACACTTGAAACTGGCAGTATCTTTCATTTGTTAATGTTTAAATGTCTATTTCACATAGAAATGACACCGACAAGTCTCTGATGCCCCAGAGGCCCAGCCTCCAGATACACGATGCTCATTTCAGTTTCCGTTGATCTCCATGGGACCTCCTTTAGGTATGAGGAGGCTCATCCTGCCTGTAGTGCTGGCTGCACTTTTGATCACCTCCATCCATCTGTGAAGAGCAGACATGCTACTGTAATCTGACGGATGAACTGCATGGTTGGAGGAATCAACTGACCTGAATCAACTTACCTTTCAAAGGTGTACTCGCTCTCTGCTCTGAAAAAGTATACGTGAGACTTGAACTGAAGTTTGAAGACGTACTCCTTGTGAATGCTGTCCGATTCCTCGGGCGTGCTGACCGTGTAGCCGAGCAGCGGAAGGCTGGCCAGCGGGAAGTCGTCCTGTAAACGAGACATTGACAGACACCTAAAGTGACGTGCTTTTACGTGGGCTCAAACTCTGTCAGAGATCTCTGAGGGCTGACCTGATGTGTCTTATAGAAGAACAAGCAGAAGTTGGTGAAAACGACCCAGAGTTTCTGCCAACCGTTACTGTTCTTGAACTTCCTCAGGAGGTAACCCGAGAGCTGGTTCTACAGAGGAAAGAGGAGAAAGGAACAAGGTTAGACACTGATCATTGCTAAAATTAAATGGATTTAACACTGGAGTTTAAATTAAAGTTTAATTCATGTGATCTGTAGATAATGCATGTTTGTGTGTTAATTCTAAGGTGAAAGAGTTAATGCATGCTGACGCTCTGAAGGTGGAGTTTGATCTGTAGTAATTATAACCGAGTAGTTTCGTTTTGCTCATGCATGTCCATGTGATACACAGCCTCACTAACCCTGCGTTTCATCAACAAGTGGTTGTAACTCGGCTGGTTTTGCTGATGTGCTTCTGCGTTAGCTGCCGAGTAGAAGACGATTCATTCAGTTTGTTCAGCGCAAGTTACCATGGTGATTTAACCAGGTAAAGAGAGACCTTCCTGGCACAGTAAACTCTGGCTTGCCAACCCTCAGCCCTCAGCTCTGATTTGCATCTAAACATTTGAAACCGACACCATCTTAGTCCAACCGAGGAGAGATACAAGCATGAGCATATCAGTTCTTGCTTAAACTCTGATTCAGATTTTGATTTAAAAAAAACAAAAAAACAAAAACCATTTTTGCTTTCATGCTTCTGTTAAATTTTTATATAATTCTATTCAGTACACTAAGGAGGGAGAATTAGCCGTGGAGCTGTTTTTCTTTCTGACACTTTGAGACGGAAATAAATATTTGGCATTTTTAAAATGCTAAAACACTTTTCTAGTTTTCCTGACCAAAGTGCTTAAAATTTCATTACCTGATGTGAGGCTCAAACACAACCCTTGAATAAAGAGTCTCAAGCTCCACAGCCTGAGGTAGCCTGGCTCCTTCGCTCTGCTTCCCACTTTTCAATCTGGTATTTAAAATATATGCATTTTCCTTTCTTCATTATCTAAATGCTCCTGTTGCCTTCATTTTTGCATGCTTTACTTCTAATAATTCTTCTATTTAACATTACTTGTTTTGGTAGGAAGATCCAAACTGAAATGGAGACTTTAATTTGTTTTGAATGCATCTCCTGGGACACAAAGTAGTAATTCTAGCAATAAATTAACAAATAAACACTTTAGATGTTTGTATTTCTTGGAATTCCACCATCAGTGTTCATTAATTCTAACTCTTTATGACTTTAGGAAGGGAACACAGTCACTGTGTAGCTCAGTATTCTCTTTCGGGTCAGTGGATCAAGTACCTGGTTCATGCGCAGGTAATCAGTGAGAGAGAGGTTCTGGTTTCGGTACCAGCAAACATGTGTGATGGTATTTGGTCTTTGGCCCTGACCGAGGAGATAGCGAGGAGGAAGTTCTGGTGAGACAGCCGGAGAACCGAAGACTGGAGGAGGTTGAAGAGAGAGAGGGGGGAAAAAGGAACAAGAGGGTGCAGAAAAAAGTGTTAGCATGTTAGCTCTGAGAAGTGGAAAGAGGAGCATGTTAGGAAATCCTTCAGGTCTGTGGGGTAAAAGGCCAGTGTCAGAGGAAGGTTCTTGCATGCATATAAAGAACAGAAGATGATCTATCAAGGAGAAATTGACTGTTAGAGCCTTAAAGAACTGAAAATGGAAAAACAAGGTGGAAAAAAATGAGCATTTAAAAGGCGTTAAAGGGTTCAGAAGAAAACAGAATGCAAAGCCATTTCCGCTCACTCCACTGATGCCAGTATGAAGATGGGAGGTTTGATGTACGTGCTGTTGGTGTGTGTCGTGTGCATGCTGGTGTATGTAAATGGCCGTGTTTGCATGTAATTGGGGGCAGGGGAGGAGTACCTCCACAGCCAGGCTGTGGTCAGACATAGACACACTGGTGTTGCGATGCCAGCACACATGCATGGTTGTGTTGGCACGGTGGTGCGTCTGCTTGTCCAGTGAAGTGCGGGAGGAGTTCATGTCATCCTCCGACTCCTGCTCCAGAGAAACCTCATCGGACGACCCTAAGGGGGGAGGATGGAGGACAGGAAGTTGTGTAGAGGAGAGGAGGGGGAGGGATTAACAGCACATTTGGGGTGTTTGTGTCCAAACGGGATTTTCTGCTCACTAAGCTGAGAAAAAACTCAAAATAGCCACAAAAACACACATTTACACTCAAGGCTGTGCAGGTATCTAGTTTAAAGAAAACTTACGGTTGGAGCGATCGCTGAGTCCAGCATCAAGAAAGATGCTGGATTTCTCTTGAGACTTCTTGGCCATGTCGATAGCCAAGTTCAGATCCTCAATCCACTTTCCCATCTCCACTTTAGAGCTGAAATCACAAACAGACAAATTACGGCATTGCGGACACATTTTTAGAGAGAACAGAGGATGATGTAACCCATTATTGGGATACTTCCAGTTTATTATAATAGGGTTCTTTGTTTCTGTGCTTTTGGCCTGAATTTGTAGAGATTTTAATCAAGACCATAAGAACTTTAGAGATCTAAGAATGTGGTAATATGGCCAATGAAGTCTGACAGGCCAAAAATAACATAAGCCACTTTACTTGGAGGAAAAACCCACCAAGTATTCAGACTACTATACTAACAAGGGCAGGTCAAGGCTAAACCAGAAACATGACTCGTATACTGATTGAAGTTTACAGTGGATGGCTCAGGTAATGATGTTTATATTACAGTGAACACACATACTTATCACTCGTGCCAATAAAAGGAGCAGTATTTGACTGGTTCAGGCACCTGGTGCTTGCCGAAGGTTCACTTAGAACACCTGTTTGGATCTGCATTAGATTTACTTGCATTTATTTGATGTTTATCTGTGATGGTAATAGTTACATGGGACTGTGGAAGTACATGATACACACAAATGTGCTGTTCACTGCATGCACAGTCACATGCCACTACTCCAACTTCTCCCCTTCCTAGTCTTACCTGGCAGCCACCACAATGGTCCTCTGAGCAGAGTAAATGGTGAAGCAGTGAGGAACAGACCATTCATTTTCACTTTCCTCTACCTACAAGCAGAAAAAGGAAATGATTAAAAGAAAACAAAAAATGTAAGCTAGAAGGAGGAAACGGGTGTAATCCAAATAACCTTCTTCACCATGGATGGTTTCAGATCAGGAGCAGAAAGGGAGAACAAATGTAAAACGTCTGAAGTCACAGCGAGACCTGGCAAAGAGCCTCTACTGAAGCATCTATGTGTCTGGAGGTAAACTGTGGTGGGGTCATCTTATCTTTCATATCCTAATGATATCCATGTCAAAGTCAAAACACACATCACCATGCCCTGCTGATAGTTCACCCTTGTATTTATTTGTATAGAATTATGAGTAGTTATGACAGGCAGAGGCCGACATGTCTGTGTGTCTTGAATAAACACTGTATATTTAATTAAAAAAAAAAATGGATGTAGCCATTAAGACATCACCCATTGATTTGTAATCATTTTGGCAGTCACTACCTCAGTGTTTTGAACCTGTACAGATGATGGAGGGGTGGATCTGACTGAGAAACCAGCAGAAACTTGTCCATCACAAAGTTGTCACACTCTGAATTATTCTTCAAGTCTCATTTAGAGTAAAATAGCTGATAAATTAGTAAGCATGTGTATTAGGTACACGAGAGTGTGTAATGCTGTCATAAGTGAGAAGCAGGCTCAATTTCCCAGATTTCTATGCAGTGTTACTTCTTTTTGGAATCAGAATCACTGCCCCCTGCTGGCCATTAGAAAGAATGCAAGTTTAGGCTTTAAACTACATTGGCTTCATGTTTCAAAAGCTGAGGCTATTTCCATTTCTTTTTATATGCAGTCTACTGTCTTAAGATGAGCTTTTCGCTTCGTCTACACAGGCATGGGAGGAAAGAAGGGTCGGGTTTGGGCATCCAAGCTGGCAGAGCTCAGAGGACTTACCGGCGCATCCAACACTATGAGCTGCAGCCAGGAGCAAAGCAGAGACATGTAAAGTTAGGAGACCCTCACCCTCCCTTCTCATCACTTTGTGTGTCAGAAGAATTGGAATACCTGATTATGAGATGCTAGCTTTTGTGTAAACCTAACTACAGAGTCTTATTGGGAGCTTTAATGGTTAAAAGGGGGTGGCAGGGGTTAAGAGAAGAGACTATGTAGACTCACTATCATGCCATGAAGGGGCAGCTGTCCATGGACTTTGAACTGATTGGTTGCTGTAACACCTTTGCTTGTGTAAAGGAGCATGTCAGAGAACTGAAAAGACACGAAGACAAAGATTAAAAACTGCTAACAATAATTAGAAGCTTTAGACGTTAAGTGGAAGTAGATTTTGTTTTTACTAACCAGGAAAAACATCCTCTGCTGTAGCCCCTTTTTGGTGAGCTTGTACAAGCACCCCTCTCGAATGAACTCCTAAAAAAATGAGAACCTTGTTAGATTGTATGCACTTATTTCCTGCACTTCGCTCTGTGCCACTGCACCCACCCTGCCTGGTGCCGTCAAGTTCTCAATGCCGATCAGGTCTCTCTGCAGCTCTGTGAGCTTCTGGAAATTCTCCAGCCGGATAAGACTGCTTTGAAGCTGAGTGGCTATCTCCGCCACTTCCTTCAGAGCCTCTGTATGGGAAGACAAATTAATAACCAGAAGATGATACATCACAGACTTATCACATTCCTGCTACAGTGGCGACCAAGTAAAGTGGAAATGATTTTCCACATGAATACAGTTCCCTTTGAAAGTTTTAATATATGTTGTATTAATCTTGTCTCAAAGAACTATGAATAAAACTAGACTATTTCACTAGAAACCTGCTTGTGATAACACTCGAAGATAGTAAATATACTGAAGCATTTCCAGATTAATAGCGTTAGTCGTAGCGTTTTCAGTGGGAGAAATGTTTCGTCACTCATCCAAGCGTCTTCTTCAGTGTCAGCTGACTGCAGCTTTCCCCACCTTATAAACTGTACATTTTCATCATGCATATTATGCAAATGTACTACATATTATATAATTTATATGCAGTGAATAAACTTGTGAATACTTGATTGGGTGAATGCATGCTACCATTTGCAGATCCCTTGCTTACTACTAGTTGATGCATTCGAATGTTACAAAGGACTGATGCTGTGAGATGGTGGGGTATTATCATCACCGTCATGACGTAAAAGAAGCTTTAGAAAACTCACCCTTGCAGTCGTCATAATCGCGGTGGGCAGGGGAATAATGCTTGCACAGTCTCTCCAGGATTAGCTTGTAGTGCATGAGTCGCTGGATGGGCTTGAGCAGGAATGTGTTGAGGGGCAGGTAGCAGACCTTCTGCAGTTCAAACTCTTTGTAGACCGTCTCCAGCTTTTTCAGCCTCTTGGAGGCCTTCTCCAGCTCTGTTAACACTTCATCGTGTTTCTGTAGATAACTGGTGAATTCCTGGAGACCAAATGAGACTCGGGTCACTCTGTCAGCCAATTGTTGAGAAAAACAAAACAAAACAAAAAAAACATGTTGAATTAACCGAAGTTGTCCTACCTTAAGGGCACACATGTTCTTCAGCATCACGTCGCCAATCCTCTGGTAGTCTCCTTTGACATGAGCATTTGAACGCCCCTCCCTTAGGAAAAAAAACAAAAACAAAACACATGTACAGAGTTTATCTTATCAGTGAAGCTCCTGCCTGATGAGATGCTGTTTCTCTCACTCTCAAACACCGTCAGAAGTTTGCAATTGCATTGACGTCACTCCCCAATTACAAAGTCCAACTTCCAAGGTATATTGAACACAGCAACACCCAAAACCAGATGAAGCACCTACCAGAGAGCCAGTCTCTGGTCCAACTCCTTCAGGAAACCTCGGTGGAACTCGTAGATGGGGTCGATGTTGGAGAACAGGAGGGTCATCAGGCCTTCGGGCATGGCGTTTTCTTTGATCACAGCGCTACGGA
Organism: Pelmatolapia mariae; assembly: GCF_036321145.2. Classification (NCBI taxonomy): domain Eukaryota; kingdom Metazoa; phylum Chordata; class Actinopteri; order Cichliformes; family Cichlidae; genus Pelmatolapia; species Pelmatolapia mariae. Next base: position 36,864,706 of record NC_086246.1, on the reverse strand, counting down.
ACCACTGGGAGCAGCCAAACGCAAAAGTCACGTTAGTACATGGGTGTGAGTGAAAACGACAAGTCTGGTTTAACACTTGCTGATGCTGAAGAAAAGTGTCCCAACTCTTCTTCACAGCGTCCTTCCCAAAAGCAAATCTCGTCTCTAGGCAGTTATTTAGGCAGCAATTCTGAAGAAGGATAAACTTTATGTCTCAGTAACCATGAAAATACACTGCATGTGTTGAATCCCCAGTGAAACCTGATTGCAAAAAATTCAAGTTTAGTGAAATTTGCAAAGTGCAAAGTTTGCATGTGCAAAGTTATCACAACTTCATTAACTATCAATCCAAAGCACTACTTACGCCACCAGAGCCCTGAACAAAGGCCATGCTAATTCACACTATGCTAGAAAAAGTACATGTTGACTACAAGCATAAATGCCTTTAAGGGGAGCAGTGTTACAACACATCTGGCTTTCTGAGATTTCATTTTGATGCCAGTGTCCGTCTCTCTCCCTCACTTATCGCCCAATCGTCATATATTGGTACAGAATTAAAAGCATGAGGATATTATTATTCCAAAACTTGAAATTCAACCTATGAAAGCACCTCACGCTGACTCACTATGCATTAAGGAGAAATGGGAAAGTGAGTGTGTTCGTAAGATTAGCCAAAACTATTCTACAAACAATGGTATGGCATTTAAAATAGAAGGCCTTTTTATTTCTTTATTGGACTTCAGAAAATATAAATTATAGGGTTTGATGCCAGTTTTGCATCTGAAGGACTGAAGGCTGAATTACCCAGTAATATAAAAACACCAAGAAAAACATCCAAAACAATTAGCATCATTAATATGCAACACACTACTGAGTTAAACTCAATTTTACACATGGAAACACTGCATGCGCATGTATTTATGCAAAATAATATTATGTTAATAGAAGTTCATACATGCATGACACAGCAGAACTACACAATTTCAGATTGATTACCCATTTTTGCTCCTACAGCTTTTATTTGTTTATATATTTTTTTATTGATTTCGTCCAAATGTCCTTAAAGTTTCAAAAGAAAACTTACCACAGTGATGACCTCGAGGTCTTTCAGGTATGTTCGCTCTGTGGTCAGAATCTCTTTGGCAATGAAATAGGCCTTATCGGTGGGATATCTCTGCGGTGAGAGACGTCAGTTAACACTCCTGCTGTCAAAAATAAACTCAAAACTTTTAAGCAAAACTAACTTTCCCTCCACTGAAAAAACAAACAGAAAAAAGCAACCCCCCCCCCCCCCCCCCCCCAAACCTTCCATCCCATTGTTAATTAGAAGGACTGACTGACTGTGTACTCTGTGCTTTAGGGTTGTGAGGCAGGTTGTTGGAAGGATTGGCATGTAAGAGGTGTACCTTCCTCCTGCCTTCCTCCTCCTCCTCTAGCCTGGCATTGCTGCCCACCTCGCTCAGGATGGGGCTTTGCAAGGGCGACGGGGTCTGGCCCGGCAGGCTGAGGTTCGACATCTGGAAGGAGGGCGACAGGCAGAGGGGACCTTTGGAGGCGACAGGGGAGAGCTGAGGGCTGTCCACCACTGAATCTGTGCAAGAGGGAAAATTAAAATTATAAAGATAACCATTTTATATCACCTTATATTATGTCAGATTTCAGTAAAAGGATAAAAACAAAGACAGGCTAAAAAACTAATTACACAGATTAAACATGAGCTTTTCAGGGTGGAGCTTAAGACAACCAAGACCTCTACATGTAGTTGACCTCCTGCAGAAACTGTAACTATTAAAATTCATCTTCATCCAAACCATTTTTTCACCCCTAAATTCTCATTTCCTATTAAAGAAAAAAACAAAGCCACAGATTCTAACAAATCCAAGTTCATCACACACAGGCCACAAATAAAAGGGAAGGCAACAAAGGCAAGTAATAGTTCCCACATTTTCCCCCTCCTGCCCTCGCTTCAAACGCCCTCTACGAGGAAGACAAACGACAAATAGTAACCTACACAGGCTCGATTCATGTCAGAGAACCGGCTCTGCTGCTTTTGTTCTGCACAGAAAATCAGGAGACAAAACAAGTAGATGAAATGCCAGGCCATTATCTTAACTGAGTCATGGGTCACCACAGCTGTTCTTCCACTTCTATTAGAGAGGGGGGAAAAAAAAGGAAGGCTGGGAGGAGAAAAAAAAAAAAAGACAGCTCCACAACTCACTACTCGACCCGGAAATAATTGCTCATGCAAAGAGTTATCAGGAATGCGGCCTGTCTGGAGGGCAAACAGTTGTTTATAGTTTATTTGAAGTGCCCCCACCACAGGGACTGACACGAGGGGAGGAGAGGGAGCGGACGTCGGGCTCCACAGCGGGAGGATGGGGGTTTGCTGTGGAATGACTTGGCACAAGGCCCGTCCAAACAGAGAGCGCGAGCACACACTCTCACTCAGCTGGAATTAGGTTGAGGAATCTTGTGTACAAGTCTGACCCAACCCCCAACAGCATGTGCGTCTGTTGCCTCAAATATGATGGAAAACTGCCGTATATCGAATTCTTCCTCTAATAACGTTAGCAGGATCCCTGGAGTGTCACGCGATACACTCTGAACACACCAGGGAGTGGTGTCAGTGTAGGATATTAATGAGTCAATGCAAACATTTTGGCACATGCTTTCCTCATAGCTGAATGACAGATTTGTGAGCAATAAAAAACTGATTTGTAGTTGTTCCTGCAACTAAAACAGTCAGGATACAGCAGCAGATATATTATAATACAACATACACAAAACTTCATCCTCCACGTTCTTGACCATTAAGATAATACCCAACACCAAAATGGTTTGTGTTCCACCATTACTACTCCTTTGAGTTTAATCTGCAACTTTAAAGAATTTTAAGTCTGACATTCATGGTACCCAAAAGTGATTACTTTATTCTTTAAAGTAAAAACATACAAAACATTAAGTACAGGCTGTTTATGATTAGTAAAAATATACATGTTCAGGATTAAGGTGTGATTACTTTGTGTCTAAGTGCAGGTTAGCTGGTTATAATTGTCAGCTAGTCGTTAATGAAAACTTTAGTTAAGTGGGAAGAATCACATGGTAGAAAAAAAATAAAAATAAAGAGCCATCAAGACAAATACTTCAGATCAGAAAACTCTGAAGCAAAATAAGATTTCTCCATGGTGACACAGAAACACCCGTCCACACCCATGACTGCAGAGAGTCTGCAGAAACACTTTGGGTGTGTTTTGCCCATCCTTCAAAATGACAATGAGGACAGATGAGATTTATCCATCTGGTGTCTACTGATTACAAAAAAATAAAGACAAAAAACTGCATTGAGGTGCAAGTGCTGCACACAAAAAGGAGATTCTGTAAAATGTACAGAAAAATCAAGTAAAATTGAGTTCGGGCACACAAAAGAGATGAAAATCAAAGCTTGTATCATCGTCATCTTAGTTGGGTTAAATGTAGAATCAGCCCTTACAAATCCTTACACCAGATATATCTCAGTCGAGCAAACATTACAGAGAAATATTCTGTCCACACTGATGTGTTAATAACTGACATGCCTGGATTTTTCCTATAAAATTACTTAGAAATGTGCAAAAAAAACCTGTTTCCTAAAAAAGTTATCAAAAGGATTTCCTGTAAGTTTTTAGGTCTGATCAAATGTTTGAAAAGGTGCTTCATTTCTCTGCTTTCATTTGTTAATCAACAAGTTTTAAACACTAAAGCCTTACATACAAACAGGTGATACATTCATTCTGTAGAAAGTGGTGCTAACAGCGCACTTACTGGCTCATCAGTACACCGTTTACATTCTTTAACTCAGCTCAACATGAAGGAAAAAAAATGTTAGCTGGTGTTGGCTTTGTAAAAAATATAATTATATAGACATTATAAACCTATCAAAACAAAATAAAACTACCACAGCTGGGAATTTTGGGATGTGAGCAATGCTAACTTTCGCCAACAGGTGGCAGCGAGGTACAAGAGGGGGCAGGCAAAAAAAAAAAAAAGGAAGAAGAAAAACGATTTAATGGCATGGCCTGTGTGTCTTTTTTTTTTTTTTTTCAAGGTGGGGGGGGCTATAATATTCATTTGAACAGGGACTAATATTGGTTTCATTTTTCAACCCTGAGATTAGACACAGATTACCATCTACCAGAAAACTCTACACTGCCCAGTAAGTGCCAGATATTAGATTTAAAAACAAACAAGTAGTTAAGCAGTTAAATGCTTGTTAAGTACTTTAAGTACATTTAGCTCATTTTTATTCTTACCTGTAGGTCAGGACAGAATTAAAAAAAAAAAAAAGTAGATAATTATTAAAAATTCTGCATTACTTACAAGCTTAAATTATCTGAAACCATCATCTTAAGTGATCAACTTTACACACACAAGAATAACTTTTCCATTTAACACTCGCTATTCAAGCGGAAGGTAATTTGGATAACTTGTCCTATGCTAATGTGTACGTAAGTGTTTTAACAGGAGGCACGTTGTGTCTTAAAAAGATAAAGCTTCCAAAATAAATGCTTTTTTTCAAAATGCATGTTCAGTATTTTCTCTTAAAAGGCTAAATGTTACAGAGAAGGCAACTGTAAAAGAGATATGGCATTTGAGGCTCTCGTAAAAATAAGAGCCAAATTCCAAGGGAAGATAGGAATGATGTTAAAAATAAAAGACCCTCATCAACCAGTAAAGGCAGGAAATAAAAACTAAGATTATAATGCTGCCTGCAACTAAAGATGTGTATGGGGAAGGTTAAAGTGAAATGATGTGGTGTCTTCAATGAGAAGCCTCAAAGTTCAGGTGATGACGATGATGATGAAGAAGAACCCATCTTTTTCAACAACTAAAAACATCTTTTAAGTGCTGGTTAAATGGTGAAATGTGCTGTTGCCAAATGATGCTTTAGTAGGAAATCTGCCATGTAACCAAAAACTCCTCTTAACCTTTCACATAACCAGACGTGCACCTCTTGAGAAATGCAGCTCCACATCGGGCCGATGCAGCCCACAGAGACTGATGTGGAAGGTTATGGTGTAGGGTTAAGAGGGGTTTCCGGTTACCACACAGATTTCCCGCTGAAGCATAATTCAGGTAATATAATGTTATCTCTACATTTGGACAGCCCTAGACTGTCTTCAAGTGCTTTACATTTTAACATGTGGGGATCCAGAGGGGTCTGCTAGTGTCAGGGCCTGCAGATTGTGACACTGAAGGAGGAACCCCTCGATTCCACTGTTCCCCGTCAAAGGATTGCTATAAAATAGGTTCTGCTCAGGGGGGAGGACGCTGTCAGAGCCCCAGTCGGAGTCTGAATCTGAGCTACCGTTCCCTGAACCCTCTGTGGCAGTGGGCGGGTAGCTGAGCTGCTCCAGCTGCTCCACCAGGTCACTGAACTGCACCGCAGAGCTGCTCTCCGAGCGCACAGAGTACGCTGGGAAGTTGACCATGGAGCTGGCCTCCGACTGGATGTCAGACCCAGGCAGGCGAAGTGAGGAGGTGTCAGCTCCTCCGTAGCCCACTGACATGGACTCCCCTGCAGAGCTGAGCCCCAGGTTATCCAAGGAGCTGCACTCTGAGCGGTTGTTAACCAAAGAACTAGTCTCAGAGTGACCTACAATACTGTCAGGGAAGGGATTGGGGTTCCCATTCAGATCTTCAATTCCCACACTAAAGAGCCGGTTTTTGCTTAGCTCAGGTTCCTCCATTAAATCAAAGTTATCTACTTTATCCTCCAGCCCATAAGAATAGGCCTCAACACCCCCACCATAGAAGGAAATTTCAGTGGGATCATCATCAATGAACTCCTCAGTAACCTGTAGTGGTGAGCTGGACAATGAGAACATGGGGTTCTGTTTAGTACGCAAAAGCTCCGCCTCAAAAGCCTCAGGTGTAAAAAACCCCGTCCTCTTCCCTCCACCCCACTTGGCCCCACACTCATTATCCTCATTGCCATTTTTGGAGGGCTGTGACTGAGCAGTGCCACTCTCTGAACACACAAACAAGGGGCTGCAGTGTCCTGCTGCCTGATTGCTGGGGGCACCTTGAAAAGCGTAGGGTGACGGGGAAGTAGGCTTGATGGGCTCTTCCTTCGGAGGGCTGGGGGGTCTGGTGGCTTGCAGAGGGGACTGAAGCTGCTGCTGCTGAGAAGGTGCTGGAGACTGACTCAGTGCGGTCAAAGGCTGGAGCTGAGGTTGGCGTTCTGTTAGCGGGAAAACGCTAGGGATGTGCATTGACTGGAAAGTCAGGGCTGCGGAGGAAGATGAGCCCGGGGACCTGAGACTGTCATTGAATGAAAAGCTCTGGAAAAAAAAAACAAAACAAAAAAAACCAAAAACAAAGCAACACAGAAGACACACACACACACACAAAAAAAATACAAAACCAGAGAGGACAGCAGAAGAAAGAGATAAAGGGAGAAAAAGATCTGTGTTAGCTTAGCCATTAAATACAAATCTATGGCTATATTAGCACCACATGTCACAGTATTTACCTGTTTTGGCACATCAGTTGCGAGGGACCGAGCCGACATTCTTACTTTACTGTTCCTTCTGAAAGAAAATAAGATCTCCATGTCATCTTGTAACAATTACCGTTATGATTTTATGCACATTTTTCTTCCAGTGGATGCTTAAGAAGAATTAGAAAAAAAAAAAAAAATGGCTTCTCTTTGTGATAAATTGTGTGTCTAAACTCAAACACACACATACCTCTGGTAAGGGGTCCGCTTTGCTCCATTTTCCCTGACATATTCCACAAGCTGCTTCTGGGTCCTTCCACTGGCAGAAAGAGTTTTAATTAAACCACTTCAATGTACTAAACCAGTAACAGTGACACGTGGCATTATTTGTATGTCTTTAGTCAATACCTGTATCTGAAAGAGGAGCCTCTAGTGAAAAGGACAGCTTTGGATTTGGGCTGTGGGTGGTCAAACAGTCGGAAGAATGAGTGGTACTCCACGCAGATCTTCCAGAAGACTTTGCACTGGTCTCGACTGCCCATCAAAAATTCAAGAGTGTCCTGATGGGGGCCCTAAAACAAAGATTAATAAGAAGCAGAATGCATACAGCTATCTGGTCTCAGTCTCAGTGTATATGAAATCTAAGATTGAAGGACACTGATAACACTTACATGGACTTCTGGGTGAAGCTTGATCAGGAAACGTTTTCTTTTGAAGCTCAGTTTTCGAATCTTGGACCAGTTGAAGGTATTTATTTTTGTGTGGCCCTGAGAGAGAAATACAGGTGGAATAAAAGACAGACATAATCATCAGTACCACTGTTAGGATATATGCACAAGGAAGACATCTGGAGTCAGAGCAGCAGTCACCTGAAAAACCTGCAGGCCCATGTGAGCGACAGAGAGGTTGATCTTGGTGCCTTCGCGGTCAGCTGCTGGGTGGAAGCGGACGCCGTACATTTCCAGTTTACGGGCGATCTCTAGGATCTGGAAGTCTGATTCAGCAGGAGTCTGCCCCCTGGTATCAACAACATAACAGAAGTTATTAATACTCACTGTAACAGCAGGTCCTCTACGTGCTGTTCTTAAAGTGCACAGGTGGAAGGGTTCCTCTCAGTGGTCCACTGACAGGTTCAGATTTATGTGCACATAAATAAACCCTTTTTCGCTCAACGTTCTGTCTAACGTGCTGGCTTTATACACAGTAGATTTAACAAAACGAAAGAAAAAGAGATACTATGATGGCCCTAATGTAGAGTAGGGCCCGTCACAGATTTGTTTTCTGCCAAGTTCAGTAAATAAAAATTACTGATGTGTTTCAGTGAAGGAACTGAGACCTCCCAGATAATTGCATTAGCATTGTTAACAAGCTAGATGCCAATTACAGCCCATTATGGCTTGTTTAGCACAAAGGCAATCACAGTCAGTGCTTACACTACAGATTACTGCCAAGCAGCTCAATCGCATTTGTTGCAACAAATTTGGGAGATGAGCTGAGAATTTTCAGAGCAGGGTCAATAGAATCGCAGTAGCCGACTCAGCGGCTGAGGCTGTCATTCACTCCAAATTTACAGTTTGGATCAAGTGGAAGTAAAACTGTAATTGTCAAATTTACTGATCCCTCTCTGGACTGGTGATACGAATATGGAGTCGTTTTGTAATTTACAGTGTTCCCTTGTAGCTTCACTCCTTGGGAACACCATTTTTAGCCTTCCGGCTGTTAACAATGAAATTTGGGTGTTTAAAATAAAAAGCCCATTGCCAGAGGACTTAAAACGTTGCTTCTTAAAAATCTTCACTAAAATCATTTAGTGAAATGGTTCAAAAATCAGTTTGTAGTATCTCATGTTTCTTATTTAGCACCTTTGAGTTATGTCATGTACTTTGAAGTGGCTTTGCTTAATAACAAATAACCTTGACTGGCTCAAGTACTGTAGATCACTAGTATAACACCAACATGTCACATTCGAGACTTGTGATACACATCTTGCCTTAATCAAATTAACTGTCTACCCCATTCATTTATTAAATTATTTCTCATTAAGTTGGGCAATAATCATCTACAGCATTCAAAGTGTTTGCTTTAACACCACACTATATTTACGTTCAGTTAGAGAATTAATTTTACATTAGCTTTGATTCTCCAACTTTTTTTTTTTAAGTTACCACATAAAATTGAAACAGAGCACGACAGCATGAACTTTAGAGCGAGCAGCGTGACCTTAAATCCTTTATAATTTCGAGGATTTTAGAGGCGTTATCTAAAAATCATGTGATTACAACCAAACAGCATGTTAGGAAGACATATCCATCCAATCATCACAGTCTTCTAATTTTGTTCATCCGTTAAGCAGTTAAATCTCCTTAGGGTCCTCCCCTGCCCTACTGGCCTTATGGCTAATAGACCGGCCAGAGCAAAGGATTAGGCCAGGGAGCTCGTTGCTTGTGCTTCCACGCTGGCAACCAAGGGAAGATTAGCAAAAAGTCTTTAGAGCTGCCTAACACACTGGGTTGAAAAAGAGTCCCCATTGGCCACAGGATAGCACTGCTTTTGCATGGGAGCCAATGGTGGGAAAAGTGGAGTGAGGGGTTTTGTAACACGCTGAAAACGGGGAAAAACCCTCACTGTGGTTTGTTTAGCAAGAACACTCAATAGTCACACTTCATTGACCTCATTACAGTAAACCTTGTTAAACATCATTAAAAGAAAAAAAAGTGCACTGCGCCTGGGTGCTAAAGTTTCAAGATCAGTTTTCAGGAAATGATTATTTATTCGAGCTCATCCAGAAACAAACACCTGAACAAATAAACGTGTTGAATAAGTCTCCAGCATCTTCCTACATTAGGGACTTATTTCTTTATAATCGCACAAGGCTGGTTGAGGGTGGTCACACATGAATTTTAAGCTATTTCGGGCGAACGTGTGTTTTGTTTTTTTTGTTTTTTTCCTCCCCACATTTACTAGTGGCACACAGCAGGAAATGGCGTGGAGCTGTCTGGGTAGTGGGTGCAGCAGAGACAACATGATTCCCAAATGTAGCAGTGAAGCCTCAAACATGCTCCTCTATCAGATGTTTTGTAGAAAAGTTCAGGGCTACAGTGCAATGGAAGAATGGCTACAGACAGCCAAACATGAGTAATCACGTGGGATGGTTTTATGTAAAGCTGAGGAAGTGACATTTAAACACATTTGAAACACATTTTTATGCCCAAATAGCTGGAACCCATTTAGAGAATGGGACAAAATAACCAAGAAACTGTATACTCAACATGCTGGCGTGTTTAGTCAAATGCTGAACACTCACAGTGACTCTTTTCAGAATGGTTTAGGCATGTCTGAATAAAACCAGGGAGGCACAGTAATGCAGAAACTCAGATGTCTGAAAGAAGCAACACTTAACAGGCTGATGCCGGTGTTACAGTTTCCACATCAGCGAGGGACCACTTCTGTCTGAGTGACGTAAATATAGTCATCAAGCAGAAAGCGCAAGGGTCTGTCTGCACGCTCCGTCTTTAGGCAGACTTGGAAAGAAACAATACAACATAATGACTGCTTGCCTGTGGTGACTGCAGCTGTCTGTTTACAGCTGAGTATAACCCCTGCCTGTCAAACCAACAAGGCTATGCGTCCCACGTCTTATATAGGCCAATGGTACATTCCATACAAGATGCATCTGGACCTGCTTGATACTGGATTTTTGGGGCTCACTGCTTTGTTTTGTTTACTTTGCAGAAATGCGTTTCACAAACAGTCACACAGCCTTGATGCGGATTCTGCGACATGTGCTGCAGACAGCACAGAGTGCATTATAAAAACACAGCCAGAGTCCATCTGCAGGGAAAATTGTGCGATAACAGTCTTACACAAAGCATACTTCTCAGCATGTTTCAATATTAGAACACGTGTACGCTGATAATGACACAACATGTGTCGCCAGCAGTGAGCTATGATCACCGACTGCTGGGTTGAAGCAGGGGGAAAGGAGCTAAAATGGCTTGTTTCAGACAGATGATCGACTGTAGGGTAACCCAGTACAAGATAAAAGAAACAAAACCTTTTTGCTGTGACTCATGCAAAGCTCCACAAGAAGAAAAGGTCTAAATAAATGAGCCAGTACTACAGTACATGCTGTGCGTGTGCAGTTTTAAGAGGAAAAGCTAAAATCATTTGTTTAATCTGAAGCTTGCATCTCATCTGCCAGTGAAATAAACCTGTGCTATTTTTTATCTACCAGTATGAAAATTCAGCGTCTTATCATCCATACCGATCATGGTATCATAGTGATCGTTTGCATTTCCCCTGCATCCTCACTGCAGGCCAATCTAACAAACCCACAATATGATGGCAATGCCTGGAAGCGACTTCGGTGTCACAGTTAACTTGTTTCAAATTGCCTCAACATGTGGTCATCTGGAGAAAATAATGAATTGCATTTATTCTCAGAAGTGCACAGTCAGCAGCTGCAGCAGAACAATCTGCAGGCGGCAGGTCTACCGTGAGAGTCGCTACATGGCCGTCTGAAGAAGCTGAAAGTCTGGCTGACTTTAATTTTGGTAATGACATCAGGAACAAAGCTCGCATCCCTGTTTACGTTTACAGATCAGATTCAAGTATTCTGAGTGTGCGAGGAATGCGAGAAAGGAAAGCAGTCATAAACTGAACTACAGGAGTCAGATGGTTAGAGGAATTTGGAAAAGAGGGAGAAAGATTTCACTTAGACAAAAAAGCAAAACTTACAGGTGCCTGCGATGGAGCTCCATGATCCGTTCTTGTACTTTCTCTTGGTAAGGTAACAGCTTGTTTATCCTCAGGTATTCCCTGTCTGCTGCGTCATCGTAGTCGCCGATCTCCGCTGTGATTTATGGAGAGCAAACGAAGCGAGACTACGCTCATTTCAGGTTTTAACAGATTGTTTCTATTCTTTTGTGACCTGTAGATTTGCTGTTACTTTAGATTATAGCTCACAAATTATTCCCTACACAATTTGCTGCAAATTACCGTAAGAATTGCTTTTTGAATCTAGACATTTGCGCTTTCTCATCTGGTCTCTTAACACCGTTTTACCATGAGGTTTTTAAAGACCTTTAAGAGGAGGTATAACACACTGAACCCTGGGATTTTTTATTTTTTTATTTATTTATTTTTACAGAGTATAAGAAAATACTGAAAAGAACATTTTCTTTTAAGATCTGCGGTTTCTGTGAACAGGATTGTGTTCTGAAACAAATCGAGCAAACCAGTTACTAGAGATTTTACAAGTGCTTTTACTACTGCATAATTTAATTTAGTCTGATTACACTGTCGGCTTTAACAAAAACAGAAAGAACCTACATTGGACAAGGTGAGAGGCCAGCAGGGCACCAGTATTTTCTGTGCAGATCAACCTGCCCTCCATCAGATCCCTTTTCATTTGCAGGGAGAATAAATACCTAAAGGAGAAAAAAAAGCATGTGCACACACAGAGAGAGACAGTCATAAGCTTAGTGTCCATCTGTTTATGTTCATGAGAAGTAAATAAGCACAAACTAAGCTCATCATGGATTAAGCATCTTTAGGAACCTTAAGTGCCATTTAAACAACTCTTGGAAAAACAAGGATCACAAAGTTTTTAACTGCAGAAAAAGTAATTTTAAAGAAGACAAATACTCAAATCCTGAAAAGCATAACAGAGCTTCTAAAAAAGAGGAAGAAAAAAAGAAACCATGTTCCTCAAGCTCCTCATACAGGTAGAGATAACTTGTGATATCCAAAAGGAAATTACAGTCACTGACCTGGTGTACTCCTCCTGCAGCTGACCCGGATCGGGGGGAAAGAATTTCACTGACAGTCTAAAAAGTGTATTTGCTGGTCCTGTAAACGCACAAGCAGATTATCAATGCCCAAAACACTTTTTATTAAGTGGATTCAGAGCTAAGAGTCAGCCTCACTTACTTCTCACTTGTTTTGAAATGGGTTTTGTGGGTTCCAGCCAAACCTAAAGAGAAAAAAAAAACCAAAATAAAAATAATAGAACATAATGTGAACAATAACTTTGACAGGTGGTAGCAGGATAACTTCAGTGACTCCCTTGTAACACAGCGACTGTTTGCTGCATCAGCCCCCCTTGAAACAGAAAAGAGATGTCACAATGCTGTTGGCAAAACACTGGCTTCAGTGTAGGAGGCTGCTCAAGCCGTACATCTGGGGCTGATTGAGGGAGGAATGCGCTCGATCCAGACAGATATACTGAGAAATTGGTATCAGCTGATTGCTGCCTGAATTCTACTCAATTCGTAGTCACACATGTGCCAGTCTGTATATAAATTCCTATTAAAAATGAAAAAAAGCTTTCTGGTTTCTGCTTCTACTCCAACTTCTACTGGCTAACCACATTTGAGCAGGCTTTGGTAAATGGTCAGTGTAGAGAGTAAAAGAGGGATTACATTTGCCAAAACATTCCTGAAACCATCAGCTATCGTCTGATGTTGTTTTAAGTTTAAAAATAAATAAATACATAAATAAAAACCATCTGCATTTGACCTGCATCAAACATCGGCCTGGATATCCCACAGCTACACTTGAACTTTAAAAAACTACCCACAAAGACGGACTAGTAGCAATGTGCTGGTCGAGGAATGTCACTGAAATTTAGAAAACATCAACTATAAGGACAACATTAAAGTTAGCGTCAAGCCAACTACACAACCACAGCCTACGCAATCAGTGATGGGTGTATCGCTCGATATGTGGGCAGGATTGCGTCAGCAGACTCGCTGATTGGTTCTGGAAGTGTACAAATGCATGTGTAGAAATAATCAGAGGCAAAGTACTGATACCATATCTATGGGAAACCCAACGAAATGAGTAGAATGCAAGTATTCCGAGTATTGATTTACCAAACATGTAATAAGCAAACCCACCAAACACACTAGCTTTTCAAATGTGCCAATTTGAGGCTTATTCTTGTCTTACTCTGCAGCACTGAATATCTGAGGATTTTGGACTGTTTTCACAGCTTTTTTTGGTACGTCATTTAAAATCCCATGGTGCAGTGGTTTACACATTTGTCTAACAAGCAAAATATGCCCAGATTGATTTTGGGAGGAGATATAAACCCCTTATTGTTGCATGAGGAAGGCCATCCAGTGTAAAAATATGCCAAATTAAGCATGATTTAGAAACTTCAGATACATGGTGCCATCATGAAATTTGGGGACGACTACTCCTTAAACAATACCTGAACGTCACTTTGACCATTTTCCCTTCAAAGTCACCTTGTTCACCTGGAGACCTTTTCAGGTTCTGCTACCTCTCTGAGGTCACTCTTGTTTGAAAAGTTGTACATTTTGGATTTCATCCAAGTTCTTAAATGTTGTGCAGACAGCAAACAACAATTCTACTTTCATGTCCAAGATCATCGCTGGTGATCAAACTGCAGCCCAAAAGATGTTCGTGGAAGAGTCTGCAGTGCATGAGCAAGATTGACGCTATTAACACTCTCCCCATAATTCACAGGACTTGCTTAGTTCTGCTTTAACACCCTTTGGCATCTGGTGGAGAAGATTCTATATAAGCAGAAGTAAAACAATCAAACCAATGCTATTCACATGAAGTGCCTCTCACTGACTTCCACACATTTGCGTTTAATGGATGTAGAGGAGATCAGGTGAGCAACACAGAGCCTCAAGATCAACAAGACTGAACAGGACCTCTGGAGTGATATAGAAACAGCAGAGGTGCACACAGGGGGTGACCCCGTGGGACAGATTAGCCCAATTTAAATTAGTTTTTGGTTTTATGAGTACTGAATTCAGTCCTCACAGCTGGGAAACTTTAACAAAGCGAATGATTCATGACTCGGATGATTAATCATGAAAACATTTTCCAATTATTTGTTAAACTCTTAATATATTATTATTCTTCTGAGTAAGAGCTTCCTGAACGATGAAATAACTGATGAGGACACAGCAGCTACTCCCAAAAGAATCTCAGTGTGTGCCCTGCTCGGTCACCGACAGTTCATGACATCAGCTGCAGCTAAGCTTCCTTCATACGATCAGTAAAAATTCACTATGCGTAAAAGATTTAGTTTGTTAATGGAAGAAGCTCCTTTAAAAACCAGACTGCAGAGCAGCAAATGTAGTGTATATTTAAACACAGTATAGTTTTCAGTCCTCGGGCAGCTGAGCGTACATGAGCAAAGAGGCCGGTGGGTCTTATTAAACAACACTGGCCTCATTCTCTTTGAAGAAGATATATAGTGGGCTCCATAACTCCTCTCTGCTGCTTTACAAAAACTTCTAGGTGGTCTTGAATTCCACTTGTGTTTCTGGAAGAGTAAAACAATGGAAAGTCTGACATGTGTATATGAGCACTGCTGCCAGACAAGTTAAAAATATTCCAAAGTTATATACTACTCAAGTCCAGAGAAAACACTACCTCACTGTTTGCATTGCTGAAGAAGAGCAACTAATGACTTATAAGTCCACGTTGTTCCCCGAATGCTCATCCTGTTGTCATCAAGCATTTTAAAAAAAGTTTGCCTCAACCAATCAGCGCGCAAGTCAGCTCCTCCATGTCCAATGTGTCCGCTTCAAACAGGAAATAGAGATGTACGTACCCAGTTCATCTGCATGTTCTGAAACTCGAGGCCAAAGTAATCACTCTCTATGAGGTTGCCTCTGTGGAAAACCTCAGAGAGAAGGATCTGTCCAAGAGCCTTTGGCTGAAAGAAAAAAAAAAGAAGAAAAGCAGAAGAATGAATTATCATTTTCATCACTATGTCAAAAAAAAGATTTCAGAAGTTCTGTGACAATAGATCTTATGAGCTTTATGAGAAGCGAAAGTGCATCGCTTTAAAAGAGAAAATATTCAGAAAGATTCCACAGATGGAGAGCATCATCAAAAACTAATTTCAACTAAGCCCGAAGAGACCGAGGACACGCTTGTGTTCAAAGCGAGCGCTGAATAAATGCCGTCTGCCTGTGTGGTGCAGAAAACATTCGCAGCTGTAAATGATCCACTCCATTGTGTGTTTTATGGTTGCGTATGTTCCATCTGTCGATTTAAATACTTTTCTCGACTTGGATGAGCGTCTAAGCTTACTGTACTTCGCCGTTTATCTGGGCCTGAGAAATGTGCATGCGGGAATTCTGCACAAGTTTACCATCTCAGTGCTCTGGGGTTTGTTTTCACTAAATGAAGAACTAATTACTATGTATGAAGAACACACTGCACTTGAGGTTTGGAATCCTAGCTTGCGACTTTTTGAGAAAATTATAGCCTGAAACATCTGGTTGTAATGTAAAATAGTATTTTTAAAAGCCTTATAAAAAGTACTGCTTTGCATTGGCTAAAGTAAAGGATTACAACTCAAAGCACGCCAGGAGATTTACTGTAGTCAGTCTTTTCATTACTTTGATACAATCACATGTTCTGCATTCAGAAAATCTATAAATTGCAGGTGAAACCTACTGACACAACATCCATAAATTTAGGAATCTCTTGTAAAATTCCCCCTTTTTCCACACATTCAAGGTATCTGATTCCAGCTGACCTCAAACCGGTGTGTTGAAATACTTTGTCTGGGCTGCCTTTGAGTGCAGGCCAAACATACAATCCAGACAACGTCAGCGAGATTTTTTACGCAACGAATCGGGAGCCAAATGTAAGGAACGCTTTGAGGTATTTTGTCAATTTGACTCATTCAGTGAGTGCTTCATTAACAAAGTTATTAGAGCAAAACCAAATCTTCCCTGCGGTTAGACAATGTTTCCATACACTAATCCTCATTTCTTCTCAGTGTTCTTGAGGTTTACCATGTACACCTCATCCTGTTATAAGTCAGTGGAAATTCAGTCTAACCAGCAAACAAAGTTTAAAACCACACTGTCAAACAGCTACAATCAGCCTAATCACCACACGATTAATGTTTAGGTTTAATCAAACAGAACTGAGGCCGCTAGTTCGACAAGAAACCCAGAAGCAGTTGGCAGGTTTGACCTGCTGAGGATTATGTTCTCAATGCAGTAGCCATGAGCAAACTACTTAATGCTATCTTTTTTTTCTTGGCACTTTGTCTTTGTGTTACTCATTAACCCTCTGCTGGAATTGTGAACGTGTGTTTAAGAGCAAAGTAAGATCAAACTTTGACATGTAGCATTATCTTTTACAGTCAGACAGGGAGGGATAGCATTTTCTTATTGACCCAGCTAGCCTCTTTGCTAGCTGCCAGGTGAAGCCAGGCAGCTAGCAAAGAGGACAGGGTACAACTACTGCACATCATTCCCCCATTTCCCCCCTTAAAAAGTTCTTTCCAGCATCACTGCAGTGAAATTCCATGTAGCCCGCAGATAATATTTTCCCCTCAACCAACTTCCTCTTATGCTGTCCAATTTGGCTTATCTCTCTGTGAAGTCACTAACTGTTTACTTTGTGGGCACACACTTAAATGTTGGCAACCCTGCAGCGGTTTAAGTACAGATGAAGTATTTTACAGTGGAACAACAAAAAAAAAAAAAAGAAAAAAGTAAATGTTATGAAAAATGCCTGAATTTATAAGTCTATAAACTACAAATATAATTTGGCTAATAACGTACTAAAAGCAAAAAAATTATGGTACAAAAGCAGTCGTCAAGTTCAACTCAAAGAAGCAACCACGATATGAATGAAGTTTTACACTTTACAGACATCAGAGTTAAACGTCTTAAAAATTAAATGGACTTTTAGTCGCGGTTGCCAATAAATCCATATTTTAGCTGTTGAATCACATGACTCATTCTTTTGGAAGGGCCTGGAATCTAGACTGGTTCCAAACTGTCCAATCCATCTGAATTGTTTGCCTCCGAGCTTATCAGCTCCTTTATCAGTGCTGGCTTATTTTTCCTGACAGCTGAACATTGCAACACTGTGACATCAGTCTCATGGTGGTGGAGCTTTTGCACACCTGAGTCACATGCAAGCCTTTAAAAGAAACACGTTGTTTGAGTTCTCAGAGTCATAGATAAGAAAACAATTGTACCGACCTGTGAAGGCCTCTGACACAGAAACTAAATGGCATGGGCATATCCAGCCCCGTTTCTAGATATAAATATCTTTTGAAAGCATGAAAACCTACTACCAAAATTGGCCGAGCTGATTAAAAGAAATCCAAATTTACTTTGCTGTTTAACTCCACCTTTAAACGTAATTTATCAGTTCTTCTTTGCCGCTAATGTATCATAAACCAGTGGGCGGCACCGCAGAAGCCCTCCTGGCATCTTAAGTTCAGTCACATCTGCGATGTGACAGCGAGATCATGCAGAGTTTGTTCACACCCTACTTGTGGTGTGGACCACAGTCTCATCTCCACGCCAACATTAAGGCAGGTCAATGGGTCACCCAATCAAGCTCCAAAAGCAGCGGGGGATTATGGCAAACAGATGTTTCTCTGGGAGACAAATCTCCCCTTGTTTGTGTGTGTGCACTGGGAGCAGGGGTGAGTACAAGTAGAAGCTTAAAAAACAGCCTGCTATAGGAGAAGACTGCCTTTCTCATGCACAGAGAATTTCAAGGGGGGGGAATGAAAGAAAAAAAAAAAAATACAGGTGCAATTCAAAAATGCAGGGATTGGTTGTACCTTGCATGACAGGTTAAACACTGTTTAAAGATCACGGTGAAAGGCAGAGGGCTCTAGCAGAACCTCCCACTGACAGCAGGGGTGTGTTGGGGCTTGCATTTGCCACAGTGGGAGGTACGCTGTCATTTTTCACGGTGGTATACATTTTGACGTTAAACAGGTTCTTCGATGGATTTTATAACTGAATGGCAATTTCCCTTCTTCTTGCTGCCTGGCTTTAGGACACGCCCGTGGACAGCTGGCAGTCATGTTGTTTGTTGGCAAATCAACTCTGGAAGGTGGTAATCGGGATCAGATGTTTTACAGAGTGCCTTCTGCTCAAGTCACCTGTGTAACCCAGATAATTTACAGCCTCGACTTGGCGTTTAAAACATGAGGGGAGAAGAAAAAAAAAAGAAAAAGAAAGAAATCTCAATAGGTGGATCCTCCTTAGGTGGTGGTAAATTACTCCCTGCAGCAGGAAAGATTACCATAACAGTAAGAGCAGAGAGGAGTTGTCTGAGGTATTTAACAAGAAGTCCTTCAAGGCACAGCCATTAGATAGTTTAGCCACTTCAGTACACAGTGGGGTAGCGTGAGTGCTTTGTGGGGATGAGAGCCGAATGCTTCTCAGCCTGTGTTTGGTATGAAGAACAAGATTACCGCTTTTGTGAGCATGTCCACGTAACCGACGCCACAGATGATAAACTGACCACAGATAACAAACTGAGATACACCACTCTGATATTACTTTATCCAAATTCCCTCTGGAAGCAAGTCTTTCCACTGGACAGCCATTCTTACAACACTTCCAGGCACTTATTTAGCTAGCCATTTCAAACCATTATCTAAATTGACTTTAATTTCAAACATCACGCAACATAAAAACTGCATGCATAGAATCACTAGTGAGATCAGATGGGAAAAAAAACCTTACAAATC
Organism: Pelmatolapia mariae; assembly: GCF_036321145.2. Lineage (NCBI taxonomy): Eukaryota > Metazoa > Chordata > Actinopteri > Cichliformes > Cichlidae > Pelmatolapia > Pelmatolapia mariae. Next base: position 36,845,732 of record NC_086246.1, on the reverse strand, counting down.
TTTGCTTTTTCAGCTTTTTTTGCTCCCAAAATAAGGTTTTAAAGTGTTTTTCCTCTACAAGAGTGCCATGTGTCTTGATCTTGCAATCTCTTGTTAATGCCAGAAACTTCCACACAATTTAAATAAATGAATAAAAATCTGTGTCTCCCCCCCCCCTTTGGATTGTAGTGCCATTTATTCATCTAAATTGTTAAACACACAAAACAATTATTCATTAAAAATCCATGTAAAAATGTCTCTAAAGAAATGACAATCTGAATAAATAACACTCTGGGCCAGAGGAAAATTGTGTATTGTTAACTTTAGTGTAAACCATCCATTTTAAAGGATAATTAAACACTTTGTTGCATTTCACACTGACTGCATCGTTGCAAGAACGGCTCACAGATGAAACAGGACTTTAAAGCACACATCACGGTTGAAACAAAACACAGGGACAGGCCAGGGGGGTTTGGAATTCCTCGGCCCAACTTTCGACAGGGCTTCACTCCTGACTGTGTCCCCCTCCCCCACCACCTCGGCTCAAACTTTGTACTGGCCATGACTGCTCCCTCTGAACTGCCCCTCTTGGTTGTCAACCTTGCTATTTATGTGCTTGTTTGCTAACACTAAAGCAAAGCCTGCCTGGATTCCCTCCCACCAGCACCCTGACTATAAACGCATTTTCACACAGCTAGGTTCCACAACCCACTCTCTGCCCCCCCCCCCCTTTTTTTTTTTTGCAAGTTTTAAGCTGGAAGTTAAGGCCAGCAAAGGGGCTGGCTGTGCTGGATAAAAGAGGCCTGTGTTTCCCCTGCCCCGCTGGCCCAGCCTCCCTGTCCAGAAACCACAAACTGAGCTTTCTCCTGTGCTGGCTGGCTGTGGGAGGGGCCTGTGGACAAGAGTCATGCAAGCAAATGTCTGCTGATGATGACCCATGTCAGGTAACTGGAGCAGATGAAGGCCAGCAGATCAAAGACTCTCTGGTCTGATTCGACTGCCTTAGGTCCAGGCTAAAGACATTACATGGCCAGAAATACACACACCTTCGCACGCAATATGATTTTACAGTTCAGAGTTATCACAAGGGATGAAAGATGTGCTTTAACAATAAAGAAATGAATATGGAGAATGACAGCGGTTATTCTAGGAATGCACCAATATACCAGCAGAATATTGTAATCATAAGACGTCAAAATCCATAAATTATGTGGCATCACAACGCAAAGCAGAAATACTCCAAAATAGTTTCCATACATTTATCCCCCCTGACTCAGAGAAAAACCACACAAAACAAAGCAGAAAATAAGAACATCTATATCAAGCAAATTTGCACAATGGATGAATCCCTTGTGGCTTTCCTGTGTGTAATTTTGAGTGAAGTGTATTTTTGCTTCACTGTACAGTAAGAGGGGCAGTAAATGGCAGGTGATGGAGACTGTACACAAGATATTTGGGCAGCTGAGCAACCAAAACGCCACAATGAGGGGAGGCAGTTACTTGAAGGCCACAACCATGGCAAACATTCCACACTGCAATTTTGTATCTATTTTTGCACACGGACTCCATGAGGGAGAAAAAAAATATAATTAAAAGCGTAGGAAAAGTTGTGCTGGCTCAATCAGTTCTCTTTGAAGTGACTGCAGACAGATAGGCACAAAAATAATAAATGATAGAGCACAAACTGAGCGCACATTTCTGATGCGTTTAGCTGAGCAGCCATTCAGTACACAAGGATAAAAACTATTCACCCACCAGCCCACGACTCCTCACAATGAATGAATGAACAGAAATATTAAGCAGTGAACAACAGCCTCTCAGAGGCCATCTTGTTCCTGGTAAACTCCAGTCTGCTTGACAACAGCACTGCCGTCATTCTCTTTTTGCAGCTATGTATTTCGGTCTGCCACCTCCTATCAACACCACGTGCAGAGCCGTGCTGAACTCAGACCTCAGTCAGCCTGTCAGAACTCAGAGAACAACATTTTCTTAAAACCAATTAAATTTTCTTCAGACTGAACAGCACACAGGCCTGCTTCCATGCAAGTCTAACATATGCCTGTTACGCTCTATTAGCTTAAGACTTTGAGACAACATATGGTGCATAAGATTATGAAACGTCTGCCTCAGCAGTACTCCTGAACTGCTACTCTTGTGGCTACACAAGGATTTAGGATACACACAGGAAAGTATAAATATACAAACCTATTCGAACACAATTAGCAGCTGCCAGGTCTTCTTATTACACTTCACCATCAACCAGCCACTGAATTGAGCATTTAATCATTGTACAGACTCTACTTAGATTTTTTCCCCTTCACATAAAAAGCCAGGAAGCATGCTCTGATAGAGTGGCTTCCTTATTGCTTCCTATTGGCCTTCTCAGTGACTCCTGCTGCAACTTGGCAAGTAGACATGGCAAAGCAGAGCCACAGCATGGATCTCAAAGTTTGTTCAACAGCCAGTATTTAAATGGGATCAACTTCTCTAAAGTAATTCCAATGAAAAGAAGAAAACAAAAGCAAGAATATTTGGCTAGGATTTATACACTGTATGTGATGACTGTGTGAGTAACCAAATGCTTCTGTAAAATGTATACTTCTTAACCCCCCCACCCCCCAAAAAAAAAAAAATTAAAAATTAAAAAACAGAAAGACCAGACTCCTAACTTTTAATATCTACTCCTTTGGAAGTCAAGCCTTAGGGACAGTAAAGAGAACTACTACCACTTGGACCTGGAGCAGAAATCACAGCCAAGAAACCAAGAGGCGCCCTGCTGAGTTACACTAAGTTGCCCCAATAAGAAGCCTTAAAGAGGAAGGGATTTCAGCACCAAAGCCATGTGGCAGCTGTCACCAAGACACACCAACAGACAGACACACAGACACACACACACACACAAACCAGGGTGACCAAGGCCTCCAAGGTAAGATGCAGCCTTCTGTGGAGCAATCCGCAGACATATTTAAAGTAAAAAACGAGGTGGCACGAACCATACACAGTAGAACCTACTTCTATATCAAAGAACTCCTGAGAGTCGTCCAGCCCCTGCACACGGATCTGTATTCCTCTGCCTTGGCTTATGCTCCTGTTGACCATGTTGCCACTGAGACTCTGGCCCGGCTCCAGAGTGCTGATCCCAGCATTGAACTGGGCTCCCAGTCTTGTGCCAGGGGTCTGCAGGACCCTGTATGAACCTTCTATCTCCCCCATTCCAGCTCAGGGAAACGCTCCTGCAAATTCAGAAAGCAACAAACATTAACACAAAACTCCCACTGATCAAATATTTTCTTTATTCTAAGGACAAACTATGTGGGCTTAAAAAACAAAACAAACAAAAAAACAGTCCAAACAGCTTCCTTTAACTGTGAAGTTGCGAAGCTGTTTACGGACACCTGAGGCTCATTGATAACAAATGTGCCACATTACGCTGACATGCAGAAGACCATGAAATAATACTGACCCAAACCATTTATTTTTACCCTCAAGCAGAAGTGCAGGTTGGCACAAAAGACGGCCTAACATACGAAAAGAACCGACGGCGCACCGATTTTGCGCTTCATGTGGGGCCCAAAAGTCTCACCAAGACGTAAACCGCGTTTACAGCAACACTTAAAGCCAGAAAAGCTTTCGGGAAAAGCATGAGGAATGTTTAAGGTGAGGTTTGTTTTCTTGATGAGAACCTGAACTCAGTGGATTCCAGTGTACGGACGAGAACCGAAGCTAAGTTAATTATCTTAACCGAGAATTAGATCCGAAAAAGTCGCCACACGAGAAAACAAAAAGAAAATCTGCTCAAAATCGGTTTTAAACTTACCGTTCTGCCCGAAATGAAACTAAACGCTAAAAGTTTGAAACGCCGAAGAGGACACTACTCCGCTCCATGGTCGTCGTCAGCCAAACGAGTGCGCACTCAACAGCAGTTTATCATTGGCTACAGCAGAGCCGTCTGTCCTGCCATTGGTTCAAATGTGGCTAAGGATCGTAGGCAGGAGAGCCAAGATATACTTTCTTCTATTTTAAATGGCTTTCACGGATGGAGAAGAAGAAACTCACCAGTCGGAATATTTCTTATACGAGAGTAATGTTGCAAAAAGTAAATGGGGATTTGCGCCAAGAGTCAAAGTCGATAATAAGAAGTGTTTTATATCATAAGTTTGGTCTGATTTGACCCACAAAGCGAAACTGCCATTATTTAAGTTTGGGCTAAAGTCTGACCCGTAGGTGATGTAAATAGACTTCACTGTAAACTTCTAAGTGGTACAAATTTAGTAACACAGTTCTCTGAACACATTATGTGTGTGTGTGTGTGTGTGTGTGTGTGTGTGTGTGTGTGTGTGTGTGTGTGTTATCCTATTTAACCATCTATAAGTCTTTAAATGCCTCAGATCTGAATTACATCAGGACAATGGGCACTTTGCACGGCGGTCCAATGTCTGGTAAGCCCATTTTAAAGACAAAAACTATGTGAGGTAAGGAGGAGGACTTTTTTTTTATTGTAGTGGCGCTCCCCCTACTGTTCTCTCTCAAAAAATCTCAAACAACGTTGCATCATGCTTTAAAAATGCTTTGATAGGTTCTATAATTAAATCTGATGTATATGCACGCATTTCCACTGAATGTGTGTTTATCATAAAGCAAAATGTGTATCAACGCACTGCAGAAATAATGTTTATGCTGAAGTACAAGTATTGATCATAGAAATCCTGTTTGGAATGAGGAATGATGGGGATAAGGCGAGGCTATGGGTTACTAATCAAACTCAATCGATTAACTGATCATCAGTAACCGGGAGCACCTCTATGAAAGCAGAGGTTTTGGCAGTTTGCTGGTCTGGAGCAGTCAGGTCAGACCATTTACAAGTGGAAAACACTCATGGCACTTGGTAGTCCCCCCCAGGAATGGACGACTCAGCAAATTCACCTGCAGCTCAGAGAAACTGCAGAAGACCAAAGAGCTACATGTCAGACACTACAGGCGTCAGTTAGACTTCTGAAATGATGTCCTTTGGACAGGTAGAATCACAGTGGAAACACTTGGCCATAATGCATGACATGTCATTTAAGCCAAAACAAAACGCAACCTATCAACACCTCAGACCAACTCTTAGCATGGTGGTGCTGATATCTGGGCTTGTTCTGCAGTCACAGGACCCTGGCACTTCGGAGTCATTGAGTCATCCATGAACTCTTCTGTGTACCTGCTGATTCCCCTCCCCGACTGGGAGGAAAGTTCCTGTTTGAGCCCTCCGTCCCACAGCTATTCTGAATGGAGAAATCAATTGTTGGCTATATTAAAGCTAAAGGGTTCCCCAGTCCTCTTGCCAGCATAGTGATAGGAAGCCCTCTTCTGTTAATAGTTTGTTTCAGTGCTCTTTGCCTGTTAAACCTGTTTCTCTATCCCCCTTTTCAGTCCAGACTCATTCCTGGAACCCTGTTTGTTTGGTACACAACTCACTTGTGGACTGTGGACACCTCCAGCAAATTTTGCCTGCTCTTGCTTGTTTTCTCTGCTACTTGCAAAGGAAAGGTATTAGCCATTCACAACCTACCTGATCACGCCCCCCACCACCACCACACACACACACACACACTTCTCTGACACTCCTTGATTTTCTCCTGCTGACAAAGTGTTCCTCCTAAGCTTCAATTTACCATCCTAACAAGTAAGACTGTCTGAAATATTCATAAGCTCCGCAATAATCAATTCCTCCCGCCTGGGCTGCAGTTAACACCCTCTCTGCTCTGCAGCAGAGCTCCTCTGCATCCCTGTAGTGAAACCACTCTTCCCCGTCACTTACCTGTTGCCCGTTAATAACTCACTACCATTCAATGAACTCTGTAAAGCTGCCAATCGTCGCTGATCTTTGAGTCTGATCTTTGCATTTAGATTCAGACTAGTTCATGACAACACTAAAATATTCTAGAACGGATCTGTCTGCAACATGAAGCTTGGCTACAACTTTTTCTGAAGACCAGAAAAAGAAAAAAATTGGGGTGTCAAATGCTGTGGCAGAACCTTAAGAGAGCTGTCCATAAATGAAGGGCCACGAACCTAACCTGAACGACCTGAAGCATCATTTCAAAGAAGAACAGTGATATGACTGATAAAGACATACAGAAAATGATTACTTGCTGCTGAAGGTGGTTTTGCGAGTTAATGATTCACGACTTTACTTTTTTCTCACAGGACTGCAGACAGCCCTGTGAAAACTTTTCCACATGACTGTATTTGAATGTAATGTGCAAATTATTTTCGTAATATGAAAATGTGTATCTATCATCTGGTATTTCAAGTCTTAACAAGCACAGACATTCAAATAACATAAGACACTTTTCATGTCTAAAATAATTTGTTTTTATCTAAGATATATTTTCTGCTATTATATGTTGTGTTTTATTGCAGGACTTTAGTATTTTAAAGCAGACGGTGCCCAAAGAGAACTGGTGCTTTTCATGGGAACGATGACAACTGACAGCTGAACCACTATGACCTTTGCATATAACCAGCTACTGTCCTGGCCATAATTATCAGTTTCCCTGAATTTCAAATTCATAATTGAAAACCTAAATGCAAATGAAGCTATTTTGTTTATACAAGCCAGGTCAAGATGATCACCATGGCATCTGGAAATGTTGTAGACTTCAGGGAGTAGTTGACCACAATTATTAGAAAGTATTTGTGGCGGAGGTGTGGTTTGTGGCTCCGCTGCAGAGGTCGGGTGGTCCAGTGGGCTCAAGGGGCAGTGCCAGGGAGACTGACAGGGCAGCTGGAAGCAATTCAGTAATTACACTGTCCCTATTTCAGTGACGTCGGGACCTGGAGGAAGGAAGGACAGGTGAAGACAGCTGGAAGTCTGAATAGTACTGAAGGGATAGAGGAATTTGCTACAGCAGCATCTCTTTGAGGGAAAGGATAAAGGGACTGAGGGACGCAGAGATGCACATTTTGTAAATAAAGACATGGTCACAAGCATGCTGAGTGTCTTGAGTCCTTGCTGGGGTCACATCATTATTTAAAATTGTGCTATTTGTCCAAATACTTCTGAGTCTCTGAAAATGAGAGACTATGTATAAAACCAGATTGACAAAAACTGTGTCACTGTATAAATAGTCGTAGACATAACTGTATCTGCTTAACGTCTCAACAAGAGGCTGTCTGATGTCTGAAGTTCTGATGATGTTTTTCTGATTTTTGTTCATTTAAAACAACATTTTATTTGATGCAAAACATTAAATGGAAAGATAAAAATGATCTGCTAATAGAAAGACAAAGAATGCAATCTGAACTGGATGACTTTCCCATGTTCCACACTGTCTTTTGATCTGTGTTCATTATCTGCAAGAAGCCCTGGGCCTCATCACAGTGCCCATCATGTGTGATGAAATTAGTCTGGTAGATCTGAAGCCTCGGATTTGTCTGAAGCTACAGTTTGTGCTGTGTCTTTATATGTGATATTATAAAAAATGAGCATAAATTGAAAACAATAAAACATCAAAATTAACTGTGTGTGTGTAACAGATATTAAAAATTAAACAGCATAACAGATATTAAACATGACCAAATTTTCAAATTATGATGCCAGTTTATTTTTGGGTAACCCTGTGAACTAAGACCTCTAAACATTTGGTTTGTTTTTTCAACTCTTTATGATATAAGTGAGAGCAGTTAACCCTTTGTATAAACCAAGAGACAGAGACCACAAATTCTCTACTCATACAAATATCTAAAATACTGAAATAAACTCTTCATTGACAGACTGAATACATTTATAACTAAGCACAAAATATTAAAGATCAAGATCCATTGCATTAACTAAAATTGTATCAATCAAAGAAAGTATGCAGCTGGAGCTTTTATCTTAAAGCTTTTATCTTTTAGCTTAGCACCACTGAACGACACAGGAAATCATTCCTGCCTGTGGCCATCTCCCTGTACAACTCATCCGCTTAACACACTGTTTACTGTAACAGCTACACCCTTCTTGCACATGTTCTTTTTCAGCTATTTATTAATAAGTGACTTTTATGTATATATATGCCTGTATATATTGTGCTATTCTTAGTTAGTGTATTGTCTGTCTTTGTTAATGTTTGTTTATAATGGAGCACTGTAACGAAAAATAATTTTCCCTAGGGATCAATAAAGTATTCTGATTCTGATTCTGATTAAAGAAAGATTTTGACAAAACTGATCACCAGGCATTAATGAATAAAGTGGAAAGGTATGGTGTTAGAGGGGTGGCACTAGACTAGGTGGAAAGCTATTTAACCCTAGAGAACCCATGGGGTCAGATCCGACCCCATTGGTTTTCTAGGGAAACCATGGGGTCAAATTTGACCCCATGGGTTCTCTAGGGTTAAACAAAAGGCAACAATTTGTGGAGATAAGACAGCATAATTAAAATGATTGAACATTGCTTGTAGAGTCCCACAGGGGTCAGTATTGGATTCAAAACTCTATGTGAGCAGGGACGTCAAATTAACCTGAAGCAGTGGGCCACACTTCTGTCAGCATAAGGAAGTTCAACTACACATTTAGAAAAAGAAAAGGTGTAGTTTTTCTACATGACAAAGAAATGCTGCTGTAGTAAGTGAAAGAAATGTGTATTTTTTTTTCTTTTTTTTTTTTTCTTTTTTTTTTTTTACCATTGGTCCATTCTAAAAATAAACAAAAACAGATTTTCTTCATAGTAGATTATAAAAACAGGACTTTTCTGCCATTTAATTGTTTATTGATTACTTAATGGTAGTATTAATGGCTATGGGGAAGGCCATTATTAGTAGGAGAAGCTGCAAAATTTACAATTAAAAGTCCAAAATTTATCTCCTTCTTTTTCCCAAAGCTTTCCAGTGGCCCAGATTTGAGTCTTTGTTGTGCCAATTCTGCCTTTTGTTTGACACCCCTGATGCAGATCATCAGATACTGTTCTCATTTTATTTGTGGTTGATACAAATATTCTGATAAATAACACTGGACATAAATGTCAGATTAAATTTCTTGGTGTACTTTTAGACCACAAAATCACCTGGAAACCTTAAATAAAGCATGTACAATCAGACTATCAAGAACTATTTTAGTCCTGAGTAAAGAAAAGCATCCACTGAATCATAAATTCAGTAGTTCACTTCATGTTTATTGTTTTCTTATATTTTCATATTTAAATTACTGTGCAGAGGTGTTACACACAACTTCAAAAATGGCCCATAACAATTGTTGTCACAGGGTTTGAAACAGACTCAGGCGCAGACCAGAAATCCTTGGCAAAAGAGACAGTGCGTTTATTTACAGTGAAACACCAGGTGGGAATATATGTATATATATATATATATATATATACAAGCTCCTCTCCTCACACACGCTTGCTCGGGTCCAGGGCAGGCAGGCACGCACACACACACACACACACACACACACACACACACACATACACACACAGGGGCCAGGGGCGGGAGCCCGTAATGAGCACCGCCCGGCAGAGGAGAGAGACAGAGAGAGCAAAAAAACCCTAAAAAAACAAAACATGTTGCCTATCACAGAGTCAGCCAGCGAGGCACGGGGACCATGACAATTGTAAAGCAGGTAAAGTTTCAAGAACACAATAACATTTTATTTTTGAAATCAAACTTGTTCAAATTTATGAGCCTTGTTAAATATCATACTGCACAAGTACTGTATGAAACATAGAATAACCTGTCACCAGCAAATATACAGAAGATGTTCTCTAGAGATGGATTATAATCTAAGGAGAAAATATAATTTAACACTTTGTAAAGCTCAGACAATAGAGAAAATCTTTTGTGTTTTTATCTGTGGGGTCAAACTATGGATGAATCTTTCAGCAGAATAAAACATTAAAAAACAAACAAACAACGACTTTCAATTCAATTCAATTTTATTTACACAGCACCAAATCATAGCAGCAGCCATATGATAGTAAGAAAGACAGCTAAAAATATAACAGGCAACTTTACAGATAATAAAGGCTGTTGGAAACTTTCAACATGGAAATTTCAACATCTTTGACAAGAAATAAAACTGCAAACAACACTACAAGGGTAGCTGACTTCAGCTGTTACATAAGTTGGGGTACAACTGTGCAGATTACAAATTCAGTGGATGGCAGCACTGTTGGTGCTGTTGCCAAATTTTAGGTTACTGCCTGTTCTGCTAGAAAACAGAGCAAATATTATTTATACTTACTTACTTATTTCATTACAAATATCTGACAGCTTTAGATTTTACAGCTAACACTATTAGGCAGTGAAAATATTTGCCAAGATCTGCAGTAATATGTTTATTCAGCTTCTAAAGCTAAAGAAACGAAACATTGCCAGGTAAGTTGAAAAATGCATAGCCAGAAAGATGACAACAAGACTGTTGGGATTACGGAGAGAAACCCTACAATTGTTTGAATAGCTTAAGGGATATGATGTATATCAGTATATTAAACTATAAACAATGGTAATATGCAACAAAAACATCAAATATAGTAAAAATATTAATAGGACAGTTTTGCTGCACAATAAAGACTTTTAGTGCACACTGCTGGTGGTACTATCTGCCATTTGTTAAGTAGGTTTAAGAATGCAAGATAAATATTAGTGTATAATTAATAATTAATAATATAACTATTGTTCATAATTTTATCACATTAATCATTATTCCACTGCTTTAAGTAGTTCCTAATATATTTTAAGAGTTCTTTACAACACTGTCCTATTTCAGAAACTAACTGCTTTTCAGTATCAGTTTCTTAACTTAATTTGTTCATAGCACCTGTTTCCAAAACCACTCGTCCAGATGTAGCTTTGCATACTTAAGATACTGACCTTTGAGAAAAGCCTGCAATAAAGTTTTCTTAACTCTTTCACTGTTTATGGATTAGCTTTGGGAAATTCAGCAGTGTAGTATTTCTCTGTGCTATGCTGCTGCTCCTCTGCAGTCCTGTTTTTGTTTTCTGAGAGAAATTCAAGTTTATCTGTACATTTTCTTTTCTTGTCAGGTCTTGAATTGCACAATTTTCCTTAGATGCCATTACTAAATCAGGATGTACAGTTGTTATTGTCAGCTTTGTTTTTATTCAGCATTTCTATTAGAGTAGCAACATATCACACCATAGTTCTTATACTGGATCTTGGTGCAGCCCATCACAGCCTGTCAATAGAAATCAATTTTCTTCTGATTGGTTGCCCCCTCCAAACAGAAGACGTGAAGCGCAGGTGGACGAGGGTTCTCTATTCACAGCCAGAGCTATGGGCCTGAGATAACCATATAAGGGATATCCAGTCTCATTGACACTGTACAGAACTATGATAGATGATCCTGACTGACTATAATGAGTGTCAGCTTTTTTCTACATTCATAGGTGTTGGCTCTGTGATGTCAGAGATGGCTTGGTGTGTCTAAATGCTTATAAAGTCACATGGCGTGTAACAAATAATGATGCAAACTTTCTGTGACTTTTGTTTAAGGTGACGCTTAAACATTCAGCAAAAGATGCCAGCACAATAGTCTTGAGAATGTGACTAGACAAGTTTTGTTGACTTTTTAACAAAGATAATTAAGGTGGATACTGTTGAAACAATTACACCAAGCCCAGTTCTTTGGTATTGATTCATTATTATGAGTCACCTCAGCAGGTCATTCAACAACATCTAAGCATGGGTTTATATGATTCCCATGTTGTCATTGCTGTTTGTTTGACTTAGGCATCATGTCCATCACTGATGGGCATCTGTCAGAGTTTTAGCTACCACTGTGTTGAGGAGGTTTGACCATTTAAACCTTACCTAACAGCAAAGCCAACTGCCAAGCTGGTCAAAAACAGTGTCCTCAGTATGAGTCAACCTGCATGGGCTGGGAGGGCGTTAAAGAAATATGTTGTCCATAATTATAATATAGATCGTGGAATAGACATGTAAGTCATTAGATTCATCCATCCATTCGCTTATCCTTTTTCAGGGTCACGGGGGATGCTGGAGCCTATCCCAGCTGTCACCCTGGACAGATCATCAGTCTGTTGCAGTGCTAACACATAGAGACACAGACAACCATTCGCTATGACATTCACACCTATGGGTAATTAAGATGAATCAATTAACCTATCCCCACTAGCTGCATGTCTTTGGACTGTAGGAGGAAGCCGGAGTACCCGGGGAGAACCCACACAAACACGGGGAGAACAAACTCCACACTGATGGTGGAACTGAACTCAGGACCTTCTTGCTGTGAGGCAACCGTGCTACCACCGTGCTACCGTGCTGCTGTGGTTAGATTCATAACCACAAAATTTAAAATAATAATAAAAATGAATTAAACTCTCATCAGTTACTTTTTTATTTTTTTGTTTTTTCTTTAAATTGCAGCAATTTCCTTCATTTATGCCTAATATTTATTTCATTTGAACAACAGCCATCTCATGGCGCTTTAGTAGGGCCAAGAGCCTACAATATCTGAGAGAAAAACGAAAACTCAGATGATTACATATGAGTAGTATTTGGGGATGTATGAAGGAAAAAGACAAAAGTTTTAAAAAAAAGAAGGAGGAGGAATGTAAAGAGGGAAGTGGAGAAGGTAGGCTTAGTGTATAAGACGTCCCCCAGTAGCTGAGTCTTTATAGCAGCATAACTGAGGGATGGTTCAGGGTCACCTGATCAAGCCCTAATCTTAAGAGATGACTGAGAACCTACACAGATAATCTAGCACTAACTATAATCTTTATCAAACAGGAAAGGTTTGAGCCTAATCTTAAAAATAAAAACGCTGTCTGTCTCCTGAATCCAAACTGGGAGCTGGCTCTGCAGAGGAGGGGCCTGACAGCTGAAAACTCAGCCTCCCATTCTACTTTTGGAAATCACAAAAGTAGCAAAAGTGCTGGAGTGATAATAAACAAAATGCAACAACATAACAACATCTTTGTTACAACTTTGCAATTAAAATGGATGGAAAAACTGATATGCATTTTTTTGTGCACAATTGAACTATATTGCATATTTGGAATTGTTAGTTAACCTATGCATGTCTTTGGATGGTGGGTAGAAACCAGAGTGCCCAAAGAGAATACATGCAGGTTCATGTGGAACAGGGAAACTTCACATAAAGGCCTGAAGATTAGAATCCAGGACCTTCTTGGTGTGTCTCCCTTCTTATTTATTATATTATTATGATATATGATTGTATATCATTGTTGCTGATTACATAAATAAAATGTAATAACAATGTAATTAAAAATGATAACAAAGACTTGCACTTAATTAGGCAGGATTCACATAGCACTTTGAGAATGGGCCCCTATGTGTTGAAGCATGAATGGGGTACATGGTGTAGCCTATAGATAAAGGAGCACTCTGTGCTACCTGAGATAAAGAAGACTACGAAAAACGTGTGTATTTTATGTTTGAGTGAATTAACATTAATAAGTTCTGGCAATTTTCCTTTGGGGAAGGTCAAAACCTCTTTGGTAGGTCCCCAATTATTTTATATGTAAGAAACACTTATGAGTTAAATGTTATACTGATCACTTACTTAAAAGCCCTGTTTATTTCATATTTAAATGTGATATTGATAATAAAAAATGAATTTGTAGTTGTTATTTCATTTTATTAATTTATATTTTACTTTAGTAGGACTTTGAACTGTTTAGAAGAGAGGACAACTTTAATCCCGTTTTTTATCACATGATTTTCTTGGTCAGTGTGATCAAAGTTCAGAACTTGTACTGCTGGAGATGAAAAGAAGTTATTTGTAACCAGACTCTCAGGAGTGACGTTGGAGGACGTGATTGGTGGGCGGTTCTGGTATATATCCGTCCGGCTTCAATCCCACCTTCTCGCCAGTGGAATTTCATCTCAGCTTCTGCACCTTCAGGGCAGACGAGAACATAAAAATAAGTAAGTACTTTTTAGTTTCCTCCTGAACGTGACTATATCCTCTTTATACATGACTTCAGTTTTTTATGTCATAGCTGTGCTCGTTAAAGGCGGACAGTTTTCCCGTGAACCCAGATCGCTATAGCGTGCTCTGGCCTGACTCCGTGTCATTTCTCCCGTGCTCAGCTGTATGCCTACGTGGACTTAGCCAGCTAGAAGAACCAACTGTGTTCGAAGCTAACATTAGCACGCTAGCTAAAGGCTCCCAGTTCAACTAGTTTTAACGAGCTCAGCAGTGTTGGCTAAAACGTATAAAAACGACACCACATCGGGTTGTGAATGTGTTCAGAGTTACGGTACTGTTTTAGTTGTTGATTCGCTGCCATCTTAGTGCCGTTAGCTGTTTGAGGCACAGCCTGAAGTTGTGTGTGGGTCTCGTTGAGCTAACTTCACCATTAGCTGAGGGGCTACGTGTCACACGCCGCATTCAAAGTTTTTAGCAAGTTTGCTAACCAGCTAAGGGTTTGGATTCAGTAATCCGTGACTCACTGATTATCCCGGTGAATATCCCACCTCAGATAGGAGACCCATATATTTACAGTAACCCCGACAGTAGGGACAGTGTTAGTTTGTCTCGATCTCTTACATTTTTTTTAATGGTTGACCAATGTTAGCCAAATGACGGCAGCTAGCATTAACTAAAATGTGTCGTTGGCAGCTGTCAGCTTTTGGTTAACTTGATATCGTGTTAGCTGGCACTCACACTAACCAGCCTCTTAAATCCTTAATCTGGGATTGGGGTATAATGTCATAAAGGCTCGAAGGTTGTCATGCTGAAGCTAATGGGAGTTTAACTAGCAAAGGCGAGCCAGGCACTCTGAACTTGTTAGCAGTTCGTTAGTACAAGTTGTCTCCAATACATAACGAAAAATGTTATTTAGCTGCATTACACTGGTTTAAACTGGTAATAAGTCTAATTAATGGTTGCCACAGCTGTACCCGTGGCATGTTTATTTAATGTTCTGGGGTCTCTCTGGTGAATGCTCTCCACTTACTCTCTTATTTTGGTTTTAGGCTACACATTTTTAAGAAGGCGTGCCACATTTTTCTTTCCTTGTTGTGTTTGTTTTTTGTATTGTTTTTTGTTTTTAAAGAAAAAAACAACCTCTTAAATTCTTTATCTTGTATCATTGCATTAATAAACATTATTACATTGCACAGGTTCTGCTGGAAGAAGCGGTTCACTTGTATGGTTTTAATATTGACTGTGTTATAGTGTGTAGTTAAAAAATGAAAGAATTTGCTGATATCTCGGAGGAGAGGGCAAAGTAATTTGTCCTGACAGTTGAGGAATTTGCATGTTTCATTTCAAGCAACGGATGTATAGTGTGGTTACATGTGAAGAGGTGACGGCTCCAGGACAACTTCAAGTATAAAAAGAATCTCTCATTGCTTAGCACTGTAAATATGTGGCCTCCATCTGGGTCATCACGATCCTGTTTCTGGACCCCCCTTTTCTTTCCTTTTCTTTTTTTGAGCAGACTTTTTACTCTGGAATTGCCAAAGTTGTGCCAAAACACACTTGCGCTTTAGTGCTGTGGGTGCTATTTGTTGAACCAAACTGCTAATCAAAAGGCCTCTGGTCTTTCAAGGGCAAGTATCATATCAGGCCAGTTCTTTCTTTCTTTTCCAAGGAAAATTTGTTCAAAGAAAAGGGTGTCCTGAATCCTGTTGCCATTCTGGAGTGCTCTCCGTAGTGCATATAGGCTGGTCCTATACCTGCTTACCTCCAGTAGATGATTTAAAAAAGACAATAGTGGTGTCCTGATACACAAAGTGACGATATCATGAACATGCCTTAAACATTTGTTATTTCTAAGAACCACTTTATGGCTGTGTAGAAGCCTATAGAAAAACAAGTCCTTTCTGTGTGGCATTTGTAAACGCCTGTTGACTTTACTGTGGATAATTTCGGATCATACTGAAACTGAACATTTTGTAAATGATATTGTAAATTATGGCATTTGAAGCAATCAGACTTCCAATTTATTTTAATTATTAAATGGTAAATTAATAAATGGTGACTACAAATGTAACTTACCCTGTTTACATAAGAACTCTGCCAAATCAACCATGTGGAGCTATCCGCTGGGGCGATTCTTTGTGGAAAAAAGGAAGCAGACAAAAGTATCTTTCGTTTACATAGTGTCCAGACTATGCTTTTAGGCTCTTGGAAATACTCCTGACACTGGTTCAGTTTATAAACTGAACAGATAGAAGCTGAGACATTTTGAAGACATTCCTCAAATACCCATGTTTGATTGGGTCTTATTAGTTTGAGCATGCATCAAGACATCATTGGTAGGCTCACTTGCATTTGTAATTTCATCCTTATTGCTTGGTTCTCCCACCCACTGAGATGCCGTCCTCTGACATGTCGTCCCATTTGCTTTGACTGACTTGTTGCAAAGTTTTCCTCCGCCCTGACCGCCTTATGCTGGTGTTGCTTTCAGAGAAGTGTATTCCTTTTCAGTTCCACCTTATTGTTTCTTCACACAAAGAAATCTCAGGTCTTTTTGCCAATGCGGTTCCTCCTTCCTCTTCCTTATGGTTTTTCTATGAGCAGCCAAACCTCTGCACCCTGTAACACCAGCACGTGAATGGTCAGTTAGATAAATGTACAGGCGTTTTTGGGGGGAACTCTTTATTAGAAACTGTTTCGGGCTTGTGATTTGTCGTCCAAATAAAAACATAAGTGCTAAGCTTTATTAACAGCAGCTGTACACGGCCATTCTATCACTAGTTGCTTTAATAATATTAATGAGAACAGGCCACATGTTGTCACTTCTGCCAACGCTAACAAATGCACTAAAAAGTAGGTTTCTAGCTCCATCTTCTTATAATATTGGGCTTTCCAAAGAAAGTGCCTGGCAGATAGTACACCTCTTCCCAAACAACACTCGGTGACTTAATAACGTTCGTCCTATGGGAGTCTGTCCGTACCTCAGTGGAAAATTTGACTGTTTCCAAGGGTTGTTGAGCAAGTGAGGAAATCTGTGACATCAAACTAGTGAAATGAATCCCAAGTGTTTCTGAGACCTCAGCACAGCCATGTCAATAAGGTCATTTAATGCGAATCGTTCACTGTGTGCTTTTACAGGCTCTTGCATGAGAGCGTGATAGCCTGGTTACCTGGCTCACACACAGCAGCTTCATCACTTGCCAGCTCTGTCCTTTTTGTACGACAAGGCAACGTCCTGATTATGAAAGCCAGATGCTTGTTGAGGAGAGCGAGCTCCAGCGGCAGCTATGCTTTACTGCTGTTCACTAATGCATTTCTTGGCATCTGCTTTATCTGAACACTTCTTAATTTACAATTTGGTTTCAGCCATGAGTTGGCAGTGTTTTAGCAGTGTTCATCTTACCGGGCTCATCAGAACCACAACTATAACAAAATGTGCAATTAGGCCTGACGAGTGGATATGTCTGTGAAGCATGAGTGTGTTTTTTCTTTTTCCTTATATTGGCTCTGTTTGTAATCAGTATCCACTATTACTATGCAATTTAATGATCTACATTTTAAATGCAGGTCATGGTGTAAGACTCATACACAGAAGTTTATATGAAAACATGGTTTTCTTTGTGGATTTAAACTGAGGTCCCAGACTTTTTTAACAGTTGTTGTTTTTTCTTTGTCTGCTTTCTAGGCAAAAGCTGGCAGGCTGACGGGAACTTTCATCTTTACAGGACGGATTATCTGGTAACTGACCATTTAGCTGGTAAGTTTGTACAGATTTTATATTGTCACTTACTTTTGCCAATATAACATCAAGTCTTCTTCTTTTTCTTCTTCTTTTTTTAAAGTTATTTAGCAGGAAAAAAGACAGTTTTACTCAAATATTCATTGATTAGTGAGTAATTATGGCTTCCAAAAAAATGATACATCGTCATGAACTTAGAATTAATGCATTAAAAATGCATCGGCGCAGGCCCTAGTTTGTGGCAGCAGCCAGGTTTCGCCTCCATTTTTAATACGGTAGTGCTGTTCTGCCTAATCACTTGTGTATAAACAGCTGCCACATACATGGTACAACTAGTTTAATTTAACAATCGCAAATACATTTTTCAAACCATAATAAGCCTTTAAGGTTTGTACATGTATATGTACATGTACAGGGTGGGCCATTTATATGGATACACCGTAATAAAATGGGAATGGTTGGTGATATTAAAGTCCTGTTTGTGGCACATTAGTATATGTGAGGGGGCAAACTCCTCAAGATGGGTGGTGGCCATTTAGAAGTCGGCCATCTCGGATACAACTTTTGTTTTTTCAATGGGAAGAGGGCCATGTGACGCATCAAACTTATTGGTAATGTCACAAGAAAAACAATGGTGTGCTTGGTTTCAACGTAACTTTATTCTTTCATGAGTTATTTACAAGTTTCTGACCACTTATAAAATGTGTTCAATGTGCTGCCCATTGTGTTGGATTGTCAATGCAACCCTCTTCTCCCACTCTTCACACACTGATAGCAACACAGCAGGAGAAATGCCAGCACAGGCATCCAGTATCCGAAGTTTCAGGTGCTGCACATCTCGTATCTTCACACCATAGACAATTGCCTTCCGATGACCCCAAAGATAAAAGTCTAAGGGGGTCAGATCGGTAGACCTTGGGGGGCCATTCAACTGGCCCACGACGACCAATCCACTTTCCAGGAAACTGTTCATCTAGGAATGCTCGGACCTGGCACCCATAATGTGGTGGTGCACCATCTTGCTGGAAAAACTCAGGGAACGTGCCAGCTTCAGTGCATAAAGCGGGAAACACATCATCATGTAGCAATTTCAAATATCCAGTGGCCTTGAGGTTACCATTGATGAAGAATGGACCCACTATCGTTGTAACCCATATACCACACCGAATAGGGATGCACCGATACCGATACTGGTATCGGGTATCGGGGCCGATACTGTAACATGTGTGCGTACTCGTACTCGTAAAAGTTAACCGATACCATGAACCGATACTAATGTAGCCCGGATGGGAATTTGGGAGTAGATACTCATAATTCCCATGGACTTGAACGCCACGGTAACATAAGGTGTTCACAGTTATGTGATGTAACTGTACCCTGAATTTAATTTGCCCTGTAATATGTCACAAGGTAAATACAGGTAATTAGAGCAATCAAACTGTTATGTTAATCATAAAGTATTATTGTATGGTATGTAACTCTGAAGGGAGTTAAAATATTGTTCAGAGTTCTAATTTTCTGGAGGCCCGTGAAGGTAGCATAAAACGGGACCTGTGTATCTGTTGCAATGGAGGAGGAGAAGAGAACGGCATGGAGAGGTGCACGAGGTTAGCTGAACCAAAGTGAGAGACTCGGATAGTTTTACTGAGGTTAACTAGCACAAAAGAGTGTGTGACTAGAAAGCTAACCGTGTGGGAGCTTCGCAACAGAGTGTGGGTGAAGTGACTTTTTGTTTCAACGGTCGCACCACCGTGGAAAACTGTGTTTCCAGCTACGACCGCCGAGGCTAAAGGCTAGCCCGGACTGCTTGGCTGCGCCACGGAGGCAGCCGCTATGGACTGTCGGAGAGTTGGACAGTGACTGGCTAACGCGCTGTAGCAGAGACAGCATCGGGTCCGCAGGGAGTGGATTTAGTGTGGGACTGGTGAACGGCGACCTACCGAGCAACGGAACTGTAAGTCAGACTTTTGTGCTCTTATTGGGGAGAAGAGGATTTTTCTCCATCGTCCAGCGTGAGCAGCAAACAGGCCTGCAACAAGTGTGAATGTGAGTGTGTGTGGGGCCCATGTGTCAATATTGTATGTTTAGTGGATTTATATAACGTGTTTTGGAGTGTATATTAGTAAGTCACTTACCAAAAGGTGATAACATAAGTTGGGTTGTTTAATATAATTTGAAAGGGAATTATTTCATTTATACAGTGTATTTCATTTGGTTAAGGAATTGGAATATCATTTGAGTTTAAGAAAGGGATGTGTTGTACAGTATTTGTCTCTGCCCTTACGTTCAGTAAACGTTTCGTTTGGGTTAAAGAGTTGTCTGGGGTCGTTTCTTTACTACTGGTTAAGTTTAACTTGTGTGTGGTAGAAGTATCGGATTTTGTACTCGGTATCGGCAAGTACTCAGATCCAAGTATCGGTATCGGATCGGTTTGAAAAAATTGGTATCGTTGCATCCCTAACACCAAACCATCACTTTTGTTGTTCCAACAGTCTTGGAGGGATCCATCCAATGTGGGTTAGTGTCAGACCAATAGTGGTGGTTTTGTTTGTTAACTTCACCAGTCACATAAAAGTTTGCCTCATCACTGAACAAAATCTTCTGTGTGAACTGAGGGTCCTGTTCCAATTTTTGTTTTGCCCATTCTGCAAATTCTGTGCGCCGATCTGGGTCATCCTCGTTGAGATGCTGCAGTAGCTGGAGTTTGTAAGGGTGCCATTTGTGAGTAGCTAATATCCGCCGAAGGGATGTTCGACTAATGCCACTCTCCAGTGACATGCGGCAAGTGCTACACTGTGGGCTCTTGCTGAATGAAGCTAGGACAGCCACTGATGTTTCTTCATTAGTGACAGTTTTCTTGCGTCCACATTTTGGCAAATCCAACACTGAACCAGTTTCACGAAACTTAGCAAGCAGTTTGCTAACTGTAGCATGGGAGATGGGTGGTCTCGCAGGGTGTCTTGCATTGAAATCTGCTGCAATGACCCGGTTACTGCGTTCACCAGATATCAACACAATTTTGATCCGCTCCTCACGTGTTAACCTCTTTGACATGTCAATGGCTGTGAACAAAGAGAAACTTGTAAATAACTCATGAAAGAATAAAGTTACGTTGAAACAAAGCACACCATTGTTTTTCTTGTGACGTTGCCAATAAGTTTGTGTCACATGGCCCTCTTCCTATAGTTGGGTTGCGGTCACGTGGTTCTGATGACGTGCGGAGGCAGCGCGATTTTTGAGTGGAGGGCGGAAGTAAACATGGAGGACACTGTGGAGAGTCAGGAGAGCAGCTATTGTGCAACTTTAGACCCCGTTTCTCGGGAGAGATATAAACAGATAGTTAAAAAATATATCGGACGTGATCCGTATTCTTTGAAAATGTCCGAATACACCACAGAAGTAAAGGATTTGCCTACTATCGAGGCTGTGGATATCACCAACTACTTGGTCCTCCAGACTTCTTACTACACTAGGCAGCAAATGAAAGCTTTCAAGAGTCTGGAGGCGTACAATTTTTTTGTCAGCGGGTGGGTCCACAACCTTGGAACAAAACGTCTCCGTGATGGATACAGTTTGGTGTTTGCAAGGGTGAGTGTTTGTTCTTTTCTCTCGTTTGAGAACTGATTCCGATCTGGGTTTTCGTTCGTAGCCGAGATTGACCGTCGGAGCCCAGTCCTCCGACTCTTCGTCATCCAAAGCACTTGGGCAGCCTATAGTCCCAATCAAGTCAATATTAGACTACTAACTTAAAAGCACTAAGTAAACGAGAATTTAACGACAACCTAATGCTAATAAGTTCGTTTGCAAACATAACATTACCTCTGACGAAGTGGTCGCTGCAGACACGGGCATTGGCAGACTCTGCTCCTCCCGACTGTAAACGTAAATTTAAAATCCATTTTTTCCTACGTTTTTCGGTTAGAATTTTCCATTTTTCTCCTCTTCGTTGGGCTATTTTTGGTACCCTAAAATACCGTTTATCGGTTTCTCTGGTCGACCTACTGGAGCATCCGTAAACACAACAGGACATAGGCATTTTGCGTACTGTCTGTCTGTGATTTTGCGCTTATCTTTTTCACTTCCGACCGCCAGTCAAATTTCGCGCTTTACGTCGACGTCACGTCTACGTCAAATGAAACCTAGCTATTGAAACAAAACAAAAGGTGTATCCAAGATGGCCGACTTCTAAATGGCCACCATGGTCACCACCCATCTTGAGGAGTTTGCCCCCTCACATATACTAATGTGCCACAAACAGGACTTTAATATCACCAACCATTCCCATGTTATTACGGTGTATCCATATAAATGGCCCACCCTGTATTTTGTATCTGTCCTCCTGCATTTCCTTAACCTCTTCACTTCAAGCCTCATCTCCTGAACTGTGTCAGGGTTCTAACACAAATGTGCAAAAATATAATTATTTATTCATAATGTCGTCGTAATTACTAGTTATCAGATTAGATATACGAGCCTCTCATCTCCGTTTAGCTGATAATGAGACTGCTGAACAGTAGCTGGTTTTAAGTTAACATTATGGCAGCTAGCATGAGTCCTTAAAAATCACACTCTCCCTATGATAAACGGTTTGATCACATTCTCACATTATAAGAGTTTATTCAGTAAGAGTCCAGGTCCAACAATTTTGGTTGTTTAGTTAGGATCTCCTAAACAACTCACCTCAGTATCCTTATCATCAGACTCTTTTCACAAAGTTTTACAGCCTCACCCAGAGTAAATAGACATGGACACCCATCATATTGACAATCAAAGTAAACGGCAGACTGACAGCCTACGCTCGTTACAGATGAACGGCAGCCGGAGTTGCTTGTCCTACAGTAGTTACCCTGGCAGGTAACAGCATTCTGATCACCATTAATGCATTTCCAGATACTTGATAAAACACGGCTGGATTATTTATTTATTTTTATTCTTAAAATTAAACTTCTTAAAAGTTTCTTAAATTAAATTAACTTCTTAAATTATTAACTTCTTAAATTAAACTCCTTACATCAGGAGTCAGATGAGAATCACAAAGCACCTCACAGAAAATAATTCAAGATATATAAAATACAATGTACATTAATATAAATAACACAAATATACAGTGAAATAACTGCACAATAATTTAAAACATTGAGAATTAAAAGATTTTTATCCTGTACAAAAAGCAAATTGGTACAAGATGTGTTACTGATAGAAGTGTGTTTTACATGACATGGGTCAATATTACAACTTATAGTCCACATTTGAGGATTGTGTGAGATAATAAAATGCCCTTAATGCTTGACCTGGGCTTTTTCCTTTTAACCCCCCCCCCATCTGCCCAGTGACAACAAAGATAGGCTCCAGCTAAATCTGAAGTGGATAACCGGCTAAGAAAATGTTTTGTTTTTTTTGTTTTTTTTTCCCTTCCCTTCATGGATGGTATTGGATTTGGATCACTGGTGCTTTAAATTTTTTTGCAGTGAAACCCTTCAAAGTTACCTGACAGCTTCACTTAAAATAAGTTTTCAGGCCAAGAATGATCAGTTGTAACCGTAAAGAGATTTAATTTATAGTACCGCTAATGAGCAGTGGGCACAGGAAGTTTATGCAGTCTGACAAGGAGGGGGCCCCACTGCAAGGGTGTTCATAGAGGAGCTAAACAGACAGCCACATGGAAGCAAATTTCCCACAATTCACAGATCGATGACAAAACAAAGTCAGGATGTAGTCTTTATGCTTTCAGATGAATTTCAGTCACGCTTGGGAGGGAAGCTCCTCACTGAAGCAACTTACATTCCTGTGCTTTGGCTAGAATTTATGTTTGTCTACAAAGCCAGAAGAACAAGGTGATGACTTTGGCTCATCAAGTTTCATCATTGATGGTTAAACCGAACTGAACTGTAATTGGAACACAGAGTGCAGTTGTTGTTTTTAATGGAATTCGATCATCAACTTTGTTTATAATTCAGAAAGCCGAAACATCAACAACATCAATTAATTTCTTTTTGGTTTTTTTTTAAATAACTGTTATAGATAAGCGGATTGGCCTTGTGGTTTCTTTCTTGGAAAGAATTATTGGTTCAAAGATCCTAGACGGGGCTGCTGAGCTTTATGTTGGCGGATTTTTGCTTTAATCCTATCCAGCGTGGACATGCAGAGGGGTCAGTGGGGTAAAATCCTCTTAACCTTGCAGCCTTGTCACTTGGCTACATTTCTTAGAATAGCACTGGAGACGATGGTTGAACAGAGTTCCTGTTGGAAAAACAAAATGTGCTGTAGCTGCAGCCCTGCCCACACCACCGCTCTGCTAGGACGTAATCTCTTCAGTTACTCCCCACTTAGACTCGGCATACATTAGCAAAGTGCTGACGTGTGAATGTGATGAGTGACTATTCTGTCGCACATGGCTTTCTCTGATAAATGTAGATTAGATAAAGGTGAACATCCCAAAGTCCGTCTGTGATAAGCTTGTTTAGCACATTAAACCGTGCTTGTGACACTTGCACCACTTGAAACAAGGGCCTTGCTAAAATTGCCCGTGAGTGCATGCAAAACTCAGTTTCTTGGTTAAGCAAAGAGTGCATTATAGCTATCACTGTCACTGCTGTTATGCAAATTACATACACAGGGCTAACTAACTGGTTCAATCCAAAAAGTTACAACACTTTCCCATAAGTCTCTGGGTTTTAACGAGCATGCACCAGTATAATGTTTTCCAATACAATACCAATATCCTAGCTTTGGGTGTCTGCTGTTAGGAGGGTTATATTAATAAGTTGTATTTATCATTGGGAGAAAGAAACAGGGATTCATTTAAAAAAAAAAAAAAAAAAAAAAAAAAGTAACGTAATATTAAGCTTTACTTTTGCGTATTTAATAAAATGTGAAGAAAATAAATGCATCAGAATACAAGTGTGCTGAATTAGTAATTATTGATACAATAAATGAAAACAGGCTGAAGATAAAAGCCATGGAAAAATAAAATTCTACTGGCTTCATTCACCTAAATTATTTGCTCTAGTCTCCTTTCAGCTCAGTGTGAGTCATAAGGCTGCAGACTGCCAGTTTCTCCTTTTTCACCTCACACATTTACGCCCATGGCGCTGTTATAAGTGCAGTGCAAGTTTAACACTGAACAAACATCCTTGATTACTAATCTTTTATGTAATGTTTGCCTGATGAAACATGACTGAAAGTGAATGAGAGAGAAGCCGACTCGTCAAAGCTCTTCATCTAACTCGACCAGTTTGCACTAGAGTAAAGAAAACAAACAAACTTCAGCACACAGAAAAGTTATTGTAGCAGGTTATTCTAGCTGCTACTGTTGACACAGGACGAAGTAAAAACAGAACGACAGAGAACTGAGCGACCTCCATTTCGAGCATCAGCTCTGTCCATCCTTAATTTCTACAAATCAGCCAGAAAGAAATCCGACAACATCTCTTGTATGAATGAGGTGATTTTTAGAAAAAGCTCAAAATGAGCAGACTGCGTCTCCTTTGAGACTTGTATATATTTTCTTGCTACTTGTACTGGTGCTAAGCTTGTGAAGATAACGTAAGCTTTTCTTTTAGTGGCACACTCGGACTCTGTGTTAACGTGGGATTTCGACCATGAGCTCAGTCGCTGTACTTACGCAGGAAACCTTCAATGCGCACCGCAGTGGGCTTTTGCCAGAGCAGGGTGGTGGTGAGTATTTGGACATAAGACTCTATGGCCTGTAAAATGCAAGATGAGCCACTAGTGGCTTCATAGTGTATGTCTTTCCTACGTGCACAGCTGCTGTGGCAGGACCCAGTGCTGGAGAGGATGAGGAAGCCCTTCCTACCTACAAGGAAGCCTTCCCACCTCTCCCCGAGAAGGCGGCCCAACCTGAGGGGACCCAGGAAACTTCCAGCGCCTGGGCATCAAAGATCCGTCCTCTCAAGTCTTCGATTATCACCCAGGTACAACTTTTCCTTTAAAAAAAAAAAAAAAAAGTTCTATAACTGCATTACTATTTCAGAGTCTGCCACAGGATCTTAATTATATGATTTGAAAGTAAATGACAAAGACATTAATGAAATGCAATGCAAATTCTTGACCAAAATTTTTAAAGCCATGAGTTCATAGAGAGTTCATACTGCATCTCTAGTTTCAAATAGCCTCTGTTTGGAAGTAGATTATTTTGTAATTTTATATCACTGAATGTCGGTGAATTACCAAATTCTTAAGAGTTTACTACATGCATTGTATATTTGGAGAGATGTGTAGCAATAGGAGACTTAAATAATCAAATGACAAATATGATCCTTCCATGTAAGTGGATTGTAGTCGTGTATGTCAAAGCTAAAATGTCTGTTTCCTGCTGATGATGGATTCTTCTCCGCTGGGCATGGCAGCTGTTTCTGTGTACAGGGCGACACTGGATGTTGTAAAAAGACGAACCTTTAAGAAAGGTTTTCCTCCTCGTCCTGTAATAACTGTCTCCACGGCTACGTTCACACTGCAGGTCTTAATGCTCAATTCCGATTTTTTTGATCAAATCCGTTTTTTTATTTATTTATTTTTTTGTTTGTCTGCTTGTTCACACTACAAATAAAATGCGACAGCAAACGCGCTCTAGTGTGAACGCTCAAAGCGGCCCGCATGCACAAGAGAAGACGTCACATACAACGCACTCTGTTTAGACCCAGAGCAAACAATATTGTTTGACTGATGGCCCTTAATATAAAGACTTCGGACTTTACGTTTCCAATTTTTGCTTTAAGTTATTTCGTTATTTACATAATAATGTAAATAACCTAATAATTATCCTTATTGCTGTTTTAGAGGAGCGGTGCTTCAAAGTATAGTTGCAGATTTCTGTCAGAATCTGCAGATTATACAGTACAAATAAAATGTTCACGTTGTCTTCCCAACAGTTTCACTAACATCTACACGGGATGGCCAGGAAGCGTTCGCGATGTCTTCTCCGGCGCTGATAATTGGCGTCTGTCTTGTGTCAGTGACGTAAAAGACTGATTTAATGCGACATGACCGTTCAAACAGCAGTCGCTTTCTAAAACATCGGATATGTATCAGATTCAGTACCACATACGAAAGTGACCCAGATCGGATTTGAAAATATCGGATTTGTGCCGTTCACGCTGTCATAGCATGATCGGATATGGGTCGCATAGGGGCAAAAAACTCGGATTTGATGCGCTTTCGCCTGCAGTGTGAACATAGCCCATATGTTCTGTGACACTAGTGGTCGGTACGAAGACAGCATGCTCTGCGACACGCAGCAGTAAACATGGTGAAATAAAAAACCATAGCACAGACATCTTGTCCTCTTTGTGTGACATTCTTTTCTTAGGCCTGCTACAGTGACACAGGAAGCCTTATCAGTCATTTAGATTCAATTAAAGAAATGAGTCCCCATAAATAGCAGGAGATTTGTGTGACTCAAACAGTTATCTGTGGAAATTAGGCTTCTGTAAGCAAGTCAGGAGAAAAACTGACTCAAAGCATTAAAAAGCATCGGAGGGTCAATTTTTGTTTTTCTTCTGAAGTGTGGAAGATGCAGATTCTTCTGGAAAATGACTTAATTGATTAAACTGGGGGAGGAGAGAGCTTGAGCCTTATCTAATAGATGAGGTATAATGCTGTTTACACAAATGCTATGTTTAAAGGCCATTCAGAACAGTCAGTGTTGTTTGATGACGGCCTTATTTTAAATAGTGCGGAAGCGTGTGCCACTTGGCTCCCTAAATAACAATGCATTTGTTATACATCTGTTAAATTGGCTAACGTTAGTAATGCTAGCACTGCAGATTTTAATTTTTTTCCCTGTGCAGGTTAATGTGAGCCTGTGTTGTTATAGTCATGTTATTTACTCTTCTTCTAAGCCTTCAGCAGTCTAAGCACTCCGCTGGTTGATGGGGACATC
Source organism: Pelmatolapia mariae (assembly GCF_036321145.2). Taxonomy (NCBI): domain Eukaryota; kingdom Metazoa; phylum Chordata; class Actinopteri; order Cichliformes; family Cichlidae; genus Pelmatolapia; species Pelmatolapia mariae. The sequence goes on along the minus strand of NC_086246.1, from coordinate 36,818,220 downwards.
ATCAGTCTTACTTCCCACTTGCCTGTTTCATAACTTGCCGTCCAAAAGAGGGTTGCTGTCGTCTGCTTCCGTCAGTGTGGGCAGCTGGCTGTGTTGACCCGATGGTTGACGGGTGTTGTACACAAAGAAAAGATGAATCATTAATTTCCATGTCTAAATTTTTTGGTGCTGATTACTGCAGTGTTGAAATAAATCAGATGTCTACTTTAGGGTGGGGGATGGGTGTGACTAGTGAATTAATGGATCATTATCTTTCCTTTTTAAATAAAATGTTTAATTCATTTGGCATGTTTTCAGTATGATATAAAACAGAAGGAAAAACATTTATAGTTGAAAATGAGAAGGGTTTTAGTAGAAGGAACATTTTTGTGTATTTTGGTTACAGATCTTGGTGAGGATTACCCGAGCTAGTGGTGTTCTATTTGACTGCATTTGTTTGCCTCACATTTTAGGTTTTCTTTGTGGAAAGCTAATCCTGTTTGTCACTGATTTTTAAATGCTTTCTTTCTTTTTTTACATGAACTATGTTTTCCTAGGTTTTCCATGTGCCGTTGGAGGAGCGCAAGTACAAGGACATCAACCAGTTTGGGGAAGGAGACCAAGCAAAGGTTTGCGTAGACATCATGCATAAGACCGGAGCCCACCTGGAACTCTCCTTAGCAAAAGATCAGGGTCTCTCCATCATGGTGTCTGGAAAGTTGGATGCCGTGATGAAGGCCCGTAAGGAGATTGTGTCCCGACTGCAGACTCAGGTTAAGAGATTTGCCTTTATTGGTTTTCTTAAATGAGAAGTTACAGACTGTGGTACCAACTTTGCCTTCTAATCTAAACCAACAGGCTTCAGCTAGTGTTGGCATCCCCAAGGAGCACCATCGTTTTGTCATTGGCAAAAACGGGGAGAAGCTTCAGGAGCTGGAGCTCAAGACTGCCACCAAAATCCAGATCCCACGACCTGACGACCCCAGCAACCAGATCAAGATCTCTGGTACCAAGGAGGGGCTGGAAAAGGCAAAGCATGAGATCCTGTTGATCTCTGCTGAGCAGGTAATTTACCACCTCACGCCAACACCTTTTTAAGGATATCTGTATATATTTTGTTAAAAATTTGTTTTATAGCTCTTCCAAATCTGATACATTAGCAATTTTCCTCTTTTTAGGACAAGCGTGCTGTGGAGAGGGTGAACATTGAAAAAGTGTACCACCCATTCATCACCGGTGCCTACAATAAGCTAGTGGGCGAGATGATGCAAGAGACTGGTGCCCGCATCAATGTCCCCCCTCAGAGTGTGAATAAGACTGAGATCGTCATCACTGGGGAAAAGGAGCAGGTGGCCCTTGCTGTGACTAAGATCAAAAAGGTTTATGAAGACAAGGTATGCAAATAATCACTGAGAAATTGTGTCCAGACTGCAGCAACAGTCAGATTTTCATATTTTTCTATAGCTGGTATTGCTGTTTAGCATCTAGATTGACGCCAGTAATCGTCCTGCCCTGCACATTGTGTTCCTTTATCCAGATAAATGGCACAAAAAATGAAAATATTTACTTTGTGCAAACTCCCTCACCTTCTTGTCTGTCTTGTAGAAAAAGAACACCACCACTATTGCTGTGGAGGTGAAGAAGTCTCAGCACAAATATGTGATCGGCCCCAAGGGAAACACCCTGCAGGAGATTCTGGATAGAACTGGCGTCTCAGTTGAGATCCCACCTTCTGACAGCAGCTCAGAAACTGTCATCCTTCGTGGAGAGCCCGACCGTCTGGGTCAGGCTCTCACTGAAGTTTATGCCAAGGTACATTTACCATGTGAAGACTGGTAATGTTAAGAGTTATTTAAACATATGAAAATTGAGGAGTAACAACAGCATTTTTTCTTCTACAGGCAAACAGTTACACTGTTTCCTCGGTCTCAGCTCCTTCTTGGCTTCATCGTTTCATTATTGGGAAGAAGGGCCAGAACTTGGCAAAGATCACTCAACAAATGCCCAAGGTGTGTTAAATGCTCTTAAATAAAGGATCTATTTAAGTTTTTTTTTTTTTTTTTTTTTTAAACCTGCTTGTAACTTCTGTTTTCTCATGTATTTTGAATGAAGGTGCACATTGAGTTCACTGAGGGAGAAGACAAGATCACCCTGGAGGGTCCTACCAAAGATGTGCAAATGGTGCAAGGCCAGATTGAAGCCATGGTTACAGATTTGGTAAGTGTGTTGAATCTTCAGTCACACAGAAATTTGTCAGGCTATGTTTCTCCCTGAAATTGGCTGATTGGGAAGGCCCAGGGAAGCCTGTCACCTCCCTGTGGCCTTACACACGGCAATGAAAACTGTAAGCTTTAACGAAATTTATACACTTGTGTTGTAATTTTCTGTAAAAGGCTGTAAATGTGTTTATTTCTGCTGTAAAGTTGAACATTTTTAAATGTTTAAATTTGAAGCCGGAATTAAGTGAGAATGAGCAAACTTTTTTAAGTGCTAGACAACAAGCTTTTCATGATTTTTGTTTTGATAGGTAAGTCGAATGGACTACGCAGAGATTAGTGTGGATCCCAAATTCCACCGTCACCTGATTGGAAAAGGAGGTGTTAATAGTGAGTATATTGCTGTCAGATGCTGCTGCAACAACAACGACAAGGAATATTTTTCTGAAACAATGCATTTACTTATTAATTTAGTCAACCGGATCAAAGAGGTGCACAAGGTGACTGTCCGCATCCCCCCTGATAATGAAAAGAGCAACCTGATCCGCATTGAGGGGGATCCCCAGGGTGTGCAGGAAGCCAAGAAGGAGCTGCTAGAGCTTGCGTCACGCATGGTTAGTTCAAGCTTGAGTTTACAGGCAAAATTCTGCAAATGATTTCCTGTTATGTCTCTAATTGCATGGTTTCATGTAGGAGAACGAGCGTACAAAGGACTTGATCATCGAACAACGTTTTCACAGGGCCATCATTGGCCAAAAAGGGGAGAAGATTAAGGAAGTGCGGGACAAATTCCCAGAGGTGAGCTGTAAATCATTGTGGTTGTTTCTGTGTTTTTCGTTTTTCTTTTTCTTCCCTCTGCCTTAACCTTGGAAAATGTACTCCCTTAACTCTAAATGTTTGTTCCAGGTCATCATTAACTTCCCTGACCCAGCACAGAAAAGTGACATTGTTCAACTTCGGGGCCCAAGAACTGAAGTAGAAAAATGTTCAAAGTTTATGAACAAGATAGTGGCTGAAATGGTAATTCTCAGTTTGACTTGAAGTTAAAAATGCTCTGCTAGTGTATTTGTATTTTATTGCAGTGTTGAAGTGTCATTAAGTGTTAACCTTCAGTGATTCCTTTGGTCAGGTGGAGAACAGCTATTCTGTCTCAGTCCCCATCTTCAAGCAGTTCCACAGAAACATCATTGGAAAAGGAGGGTCAAACATCAAGAAGGTACTGCACGTTTTCTGATCCTGAATTCACGTTAAATCGGCGTGTTAATTTGTTTTAAGTTTGATTTGACACCTCCTTTATTTTTTGCTTTGTAGATTCGAGAGGAAACGAACACCAAAATTGATCTGCCTGCTGAGAACAGCAATTCAGAGATGATTGTCATCACTGGGAAGAAGGCAAACTGTGAAGCAGCACGGACTCGGATCTTGGCCATTCAGAAGGATCTGGTAGGCACTCATGTTAGCATGTGTGGGGATTTTTATTTTTATTTTTTTTAATTTAAACTAGGGTTGTTTTCAAATCTTGTCTTGTTTGCTTTAATAAATTCTCATGTTGCCCAGGCGAACATCTCAGAAGTGGATGTGTCCATTCCCTCGAAGCTGCACAACTCCTTGATTGGGTCGAAGGGACGTTTGGTGCGATCCATCATGGAGGAGTGTGGCGGTGTGCACATTCACTTTCCCACAGAGGGCTCAGGGATTGATAAGGTCACCATCAGAGGCCCTGCAGAGGAGGTGGAGAAAGCTAAGCAGCAGCTGCTTGCCTTGGCGGAGGAGAAGGTTTGTATATATGTGTCTGAATTAAAGCTGAACTTTTGTTGAACTCATTGTTTTGAAATTGTGGGGTGAAGAGAATGAGAAGGTAAAAAGGCAAAGAGCTCCTTTTGTATTAGCACATGCTGAGTATTTGTTTCGGTCATCCTTTTAGTCGCTCGCAAATGGCTAAGAAAATGTTTCTGAAGTTTGATTTGGTTAGTTGTTATCCCATTATCAGGGAGTTCATGCATTTCAGTTGAAAAAGACTTGAACAAAGACCTTTATGTAGTTAAAAGCTACTTGTAATAAATGTCAGCCTAATTTTATCCATTTTTTTCCCTTAGCAAACAAAGAGTCACACTGTTGAGCTGCATGCAAAACCAGAGTACCACAAATTCCTTATTGGGAAAGGTGGTGGAAACATCCGTAAGGTTCGTGACAGCACCGGCGCCAGAATCATCTTCCCCACCCCTGAGGACAAAGACCAGGAACTCATCACTGTGGTTGGCACTGAGGAAGCAGTGCGGGATGCACAGAAAGAGCTGGAGGAACTCATCAAGAGTTTGGTAAGATTTCAAATGAGTTCTGTCAACAGTTAGATGAGATGAACCAACAATTCGGTTCATTTTTTTAAACTTCTCTTTTTTTTTGGGGTTACAGGACAATGTTGTTGAGGACACTATGAACGTTGACCCCAAGCACCATCGCTACTTTGTAGCCCGCCGTGGCCAAGTCCTTAGGGACCTTGCTGATGAGTATGGTGGGGTTATGGTGAGCTTCCCCCGCACAGGTTCTCAGAGTGATAAAGTTACCCTTAAAGGAGCCAAAGAGTGTGTGGAAGCTGCCAAAAAACGCATGCAGGAGATCGTGGAGGACTTGGTTAGTAGTGTTTTGTTAAGGGAAGTCTTTCTGTTCATCTCCTCTTTGAAATGTAACAAGCTTTTCTTCTTTTTATTTTTCAGGATGCTCAAGTGACTATGGAGTGTGTAATTCCTCAGAAGTTCCACCGTTCAATCATGGGTCCTAAGGGCTCACGGATCCAGCAGATCACTAGAGATCACAACGTGCAGATCAAGTTCCCAGAACGCGAGGACCCACAAGGTAAATAGTAAAAACCTGCAGTGTGTCTCTTACTTATATTTCTGTCTTAATATAACTTTCACTATGAGAACATTTGATATTTTTTAAAAGTAACGCTTTATTAAAAAAATAAAAATAAAATAATTGTACTTAGTTTTGAAACAGATGGTGGTTATTTTTAGCCAACGAAAAGCAATTCGGCATGTACATTTATTTATTTTTTTTCAATACTCTGATTTTCTTTTAGCTGCACCTCCTGCGGAGGCTCCTGTCCAGGAGAATGGAGAAGCTGACGGTGAAGTGAAGGAGCCAGTTGATCCCAATGCACCCAAGAAGTGCGATGTGATTATAATTTCTGGACGCAAAGAGCGGTGCGAGGCTGCCATCGAAGCACTGAAGGTTGGTCTTCATATTCAAGCTCTGGAATGTTAAAAATCAACTTTTTGAAGAACTACAGCTAACTGTCTTCCTTCTTTAGGCCCTGGTTCCTGTCACTATTGAGGTGGAAGTGCCTTTTGAGCTTCATCGCTACATCATTGGACAGAAAGGAAGTGGAATTCGCAAGATGATGGAGGATTTTGAGGTGTGTGCAGATCTCCATATAGGAATGAAGGAGCCTTGATGTTTTACTGGATATTTGATCTGGCATCACTGTCTCTCTCCAGGTTAATATTCAAGTGCCTGCTCCTGAGCAGCAGTCTGATAAAATCGCCATCACCGGCTTGGCCAGTCTTCTCGACCGCGCCAAAGAGGGCCTCCTGGAGCGTGTCAAAGAGCTGCAGGCCGAGCAGGAGGATCGGGTTAGTATTTGCTGGCGTACTAAAATGTATCAGTTGTGGCACTTGGTGTGTGTTGAGGCTGAACTCTTTAGTTTACATGGTGTCTTTATTTCTCTGTGTTGATGATTTATAGTCAAATGGTGCCCTTATCTTTTCAGATTAGCTCAAAGGGCACCCTTATCATAATCCTCAAGTGAACAAAGGGCTTAATAATTAGTCTTATCTTAGGCAAACATCAGGTTGAGTAGTAGTGGGAAATAGCCAGTTGTCAGACTTTATGAAATTCCAACCCAACATTTTGCCACCTTTTCTCAAACCGTCTGCAGGCACTCAGGAGCTTCAAGCTGACCATCACTGTGGACCCCAAGTATCACCCCAAGATAATCGGCCGCAAGGGTGCCATTATTACAAACATCCGCACTGAGCATGATGTTAACATCCAGTTCCCAGAGAAGAATGATGAAAACCAGGTATGTCTATGGCTTATGGTATTAAATCGAAATGGGCTTCCTGATAATGGTGCTCAATATCGTGCCAGATGCTTGGTATAAGGTGTTTTTTTTTGTTTGTTTGTTTGTTTTTTTAAATTAATTCTGCTGTGTCTCCATAGGATCAGATTACTATTACAGGGTATGAGCACAAAGCCATAGCTGCACGAGATGCCATCCAGGCCATTGTGGATGAGCTGGAAGAGATGATCTCTGAGGACATCACCCTGGACAGCAGGGTCCATGCTCGCATCATTGGCGCCCGTGGCAAGGGCATTCGCAAGATCATGGATGAGTTTAAGGTGAGGATGGTGAAATGAGAAGGTGTAGGTAGCTGCTCTACAAATCTGTGTATAATGACAGAGACAAAGAGGTGTGGGGGAAATCCTCTCCCCCCCACAAAAAATACTATCAGAAGGGAAAAGGTTATACCTGCCAGACAGCACAGTCACAGCTGTGTTCACATACAGAAATGATATTATAATTAGTGGAATAGGTCATTCCAAATACTGCACTTTCTGTATTCTTACAAACTTTAACTTCTCTTTTAAACTCTTCAGGTTGATCTCAGGTTTCCCCAGAGTGGAGCTGCAGACCCGAACCTCGTGACAGTCACCGGTCGCCCTGAGCTTGTGGATGAAGCCATCGACCATCTCCTCAACCTGGAAGAGGAATACGTAAGCTTCCCTCTCCAGCAGATAATGTCCAAAACAAAAAGTGCTTTGTGTGAGTTAATTGGTACTTACACAGTTTGTTTTGTGTCAGATGGCAGATGTTGTGGAAAATGAGGCAAAGATGGCTTATATGAGGCCTTCTGGCAGTAGCGCTGCTGCCGCGGACGAACAGCGTGGCCCATCCAAAGGCTTCGTGGTGAGGGAGGCTCCCTGGGCTACTGCCAATGAGAAGGTGAGGGTCTTCTAATATCACGGTCAAAAATCTGAGAAGTGGTCACACCCTTTTCCTTTTAATCCTCATTTTCCTTTTTTGTTTCTACTCTTAAGGCCCCTGATATGAGCAGCTCTGAAGATTTCCCAAGCTTTGGAGCCCCAGTGGCAACCAAGGCCTCACCCTGGGGACCAAAGCGCTTCTAAGCCGTGCTGCTACAGACGGGCCTGAAATAACCAACACAATCTACCCCGTTATTCTCCCCAACCCCCTCTTGACCTGGACTGACCGCTGACCCTAAAAGTCTTCAGTTCTGAGACTGTCATCCTTCTGTCTACTTATCTCGGTCTAGCCTCGCAGATTCAGTCTAAAAGTGTTCTAAGATACTGTAATTGACTTGTGAGCTCTGTTTCTGCATTAAATACTGTCTTATGCTTACAAAAAAAAAAAAAAAAAAAAAAAAAACCCAACCCATTGTTGCGGTGAAGTCTACAGTCTGTAAAAGACCGATGTTTAAATGTTGATTAGACAAGACATTTCATTGTGGTTTGAACTGTTATACCAAATTCAGTGGTGGCCAGACATGAGGTTCTTTTTATTTTATTTTTTAATTTTTTTTTAAAAAAAATGTTGTGTTTTTTTTTTTTTTGTTTTTTTTTTTGAGCTGCCCTTATCTTAGTTGCCTTCGCAGGGTGGGGTGAAGCAATTGAATTGCTGCTGGTGACCTATTCAGGCATGAAGCCTGGCCAGCGAGGCCAGCTGTTTCAGTATCCCACCCCTCTCCTGCCTTATTCATGTAGCTGCGTGAAAATTGTCAGTCATTAGCCCTCAAGCACACTCTAGTGGTTGTCCTCCGTCATGTCGTTCCATTTGCTTGTAACTGTGCTTCTGTGTATATGGTCAAGTAGTGGCACGTACCTTGTAGCCTTATGAATTGGTGAACTTTTCAAAAGGGGTGTGGGAGGGGAAGAATGGTGGGGAAGGGGGCGGGGGTGGTTTTAGCCAGTGCAGAATGGCACCTACTCAAACTGCCAGATGCTTGGAGATCATGCCAGAACTAAACCTCTTGCAACACTAGGCCTAGAGCTCCAACGTATCCAACCTCACACTAACTGTTGGACCTATATATTTTTTTTCTTTTCTTTTTTTTTTCTTTTTTTTTTTTTTTTTTTTTTTGACATTCAAAAGTAAGTCACTCTACAAAATAAAATGACTGTGTGTTTGTGATCAAAACAGCAGACCATCGTGTGCCAACTACCTGTCTAGTGATGTCCTGTGTTACTCATCCTCTGTATTGGGTCAGTGTCCAGTCCTTTTGTCTTCCAGTTGCTATGCAGATTGCTCTGTTAAATAGCAATGGCCCTTTTTATTTTTAATCAGCCTTACAACTAGAAAGATACAAACCAGGTAGAGATGATGTTGAGGTGCATTTTTAATGGACAACTGGAAGGTATGTCTATTGTTTCCTCAAACTCTCGGGACAGTCCCGCCCCCCGCCTCTCCTCCTCAATTACTAGTTTACTTTGCTCGAGTGCAGATTTAGCTTGTCAGCTGCTAATTCAACATCTAGCATCAGCCTACCTTGGTTTCTATCCTCCTAGTATTGAATGAAAGATTATGCAAATACCATTGAAGTGAACGGTTATGGATGACACTGGAAAAGAAATTGTCCAAAAAAGTCAATAAAAATTGAAAATGCTCTGTGCTTCTTCATCAGTTTTTTTTTGCTCTATCAAGCGGAATTTCTAATTTTTTTTAATGAAATCTAACACACAGAAAACACGATCAGTATAATAATCTGCCCATCTATATTACTGCCATGCATGGAGACTCATCGAGATTGTTTTCTCTTTTCTAATTTGATGTCTGTGGTGATCCTTAAAAGGAACAGCCATAAGATTTGTGATGCAATTTCTTAAATTTGGCATCTTCTTAATTTTGATCAGTTCCACAAGTTAAACACAGGTAAGGTGAAGCAAGTCACACCTCAGTATTTTGACCAATGCTGTTATCAAACCCAAGCAACCTCATTATTACAATTAGAAAACTGATGAATGTGGTGTGTCATACAACCTTAGAAGAAGAGTTTTTCCCAAAGCTTAACTGCTCAAACCTCCAGCTCCCTGATTTTCTATATAGTTTAGGTCTGGAGACAGGGTTGAGCACTCCATGAGGTTAACATACTTATTCTATAGCCACTTCTTTGTTGCCTTGGCAGTATGGGTCATGAAATGCTGGAAGACCCATCCCCAAAACTAGGTGCAATGTTAGTCAGATATTGTATTAATTAACAATAACATGATTCCTAATATTCAGAGCAAAAATCCCAGGAATTGTATCACTACTTCTGTCTTATTTTACCAAATTTAACAGTTTTAAAGTCACCAGAATTTATATGTTATTATAAATAACCTGATGAGAAATCCCTTCATTGCTGGTGTTTATCCTGTTAAAATAATGTGATGTTCAGGTCCTGGAGATGTCACAGCATATCTTTACTAGGCAGCAAAGGTGATGCAAAACTTAGTGCTCATCATGGTGTTACATAAAAAAAAACAAGCAAACAACAACAACAAAAAACAATTTCAACAAAAAGTGTAAAAATAAAGTCACAGAATATAGGTAAAACATTTCACATTCATCAAATAATAAGAAAATTGATTTTAAGCCACAGATTTATCAATAAGCCAAAAAAGGAAAATCTAGGCAGAAGATGAGCCTGATTATTGGTAAAAAAAAAAAAAAGAAGAAGAAAAAAAAAAAAAAGACTTTTCATAACTTGTTTTGAGCTGCTATCCCATATGGTGATCCAAACCTTTAAAGTTTACCCCAAATGCCAGTTTTCAGCTTTTCTCCAGTGAATTAAAAATAAAATACATCAAACTTCCAGGGTATCAGTGCTTGTTTCTATTCCTCTAATGTCATAGACATGAAACTTTTGTAGTTGTACTGTTGAAACTACAATACCTGTGATACTGATGAAATCATGAAAGGTTATTACAGAAAAATGCTTATCAGAAATCAGGTGTTGTCGTCAGACTGTGACATAAAATTAATTTGGTTGTAATGTTTTTCTTCAGACCTGGAAATTTGATGTTGAGTTCTGACAAAAATAAACAAAAAATAAACACATTTAAAACGTTTGGCCTGTAGTTTGGAAAACACTCATTTTATGAGGGCAAAATTTTGTCCTCATAGTATGAACTAATGCAAAAAACGGGCCGAATCTGAGAGGTCAGGTGGGAAATGGAACCATCTTTGTGGTCCTTACCCTTTTTTGAGTCTGGGCAAATGTGTGAAACAGCACCCCCTGGGTTGTAAAGGCTGACAAAAATCAAATGGCCTCAAACGGGAGCAGGGTTGAATTGATGAATTGTAGCAAGGTGAGTTCATAAGCATTAAATAAATAAGAATAAGATAGTTACAGTTGAGGTCAGTCTATAACTGTGGATGGGAAGGTCTGTGGGACAGGGCGGTCACACTTTACCTGAAACAAGCCTGGAATTGTTAGCTAGCTAATATCAGCATTCTGTTTGCTAACAAAAGCTTTGGACAACTTCCAGCTGTGTCGAGTTTATTTTTTATTTATTTATTTTCAATAAAATCGTCGGACGTAACATAGTGTGGCTCCTTCACCCTCATGAAAGACACAAAAGTGGATGGGACATCGAATAAAGTGAGTAAAAGTAGCTCTTCTCAGTTTGTGGTCACCTGGTCACACCTGTGGCTGAGTGTGAATTTAACTACGTCTGTTTATTTGGTGTGGTTCGTATCACACGTCTTCATTGGGTTTTAGTAATATGCTGACGGTAATTTGTGATTTAAGCCAGATTACAGTGTATTAAAAAAACTTTAAGAAAGCAGCTCAGTCAAGAAAACCCCCCCCCCCAAAACATAATGACAACACAACAGCTCAAGTTGGTAAAAAAAAATACTAGGAAGTAGTGAAATAAAATAAATAAAAATAAAATAAAAAATTTAAATAAAATACAACTAAAAGTCAGGGGAGTGGTTGAATGTGTTATAATAAGGAGCTCAACAAGGTTACAATCTAAACGAGTGAAAATAAATAAAAATGGAAATAAAATTATATTAAAAGTTAATATCTTCAATAAAAATGTGTTCGATTTTCTTGCTGCTTCATATTCGGTCCATCATTAACAAAAAAACAAACAAACAAAAAATACTGTGTTCAGTTTTACTTAAATGCAGGTCAATAAAACGGCACCAACACACTGTCCTGTTCGTTCATGACAGTTTCGGTTCAGGTTTTCATCTAGTTGTCTGGGCTCCATGTCCAGTGGTTCTGTGCCCCATCAGAAACAACGTGCCCCTCAGTTTGAGAACCACTGGTATGACAGAAAAGTGTTGAGAAAGAGCAGGGTTGAATAAACTATTGACATGAGCGAACAGATAATTCACTGCCAGACTGATGTGGAGGAGTTCCTGTGTTTGTCAAATACACCTGAAAGGTAAACTAAAAATGTTATTTAGTGTGATGGCCAGCATCATACTGGAAAGATAAAATCTGTAAAATTAGTTCTGTTTGCTGTTTGTTATTGAATTTGCTGATAGAGCAGTATATACATATATGAGAAATATTCACAATGTAGAGCAGACGACAAAGAAACTAAATGTAGGGCAAAGATGATGTGTGTTAGATAATTTGAGGAACGATATCGATGCTAAGAGCTCGTGTAAATCCTAATAGAAAACACTGTTGGTGTCATCATTATCAGGTCATTGTTTTGGAAATCAGGTCACTGTTCATACAGATTTTATTTAAAGTCAAACGTATCCGTCCAGCGTGCTGCAAATGAAAATTCTCCTTCCTATTGATGCTCCTGAAAACTACTGAAAAAGGTAGTTTGTAATCACTGTTGAGTATTCCTCTGCTGAGCTCTTTCAGTATCACAAGGTTCAGAGCTCTCCTCCCTTTCGTGGATTACATGTGTACATGTTTGTGAACAGGCAGCAAAGAAATGGAGATGAATGTTTTCCTCTCTCCCCGGTCTCCTCTCGAAAGCTGATAGTCGCACTTTCAACACTCATGAAGCGCTCCTGTGTTTGAAAGGAGCAACGTAAAGCTCTCACCAGAGCTCTGAGGCATAATCATGACACAATTAAGATAATTTCCCAACCACTGCTGGTGGCAAGAAAAGCAATTTTTACGCCCTGTAATCGAGTCTGGCTGTCAGATTAAGATAGCAGGTGATTTGAGGGAAATTGTCTTGGCTAACTCTTTGGAGTGGGATCCAGGTGGCCTCAGGTATCTCTTTGCCCATTGAGGTTGCCTGGAAGGTAATGCAGGTTTGATTTTGAAAATGAAAGAAACATTTGAGTGGTGGATTTGTGTCTCTGGGCATTTGTCATCTTATTACCTGCCTCTGCTGCCATCTACTCCTGCATCTTGCCACATGAAAGAGCCAAGTGGCCCGTTATCTCTCTCACACTTTCTTTCTGTTTCCCCTTTTCTGTCTTCGACTTGCCATCCAATGACAAACTCAAATTCGACCCATTCTGTATGAGATTACCACATGTGGGGGTTGGAAATCTTGGCCAATGTTAGCTTCTTGTGGTTGATTTTTCAGCCATTTTTTTTTTTTTGAAATGTCAGAAAAAAATAAATGCTGTCCTACTTGGTCAAATGGATCTGGTTTTGGATCATGTCAAGTTAACTACTTCAAACAAAACAATTTAAATATCTGTAACAATTATTTGATTAATTCAGCTAACTGACAAACTAATCAGGAACTATTAAAAGCAAAAAACCAAAAATGACAACAATAATCCAAAATAATATAACTTAATGATTTTCAAATAATCATTAAGCTATAAATGGTCTTCGTATTTCTTATCTTAAATTGTACTTTTTCCCCTTGTTTCCCTCATTGCTTGGCAGTTTGTAACATGCTGCTACATCCAAAAGGTAATGCACCTTGAAGCTGTTTGCAAGCCAGCAAAAATAGACGAACAGCTGCTCGCAACCAGGTGGCGAGATTAGATATTGCCTCTGTACATGCAAAGCCAAAGATGGCTACTGTGGAGCTTCTTCAAAAATATAAATGAGAATGAAGTCCAGTCCAAACCAGGTGAAGCTACCATGTTACAAGTTTACACCAACTATGTAGACTATCATTTGAGAGCAGTTTGGGGTCGTTGTTCTTTAAGGATCTGAGCGAATATCGAGTAATATTTCTGCTTGAAGTATTTAGCAGTATTTAGCGACTTTTTTCAAAGAAGCACCTCGTGAAAATCTGGCAGCTTTTCAGAAAATCCTAATGCATTTTTCAGTATAAGAGTTGGTTGCTTTATTTTTTTGTTTCTTTGCAGCTGGCACCATTCAGTGAGTAACAACGGTATACACAGCTTGATATCCTTAATGAATGTGAATTAGCTGAAGATTTTAAAATGAACTGTCTGATTGTTGATGATTTTACATGTAATTATATTCACATATGTACATGTTCACATAGTCATGTCTATGAAATGTGTATCTTAGCAAAGCAGCATGTACTTAGCTAACAATGTAGTGTTTAACTTACTGTTTTATACTTGTTCTGTCATCTAATAACAGAAAAAGCAACTACATAAGTTAAACATGCATCTCATTTCTATATGGAGAATATAGTAGTGACATTGTTACAGTATTCCTTCAGCAGGCAAGTGGGCCATGACATTAGCCTCCAGAAAAGAAGGACATTGTCGGGAAATTCACAAAGAACCCAGTGACTATATCATGAAAATGTATGTTAAGGTCTTAATTTTGTAAATTTGGGTGAATTTGCAAAAAAAAGAAAGGAAAATAATAAAAGACTGCAAAAGACCTTTCTAAAAAAAATCCCCAAAGTTCTAGTACATTTCTTTTTATTATAATTTCAAATAGAAGTATGAACTGCATAGCACATGTGATGGAGAATGAAGCCGCAGTTGAAGCCACAGTTTAAGTCCTTATATCCACTAGATGGCATCGATAGACTTGAGTTTGATCTCTCAGCCAGCAGCAGCCTCTATACTCAGCCTGTCCAGCTCACCCCATATATGTTCACATATTAAATTCATTGTAAACAGATGTGGATAGCCCCTCACTGTTCACTGAAATATACTGTTTACTGCTGTTTTTCAGGTATTGAGAGGAAATGCTTGTTACATTTTTGAAGTTTTTCACCCGCTGTGACATTATAAGTAACATTTCTTCCTTTTCTCTTATTTTGTTAAATTTGAATTCTTGCTTTCCTGGTAGTTTTAACAGAAAAAATAAATTGACCAGTTTTCTCTCCACCAGTGGAAAGAAAACCATTCAGACCCTGAGTTTACATTTTACCTGTTTTGGCAGACCGGCTGAATTTAGTCATTTTCATCTAGTTTAAAATGAGTTTGATGGTTTACATCCTGTGTGTTAGATGCATCTAGTTGAACATTATGGCTATTCTACATGATTGAAATAGTAAACAGTTAAAAAAGAAAAGTAGAAATTGCTATAGTGCCTCCTGGCTTGCCTCCCTAATTTTCATATTTTAGTTGCTAAAAAAGTCTCCATCTGTCTGTGTGTCTAGGTCAATTTGGATTTCAGGGCCCTGGCAGTAAATGGCACTGGCAGACTGTGGAATCCCCTTGCGTTCAAGACTGGCAGGGCTCAATCAAATGATGAGAGGCGACACACTCATATGCTGGTGAATACAACGTTCCCTGACACACACTCTCGGAAAAGGCTTGGCCACATGAAATATTGCTGAACTTGAACACTTCCATAAAAAACCCTACTTCAATTTGCCTTCTGATTTGCCTTGCATTGGGTTTGACTCGGTCAAGTTAATAAAAAAAAAAAAATCAACAACCACATTTCGGCGAATTCTTGAATCCGTTGACAGGATAGGAGTACCGTATCCCAAGATTTTAGCGTGAGAATGGGCAGGCCACATAACTCAAATATTTATTTGACTGTGTCAGCACTTCTGGAGTAAAAAGGAGCAAAGAAAAGCAGGCTGTGATGGTGGGGAATCTGTTATACTGACCAGTAGGGGTCACATTTGGCCAGCAAATTTTTTTTCCAGCCATTTCCATGCCCTTTGTGCAATTAAAATGTAAACAAAAGAATCTGCAAAATCAAAATCCTTTCTATATTTTTAAATTTAAAAAACAAAAATTGCAGTTTTATTTCTAATGTCCTGTTTTTTACCCATTAGCTGATAGCTTTGTTTGTTTGTTTTCCCACCATGCACTAGACAACAATCTTCCCTACCACATTTTTAAGACATACAAAAACAATCAGTTTGAATAATATCCTACTTAACATGGATAGCCAATACAAAAGTTCGATAAGATACTCCCATATTTTCGCAGCAGTCACACAGGAACATTCTTGCTCCTGCTCACATGCTTCAAACAAACTTTAACATTACATATTGGACCACATTTGGCTGCCAGACTACTTGTGATTTCACAAAATCAGACCTGCAGGTGCACATCTTAAATTTGGATTCAAAGCAAGTGAAAATATACTTTTCTCCCCTTCAGCGTTTGAGAACAGCCCTCATGTGTTTGCACGTCATTCTGAAGGGTGAAGCTCAAACATTCAAAAATAACACATCATAAGCACTTCGAGTCGAGAGAGGGGGGGGGGGTCTTTAATATCCTCATGAGCTGGCAAAGGTGTGTTTGCATCAGTAGCGTTTGTATGATGACGGCGATGTTTTAATATGAAATTGGACATTTCATATTCATAATTTCATAGTGGATATAATGTTTTTTTTTTGGCTGTGAAAATCATGAAGTGAAGTCTTAGTGAAATAATATCTACTTAAAAATGAATTTGCTAAATTGCCTCTGCAAATTTCATTGCTAACATTGTAGAGGCTCTAAAATAATGCATGGTTCTGTTGATCACTGTGCACAAGAGGAAAATAAAGGATCATTTATGAAACTAACAAGCAACAAGAGAATAGAGCTTTTGTGGTCCTTGGTGTATCAGCTGAGATGTGCATGGTTCAGCTTGTGCATGGTTGACCAACCAGAGCAACTTTGAGTACTTTAAGTGCTGCTGAAAGAGGTAGAAGAAGTGGAAAGGAGAGTGAAAGAAACTGGCATTAATAAAAAGCACATATAAGTAAATCTCTGAGTGGCAGAATAATATGATAATTTTCAGTTAGCATTAATTCCACTGAATTGGCTAGAAACAAAACCTTGCTACTTATTAGCTGAATAACTGCTTAAAACTGAAAGCCAGGTTTCCGTACAGACATGCCAAGAGGGAGGTTGTCATTTGGTGTTTACTGCTACTTTTAATTTATATGATTCAAAGCGAGCCTTTAGCACTATAGTGTGATACTTGAAGAAAAAAAACAAAACACTGCAAGCTGCAAAATGATAAGACCGCAGGAAATGTTTGACGCTTTGTTTTCTTCCCAGCATTGCAGTCCGTGTTTAGCAAGTTATTTTCTAGGTAATCTGATCTGGCTGCTGTGCCGAAACACATCTGGGTGTTGTTTTTAAATTGTTTTACCACTTAAACAAAGCACGGGGAGAGAAAAAGAGAAAACTTCAGGTGAGTTTCTACATAAAAGGTGTTAGATAGCACGCATAGCCTCATGTTCCTGCACGCTCCAGCCCGCAGCTGCTGCCATCTCTCATTGCTCAGCCTTGTTTTTAAGACAAACCTTACCACAACACTGATGTACAGACAAGTTGGCACAGAGCATTACTGTTTGTTGTTGCATCTCGAACTCATAATTTAAAAGTCGTTTTTGTTCACTGACATTAAAGGTAACTGTTTGAATGGCAATTAACTTGACTTTTGTGTGAAACAGTTGATTCATTTTGCACTGGGTCATAAACCTGTTAGATACATAAATAATAGTTAAATTTAAAGAGGCGTACCAATGTTTTTTAAGCTTTAGCTCTTATCATGACTCATGAATACTTAAATGCAGTTTGTTCCGTTAATTTCTGCAGTGTCTGTTTCTCTGAGTTGTGTGAGCTATCACAGAAACATCAGGTCTGAAAAGCTGTTATGTTTACTAACAATCATTTATTTTGTTGCATTCAGTAATTATTTTAGATTACCTTGGCGAAAATAAGTAAAAGCAAGTGTTTGCTAGTATTATTTTTTTGTTGTACATAAAGAAAATGCAGCAAATTTGAGTTACTTTATCTTAAAGGTGCCTTGTGGATGTGCAGTTTGTTTTGTTGTTGGGTAAATATTTTGTTTGTTGTTCTTACATGCAAACACGTGGGTGCCGTGACACACATTCCTGCTGTCTCGTTAACACTATTAAAGTGACTGACAGGTGGCAGTAAATTAGTTAAGAGAAACACCCTGACAAATGCAGGGACAGTCTTTTAAAAATATGTTTTGTTGTCATGATTTAAACCTGAACGTGTGGGTTTGTAAGAGACCCATACAGGATACCTTTGGTCTGATGGGATTAATGCGGTATCAGAACTCCTCAGCATCTCTTTCCCTGTCCTGCAGAAGGTTCATGCTAGCTGGTGATGAAAAATGACTGCAGGAAAGGGGATCTGGTGAGGCCCTTTTGCACAATGACATTGTCTGAACTACAGCCTCCTCGACTTGCCGTGCCTCAGCGACAACCCTTTAGTATTTCCTGTCAAACAGAGCATTGTTGCTTTTAGTTCACCTTAAGTGTCTAGACAGTGGTTTTCCTGCTCCGTTGGTTCTCTTGGATTGAGGCCAAATCTTCACTCTTGGAGGTGATAAGAGTCTTATCTTGCTGTTAGAGGGTCTAGAGACTGGAGCAGAGCTCAAGTGAGTGTCACTCAGGTGGGAGTGTGGGCACCTTTTAAGAGCAGCAGGGGATAGTCAGCCAACTTCCAGTATTGACAATGAAATGTGCAAACATCAGACCTGCATAGTCACATGACTTTTGCCAAGTTTGACGTCTCCAAGCTCTACTGAAAGAACGCGTGCTATCCCCGTTTTAATTGATATTTTCATTACCATTTGTTCATCAGTTTGCGTATTTACACGAGTAGGCAAAAGCAAAGTGTCCGATGTGACCGAAACTCGCTAGAGGGGATCACTGACAAAAGAGATCCCATAAAATTTTAGATCTGGATTGCGCTCTTTCTCTGCTCTCCAATTGTCCTTCTAGTTTTTGAATTTCTCTGTATTAGTAACGCATTGTACAACGTACGGGGGCATGTAAAGGTGCCCAGAAATATGCAGAAACTATCTGAATTGTAAAACTAACGAAAGGGCTGAACAATGGAAAACAACAGCTTCCAGAAACAGCCTTTCACTTTCCAGCACGACTGTGATAAATTATGAGATTGAGGTCATCCGTTGACGTACAATAAACAGCCTACGTTCTTGCTGACAAAGGCCAAGAGGGTAATACAACGAGTATTCAGACGCTTCCCTTTATGCTTGTCTTTGCTGAAGACGGTTTGTTGTGAAAAGTCCAAGGTCCCTCAAGTAAAAATCAGTCTGTGGATTGTATGCTGGTCCTTGTTTGAAGTCCTTTGTGGCGAAATTCCCCAGCCAGGTAACACAAGAATGCTGCTTTTATTCTCAGCATAGTTGATCCACAATATTGGCAAATGGTCCTTAATTCCTCTCCATGCAAGGTAACTCTTCAGCTTGAAGTAATTCAGACTCTTTTCTTTTCACTGTGAAAGGTGGGCTTGTGTTGTGAAATGAAAAGGATTCAATAGATGTGGATGATTTATTCAAGGAAAAAGCACTAAGACTTTGGAATGAGAAGCATGACTGTATTCTTTTGTGAAGGACACGTTATTTTGTACACACAAGGCAAAATCTATGGCTGCTCAATTCATTCTGTGCCGCACAAAAGAAACTGAATTGATAAAAGGATGTGAGGGGAGGGGGAAAAGTTTGTCTGAATTCATAGACGGTCCCCCCCACCCCGCACCCGACGTGTTCAACCGATTGATACCGTGATGCACATTTCAAAGCTGATAGCCTTGTGGACCATTTTGGGCCATTTGAGATAAAGGCAGATAAAAGCTGTAACCCTGCAAGCGCATTTTGATTCATACTTTTAATGATTTTTTTTTTTTTTTGATACAGCTCATTTTTTAAAAAGTTGTTTCCAGAATCCATCCTAAAAATACATGGAATAATGGGGCATATTCAGCTCCATTTTTCACCATTTTTCATGTGAAAATGACAAGGAGATAATTGAAAGTTGCCTAAAATTCCGACTTTATATTCTTAAATTGTGTTATTTTTTTATTTTTGCCATATGTGTTGTATAATCACTGTTTTGATGCTTCAGTGGCGCTGACATTTGATGGCGCAGGCTGTCAGGCCTTGTCTTGGATTAAGGGCAGCATCAGGCAGACATATGTCCTTTCTGCTTTTGTAATGGTTGGGTTTTTTATCTGGGTGAAATATAATTTTTATCTCACTTCATTCAGTATGACAGTTCCTCAAAATCGCTCCACACCAAGGGATATTCATTACTTTTTGTAGACCTGCCTGGGTAGCCCGTCAACTTTTCATCTCCCTTCATCTCTCATCTATTTCACTCTCTCAGAAAGCCTGTTTTTTTTTTTTTTTTTCGTGGCAATTTTCCTGCTTTACTTTGCTATGACCTTCCTGCTTAAATTGCTTGGCTTGTGTTATTCACAGTTTGAGATTTACAGAGAATAATATTGCACCATAGGATTTCCCACACTCTTAGGTGCCCAATAACTTGTGACAGAATTTCTGTGACCTGGTTGTCTGTATTTTCTCAGCTTAGGTGGAGGTGATGGGAGGCTGTAGTTCTCATCTAGCTTCGCTGAACAAAATGCTCAACCTGTCATGTGGAGCTGAAACTGCGCCCCAAGTTCAAAGGAGCTGATTCATTCAAGAACACTCGATGAAAAACGGAACTAATAAAGCATATATTTCAGCTTTTTAAATAATTTAATCAGCAGCAGCAAGGCCTGAATGAGCGGGTCCCTGTATAGGTTTGCGTTAGCTGCACATATTGCAGTGCGGCTCTGGACTCAGAGGTCAGCAGGAATAGCCTGTAGCAGCTGCACTTGCAAATGTGGAGTATAATAACAGCCATAATGGGTGATGTAAAAGCCTCTTTTCACTTTTTTTCCCCCTCTTTTACTTCATTTGAGACAGTGAGCGCTTATCTCTTGTCTTGTCACTACAACACAAGATGTATGAAAGGGGATGTGAACAAGTAGACCTGATTCAAGTTTCTTTCCCTCTATCTTGCAAAGAGGCTTTCACATTGTCAGTCTCTTATTTGTGGCACATAATGGTGTCTGGAACTCTCTGTGGTCCATTGTCAACTACAGTTCTGGTTGTCCATTTGGAACATCTAAAAAACTGGGAGGGCTTTAATCTTTCTTCATTATTTTCCAATTTTGGATAAATGTGCTCATAATGCCCCCCTCCTCTTATAAATGAAACTCTTTGACTCTCTCTCCACATCCCTCATTTTTTCCTCGCCACACTTTTCACCTGCTTTCATCTTTTACGCAGGACGAATAAGTAGTCCAAGTGTACGCTCCAAATGTGGAGATAGAAGGATAATTGAGTCGATAAACATTAGGGTCAGGGTGAGATCATTGTTGGGGCTTGTTCAGGAGGTGCTTAGTCCAATATCAATACGCATATTACCATATTTTGGTTATTTGCCATATTTGCCAGCAGGAATTGACCCATGAAGGGCTACTTCGCAAAACTGTGATTGTGTGGATAGTTAACAGGACACTTAGGGTCACATTGTGACTGCCTGCCTGCTATAGCATTTTCTGTACAGAGCAGCATCTTATAATGCAACATGCAACCAGTCTGCAATTTATTTTGATATCTGAGATGAAAAATTGAAGAAGTATGACCTCTCTAATTCTGCCGCAGACTACATTTGTGATGTGAAAATTTATATAATTTGCGACATGCTCGGTAGAAATAGGTCACATGAAATATCAATGTGCCTTGATCTGACCCCAGAGAATGTTGCGAGTGTGACAGATGTGATTGGTTACGAGTATGCACATCAGCCTGAACGCTTGGAGCTCTCGCTGCTGGTCACCAGCACTTAGCAGTTGGCTAGAACAGCAGATATGAAGCACAGAGTGACACTGCTAGCATAGGGATTGAACCATGGTTTCATAAAATTACAGGTTACAGACGTAAACAAGGAAACTATAATGCATTTGTATAGCCCTAAGTAATGAAGATGCATCAGTACATGTGTGCAATTATGAATTATCTGAACCCGAATAGGGGGAATCCCCCTCCCACCAAAAAACCCCCAATAACAACAGCTGTAAGCTAATGCTGTTCCACTGCCTGGAGGTATGTATTTGGAAATAGGCTAAAAAAATCCCAACAGATGCTCATTTGATGCCCATGTCAACCATGTTGATTCAATAACTGTTTGGTGGAATGGTTATCATGCTGAGTTTCACTGGGACATGCACAAATGTGACATTACCATATCATGTATATAAATGAAACCTTATTTCTTTCGCCAAATGTGCTTTCAGTTAAGTGAAAATATCTGTTAGAAAATTGGAGCTACTTTTTAAAATGACAACAAATTAGAAGTTAAAGGGACAAGCAAGGGCAAGTTTTTTTTAACTGCCACCACTGAATTTTAATATATCACATATCTTAGTCTGGAGGGTTTAAAGCGATACTTGGAGGAAAATCTAATGCCTTCTTTTCATTAACTGTAATAATGTGGCAATTGTGTGGCAGTTGCCTAGTTTGAAGTCTCAGCATTAGCATTTTGACCATAATGTTTTTTGAATCTACTAAACTACGCTAAACAGCAGATTAATAAAATAATTGAACATCAGCAAAACTGAAGCATAAACTTTGTCTATAATTCACAGCAAGTCATATTGTTTATTAGAAAATGTTCCAAAACCAAGCAAAATTTCAAACACTGTGAAGGCGTCCAGGTCAGTGAAATGAAGTAGTGAAGGTGAGGCCTAGCAGACACTGACCAGCTACAGCTGATGTCAGCAAACCAGTCAGTCAAAGTGGCCACACTCCCAACTTTGTGCCGTACCAGTATCCATTGATGTTAAAAAATAATTTAAGGGGACAAAACTTTTTCTTGTTCCAGGTATATAAAAGTGCTTTTTCATGTCAGTCAAGCTCAGCATTTTAACAACACCCCCAGAAGAACAAACTACTAACCACAACACTTAAACTACACTGTACTAAACTGTAACTGTAATCTGACTGAACCAATGCTCTGTAGTTTTTATGATATTATCGTGTTAGAGCAGGTTTTAAACAACATCGTGCTCCTCTGATCTCTAAAAAATCTGAACACAGGTCTGAGGAAAAAACATCAAACACCCTTCACTAAACCATAGTTCGCACACATTTCATGTTTTCTCTAATAAGTATAATTCTTTAAGGAACATATCTCTGATTTTCCTTTAGTCATTAAATGTGTGGTCTTTAAGCTGCATCCAAGGTCATTTCCCCTGGCAGTAGACTTAAAGTAGGAAAAACTAAGCTTCTTAATGTTTTATACTCATAAAAAACAAAGAAAACAGGAGTTGTTTTCCTATATTCTAAAATGTCATTATTTGTTCCAGAAACTTGTTAAAGATCCAGTCAAATGACAGCTAAATGACATATTTTAGTCTTACCTGCAGTTTTATTTTAAAGACCTTGATCACTCAGAATCCAGTTTCATATCACGAGCACAGTAAGTGAGTTAGTAGCCATTTGTCAACTGACTTCATTAAAATCATACAATAGCGTCTGCCGCTGTTCACTGTTGCTCACAATCCTGCTGCTGTTGTTTGATTTTCTTTGTTTCCATTTTTACCACCTTCTTCAGTTTAGCCTTCACCTGCTTGGGTTTTAGTGGCACATCAAACACCTTGCTGCTCATTGAAGTTTGAAATTTTGCCAACAAGCTGAGGGCTGTGGGTGGCTTTAACCACAGTTTTATTGCAGACTATGAGGAAAAAGGACAAAAAAGGACAGTGTTTTTAGCCTTTGTCCTTCAGTGAGGTAAATTTTATAATTTTTTTTATCACTTCACTGGGTAATACTGTAAGTGTGAAAATTAAGGTGTGACATTAATTTTCTTGGTGTGCTCTTGTCTTTATTGTCTTTAAAGAGCTTGATCACAGGGGGGCATGTGATTGTTGGAGTTTTCTTTGTTTTCTATGTATTGTTATAGTCTTTACTTTGGGGTGGCAGTAGCCCAGGTGGTAGAGCAGGTCACCTACTAATTGGAAGGTTGGTGGTACGATCCCCGTCTGCTCCAGTCTGAATGTCAAATGTCCTTGAGTGAGATGCTAACTTGTCGCTGTATAAATAAAATTGGATTTAATTAACCATACTTTGACTGGAACTTAAATAAAAGGCTGAAAATAATAGAGAGCTTGTACCTTTGGTCCATTTTATATACAATGACCAGCCACCTCATTAGGTACTGCTTGTTAGCATTGGGTTGGACCTCTCTTTAGCTTCAGAACTGCCTTAATTTCTCACGGCACAGATTCAATAAGGTGCTGGAAACATTCCTTTCCTATTGACATGTTGATAGCATTACATGGTTGCTGCAGGTTTGTCAGCTGCGCATCCATATTGCAACTGTCCTGTTTCACCATATCCCAAGGGTGGTTTATTGGAATGAGATCTGGTGTCTGCTGAGGCCACTTAAATGGCCACTTGAACCATTTTGAGATGATTTGAGCTTTGTGACACAGCACGTTATCTTGCTGCTGGAAGCAGCTGCCAGAAGATGGGTACACCTTGGTCATAAAGGACATGGTCAGCAACATAACTCTGGTAAACTTTGGTATTTCAAGAAGGTTCAGTTGAAACAGTTGACACAAGGCACGGGGAATCCATACTTTCTGACCCTAACAGACTCATCATATCAGCATTTTTCTAGTCTTCTATTATCCTATTATCCTTTTTTTTGTGAATCGTAGCCTCAGTTTCCCATTCTTAGCTGACAGGAGTGGCACCTAGTGTGTGAATATTAATGTGGTGTGGTCTTCTGCCTCTGTAGATTCAAATGTGTTTTGTGTTTAAAGATGCTCTGGCTATTCTCTTCTGACCTCAAGTAGGCATTTTGGGATATTTACTCATTTTCGTAAACCTTAGAAATGGTTGTGTAGGAAAATTCCAACAGCAGCAGCAGTTTCTGCATTTTCTGAAATACTCAGACCAGTCTCTTTGGTACCAACAACCACGGCACGTTCAAAGTCACTGACGTTGTCATTCTGATTCTGATGACGTTGTCATTCTGATGCTCAGTTTGAACTTCAGCAGGTCTTCTCGATGTCTGCATGCACTAAGTTGCTGCTCTGTGATTGGCTTGAAATGAAGTTCTATTTTCATTTAAAAAAATCCTCCAGTGTAGAAGTTTTTTTCAATTTAGCCATTAAATATATTAAGAGCTTTTGTAAATGTTTTGGAGCACAGTTATTACTGGGACCATAAACATTGCTAATGAGAAAAACTAGTTAAAATAGTTAAAAAGTGACTTTCACACAAAAAGCATAAATGCTGGACTTGTTTATGTTTCATTTATGTTTGGTGTTTCTTAATGTCTCTGAGATCACTGCCATACTAAAAAAACAAATTTATTGCTACCACTTTTGTTCACTTCAGACGTTATAATTGTAAGACGGGGGTTAGACGTAGCAAAGTACATCTCTAATCCCCGTCTTTCTCCTTGAGGAGTCCTTAATTCCAAAGAGCACCTGAATTTGTCAAGTAGCACTCTGGCATTTACTGTTTCTACTGTAGTGAAGTAGTTTATACCTTATCATTGTTACATTTACTTAATATTTAGCCAAGAGCGTACCTATTTTACCATTATATTAAGTATTTTGTTTCTGAGGAATCATCACCTGTGAAGATGACAGGCATTTTAATGATTGTACTGTACTTTTCAGCCTGCCTATCTGCTCACATAACATCCTGGATGCTTCATATTATGGTGTGACACAAAGAGAATGTTAAAATTATCATATGTGCTGCACCTCATGAGCAATAGTGAGTCAACAGTACAGTCATGTTTTAACAGTAGCGATGAGTAAGTGAAGTGATAATAAATACAGTGTATGATAATGTATGAATAATGGAACTTTTGGATAAAAAACATCTTTTCTCTGAACAGTTGGGAGAGAGACATAAAGCGTCTTTATTTCCACTCGTGTTGGGTGGAAAGTGAGTTTGGAAAACCGCAAATCTCTGCTTTTTGCAAAGCAGTCATTGAGTCATTGGTATTGATCAATAATCCTGCCAATCCATCACAGATATCTGCTGAGCTGTGGGGCAGTAAATCTGACTCATTGCCCCTTAAAGCCTCGCAGAGGGATAGTGTTTGAGAAATCGTTTTCCAAGAAATAATTCAACTTTAATTCTTAAAATATAATAAACAGCACAGTTTAGGCTGTAATAGCAGAACATGTATATCCTAAAGAAAATCCACCACATTTTTTAGAGTCTGGTTCCCAATCCCAAGGCTTTTAAACCTGGTCACCTTTCACCAAAGACTTGCCCTTCATGCTCGACTGCTTACCAGCTCAGTAGTGCAGGCAGGACATCACCTAAGCTAAAGAGAGCAAAATGGTCACACATTATATCCCCCTTGATAATTTTACTCTTTTATTTTTCATTTCTGGGATTTCTCCTGACATGTTCTGCAATCACAAACCCAGGGCAAGTCAGTTATTACAATAATTAAATCGGCTTTGTCGTGATCACAGGACACATGCTTGTTGTAGCTCAAAGGATCATTTCTGCTGTAGATGGTTTAGTTTTGGTCATAAGGCAGAATTAATACACATTTACAGATCAGTGTTAATATACTGTATCCCTCAACAAAGTGGTTAAAAGAGTGCACACAGTCATATTTTCACCAGCGCACACGGTGATGTCTGTCAACCACATTTGTACCTAAAAATGTCTGCACGACATGGAAGCTTATAAAGCTGTCAGGAGAAAACGAGAGACAAGGTATAAATTATCAATATAATATGGAGGTGAAGATGAATAGAATAAAATGAAAGCTGGTATGAGGCATGCAGAAGGGAGAGAAAAAAACAGTTTTGAATTAAGCATTCATTGAAAAAAAAAAAAAATCTGAATTTCTGGGTCCTAATCTTTCGCTCCAAGCACTGCACTGCTAAGCTCTGGTTTGGGATGACAGGTCCCCCACCTGGACAAGCTTGGACAATGTCTCTGCTATGTCTCATTTCTGTGGGAACAGTGCTGCACAGACAGCTAATCACGTCCGGAACCAAAGGCACCTGCCCTATCTGCCTCTACATTTGGTCGGGAATCTTTAAAGAGGCTAAACCTCACTTTCATGCTTGTCTTTTATTCACGGTAAGTGCTTATCGAAACCGAGCTGTTGCCACTGCCCCATCTTCCCTCCCACAAGCTCTGAGAATGCTTGACGTAAGTACAGCCAATCTGGGTAAATACGAATCTCTCCTTACTGTCACTGCTGGCATATTATGCCCCTGAGGGAACATTCTTTTCATAATATCATAAGCTGCTTAGCGGTGTGCTTCTATTTAAGGCATACATATTAATAGCTATAAGGAAATCATATTTGAACTGTTCCCTGCAATCAATGTCTTTGGGTTTGCTGTTATACTTTGTATAAGAAGGTGCTAATAACTTGAAGGCACTTACACTGGGCAATCTAATCCCTTTGTATGATAAAGACTTGTCTTGGCAGGAGAGTGTGCCAGATCATAGGACAAGGTGCTGCAGAGGTTTAGTCCCTCAAATCACAACCCCGCGCTTTCTTTCCCTCCTCTTTTCACTGGGAAATACAAGCAATTTGAGACGCAGCAGCCAAAGTTATTACACTAATACAAAAAGTTGTGTGATGCACTTGACAACAGCTGATTTAACCCTTTCCTGTAATGTGTGTTTGCAGAAAATTTCAGCAGTGCCAGCAGTGTCATGGCTTCTTCCTGCTTCATGCTTGCAGCGGATTAAATGGCAGTAAATTTGAGTGAGAGAGCATTTGGAGGGAATTCTAATGAGCAGAACTGGATCTTTAGTTCAGGAACAAATATCAGCACTATTAAAGAATCTATTATTTATTTTTGCAATTAGTAGTTTTCTGCCTCAAATAATAAATGGTGAAATATTTCCTTTTTTGTCTCACGACCATTTAAAAATCTAGAGAAAACCTGAAAACTCACACGTTGGAGAAGGAACATTATCTGCCTCTGCCTAAAAATATTTTAACCAAACGTTGCTACAGATTAATTGAATAAAATCAGAATTTGCTGGAAATAACAAATCTTAAACTGAGAATTCTTTGCTTGTAATTTGAATGGGTTGTTGTTCTTTTTAGAGAAAAGAAAAGCAATCACAAAATGTGCAAAATAACATCTGAGGTACTTCAGTAATGAACACACAACTACTACATGTTCCAAATAATACTAGCTTGCGTTGAACTTTGACAGAAATATTAGTTTGTAGTCACATATTAGACTCGTCTTTCTACTTCACAGTGAACATGAATACTCAGCAATTAGGTCTTTGCAGGAATCGGTCAGAGAAATTATTACACTCTCACGGAAGTTGGGGATATTTTAAATTTTTGAAAGCGTTTTGATTCTTTCTCATTTGAAGTTCAGGACAAATCTCAGTGAAGCTTTATAAGCTCCGGGAGTCAGATGATTCAGGGTAGAATCAGAACTCATTAAAACACTGATATTAGTCTACTCTCCTCTCCATTTATACTCCAAGGATATTTCTATAATAAGAAAAATGCATGTGAGACGCTTTAAAACTGCACTCGCATGCAAGGCGCTCTTATAGACTTGGCTGTTGGCACCGGAGAACACAGGTTCGGTAAAGGCTAATGGTGTAAGAAGAAATGGACACTTGCTTGAAAACTATATCACCAATGACAAGAAAAAAAGACTCAGCGAACAGCTATGTGAGGTCAAAAACACATCTTCTGTACACCTGAAAACATTTTTTCGTTTATTGATTTCTAAATCATAAGGACCTAACTCACAGACAGCCATCCAGACATGGATGAGAATGGGAACGTCTCCTGAATGTTAGCTGATACTGTGGCAGTGTGTCCCTCGTCCAGCAGGGGGTGCTGGCTCACAGTACTTAGAGTCGGCAACCAGGAGGAAGAAATTGGCGCCGGTTGCTGGGGCACAGCTCTCTGAGCCCAGATGAGTGCTTCAATTGTAGGGATATTTTCCTCTAAGCCTGTGGTTGACAGCAACACAGTGCACTTATTTAAAGCAATTTCAAACATGTCTTGTCTGACAAGTTTTAAATCCTACTTAACACCCCGTAACAGCCACGAGTTTACTGTCAGAATTAAAGAAGAGAATTCTCAAAGGGAGAGAAATTATCACTTTCATTTTGTTCACCGCTGTTGTTTATAAAGGACATGGCAGGGATGTTTACCTAGGGATGAATATATTATTACCATTTTGCTACACAGTGTTTTTCATCTTGGAGAAAGGGCTCTTTAAAAAGTTTACCATATATTTTTTTAATTGCTGCCATTACAGCTAAAGGAATAAAAGCGAGCCTTAACCTTCAGTGGCTTTCAGACTAAAAGCTCAGATTTGAATGGAAAGAAAGCCCTTTAATGCTTCATATTAATAACAACAGTCTATACATTTTCATCTCTCTTTGTCACCTTCAGCATAAAATGATTCTCTTTTTGATTTAAAAGCATGATCTAATTTTCAGCATTTGCTTTGGCTGCGTCTTCTCCGGCTTGCACCTTTTGTGTTTATTGCTGTTACCACCCAACAAAGCATTTTATTTACATTAAGACATAGGGGAACAAATCTAGGCCTGCCTTAGCACCGGCTCATGTCGTGCCTGCAGAGACGGGCTTTTCCTGCTCAGATTCCACTTTTTTTTTTTTATCAGTCACCAAAAGAAGGAAAAAAAAAACCAAATCACCAAATGTAACAATCTTCCTCCTGTCCTCCTTGTGATTGCATGTTAGGAACTGAGGTGATAAGCACACTGGTACGTGTTGTTGCTGTGTGAAAGACACCCTTTATCGGCTCATACCTCTGACTTGTGCTTAGTCTAGTCAGCCGGAGAAATATGACGGAAATCTGATATGGGAATGGTCCCATCTCAACATCAGCGCAAGTGCACGCCTCGCAAGCCAATGTTTATGCTTCCCGGGTCTTGTGTTCTCAAGGGAAAAATGTCAATAGAGTGTCACTGGGCGCATCTTGCCAATGAGAGGATGTCGTCTGACCCATGAGCTGAATAATACTGTCGTGTGTGTAGGTTAAAAAAAAAATAAAAATCATACAACACTGTTCGTATTTGGGCATTAAAATTGGGAATTTTTTTGAAGATTTTTGTGTTTTTATTATGTAAACTGTACTTGCAAAGCTCAGATAGTGATCATTTTGTTAACATCTGTCAGTGCATGTGGATATAAAGGATATTTTTCTCTTGTCAAACAGCAGTATGACAGCTATGAGATCGGGACAGAGCGTCTCTAATTACAGCTGTGGTAGAGGTCAGCACATCTTGCCTTTACTGCTTTCTCACATGAATCGCTGCATGTTGAAGTGTCAGGTCTAAATTTCACAGTCAGTTCAGTCATTTTCTGACATACTGCACGTAAATTTAGTGTTTGATGCTTTAAAGTCAAGGATGGCTTTTTCCGGGGTGTGCAGTGTTGATGCAGTTTTTGAAAGATCACTTCTTGATATTATTGTTTCTTTTTCTTCCCAGATAACTTCTCAAAGGTTATCCTGCCCCCTTATCGCACGGTGGTCTTTGCACCTCGCCCCTCCTGACTTTGTGTCGTCTCCTTGAGCACCTTTTGATTTCTCGGCTCTTTCGAGGTTTGTCAAAAACGACCGGGGGGGTCTCGGAGAAAAGACTGAACAAAGACATTTGTTTCCAGCTATTTTGCCACCATCAATGGCAACATCTTGCTCGCTAGCTGTGCAGAGCGAATGGCAATGTGGATGGGGGTATTTGGAGGTGGAAGAAAGAAGATGCTATCCGGGCTAAATGAGGGAAGATTCACACAGTATAATGAAGGCTGGACCCATGGCTTCACAGCTGATGTGTATCTAAAAAGGCCTGGTAAATACTGTTTCGGAACAGAAGGCTTTATCTGCAGATATACATATCCCCTGCAACCACTGGCCCCCACATGAGGGCCAGAGCTATCTCTCGGATCACTTTTATTCTTGTTTTTTTTTTTTTTTTAAATCTGAAAGGGTGAAAATGTGAGACTTCAGTTTAACTCTTTTTAAGAGTTTGCATGAATTCAACCAAACTGGAAATCTAATACCGAATCTATGAAAAATATGGGAATCTTATTTTTCCTTTCTACATTTTTATGATAGCAATGCATCATTTATTTCTGTATAAACTAAGCAGGCAGGGTGTGTTCTGCAAGCCCAAGTTTCTTGCAAAAGGTTGCTTGTAGGATTAAAGCTGATGTAAATAGAGCTTCCAAGCATTTCATTTTTACATGTCATTTACTTTGCTGAGGGCTGGTGGCAGTCCCACTCCCCATGTCTCCTATTTTAAATGACTATAGATAATATATACAGTACATGATTCAGAGTGCACACGTCTTGTAATGTCTCCACTCATTATTTAGTTTACATCAGCAGAGATCCCTCACTAAAAGAAAATGTGTATGATCCACATTTAAAATTGACCCACTGTGGCCAATCGGGTGGTTTTAGACTAGATAAATAGATGTACATTAATGTGTCTTATTTATATTGTATTTATTTTTTTATTGAAGCTAATAAAGCCACACTTTACATGACCTCAATATGTAAATGACATTTTTTAAAGGTTTCTTTTATGAGTGAAACATTACATTTAGACACAAATTGTCCTATCTGCCAAAAGTTGTGAAACCTTATCCTTGTTCATTTTTTACTCGACATGAGAAAATACATAAAATGGGAGAGATACAATAGCTGAATAAACATTATCTAAGCCAAAGTATGTTTTCTTTTGCTTTACTCAGAGACAGATTTTATGTATCCTTGAGATTTACCGTCCGTCCATAAATCCATCCCCTTTCTTAGCCGCTTATTCAACTCAGGGTCGCAGGTGGACTGGAACGTGTTGAATGTATTTTTTTGTCATTAAAACTTTTTTACAAAGACAGTTTGAATTTTATAAAACTTGAATTGTTTATGTTTGACATTGGCTGCAAGTTTTTTTTTTCTTCTGCACCTTTACATTACTGAATTTGTTAGCGTATTATTCCTTTATAACAGTGAAACCCACTGCTGCCTGTTTTTATATGTTCGTTCACATAAAGGTGACCTTCTTATAGAAACATCATTCCATATCACTTTTAGTGGTTAGAAATTTCACAGGGTACCTTTATGCGTATGTGCAACTTGGTGCTTAGAGTTAATGAACCAGAAATGTGCAATTGCAGTTAACAAATGATACGCTGTGCCCACCACTGCAATCCAGGCATGAAATGTGAAACACAGCCACCCCATATACACCTCAGTGTTTGACGTCCTCCATTTAGCTTTTTTGAGTAGTTGCATGCTTTTAGACCAGTCCGTTTCTATCACTGAATTAATCACATAGAACATCCATAATCATAACACCGATGGTGATGAGATAACTTGCGCGCCGCTTCTTGTAAAATGAAGCTGGGGAGAGGGTCAAGCTGTCAGACCTCACAAGAATGAATATGTGTATATATAATATAACAAATATTATATTGTAAAATGAGTCAGATAAAGTCAGATAATGTTAGCACCAAAGTTTAGGTAGTTTCAGGCAAACTTTTTGAGGGCTTGTTGTTCTCAGAATTTACTCAAAATATCCAGGTAATTTTAGGGTTTGAAGCACAGCTTTCAAGTTTTACAATATTTTTGTAACTCTGCCTATAAAGTTGTTTGTAAATGTTGTACAAAGCGCAGATAAAATTGAGGATTTTCAGATGTTTTGCTGCCTTGTGGCAAACAGCCCCCGGCACAGTGCAGCTCTCAGACCGGACGGTATGGAATCTCAGCTTTAGGCAATAAGATGCAAAGAGATGTGGAAATTGACAGACATAAATAATGAGTAAGCCTGAGCAATCCCATTTAGTCCTAGTTGAAATCACAGTATTGCTTCCAAGGAGCCAAGACCTTACCATTCAGAGAACTTGGGTCTTGGCTTAGATGGTGCAGGTTGTGTGTCCTCTACAGAAGAGATTGTTTCCTCCTGTCACTGCAATTGAGCTATTGCAAAGGTGTGAAAAAAGAGTGGGGAAAAAGGTCAACTGGATGTGAAGCTACTATTATCAGCAATCTTCCGCTGGCTTCCATAAGCAGCTTGTTTCTAAGCTGCAACCTAGCCAAGCAGGAAGAGAATATAATTTTAGCCAATCTCCTGGTAGCATGGGTGCACAGAAAGCCATTGTAAAGCTAGCAAAATGGTCACAATAGAGTCACTGGCCTTCCAGATAAAGATCTGCATAGGTAATGCCAGGGCAGCGATGAAGGCAATTTTTAAACTCCACTCCCTCACTCTGACCACAATCCCCTGGCAAAGGAAGAGGAGGATGGCAGGTTTTATTGTGTGTAATTATGAGTGGTGCAGAGAATGGTGAACCACTTCATCTTTAAACTTACTCTACTTGCTTGCTTCACGGGCTCATTGTGTTTTAAAGGACTTTAAATGACCTCCAGGACAGAAAATGTCCAACTGTTTTTGTTTCAGTGCAATTAAGAATCGACAGAGGTTTTCTTACTATATTTTTTAACAATGTAGTTGCAAGACCAGCTTTTAGAAATGAACGAATTAAAGCATTAGGGGAAATTAAAGAAAAAAACAAAAGAGCAAAGTGTTATAGTGAGTTAGCCAAAGTGATAAGTAAATTGGAGCTGAGATCAGACACATTCAAGAAATAAATATATATAAAATAAAATGTAACAATACATAGAATTGTAGGTGCATTATATCTACAACACTGCTTTACAGAGGCACAGAGCAAAGTAAAGAAAATAAACTAGTTTGAAGGTTTTTGGTCCAATTGTGTAACAGACTGCTGCAAAGCTGAATTTAATGCCTTTCATAGAGTGTTTGTTCATCATCCTTGCAGATTCTGCATATACTAATCAAACAAAAACGACTGCCTAGTCCAAACTGTGTGTGGACATTCTATGAGAAATTACAAAAGACACAAATGCTGTCCTTCTATGGGCTCAAAATGTGGTCATAAATATTTTGTACTTGTAAATCAGTTTTGTACTTGTAAATCAGGATTTGTATGTGTAAAAAGAATTTGTGTGTGTGTAAAAAAGATTTGTATGTGTAAAAAAGATTTGTGTGTGCGTAAAAAAGATTTGTGTGTGGACTTAGCCAAAAAAACCCCTGCAAGTTACACGTATGAATTTTGACCCTATTTTTCTTCCTTTCATCTGATTGGTCAATGTCATGTCAATCACAAATGTAACAATCCAATCAGAGAACAGATGGGTTTGGCTGTCGGAGGGGCGCTTTTTTTGAACTGCAGGTCTTTGAAGGGAATAAATGCCCTTTTACATGCCAACCCAGCGTTTTCCTTCATCACCACAAAGGAAAACAGTCTGTGGTCGTCTGAGTTTGGTGATTTTTGTGTCACAGGTCTACGTGCTTAATACAGGGACTTCCACAGCCTTTTCAACAGCGCTGCGGACCGCGGGGGGCGGGCAGTGTTTTGGAAATGACAGTCTTCATTACAAAGCTTTCTTCCTTATGAATTAGCATACAGGTTTTTATTGAACATTTGAAGAACTAGCAAAAAAAAACGAAACTCTTGTAGAGGACATAAAATCAGAGACAGAAACGACAAGGAGCAGGTGCATCTAGTACAGGTAGAGCTGCTGCAAAAACCCACAGAGCCCAGCAGCCAGCGCAACAAATTCTGGATCCTTTGCTTTTAGTTAGCAGTTAGCATTAGCAGCACATCCTGCGTCCAATGTGAAAGGACTTTTATGCTGCGCACTGTGACTCACAGCAATGGTCCCGGGTCAGCCCTGACTTTGTGTTAAACTAATCCTAAAGTAATGATGGTATTTCTAACCACTGACATACCACAACTTTATCCTTTCAACAGCTGCTGAAAATTAGCGGACCTAGCTGCTATCGGATATTTATATAGAGATCCTCCAGCTTCAAACTGTATTACCCTTCAAGGACCTGCAGTTCAAAAAAGTGCCCCTCCGACAGCCAAACCCATCTGTTCTCTGATTGGATTATTACATTTGTGATTGACATGACATTGACCAATCAGATGAAAGGAAGAAAAATAGGGTCAAAATTCGTACGTGTAACTTGCAGGGTTTTTTTGGCTAAGTCCACACACAAATCTTTTTTACGCACACACAAATCTTTTTTACACATACAAATCTTTTTTACGCACACACAAATCTTTTTTACACATACAAATCCTGATTTACAAGTACAAAACTGATTTACAAGTACAAAATATTTATGACCACATTTTGAGCCCATATCCTTCGTTCATCTTGAGCTATTTTGTCCATTTAAAGACATATATTGGCTCAGTATATTGAATTATAACAGTAATTATAATGAATTATAACAGTAATTATAATAATGATTAATTATTTCCCCTGGAGTAAGAAGTTCTAGTCACATGTTTGACTCTTAATCCAACAGGAATACTTTTGCTCACCAGTCCACCTGAAAAATCAATGGTAAAATCTAAGTTGTGTTTCGAACTCGCTGGTTTGATTCCTGTCTCCTACAGTCTGCATGGTGAAGTGTCCTGAGTCAAGTCGCTGAATTTCACACCCGAGGTGATCAAAAAACGATTGGTGCAGGAAAAAACGGGGAAGCTAAGCTAGAAAACTAAAAAAGTCGGGCGACTCAATTTAAAAGTCTTTGATGTCAGAAATCCGACCCTAGGTTTAGTCAAGAAACTGTCAGGTCATGTTAATTATATCTCTTTACAGCAATTATTTTAAAAAACTGTTCTATCATTGACATAAAAAAATTTCCTGTTTCTTGTTAGCTTGCTGGTATCCATTAAATTTGCACTAGGACACCTTTGAGTTCTGCATTTAATCCTTATCATGGAAGAATAAAACTTTTTTTTAAAAACTCAACATCACAAGTCACAATAACACGTTTGTCTGAAAGGATAATAAAATACACAACCTCAAAACTGAAACAATAATGTAGAAAAAAATATTATTTTCAGTATTAAATGTATTCATCAATATCAACTTTCTTTCTTTGTGTTCCTTTATCATCATGTGCAGCTAATGCTAACTATTTTTTAAAATTAAATATCAGAAAGTGAGTTTTTAGCATATATCATGCTTATTGTGTCAGTCGGTGTTTTTAATGCTTTAGATTCCCTCCATACAGAAGCTGTGATGTTATCTGGTATATGAAGAAAACATTGATACAAAATCATTGCATTCTTTTTAGTGTTAATGCATAGCTGATAAACAAGCTTTTAATTGAGGAGGTTGACCTCTGATCAACAGGCTGAAAAAATGTAGCAAAACTATGCAGCTTGTTGAGGAGGGGTTTCTTGCAGTAGCCTTGTGGTGAGTGATGGCGGTGATGGAAGTTTGGTTCACATTATGAACCAACACCCCCCCAACTGGTTTGTGAAAGGAACATGAAGTATCCATGCTATGGAGTTATTTAATTCATTAAATATTTATTTCACTAAAAGTGACGAAATAACCAATTTCTGCATCTCTTGCGTGCTGAAGCTCCGTGCCCATTTGGCATCGCTACCTGACGAAGTAATTCATTGATCATGCTTGCATGCCATGTGAGCACAAAAGATGAAGCCATGCTAACTTCATCTTCTGAGTATAGCCATGGTGGACATTGTGCCTTAAACAATGTACTGTATCTCATAATTGAGTCCGGCACTTTCATCCTTTTTAATTACACAGGCACAAGCTCTAACACCTCACCTGGGACTCTGGGCTTTTCTCTTTACTGTTGTCTTCATGTAGCTGCAAGGCTTCACTGAACCAGTAGGAAGGTGATACTACTCATCGTCGGTACGTTTAATGGCCTTAAGCATCCTTCTTTTACTGAATGACTAAATCCCACACTACACAGGTGCAGTCTTAGTATATACTAATAGCATGCAAGTTTTATAGCTACAGTTCACTTCATTTATGATGCCAAAAACAGCAGTTTTCTTGCTGCGAGGTCTGGCAGATGGTTGGCAGTAAATACTAGGTGTGTGTTCACTTCTATATCCCGTATGTTTACACTGCAATCCACAGTAGTTATGAGCTAGGTGTAGGTCTGGGCATTTCTAACTGCTAGGTCTGTGTTAGCATCACACACTGTGTATGAAGGACATTAGCCTTCATGGGTGCTTGTAAAGCTTTGATGCTGTGTTGGCACCAGTTGATTTTTATTAGTGGTCTCAATACAGTTTGCTATTTATTTAACATTATCATCTATTGTGCAGTTAGTGGTAACTTGCATGCTATCACTACTAAAAGTTGCAATTTTTGTTGTATCGCCCCCAGTGAACTGATGATACATCAGGTCTTTTTATGTAAATTTAGAACAAATCAAGAATAAAATTAATGAAAATGAATAATCTAAATAAAAAGAACATCAAGTTACTTGAATTGAAATGAACCTGCAGTCCTATCACTCCTTTCTGACTATACGCAATCATCCATTGAAACTGATATAGATCAATCATATCAAGCTAAATAAAGTCAAACACATTTGTTTCTTTTAAAACGACTTATTTTGCCTTCAGCTAAGCTTACACCATTCTCAGATTGAAGTATAATATGACAGGTATCCTGTGCATATTATTGGTGTGACTTGGTCACTCTGGTTAATGTTACTGCTGTTAGAAATAGCTCTTTAGCTTGACCAACCTTATACAAATCACACCAGCTTAAACAGTCTTTTGGTATTTGCTGCCACCAGTTGAAATGAGGGAGTATTAGCACTGCAGTTCAGCATGTTTTGTTTTAGTTTGGTTGCTAAAGTGCTGCTGGTCCTGAACCTCAGCTCGGCCTGTGTTAGCCAAACAGCTGCTTGGTGCTTCATTGTTAGTTTAGCATTAACATGAGACTCAGTTGGCCTCAGACTACACTTGGCAGCTTTCAGACTGCAACTCTTTTCATAACTTAAAGCTGGAGAGTTCATACACAGCTAGCAGAGCCAGGCAGAGTTTTTTTTTTCTCTGTGAGTAGCAGTGAGGTGCACTCCTTTCACTTTTGTGTAGCATGAACAGAAATATGCCTGTAACACGCCAGTAAATGTAGCTGCCCTGTGCTGTCCCATGCCGTCCTGCCTATGCTTAAATAGCACAAGAAAGCTTTTTAGAAAGGATCGACCATTTACACAGCAACATTTAGCAAAACCATTGCTACTCAGTGTTTCACATTCGATCCCCTGAATATGGAAACTCTACATACATAAGGGCAGCACGGTGGCATGGTGGTTAGCACTGTTGCCGCACAGCAAGAAGGTCCTGAGTTCAATTCCACCATCAGGCCGGGGTCTTTCTGTGTGGAGTTTGCATGTTCTCCCCGTGTTTGCGTGGGTTTCCTCCGGGTACTCTGGCTTCCTCCCACAGTCCAAAGACATGCAGTTTGCGGGGATAGGTTAATTGATTAATCCAAATTGCCCATAGGTGTGAATGTGAGCGCGAATGGCAAATGATGAAATATGAGTAATGGCAGAGCCAAGAAGAGTTGTTTGGCAGGCAGCAAGGTTGACTTTCAGGGTTTTATTCCTCCTACTGTTTCTGTCTTAGCTACTAATTTCCTACTGTTCACATGGTTGCTTGGTATTGCATACATCGTTGCCTCAATATTTAAGAATGCAAAGCTCACAGCAGTTAAAGAGGAGCAAACGCATTCTCAAATCAAGTCACAATCTCTCAGGGATTCACTATGTCCACACTTTGAAAACAATACATGAAAACAGAACAATTCAACCTCCAACCCCTCAGAAAAACACCACTAAACACTCAGCTGAATAATTATGCTCTTAAGTGTTCATCTATCATTTTTGTGTGGTCAACCACAAAAGGGTCAACAAAATAGCACTAAACATGTTGAATTACAATAAAATCATTCACACTGATTTATCAGCACATTTTATTTTATTGAGCTCTAGAAAGACTTGACTTCATGCTGTTGGAACATTTAGATATTTTTCATTGACAAAACAATTAATAAATGTAATTAACTGTTAAACTTTGTTTTCTTTGGCATTTTTTTTATAGATTCAACTGGGGAGGCTCTAATGGGGATCCCATTTGGCAAAATCAACATGATGTTGTACTCAATACGACTGAACAATAAGCAACCAAGTAGCCTAAAAGCTCATCATCAGAATGTTTACTGAGGTCACAGGCTAAGAGGGACAACATCTTCTGTAAAACCATACTTCTTTTTGGAATTTACCTCGTGCTGGCAAATGTAGACTGAATGAAATATGTATATAGACTTTGTGATTTCACTCACTGGTTAGCCAGTGTCCCCAGCCTTGATCCGAGCATTCGCATTATCGTGTCCGGGGTGGATTTAACTGTCATACCGAGGGAGATTGCAGGATTGTAAGCTTACAACCCTACCATTCCCTGCTTTATTGTCTCTTGATTGCAAAAGGAACCAAAACGTACAAAATAAGACTCTTGCAGCTAAGGCCATAAATTCATTAGAAAGGCCAAATTTTTGTGTAAATGTCTGTAAAACTGGACTTTTGTAACCACAGAAGTCGCTTCCAGTCCAGAGTCCAGACCTATTAGCATGCCTGTAAACTGAGTCTTGTTCTTCTAGTCTTTTTTTAGTAATAGAGTTTTGTCACTGACATTGCAGCTGGTTAGAAAAGTCAACAAACCACTGACATTATATTTCTCCATTGTACATACTGCATCTTGTTTTCCAATCTTTTATGTGTCATATCTTGTATAATGAGCTGTGAGAGAGGTTTGGGATTCGGGGCCACTGTTTAGTGTTTACAAAGGATCATATTTACCTTTACATATTCATGCTTTTGGTTTCTGGTGGTTTGGGATATTTTTTTAATTAGAAATCAATATATACAGTTTTTAAATCTGTTTACTGTATGTCCAGATTATCATACAGACCAGTTTAGTGTTTGAAGATAACACACAGACAAAACAATTCAAGGTTGTTGTGGAATTCCAGCAGCAGGCACGAAGCAGATAAAATTCTTGAGATCTGTAAAGTATCACTTCCAGCTGTTGTTAAAATCATCACAGCTGTCTTCAGTTAAAACACTGTATTGTCTGATGCAAAGGTGGCTATAATAGAGGCCTGTGATTGTAGCCACAATACAGATGGCATCTTCCTGTTATCTTCCACAAAATCCTAACAGGACAAGGAAGGTGAGGTTTCAGGCTCGAGAAGAATGCCGGGATTACATGTTTTTAAAGACGAATCGCCATCCTTTATGTCCCACTGTAATATTTGATTACGGTAACTGTTTGTGTGTCTTGCAGCTGGTGGTAGAGGTACACAAACCTAATCAGTGCTAAAGCTGCAGATGTTATTATTCATGTGGGAAGCAGTGAATTGTTTTTCCGTTTACATACCGGAAAGGCATGTTTATGTGTTTGGAATTTTGCAAGGACAAACCAAAGTGAAAATAAGGCTAATTTCTCAATGTGTGCTATCTAATTAAAAGCTAATTATTTGAAATAGGCTTTATAATGGCTAGTCTTGACCTTTTCATGAAACAGTAATAGGAGAGGCATACGCATTGCAGCATCTGGATGTTTTAGAATAATCTCTGAAATACTCTAAAACAGTTTGTCCTTAACCACGCCAAATACAGAGGTGCTATCTCACTGCTTTTGTTTCCTTAGTTTTACTGTATTGCAGGGTTCACTGGAAGAGGTCACAGCTTTGTATCAGCATTGTGGGAGTAGAAAAAAAAACATTTTTTTTTAAAGATAAACCATTCTTTTCTTCTCTGTGCTGAAAAAAATAGCTCTGCGCTCACACATCTTGTGCAGCATGAAAAAAAAAGCCACATTCTCTCATATTGGCCTGTCTGGGATGGAAGAATGCTGCTTTGCTTGAGGTAAGGAGAAGCAATGGCCATTTAATTAACCTTTCCTGCCTCAATCTGCTCACAACAATTTTGCCTGTGACTCCCTTTAATAGTTTAATGACCTTGCTGTCAGTAAGACTGAGAAGGACTCGGTCAAGGTATGATTTAATTAAAAGAGTCCATATGTTTAAGACTGTACCCACGGAGATGCAGAAACATTGGGGTTCGTGGTAGTGACAGAAGTGACCTCACTATTGAGTTTCAAAATGACAGCGTGCAGCGCGGTGTAAATAATTAGACGGGAAATGCGAAAGAGAAAAACACCCTTTGAATAAGTCGTCTGTTTGTTTGTCACTAGCCTTAGGTAGTTTTTGTAATCAATGTCCAGTAATGCTGACTTTATCCACAATATGGTGCTAGTGTCCCTTTCAGAAAAGACATTGCTTCCATATGCAAAGTAGTTGCATTGAAGAATATATATGCAGTAGCCAAAGCTTTATTATTGCGGTCTGGGTTTGGAGAAGGTTAAATGTTCCCATTACTGCTATTCATCGGTAGGTCTAGATAACTGTAGATGCAAAGGTTTTACATTTAAATAGCTTTGTTTCTGATTACACTAAAATGATTTTGGAATTTTCACAAGGTTTTGACAATGCTACATCTTCCTCAAGAAAACTGACCCATTTACTGCAGTTCATATTTGCTTATAATATCCAAATACCTGCTATGTTTATCATTCTCATCATTAAAATCCTGCTGTCTAGTGTTCCACTGATTTTCCACGTACTGCTGGTAAGTCATGTCTAACAACCAGTTGTGTCCTGACTTCATCCTGCTGATGGTACTCAGACTAATTTTGCATTAGTCATTGTTGTAGTTTGAGACACTGGGAGGATAGGCTGAACCTCAGCTTTACTAATCGTGCTGTCTACTTACATTGCACGGAGATGGAACATTATGTATGTCAAATAGTGGTTTTGGGCTTTTGGAGAATACGTTTAGGTTGCAGGTCTATATAATGTTTCATTTCAGGTGGAACCACAAAGTACTTTACAAAGCGTGAGCTATCATGGACCTAGCAGTAACCAAACTATGTAGATAATGTAAAAATTAAGTCTGTAGAGCTCAGCCATGAGTACCCACTTTTGTAAGGGTTTTGGTGCATTTCCAATTCATTTTCGTCACTAATGTTTTAGAAAGTCTGTTTACAAAATTACTTTTAATAATGAATGAACTACTAATCCCACAATGCACTGTAAATCCCAAATTCCACAGTAAAGAACCTTAACATGTCTGTGGGTTTAAAAAGTGGCCACCAATCTGAGATCTTGCTATCAGTTTAGGATTGTGGATACAATATGTTTTTGTTAAAACATGCTTGATTTTATTCGGACTTGTGGTTTCTACAGGAACACATACAATCGTTTCACAATGTTGTAGCTTTTAGTGAAACTACTTTGAATGGGTACAATGTTATGGCTCTTAATCCTAATCCTAATGGAGAATATGAATGAGATTTTTTATTTCAGGAACATCAAGCTCTACAAAGAACATAATCAAGTGAATGAATCAAATATTTAGGCACAGCAATTACCTAAAAAAGAACAAAAATGCAAGAATAAAGCAGTAAGTTGACAGTGCAGGATCGTCTGTCATCATATATCATAGAACTCAACTGTCAGGCTTTTTTAAGGTCCTGCTATGGGCCATTGACATATAAACATGGGTGTAGCCACCTTGCTGCCATCCATTGGTTTTGCAATGTGCATTTTGAACCTGTAACATTAACGTTATGTGTTTTGAAACTAGTTACCTTTTTTGGGTGCCAGGGTAGATTGCTAAATTGTCAGCTAACTCTCGCAAGCTTGGTTGGCAAGTTGCATTCATAAACTGTATGTGTGCAAATCACAGACACACATAATAGAGTGTTACTCGCCAAAACTGAAGGATAAACTTCTGGGATGGACAGTATAACAAGCCATAATAGCCATAATGTTAATCAGTCAGAAAGGAACACTGATCAAATGATAAAATACAAGTGACATAAACAAGAGCTTTCATAGTTAACCCCACCCCCCCCTAAAAGCAATGAAGCAATGAAGGTAATACAAAGTGACTTTGAGTTGTTCAAGCAAATGTATAAAATATATTTGCTTGCAGTTCTGTTCAACTTGCTTCTAGGCATACACCTCATTGTGAAGCAATTTAGAGAGAAAAGGAGAGGCTGAAAGAGGATTGCAAGCAAATAAAGAACAACACGAGGTGATGTTTCTTAGCAACTGCAGGATATCGCTTCATAATAGCTGTTAGCAGTGCTAATGCTAACTAAAAAGGCCTAGAAGATATGCAATTCTGAGTAAACCTCCACAGTGTGTACTTAACCCAGATAGTCCCGAGAAATGTTTCGTCTGAATGTGGCTGCTGACTTAAAGTCAGTACACTCAGTCCTCCTCGCTCAACGTAAAAATATCCAAATATGTTGTTTCTTTTGACCTCGTTTGCAGAGCACGATGAATGAAAATGACTTACAATGCAAGATTTTTATTTTTTACTTAGAAAATCACAAACTAAATGACCTTAAAAAAATTCAATAACGAGAAGGGTGCTTATGATTTTATCAGGACATCAGGGTGAAGGAGGCTGGAGTTTCATCTTGTTTCAAGAAATTTCATGAATGCAGGGCTGTTGGAATATATGGCAGGGGGTTTTAGCCAGGTGGTAACTCTATAATTGCTATGACCACTTACTAACACATAATAACATGGTCTTTTATTTTCTGGTAAGTACCGGTTCTCCCACTGTGGAGCCAAAATGGCCACTCTGCTGTAATCATTGTTTAGTCATTTAATGTAATAGCAACACACTGGGAAGGCAATAATTTCCTTGCTCACTAAATATGATCACCAAACACATAAAAAGTTGCAGCAGAGATCTTAAAAGTCCATGTTTGGAGACAATGACTTTAGCTTCTTAGGTTTTCTATTTCGTGGTTCAAACGGGACACTGGCTCTCTATCCCCCTTCGCAGCAGACTCTGCCAGCTCAGAGAATGATGGAAGACTGCCATGGTCACCTGTGACAGCTCAGCTGACTGTCATACACAGTACCGGTCCACTGATGAGAGTGAAATTACTTCATAATAGTAGGGGTGTTCCTGGGTTTATATAACGATATGATAATCCTCTTTTCACACAATGATGATAATGATCATTATTATGGCAAGGGAGTAGGGGGCGAGGAAACCGCTTGGAATGGAGACTTTGCTGCATAATCCTCCTGCCTTGAAAGGTTAAATACGGATTTGAATATTATGATCCCCCACTCTGAAAATGATAGTACCGTATTTGAAGCAAATGTGCTCATTGTGCACTTTACCTTGTGGAGCAGCATGAGTGGCACACTCCACCAAAGAAGACATGCTTGCAGTGCTGTATTTGCACAAATGCTAGTGGAAAAAGAGCATTATGAAGAATAACTGACTGGAGAAATCCACTGTTAGAGGCATTGTTGTCATACTTAAGTTTAATTGGGGCTGTAGTAGCCTAAAGGTTCACAAGACAGACTTTGGACCAGAATCACCAGAGCAGAAAAATATGCTTTGGGAAGTAAATGTGCGATTCTTTCTGCTCCTTTAATGTTGCCCTACAGTGTCACTATGCTTTCTAACTTAGCTAT
Source organism: Pelmatolapia mariae (assembly GCF_036321145.2). Taxonomy (NCBI): domain Eukaryota; kingdom Metazoa; phylum Chordata; class Actinopteri; order Cichliformes; family Cichlidae; genus Pelmatolapia; species Pelmatolapia mariae. The sequence continues at coordinate 36,774,381 of NC_086246.1, read as the reverse complement.
AGCCGTTGTAGTTCAGTAGTTTTGTGGCCATCATGATAACAGTTTATTGAGCTGCTTCCAGATGCTAATGTACAGTATGATGGGGACATCAAAGATTTTAAAGGAACAGTGTTTTCATTCTAGCCAAGTGTAGCTGCTCAGTTTGTGGTTAGCAATGTAGAAAGAACAGACTTCCGATATAAATTAACTCTTTGTGCAGGCGGTATGAAGTATAGATAATTTAGTTGGGAGTCTTTAACTCTCAGTGATGAATTGGTGGCGTGTGGAGGCTGTACTCCGCCCTTTGCCCTATGACACCATGAATATGGTCCAGCCTTTAAGAAAACTGCTCTACGGGTTTTTTAAACCATTCCTTTTTAAACCACTTCTCATATGTCATATTTTCATCACAGTATCAAATAATAAGGAACACAGCTGTTTATTGCCTCAGCAGTTAGCAAACTCCAGATTTAACATGAGAAGTCTTTGAAAGACTCAGTGCAGGTTAGTGTGGGTATCTCATATTCAGTACTTTAAAAAAAGCTGGTTAAAATGGATCTTTGCTTATTTGTCTGATGACACCCAACAGTAACGGATTGTGGCAAATCAAGAGTGATGTAGCAGTGCACTGAAGCATACTCAAATATAACCACAGACAAGTTAAACCAGTGGGGTTAGTAAATAGATTAAGCTGCTAGTTTAAGGAAGTATGCAATGATTGTGATCTTTTGATTTTTCAATGCTTTAAAAATGTTGCTAAAAAGTTGCCACTAACTTTCCTTTTTTCTAGAATTCCAATTCCACTGTGTAATATTGTGTTACCTAGCATAATCATTTACTCTGCATGGTGTACATGCTTTTCTTTGCTTAAATTCAGTTATAACTCAATAATTAGGCCTGCTGGAGTTTAGTATATCCAACAGCTTCTATTCAAGACTGTGTGATGACTGCAGCTCTGTTCATGAAAATGAGAGTTGAGTCACTCATGTTTGTATAAAGACCTTGCTCACATAGTCTTTCTATTCAAACATTCTGATTACTGATGATAATCAATAACTGGGATTGGACATTTTTAAATATGTGACTCACCACTCAAGGATTTTATAATTGTGTAGAGACCTTGAATATTATCAGCGTATTATTAACTGACTGAATTTCCTTTGACTATCTATGTTCATGATTTTGTTCTTGGATTCTTTTGTGTTTTTGTTACATACATCTGCGGTCCACAAATTTTAGAGAGCTTGTGGGGTTGGTTTACATCCAGGAATAGATGAATATGGGGGAGTATTAGAGTTATTAAGGTACACTTACTGTTATTCTAGCAACTCTGCATGCAAACACGCTGCTGTCATTGGCAGCAGTCGACAAAATTGCCAAGACTTTGCACAGAGTAGTAGAATAGACTGTAGGCTTGATCTGTAGCAAATGTAGCAGAGTAGCATTGCAGCTGAGCACAGAGGTGATAAATTATCAGTTCACCTTGAATAAAAAGGTTTGTCAAAGATATTCCTGGAAAGGTAATAATGTTAACCTCATCATTTTCCCATCTCAACATAACTAATGCACTGTGTGCATATATATTTATATAAAATCCAGTGTGGTTGAACTGTAGTGCATTTCAGTCAGCATTGAAGGAAGCGGCCCTGTCTTTAATGGATGTAGTCAAGTGCCAGGCTAAACTTTGTTCATGAAAGAGAACTATAAATGTAAGTATTGATTGTTGATGACCACTGAATGTGAGAAGTTCTTGACAGACAAACTTGTTGAACATGCAGACATTTTTCCAAAGTACCTCTGGTCGCTCACTTGACGAAAAATTGAATGAACTTTGGGTCAACCATTTTTATGTGTGAATGAAGTGTGTTTGCTCCATCTTTTCTATCATAACATTACACACATATTGCATTATGTGCTGATCAAATTGTATCTGCACAATTTAAAGCTGAAGTGTTTGATTAAAGCAGCTGCTGGCTCTCAACCCCATTTTTTTTAATTCACTGTAATTAAGGAAGAAGAAGAAAAGCTTTTGTGCAGTTGAAACTGCCACATAGTGATGTTAGCGATTCATTCAAAAGGAAGGTTAGGCACCACTTCAGAGTAAAAAATTGCGAACTGCTTAGTACGTGCAACAGTGAGGCATCTAGGAGTAAAAGTGAGCACAGCAGGCTTCTATGTGGGAGATAAACAATGCGTTTCAAGCTTAGACCTCTCCTTCTGGCAGAATCCCTTGATAGTAATCCTGACATTCGGACTTCACACATCTCTCTGACTGAATATCCAGCCTAAATTCTGGTGGTTGTTCCCATTTAATAAATGAAAAGAAAGCTTTACTCATGGTTTTAGAAAGTAGATAGGACTGGTTGTTGATCTTTTCTAAGTCAAACAGGTGCCAGTTCATACTTTTGATCTTGTTTTATATATTCAGTTTTCTGCATTCATCATTCATTATCATTCATTATCAATAAAACAATGTTGAGCGTAGATGGATTTTTTTCTAAATGAGATGGAGAGATATCTAAAGAAGACCATGTGACATGTACACAGCAAACTGGATAATCCACAACACATAGTGTAGTTGATCAACTTGCTTGATAATTTGAATCGGCGCTATAATATATGATATACCATAACCAATTGTTAGGGATTACATGGGGAACAAGTAATATCTTAAGTGGACGTCTAACAAAAACAACACAATACAGATGTACTGTTTGTTTTGGGAAACAAAGCATCAACTGATTATGTGTGTACCATGCTGCTCCCATGTGACATGATACTGAAGAACATCACCGGTGTCAACCATCAGCCTCTTTATTAATGCTAGAAGACACACTCTGCTGATGTTGAGCAGTATTATGTGTCGTGGTACTAATGGTTGTTAGAAGTATGTGTTTTTCCTTGAATAAAGTATTATTAAATGAAATTATTAATAGTAGCTACTCAGTACAATCAATACTATATCCATATTTTATTTATTTTGGTAATCATAGTATGCCTCATCCTCAGTCTTTTTGTTATTTTTGTATTCTGTGTTCACAGTTCTTTATATATGTTTCTTTGTGCTCAGATTTAGTCTAGACTCCCCAGTGACTCCCTGGTGTCTCCTTGTATCTTGTGACAATACTTTGTAGACTTAGTCTCAGTGTTAGGTGTTTCTCTCTTACATTACTTCCTGTTTCATTTTGATACTCTCTCTTGTCTCCTGTGTTTAGTTTTACTTTCCTTGTCTGATTCTCTTTAATTTCAACCGTGTCTTGTTATCGAAACAAGAATCCTGGGGATCCCAGATTTCCAGTTCCCCCAGTAATCTCACATCTGCATATGAATATATAGTCCCAGTTTTCCTTTGTGTTTGCCTGTTTATCAACCTTGTGTAAGTTTATTTGAGTTTTTGTGGTATTTTGTCTCATGGACTTTGTTTCATGTGTGCCTGAAGGACCCAAATGCTGAACTCTGAAAACAGAGTTCATGTGTTCAAAACCTTTTTTTTAGGCAAAGAACCAAAGTCCAATGAAGTCCACATAATAGAGTGAAAGTTTAATCCCAAGTCTTCATATGGGGATACAAACATAAAGATTTGCAAATGAGAACCGGCAAGAAAAGCAGGGCATATTGCTCACACACACTGAGAACCAATCAGGGAGACAAGACCCAGCTGGGGAAATGAGGAGCAGGTGACAAAAACGAGACGAGGAAAGTAAAACTAAATGCAAGACATACGAGACAGTTGACTTACCAAGATAAAACAGGATATAACCTAACAGAAATATACCTAAAATGGAGACAAAAACTTGACAAAAAGTCACAAGAAGACACTAAGGAAACTAAAGCTATGGAGCTCATATGAATAACTCTAAACCAACAGAAACCATAATACAAAGTAACAATAACTGAAGACTAACCACAGTGACATTGAACCTACAATCTAAAGATACAGAATACGTAGGAATAAAAACTCTTAAATACTAAGCAACTAGAAATGAACACTAGAAATAATAGACAAAAACCAACAAAAAGGAAAACGCAATCCTAAAAGCCATATGACAGTGATTACAGCAGTAAAGACACACTGGGCTATAAGAACTCTAAACCAGTGTTTCCCAACCTTTTTGAGCTACGGCACATATTTCACATTAGAAAAATCACACGGCACACCACGAAACAGAAATGTCACTAAACACATACTGATAATTTTCCCCCGCCCGCCAGGCATAGTGGAATTAGCTCGGTTTGTCCCAAGTAATACCTTTTTTGCTTTCTTCTGACCGCTACTCATGCTAGGGCCTTCATCTGGGTCCAGGACCCAGGTCAGATTAACTACTTTTTCTTTTCAAATATTGATCTATTGTTATTAGGTTGTCTCACTCACAGCATGACTATTATGTAATTTCTTCTTTGGCTGCTTCTGTTTTACTGGCAGTTGGCAACCAATTTTATTAGAGCAGGTAGTTGTACTGCCCTCTAGTGGAAGAGAATGTAATTGTTCTGCCCATTACTCACGCAGATCGCTTAGAGTACTAATCAGGTGGAACCAGATAATCTTCCACGACACACCTGATTATGCACAGGGGTGGGGGAAACATTACTCTAAACAATAAAAACTAGAAAACCATAATCAAACAGGATATTTAATAATAACCCAGAATTCAGCGTCCCAGCAAACCAAAACTTTAGGTTCAAGTTTTGGTTTGTTGGAAAGATGACACCTGGAACCATTTTATTAATACCATTAAAAAGTCTGTTTTGAGTTTATTGCCCCTGTTTTGGAGCCCTTGCATTTGGGGCACTTTGTCCTGTATCTGAACAGTATCTGAATGTGATAATAGACTGGAATCCTTGCTGTGAGGCGGTAGTGCTAACAGCTGCACCACTGTGCTACCTCCAAGTAGCTTTTATGTATTAGCACAAGAATGACTGTGATGCCAGCCCATCAAAAAATCCATTATTAGAGCACAAACCAGGTTTAATGATTGATGGAATAGAAAAAGCTAGAATTAGCACAGCAATAAGGTGTTCGAATAATTATTCATAGTTAGAACCTGTAGCAATTATTGATGACTGAAAATGTGTTTTCAATAATCTAGTTTCCTCAATAACATTGGGTTTGCTGCTGAAACAGACAGCTTCAGAGTAATTCTTTGCTCATTTTCTACATTTATTATAATATTTCTGTGCTTTGCAAATTGTTTTCTAAATCTTCCTTTTCTTGAGAGCCATTGTAATTTAATGAACCAATAATTCTTTGTCGGCCTTTATGCAAAATCACAACTTGATATCAGATTTTAATTATGTAATCTTGTGACTACATTATCTTTCTTCAAGGCAAAAAACCCCCAAACTGTGCAACTTAAAGGATATTCTGCCTGCAGAATATTTAGTGTCTGCAGAGCCCTGGCTACAGTAGCCTGTCTGCATATATGTGTGCCTGTGTCACTCTGTGCTTGCTGTACGCGTGTATAATGTGAGACTAGTATGTGCAATACAGTGGGAGAGAGTGCAGTTGAAGCTGTGCAGTTTGTGCCAAATTTCAAACATGATTTACATTCTCAATGTAATGTATTAAAACGTTGACAGGGCAAAAGGGATTCACAAGATGCTGCATTAGAAACTCAATTTCTGTGATGAATTGCCTGAAGCCACTGAATTACAAACTGCTCCCTACCACCTTCCTCGACTCACCCCCTCCCATGGCTCAGAAGTTTTTTTTTGTGCGTGTCAAAATCTTCTTAAACCTCTCTCTTAATCTGATCTGCTGAATGTGAGAGGGTGAAAGGATTTTCAGACTAAAAAGCATTCATTTTTCGTCTTGTTGTGCATTGCCTTTTCCAAGTGCTGGGTCAGTAATATTCAAAACTTGCTGCTTGGCTCTTCCGTCTCCCCGGCAGCAATCTGCTTGTCTCGGGCTTATGGACGTCCTTTCCATACCTGCATTTTTTTGTCATTATCTGTGACTGGTGAAAAGCTGCCACTAGACTAAACTAAGTGTAAGCATTATTAACTAAGTCGTTTATGTTGGTGATGACAAATATTTGTATGGGTTTTAGTACCATATAATATACAGCTATGATATACCATTTACATATATCCTTTATAGACAGGGTGACTCTGAAAAGCTAAATAAAAAGTAACACCCTTGAAAGAAACATCAATTAATAGGTAAAACAGTCATTATAGGGCTTTATAAGATGATAAATAACATCATTATCATCAACATCACTAACATCATCAATAGCAACATTACACACTAGCTCTTTAAGATTAGCATACTTTGTTATGCATTTATTAGGCGATAACTATACCCTTTTTGACAGTTAACTATGCTTTCTGCAGCTTCTGGTTCTAAATTGAGAACAATAACATACTGCGGTTTTTAAATATATTAGGCTAGACAATTTGCAGAGCCTAAACACCGCCTATGGAAGACCGCAGGTAAACAGTTGCTAACACAAACACAGAACATATAAAATTAATGTGTTAAAAAGAGGGCAGCTATAAGGCTGTATGTGTGTTTTACTAAAAATATGTGTGTTATTGCTAATAAAAAACACATGACATGATCCTGAAGGTGATACTTACTTACCCTGGGAATACACAAAACATGGCTGCATCATGTTCGGCTCTGCTGTGGTCACTAAAGCTAACTGTAAGCTAATGTGTTGCTGGACATGTCCAGGGTGCCTCTTCTTTTTGCTCTGGGTTATTCTTGATATAATTCTTCGAAGTAAAAGTCTGAAGTTAGACTACAACTGCCGCGCATTACACACTCCCATTGTGATTTGAAGCTCTTGAGATGATGGAGCAAAACCTTGTCTTATGTCACATCCAAGGTAAATGAAGTTGCATAAAAATCATTCAGTAGGAAACTCATTATTTCATTGGGTGTTTGCTTTGACTGAACCACAGGAAACATTGTGATAACTGTTATTTTTGTATTTGAACCCAAATTTTGTTGCAATGTTTCCCATGGTTTGAGAATTTACTTGTGGTGGTAGAGGGTGACACTACAGTTTACAGGTGTTCAGTAGCTGATGGACATGCAAGAAATCAGCAGCTGTGAAATTTACAACAAATTGACTTTGAGAAATATTATAAATGACACTCATCCAAACAAACAAATGCTCTTCGAGACTTCATCGATTCCTCAGGAAAACACCAGTGCAGTGTAAAGATTAGATACATGGTTGTTTAGAATTGCACAAAGCATTCATGCATGAAAAAATTCTTTTATTTGATAGTGAGGTACTTAAAGCAAGATATGTGTTTCAGTTTGTAAAGAATCTTCCCTTACAGAAGAAAACGAGTGTGCAAAAAGTTTGTTGCGCTAAGGTCGAACTGTATGAGTTAGAATGAAAGAGCTAAATTTACAATAGAAATAAAGCAAACAAAGCTTCAGTAGAAACTTCTCTAACTTGTCCTTGCAGTACAATACCTTTCGTTACTTTTCACGCTTTTACAAAACACTGTTTTAAAAAAAAGTACATGGTTTTGTTTCTTTGTGCTCATATTAAGACTGGAGTTTTGAGTATTTAGATGTATTTTCATGCAACCATTTGGAACACACTGAGCTTCTCTGTTGAGAAGGACAACAGAGAAGTCGATTCGGTTGCTTAGTAGTTCGAAGAGGTTGAGTGATGTTTATAATTCAGAAAAAACACTGAGTTTGAGATGAATACAGCTGCTCCCCATTGAAACACAGCACAACTTTTTTCTTCTTGTGAACTGAAATAAAACCCTGAAAACTGGATCAAATAGGCAGGGTTTAGAAATGACAGTGGTTTAAACTGTTTGTGCGTTTTGGATATTTGATATTTGGATACATTAGAGTTACTTGTGTTACTTGAGTAACCTGTGAAAGATCCTTGAATCGTGACTGGTTGGAGACACGTATCTTTGGTTGTGATGTCAAGAAGTCTTTTATATTTTACAGGAAAAGAGGAATTTGATATTAAAATTATGTATCTGGAGATAATGGTCATTTCAATGGCAAAATCATAATTCCCTGAATGCATTTTACTTGTTAAACAATCTGCATGAATGCCCGATTTGAGCCTGTTAGTTATAAAAAGAGCTGTCATGCCTCTGTTTCAGTTGGAGCTTACACACCATTCTCAGCAACCCAGCATGATAGTTGTGCGGGAGAAATGATTGTATTATACTATGTCAGGTCAGGTAATAAACAGCAAAACATTAATAAAGGTGAATCTTGACCCACAGTCATTTTGAGGTCCTTTTGTCTTTCAGCACGTTATTTTCTTTGCTTTACTTACTCCCAGACTGTGGCATGTGCAGTTCATTTCCTGTTAATTCATTTATGCAGTTTTTCTCTTTTGAAAAATAATCAAAGTTGAAGGAAATTCGGTGAATTAAAGGGCATTTTCTCTTTAGTAAAAAGAAAATGAATCCAGTTTTTCTTAATTCTGTGAGAAAATAATGCTTTATGTACTTATCATTGTTTTAAAAAAAGTTATCCTCATAATGTTTGCCTGAGGTGATGCATAATACAGCATACATACCGTACCATTCCATACCATACTTTATTTATATAGCACTTTATAAACAACACATGGCCGACCAAATGGCTGTACAGCAGAAATATAAGAAGTACAATAAGAATAATAAATACAGTAAATACATAACAATAAAATAACACTGTCAGTTGCCCACTGAGTCAAAGGCCAGCAAATAAGAATGAGTTTTTAACCTGCATTTAAAGACTACGGCTGAAGTAGATTGCCTAATGTGAAGAGGAAGATCATTCCAACGCTTCGGGGCCACAATAGAGAATAGATACATGGTCCATATGTTTTTGGGCACTTTGTAGTTTTGCTTCTGTACATCACCACAGTGAATTTTAAAAGTTATCATTATGGTGTGATTGAAATATGGATTTTCAGATTTAATTATGTGACTCTAACAAAGTACTGTATTAACTGTTAGGGAATTACAGCTGTTTTTATACACAGTCCCCCTGTTTCGAAGGCCCAGAAGTAATTGGACAGTTAAGTGACTGGCAGTTTTATGGGGAGTAGAGTTGCCTGTTGCCTTGTTATTCCATAAAAAACTAAACCGATAAAATATTTGGAGATGATATGGTCCAAATACATATTGATGAAAGTGATTAAAAATCCATTGCAATAGTGTTCAGAAGCAAAATGAGGAAAAAAAATGTCTCACTGTCCAGAAACACTGTGAGCTAACGTTTTCTTTTCCTGTCTAGGACCGTTAGCACCCAGGGAATTATGACTTGACGGTGAAGAGCAAAGGTGGAAGTCAAAGCTTGGACAGGTAGGGTGAATAAGTCAAAACGGGGTGTGTGTTATACAGTTATGGATGTAACATCCGAACACGTTTGTGTGACGCTTCATTTTCTCTTTTACAATGGAAGACAACAGCGCTAGTCATTGGCTTAGTTGAATTACTATGTGGATGTCAAACTGTTTTTTTACCTTTGGTACAGAAGTATCAGAAAAAATATCTGATTTTGCAATTAACTTGGTTAGTCATTATGAAAATGTAGCAAATGTTAATTTTAATGAATACGTATTTTAAAAGATTCTTAAAATATCCTTTGCAGACGTAGCTTTTGCAGACTGTAGGGTGCCCACCCAGAAAAACAAAGTGTGTGCTCTCTTTTTGTATTTCTTTTGGCTTTGAGTTGCATGTGTCAGAAATAGGAAAATAAAAATATAAAAATTGAATTGAGAGCTAGAAGATGAACACAATAAGTATCCGGAGGAGGAAAGTACTTTTTCACACAAGTGTCTGATTCATTGTTCTTTGGGTTCATGTTTTATAAGGATGATGGTGCCGGCCCATGTGATTGTGCCTCTCTTCATTGTTCTTGTTGATTTACAGCAGCAGTACAATGGTGTAATAGGAGTTTGGCTTTGGTGCTTGAGAAGAGGTTTTGAGTAATGCAAGCGGGGTCTTTTGTTTGTGAGCTTGATTGCGAGGAGTGGGGAAGCCTCGGAGCTGTCATCCCAATAAAGAAAGCTCCTCTGCACAGTGTTAACACCAACATCCACTCAAAAGAGGGGGAAAACAGATTTAGTTCACTGCTGTTTGCTTTTCACACAGAAAGGCCATGCATTAATGGAAATCCAAATATTCCAGCATTACCAGAGGATGATAATGTAAATTCAAGTTAATATTGGTACAATGTGTGTGTGACAGTTTGCCATAATGCGCTCTTCCTGGATTAGTCATTCATTAAACAGGTTTGCCATGCAAAGCCACTGTCAGATTTTTGTCAAGGAGGACAGAAAAAGAGAGAAAACAGTGCCAGCAGAAGCTCTTACAATTAAAATCTGCAGCCTGATTATGGTGACCAGTTTAATCTCACGCATGTGAGTTCCTCTGTAGAATTGGAGCAACAATTCTTTGCAATAATAGAACAGAAGAGACAGGCAAGACAAAGGATTGTATTAAAGCGCTCTGTTTGGTGTAAAAGAAGCTGGGAAGCATTGTCAGGAAAATTATGTTGTTTCACATTAGATGCTTTAGAATAACAGCATCTATTTATACCTCTTTTCTACTCCTTCAATGTGGCAGCTATTTACTTTGCAGTGCTTTATAATGTGAAATCTGAGAGAAAGATCAAGCGCTTTTGTGTTTAGTGTGCAGTGATCTCACAGAAATGTATGGGTTTTGTGTTAAAGAGTCCTGTTTTGTTGTGCTTGTGGGTTTGTATCTATGGTGACGCGTAAAAGTGGCTCTCCTCTGAAACATTCTACCAACATTTTTTATTTTAAATATTAATTTTAAGGTCTGTATGCAATTCTGATTATAGCTTTCTTTGGATCAGACTATCTGTTGCTTGATTTAAAATTTGTCATTATATTTATACTGTGTATATGCCCAAACACCTTCATGTCCTGTCAACGTCAAGCATTCCTGATTGTCTTAGGTACATTGAGAGCTACAGATCCTAATTCAAACTGCTTGTCTGAGTACACAAAGTTAAAATTATGGGTAGAAATAACTACGCTCCTGCCATTCTTGTAAATTTGAATGCTTTATTTTGCAGTATGTGCTTTTTTCATATCACATATTACTTTGCTACATCAACAAGAATGATTCCTGATTCTCCTTGTCCATGGGAGGGGGGGGGGCACAGGAAAAACCCTGAGGAGATCTGTAGTCTGTTTGCTGGTCTCCCTCTAGAGTCAGCAGTTCATGAAAGGTTAAAAATGTTAGCCTTAAAAAACTGTCAGTTGTTACACAAAGCTTGGCCAAACTGTCATTTTCATCACAAAAACACATCACACCCAAATAACCATGTAAATCCACTGTTTTCCCTCAAACCAGATTACAAGTCTGATTCCAGGCTTTTAATCTGACTACTATACACACACTGCAGCATGACAACCACACACACACACACACGCACACACAAGCCCGTTCAGCTATCTTAGTGGGGACCTTCATTGACATAATGGTTTCCCTAGCCCCTTACCCTAACCATTAAAAATGAATGCCTAACCCTAACCTAATTGTAACCCTGACACTAAAACCACATTTTGAGCCTCAAAAAGGCCTTCACACTTGTGAGGACCAGTGTGTGTGTCCTCAATAGTGACTGTTGGTTCTCACAAGTATAGTAGAATGCAGATTTCGGTCTTCACAAAGATAGCTAGACAGGAACACAGACACACACACACACACACACACATGATGGATACAATTCACTGATGGAAACTAAAGATGCACACAGCTGCCATGAATTATTGGCTTTTTCTAGGTGACAATAAATGACACAGACATGATTACTTAGCAGCTTCATATATTCACGGTTTGTAATAGCATTGGACGTAACAAGAGTGTAAAAAATGAAGAATTCTCAGTTATCGCTGGAATCTGTGTGGATGAAGGTTAATTTAATTTCTTTATACAATGTATGAGATGCTTTAAATTGTAACACACAGCAGGTAGTTTATACATCAATTTGTAGATTTCTTTCAGTTAAAGACAAACTAGCTTAAAATATACTCCAATACTCCAACACTAATGATGTTTGCCTTCTTGTAAAGACATAACCTACATTTTTACTATACATTAACAATGCAGATAAAAGATGTCTGTAGCCACCGTGACGTCACCCATTGGGTAATGAAGCCTTGCTGTGAAGTGATTTCTCTGACAGTGTCATGGTGTTTTGAAGGCTAACAAGTTGTCAGTCAAAAGCTGTTAACCAATGAGCGTGCAGTGCCCCCAGAGTCAGCTCACATGCTAATTTATCCTCCTTTCTCTGACTCTAACGGTGTGAACACACCGTAAGAATGTCCATAATTTACCTGACGTGAAAGTACCGACTGAGCCCTTAAACTCTTCGGTAAGGTGTTTACTGAGGGGACAGAAAAAGGCCAGTATGAGTCTGTTTTACACGGGGTGACTGTAGTTCAGGAGGTAGAGCAGGTCATCCACTAATTGGAAGGTGGTGGTTTAATCCCTGCCTTCTCCACTCTGCATGCCGAAGTATCCCTGGACAAGATACTGAACCCTAAGTTCCTTTCTGATGTATCCTTCAGATGCGTGAGTGCTAGATGGGAATGGCTTTTTTGTATAAAGCACTTTGTTTTAGTGCTCCACTATAGTAGAAAAGCGCTAAAAGAAGCAGTCCATTTGCCATTTGTAACTGTCTTTTTGCAGGTATTAGTGGTTGTCAATTAAACTAACTAACAGCGTATAATATGGTCTGCTTGTTATGTAGCTTGTTCTGCTTTGCTTGAGCATTCTTGTCTCATTTACCCATTCATTTCATTTCAATTCAGTTCAGTTTTATTTACAGTTATCTCAAGATGCTTTATATTGTAAGGTAAGGAGAAAACAGAGAAAACCCCAACAATCAGACTACACCCTATGATCAAGCACTTGGCGACAGTTGGAAGGAAAAACTCCCTTTTAACAGGAAGAAGCCTCCAACAGAACCAGGTTCAGGGAGGAGTAGCCATCTGCTGCAAATAACTGGGGGTGAGGGGAGGAGGACAGGACACACTGTGGAAATAGTAAAATAACAGGAAAAAATAAAATAATAGTGAAGTTAGTATAACCTCAAAAATATGTATAAATAAAAAAAAGATCCTGTAAGACATCTATATAATATGTACAGTTGCATTCAGTTTTATCTATATAGTGCCAAATCACAACACGAGTCAACTGAAGGCACTTTATATGGTAACATATACCTTACAATAATAAATCACTTTGTAATGATTCCATGGAGAGAAAAAGTCACACTTTTCTTCAACATGTTAAGTTACTTACATGTTTAGCTGTCAGCTTCATTTTGTGAGGAAGGCACACTTTCTGCTTCCATGAGGCTTGAAACTATAATTAGGGCTGCATCAGGTGACGGTACTATAGAGAGATTTGTTAGACCCATGCAACTAGTCAGCATCCTACCTTCACATATAATGTTGACATTTGAGAGGACAGCTTGCAGTCATGTTGCCATAGCCCCGTCTCTATATATGTAAATGGACACCAACTTCGAACCATAAATCCTGCTGTTATGCAGGTATAAGCTCAGACTGTTGGAGAACTTCCCATGATGTGAGTGCGCTGAGCACTTCTCTAGTCTCTTCTTTTCAGTCATGTGCTCTTTCATATGCTACTACTGCATATCATTATTTTTTTGCCTTCTCTCTTTTGTAGTTGCATTTTGTCCTGTTTATTTGTTGTCTCTCTGTGTTCCTTTCGTACCTTTCTCAGCCCCAACTAGTTGCTACTTTAATCCAGTGTGAGGATAAAAATATTCATTTTAGCAGCTTTAAGTAAAATTTGAATAACTGTTTATTGGATTTATTGTGTAACTAAAAGGTTTGAGTACCTCTTCTGCCACTACGTTACAGTATTCCTAGTTTTGTATCTGCAACCAATAAATGCAATCATTCTTATTCATATTGGATTTGGGCATTTTCTTTTTCTGCCGACACATTTGTTCAAGGATTTTCTGTAGGGTACGGCTAGTGCCTCATTCATTTTGAAAGAAATAACGAGATACAATACACCCGTTTGGATAAAAAACGGCAGATAGTAATACAAGTTTGTTTGACTGCTTTTGTGATCACCACCTTCAGGACGCACAAGCATCATAAATACTCCATACATCCTCTCATACAATTCTGGCTTTGGGTGCACGCTGTTTGTCACTCTTTGGATTTGATAAAAAAAGATTGGTCTCTGGAGAATGTGTTGTTACTGTCATAAAGGGAAGGCCATGTCCACATTATTATATTTCTCATCACGGGCAGCAGTGTGCAGCTTTTCAGAGCACTTTAATCTGCTCCCCAGCCGGACACGTGGGACTTGGCCTTGCCCCCTCGTCACCCCGGCTGACTCACGGTGGTAAATATCAGATGGGGCCTCTGCAGTGGCACAGACACGATACAATCAGCATTCAGAACAATGCCCGGCATAACAGGAGTTTTTCAACTGGTGGCTACAGCCCAAAGGTGGATTGAAGGACCATTCTGACATGCATATATGACAGGAAATAATAAGAAAAGAAATCTTCACTACCTTTTATTACCCTCGTAGCTACCTGGAATGTAGGTTTTGTGAACTTCTGTAACACATTCATGTCTACGAGTTATTTTTCTTTTCAGTTTTCTGACCTTTCTTATAGCAATAAATTTACTTTTCTATTTTTTTACTTTTTCTTAAATAAAGACCCTTTTCAGACGGCTTTGAAGATGTATAAATACTTCCTTTTGACTAAAGGTCTGCATATTGTTGTTACTGTCTTTTCTTTGGTTTTCCATTTAAAAAGGTTCAATTGCTTGGCTCCCTGGTTCCCCTCCATTATCGAAAGAAATCACAATCTTTCAGTATGCGAATGAGTGATGACCATGGTTTTCAATTATAAGCATTTTGAATATATTATATGATTTGTTTCTCTTGCTGTTGTGTTGTTGCGGTCTCACCAATCATGCTCAAACACCTTTTATCCTGATTTTTGGTGCGCTTAAAAAGCTCTGCTTACTATATGTATCTTTAGATCTGAGATGTAGATCTTGGACTGGTAATTTTTTACAAAATCAGTCAGTTTCTACCACTAATCACAATTGCTTCCCTACTCCTGTACAATTATCCTTTCAGAAGAAATGTTATTTAAAATCTGTTTTTAAAAAAATCATTAAAAACTAAATCTAGGCAAACAGATTTTCTCAGGAGAAGACGCAGTTTTAAGATCTTGTGTGTGGCACCAATGTTTTGAAAAGCTGTAAAAATTGCAGAAATGCTGCTGAATAATTGTTTTCCTTTCATTCTGACTGACACTTATTGTTATCCCTATTTGAGCACTGTTTTGTTATTAATCAGTCAGGTCATGTGGCGAGTGCTGTCACTGTTGAAATAGCTTTAATATGGACTGCCCCTCTGGGACAAACTTGGTCATTAACTCTAATGCCATTTTCTGCTACAGAAACCTTCACCCCTCCTATTTCACCCCCTTCATTGATTCCAAAATCAAGAGGCAAACGACTCCCAAGACATTTAAGCACACTCAATTCCCCTCCTCGGAAACTAAAGAGGCAGGATCGAGTCTTTTGTCTGAACTCTGACCTGCTACTCCTCTACACATAATCTGCGTCAGCCTGAGGACACAGGGACTCACTTCACCTAGACTGACTTAAACAATTTGTGTCTTGTTAAAAGCACGTGGGCACATCATTTACGGGGCTAAGTAGGGAGGGGTGCAGGGAGGGCGTTGGGAGAGAAAGCCACAAAGCCTGTGATGAGGATGAGGGGAGGACAGGTCAGATGGTAAGCTGCATCTTTAACATAGCTGCTATTGATTTTAGATTCTCCCCATGGGAGAGACAAAATGTCAGATGCACAGAGTGAACAGTTAGCACCTCTGTCTGTGTCTCTATTTGTGCTAAAATTGGCAGTAAGCAACAGACTGAAGGCTTCAGGTGCACAAAATATCTAATCGACTCTCAAAATACAAAGCTGACAACTTTTTTATGTCCTGCTCTTCAGATGAGTTTGTTCTGTTTTGTGAAACTGGAACTGCACTATGTACGTATGCAGTGTAACAGAATTTGAAACTGGATTATTTTTTTTAGGAATCAGCACATACTCTGTATCCTTTAACATTTTTAGACTTCTGTGCTTATATAGACAAAAAATTACCTACAAAGAAGAAAACCTTGGTTATTTGTTGACAGTCTTGGTGTGGTAGGTGTGTGAATATTTGACAATCTGGGGAGACCATCAAATTATTTATTATTTAAAAAATATTAGCATGGAAAAAGGCACAAGGGATAATTTTAATAAGCAGTAATCTCGTTAAATTAGTGCTTAAAATTGTTGGCCATTTGTACACTCACTGAAAGGTTGTCTCATGCTAACATTTGGCCAGAAATGTTGTCATGTTTATATGCGCTGGGTACTCCTTTAGCATCATTGACCTTTGTCTAAGTTAGCATTTTGCTAGATGAGGGTGTCTAACAACCAATAATGCCACATTTACTTCCTGTTTTAGAAAAGTGATTGGCTCTTAAATGTTTGAAAAAAACAGCACAGTCATTCAAAATTACTTCTAGCTGGAGTTCTTAAGATTTTAGAATATTTGATATATATATCAAATAGTTAAAGACAATATTAGAACACAATTGGTCATCTGTAACAGACTCCAACAACAAGAAGGCTTCAATGCACTGTAGAGATCTGTTACTGTCATAACTGAGATCCATAACTTTCCAACCTCATGCTTAGTCACTCTCCTCCTCCTCAGCCAAACCACCAAAGCTTGTGTACCTACTTCACTTTACTATGTACATCTTGCTAGTACCAGGTCAGACACCCTTCAGAACTGCCTTAAGTGTAGCTTGTACTCTGTTGCAAACGCAGTCTAGTTGGAGACCTGACATATTTGAAGTTCAAAGTCTTTGAAGTCAATGACCACAGTGAAGATGGGCACACTGTGGTCATTGAAGACTGAACAGCAGCAACAATGCTCCGATAGGCCGTGGTGTTTAAATGATGCTCGGTTGGGACTAGAAATGAAAGGGGCCCAAAGTGTGCCAAGAAATATTCCCTACACCAGCAGTCCCCAACCTTTAAGGTGTCGTGGATAAATACAACAAAAAACCCCCAGTACCGGTAACAAAAAAAAAAGAAGATTTACTCATAACACACGGGAAAACACGGAAAACACGGGCAGGGATAGCTCATTGGGTATAGTGGTCGCCTCATGATCGGAAGGTCGGATGTTCGAATGCACTGAACGGCTACCCTGAGGTACCCATGAGCAAGGTACCGTCCCTACACACTGCTCCCCGGGTGCTAGATTGGTGGCTGCCCACTGCTTTACTGAGTTAATAGATTAAATACAGCGAGAAATTTGCCCACGGGGATCAATTAAGTATACATTATTCTTCTTATTATTAAAAGACCCAGGGAAACTGAGTTAATGATAATAACGATAAAAACCGATAAAACCCCCAAAAACCATAAATTTTACACCCGAGCTGATACTCTTGTGGCCCGGTAACGGTCTGTGGCCCCGGGGTTGGGGACTGCTGCCCTACCTACCTACACCATTACACTAAAACCAGCAGCCTGAATCGTTGATACGAGGATCCACAAACGTTAAAATCCACAAAAAATTTTGACCCGACCATGTGAGAGTGGAAGCAGAAATCATGACTCATCAGACCAGGGAATGTTGGTTCAATCAGAGTCCAATCTTGGTGCGCCTGTGTGAAGTGTAGCCTCAGTTTCCTAATTTTAGCTAACAGGAGTGGTACCTGGTGTGACCTTCTGCTATTTTTCTGCTCCCCTTCTTCTTCAAGAATCAGTGTATTGGATATTAAGAGATGCTCTTCTGCATCTATCAACTTGAAGAAATCTGGCCATTCTTTTCCGACTTCTGACATCGACATGGCATTTTCTCACAGAGAACTACGGCTCACTGGGTATTTGGGCTTGTTCTGATCTGGTCGTATGGGACAATCCCAGTAGACAGTGTTGGGAAGGTTACTTTTAAAATGTATTCCACTACAGATTACAGAATACATGCCCCAAAATGTATTTTGTAACGTATTCCGTTACGTTACTCAATGAGAGTAACGTATTCTGAATACTTTGGATTACTTAATATATTATCATGCTTTTTTTACAACTACATGAATGTACTATTGCTGTGATTTATTACTGTTACTGAATGTTACTCTCCATACCAGTACCAACTAGATTTTTAAATCTTAATATAAATGAGTAACAGTAGGTTGACATTAGGTAAGGCTGCACTTTTTGCAGCAATCTCGTATAGAAAACGATTCCGTGCGTATATAAAACAGGTCCGCGGCTCCGAACCGTAAAGGCGTAAAACCGTAAAGGGGCCTCTGGCTAATACGTCGGGTTCTGTGTCGGGCTCGTAGCCGAAAACTAGCTTTACTTTGTTGTCTGGGTTAACTTTGCTTGCAAGAGACAGAGAGATGCATTGAAAGGCTGCTCCAACGGAACTTATTGTTTCGGAGGAAAACACGAACACAGTGTACAGTCGAGTCTTAATAGCTTACTTACAACTGGGCTCATCAGGCACTCTTTTTGGCTGCAGTGGTTATTATTATATTTACATGCTTCCATCTCCCGTTTCTGGTCGGTGACAACTCGTACTTTTCCACTCTCCTTTTTCTCCCTCCCTCGCGCTCACAGACACATAATGGGTATGGCAGTCCATTCTCCCTGCAGCACGGACTACACTGCCCATGAGGCTACATTCTTTAAGGGTATTCCTGTAACACTCTGTCTATGGCCTTCATATTAAATCATTTTTTAAAATATTTCTTCACGTCATCATGAGACGCGAGATTGAGACACAGGCATTTGAGCCTCTTAATGCGTGTTTTGTTTGGGTTTCCACCGGCGTGGAATTACCAAAAATAGAGAGGGCATAGCCGAACATATGAAACAGGAATAATACCTTTATTTCAACAAAGTAACTGTATTCTGAATACCATCTTTTTAAATGGTAACTGTAACGGAATACAGTTACTCATATTTTGTATTTTAAATACGTAACGGTGGTACATGTATTCCGTTACTCCCCAACACTGCCAGTAGATCAGCAAACACTAAGACTGCCTTTCTGGCACTAATATCCATACCACATTCAAAGTCACTTAAATCACCTTTCTTCTCCATTCTGATGCTCAGAACAAACTTCAACTCATTGCGTTGACCATCTCTATTTGCCTAAATGCATTGAGTTATTGTGATATAATGGGCTGCAAATATTTTCATTAAAGTGTAGTTGAACAACTATACTTAATCAAGTGGCTGTTGTAAATTTCCCATTGATAAATCCTTGTATCATAGTGATAAATAGTTGTGAAAATAGTCAAAAAATGTGGATAATTCAGTTTGCTGTTTGACTCTAAATCTGGATACGGGCATCTCTCACCATTACAGGAAGTGGTATTCTCCTTCAGTGGATCTGTACAGGGCATTCCAGCTTGATTGGATAGCTGTCAAGATCAGTGTTAATACCAGGTGTTAATACCACAAGTAAACCAAGTGTGCACGCTATGTAAAGCTTTATCGGGGTTTAGGAAAGGCAAATATCTTACTAGTATTACCTTAAAAGAAGTCCCACACTAGTGAGAATTCTTTACCTCTCAAGTGAAGGTATCAGCACAGTGTTTGCTCTTAAATATATGAACTCAGATTTTTCTAGAAATAACTTAATTTTCATTACTACCTTTTAGAAAAACTAGACCTAATCTAAAATTTGTGAAAGTAGTTCCATAAAAGGATGTACTGAACCAAAAATAAAAAAAAAACATACTCAAAAGCATGCCTTTTATAAACTACCAATTCACTATTGTATACTGAAGAGGTCAGAGAAAAATGCCTGTACAAGTGCTAACAATATAGAGAGTATAGTAAATAAAGCATGAAATCCCTCTCTACAAAAATAAAAGGTACTAATGCCCGTTGAAATAAGCAATAAGGCATTGAAAATGATGCATTTAAGAGAAAATATATTACCATTTGAAATGGACTCAGCTGTTGTCTGTTAATTAGATGTCCTTGAGCAATAGAAGCTGTCTTCAAAAGCAACAATAGATCTTTTCAGCATGTTTCTATGGCTTTGCTATTTAGGCCTTCCCTTCTAGACTGTTCAAGGCAACCACGAGCCCCTCTTTGGACTGAGCATGTTTTTCTTGTTGTCTTTATCGTTTTGTATCATTTAGAGTCACTGTTATCCTTATCGAGATATTTCAATTACATGGCTTCTTTGCCACAATGCAATTTATTGAATCACTGGTTTGCAGGAGATGTGGCCTAATCACGGATTCTTTCTGTACTTATCAATGAGCTCCAACAGGAAAATCATTTCAGTCAATAAATGCATTTTTGTTTACTATTCATATACCATTAAAAAGTATTTCTGCTTCTCTGAAGTTATAATCCTTGAAGCTTTTCATCACATTACAGTGCATTCTTGATACTAAGTTCATATTTACATCCAGTAATTACCTTTCTGAAATCATCTTTAGTTTTAATTCTGTGGCATGATCCATCATTGCTTTGGAAAAAAAATCATGATGCATATGCATTTTTAAACTCTTGGATCTGTATGATATTGCAGACAAGGTATATTCTTGATAAGATAATCTCAGGTGTATATCTCTGGCTGTGTGCACATCCACCTGCTGTTCAGACCTTTTGTTTGAGAGACGAAGCCAGTTGAAAGAAAGTTGTCTTAAAGGAGGAGGAGCTAAAATTACTTTTTTTTCAGACACGATGAACTGAGGGGCCAAATAGGATTATTCTGAAATATAATTTAAAGATACTGTAACAGAGTCCAAGAAAAAAAAAGCTGGCACTAGATGTGTACTACTACTAATAGTACTGCAACTACTAATAGTAATAATAATATTTAATTACTAAATTTTAATCTTGTATCTAAGTAACTAATTTTACTATATTATTATAGTTTATAGTTTATATTATACTATATTTGATTGGGGGAACTGCTGTATCAAAGCAGATGGCACCAAATATTACAATAAAAACACACTTTAACAAGGACAGATGTGAAGTTTAAGAAAAATGTTAAAAACTTGCAGTTTCAGATATCTCCTCCGTGTCACCTGCAGGGGAGTGCCACCTCTATTTCAAGCCTAAGCTTTGAATATTGCAGTATTTAAAGAGCCTATCCGGGGTGTAGACAGGTCGCCAATCTGATACATAGCTAACACAGAGAGACAGACAACCATTCACACTCACATTCACACCGATGGGCAATTTAGAATCGCAAATTAACCTAACCCCACTAACTGCATGGCTTTGGATTGTGGGAGGAAGCCAGAGTAGCCACTCAAACACAGGGCGTACAGGCAAACTCCCCACAGAAAGGCCCTGGTCAGAGCTTCTTGCTGTGAGGCAAGAATGCAAACCACTAAATATAATGTAAAAATATATGTTAGATTAACTCTGATGACACCCAGATATACTCAAAAGAATTTATGCCACCATTGCTTTTTATGTGTCCAAGAAATGAAAGTATTTTGTTTCCAGAGCTGTAATTTTTGTAATTCATTATTTATTTATGTATTTTTGGGGGGTGGGCGGGTGGTGGGTTGGTTGGGATGTTTAGCTGTTTGCATCAACTTCCTGCCGGCGGAGTAAGAGAAGAGACTTGACGCAGCAGTCTGGTGTGGATAAGAGGTTTCCCTTCCCTGAATCAGTAGTGCACAGAGCAGGTTAACAGTCCTGTGCCCAGGGAGATGAAAAAGCATAAATTAAAGCGCTCCCTCAAGGAGAAGAGGGGGTGCTGGGTTACCACGGCATTATCAGCACCGGGTGAGAAGCACACAGAGCTCAGTTTCATCCTCATGTTCTTTGTTAACACAAAGGGGGTCACCTCCATATGAAAGGAAATATAATAACACAGAGACCCTCGCACAATGGCCGACTGCTGACAAATTCTCACCTAATTCTGCCCTTATATTCGCCATTCTAAACTTGGGAGAGGCATCAAGGCTGATGTGATACAGAGCAAAAAAAAAAAGAAAAAAAGGAGAGAGCCATGTGGAACACAATATATTTGCTGATGAAAAATATAGCACGAAAATAAAACAAGCATGCACATGCTCACTTGAGAAATGTTTTAATTATATACAAAAGAATGTGGCTAATAAAGGAGGGAATTAAGGCAAATGCTCAGAGCGATTGTGGGAATTTGGCCAAAAGGAAATGAGTTGCCTCACAACCTCGCTCCCTCTCCCTCTCTCCTTCTCTCTCTCACTCCCCGCCATTAAAAAGCATGCAACTTCAAGCAGTTTTTTAATCAGCTAAAAAACATATGTGGCTTTGCAGCTAAGACAGCTTGCCCAGGCGCTGATAAATGCCTATCACTAATTTGCATACGGTAGAAGCTACCCTTTAATCAGAACCTCTAATCCCTGACGGTATTAATGATTTTTTTTCCTGCTCGTATAGTATCATGTTTGCTAATTCCAAAGTGATCAGCTTCTTGTATGCGTCTCTTTTTTTGTGCTGGCATAATGGCCGAGTTGAGAACTTCTGTTATCCTACTTTGGCACATAATTAGGACTACAAAGGGGGACAAATCATGCTGAATGGGACTCACAAAGAAGCGCTCCTTTTTTCAACCCCTTCTTTTTCTGCTGAGCTCTCGTTAACTGTTGTGTCACTTCATATATAGCCGCAGAAATGGGGAGAATTTGATGCCAAATCTCGAGCACGCGACAGCGCTTAAGAGTTCTGCCCAGGCACTGAGAAAAATATCAAAATTTACCATGTAATTAAAATGTCTATCACCCTTCGGCTGCTTTAGAGGTTGCATTTTCTCCTTAAAGTGGCACTCTAGGCTACAACACATTCCTCTTAATTTCTTTGCTAAGCACCTTGCTGAGTACTTGTGTTTGACCTTATTTTCTACTTTCATAAAAATAAAATCTGCTCTCACTTTACTGAATTAAAATGAAAACAACCGAAGAGAAAATATCACCGACTTGACGAGGACCATTGCTAAAATAATTGCCAAGTAAAATAGTCCTGTACTGGAAAAGTAAATACCTTAAAAGCAGCGTGGCCTGTAGTTTTGGGTCATGATGCTGTGTGTGTAAGAAGTGGATTAAAAATGAAATAGAATGTCAACTAGGTACACACGACAGCTGATTTATACAATTCATTTGGGCCATTACTTTTCATTAAAGATCAAATGAAATGGGTACTTACTTACTAAGAGGCCTTTGGGGAGCTGAATTGCAGAGAAGAAAGAAGATTAAACTTTACATTCAGCCCCAAATTTAATTCAGAAGTAATCAATCGCATAATGGGCCAGCAACTGTAGCCGGGGTGATTGAAATGAAATTACCATATTTTTAATCTTAATTTTCCACACTGTTTATCTGACACTGTCAATATAAAATACAAACAGATAATGAAATAGCATTATATTGACACTACAATCATCTCTCGAGCAGCCCTCTGTGATTAAACCGCTGGAATGTTTGATTACATTTTGTTGGCTGACATTACAAATGACACGGATGCTTCGCCGAGACTTGCTGCCGGCTGGAAAATGAGCCTATCCATCAAGGACTCCTGGCAGCTTCTCCCTTCCAGTCGATGGCTACTGCCAACGGTCTGGGCACCCTTCTGTCAAGCCGTTTAGCACCCTAAAGAGGGAGGGAAGCGTGGTGGTGTGTGGGGGCTCTTAGGGGGTGGAAGGAGGTTGAAAAAGATGGTGGTGGGTGAGGGGGGGTGAGACAAGTGATTCACGGCTAATGATACAAAAGCAAAGAAGCCACAGAGTGGGAGAGAGAAAAATGTCTCAGGCAACATATCGCCCATGCAGGTGTCTCTTGGCGTACCATAAAGGGACCATAAAGCCCTCACAATGCAAGGCCCACACTCTGCAAATCAACAGCTCAGCCGCTGCCCTGGATTTGGTCTGCACTGCAGTCATCAAGCCCTGTCCACCGCTATACCTAACCGACTCCATGAATAGCCTAATTACTTTTTAAGGGGCCCATCAATTATTGGTTTGCTCTTTGGAAATCAAGACAACTCCAGTGGCAACGGGAACAATATGACTACTTCATAATATTCACGCAGGAGGGTATTTCGTTCTTATTCTTAAGTTTATGTTACAACTTTACAGTTGAGGTGACCGGCTGCCTGTTTAATAAGGATCATTTTACTATAAGAACAACGATTGTTAAAAGTTCTCAAACTAACAAATTAATATTTCATTTGTTCATAAAGGGGAATACATAAGTGAACATATCAGATTTAGCTTAAGTGATCATTTTCAGCTGCAGATTAAAATAATTAAAAAAAAAAATAGCTGATATGAAATGCTTTGAGTCCTACAAACCACAGTTGTTTAAAAGAGACAAAATAATGACTGTCCTCCAGTGCAACTCATTGTTTCATATAACAACAAAAATGAAAGAAAAAGCTGATCTCCAACACAAACGCAGACAGATGAGAAAATTGTCTGCCTTTGCACATCTGCACTGTCAAACTGTGGGAGAAACATTAATCTGGCAAACCACCTGTTGAGGTGACACAGCATTTTCTCTGCCGCTGAAGTGCCAACTCAGATAGTGTTATTAATCTCGTTGCGGTTAGCTTAAGTGCAGCAGAAGCCTTTACGACGTCTGTCGTGAGATTCGTCCTTACTCTGCACTCTTAATATTGCATTCTGCATTAACAATGAAAGCACACTATTGTCGTTACATTGTGACAAAGTTGTAGGAAGACGGTGAAGATGAGCTGAAGCAGTCGATCTGCAGCTGTCACAGCTGATGGATGGAGGAGCCGCTTGACAGAGGGGTAGTTACCATAGCTGCACTCTTCTTTTCTAAAGAACAGACCTTGAGTGTTGAATGAGGCTTTTACCAGGCAAAATATGGGACTGTCTCATTCCCACTATTGCTACTATTGCTGCTGCCGCCGCCACCTTTAGTGCTGCTCCTGAGAGTGGGAGTGAACTGTCTGAAGTAAGGTCATATAAATCAGAAAATATATCATACATAAAAATTACAGACAACGTTACTGTTTTTGCTTTTAGAACAAAAATGACAAAATCGTGGTTTGCAGAATTCCTAAATAGTAAAGTCACAGTGTCTCAGAGTTGGAAGCAAACGATGGCCGCATTTGTGAAATCAGTGGTAGTGGCAGTACTGAAGGTCACGCTGATAAGACCTAAGATTTCCACCCCAGAATTGCATTGTGCGTCGACCTTGAAACCCCCCCGAAGTCGATCAAACCTGCATAGCGGCTGCTCCACCACAGGACAGCCAAGTTCAGAGAGATGTGGAATAACTGAGGATCAGTGCTTAGCCCGGGACCTGGTGAGGCAGAGCCTAACAACACACTGAAATTATTTGGGTCAGAGAACCTCAAACCCAGACTCACGTTCCAAGTAACTATGTTCAGCATTCCTTTGACGTGATGTCTCATTATCTGATTGATATGCTTTACTTTTGTGAAATTTCACTTTCATGTAAAAGGTTTTAAACCTATATAGTGTATTTTAATGTAGTTGTAAAAACAAATCTTGTTTTGTAACAAGTGTATGAAACATTAAATATCAAAATCAAGCAAGTTGATCTTACCTGAAAAGTTATTATGGATGGATGAGTGGATGATTATGTGGGTGGATG
Organism: Pelmatolapia mariae; assembly: GCF_036321145.2. Classification (NCBI taxonomy): domain Eukaryota; kingdom Metazoa; phylum Chordata; class Actinopteri; order Cichliformes; family Cichlidae; genus Pelmatolapia; species Pelmatolapia mariae. Next base: position 36,748,738 of record NC_086246.1, on the reverse strand, counting down.
GATATATCAATGATACGTTGTTAATACTTAAAATCCTGCACTTCATATTTGGTTTGAGCAGTAAACATGCTATATCTGTGCTGAATATTGTACATAAAAGTAAAAGAAATCTCTTTTTGTCAAGTAAGATCTTGAGACTTGAACAGGAGCCTAACTGAGCTAAGCTCTGTTTTTTCAGCTGAGGAGATATGATCTCTTTCCATGAGATATGAAGTTGTGTAACTTGCTTGATTGTACTTTACATAGTCTGTGTTCATGCTACATTTTTTTCTAAGTGAAACATCAACTAAATTGATTTCTGTGAATGAAATCTCTAACTCATCACTGACAATCAACAGTAGTATTATCAAATACATCATATGCTTTCTTTTAGATTGTACTCTACTTTGATTAAATGATTTAGTTGGTAATTAAGACAAGTTTTAGACACTTTTGCATTTTGTGTTACAACCTAAAAATAAACAGTTGTGAATTTTCTAAGCTTTTAGATGTCCCAGACATGCTATTTGCTAAAAAGAAAGCAGCTAAATGAGACTGCAGCAGCTTTAAGGACATTCAGGATCATAATGCCAAAGTCATGTGACCATACTGTAGCATTTAAAAACCATAAAAGTGGGATCAGGTATCTTGCTGAACAAAAAGTCTAATTATCACACACTTTTCCCCACAGAGCTTCCATTAGTTTTGAAAGTTATTTCAATTTTTTTTTTTTTTTTACATTTCTGACGAAAAATCCTGAGAATCATAGAAAATGGCATTAGCTGTTTGTGGGAAGCAGGATGATGCTTCCTTGTAATTTTGCCAACAAAAAACTGGCTTCTGTTTTGATCCCTTGCGTATCTTTTCATATAAATTTTAGTTGTTGATTGATAAACACTAGTTATATGTACTTATAGCAAGTTATAGAGGGCTATAATTATTACAATTATTACAATTATTATTAATATTATTATTATATTGTAGTGATTTATAAAAGTTTAAGCAAGTTGTTAGTCACTTCTGTACAGCTAGAATAGAGGAATACTTACTTTGAATGCTGATCTATTTCTCAGTGCCCAGTCACTGAACCGTAATGAGGCTTGTCATAGTGCTGTTATGTGAAAAAAAAACCTTACATAACTATAAACCTTATATAACTAAAATACTTGCAATAGAAATCTTGTGCTTAAAAATATCCTCTCCTTATCAATATCTATACCTGTATCTACTCTGCAGGGAAATAGTTCCTATGCAGAGCTGAAAACCTCGCAGTTGGATCAAATCTGATATCACAAATTGGGGTCTTAGTAGATATCCTGGATTAGATACTTCTGGTACAAAATAAATAAATATATATATACTGAGTTGTTATATACCCAGATGCCTTAGTCTGACTTGAGCAAGATGAAGGAGACAGAAATACATCTCGCAAGCCCAGATGTCGCACCGGACGTATATAGCTTTGGTTGTAGTACAGCTAATAGGTGATGTTCATAAATCTCAGACTGGCCTATCGATGTTTAATTACAATATTAGTGCACTGGTGTACAGGAACTGTTAATCTAACTATGTGGCCGAATTGTAAGTGACCAAAACATGCAAAGCTGCAAAGCGTTGTTCACATGGACTTGTTTTGTGTCTAAACTCCAAAAAGATAAAGTTAAAGGACATTCATGCAGTGCAGGATTCGCCTCACAAAACTGTTGCAAAATTATGATGTTCACTCTAAATGTTTTTTAAAAAAATTATATTATGGAACTAATATAACTATTATATCAACATTATATAAGCATTTCGACATGAAAGTTGCACTATAAACATAACTTTTATAGGATTCTGAATTCTGCATCATAAACAAGTTTCCAGCATCTGTAATAAAGCAAACCATAGCTGCCATTGAAACAATTTTGTGGAACTTCCATAGCCAGTCTAACATCTGAACAATTGACAGTTCGTAGCTTACGGATAGTTGATGCAGTCGGTTTTGACTCATGGCTGACTTTAGGGCAGGTCCTACTGTTGGCAGCAAAAGGTTTCACACCAATCAGCATCAGAGGTGTGAACACAGAAACGATCCATGTTACTGTTCAGGTTTCCTTTTATAGTTCTGCCTCCCTCTGTCTTCCATCTCGTCTTCAATTTAATTTAACATCTGTAGACAGGTGTTCCACTAATATTATTCCTCGAGGTAATCCAATCTTGTATTTAGCTGCAAAGTTCCCCCAGAAGAGTGCAAAGTAAGTGTCACACATAAAAACAAACCAGATAAATATTTGTAACCCTGCTTCTGTGCAACTCCTCATTCCTCAGCATATCTACAAAAGAGGTGAACACTGCAAATTTAGCATGTTAGCATCCACACAGCAACAACAGCCATATTAATGAGAAATATGCTGAGATGAAACAAACCAAACTTGTCTTTTCTAATGGTTGTTTAAAGCGAATTACTGTTCTTTACTAGAAAATGTAGTGCGGTATATCCAGATATTAGAAATAAATTCATATCACAGTGCAAGGTGCAATCTCCTTTTGGGAGGTTGGAATGGCAGATAGACAAACACTATACCCCACTTTCATTTGAAATTAAAACCTAACCTGTGTTAATTTACTGTGACCACTTGTGCTAAATATACCACGGTCACTGACGCTGGACCTTGTGGTTGAAAAAACGCACAACAGAGTCCCAGCCTCTGGGATCCATATCACACTCTTTGTATTATTAGCCTTCCTCATGAGTGGTGTTGTCACAGCACAACAGTGTCACACAACTTCAGCCTTTGCTACTGAGACAGTCTTGTGTGCTCGAGTGCAAAAGCTTGCTTAAAAGGAATTATAGGGCTCTACACAGAGGTGTCTTCATTCAAAGCTGAACCTATCCCACCTATTCATGAAAAGTCGGACCCGTCCTTGGACACTGTGGTATGTTTAAATGATTACATTTTTTTATTTTTATTTCTGTCTTTATTCAAGTTTTTTGTGTAGATTTAGGTCTTCTGTGTCCAAAGGAGAACCTTGATCTCAAATATAAAGGAACAGAAACTATAAGAAGCCTCTGTGTAAGAAAGTATATAACACATAACATGACATATCAGGAAAAGGCCAGTTATGTAGATCCGTGGGTGTACTCACAATGATTGGTGAACATCATGAAATACTGCAGCTTTTAAACCCTCAGTCATATCCTGCAGGTTCTGGAACCTAGTATGGCCTTTGCAACCTGTTGATGCTACGCTGCTTCTAACCTTAGTAACATTTACACCACCTGAAAATTATGTAATTTCATAATCATTTAGAACTTGTTGACTCCTTGAAACCTCCTCCTCTGCATCCTCTTGATGCTTTTGCAACATTTTGTCCTCTTTCTCTGCATCTGTTGATACTGTTTTGCTCTTCCAGCGACATTTTACCTTTTGCAAATTATCTCTTGTTCGGAGACTTTTTGCCACCAGGAATTTCCAGCATCACCCTAGTCTGTTTCTCCTTTAGCTATTTTTAGTCCTCCTTTACATGAACATTACATCTAACGGCTAGTTGAAAGCATAAAATACACTTGGGTTGCATGTAAGGCCGAATGCCCTGCAAAGATGAATACTTGAAAGTGAAAAAAGAATAAAGATGTTGTTGTTATATTATATAGCTGTCAGCAGAGTCTTGCTTGAACAATACTGAAGTAAAAATGTATGTTTTAGAAATGTCAAAGTGGTAAAGAACACTGCCTAGTTAAAATGAATTGTTGTTTTTCAGCATTTCCCTGTTTTTCACTGTTAAACAATGAAAGGAAGGCTTTTTTCAGTGCTGAGATCAAATTAAAAAACAAACCTCAAAACACTTGTTTAATAAAGAGCTTGTCAGTTTTTTTTAAATTTCATAAAGTCTCTGGGTACTGCCTTTGTGTTTCTTTTACAGAGATTCTCTTTAACACAAGGACTAAACATTTTAAGAAATTTGTGAATAGCCTTTGCTTTAAGACTCAGTTGAGGAGTTTTAAAGCTAAGACCGTACATCTAGAAAGAATGGAACAAAGTTGCATGAAGAATCAAGCTCATTTTTAAAATCATTTTGCCTGCTAGAACATTGGCTTGGTAATTTAGGTTGGCTCATAATTTAAATTGCCTTTGATGTCTCAACAGATTTTATCCACACCTGACTAGGTGTGGCCAATTAGCACCAGCTGAACACATTGAGATGATTAGGATCTGCAGAGGGACGGATTTGGATTGCATTAATATTTGATAAAAATGTTTATTGTGAGGTAGTGAATTCTGATGATTTCTTGTGACCTCATCTCATTTTTTTCTTCAAAAAGCACCAAAATTAAGCTGGGATGTTTACATTTCCTTTGGTGCTACTAGTTGGTAAAAATGAAAGGTGGAATGGTTTTTATGATCATCTAGATAGCCTTCTGTTGCCTTTTCAGTGAAACTTTCCAACACGTTGAATGGAAGGCCGTTATAGTGTTTTAGACATGACCGAAAGATTAATTCCTCAGGTATTCGTCGTTTTTTTCTCAAGTGCCATCAGTTCATTAAAGTTTCCCATTATTTACATTACTTGTACTGGGGCAATGTGTTAGGGTGGTTTAACTATAGATATTGATGTATCAGTCATTTTTCCTGCATGGAGTACACAGTTGTTTTGCTTTTGTCCCATTTTTGGTCTGAAAAAGTGCTGGTGTCATTAATGTACATAAATGTCCTCCTCCATCAACACAAGGTTCACATCTACGGGTCTAATAGACTTAAAGTAGCTTTAAACAATACAGACACTGGAAAATCACCCTGCCACTTCGTGGCCCTGAAGCAAACTGGTAACAGAGTTGTTTTATATTAATGCTTTTGAATTCATACAAACTTTATCATGCAGACTCAGAGCATCGTGTAACTCAAGTGTATCGTGTTCAAGTGAAAAAGCTACCATTCATATCAGTATGCTCTGTTTAGCATGTTCACTGGCATTTTTTAAGTGTTTTTGACTTGCTGTCAACCGGATCTGGAGCTCAAACACTGAAGGTCAATTTGAACAGAATTAGAAATTTTAAAAAATCTAAAATAATAAAATACATCAGCTCATTGGCTGGTAACAAGTGACCCCAGCAGACTAGTGGATCAGAAGGTTAAAATTAGCGTATAATCTCTAGTGACATTGGCTAACAAACAAGTACAAATGACCAGACTAAGTCACAGCAATGGCCCCACATTATGAGAACAGTTTGAACTTTTGTTGTATTTCAGTGTGATTTAAATTTGCATCAATTCAATTCAATTCAATTCAGTTTTATTTATATAGCGCCAAATCACAACAAAAGTCGCCTCAAGGCGCTTCATAGGTACAAAGAAAACCCCGACAATCATATGACCCCCTATGAGCAAGCACTTTGGCGACAGTGGGAAGGAAAAACTCCCTTTTAACAGGAAGAAACCTCCGGCAGAACCAGGCTCAGGGAGGGGCGGCCATCTGCTGCGACTGGTTGGGGTGAGAGAAGGAAAACAGGATGCTGTGGAAGAGAGACAGAGGTTAATAACAGATATGATTCAATGCAGAGAGGTCTATGAACACATAGTGAGTGAGAAAGGTGACTGGAAAGGAAAAACTCAATGCATCATGGGAATCCCCCGGCAGCCTACGTCTATTGCAGCATAACTAAGGGAGGATTCAGGGTCACCTGGTCCAGCCCTAAATATATATGCTTTAGCAAAAAGGAAAGTTTAAAGCCTAATCTTGAAAGTAGAGATAGTGTCTGTCTCCCGAATCCAAACTGGAAGCTGGTTCCACAGGAGAGGGGCCTGAAAACTGAAGGCTCTCCCTCCTATTCTACTTTTAAATACTCTAGGAGCAACAAGTAGGCCTGCAGAGCGAGAGCGAAGTGCTCTAATAGGCTGATATGGCACTACAAGGTCATTAAGATAAGATGGGGCCTGATTATTTAAGACCTTGTATGTGAGGAGCAGGATTTTGAATTCAATTCTGGATTTAACAGGAAGCCAATGAAGGGAAGCCAAAACAGGAGAAATCTGCTCTCTCTTTCTAGTCCCTGTCAGGACTCTTGCTGCAGCATTTTGGATTAACTGAAGGCTTTTCAGGGAGTTTTTAGGACATCCTGATGATAATGAATTACAGTAAGTCCAGCCTGGAAGTAATAAATGCATGAACTAGTTTTTCAGCGTCACTAAGAGACAGGATATTTCTAACTTTAGAGATGTTGGGCAAATGGAAGAAAGCAGTCTTACATATTTGTTTAATATGTGCGTTGAAGGCCATGTCCTGGTCAAAAATGACTCCAAGGTTCCTCACGGCGTTACTGGAGGCGAAGGTAATGCCATCCAGAGTAAGAATCTGGTTAGTTACCATATTTCTAAGATTTTCAGGGCTCAGTACAATAACCTCAGTTTTATCTGAATTAAGAAGCAGAAAGTTAGCGGCCATCCAGGTCTTTATGTCTTTAAGACATTCCTGCAGTTTAACTAATTGGTGTGTGTTACCTGGCTTCATGGATAGATAGAGCTGGGTGTCATCTGCATAGCAGTGAAAATTTATGCTATGTCTTCTAATGATGCTGCCTAGGAGAAGCATGTATAATGTAAACAGAATTGGTCCTAGCACCGAACCCTGTGGAACACCATAATTGACCTGAGTGTGTGAAGAGGACTCTCCATTTACATGTACAAATTGGAGTCTATTAGATAGATATGATACAAACCACTGCAGTACAGTACCTGTAATACCTACAGCATGTTATAATCGCTCTTATAGGATATTATGGTCAACAGTATCGAATGCTGCACTAAGGTCTAGCAGGACAAGCACAGAGATGAGTCCACTGTCAGAGGCCATAAGAAGATCATTTGTAACCTTCACCAAAGCTGTTTCTGTGCTGTGATGAGCTCTGAAACCTGACTGAAACTCTTCAAATAAGCCATTCCTCTGCAGATGATCTGTTAGCTGCTTGACAACTACTCTTTCAAGGATTTTTGATATGAAAGCAAGGTTGGAGATTGGCCTATAATTAGCTAAGACTGCTGGGTCTAGAGATGGCTTTTTGAGTAAAGGTTTAACTACAGCCACCTTGAAGGCCTGTGGTACATAGCCGATTCTTAGAGATAGGTTGATCATATTTAAGATTGAAGCATTGATTAATGGCAGGACTTCTTTGAGCAGTTTTGTAGGAATGGGGTCTAAAAGACACGTTGATGGTTTGGAGGAAGTAATTATTAAAGTTAACTCAGAAAGATCAATTGGAGAAAAAGAGTCTGACTTAACATCAATGGTACTAAAGGTAACTGTAGATGATATTACATCTGTGGGATGATTATTGGTAATTTTTTCTCTAATGATAAAAATTTTATTTGTGAAGAAGTTCATGAAGTCATTACTAGTTAACGTTAAAGGGATGGTTGGCTCAACAGAGCTCTGACTTTTTGTCAGCCTGGCTACAGTGCTGAATAGAAACCTGGGGTTGTTCTTATTTTCTTCAATCAGTGACGAATAGTAAGATGTTCTGGCTTTGCGGAGGGCTTTCTTATAAAGCAACAAACTATTTCTCCAGGCTGATTTGTGTCGTGAAATGACCTCTTCATCTTCTTTCTGCTGTCTAATTAGACTTTTGATGACAAACCTGCGTCTGTGTGAGCGCACTGTAACATCATGACATCAACAACACTGGACATAAAATCTGTTTTCATTCTAAGCTGTAATGTCATCAATGGAACAGTTAGGAAAATATAACATTTGAAGACAACTCGAGCACCCCCAAAAAGGGTCTAAACTCGCCTATGCCTGCTTCTATAAAAAAAAAACCCTGCACTTTTTATTTTATTTATTTTTCTTGAACTCTCTGAAGGAAGACTAAGGTGGAGCAGTCTACCATCGTGGGTGATGGGTTAACAACTTAAAATGGATATTAGGAGCAGAGTTGAATTACAACAGAAACTTGCATGTGTGTATGAGAAGGGGGAGCTCGTAGTGGTGGTTGAAGGTGTCTACTATCAAAAAGCTGTTGCTTGAAATTCCTTGCTGCTCATTTCATGGCTGAAATCAAAGTAGAGGCTGGAGGTGGCTCATGGTGCATGGTCCCGCCTCTGATATTTACAGAAAGGAATTTTACATCATGTGAAAAAAACTTAAATATATATTTTTCCAAACCCCTTTGATCAAAACCATAATGAAGACTTTCAGAATCACAGTGTTTACCCCTCAAAGTTTGCAGTTTCAGGCTACAGCTCTATAGGGCCCCATTTATTGTCACCTATCTTGTGATGAATTTTGGTGAAAAAAGAGAGTGAAAGAGAGGTATTTATTGCAATTAAAGGGGTTGTGTTCTAACATTATAAGCTAAGATGATGAGTATGTTAAACCTAGCATAATATAAGCATGTCGACATTGTGATTTAGCATGTTAGCTTTAAGCTTGGGGCAGTGGTAAGCACTTTGCACAGCCTCACAGGCAGCCAGCATGGCTGTGGCTTCTCTGTTAGTCATTGCTCAACCTGGACAAAAAGTCACATAGTAGTTGAACTCCAGCCATTCTGCCAGAATTTCAATGATGGAAAAAAAGGAAGCATTTCACAGTCCCCCTGACAAGCTAGCTAAGGGACAGCGGCCACTTAGGAATCACGCCACCTGTTGGAGGACAATGAGCCTTTCACATAGAGTGAGACAGACATCCCCTTACTCCCCCCTCATTTTGTCAAGGCATAACCTTTTTCCCCCTTCAAAATGCAGCAACTCTTTCCAATTGAGTTGTTGTTGCTGCCATTGCTATTGGCTTTCAATAAGGCACGGGGTTATCAAAGAGTGAAGGAGAAATTGCCTTGGCTCTGCCGTAGCCCTGATTGCACTATCAGAGCCGTCAGGGAGGTTCTTTATAAAGGGAGGGCACGAGGGAGAGCGAGGTGGCGGCTGGCGTTGCCCCCCTGATAAATCAGTGCGTGCTGGCAGCCACTGCTTAGTGCAGCCAGGCAGCACCAGAGTGTCGCAGTTCAGGGTCGGTACTTGGCAAGCCCCCCTCTCAAACAGGGCTGTCTGCACCCGACCGCAGACCGCGCTGCTCCCCAGCCTGATCCTCCACCGCTGCCCTTGTCAAGGTTTGTTTGTTTATCCCTCATCCCCCTCTACTCTCACCATACAATACTGCTTCCTGCCATGCCAAATTATTCTCCCCCTTTTTTCTAACTTATTCTGCATATTTCTCAACTTCATTTATTAAATTAGAAAACTCTTGTCACTTGAATTTGAAACATGCCTCTGTTTTGTTTTTCTTTATTTTGGGGTCTTGCAGCTCTTTGCAGAACCAGAAACGGTTACCTCAAAGGCAGAAAAAGAAAAGTTCAGTTTCTTAGTTTTAACTTTTGTTTTGATTCTTTCTTTAGCTGGCAGGGTTTTATGACTATACACCGAGAATATTACAGTTTTCAACAATATTAATTATTTTAGAAACACTAAGAGAAAGAAATGCAGAAATGTTTCCAGAGCTTACACATTTATGATTTACAAGATTGTATATTTGTTTAAAGTACATATTTAGATAAACTTCAATAAAATCTCACCATCTAGGGAAGAAATTATGCCACCATTAACATTTCTCATAAATTTGTCCTCTTCAGCTCCCATTGGATGCTCAAGTTTATAACCCCCAATAAAATTCTTGATTTGTTGTGCTCTCAAGTGTTTGCTTGATAAGGCCAGAGCACAGCCATAACTTCCAGTGAACTGACAAACCTACACCTCCCTCCTGCTTGTCTTCCACAGCCGTTTTCATTCTGCCTTCCAAAGAAACGTGATTCCGATTGTTGAAACTCATGAAATCAAATGAAATTAAAGCGTTGCAGTTACACATGAGGGAATGAGAGCAGGGGAAAATATTTAATTAATCCTCCACTCCAAGTGCAATGGGTTAATGCAGATGCCTCTTGCTGCTGCTGTGAGATTGCCCTTAGTGTTCAATTACACATACCTAAAAAGGCACGGGTTTAGTTTGAGTCCTGATTAATTTCAGATTTATACTGTCATTTGCTTCACCCCTCTAATTTCTCCTGCCACTAGAAATCAGTTTGGAGATGCACTGCACCTCAACTTTTCCAATTAGACGGACATGAATATAGTGGTTGATGACATTAGGAGTGTATTGATGTACATGAAGCGCCGGGACTGTGATGACACCAAGAGACCAACCCATCTGCAAAAATGTTAATATTAACAGGCCAAGTTCTGTTAGCTTCGTTTAATTTAAATTTAAAAATATGCATTGGAACATCTGAGTTGATCATTGATGCTTCCTTATGTATCTGAGATTCTCATTTCTCATTAGGGAGAGCTGTACATGTTATACATTGGGGAGAAATGCATACATTTATATGACTCTTGTGTGCTTGCACATGGATGCTGCTTGAAGTGAGAACAGAGCGAGGAAAATGGTAGTGCGTAGTTTAGAAAACGATGCATAAAAGGTTGAAAAAGGAAAAATAAAATATATAAATGATTTGGTGGGCATTTACCTTGGAAGGATTTGACTGACACTCCAGGGTTTACATTGCTAGGAGATGTGTGCTACAGTATATTCAGCGAGACGACAAAGAATTGGCTATCAAACACAAAGTCTGATGTTAAGAGTGCGCATTTAGAAACTCAGTGTTTAGAAAGGTTTAGAAACTCTAACTTTTATAAATAAGATAAGATAAATTTACAGTCCTGAGGTAACTACTTACTACTGAGTCCCATGCTATTGGAGGCTGTATCTATCATCAGTTTCGGTGATGGTAAATTACTAAACTGTCAGTGAAAAAGTATTTTAAACCTGCATTCTTTCTACTGGCCTGCAGGGGGCAACTCATCTTACAAAAGCACATCCAGAAGTCTATGATAAAATGACTCTTGGCTCTGTTTGTCTTTGACCTCAGTAAACACTTTCCTGATGAGTTTCAGGCATGAATTGCTAGTTTGAAACGTTACCCAAAAAGACATAATGTCCAATTTATAAAGTATTCCCGTTAAAAATAAGAATAAAGCACAACTTTACTGTGCGGTTAAAAACTCACTACAGTGTTGCCCGGTTTCTCAGTCAGATCCACCCTTCGCTCGTCATGCTTTAGAACAGCGATCCCCAACTGTTTTTGCACCATGGACCGGTTTATGACCGACAATGTTTTCACTGACTGGCCTTTAAGGTGTCGCGGATAAATACAACAAAATAAAACCAGTACCGGTACCAAAAAAAGAAGATTCATTCATAACACATGGGAAAAGACCCAGGGAAACCGAGTTAACGATTAAAACGATAAAAAATAACCCTGAAAACCATAAATTTCACACCTGAGCCTCAACTCTCGCGGCCCAGTACCAAACGACTCACGGACCGCTACTGGTCTGTGGGCCGGGGGTTAGGCACCGCTGTTTTAGAACACCAAGATGGCAACCATGAAACTGTGCTCAGCTTGAGTCTTCACATAACCACCGGGTGCCCCGCTGATGGTTGCTGTTGTCACATTGCAGAGCTTTTATTGCAGTCATAGAAACGTGATGAATTGTTGTCTCACTGTCTTACCTTTACTATGCTTCGATGTGCTGCTCTGCTCCGCGTGTCTTCTTTCAAAGTGACGCACTCAGAGTGTATCAGAGCAGAGGAGAGACATACTCAGAGAAACAGACAGAGCAACAGAACTGCAGCGATCTTCACAGTGAGCCAAGAATCCAAACTGCTTTGGACTGTGCTGTCATTTTGCTTTTACAGTGAGGTGTGGAAGTCACTCTTTCAGGATCTTTCATTAATAGTAGTAACATTTTGCAAGGCATGGACCAATGTGCACTAACATACCAGCCATACCAGCTGCCTGAATAATTAACAGAGAAGCTCAGATTCCTACTATAAAAAGGGATTGACACCATTACTCCTGTCTAATGTAACATGTTTAAAATATACTTCTACAATCTTTATTTTTATGTGTAGATTTAATATGTTGTTATAATGTTGTTAAAATCTAAACTCTCTTTCCTGCCAGTTTCATTTACTGCAATATTACTAAATCTAATAATATATTAGGTTTGTTTAAATAATCACTTGTCAAAATAATGTCAACAAGTGAGTCTCATCATCCCTAAAAGATCCAGAGTGTACTCCGGCAGCTTCCCGCAGCCCTGGAGACAGACCCCTCGGCTGGGCCTCCTCCTCCTCCTCCTCTTCTTCCTCCGCCCTGGCCATGAAGCCAAGGGACGCGTGGGGCCTTTTGTCTGTGCAGTGTGGGGGGCCGCAGATGTCGTTCCCCAGAGACACGGCGGAGGTTAATGATCTCACAGCCTCTGCTAAAATAAATAAATCATTTCCAGCCAGGAGTGTGCATAAATCTTCACTCAAATGGCGATTTGCTGGAGCAAGCACCACCAGTTGCTAATGACTGTGTTTTTTTCCCTTGATTGCCCGAGGGGATAGGCTGTGACACAGATGAGTTCTTTCCCTCACTCTCTCTGTTCCCTTTCTTTCCCCCTTGCTCTCTCTCTCTCTCTCTCACACACACACACACACACACACACACACACACACACACACACACACACACACACACACACACACACACACACAAAACAAACACGCACACTTTTTGTGGCTATTTTAATTCCCAGCGTGTTTTGTCAGGGGACATTAGCTGGCTGACGGGCGTCTGATTTGGATTGGGGGGGGGGATTGGTAGTGACAGTGGTAGCTGTTTCTTGTTATAGTAAGAGACGCATGTGGGGGTGCTGCTGTCATGCACAACACAGGGCAGCATAACGCAACACAACCCTTCACTCACAAATCTTTACAAATCCGTTTTTGTAGCCTACATCAGCGTATGCTTTCCTTAAGTCTGCATACCCAGAGTAGACAATTTTAACATTACTTTGAGCTGTGTTATTGTTATTTGTTATTGTGTTGTCATGCTGTCTAGAATTTATACTCATTAGCTGAGCCATTGAGCAGCAGCTGTATCATATCTTATACTATACTTATACTAAGTACCAATAAGTAATTTTATTAATTTTTTAAATAAATTTTTAGTTTAAAATGATCTGTTTATATACAACAGAAATTATTTTTTTAGTAATTTTTCAAGCATATGGCTGATATTTTTAAATGAGGACTTCTGTATTTTTTTTAAAAAAGTTTGCTAAAAATGATGAATCTGTTAACTATTAGTTGCAATATTAGTTTTATTCTCTTAATTCTCTCACATGTTTAGAAACACAATAGGTCACTTTTGTTCTTAACACTGACAAATGCATTAACCTAATGATGTAACACATGCTTTCATGTGGTGCCATGCAGTGGTCCCCAAATTATGAAATGATATGGTAATTTATGCGTGCACTTACTCTCAGTCTACAGTATGTTATAAGATAATGACTGACAGGTTGAACAAACACTGTGCTGTATAATGACACAGCAGTAACTTGTGTCACTAATTAGAGAACAGCCTCGTCTTGTGTGGCTTTAGCTGTTAGCTGCTTAAGTAGTCTCATCAATAGACATGGTTCAGTAATCAATGAACACATTCAGAGCTAATTAAGAGAGTCACACTCAATTAGTAAAAATTCACAAGATGAATGATTTATTTTTATTTTAAATGACTGAAATAGAAACATATTTTATAGAATGATTCAACATGTGGAGCATTTAGAGAAATTTTTTTTAGGCAAATAAATTACAATCAGGATTTTTATTAACTTACATTTTCACATGTTGTATTTTAATATATCAAAGCCACCTCAAACAGTTTTACTCGTGGTACACTACCTCGACAAAGAGAATACATGTATGGATCTTTATTTCAAGGTGAACGGGAGGCCAAACACTCCTAGAATTCATAGATCAAATCATAACTGTATTGACTGGTGGGTTTATTTATTTTTTTCCTAAATAAAAAAGCAACAACAAAGTAAATAAATAAAGTCATTACCAGAGCTTAGAACAGAGGCACCCGATTTTCTCTTTTATCCTGCAACAACAAAAAGAAGAAGACAGAGGAGGAAGAAATAACAAAAAAAAAAAAAAGGAGAGAGAGAAAGAATTGCACAGAGGCTTTTCTTTTCTTTAAAATGCTGCATTAGGTCTTTTCCTGCAGTCAGTTTTCATAGTTCAAAGCTGGCAGTTCAATAAATAGCTGGAACTGGCACATCTCTGTTCTTGCAAAAAGAAATCAATGTTAATCCTATTACCGGCAGTTATCACCTAGCCCAGAAACGGTGGCAAGTAAGGAAAAAAAAACTGAGATGTCAAAGCGGGAAGGGGAAAGAGAGCGAGAGAAAGGGAGAGAGAGAGCGAGTCACCCTTCATTCACTTTCAAACACAGTTTTGATAATTTACTTCTGTAGAAGAAGAAGGGAGGCGGGGGGATGGGAGGAGGGGAGTGAGCTTCAGTTACTAGGAAATGTGTGTGTTTATATGTGTGTGTGCGTGTGTGTGTGCGTGCGCTTGTATGCCTGTGGAGAGGGGGGTCCAGGGCTACTGATGTATTCGCACATAATGCTTGGATCAGACCCTGCTGCTGTAAGCAAGATGTTTGAGGCACAAAACATCATTTTTGAAAAATGTTCACACCGCTTAGCAATCCTCTTCCTGGAGCGCCCTGACATCTGGCCTTTCTCCTTCTCCCCTTCTCCCACTTCCACTCCATCCTCTTTGCTTCTCAGTCGGTTTTTGGAGGAATTGAGGGCTGGTACTGTGGCACATTTGAAAGAAAATTATCACTGTGCTAAATGTGTAGGTGCTTTCCTTCCATTGTAATGTTTTTCTTTTTTTAAAAACCCCCATTGCAATGCAATCAATTAACAGGAATGATTCCGGTGGATTTATTTTGGGGTGCCGTTCCCTTTTCGTGTTTTTTCTCTCTCTCGTCTGTCCTTTGGATAAGACACGTGATATTATCTACAACAATAAATTGTTTTAATAATAAAATCCTTCTTTAGTCTACTGAAATTTAAAAAAGCCCACTATTTCTTGAATCCAGAGGTGATGCCTTCAGGTTTTTTTTTTTTGTCAGAGCAGCAATCCAAATATATTATGCTCGGAGTCACAAATAAAAACAGAGAACAAGGACCAAGTATTTATAATCAGGAAGCTGGACCTGGGGCATTTTTGTTTAAAGCAAACCAAAAACCAAATCAGTTATTGAAGTATTTTCAGATTAGTCTTGTGCTGATCAGAAAATCAAGTATTTAATCTCAAAACAAAGGCAAACTTCCAGTGAACTCAGTCCATATCAATGATTGACTGAATCCAAATGATTAATAGTAGAAAATATTTATGATGGCAAAAACAAAGGTTTTAGAAAAGGCACAAAGGCTGGTCCCAGCTTGTCCAAAATGTATTTTACTCACTTAGGTTTTAAACATTCAGAAAAGAAAACAATAGAAAAGACATTTTAAATTTAAGATGTCTCTGCAAGATGATGCTGTCATTTTATAGACAGAATAATAAGTAGTTGATTAATCTGTAAAGAAAGCTGATGCAGCTTTATAGGTGAGTACTATGCTCTAAGACAAAATTCAACCAGAAAACTTGAAATGATTAGCTGATTAATCAGTTTGCAAGAAAATAAGCGTTTTTAACTGTTAGTGAGACAAAAAAAGCACAGTCTGTTTGTATTTGACAAACCAAACAGCCTTTTATGAGAGAAATTTAAAAAGACACAGTTTTAATTCATATTTTTTAATAAAAATTGGTATTTGCCTTTTGTTATCGCAGAAAATAAAACGTTAAAAACAAACAAAAAAAGCCAAACATTTGCTGTTTCCTGCTTTTCAGATGTGCAGATTTGATGCTGGTCTGTCATATGTGATGGTAAACCTTTGGGTTGTGCACTTGGTTGGAAACGATGAGCTTCAGCTGTTATCTGAGACTTCATAGACGAGAGGTAACGATCAGCAGATTGACTGTTAATGAAGATCGTTTTTAGTCGCAGCCTTCCTGCCCCTTTGCTGAATATCAGTGCCACAAAAGATGGATTGCACTTCACTTCAGTGTTCTATAACTGTATATACTGACTGCAAATAAAACTCTCACAAAACAAAACACGTTGCCATTTAAAATCGCTTTTCTCCAATGAACACACCAAAACCCCTAGATTAGGCCTAATCACTGTCACCAGGAAGCAGAATCGGGCCCTCTCACTGGCGGATTAAGTCTTCTGTTGTTGTTGTCCTTATTGTTATTGCTGAGAAATAATTACAGCTGAATCTCATCAAAGCCAATTCAATTCTTGGCAGGACTCTGCTCCGTTTTTCTCTTTCTTTCACAGAGGAACCTGAGTTTTCCCCTGTATGAAAGTAAAGATTAAAGTAGTTAAATACTGAGGGGAAACTGAGGAGACGTTGACGGATGCAGGAAAAGTCTCGTTGCTTTCAAATACTGTTGTTCCAAAGAATGACAAAATGCATCTTGCTGACATAGCTTTTCACCTTGACTTGAGTGACTTTGTATGAATTTATTTGCTGTGCCGCGTGAAAGCAAGTGACCCCATTCCAGACTAGCCCATTCTATATTCTTATAATAAATTAGATGGCGATGCGGGGGCTTTAACATGTAAAATAGTGGTGACATGCTAAATAATGAGGCAGGCCAGAATTATGTAGCCCTGGCGTGCGGGCTCTGGGGTATTCCCAGGCCTCAGAGTAGCCCCGGCCTCCTCCTCGGTGCCCGCTGCTCTGAGAGGAGAGGGCTGAGTGGTGAGGAGGGGAGGGGGGGACGGCGGAGCACTGAATATGAAAATGGAATTAATGTACCAACGCCCAAAGGTAGATTACACTGTGGCATCCCTTTTGGCCATGCTTCCCTCTGTTTAGGACTAACAGCAAAAAGAGAAACGTTTTATTCATCATGGAAATTGGGGTTTTTATTACTCCCCGGTGGAATTTGAGATGTATTATGCTGTTCTTTTTTTTGATGCTGTAGGTCATTTCAACACAGCACGTTGAGGTGTAATGTCTCGATCATCTCGCTCATGTTTGGGCAGTTCATAGGGTGCTTTTGGGAGTGATGCACATCTAGGAGTGAGTAATGATTGCGATAAAGATGCAGAGCGCTGTGAATTCTAGCCAGAATGTAATCATCTTACAATGACTTTGTGACTTGGACAACTGCAGCTATTTGACTAGTATCATTGTTACTTCTGAATACTGAGTATATTTGGCGCTTGAGTGTTGTGCAACCTTGAAGCTCTATGGTAAACTCTCCTGTTTTATTGCCATTGTTGCAGCAGGAGACAGATTTACCAGGTTTAATACAGGCGATTTTAGTTTGCTTGTAAACCTGCTTTACAACCCCCCTGGCTTTTTGTCTGGGGTGGGGGATTAACTGATGAGCATTGCTTGTCCTTCAAGTGACAAACACACAGCAACCCAAACTCATATCAGGTACTTTATTGCCATCTCTCAGTAAATACAAGAGTGACTGATCTGTTAGCCCATTAGGACATTTAGCAAAGTAATTCCTATCTGAAACACAAATGCTCGCATTCTTTGAAAAATATCTGAGCGATAAACGCAGACACGCTTTGGGATTTGTTACAGGATGAAAAATGACCTCATCCTCTCTGTTTTCTTTCACTTTTTGCCAGCTTTCCTCTTTGGCACAGACACTGCCCTGGCTGTTATAATGGGTGATATGTTATATGTGTGAACGCTGGCTGGATTAAATTTTTAATGGCTCCAAGGGCAGTCATCCTGACCGTTAGGGGGAAAAAAAAGGAAAAAACCCTTCCTTGCTGCAACAGTGTGAATGCAGGTTATTGCAAATACATTCCTGTTCTTCTCTCTAAGGATTGTTAAACACCTTTCTCCTGCGACAGTTGTCACAACTTTCTGATACTGCTGCAAATTAGAAAGCTGTCTGTCTGAGCTCAGGATCAGCAAGGCAGAAGTTGCATCAGATAAATGGCGCGATAAGAAGGCAATCAGTATTCAAGGGGTGATGTTATGAAGTGGGAGATCACTAAAAGCCCGACGTGAGTTATGTGCGCTGATTGTCACCCAACATTATGCACACTGTTTGAGGCTAAATAACCCAGTGTGTGGATCATAAACTGTTCCTCTTGCATGCCACCTTGAAGCAAGGGAGGCACCCCCTTCATAAACAACTCTGTCATTTTAAGTAAGTATCACCCTGCTTACCAGGCACCTTTCGTGCGTGAGCTGCACCTAATTTAGAAGCTTTTAAATCTTTCGCAAGTGTTGTTGTGAGAAATGCCTGGTTGCAAATGTCTTTTATTGAATGCTGACTCTGTAGTATTACAGGCTTGCAGATATGCCTGGTGTAATATGTCCCTATAGCTTTATCTTGTAATAGTAAAGTGTATTAATTTTCCTGGACTGGAAGAGAGAGAGGGAGACAGTGTGTGTGTGTGTGTGTGAAGGGTTAGAATTGGACTCTATTTGGGATTGGAACGACTTGCCTCGGACGCCAAACACGGTTTTCACGCAAGGACTGCAAAAGATGAAGTGTTTAGGGGGGAAAAACGTGCTTTCAGCTGATAGATTTCTTAAATAAGCCTACTGGTTTATCACAATCCGCGATGAAGAGCAGGATCGGAGTAATTAAAGACTTTTACAAGAGTAGCATTCTCGAAATTGGAATTCAAAGTCTACTTAACATGGTCACTGGCAGGGGATTCACCTATGAAGTTGTGCTTCATACTAATTTACTGTATAGTAAAAGTACATACAGAGCTATTCAGACAGGCCAGTGTGTGCATTATACATAGAGTATAGAGGCAGACTATGAGGTGCATGCGAATGGTGTGACTTTATGTGAACTGCTGGTGAGAGACTCTTATAGCTGCCTACTTTATAAGTAATTTGATTTGCGCACAGAATTCATAATTCAACCCTGTTTGTGACTGGATTTCGGGTAAATATTATGAACCAGTAAAAAGGCTGTTAAGCATGTACGTCCTTAGAGTTCAGAAAATAATCACCTTTTCTGTTTTATTTTAGTCATGTCCAGACAATAAATCTGTCATTTGTATATTTGGAAGGACGGCAAAGCTGCATAAACTGTCCACAGATTGTCCCTTATAGCTGTTTAAAGTCATCCCTAAAATCAAGCTGACTAAAGAGTCTCGTATTTGCTCAGATAAAAACACTATACACTCCACTCTAAGCAGTGAGGAAATGGCAAAAATGGAGGAGACTGCCGGTGGTCTCCCAAGTTTGTACAGCAGTGCTTTTCCTGATAATGCCACACATTCGGGTTTCTGCCTTCAGTAGCCTTCGCACGAGTGCTCCAGTCTCACACGGCACTTAAGTGTGATTAATAAGGTGCAGCGTTGTGTGTATGTGTGCGCGTATACGTGTGTGTTGGGGGGGTGGCGGTGGTGGGGGAGTTTATGTCAAGATAAACGTGGAAATGACCTAGCAGTCACCAGCTTTTTCCTTTCGGCAACTGCACAGCGCCTAGCTCGAGAACAGGAGAGGCTGGGGTTTTTATCAAGCCGAGGGCTCAGACCACCAGAGGCTCTTGTGAAGGAAGGAAATTACCGGGTGCAAACATTCACAATACCCCAACTCAATTCCCCCTCCCTCATCTCTCTCTTTTCCTTCTCTCTCTGACTTCCACTCTCCTGTCCCTATGTTTATCAGGTTTTGGGGCACTGTATTTTGATGTCAATAAGCAATTTTTCTTGCCTGGTCTCCTGCCTGACCCCTTTAATCCATCAATATATTATTAGAGATAAAGTTTTGTGGACGCCTGCTGCAGTCACAAGATAAATGACATCTCTGAAGTCACGCATTAAAGACTAGATTAAGGCCTTGTGACTGTGTCTTCAGTGCTCATCTGTGCGCCTCTGTCCAACCTATCACACTAAGTGACAAGAAAGAAAAATAATGAACTGAGGCAGAAAAAGCAAAGAGATATTTCTTACACACACAACCCGCGTCTGTCTTCAGCCGGGATTAGGACGCATTAGAGGCGTGCTGGAGAAGAGGAGAGAGGCAGCGAGGGAGCGTCGCTGTTTGTGTGTGTCTAGGCTGAAAGAAAGGGAATTTTAGCCCTCTATCCTCTTTAAACCAAAGGGAAACAGACGCTTTGTCTGAAACATTGTCAGCCTTATTTGTTGATCCAGCAGATGGAAAGATTTTATTATATTTAACATGCTCAGAGTATTTGTATGCAGTGCATATTTAAGTGTGGTGCTTATTTAAGATTCAAATTAGATTCTTAGCTTGATAAATTAAGGGACTCTGTGAAAATTATTCAGGTGGGGTGGAGAGAGAATTTTATTACATTTTCCTCTTTTCCAGCATCGCAAAATAATACATTATAGAAAAATCTTAGTACGTTAATTGGACAGCAGGTGAAATTATCAGAAATCCTACTAATTTGGGCCAATTTAAGGGTGCAGATTGGTTGTTTTTCAGAATTTAAATTAGCTGAGATCGGCATGATATCAGATGTCAAAATCCGAATTTTGTCAGTAAAATGTGATTTGGTAGGCAACTGCAGTCATTTCCAGGTTTCTTCCTCTGTTCTTATTGGGTATGTCATGTTGCCGTCTTTATAAGAAGGTATGTTTTGAAGTAGCATGGATACTTCTATTTTAAAGTAAAGTAATATTTCATATCCTTTCATACTGAATATCTGTACATCGAGGCTCGTCACTGCTCTCTTTATTCGACAGTATTCCTCTAACAAGTAGGCCCGTAAAACCTCTGACTAATAGACAGGATTACAGACGTAAAGTGACATTTTTATAGCTTAAACTCCTGACTACCTGGACTAGCAGATATTAAAAGCATATCTGGTAGCACTTAGCGTTAAGTGGGACCAAGTGCTTATTAAGTTTCTGATGCTCTAAGTCCGTGTCTGTTCCAGCCTGGGCTGATACGAGTTGGAAGTCCACGGTAAATGAATGCGGATGGATTTACGCTGGTCTTAGACCCGGTTATCAGCAGTTGTCACTTAAAACGGCGCCGGCCACGCTGACATTGTCACAACTGTGCAACGATGGGCAATATTTGAATTTCCCATTAAACTCTTCATGCCGCTTGTGTTTTCATGTGGAACCCCTTACCTGAGCAGGCTTTCCCTCCAAAGAAACAGCTATATTCTCCCTCCAGCAGGAAAAGAGAAGAATCTGTTGTAGAATTATTCTCGCTCACATTCACACGTAACCTCTTTAGTGTTTGCCCTTTGAACCCGTCGACATGCATTCCTCAAATTCTGCATCCATTCAGTGGTCAGTTATTAGTAAGGAGAGGGCATATCATTATTGTGTTTGTTATGTGCAGAAATACATCGAAAAATCTAACTTCTAAAATCAATTAAATCCTTTTCACATGAGGTTGAGATAAAAGACAGGAAAGAGAAAGCAGACATGAAGCAGATGAATGCCTCAAACTCAAAAGTGTGAATTCATTTGACTGGCTTTAAGAGACAAAATGCTCAAGGTTTTTCTGCAATAGCCAATTATATTAGATCTGCTCGTTCTCTGTATTTATCATGACTTTAAAGGTGAGGACTGAGGTAATTGGGGCCCTTCCGTGCTCACATATTGTCCCCTTGTTTCTTTCTGTAGACAGTTATTTAATTTCATGCATTCCATAAACTCCATCATACAATTACAAATTAATTTCTTTTTACCACAGTCATTGCTTTTAGAAGGTTCATCCTTTCTCTTTCACGGTGATTTCAAACTTCATCTCTTACATAGTTAACTTAGTTCAAGCTGAATATGACTGATGTTCTCTCTGTTATAAGAATCTCACTTCATTGAATGGCTTAAGGCCTTTGTCAAAGAAACAGTCCTTTTAGCCTTTAGCGCTAAAGTCTAACATTTAGCAAAACCATAGAAATAATTGTAATTGTAAGTGAACTGCTTGTGATACAAATTGCAGCTATTATTCATTCAGTTTTCATATAACTAGATTTAATTTTATTATTTAGTTCTGCTACGATTCACACTGAAATTCTATTGCAGATTGTTTATCAGTGTTTCCTTTAGAGTGTGCTGCTCTTTTAAATGCAGATTCCAGTGTTCTTACTTTGTACACTTAGCATTGTATATGCCAACAAGTATGTATTTGCACATCTGAAAAGTTATAGAAACGTGTAGCTGTTTCCTATTCACCTTACCTCAGACTTTTAACACAACTCCAGGTCATGACACCTACAGAAATACTCTTCTATATTGGTTGGAAGTGTAAGTGATGAGCAGCAGGAGTACAGAGCACAAATACTGTAGATCATTTTGCAGAGTGGTCTGGGAGAAGTCATCTGCCTCTGAATGTGAAAGACCAGAGATCGATGATCGACTTTTGAAGGAAGAGTGAAGGAAGACGACAGCTACACGGCCTTTTCCTGTCCCGAGACAGGATGTTGATATTGTGGAGAAGTTCAACTACTGTGGGTGTCCACATTAGCAACAGGCTGAAACCAACACAGAGACTGTATACAAGAAGGGGCCGAGCTGACTGCATTTCTTAAAGATGCTGAGATTAATGCTGAAGTATGCAGCAAAATGATGGACATGGCAGGGTGTACTTTGCTGTAGTCTCCGAGGGGTGAGGGCAGCTTCAGGGCAGGTGACACCAACACACTGAACAAATTGATCAGGAAGGCTAGCTCTGTGATTAGCTGCAAACCCAACGCTTCCTAATTAAAAGTGTAGATCTGTTGAAAGATGTGCCAGGAATAGCAGCATTGTATGCAGTGATACAGCATAAGTCAAATATAAGTACAAAAGTATTTTAAGTTGTGTAGTTTAAGTTTCCCTCGATATTTTATTAAAACTATTAAAAAAACTGTTTAAAACCTTAACTAAAGTAACTTAACCTTGTATCCCTGCAGGAGCTATTTTATTATGTGACAATATTGCCACACAATAAACTTGAATTTTTTTTTTATTTTTTATTTTTACATGTTTTTACATCTTGAATGTTTAATGTTGGCTTTTTAATCTGCTACAGAAAGCCCTGCTTTTCAACCATATAACTCCATCAGTAATTTTCATTCAGTGTTTTCAATTCCTGTCATGCGGAGTGCAACTGCTGAGGTTACCTATCAAGTGTTCCGCCAACGCTCTGTGCTGTCATTTGTTTACATTTTCATCCCTTTTGCAGCCTGGTTGTGCTCGATGTGTTTCTGCCTCAAGTAGTGAAACAAGTTGTTGTTTCCACTGTTAGAGGGAATAACCTTCTTGCATATTTTGCAAAGTACTGTGCTTTGTTGGAGGTTGTCATAGTAGCTTCCTTTTGATGGAATTAAATCATGCAGACATGCAGTTCTTATCCTCAGACATGCCTGGGCTTGTCTCATTGTTTTACACTAGGTAGCTCCATGATGTTGCTTGAGCATGTTATACCGACATATTATTGATAATATTATATGACATAGCTTCATTGACCACCCTCTGTATCACTTACTGGACAGACAGCAGAGCACCCTAACAGACTGATTCCTCTCAGCTGCCACAAGGACAAATACTGGTAATCTTTTATACTTCATGCAGTAAGCCTTTTAATACTTTTTTTTAGTACTCCAACTGCTGCAACAGAATAATTAATAAGGGATAAATAGAGTATTTCTTTTTACTTCCTATTTTATCAGAATGTTTTAGAAGTCTGTTCCTCATGACCTTTCTAAGGCTTAACACATCTTTTCTGAATAGTGTAGGTTCATGTAAAAGAAATGGTTAAATCTTTCTGTTGTATACTGAATCTCCACCTCGTTCACAAGATACTGCTGTGCTTAAGTTTTGCTAATAAGTTTGTACTGTATTGGGAATAGATGACACTTAAACAACTGACCATGTTATTCTGGCTGATATGGTTGAAAAAACATTTTGGCTTATAGCCGTTGACTGACGGTTGATGTCAGAGAAACAAAAGAGCTTGGTTTTATAAACAACTGACATATTTTAAAGTCTTTCGTGTCTTTATTTGTCAGTTTTTTGCGCTGGACTGTGCAAAACTGATAAATGTTGGCCACTGACATGAGTGACTACCATCATATTTGTTGATATATCTTTCAGCAGGGCTCATATTTGGTTTTATATTCATGTTTTTAATGTGTTAATGAGAGCCAGTTTCCTTAACACGTTCTCCACCTTGATTACTCATATTTCTATCTACTGCTAACATTTTAACCTCGTATATAGTTAAAATTGGAAGACCATAACATTCTTTTTTTTTTTCTACACTTGCCTATGGCAGTGAAAACAAGGATTGCAAGAATAATGCCGGGCTCACACTGTGCGATTTTTGGCCCATTTTGAGCCGACTTTTGAGTCGTGCGACCGTTTTGGTGATCGGCCCGAGTTTGTCCTTCATCGTGCGTCGTGCATCGTGTAGTGTACGTGGGGTAACGAGAAACGATTAACACCTCACGACCAGCTCCCGATCATCAATCGCTTGGTCGGGAGGATTTCAAACATGTTTGAAATCCTCCCGACCGTCGGGAGGGTGTCACTGCAGCTTCTCACACTGCGCACGCGCAAACACAAATGTCAGCGAAAAAGACGGCGCAGCACGGCAGTGCAGCGTGTGATCTGGACACAAGCGATGGAGGCACAACTTGTAGAACTTTGGAAAGCTCACCCGAGCCTTTTCGATGTGGCCTCACAAAATTATCACGACCACAACAACCGTGAAAATAGTTGGATTTACATTGCTGCTCAATCACAGCTGCCTGATCAATGTTTTTCATAAAGTTGATGGTGGTGGTGTGCGTGTCTGTGTGAGTGAAAGACAGAGAGGGAGAGCGAGCGACAGAATTTCTGTTATAACCTTCATTTTATGAACGCACAGTTTGAGCACTCAGGTCGCATCAGAGCATCGGGCCGTATAGTGTGAGACCCTGCATCGTGACCTATGAACTTCTAACCCCTGCGAGTCAATCGTACAGTTTGAGCAGGAGCTGAATCGCGCGACTGAAAAAATCGCACAGTGTGAGCCCGGCATAAGTTGTGAGTGGTGGGTATATAGGTAAAAAATTCAAATCATGTACAGAAGCCCCACCCACCTGTTGTTCAGAGGAACTACCATTTAGAAGACAGCTGTTTAAAATAGGGCTAAATCTGCTTGTTTCACACTGTGGGTAACATGAGGGACCACACAGCCTCAATATAAGAAGGATTATTTTAAACCGTGAGTCATATAAAGCTACTCAAGAAGAGTCCAAGAATAGAAATTTAGAGCTGGAAATGAGCAGAAAAGATGCCTTTTCAGATACTAAAAGCACTCTCCTCTAAATTATATTATAAAAGTTGTTTGTGTAGTACATACTTCATTTGCAAAGTTTCTTTGAGTTTAGTACTTTCTCCTTCATTAGTCAGCAAACAGCTCAGCACTTCCTTCCTAATATTTTCCTTTTTTCTACTCAGCAACAATTACCATTATGAAACCCTGCAGTGGAACTTTACTTTTCTCGATCATGACTACTTAAGGAAGTGCCCTCTTTTTCTATGCACAGATATTTTTTTTTGCTGGGTGAATTTATTTATTTATTTTTGAGCAAATGAATGTGACGGCACTTTAATAGCTGCATGTTCTTGGACATACAATAGCAGCTCTTTGAGTGTGGTGGGCTGGGGCTGATGGCATTGTGAGTTATGTGCCCCCGCCCCCTATGAGAGCTAACCAAAACAGATCAGTAGATAGCCTTTCTGAGCATGCTGAGTGCTAATCTACACTGCAGGGCCCTGTGGAGTGCATGATGGATCTGTAGTGATCAGTTAAAACCACATTGATGATAAACTAATGAATCAAGGCCTGCATTAATCACATCGCAGCTCGCACAGAAAAGACGAATGGAAATGCAAAAGTTCCATGCTAATGATGAACTACTAACAATTTGCAGGTGCACAAGGAGAAGGGGAAAATTACACACCGCGGTTTCATGCATAATCTTGGAAGATATTAATATATCTCACCCCCCTCCGCCTTTAGAGGCATAATCAAATTTCATTACCAGCCAAACCGACATGATTAAACAGAACAGAGTCGGAGTTCAGAGCCTCACACTGCGGCACACGTTGGCTGCCACTCACAGACGTCTCCACCCCCTTCATCATTCACAAACTCCCGCCCCCACCTCCACCCCTGCACCCCAGCACGGCCGGCCCCACTGGCTCACACAGATCCAAATCAGCATTTCATGTCCAGCCTCACATCTTTGACCACAGGTTTACTCTGCTTATGCCTTTATCTGTCAGTCATGTGAGTCCCGGGAGAGCAGCTCATCTGGAGATTCTGAAAAACCTGGTTTCTCTCAGGTGGGATAAAGACAACAGTCGTACAGTGAATACCTGCCCTGAATCATGTCTGACAAACTGATAAACTGCTGTGACGTGCTATGAAATGCATATCGGCTATAGGTTTTGAAATGAAATAGTTTCATGTAAGAGTATGATTCATGCCATGTAGCATTAGGAGGGATAAGCCTACAGCAAATGCCGTTTCTGTTCAAATTTCTGCATTGGTGCTTCGTCTCCTTCTGAATTCCTTCCTTTACATAAACCGCCCGACTGTTATTTTCTGTTCCAGCTGTCTGCATGTCAACTACGGTTAAATAAAGTCAAGCTGTTCCCATCTTATCCTGAGTTGGGTCGGGGTCGATCCACTCTGCTCTTCTGCTCCATTGACCCCTCCAGTTTCTGTTATCTTCTCCCATCATGCTTTCAGAGTATCTGCTTGTGACCTGTTTCCTGTTCGTGCTCTTCTGTTTTTTAACAATTCCTTTATTAACTTAACTCTGGATCATATGTGTTTCCTCCTGTAAATGTGTGTGATGCAGAGTGAAAGGGATATTCTATATTTTTTTGTATCTGTCATTTTCTTTCTATCTCCCGTATGACTTCTTAATCCATCTGAATGCATAGAAGATAATGTTTTGGGCGAAATAACATAAGAGGAAAGATAGACTCCCAAGGACCAATATCTTTATTGCTTGGAGGATAAACGGATTATGTCAACCATTTTCTGCTGCTGACAGCTTTTCTTATTAACCGATTTTATTTTTAATCTGCCAAGGAAGAAATGCGGTTTTATGTCACAATAAAACGCTGGTCACATCTAATGCTGCCCTCAAACAAACAGATTTCTCAAAGCCATGCTGGGAAATTTGAAATAACTTTAAAGAGGGGTTTTGGGGAAAAGGGTGGTGGTGGTGCTAGAAAGGGGGTGAGGGGAGGGGGTGCTGTCTTCATCCACAAGCTTGTTTAACTGAGGAGTAAAAAGATTTTTAAAGTCCTTCACAGCTGTATTCTTCTTTTAAATATTTATTTCTTTATTTTTGCTGATCTCCGTAGAAAAAGCAGCATCCATCATGACAAAATAGCTTGCGTGTGGGCTCTGCTGAGTCCATTCACGCGGCTCACATTAGGATAATACAAAGAAAAGCGCAGATGCTTCACTTAAGTGTGTGTAAGAAGGCAGCAGTGGCTTCGATAAACAAAAGTGGGCATCGTAACGTGCTAAAATCAGGCTTTCTATCTCAGGTGAACCTTCTACCTCTCTGTTAAGTGTGTGCAGGAGATTCTGGGGATCATCTAAAATGAAACCATTTGACCAGATTTATATGGAGGGGGTGTTGGGTGTGTGGTGCCACAGAGCTATCGTTAACCTCGGGGCTTTAGCGCTCACTGCTCTCTCATTTCATGCTCGTGATCTGAGGGTGTGAATTAGCCATTGCCCCCAGCAACCCAACTTAGTTACCGGCTGGACAACATGAAAGCAATACACAGAGCTGCATAAAGAATCCTCTCAAAGCCCCCTCCCTCCTCCACACCCTACATCCCTACCTTCTCCTGAGGGACTGAGAGGGTGGTGATGGGTAGGTGGGGGAGGCCCGTGTCATGTCTGTAATGGACAAGTGGCAGGATCATCTTTTCCTGGGCTGGGGAGCTTAAAGTAAAAATATTCAGATTTACTTTGTGATTTTCAAATGTACTCAAGCTTCTAGTAAGTCAGAAATAACACAGAGGGAAATAGCGCATCAGGAAACACAGATCATGACTGAGAATAGAATCATTTTTAATTTCTTTATGAACACAAAAGGCTTTACTTTTTTTCCCCTTTTAGAAAACTGAGAAAGCCCCCCCAAAAATGCAGAACAATTTGATCAAGAGCTAATGTATTTCCAGCCATATTTGCCTACATTCACTTAACCCATGTGGCCATAAAGCAAATGCAATTCTATATAGCGTAAGTCTGTATTTTGGTGAAAGTATTTCAGCATTTTAAATGGATTTGGTTTGTGTGCAGACTGTTCCAATGATGGAATAACAACGCTGTTTTTTCAGGAAGGAATGATTGAGCTCGATACTGTGTCTGTGTGTGTGTGTGTGTTTGCACTGCTGCTGCAGGAGTAATACTGACATCAGTGCAGATATGGAGGCAGACGCCGGAATCAAGTCGCATGTCATTAAGGCATCCAAATTCTTCACAAATACCCATGACTGCATGCTGACACACTCTGTGACAGGCAACAGTTTGCCTTAAGAAGGAGCAATATCCACTCCTGTTTAAATGTTTATTGGAAACTCATGGAGGCAAAAATAAGGAATAATGCATAAACAGTAAGATACAGGAATACCATATGGACCATTTAGAGCTCATGCAGGAACTTCCTTAAACTTGCTTAAACATTTAATAAAACCTCGTCATGCTGATTACTGTGATTATGATCACATTTTTTTAAATCTGCTTTGACGTCATCTACTTGTAGGTGTTCTGTGAATGACATTACCTATGATTTTTCCTCCAGCCACACTGTGGCGCTGCTTTGTGAAGCTGATCACACTATGGATTCATTTCATTTGGCTAATGCGACACCTCGCTTCCTCTTGACTGGGCTCCTCCCAGCGGGAGATATAAGAGAGGGAGAGAGATGTGAGGATGGAAGGGTTGTGTTTACCACACAGGACAACCTCACTCCCTCCCTCCAGCATCATTTTTGAAGAGACGGCAACTACTCATGATTCACAGCCTCTCAAATGTCAAAGAGTTCCTCTGAAAAATGCTGCGTGCCTCTTGACACAAAATCTACGACTCAGATATTCTGTGAAACACTGCAACCGCGTTCTTTTTAGGCTCAGGCTGGATAATCATAATAAACCTCAATATTCTTTATTGGATAATTAATATGCTGCTGGTACTGCCTGTTCTGTTTTACCTGCAGTATTAAAAATGATCAAGTTCTACTACAGTAAAGCTGTTTCCACAACTGCTAATTAGATAGTGAAGATCATTATGATCAAAGGGGGGAGACTGTCCATTAAAGCTAGAACTGCAGAATACACCAAGACATGAAAGGACTGATACATTTTTGATTATGCAGTCTTTGCTGTATGGCTGTATGTTATTGATTACTGGATGTAAAACATTATTGTCGATGCTAAAGCTTTTTTTTTAATATAAAGTGCAGATGTGATGTGTAAACCTTTGGATTGGTGTCTTAACATGTCCGGATTAAGCTGTTAGGGGGTCTAGGGGCAAAAGTTTGTTGTTGGGCCCCATTTGATCCCTAGGCACCACCTAGACTTCTATGGCTGAAAGGATTCAATTTGTTGATTATCTGAACACCAAAGATTTTCCACCAAAGATACAGATAATCCCCAGGGAATGGAGCAAAATAGTCATAAATATAAATTATTATTTCAGTATCACTTGTACATTTTCTTTAAAAAATTATTTAAGTCATATCACAGTTAACTTTATTGTAATCACATCTTGATAATGATGTTTTTACAAGACAGTGCTGACCTGTATTTTATCATAACTGACTGTGGATAGGTTTAGGCAGAAAGATGGCATGGTTAACTTTAGGAAAAGGTCAAGACCCAGTTACACACTTGCCCTAAACACCAGTCGGCAACAACCTGGCAACCACCAGTTGCTAGGGAAAAGCGTAAATTCTTCATCTGCTTGGCGAGTGCTTGCTGGAGATGTCTGGTATTGGTTGCAAAGAAGCGTACGAAAACACTGATGTGATTACTTTCATTGCTAGAAGGTTTCTGGGGTTGGCAGTAGTTTGCTTGGAAGATTTGTGTGATTTGTCTACAAATGCTTGTAAACTACTTGGAGCCGCAGTGAAACTGTGAAAGTTGGATTCAAACCAGAAACAGAGAACATTCACTTTCAAAGTGAAAGATTTGCTTTTTGAAATCTGTAGGTTGGAGCGGCAAGACACAACTTTTGCTCCAGATCATCAGTGTGTGCAGACATATCAGTGTCTTGCATCTGCAGCTTTTTGATGCAGCACTCTCACTGCCACCAATGCCACTTCATGACAGCCAGCAACCACTCAGCAACTGGTTGGGCAATACACATAGGTCTCTAACCGGTCTCTTAGCCTGTGTGACTGAGGCCTTTGATCCTTTTGTAGCATTTACTAAATGTTTCTCATTAATTTTCCTGTTTAGTGTAGTCAAGATTTCAGAAAAAAAAATACATTTTACATGGAATTACACCAAGGCAAGATGTTCCAGAGCTGAACTTGAGTCTGTACTTTAGATGTGCAAATTTAAAAATAAATGTATAATGAATCAAATCGGGGACAACCAGCTTCATCCAAACTGCAGCTGGAAACTGTTTCATAAAACAGTCTTATCTTTTCTTATTTTCTAAATGCATCTACTGTAAATGCCATGTGTAATTTACATTTACTTTTGACATTGCACCATTTCTCCACTTGGACTGTTTATTTAAGCAGTGCCTGTTAAAACAGTTCAAGTGATGCTGATCAGTCTTATCTGTAGGAAGGAGAGGAGTGGAAGAAACATTTACAGAATTAGCGGAGATAGATCCATCCTCTATCATTAATAACAATCCTCCTCATTTTCTCCTCAGACTTTCAGATGTTTGCATATCATTTGTATTTTTAATTGGTGAAGTTTGATTAAACCCAGCCCCTAGTGTTATATGGCATTAGGCACTGCCATATGTTTAGTTGTGTGCAGATACCCATTTCCATAATCATTTTGCCTGTTTGAGGCGCTCGTCTATTTGCTGCTCGGCTTTGATTGCATCTGCCTCAACTTAAATGATGCCTTGTGAGTTTTTCAGTTCATCGCTGTGACCTTTAATCTACGACTTACAGAATGCTCCCATCTATCATGGTTGTCACTTTGAAATTCCTAATCTCGTCTGAAAAGTCTTTACAAGTGCAGCTGGATTTATTCTGTGATAATTAATCATATTCAAATGCATGAAAACAAATTTTGTTTACATGTTTGCGATCACCTAAAATGAGAAAAATGAGGGAGGAGTGTGCGGCCCTGTGAGTGAGGTGAGGTGTGCATTTGCATAACATTTAGTTTAAACAAGCAAGAGGAGGATGATTTGTTTAGAGCAGCACAGAAATGAACAGGGAGGAATGTGCTTCTTTAATTTTTCATTCAAATTACATTCAGATCAGAGCATTTTATTTTTCTTCTTATATTTCTTAAAAGCAGAGCTGTTAATTTGACAGATCATGTTCATTTTTTATTAATGTAAATGCTGTTCGGCTGCGTTCCACCAAAGGCTGCAAAAGTTAATCTGCTTTATCACACAAGCAACAGGGGGCAGTTTTTGTTTTACAACTTATAGAGTCATTAAGTCAAGTCAAACATGAAATTCAGTATTTGTGCTACAGAAGTAATCCTTGTGTGCTTATGGGGTAATTACACTTCTGCCTTGATTTCACGCATTTCAACTTAATAATAAATGCCTCCACCCAATCGCTACTCGCTCGCCATCCTACATACACCGTACAGTTAGGGAGGCCAGATCCCTACAAGCTAAATCTGTTGCAAAGAGTCAGTTTGTGTGGGACAGTGTGGAACATGTTGCTAGAGCTCAGACATACTCTAATGTTGACTTATTGAATTTAAATATGCGCAAACAAATTCTGCAGATTATTGACTTTGGTGTTCAAATACACTGCATTTTATTTTCTTGCAAACATAATGAGACGACAACGTTTCAGATGTTTGGTCCCTCTAAAGAGTGATAACATTTTTAAGCATTTTGAAAAATCTACACAGCTATAATTGACATAGTCAAAAACATCAGAACAATGGTTTTTTTATTCATCGCCTACATTGCATGCAGTTTGGTGGTGCTGATATACATTGTCACCATTGTCTTCAAAAAATGAAGTTCCTTAGCTGTACTTATTTAATTTAAGGGTGCTATTTTTAAGGACAAGTTACATGAACCTATATATACAGAATATTAAACTAAACTTATTTAAAGTCAAATGCACTTTACACAGCCATAGTTTATGGCTTACTCACACTAGAGTAAAAACAGGATGTCACCCTCCTTGTGACTATGTAAATCAGGTTTCCCGGTGATTACACTGAATTTATTTCCTGCATCATGCAGGCAAAATGTACAGAAAAAAAATTAAGAAAAAATTAAAAAAATATATTTAAAATCACTCATTTAAATGACGTAAAGGTGCTGTTTGCAACTCAGTCTTGACAAGCTTAAATTTCTTTAGCACTTACTGGGATGGGTTCACATTTTTTCAAAACAATAGCTGCACACCCATATACGCACTGAGCCATTATTACCAGGTACAACAGCGTATCTGGAATTTCCATCTTCGTAAACATGTACTATTTTTGAAGATGGGTGAGGTCCGAGAACTCATTGGCATTTCAGTTGCTGTAATCACATCTAAGGGTTTACTATAGGGTGTTTATTTATTTATGAAAGAGATTCTTCTCTAATAAATCCGACAGTTTTCCTTTCTATGATCAAGAGCAGCTCATAACAGATGTACTGTAAACCATGTATTAACACAATCTTATTTATTTGTGATAAATAGCTTGCAATGTCTGTTTTCCAGTCAATAATTTCACTGTCAAATGTAGTATAATATAAAGATTGTAGTGGATCTACATAATCACACAATTCCCATGGAACTAAACAACAATCCCATTTGTATTTCTTTATGATTTTGGAGACCCCTAACTCTTCTTTTCCACACCTTTACATTACATTGCAATATGAGATTCAGCAGCGTATCAAAAAATTTGATTAATGATGTTCCATTTGATTCTCACACAGTCTTGGACACTTTGGCTGTGTGTTCTAAACTATGACCTATGTAAAGATGGCTGAGGTTGAAATTCCTCTTAGAGATCCCACTGAACAGTGAAAATCAGACTGCTTGAGACAGTTTTTTTTAGATTTAGAATCACACAGACTGATTAGGAGCAACGATGACAACAAGCAAAACCTGTTCGAGTGCTCATACAAGCATGCGATTATTGGTATAAAGAAAAACAAACATAACAAAACATAATTGCAATGAAGTCTTTTCAAGTTGCCTCAAGTGATATACACCAATGCAATAATCCTTTAGACTATGATGACTTTCCGCTTTTGTCTTATGTCCATGATATAACAATGTTGTGTAATGCTCCAACACCAACCGTGTGGTATAAACAGTAACTGCAGTTTATTAAGACCGACTTCAGATTTTTAAAAATGCATTATAAACTACCAAGAAGTGCAAGTTTGGAATTTAATTGTATTTATTAATTATTTAATTATTTACTTATTGTATTTGTTAATCTTAATTGTGTTTCGTTGATTGAAATTGTAGATTAAAATATGCAAGCAACTTGATATCATCTGACATAAATTAAAAAGGCATAGGCAGACAAAGTCATTTCTGTAGGTTTAATGTACTGTTTTTTGAACTACCATTATTATGTGGTCTTTACCTATAATTACCTTGAGGTGACTGATGTGATTTGGTGCTATATAAATAAAACTGAACTAAACTGAATTTAATTATATATTTATCTAGTTATAAATGTTTTGCATTGGTCTATTTCTGTTCATCATAGCTGTTTTCACTCTGGATGGAAAAGTTTGCCACCATGAAATCACTCAGAAGTTTAGCTCCTAAGACCCGAACTCTTCCATGGCATGCATTTTTAATTTCTCTTTGATATTTGGGCTGACTGGGATCTGATAAATGTAAAAACAAAGAATTACCAGATTTTTTTTAACCTAATTTTTGTTTCTAAGAAAAATGAGAGCCACATATGAGGATATTCATTTAAAATTTCGATAGAACAGTAGCAGTATAATGTCCTCGTAAGTGGATATCAGGCCCTTGTAGAGCAAAATTGAGTATTTTGGTCTAAATAACCCAAAATGTGATGTCCACATATGTGGATGCCCGGTCCTAATAGGTTAAGACTCAACATTTTGAATTTTTGGCCATCAGGATTTTATTTTGTGTTTGAAGAAAACAATACAGTATGCTGATGGATGCTCTCAGCTAATGTTAGCAAACTGCATCCACAAACTGTAAAGTGTAAAGGCACAGATACATGTATTGGCTGGTTAGTGCTTAGTTACAGACTAATGAAATATGAAAAATCTCTTACAAGCCCACACAGTAATATTATTTGTCAACTGAAATGAAAAACAAAAGCACGAACACAGTCAGCAGAGAGGTCTACCTTTGTGACCCCTGTAAGATGTAACTATGCTTAAAATGTTTGTCAGTTGGACGTAGTTAAATAGAAGTCTGTGGGAAACCAGCCTCAACTGGCAGTTTTTGGCTCTTTGACAATGACTTGAATGTCTTGAAGGTTGTTGCTTGGTTTTTGCACATGAACTCGAGAACACAGCTTGTCCAGAATTGTGTTTCTAATTAGTTAATAATAATTGACATTCTCACTCATGGAAATGCTTTATGTCATTTTTTTCAATATAAAGATGCTTTCCGAATAGATTCTGCAGGTACGGTGGCTGGGAAGTGCAAATCACATTTACAACATCAACAACAAAATAACATTTCCGAAAACACTTTTACATAAAAAAAAAAAAAACCAAATAAAAAAATTGACAACAAAATAACATTTCCGGAAATACTTCTACATAAAAAAAAAAACCAAATAAAAAAAATTGACAACAAAATAACATTTCCTAAAACACTTTTACATAAAAAAAACAAATTAAAAAATTGACAACAAAATAACATTTCCGAAAACACTTTTACATAAAAAAAACAAAAAAAACAAATAAAAAAATTGACAACAAAATAACATTTCCGGAAATACTTCTACATAAAAAAAAAAACAAATAAAAAAAATTGACAACAAAATAACATTTCCTAAAACACTTTTACATAAAAAAACAAATTAAAAAATTGACAACAAAATAACATTTCAGAAAACACTTACATAAAAAAAAACAAATAAAAAAAGTGACAACAAAATAACATTTCAGAAAACACTTTAACAAGTCCGCAACAAATTAACAAGTGGCTCTTGACGGAAAGGGATTGTCTGAAATACCGGAAGTGACTCAACGATTAGCCTAATAGGGCTTTGGAGCATGATGTCACGAGAGGGGGCGTGGCCAGGATTTTTGGTTGAGGCGCCAGCGAAAGAGGAGCGAAAGCACACGGATAACACCAGCTATGGTTCGTACTTGCTGTGCGGTCGGTTGTAATGTTAGATCGCACGACCGGCAAGGGAATAAGCTTGAAAATGGTTTATCTTTTCATTCTTTCCCCACCTGGAAGCAACATGAGGCAGCTCATGTATCGGATGTTACCAAAAGAAGGCGTCTAGTCTGGATAGCAGCTGTGAGACAAGCTGATATCCAGTTCTCTTCCATCTCCAAATATCTGTTAGTGTGCTCCAGACATTTTCATTCCCGTAAGCTCTAGATATGTTCATATCACTCTTTATCCGGTCTTTAAGTCTGACGTCACTAGACGTGTCTGGGCTCAAACTCCGCTGCAGGTCCATAAATCAAACGATCACTGTGGCATCACTGAGAGTTGAAAAACTATCTAAAGTCTTTCATCTGTAATAAAATGATCAGCGTTCTGCTCTACTAGGTGTAACAATTGAGTTTATCATCCAGGCATCCATGAAAACGAAACGGAATTTATGACATTTAATGGAGTTAGAAATTAGCAGCAAGTTAGCTCGCTAGCTATAGCATGTCCTGACTGAGGGATTTTGGAAACAAATTCAAACGTACAGCTCTGCTATCACTTCCAACATAAATAAAGACAGAAAACTAAACAGCAGTAACGTTTGCAGGGTTACTGAAGTTTGGCTAGCTGGTATATAACGATGTGCTACGTGACCGCTAGCGACACAGCTATGTGAGCATAATATAAACACGCTAACTTTTTTCCACTTGATAAAAGTTAACGTGAGGATTCTCGGTGGTCAGGAACAAATGTAATCTCATGGCAGGTTGCTGTAAACGGACCAAACTTCAGCCAGGAGAACAACTGAGATAATTCATCCACAAGGATGAATAGGGTTAGTCATTCATATACTCCTGCATGGGCTGGGCTGTAGCTACATCGTAAGGTTTTAAAAACTGAGCTTTAAAATGATTAGTAGTAATAAAAGCCGAGGGAACATGTTAACAACACAAAACCCATATTAAACGCAGACTACTTTAGGCCCGGAAGCAGGATTCGTCATGTCATCACTTAAAGACCGGATAGCCTATTAGTTTTATTTTCGATGCACTCTGAGGTCATAGCAAATTAGAAAAAAACATCCTAATGAGTGATTTTGCAGA
The DNA here is from genome assembly GCF_036321145.2 of Pelmatolapia mariae. Taxonomy (NCBI): domain Eukaryota; kingdom Metazoa; phylum Chordata; class Actinopteri; order Cichliformes; family Cichlidae; genus Pelmatolapia; species Pelmatolapia mariae. Next base: position 36,712,235 of record NC_086246.1, on the reverse strand, counting down.
ACTACGTTCTATTTATAGAGTTGCTAATTATTTGGCATTATTGCAGGCATGTAATGCAAGGATGTAATCACTTTCAAGATGGAGAAAGCATAAAGTTCGACTTTAGGTGACAATTATGGACACCTAATATGATAAGGAGATTCTGCAGGTCATTAATCAATGTATAAAACTAAAAAAAATGTATTTTTAGTGACACAGCACACAAACATGGAAGCAAGATATATAATTAGGATTATTTATAATAAATATGAATAAATAATTGCAATTGTTTCGGATTTTACGTTTCCCAATTTTGCTTTAAGTTATTTTGTTATTTACATATGGCCTAATAATTATCCTTATCCTATTGCTGTTTTAGAAAGGAGCGGTGCTTCAAAGGATAGTTGCAGATTTCTGTCAGAATCTGCAGATTATACAGTACAAATAAAATGTTCACGTTGACTTCCCAACAGTTTCACTAACATCTACACGGGATGGACAGGAAGCGTTCACGATGTCTTCTCGGGCGCTTCTCTGGCGCTGATAATTGGCGTCTGTTTTGTGTCAGTGACGTAAAAGACGGATTTAATGTGACATGACCATACAAACAACAGTCGCTTTCTAAAACATCAGATATGTATCAGAGTTAGTACCACATACGAAAGTGGCCCAGATCGGATTTGAAAATATTGGATTTGTGCTGTTCACACTGTCATACCATGATCGGATATGGGTCGCATAGGGTCAAAAAAGTCGGATTTGATGCGCTTTCGTGTGCAGTGTGAACTTATCCCTCTAACAGAGCCTCCACATGTTCTCACTGTAATTTGCCCCTCATGAATGAATTTATGCTTGTACTAATTTGAATGTTCGGGGGAAAATCAAACGCATTTTACTCACAGTACTCGAGCTGACTTACCTTTGTTTGAATGACGACGTACTCACAAATCTTCTACCCAATCTTTGGTGAATCACATGTGTCCCTCCAGAGATTTATAATTGCGAAACTGGTTCACCTTGTACGCGCTGACTCCACAGACAAGGTACGAAAATATATCAGGCTACGTCAATAGCGGTTGGTCTTCAGGGTTTCTACTCCACGGCCGTATTTCATACGGGTCCACATTTCCAATGCACACTATTTTCTGCAAGTACCATCTCTTTGCATCCGGACGCAATCTGTCTCTGTACCATCCTTTTTTTTTTAAACTGCTTTTAAGCATGTTTCTAGCAACCGTCCTTCCAACACAGTGTGTTTATTTTGATTCGTGGACCAGATATATGGTGCCGCGCTCCCACAATGCATTGTGGCGGCCCTATCATTGAGTCACTTCCGGTATTTCAGACAATCCCTTTCCGTCAAGAGCCACTTGTTAATTTGTTGTGGATTTGTTAATTTGTTGCGAACTTGCTAAAGTGTTTTTTGAAATGTTATTTTGTTGTCAGTTCTTTTATTTGTTTTTTTTTTTATGTAAAAGTGTTTTCGGAAATGTTATTTTGTTGTTGATGTTGTAAATGTGATTTGCACTTCCCAGCCACCGTATGCAGGAGACAAGATAGAGTTTCACCAGCTATGAACACACTAGACTATAATCTACACTGTTCTCATGCAAGTGCAGTCAGATTTTGTACCTTTGTCCTCTTCCATACATCTAAGTTGGGTAATATCTTTTAAAAGTTGCACACCCATATACGCACTGAGCCATTGTTGCCAGGTACAACACCTAATGTGGAATTTCCACCTCAGTAAACATGTACGATTTTTGAAGATGGGTGAGGTCCGAGAACTCATTGGTATTTTGCATCTAAGGGTTTACTCTAGGATGTTTATTTATTTATGAAAGAGATATTTCTATAATAAAACTCAGCTATCGTTTCTAATTAGTTAACAATTAGAAAAGATTGTTAACTAATTAGAAACACACACACACACAAAGATGCTTTTCGAATCCATTCTGCAGGAGGCAAGAGACGAGATGGAGTTTCACCAGCTATGAATACACTAGACTATAAACTGTTCTCATGCAGGTGCAATTAGATTTTGTACCTTTGCACTCTTCCATGCATGCATGGTTAATATATTTTAAAAGTTCAGGGCTTCACTGCATTTGTGTGTCTTATGTCTATATATTGCCCATGTGAAAACTCTGAAATACTTTAGACAATGAAGCCTTAGCATGATGACCCTCTAACAAAAATATTCACTTTTCGTTATATTTTTCTACAATTTGTTACCTTTCATATGTGTATTTTCTTTTTGCATCTTCAGATTCTATTGAAGTTTGTAGTGTTTTCCTTTAATAAAGAACAGATTGAAGTAGAAAGGACACTCGCATTCATGAAAAACGAACCACATATTCCGCACAACAACAGCGTTTTTTTTTTTTTATTGTACGTCTAAACTGTAGTAATGAGAAAGAAGCTGACCTCCAATGAAAGAAGATTGATATCTTTGTAGACTTTCTCTGCTGTGGACGCTCCTAAAGGGTATTTCTTTAGCAGAAGCGTGTCCTGGTTATGTTTTCTCTTTGAAAAAGACACATTCTTTCTAAAGAGGAAGGGAAAAAAACATTTCACTTTTCAATTACCCCCAGCTCCTTCACCTCTCCCATCCTCCCCAGGTTTAGTTTCCAAGGAGAGGAGAAAAAGAGAAGGGATGCTTTTCATTGGCATGGCAGCAACCCTCCCTCTCATTCTTCTCCTATCATTCCAGCTACCACTTTTATGCATGAAACAGAGAGGCAGATTGAAAGCATTCACTGGCCATTCAGACAATGAAGAAAGGGGATCCTCAGAGCTTTATTAGATATGAAGATCTACAATAAAAATCAATTTCTGGGCTCTTTATGCAGTTTAAATGACAAAGCCTCAACCCATTCAGCCATTGTGTGCAGGAAAGTAATTCGGCAGCACCGGCCGAGACAAGAGCACCGTATACTTTCTGACCTGCGATTGCAGATTCTAATATGATACAGACCTACTGAGATAATAGGAGGCACTTAATATCATCTGTTGAGAAGAAAAAAAGTTATCTCATATCTTTTGGTAGATAGATGGATGGGGGATGAGGTTTAAACCATTTCATGGGCAGAATACTAAACAGGCTGAGATGGACAGTTGAGCATTTCACCCTAATGTATAATGTCTAATGTAACACTGAATTAGGCTAGATGGTTAAGTACTGGTGGGGAAAATGGTAATAACAAGGTATGGTTACTATATGAGTTTATATATGATCTTTTTATCAACCTGTATGTTTGATTTTTGTCCTGGCCAGGCCAGGCGCTGTTAAAGAAGACTGATAAGACAACGTCAGCCTGTGAACTTCGGATGATTAGATTTTGATCGCCTAATGCCATCAATCTGATTGGTCCCCAGATTCATGCAGCAACATAATAATGAGCCCAAAATACTATCAGAGTCGTGATTGAACCAAGAGTTCTGAAACGCATCATATTGTGTTTCACCAACAGAACCATGACTTCAGTATCATTAATCAGTGCGTGATTACATCAAGAGAGGGCACCGAGCCAGTGTAGGTCTACAAACAACTCTGGAAATGTCTTAAAAAATGTGCAAAATCTGCCTTAAATTTGGGCTTTTTTTTAAGACAAATTATGGCAAAAATATTTTTTTAGCTCATCTGGCCAAAAGACAGATGAGCTTGTCAGTCTGTCCAGTCGCAGTTTAATCAAAGTTTCACACAGTGATCACCCAAACTGCACAAGGTCGGGGTCATATTTGTTGGTTTCATTTTTTTTTCTAATTTTCACAGCATAACCTTTATGCACACTACTTAAAATTTCACCAAATTCTTGCTCCTGATTTATTGAACAATGTTAAATTCAAACTGTTAAGAAAGTCGTTAACGTAAGATTCTCCACAATGACAAAATCTGAATGCAAATAATCATAAAGAAAGAACTTCATGAAACCGCAAATTATGTGATAGCTCCAAATATCACTTTGCCAGAAGTGTTGCATATCATTTGTTTCCTGTTAGATGGTATTGATCATGATCATGAAGGGAGTAGTCCTACTGGTTGACTTCCAAATTAGGAGGAAATGGTTAAGGCTTCGCTATCATTATTATGTTAAAACCAGTACCGTATTTTCTGCACTATAAGGCACACTTAAAATCCTTTAATTTTCTCAAAAATTGACAGTGCGTCTTATAATCCGGTGCACCTTATGCATGAATTCTGGTTGTGCTTATTGACCTCGAACCGATTTTATGTGGTACACAGTGCTCAAAAATCTGTCAAAAAATGTTTTAGTACGACTTTAGTAAGCTACGAAGCCGCACCGCTTGATGGATTATCGAAGCGTTACGGCTACCATAGTCAGAAGCCTCATGGAGTAATCCGGGTCCAAGCTCCGCTTCAGGTCCCAAAGCCAAACGAAAACTGCGGCATCACTGAGAGTTAAAAACTGTCTAAAGTCTTTCATTTTTAATAAAATGATCAGCATTGCTGCTTTATCAGGTGTAACAATTAAGTTTAACATTCAAGCATCCATGAAAACAGAATTTATTAAATTCAACGGAGTTAGAAGTTAGCAGGAAGTTAGCTCGCTAGTTTCCACCTAAACATAATATACCATGTTCTGACTGAGAGGTTTCTGAAAAAATTAAAATGTACAGCTCTGCTATCACTTCCAACATAAACAAAGACAGAAAACTAAACAGGAGTGACGTTTGTAGGGTTACTGAAGTTGGGCTAGCTGGTATATAATGATGTGCTACGTGATCGCTAGCGACACAGCTATGTTAGCATAACTTAAACACAGTGAAGCTGGAGGATGAACGATAACTTTTTTCCACTCGATAAAAGTTAACGTGAGGGTTCCTGATGGTTAGGGACAAATGCAATCGCATGGCAGGACACTGTAAATGGACCAAACTTCAATCAAGAGAACAACTGAGATAATCCATCTGCAATACGAGGTTAGTCATTAATATACTGCAACAACACGGGAATAGAGCAGCTGTGAGAGAATTCAGCACTAATGAATCAATGGTACAGAAGTGGAGGAAGCAAGAAGAATGAGTTGAGTAAAGTTTGACTTATCTGATTGTTTTGTTTCACTTAATGCGCCTTATAATCCGGTGCGCCTTATGTATGAAAACAGACCCGTTCATCGATGGTGCGCCTTATAATCTGGTGCACCTTATGGTCCGAAAAATACGGTATTATGGTCATTGCTATGCTGATGTGTTCACATATTTCCAAACTTTTTATTTTACTACTGACAAAATACGCATAGTACTCGTAATATTTCTCAATCAAATCCTTACATTTGTCATGGGTATAACTGTTTGTGAGCCAACCAATAACAAGAAAATGTATAATTTTTTTCTGTAGTTCAAGTTCAAAGGCTGCACTGATACGTCAGGTATAGATTAAGATCAAAGCTGGTTCTAGTGATACAGTCATGAGTTTGGAGGCTCATCAAATACTTCGCACAAACTCACTTTAATTCTTTTGAGAGTGCTTTTTCTGTGTCTTTATATGATTTAGTGATTTTTCAAAAACATCAATAAAGCAAGTTTGGCTTACTTTGTTTATGCTCAAAACAGAGAAATTGTAGTGAGCCTCTTTAACTTAAAACTTTTCAGAATAAATGACAAACACATTAAGTAAAGAAAATACAGCTTCTGTGGCAACATAGTGGCCTCATTTAAACCAAGAATGCTTTTTAAAAATGTGGCACTAATGAAGCTTTAGACTATCATGTGCCCAGAAGATGATGATAGACTACACCCCAATTTCCAATCACATTACTCTATCTCAAATGTTAGGTCTTTCAGTGTTTTAGGAGCACTGTGTATCTTACCAGCTGTCAGATACAGGCTTGCAGTGACAGTAACTTGAACTGCATGTTGCTGTAAATATCTAATGTGTAATGAAGAAAGTCATTTGATGAAAAGGAGCAGTGGGTATTGCAGTAATACAGAGATAATGTGTTTGAAATGAAGATGTAATTGCAGTTAGAAGGCTGTGTTTATGTTGTTTTGAGCCTTTCGTAATAAAGTACATTAATATATAACACTATAAATCAAATATTTTCCCTGTCATATTTATATTCATTTGTTCTGTGCCTGTAGCCCTTCTCTTGGTGTCTTAGATGTTTTTGTTGCAACCCCAGCTGTCGTCTCACATTTCAGATGATTAGTTGTTGTGTTACACCTTCCCGCTAGTGACCTGAACTGCGGTGTTCTACTGTTTCAAGAAAACTCTTGTAATCGATGACATGTGACGGAGCAAACTCAACATGATAAATGATCCATGTAGCTGTAATGAAAAGGACTCCTTTTTTTTGAGACCATGCTTTCATTCTTCTCTGATGGAGACATGGATGAATTGGATGTGCGTACCACATCTCCAAGGGCAGGGAGATAAATATTATGCTTTACTTCTCCTCCGAAGTGTCACCTCAAGTCTGGTTACCAGCTGAAAAGCAATTGTTTCACTTCGGTGTCTCGACTGCAAGACATGTGCTATTTCAAATTAAACCTTCAAGGTCCCAAAGTCATTTATTTGTGTCAAAACGGAGGCAGAATGGAATTCTGAGAAACAACAATAAATTCACTGCGGATGTAAGAAATCACAATAAATTCTCAGCATCTTAGCAGCAAGTGCTGTTTGCTTGTGGAGCAGAATAATATCCAGGATGCAGCACGCCATTCAGGGCCTGAAAATGTGGAACTAATCTCCCTAAAAAGACTACTATTTGGCTTCTTTGTCTTCTTTTTTCATTCAGCCTTCCCCAAGTGTCAGATACCCTAACGTTCGTCCATGGGGAAAGTCGATGAATATGACTAGGCTCCTCCACCTCCTATGCCATGAGAGTGTGAGAGGATCCTGATTCAGTGATAGCGCAGAGAAGCCTCCTTGAGTGTTTGCAAAGTGTGGACCTTGAGAAGAACGGCTTTGCCAAAAATCCTCTTGTGGCCCCAGAGACCACAGCACAGTGCTCAGTGAAAACAAAGATGTTATAAGCTAGCTTAGCTATTATCGCGCCTTTGCACTACATCTCCCCTGACGCTGCATTCAAATCAGCCTCTATTTATTTGCTTTTTTATTTATTTACTACCACATTTTCTCCCTTTTTCTGAAGCAAAAAATCACTAAAAGGATTATTTGTGGAATAGCTACAATAATTAGCAATGCTCACGCCTTTTAAATTCAGGCAAACTGGGTTGTATTTTCCTTCACTCCAAGCATTACCATTAGCATAGAGTAGGTGAGAGGCACAAAGGGTTATGAGTCTGTGAAACTGACAAAAGGGCGAAAAAGGAGACTACTGTACTTCAGTAACAGGCACACAAATTTTTAAAAGCATGAAATAAATAATAACATCAGAATTTAAAGAATCATATGTGAGTATTTAAAACGGTAGCCTCAATAAAACTGTGTGTACATCAGTGGGGTTCACAGTTTTTCCAATCACTTTAGAGCAGATATTTCAGCATAATATAAAATATTGATCTACACAGATCCGAAAAATGCTACTAAATGATGACATGTGAGAGGAAATATCAAAATCTCCACAAGCAACTTCCCTAATTCTCCTAGTAGGTAATTTAGTAACAAAATGAAGAGCCTGAACAAGACTGTAAGCAGAGGTGGCAAGAGTGCAGACATTCTTTGCTGAAGTACAAGTACAGACACTTAAAAAATAATCTGGTAAAAGTTCAAGTACCGATTCAACTTCTTCACTCAAGTAAAAGTGAAAAAGTACACACTCTGAATTGTACTCAAAGTAAGACAGTAAAAAGTAGCTCTTTGAAAGACATTCATACAAGCTTCTTTTGTGCAAAGCTAACTGAACTTTGTGCTATATTAATATACTAATATAAAAATAAAATAATATTAATACATGGGAATATAAACTTTCTTTCTATTGCCATTACAGTGGGGGGTTTAAGTAGGATATGGCAGGTGGGGAAGCTGTAAGCTCAGTTGCAGTAGCCCAACATTGGGAAAAGAATAACAACTCACAATAATTTCTGATGTGAGCTCCGGTATATAGATTTTTTTTTCTGTAGAGGCGGCGATCAGTGGACCTGTAATGCTGCTGTTGTGGCTCTGAGGTTTACTGCTCTTTGTGGATTTTCACAAATGAATTCAACGTGATGTAAGCAAACACTTTATCGCTAACCCTTAGATTGACATAATACCATTCATACTGTCCTTATGCTAGACAGTATACAGTTGGTATAAAGCCTTAATTCAGTGAATGAATCTAAGCATCATCAGCTTAAAGTCAAATTAATCTCTACTGTAGCCTAACGCTGGCCATGAACTGCAGTCCAACACAAGGCTTTCCTGTAAATTCAGTACATTAAGGTAATCTGTCCTGCTCTAAACTGCCAGTATTTGAATAACACAAAGTCAGTATATGTCAGTTTGTTTTCGCAACGCCATTTCACAATATGAAAAACCCAAGTTCAGATCCAGTATTTGATTTTTAAAAAAATGCCACTGAGCAGTCCTTACCTTTAAATATAACCTCTCTTTTTCCTCTCCCGTCCTGTCTTTCTTACATCTTTCTCCATCTCTGAGTGAAGTTATCTCTCACTCTTTTCTGTTGTTGGGAAATACAGCAGGTGTACCTTTTGCTAGCGACACACTGTGTGACAAACTGCACACAGTTTGTGTGTTTGCTGATATTTGTTGAGCTGATAGAAACGTTGCATTTAAAATTACCTGCCACTTAAGAAACATTACTCCCTTTATGCTCACTCCTCTTCAGTAGCACTAGCTAGATGCTGAAGTACCGCGAGCACAACTTATGGACATTTGCACCAAAAAGGCTGTTTGTTCCAGCCCACTTTACCCCCTGAGTATAGTGCTACAAATGTGCTATAGATGCATAAATTACATATTTTTTTTCCCTTTCATCTTTTTGTATTTGTTAGGCCCCGGTGATAGATAAACCAAATGGATTCTCTTTTATGTGTTATTGTTCCCTCCATTTAGTTTGATGTTTTAAGGCACGCAGTGATGGGAAATAATAATTCCCCTCAAATACATTAGGCTAAAAGTAATGAGCCTGGTTTGTAAGGAAAGTGCAGATATTTGTGTGAACATTTAGGAAGTAAAAAAGTTGTCAGAAAAATAAATAGTCAAATAAATGCTCAACAAATTACTTCCCACCTCTGATTATAACACTATAAATAGATACAACAAGAGGTGATGTTGTTGCAGCATCATCTGTATTGTTTAGCGCAGCGTCATGCTGAAATAAGTATATACCAGTGAAATCTGTGGATTTGCATGAAACTTGTAAGTAAAGTGAGGTCAAAATGATTCATTAAGAAATAATTTCTAGGATATTACAGTGTACAATTGGCATCATTATTCTGCATTTTTAAAAGATTCGTATGTAACACAGGCTCTCTGAGGTACATGCCCTGTGGATCTTGCAAGTCTTTTCCATTGTAAATAAACTTTTTGTGTTCCAATTAAGGTGTGAAAATAGCAGTTAAGTATCAGCGACATGAGCTAAAAATACTAATGTTGGTGACATAAGGTTCTCTCACAGTGCTTGAGTTGGACGCATTTGTGAGCGCCAGTTGACTTGGCTACCAGTTTCCGTCTGCTTCCTAATTACATGAGCAATGTTTTCTCCAACTGTCTTCTCAGTGCACAACCACACAGCCGCAATTGCATGATGGTTCCCTGAAGGCAGACACCAGCTGTTGTTGCTTATAAAAGTGTGTTTATACAGCGTGGTAGAATAATGTATAATGTGACATATGATTAGAAAGGAACACTAACAAACAAAAAATCAAACACCTGCAAAGTAAGAAAATAGAGAAAGAGACTGTAAATGTGTTATTGTGAAAGGACAATTTAAAGAAACTGCCTATAATGCACTAAACAGCAAGAATATTTGGAAATTTTGACAAAAAAATAGATTTCAATAAATTAGAATATATGCACATACAAGCAAAACAAAAGTGAAATGATATGGTTATAGAAAAGAGGGCAATGGGTTAAGACAAAACAGTGGGATGTGAGGATAAACCTCATCGTTCCAGTCATCCAGATTGGATTTTAATTTAATTTGATTCCCTTATGATTAAGAAACCCCGCTTATTTAAAAAAGAAGAAGAAGACGGCTTTTTGAAAAACAATCAAGCTGTATTGCACTGATTTTTAGACAGTTGTTTAAATGAACCAGTGAATCCTCGTGTTATCGTGAACAAAGACCGTGATCCTGCTATCAGACACTTCATTCATGTCTCCTCAATGCCTGAAAGACAAAGTGGGTAGCACAACAAATTCATTTCGAGCAGTGCTAAAACATGATCGGCATCTGTATAGGCGTGGGGTCTTATTGCCAAGATTAATTATATTCATTATACAGCACAGTGCATACAAATGACCTCGTTTCCTGTTCGATACATGCTCTGTTTTTGAATATTGTGCTCAAAACAGATTTGTTAAGCCATAGATACAGCAAGTTGCATTAACTGTGCTTTTTGCCGGTTTATTTTAAAAACAAGGGAACGTCTTGTTTCTAAGACGTGTAGTATGTGGTAAGTGCTTTATTTACAGGTTAAAGATGAGCGTATCATGATCGTGTCGTGCTCTACTACTTATCAACTCCTGTGCCAATGTCCTCATGCTTTCTTCAGTTATAGTAAGTGTGGCTATAAAGCATGGAGGCAACTCTTCTATCTGTGGTATGTCATTGCTGGTTTATTTGAATGAACAGAGAGCATTTGATCAAAACCAACTGAAAAGATTTAAATAGGAGCTACGTGCTATTTTTTGTGTGCAGAGTATGAACTCTTCTTTCATTGATGATAATGCAGGGAGCTGGAGGTTAGTGGTACTGCCTGCCCATGTTTTCGTATGAGATCACAACCTGGGTCATGCCACTCAATACAATATTGTAAACTGTTAACAATGAAATTAGCTTACTTGATGATATGCATGTTGGATAGAGATAAGTATACTTCAGATGAAGCACACTTGATCTGCAAATTTTTTCAGTGACAGTGTAGTAGCCCTTCTTAGAAAAATTCTACATTCTGTATTACATTTAGTATTTTTCAGAAAAAAAAATTGCAAAACTAGCAGACTCTTTGGAGAAAGTGATTTGGTGCAGATTGTCCTACTTCATCTACTAGGACAATTTAGGAAGATGGCTAAATCTATAAGAGTTTGTAATTGATGGGTTCAAAGATATTGTAAGGAATAAAATCATCAATTAGTTTGTATGTTTTATGAAAAGAGAAGCAGCCACATTTTTTAATGGATTATTAGTTAATACTCTGTATTTTGTAAAGATAAATAGTGGATCAGTTGTCTTTCAACTGTGTGGACGCACTCCATCTGCACTGTCAAAGACAGCTGGTGACGTTTTTCTGCTCTGCAGCGTTGATGAGTTCAGTAAAGCTGCACTTAAACTTGTTCTCCACCTGCCACGGGCTCTGGTTCCACAATTGTGGAGCTGAAGTTTGTCCAAGTACAGGTGTCTTTCTGGAGAAGTGAATGGTGCTAAGGAACTCTGCAGCGGTGACATTAGAGGGGAACATGACACAGGAAGGACCCAGGCTAGTGAGTTACAACTGACTAAGCTTTCAGAATAAAATGAAGGGGATTGTTCACTAGTAAACTGACTGAGTGATGATGATGTTCTCAGATGGATAAAATAATCAAGAATATGCTAAAATGAGTCACAAATGTACTTGATTTAGATGGTTGACTGCTATTATACTTGGGCTGCCTGCTCAAGTACAGTGTGCTGTTAAGACACTTTCTAAGAGCTCATAAGTATATGGTGGATACTGTAGATAAACGTGTTTTACAGTACATGGATGGATTCAGGATGAGTTTGTATTATTATGCGTCTTCAGCATCACTGCTTCGATCTGAGTTTTATTTCTAAATTTCTTGCTCTTAGCCATGAGCCTGCAGTCATCTAAGTCTAAACGTCTCCCTGCAGAACCTCGTTACGGTTGACGGATGCCTCTGTAAAGCTGTAACGTCAGTACTGGCCTGGAAGTGTCTGAGCTGATTATTTCTTTTTTTTAAATTTTAAATTCGAGTCAGCTTTGAAGCATTTGAAAATTAGTCCTGTGTTTTTGTCTCTTTTTTTTATTTGGGTATTCACTTGGGACATCAAATATGTATCTTTTAATTGCTCGCTTGCTGTGCTCTGTTGTGCTGTGTGACACAATACTTGGTCTGTTTGTGTTGCTTTTATTATTGTTGTGTTCATATTGTCATTTCAGTGTTCTTTGAATGCCTTTAACCAGGTTTCTTTTGAAAGAAAAAAAAGCCATGCACAAGTCTTCTCAGTGACTCGCAGCACTGTACGATCTCAAAGACTCTCAGTGTTAACATTCACTTTAGCATTTTGCTTTTATACAAGTTATTTATGAGGAATACAAGTGAACTAGCTATTAATGTGCTTGTCTTTGTCATCACATTGTGCAGTTTTATTTTTATCATCTGTATTAGCATTTCAGACAGCTTTTTCCAAGCTTCATGCATGTTTTGCATATTGGACAGAGATCTGGGTTTTAACATAGGGATGAGAGGTTTGAAATCACAGCACACAGATACTCCAATCAGTTAAAACTTAAACATGTAATTTGCCCACTGATAAAATGTGCATATGTACATATTTGTAGTAGCATTTATAGATTTTAGGACACTTCAGAAGTGTAAATTTGATAATTTTGATGTCTAATAGCATGCAAACAATGGTATAATGAACAATGTTAATAATAGCTGCATTTCACTTTAGTGTATCATGGCTGGTTATTGCAAAGTCACGTGAAGTCAGTGGATTTGCTGTCAGTGGTTATGTGTATTCACACAGGTTTCTTTGTGTTCAATTCAACTCTGGTGAACTTCCAGAAATTCATTGCACTGACCCACACAACACCCCTTTATATGATTACAAATGGTCTGCAGGTAGTTATTAAACAACAGTCTGTGGTGCAAGTGTTGTATGACTTGTGTTGATCTGTCTGCAGCCGGCAGTTAGCTCAGAGAGCTTTTCATACCTTTTTAAAAGAAAATCAGAGTGAATTATTAGCTGCATGGATAAAATGAATTGATCCACGATCCAAACATGCCTTTTTTTGACCCAGTGGGATTGTCAGCATGACTCAGTGGCAGCATCATAAGTGTGTCTCTTAACACATATATACATATAAAAACATTGTTGGAATCAAATAACGTCATTGTTCAGAAAAAGGAAAATAATTGAGTTGTTTTTATAGAGTTTTAGCATTTAACTTGCCCACTGGCCCTTCAGGGCTTGTAGAGAACAATTTTCTTTTAATAATTATTAACATTTCTTTCCCTAGACTGAGTTTGGATAAGGGCACAATCAGTACAACGAACCAGCAGAATGAATAAATACGAACAGCATGATAAGAGTGTAATAATGCTGTTAAAAATATGCACATCATCCCTTAATTTGTACTCTAAGTATCTGTATTTTTTATTTTTAATAGTGAGCAGAAAAGCACTTTCCTTGCATGACACTGACTATAAGATATAAGCAGTACGAGTTGTTGTTTAAACAGAATAATGACAGACAGCCTCAGGTACACTTCTTACTAATACCTGTGCTTCATAATGCAGGGCATACAGTATAACCTCTGCAGCGTTTATAGAGTAGTGATGGCATGATGGGACCTTAACTTTCAGCATTCTTATCCATCCAGAACTATTACCACACCAGTCCTCCGCCTCGCCTCTCCACACTAGAGAAAAAAAAAATCAAAGAGGGTATTAGGCAGCAGGGTTATTCCCGACACTTTGCTGGAGGCTGGCGTTAATCTGTGCGTTTTGGAGAAACGAGGTTAGTTAAGCATTTTAATGGCCCTAGCCCTGTGATAATTAGGCCTGCCCTGGAGGGAGCTCCAGTTGAGCCACTTGGGCCTTGAAATGGAGCCAGGGAACTAAAGCCCTGCACGCACACAATGATCCTGAACTAATTCCCTGAGTAAATATTTTCTGCTGTTCACTCCACAGCCTCTTTCTCTTCAAAGTTGTAAAAGGCCTGTTTCTTTTTTCTTTCATACTTTCAATTTTTTTTTTAAATCCCCCCTCCCTCTTTGGATATTTTTAGTACAGACACTTGGAGCAGTTTTATAGATATTTTAGTCTTTTCTTTCTTTCTCGCTTTAGTTCTTTCTTTCTTTCTTTCCTTCTTTCTTTCTTCATTATGTGATAAGGCTTTTGCAACATGGTTTTGAACAGTTTTCTAGCATACATTTTTACACAATCACCGAGCACTTAGAGACGGAGACATTCTGTTGTCTTGTCTGACTGGCATGGCCCTTGACCTCGGGGCCCGTGGAGGGGCCGTCTGACTGACTGATCCGATCGTCCTAAAGGGGATAGGAAGTCTCTGAACATTGTGTATCCTTCCCTTCCTGTGTGTGTCTGGGGCTCCCACAACACCGAGAAGCCCCTGAGCTACAGCTGTTATTGTTTCTCTGCACAAAAGACAGACATCACATTAAAAGTCCTCTGTATCATCTTGAACTCACATTAGTCTTTGTCAACAGAAGAATCAAAAGCATGCATCGGCCCTGACAATTGAGCATAAAAAATTATTCATGAATATCAGAGACGTGCAGTAATAAGTCTATTAACGTGGAATAAAATGCATAGTTCCTGATTTGTATTTGAATGAAGGCATCAGTTTAGGCGGAACATATCCTGCCATTAAGTTGTCAATCTACAAGTTTGTGCCTGGGTGATAAAGTTGGTCAGCTTTCAGAGTGGCTGTTTGGAGGATGTTTTGAGTGACACGTGGCCCTCGAGCAACAGAAGTCAGCGTCCGGGTTTCCCGGGGACACTACTTGTTTGGCTCAGGGAACCTTTGTGAGAAGTATCTTCATCTCACTGCTGCTCATTCGGCCCATTTCTCCAGGCCACAGTGTCAGGCATCATTTATCTCTGACAGTGAAGCTGTCTAGAGTGTGTGCGTGTGTGAGATCAGGCTTGTGTGTTTGTGCGAGCCCGCGTTGGCCAGTGTTTCTGCACTGGCTGCGTGTCGCCGCGTGTCATATGGGTGTCCCAAGGACAATCCCCAGCGCAGGCCACAGTGGAATGAGAGGGGAAGATGAATGTTTTGTGAACATTGGAAAATACCATTAAAGCTACCTGTGCTGTGCTTGATTGATTTACTGAACCACAGTGGCTGGATGTTAACATAAAACCAGCAAATGGCTTCAATTTAAATATGTTACTTATCAACACTCTACAGTCCATCAATGTAAAAAAAAAAGAAGCTTTAATTTAATAGGAAGTGTGTAATTTTTCATTATACAGTAATTAGATGATATTAATTACAAAACATTTGTAAAGTTGGCTGACATGTGATGGCTGCCAGGCTGACTAATGTACTAGTTGCTACTTCAACTCCACTAATGCAGAGGTTTTCAGACTGTGAGGGGGAGGTGCAGGAACAGGTGACGGAGGCAAGTGTAACAAGGGGAACTTGTAATTGTAGTTTAGCCCATTCAACCACCTTGTAGACATAAATGAATGCTAGCAGGAGCAAAGGAAATAAAACCTGTGAAGTCTAAGTGAGGTCAGATACAATGACAAGGTGTGCCATTCTATACTTGTGTGATCTAATATATATAGAGATTTTTTTTCTTCGCTATGAAGAGTAATACTCTGGTCTGGTTGTATATTTCTTAGTCATGTGACATCATTGCAGGGCATTTATTCTATAAATTGTATATAATTTGACTGTGTATAACCCTCATGGGTTGAAGTATAAAATGCTGCAGTCTGCAAATCACAGTCAATCCTCAAGTCACAGATTTGTGAAGATTTTGAATGTTCATGGAACATTCAAAGTGACTGACAACTCCAAATCCTTAAGAAATGACAGTAAAACACACTTCCTATAATCAATTTTTTTTAATCTTCCGTTTTTTAATGGATCTATTCAGCTTTTCTTATTTTCTTTAATATTTTTATGTTGAAAATGGCCAAAGTTTCTTATACTAAGGTCAGTGTATGCCGAAATAGCCCCATAATCCAAAAGCTTAAGTGCTCAATTTCATGCTGTTTTTTCTCCTCTTAATTCTGTATGATGTCACAGAGTTTTAAAGGACAGCCAATCAGAATAAAAGTTGGCAGACATTGAGGGAGGCCTTAAAGGGAGAGGAGCTAAACTAAACGAAAGTGCATCCTTCAGACAGAGAGAGTACAAAGGGGCTGCACTACGTCTTAATGCAAGATGAAAAAGAATTATTTTCAACTTTGAATCATGCAGAGCTACTCTAATGGAGTCCAGGCATTAAAATATGGAGCTGGAAATGAGCAGAATAGGTTTCATCTAAACAAATCCAATCGGTTTTATCCACATCTGTTTCAAACAGGAATTAATAGCTAATTCTGTGAGTGTTTGATGATTGGCTTTAAAAAATGTAAGAACATATTGCTTAAAAGCTATTTTTTCCTACGGTGTCAGTCTCTAAGAACCCTTCCTTTAAAACATTCAACACTTTCATAAACAACTTCAGATACTGAAGACAGCTTTTTATGAACATGAGGTACATCTTATCCCAGTGTATTAGCTGAACCCTTGCCATGCACATTCTCCTTTTGTCCTGCACTTCCTCTTCAATCCCTCCTCTTCTCTGTGAGTCCTCTGCACCCCGCCTCTTTGTCCCATCTCAAGGCCATGGCCAGTCTGGTCTCGGGCCCATGCTCCTAGCAGCTACTGACCCTTTGTGCCACCTTTATCACAGACTTCTTCACCGTGGGCTACTTAACCACAGCGCTAACTGCAGGTCCTGCGGGTCTCTGTGATTGTGCTCTGCATTGAGCAGAGAGATGAGGATTAACACCGACACTCGATAAAGGGGTCAGAGGTGTGCAGTGATTATTTGTGTGTGTGTATTACGGGAACGGGAGAGAGAAAAAGAGAGACGGAGGGAGAGGGAGTGTGCGCAAAAAGGTAAGCCTGTGTGTGTGCGCGTGTGTGTGTGCGTGTGTATGTGTGCAGCTCTCACAGGATAGAGGATGAAGCAGGTGGAAGGGGGTTGGGGACATGGCTGCAAGGTTGAGGTGAAATAGATGGATAAGGTTAGCTGAGTTATCAGACAGGAGCATCACAATCAAGCTGTCAGCTCAATGCCTCCCTCTCTCTGCTCTCTCCCTCTTTTTGATAAACAGAGGAATAGGATTACAATTTGGACTGGTCCCGGGGCAGCGAGGAAGCCTGCCCTGCCTTTCAGCTGCATTCTCTGCTCTATGAAAGGAGCACAAGAAAGGCACAAATCTGCCAAGCAGAGCTTTCTGGGTGGGGAAGCCTAGTGGAAAAAGGAAGAAGGGCATTTTGCCAAAGAACAAGGTGTTAAGGTTAGATCATAATAGAAAAAAAATCTAAATCCCAAGAATTTCTTTAAAAGTCGTGTTCATTGACATTACACCATCATTTCTCACTCACCTGTAGTGAAATGTAGTCATTCGTCCATGTGTCACTTTGATCATTTGAGTTTGTAATGCTTGCACCACTAAACACTTGAATAAATATCATAGAAATTTCACTTTTGTGCCAACCAGCGGGCAAAGTTTATACATTACAATTCATTTTAAATTAAATGCTCTCCTCTTTTACTCGTTATTTAAAATGCTTAGATATACTGTATTTTAACCTCTTAAATGAAGTTTAATTATGTGATGTTTTATCTTGTATTA
Source organism: Pelmatolapia mariae (assembly GCF_036321145.2). Taxonomy (NCBI): domain Eukaryota; kingdom Metazoa; phylum Chordata; class Actinopteri; order Cichliformes; family Cichlidae; genus Pelmatolapia; species Pelmatolapia mariae. The sequence continues at coordinate 36,694,549 of NC_086246.1, read as the reverse complement.
CTGGAGATTTTGAGTTTTTTAAAGAAACCAGATGACACCAAGTACTTTTATTCTTGCTTGTTTAAATATATGTCTTTAAAATAGAACATAAGATGTAAACACAGTATAAAAAAACATGATTTTTGCTTTTTATATTATATATATATATATAGAGAGAGACAGATAATATTCCATTTTGTAGTGTAAATATCTATTTAATTCTGTAATTGCTAGTGTATTTTTTATTTAACTCTTATTTGAATAGCTCAATCAGCAGTCGTTGCGCAATAATACACGTGACATATGCATAGATAAACTACAGAATAAAATACATGCACATCCCAAATTATTATAACATTAAAGAAACATAGGGGTATGCTCACATGTGACTTGCCTGTCTTTTAAAATGACCCCGATTTAATGTAATGAGATGCGTAATGAGCTCCCTAAAATTCAATTGCTCTTTACAGCTGATTCCAAGTAAAGGGTTCAAATCTTATTTGAACTTCATTTATAAAAATTTAACATGTGATACCCCAAATAAGAAGAAATTGGTTATTTATTAGTGTTGATAATTCAATCTCGGCGCCCTGAGACGTAGTGAGAGGTAGAGAAAGATCAAAGGCTGAGAATAACATTAACTTACATGAATACTAAATATTGTCATTTTGAACAAGTTAAATATATTTCTATGGCGTTTCCTGGTAACTACTGCTGAAACCATTCAACACATTAAATGCTGCAATACATTAATATTAATTGGATGACACTCTCCTTTCTTTTCTAAAAGTAATAAACATTATTCCTGTGATGACAGCACAAAAGCCCACGTTGTGGTTGTTTTGTCTACTTTGTTCGGGACACAAAAGGCTCACTGTTCCTGCGGTCCCATTGCTGACTGATCAGAGAGATTTTTTAAGCGTTAACTCTGCAGAGAGTGGAGAAATAATGTTGGGACAGCGACCAGAGCAGCAAGGCAATTAAAACAAATTAATTATGGTTGGGGCGCACGAGCAAGACCCCGCTAAAGCGTGAACTCACAGAGGCATCGGAGCCTCGTATCAGAACCCTCCAAGAAAAAGGGCCGGGCATTTGCTATCTCATTATCTACAAGGGAAGAGGACTTCCGCCCTGTGACCCCGATGTACAGAGACCCTCAGTCCCCGACTATAGACACAGCGAGAGTGGCCGTCTGCTGTTCTGGCTGGTGAATGCATGGCTGAGCAGGAATTAAACCTGTGCTCCTGCTCCCCCAGCCAGGGTCCATTGCAGTCACTGACCCGTTTTTCTTCTCCTCATCTGCATGTACATAAATTCACTTTTCTGCTAAGAATTACTCACTGAAATATCTATTATTCTTCCCTTGTTCCCTTGCCATTTTACTGGCGGGGGTTGTCCAGGGAGCTAAGTGACCTTCATGTTGTTTCACTCAGTCCTGTCTGCAGTGCAGCAGTAAAATCCCACCTTCTCTTTGTGGGACAATAAAATCACTAAAACTTGGAGGTGGCCAAGTCTGGTTACTTCCATATTTACATTTCTTTCTCCCATGCACCGTATTTGTGTCACGCCCAGATTTTGTCGTTTTCAACCGTGGAATCAGATAAATGAATTAGCATTGTAGCAGCAGCTGTAGATTTCCACATTTATGTTCCTTTTGTTTCATGGAAGTAAAAACTTGTTTGGCAGCTTTAACTCGGAGCAGCGACAATTGTTTTGTTCAAATAGGATCAGTAGCAGCAGGAGAATCATGAACATCTCATCATAAGCTCAGGCAACAAGTGAATCGTCCCCCAAAACCTGAACGAGCAGAGACACTGACACAGATCCATGTGCTATTCTTTTGTAAAAACCAAATCCCTCTTTTCCTCCTTTCTCAGCCATAATATGGCTTCCAAGCAAGGTCCAGCCAGAAATCTTGCGGCATGGCCGTGAAATAAAGGAAGTGCTGCCATGCCTGACTATGCCAGTGAATAATGCCAAAGCAAATTGCTTAGGGAGAGTTTGGTCCAATTGGATGCCATCCCTTGGTATGTAATTCCCATGGCACGTCGTTGGCAATAGCGTTGCACGCCTCAATCAGGTGTGGGGGCCTGGAGGAGACCCTGCTCATTTGCATGTCCAAGTATGAGGGGAATTCCTCTTAGGAATGAGCCAGCCTTTGATGTGGGCATTCCCACTTGGATTACTGGACTAAAATAGACAGTAATGGATCAGTGAAGTCATTCATCACCAGTGTGTGGTTTGCCCAGTCCTCCTTCACCTCCTAAACCACACTTGGCTTCAAAGAGAGCCATCAATTGAGCTTCTTTTGCCAGGACACTTGCTGGAGAAGAGACTGATGTTAATGACAAGCGATGACTTTAATTTCAGATCAGTTTGGTGATCGATCGCTGTCATAAGGTGACTTCCAAATAATGTCTGCTTTAGATGCTTTTTTTGCTTGTAAAAAGGTTAGATTGTCTAGAATTTGTGTCTTTGTAAGGGTTTCTAACCACAACAGAAATGTACATACACAATACTGCGATAAATTGCTGTGTTTTTCATACTTCAGAAGATACACTAGGCAATGCTAGCTTAACAGAGCGAGAGACCGAACAAAGGGGTAAATTGTGGGTTCTTTTAAAGAATTTATAAAATGGCCTTTAAGTCAAAATAGAAGTTGTATTATTTAGTAGTATTTTGTTTTGTTTTAGTTTTTTTTTTTTTCCATATATGTTTTGATATAATCAGGTGGGTGCTATGAATATAACCTGCCTTTAATACAGGGAACAGAGTGGTAGTATGTGACATATTCAAACTGTCAAGATAATTTTAGAAAAGAGTGTGTGTGGAACACAGTGTACAAAACATGGATGTAGCCTCAAGGTTATAAAATAGCATTGTTTCTAAAGACCAGCAGGGGGCGACTATTCCGATACAAAGAAGCTGGGCAATCTCAGTCCACGAGGGCCGGTGTCCCTGCAGGTTTTAGATCTCACCTTGGGTCAACACACCTGAATCACATGATTAGTTCGTTACCAGGCCTCTGGAGAACTTCAGGACATGTTGAGGAGCTAATTTAGCCATTTAAATCAGCTGTGTTGGTTCGAGGACACATCTAAAACCTGCAGGGACACCGGCCCTCGTGGACTGAGATTGCCCACCCCTGAGCTAGACTGTATAACGTGCTACAGAACTACAGTTAGCATTTTTTTAGCTGCTTATTAACATTTGTTAGCACTCTAAGGAGCTTGGAAAGAAAAGCGTCTGGACTTCTTTAAGTTGCTTGAAGACGTTTTACCTCTCATCCGAGAAGCTTCTTCAGTTCTAAGGGTCAAATGGTGGAGAGTCCCAGATTTAAACCCCGTGGGAGTATCTCCCCAAAGAGGGACAAAAGGACCCCCTGATGATCCTCTACCTAATCACATGAGCCAAGGTGTGAAAACGGGTGTGGGTCACAATCAGCCAGGGTTTCGGGTGAGCTCATTGTGAAACCTAGCCCCACCCTATCATGTGATTTCCTGAGGTCAGATGGCCCAGGATGTGAGTGGGCGTTAAGGTGTCTGGGAAGGGATCTCAAAACTGGATTATAGATGGCAGACAGTTGGTGTCGTAAACCACCGCCTCTGTTCAAAGATGGTCACTCACAGTGGACATAAATGGCTTCTTTCACTCCTCTTTCAAACCTCTTTCAAAGAGGAGTGAAAGAAGCCACTACGATGACCTGGATGACTGAAAACCTTCACAGACATTTGTTAGCACTGTTACACTGTTTACCAGCTGTTAGCATTTAACAAATGTGACTGCTGAAGTTGATGCGGACATTCAATATCATCACTACAAGCACAGTTGTGTTGCCTGTGTAGATAATTTAAAACTATTGTGACAGCATTTAAAAAAACAGGCTAAAGTCGTAAATGTTCAAGTTTTCCTGTTTTGTTTCCTGACATTGCAAAGCTAGATTAACATGTTTTTAAAAAGTCTCCTTTTTTTTGTTTTTTCTGTAGGCTTTTGACTTAAAGATGGTCAAATGTGCCTGTTCTTTAAATTCCTGTGATTAATAATAATAATAATAATAATGATTTCAATATATAAATAGTCACTCATTGCACATTCATAAACGATTAAACTCTTGATAAAAACTCTACTAAGTTTATTAGAAACTGCTGATCAATCAAAACTTGCATAGATTTATCGCCACAGGCTATAGAGGGAGAAGCGCCAGCATCGCTAAGGGGCCGAATTTCTCTGGCTGCCCGGTCAGGTTGCACGAGTGGGTGTGCTGAGACGATGCAATGATTTTTGGTTAAATCGTGCATTGTTTACTTGCAGTTAATACACTTATGAAACTGTTCAATAAACTAATTTTTTAGGACATAGTTTTGAGAGATATTTAAGATATTGTGGAAGTTAAGATAAGAAACAGTCGAACTATTGGAAACTTCAGTTGTTCCTGAATGCGTCATTGCTTTGCTGTTATTGTGTTTAGCTGGGATTTTCAGTAACAGGCTTTATACTAAGCACACTCTTACTTCCCTTTGCATTGTGTGCACAGTACAGAATATGTATGCAGGGTCACGAGTGCTGACAGGCGTTTGTTGAACAATGCTCACTCATCCACGGCAGAGCGAATGCCTCTCAGTGGAGCTATTCTCCATGCAATGCTCAGGACACAGAAGGGACAAGCACTCGGGGTGTGATATTTCACTCACTGTTGTTTCAGTGAATTAGGTGACTGACGCTTGAGGGCCCACTTATTTGATAACCTAACATATGCATTAGGATGTTATACTCACTATCAAAGCAGTGGAGTTGGCCTGATATGGATGGCGGGGAGCTTTTTGTTCATTTACTCTTGAATTTGACTGTCACTACAACTTCCATCATCTGAAGAGTGAAAACTAATTATTTGCTCACCTTGGCTGTAATATATTGGAATAACCCTGCCGGTTTGATCTCTGACTGAATTTCTGTGGCCGTAAACCTGTCTGCTTTCCATACAGTAACAGCTACCAAAAGAGTTTTTTTTATTGCGGCTGTGTATCTTACCACAACAGGTAAACTGAGAGAGGACAGTTGGAGAAGAATGAAGGAGAGGGAGAGACATGGGAATAAAAAGATAAACAGTTCGACCTTCTGTTTCTGCCAATTTCCAGTGGTCGCCCCCCTCCTTAGCCTTCTCTTTCCCTTTTTCGCCCTCAGCCCTGTGTCGGACGAATCCTTTTTGGAGGGATAAATAGCACTGCTGCGCTTTGATAGCCCCAGTCCCAAACAGCAGCTACCGATAAATAAAAGGAACTTTCTCCATTTATCTCTGTGAGAAAGAAGTTCCTATTAGGGTCCCCATAGCCACGGGGCCTTTCCCTCCTTCACTGCACAGCTTTGTAGATTGCCTGCTTGGTTTAAGGTGCTATTGAGTGCTCACCAGGACAATTACATGCCAGGACCCCCCTCCGGAAATGTCCCTCCCCTCCACTTCCCTCACCCGTCCTGTACCTCTGTGCCAGTGTTGTGGGAGATGCTATCCGTGATAGCGTTGGATGGGAATGGTGTGCGCGGCGCGTTGTGTAATTGCGAGTACGTGTGTGTGTGTGAGTTCCCTGTTGGAAGAGGGGACAGAGGGGGGAGAGTGATAATGGCCTCTCTGAATGGTATGGAATAAAGTATCATTGCTTAGTGCCTGGAGTCAGACAGTGATGCTAATGCAAATGGTTTTTACCCCCACCTTTCTGTCTGGTATAATGATAGCCCCACAAACAGTATGTATGAAGAAACAGAGCAAAGGAGGTATATAAATAAAAATAGCACGCACCTCAGTGAAAATGACTTTTTGTTGCCTTCAGGGAACTTAAGACACACCTTTACACTTTCCCTCTGGGCCTCCTCTATTTCCTTCTCTTGATATTTTTTTTTTTTTATCATTTGATAACATATAAAGTAGAGATTTCTGCAAGGAGCAATATAGCAGTTAAAAAAAAATCGTGTTGGGTTTTAGAAAGGCTTGGCCCTAGAACCGGGCATGTCAATCTCATTTCCAACAGCCTCACAAAATCAACGTGTTTTCAACACATAAATTAGATGTGTGTATTGGTTATAGGGTGCACAAGTCCAAGGCTTCACCTTGAGAAGATACTGATATTTTCCAGCATATTGTTAAATCATAAACAGCCAATTGGTTGACACTGGTGTGCTTTTCAAACGGCGCATCTTGCCGGATGAATGTCTGCCGAAGAAAAAGCAAAGAGTCTAAAGCCATTGTCTGTCTTTCAGCCGGAGTCTCGGAGGAAAGTATCGTCACAATTGGAAGTGTGGGCAGTTTGAGCTGGAGCGTATGCAGAGAGCGAGGAAGACAGAGTGGGAAAGCGATGCCATAAATCTCTGACCACAGAGGGGAGAGAGGGAAGGCTGATCCAGGATCGAGCCGAGGATCTTAGATTCTAGAGTACCACAAAAGGCGTCTATCAGAGCAAGGACAGCCTCAGCGCTCATCTCTACAGATGCATCATTGGGATGCAGAGAGTGCCGGCGTGTCGACTGTATCAGCTTCCTGCCCTGCAGCACCGCCAGAAGAGGAGTTCACGGACACGGGGAGGAGGGGGGGCCTGCTGCCGAGAGGTTTCTGAAGACAGCCTGCAAACTGATAGAGAGGGCAGGGCTAATCAAGGAGCCTGCAGGCCCTTGTGCTCATGCTCCGGCCTGTTTCTATATCCCCACTCCTCCGTCTGCTGCGTTCACTCGGTTTTGCTCTCGGAGCCTAAGCTCCTTTTATTTCATGGTGTCAGTTTTCAAAGGCTCGTCTTTTGTCTCATGAAAAGCTGAGTGACTTAGCCATCCATTTGTGGAGTGGACTTATTGTTGAATTGCTGAAATTGTCTCTTGTACAGAAACACTGACTAAATCTTGAGTGAAACAAAGCAAATAATGATATAATTCATTATTAGAAATGACTCTGTTCTCTTCTGTATTTATTACAGGCACAATCAAAATTCTCAGTTTTCCTTAGGCTGAAATGATAAAATGTCCACCTCGCTTTTTCTGTTAAAGGCCAAAATAGTAACTCTGCTTCTTCTGACAGCTGGGGCAGCCTTATATAAATACTATAAATGGTCACTGCCTTACACAATGCCTTTGTAATATATCATTTGGCTTCACAGTGCCCTAATATCTGGGTAAAGTTTCATAAGGGTGCCTTTTGGCGGCCTGAGCTAAGTGGTCTTAGCTGCCTGTGATAGGCCTGTGTGCTGAGCAGGTTCTGGAGATAGCAGCTCTCTGGTGGCATGGCTTCTCTCACAGGTCCCTCCCTGGCAGAAAGCAAAAGAAAGGGAATAAAGAGGGGCTGGGAGAGAAAGGAAGGAGGCAGGAGGGAATTGACACAGAGCTTGGCGAGGAGCCAGAGCCGGCCTCCTCGCGTCTAATGTACGAACGGGGATTTATTTAAACAGTGAGAAGAGAGGACAGCTTCACAGTGCCAGATTAATTCCGCTTTTTATTCAGAAAATAAAAGAGACTTTGAATTATTAAGAGATAGCGGGATTAGAGGCCTCTCTTTCCAACCCCAATCTACGCTCCTTTTAATTTCCACTTTATTAGAATTCTTTTTGAAGTATTTTAATGTGGACAAAAGGAGAAGAAGAGAGAGAAAGCAGAAAATATTAAATATCAGTTAAACTGCATTAAACATAAGCCCAAGCCTCCATTTTTTTTTCACAGTCATATTGATCCTACTCTTTCACTTCTCAATTATCAACTTTTATTGTAGGTTCAGCCAAGTGCAGAGGCCGATTTTGAAATGAAACGGCTTCTATCTTCTATTCATCCTCGGGGCTGTGGTGGGGTTTCTCGCTCCCTCACACTCTCTCTTCACTTCACTTCCTTAAACCCCACTCAAAATGTGTCAGCGAGGGCGATTGTGTAGCACTCGGAGGAGGAGGAGGAGGTGGAGGAGGCTGCCGGTTCTCACGTCTTTCTCGGCTCGGGTCAGCACAGAGGGTCGGCGGTATCAACAGGGGACGACAGGCCCAGGTCAGATTGTTCCGGTGAAGTGGACCGCAACTGCCATCTTACTTGGGCAAAATAAAAAATTCAAACACCGTTTTCCTGCCACCATTCCCAGCTATAATGCTATATTTTTAGCCACCCTCTGTTTACTTACTATGCACTTCATGCTATATTTGCTTCTTAGCTCTCCATCGAGGGAGAAGCTTGCCCTCACATTACCGGCGAGCCGAGCAGTACAGCATTGTGCCCTCTCCAAATCTCAGCAGCCATAGGAATTTGATTGTGCCGGAGGATTCTCTCTGTCAGACAACCGGTCCATAATCTCTGGCAATTCTTTGTGCAGGAGGATTACCACTGAAAGTGTTACCACATATTTACAACTACTCCACTAACTCTCAACAGGCTCTCCTGCATCCAGCCCAGCCACAGCTAAGCCACAGTTAACATAGGAAATCAAGCTGAGATTTAGGACATCTCCTTCTAAATCTAAGTGTGCGAGCTCTATCTGTACAAATAATAAAACGCTGGTTCTTTTTCACTATTGAGTTTAGCTCAGATTTAACCTGAAGGATTACCTGAGTGTAAAAAAAAAGAAAACGGGTTGTGGGGGTGAGGGGTACACATCTGTTTATGTGTAAAGCACTTGACATCGTCCTCCCCAGGGATAGATCAGTTGCCCCACAGTAAACACAGCCATTCATGTGAAAATGATTGCTCTGTAATTAACAATTCAGGTTTACACAAAGCTATATTGGTGGAGAGGATGTAGCTTTTTAAAAATATTTTTAACTTGATATTAATACTATTTTCCTATGTTAATAGATTGAGCTTAAAGGATGAACCAGTTCATGAACCATTAATGTTCATTAAACTATATGCCACTTTTACCAGTATTTACCACGTTCATTTGCTCCATAAAAACAAGCAAGGCGAGGGTCAAGGGGCCGTTCCAGCAGTCCTCCTTTTTTAGCATCTGTGTCTTATCGCTCCATCGGAGCCCAAGTGTTTCATTCAAAGTCCAACTAGATAGGCCTTGTGTCTGGCTGTTGTTATTGAAATAAACTGGGCCTGCGCTGCCACCCCGGCCTGCCCCCCTCTTGCCCCCGTCTATTCTGAACAAGTGTATCTTCAGAAACACGCCAGCTTGTTATGGTAATGACCTGCATGCCCCCCCACCATTCTGTGTGTGCCGTTGGGGGTGGGGCTTTGCTCTTTTTTAGGGGGGGTGTTTAGAAGGGACAACTCAAAAGGATGTACGAGGGCAGGGCTTGTTATGACAAGGTAAAGCTTGAGACATAATAATGAAAAAGAAAAGATGCCCCATTGTACATTATAATTTATGAGATGTTTGGGGATTTTAAAACAGTAATAATTATTATAGAGTTTATTTCGGTGTTTAGAGAAAGTAAGAATTGTACAACATAAATACATATCTTTTTGTTGTTGCAGTTCAAACATGCAGACATACACACACACTCACACAAGCCAAAACCAAACTATTATGTCAGCTCGACTCATGGCATATGTGAGATCTTATTTCCATCATTACAAAAATGCTGGGCACAAACTGACAAGCATAACCTAAGCACTAAATGGAAATCATCCAATATCTGATGCTAACAACAGCCAACAGTAGGGGGAAAAGTGTCGCTTCTCTGACAAGAGAAATCCCTGGCAAATAATCCGCTGGAATGTTGACTGGATGGGTTTAGGAAGAAGAACTACAACTGCAGTCGGGCAGGAAATATTCCTCACTCAGTCGGTCCTGCTGCACTGAGCAGCTATAATTAAAATAGCAATGAATTCAACCCCTGGACAGGAGCCTCTCTAAAAGCCAATTGTGTGGCTAGATAGTGCAAAAAGAATTGTGTGCAAAGAAAAATAAACAGAGAACAATGTCAAAACTCTGTGTTGAAAGAATGCCGATAAGGATCATCTATTTAAACAAACCCAATGCTTGACTGCTTGTTGTGAGCTACATTTCATACATAAAATATGTTCTGTCACTGATATTGGCCCTTATCTAAAGGGAGAGAGGCAGGCGAAATTTGCAGCCTGTGTGCAAGCAATGGGCTGTTTGTGGAGAGTGATAGAGGCCCAGAGCTGGAGATGCACGCCAGATAGCATCTGTCTGTCTGTCAGGCGTGCAGGCGGGCTGGAGCGGTGGGGAAACACAGGGAGACAGAGACAGAGGAGGGGGCAGGAAACACACAGCGCGGACCAGCAGACCAAAAGGCCCTGCCTCCCGAGGAAATAGGTGACTCCCAGCACACTGGGCTGCCGCCTCCCCCTCCTCCTCCCACATCATACAGACCCCCGTCAAATGCCAGTTCACTTGTAGGATGTTCCCCAATGGACCGTAACAACAAAGAGAGGAGAGTAAACAATACGCAGGCTGCCAGCGCTGCGGTGGGTGGTGCACTGTATGTGTAACAGCAACAGGGACATGTTAAGTTAAGTCACAGAGGTTGAAGGGTAAATGTGAACCTGTAAGGTGGTTGTCTTTGGGCCCTTTGCTGCGATCCAATCAGAGCTTTACCTTTTATCACGCTGACCCGCCTCATTATGAGAGCGACCTTGGTGTTAGCGGTGTGCTCGTGATGAATTAGTCTGGTGAACTGAGAATAGACTAACACAGCAAAGTCAAGGCTGCAGCAGCCCAGGGGCAGATACTGTTAGCTTGTAGGACATTCCATATAACAGAAGCGCGGAGGTCAGGTGGAAGCCGAGCCCCAAATGGAATAGGAAATACAGCAAGCATCCTTTCTGTTTGTTTTCCTATAGGAACTGATGACAAACCAACGTAGATGTGCACTTTTGTTTGTGTTGCATTCATTATATGTAGGTATGTGACAGAAGAAGGTTAAACACGTGCATAAGTATGCATGTCCAAGTGTTTAAAAGCAATTTGCAGATCTTTCCCTACCTGGGCTGTGTAAACCAGGCTGGATATTTAAACAGGATTATCTGTTGGAATAAGGTCTGAGATGCGAGATGCTACCGTGCTGAAAAATTCCATTTGTCAGATCACTGGCTTTCATGAATACTTAAGAATGGAGGAGGAAAAAAAATCTACTGCTGAGTATCCCAGACTAATTACACTTGTAGAACACAGTGAGGCATATGAACAAATTAATATATGCACTTAATTTAAAGAAAGAGAAGCGTTTTAAAGTCAAAAATCCCATAGATTTGGAGGATTGTCGCCGCTTGTGCTAACCGCAGAGGTGAATGACGGCACGGGAGGGATTACCAGGCAATGTCACGTTGCACATCAGTGACCTGAAGATGAACACTGCTTCAGTTCCTTCAACCTATTTGCACACAACTATTAAGAGAACTCCACAGTTTACTGAGCCTGATGGTAAATCACAGTTTGATCTGTGAAAAAACAAGTGCAGACCAGTGTGGGGGCGCCTCTTTTGGCTAGTCCGGTTAATTTGAGACTGCTCAGGAAAAAGTCTGTATTGTTTATTTGCCGTATTGACCAAACTGATCAATACTTACCTGCTCTCTTGTATAAATAAGTTTCCCCTAGATGACACTGTTAATCTACAGCAATGTTATTCATGTGCAGTTCAAACATTAAAAGCGTACGGCTGCTTATAGAAGTCAGTATAGCTGCTGTTCAAGACATCAGTATGCATTGATTAGACCTTGCAATGACATTCATACATTATACACAACGTGACTAAGGACCTTAAACTTGAAGGGGAAAAAACTCCTTTAAGATTATTAGGATCAGATATGACAGTAATGCAAACGACTGCCTTAAAAATCAATAACATACTAAGCTCTGGTGAGTAATTATTTCTGTGATTAGTATTGATCAGCCGCTATGTCGAGTTTCCATTTTATTGGTAGAACATTGGTGAGACAACTGACACTGGAGATGGAGATGTGTGTGTGTGTCTGCAATAGAAATTCAATCATAAAGTGTCTGCATGCGGTGAATTAGAGGAGAATATTTAATCCACTCAAGTGAAGTTTTGCTTCTTTTCTTCTTCACACTTTTAAAGATACCATTTTTCTGTTGCCCAGAAATTGTATCTGTATTCTAATTTGTTTGAGAAATCTGCAGAAATTGTGATTATGTCCATGCTAATGTCTTTTTTAAGTGGACAAAGTTCTATATTTTTGTATGACATGAATTATAGGGTGGAGGTCAGAGTAGATGGTGGGCGTATGAAGCACGGCACTGGGAATTGCATCCTGACAGTGAAAGCAGTAAGTTGACAAAGTAGCAGAAGTTTCTGTTTTCTGTGTTTGGACTGAGTGATGATTTAATTTAACTTTATTTCATTTGAGTTTTTAAGTTTTGCATGAACTTCACTGCAGTTTTTATGCAGTTTTATGACCAAGTCTTGGTGTCCATTTGCATGGAAAAATGATTTTTTGGAAGTTTAACCCGTTCAGAGGAAACTGACACAATCGTGTGTCCCCTATTATGTTTAGGTTGAATCTACAAGTTTTTAGGGCTGTCCAAATCCATAAAGCTTTTTGGGTGGAGTCTGCTTGACACCGGACTTTGCATTCGAAGTTACACATTAATCAGAGCAAGATGGATGTTTTGATGTTAATAACTGAAAGAACGTGCCTGATGTTATATGCATGTTAGAGAGATTTTTTTCTTTCCTTCTGGCGTTGCTTTGCGATTTTACACCATTAACTGAGGGTGATTGTCTCAACAGATCTTTCCTGACTTTTGCGTACTATGACCAAAAAGCCATGATCAACATAAGAGAATGTCACGCAACATCCACAAGATGTGGTTGGTGGACCTAAGAGCAGACCACAGCGACCTCACAGAACAAAAACCAGTCAACATCCCAGGTCTCACGAATGAAGAGCTGCACAGAACTGGGACCTGACATGATTGGCACTCTTCATGAACACCTGATAGCACAAATAAGGCGGCTGCTAACAGCAAGGCAGTCATCTGGACTGGCTAATACAGTCACGACCATCAAAATACCAGCCTCTCCACAACATGGGAGCTCCTCTCAGGCATCGTATCAACCGAGCTGAGTACGCACATATGTCAACAAATGAAAGCAGCTCATAAGGGCATTGCATCTGTGCTGATACGTTGAACGCTTTTTATATAAAACATAATTCAGGCACATTTTCTTTCAGCATCTATAATGTACATCTGTAAATTATTATAAAAAATTGTTATTTTTTTCTTTTTTGTTCTTTGGTTTACTAAATGCTAAAAACTAAAAACATGAAAGTTCTAGTTTAATGGTTTAAGTGTTGCAGTGTTATTTTTTTAATTTTTATTTATTATTTGTACAGTTTTAGCATATTCCTTCAGGACTGAAACGCACATTTTTCTCCATCACGTTCCCGTGGTTATGCTAAAGGGAGAAAAGGCTGAGATCAGTAAGACAAGTGAGTGATCTATAGTTTTTTTTTCCTGAGACAGATTGTGTGGAAGGTTGCAGAGATTAGTCACATCTGGGGCTTTTAAGAATGCTGCAAATTGTGGCCTTTCTTTAACGCAGCCGATAAGGCATTAAATGAAGGGAGCTGCCTTATCAGCCCGCTGCTACCCATAAATCACAATTGCCTGTTCCCCTTCTGTACCCCTGGTGGTTTCTATCTGCATCCTGGGGCTGGCAAGATCCCACCATCACCGCCACTACCACCACCACATCACACAATAATCACACCATTTGCCTCCTAATTCACCCTCTACAGACAGTGCATTAGAAGCATTCTTCCATTATGTTTCCCACTCATCTGTTCTCACTCAGTCTCTCTTTCTGTCTGTTCTCCTCTGCCTCTCGCTGTCTGTCTTGCCTTGTGTGTATTCACAAGTCTTCAAACGGGGGGAATCATTCTTCCTGTGAGTGCTATCAGACTTTAATCCACAGAAAAACACTGACACTTCACTACCAATTCAAATGAATAGGATGTGGAAACAGCCTTTAATGGGATATTGTTCTCTCTTTGTCTCATTCAAACCAAAAGGAAAATAGAGTGGATACCATAAGCTTTAATGAGCTTGTGTAACTGACTCACATTTAATTATTTCTTTATTTTCTTCTCAATAATTATATGGCACTGACAGTGATTTTGTTGTGCTTGCCTGACACTTTAAATTGCCTGAGCTCAAGAGTGACTGAAACAGAAATATTACCAATCAAACACAGGAGGAATTCGAGTCCAGTGAAGAGTGTTTGGCTTTTTCTGGATATGAGAGATAAACCGACTAGAGGAACAACAGTTTTATTCAACATACAAAAAAATAGATTAGCAAATTGTTTGTAGATGTATGGCTAATCTGATATTAGCAGGATAGAGAAACAGTAAACACAAGTCAGTAGTTGGAGATGCCGCTTGGCTCATTGTTAGTATGGAGTCAGGCTGTCTGTTTGTATGATAAGCTACTTGTGCCCAGCCTTTACACATAATACACAGACATGATAGTGGTATGGAGCTCTGGGTAAAATATTTTAGTTAATTGATATAATTACTTGGTCACCGTGATTAGATAATTGACACATTTTAACCACAAATATATAAAGACCCAAGATTCCCACCACTCTGATGAATTTAAATGGTTTTGTTTCTTTGTTATGTGTATTATTCGTGTCGGCACATTTCATCTTTATCCTTCCCTCATAACATTAACTTATCTAAGAGTCAGGTTAAGGGGTTTACCTTAAGTTTTCCTTGTCGTAAATAATTTTTAATATTTTTATAGATACTTTTAGATACTTTTATGTCATAATGTTTTTTTTTTTAATATACTTGTGCTTGAAACTATCTTGTCACCTGACTCTCACTTTCTTTTCTTGGGCTGCAGGACTAATTAATCGTTTTTTTGTTTGGTGGTATCGGGAGACATCAACGATTGTGTTATGCAGCTTTAATATGTACAATTTTGAATCTTTAAATCTTTGTTAATATGTCTTTTACCCTTAACCCGTGGAATAGTGTATAGGTTTTAGTGTACATGAAACGAAAACATCAAATCTGCACCACTGACAGACTGAAATGATGTTTGGCAATTTTTAAACAACTATTTGATGAAGCTAAATCAACTAAGTGATTAGTGTTTTAGCTCAGCGTTTGGATCAAATAATCTTAGTTTTATTCATCCAGATGATATTTCTAGAGAAAGAAACTCCAAAGCAAGTCTTCAGCAGTGCTAAAATAATGGATTTTCACAAAAGCTGTAAAATTTAAAATTCATCCTAATTACTGGGAGAGATTTCTGTGGCTATGTGCGCTTATCACCCAGTACCTGTGTGGCAGGTGATAGAGGTGAGAGTGGAGGCAGCCTACGTGGCAGCAGCAGGGATGATGGAGCAGCTAAGCCTGAGGAGGAGTGAAAGGCGTGGGCCTGGCCTGTGTTGTGTTGCTGAAGCCCTAACTGGAGACAGATTAAGGACTGTGCATTTATCTTTGCTTGTAAATGAGTGACTGGCCAGTGTTGTTACTGCCAGGCCAGGGTATTGGAACAAGAGGCTTAAGATGTTATCAGCGAATGCTGTGCCTGCAGGCACTCTGAAGATTATAAGGCATGGAAAAAGACAGTGGGAAAAGTGTTGACAAACAACCAGGGGTTATTAAACATTAATTATATGCTAAGCTAACGCTCTCTCTGACCCATCAACACAAAGCTTATGAGACCTTAGGGGTTCAGCGTCCCTTTTATCAAGGTCAAAAGTCATCAGTTGAGTTTGATTGGCCCTGAGCGTCGTGTGTTAAACAGACAAAGAGTATCAAGGTCCTCCGCTTGTCTTCTCCTGTTTCCAACTGAGAAAAGTCAACAACCCCTTTTTTTGATTTTGTCAATATGATCAAGATCTTGTCACATTGTGCTGTAACATTAAAAATAAGTACCACAAATATTTAACCAAGTAAGGACAGTTGTTGGCCTTGAATCATATTTCACAAACAACAAAAAAAATTGTATTCTGCAACTAGAAATGGTGGCCACGTGTTGTTGTACAAGTTCTGTATTTTGTCATTATTTTTTGTGTTATGTAAGTAATTTGGCACCAGTTTTATCCTTCAAGTCATCTGACCTGAAAAGTCATATAGGTCACAGTCCCTATCCCCTGATAGGACCCATGGGAGCTCTTGCTGAATAAGCTTCCTGGTCTGGAAGATATACAGCACAGATATTATTCCTGTTCACTTTAAAGGATTAAGTGGGTAAAAACTCAGTTTAAAGAAAGACTGGAGGCCTGGTTGAAAGCTCCATAGCTGAAGTCACCTGCCTGTCAGTGGCAGAATATCCCTAGTAGTTGCTATTTTTTCCACAAATGTTAGATTAATGTTCAGTATGATTGCTTTGACCATGGATTACAGTGCTGGGTCATCCTGCATATAAATCTTCTACATAGCATTAGCTAGTGGTATGTTAAAAATTAACATTACATTAGGTAACCATGTCTGCAGCTATTAGGATGAAGTAACAAAAAGTAAATATAATGTCAATATGACTTTAATACAGTTCCTTATTAGCGAACACCGTAACAGCTTGAGTAATGCTAGATAATAGTATGTAATATCATGATCTCATCCTATTGTACCTCACGACAATCGTTGGTTACATTTTGATTGAGAGAACTGTACAGGCACCGAAATTTGTTGCTGTGGGTTTAGAGTTTTGTTTATTTTCTTGTAGAAAGATTGATTTTCACATTGGAGACAAACAAAAATACTTTGATGTCAAGGTTACAGCAATAGATGGTTAAGATTTTGGAGTGGTTAAGGTTGAAAGTAGCGTTAACTTTCTGTTTGAAACAAAAAACAAACAAGCAAAACCATCTTTTGTAGAAGGCTGAAGCTTGTTCAACCCACACATCCACCCAGACAACCTGCCTTTGTGAATCTTCCAGGTCATAAGAAACACCTCACATCATCCTTTTTCCCTTTGGGCAATAGAGGATGATACCACAACAACACATAGCTGTGTGGCAAAGGCACTTCACAAACAACAGATGAGATTACTCATTTATGGGCACACAGCCTCGATTTTAGAGACTCATTCTATTGAGTTAGTTAGTCCAGGCTGGAACCATGGAGTATTTTAAAACTAGACCTAGCTTCTGGGTCTTAAAAGTGATGCTGATAAACCTTAAACCTGTGTCTTTTTTAATAGTCAGCAGGGAGTCAATGAGATTGAGATCCCTGAGCTCAGCCACATCCAGAGGTGCAATAGAAGGACGTAATATTTATCCTTTTGACGCATTAAATGATACAGAGTGCTGTAATAAAGTTGATCTGTATGTGCATTGCTAATAGTAAATCCTTTTTTTTTTAAACCAAAGTGAAATGAAATGGTTGTAATACCTGACCTTCTGACCTTTTACTGTGATTTGGTTTGTGTGTGTGTGTGCTTCTGTGCTGGGCTTGTTTTGCACCAGCAGGGAATGTAAACATGGCACATAGCCATAAACGAGCTCGTCTGAGGTCTGCAGTGCTTGGTGAGAATGACTAAGCAAATATTCAGAGAAAGTGTGGTTTTAACATTTAACATGATTTAATAAGAGAAATGTGTACGTTTTAAGTGCGAAAAAGTATTAATGTTACTGAATTAATGAGATGTCCTGTCGTAATGAAGTGATTTTAAAGTTTCGATTTTGTGCTAAATCATGTTGAAGTGAGCCCACAGGAAGACAGAGAGGGTGGGGAAGAGAGGGGATGATAAGGTGTGGCGGATATTGGGTGACTGGATGTCAGGAACGTGATTGGATAAACCTGGAAATAGAAAAAGAAGTTTGACTGTTGATTTGGGAAAACGACTCTTCTCTCAATAAATGCTTTCCTGGTGGGTTTATTGCCTTAATCAATAGTTTAAAGACTTTTTGAATACAACTTGATGGATGAAGACTGGAGATTGTTTTAGGTTGGGCCTACCTTGTTATTATCCAACATATTCAGCTTGTAGCTTCAAGTTGGAATCACACTAAATTTTATTTTGTTTAAAAACAGTATTACTATTATGGAAGAGGATTAGTGCCACTGGGGGAAAAACATGGGCACGTTTTTCTCTTTTCCAGAATTCTGAAATAATTCTGACTTTATTCTGAGATTAAAGTCAGAATTATCTCAGAATTCTGGTATTTTTTTTTTATTGAGATTGGGTTCTAATTTTCAAGTGAGTGCTGTGTATAAAATGATACAGACAAACATGCAGTCACTTATTACAAGAACACAATGCATAAATTAAGCATAAATTAAGGGAGGTAAACATAATCAACACATAACAAAAAACATTTTTATGTATAACAAAGCCTCTTCCCTGGCTTTGGATATGATATTTTCTGATGTTACTTCTTATGGGGCTTATTTACACATGTGTTTTTGTTTTTTTTACCCTAGCATCAATACTCTTAAACTCCATAAGTCTAATATTGTGGCAAATGCATTATAGACTGCTTCAGGTTTCTCATTAACTGATGTAAAATCGCTCCATATGGCCCAGACTCAGAAATTAGAGGACTTCATACTCGACTCCTCAAATTTAATCAGACTTGCGACTCTACTTTAATTTCAATGCCTGTGACTCATGACTCACTTTGGGCTTGACAGCTGCTGTGACACCTTGACACCTGTTCTGACAATCTCTCTTTAGCTGGCAGATAAATAAAATACTGTCTTTTTTTTTCTCTTCAGTTTCACATCCCCTCTGAACCAAAGCCACCAGCAGCCATTCAGAATAGAGCGCGAGTGGAGATTACCTCCTGAAATCTCCTGTATCCCTTCTAGACACCACCCAGCTGCAGAGACAGTTACAAATTGGTATTTGGAAGACATGCTTCTGAAGATAATTAGCTTTACTTTCAAGGATTACACTGTCGACAACAAAACAAGAACTGCAATTTGCAAGACCTGAGGGTGGCAGATTGCAGGCAGAAATACTACAACTTCAAAGTTTGTACTATTTGAGATTTCACAAAGAGAGGTTAGACTGAAGGGTTGGTTAGAAAAGCTTTGTGTTACAAGGTAACTATTAAATCTGTACTTGCACGTGCCCAAAACTGCATTCATACTAAAATAATGCATGAGCAATGGTCCTGACACAACAACACAGACAATGAAGATAGTCAGTGCTAAAAGTATGAGCAAAATACACTTTACAGTCCTCGCCATGTGTGGTGCTTCACAAACAGTGCAGCCTACCTATGATCTTATCTGCTTTATTATATAGCATCCATAATAACAGATTTGATATGATTTCACACTGGTACTTTGCAGTGTAAAGTGCAATTACACGTCCCCTATGTTCCAAAATGAATACTGCCTGTACACAGTAGCACTGCATCCAGGATGCTTATAGCTGGAACATACCGTTGCATCACAACATTGAGCCATGAACTTTGACCTCATATATCCATCACTATTTGTGGCATAAAATTGTAAGTAAAAAAATATGATCTGGCTACATCCTTTAAATCATCTGTTTGTGTTCTGTTGCGACATATACAACATTCTGTGCTGTGGAGAGGGATGTGGGTCAAAATGGCTAGAAAAGCATGCCGGCTGAAACCATCAGGGCATCCTGCTATTCATCCTGCTAACCAGGATGCCAGAAAATCTTTTTCATGTACACATAGCATAGAAGTATAGATATTTGACCTCATCACCTATATTCTTAAATAGCACATACTCTTATATAAAACATAATTAACATTGCAAAGAAAGAATTTTATCTTTCATACTCCAGCAGAATAGAATAGAATAGACCTCTACTGTCTATTCTATTGATCGATTGCTGTTTATTCTGGCAAAGAAGACAAAAAGGAATACTTACTTTATTATACCATGCAATAATATGATCACTTAGAACAATTTTGCATTGATTTGCACAGCTTTTATACAAGCACAAAGCAATAACATCTAATCAAATTTAATAACAAACAAGAAAAACTTCAAGGAGATGATTTATTGTAACATGTTAATTTTAACAACAATGCTGTCTGGACTCAGCCCATACTTAGACTAGACAGACAGACAGAAAGATATAGATATAGGTATAGATATAGATACAGATGGATAGATAGATAGATAGATAGATAGATAGATAGATAGATAGATAGATAGATAGATAGATAGATAGATAGATAGATAGATAGATAGACTGTATCTCATAGATGGATGTAGCTTCCAGGTCTAAGGGACGCTGATGTGGAAATGCCTATCTATCACATGCTCACACTCTGATGAATGCATCAAAAGATTCAGTATCTCTCCCAAGGACACTTCGGCATGCAGACTGCAGGAACTGGGTAGCCACAGTTGCCCATAGAAACCTACGGAAGAATTCAAAATTCCAACAGATTGTTGATGATTCACATTCATAAGTGCCGCTGCTCCTGATCTTAGTCCAGCTTATTGCTGCCACTGGTAACCGGTCTAAGTTCAAGGCTTGGAGTTAAGAGTATTTTACCCAGTTTATTTGTGTTAGCTTCAGCGTAGCCTGTTATAGATTTATTACAGCAGCGTACATTTCATATCAGTCTTTCTCAATCTGCCTCCCAGGGCATTCCAGGGAATCCCAAAGTAAACTTCTCACATGAGGATAGATGGAGCATATAAATGTACACAGGATCATTTCGTTTACTTTGTTGAAACAAGCTTAGGGGGATAATAACTATACTTCTAGCAACATATGTCAACGCATATGTGAACACTAAACCTATAATGTGTGACCGCAGGTCATACATTCACATTTATTTTGAGGGTCCACAAGCCAATGGCAATGACTTACCATGTAACAAGCAAACAGAATACCAAAAGCACTGTGGAGCTCTGCAGAGGCACATTTTGAGAGACACGTTGAAGGTGGAGGAGTATGGAGTGGTAACAGAGAAGGCCCCGTGCTTCTGTCATGACACCAGCTGACCTCATACTGTAGGTAAGGACTTGGAGAATACGGATTCAAGAGATGAAAGAAGCGACAGATGTAAAACCCGGGCTTTTGGGCATTCTGAGCAAGATTATGCTTGCCCTTCTCCCTGTGCCCTCCCCAATGCACTATACTTCAAATAATCCTGTAGCAGTGTGTGGACTGTGTCTTACTTGTTAACTTCGATGCTACTAGTCCTTTAAAAAGGTTATAGACTCGTAGAATGGACGCCAGGAGTACAGCCTGAATAAACGTGGCTGACACCTCGAGGCAGGTTTTGAATTTTTCATTACAGGTCACAGGAAAGCAGGAGAATTCGGATGTCAGAGGTCATGTTTTGGTGTCAGGCCTGCAGAGTCTAAGTGCAAGGACTTCTTCATACACTCGCTGCTGTCACACAGGGAGGAAGACAAACCAGTTCCTGCACAGACTTCAATAGCTCACTGCAACCCAACCTCAATACACATTCAGTGTTTCGTGAGAGTCTTAGCTGTGAATGGATACACACCCCAGAGAATGTGTGTAAGAGCTCCTAAAACACAGCATGTGACTAATGAAAAATGACATTACTTTGCATAAATAAACTCTACAAGAAATACAATTTCAGAAATGTGAACAAGCCAGTCCCTTATTGCTCAGTCACACTACTGGCCAGCAACCTCCTTGCAACTAGGAAAAATTGGTGGTCAGCATGGTGTTTTCTTCAAAACTATTTTGCCTCAAAATTCTAGGAGTGTAACAGTATCTGCCTCAAACTGTTTAGTACAGAATCTTGACTTTAGTTTAAGGCTTTCTTGGTGATCCGAACAGTTACTTTCAGACACCTGCTCATGCTGCCGTACTTTCAGAGGAAAAATTCAAAGCACTTGCTAACTGGTCCCCTTAGAGTCCCCACAACACTGGTGTTAGCTGTAGTTCGACTGATCTTTTTGCCCTTGCATTATGAGAGATGACTTGATCGAAGTTATTTTTGGGTTTCTGTGAATCATGCTCTATGTTATGTTACTTATGCTGCACCTGATCAGGTTATTCTGTAGGGTGGGACGTATTGTTGGGGAAACAGTTGCTGTTAGGGAGTGTCAGTGCCTTCAGGGCTGAGTGCTTGCTCTGTTAAACTGTTGAGGATGTTATGTGTTAAAGTAGAATCCAAATGAATGCCAGGACCCAAGGTTTCCCAGCATAACCTTTAAATTTATTGATATGATGAGTGTTCTTCACCGCTCATCATTCATCACTAGTTTTATTGTTTTGACTGATCGAGGCGAACGACTAAGCAAAGTAGCCGTTCCACTTTTATCTGGAACATATGGGATCAATATGCCATGTTGGTTTTCATGTCGCTCTCAATCTCTTTCTGTTTGATGAATTTCCATACTTTTCCCAAAGCCTACCTGCACTTTCATAACATAATTGAAATGAGAACATGTGCTTCATCACATGGGTGTGATGAAGCCTTTGACAGATTGTGATGAATAAGCTATATTTTCTCAACATTAGGTTAATTACTGTCATTTGTAACAAATGGAATTTAAGTGGTGCCAAAGCAAATACAGGATTCTGAGTAAATATGAGTAATCTGTCACTCTGAAAGATTTCAAATTTCATTTATGTCACAGAGTATCATGTAGTCACCACTATAGCTTGGAGGAAAATAAAGATTATGGCTGTGATGATTACATTCAAGAGAACCTATCCTGAGTTCATACCCTGTTTGTCTTGTCTTTAATTTTAGTCATTCATTTTATACAACCACTGCAGACAGGTGGGAATGCAAAAGAAATGTTTGATTAAGAGTATCTTTATTGATTTTAAATGATAATGATAATAATAATAATCACAAACAAACAAATAAAAAGAAACAAACAAACCAAAACAACAACCCTCTCCTTCTTTTCAATCCACGGCAATTCACATCTACAAATAAAGTCTTCTTCAGAACACAAAAGGACAAGCAAAGGAAACAAAATGTTCCAATTCACCCAGTAAATCCTTCTCATCAGTTAAAAATACTGCAGGGTTATTAACTGGGCCACTAAATCATTTTAATCAAATTTTCACATGAATTAAAACCTCAAGTATATCTTTCATTCTCTATTGAACCTCTTGAAAGAGTTCTCCACTGCGTTTTCATTTTTCTTTCAACTACATTTTAATAAAACATAAGTTTATAACACATTTCTTCTTTAAAACTTCAACCGTTTTTCGTGACAAATTGCACAGTGGAATAACCTTTTCGCCTTCTGTTTCACAAGGTCTCCTGTAAACTTGTAAAGGTCGACTGGATGTTTATCAGGCTTCTTCCTTCCGTGCTCTCTGCCGACACAAAATTCCCCAGCATTTTGCAACTCTCAGCGACACCCAGCTGCCTTTCCCTCACCTTTTTTTCTCAGAGCAACATGAAACAAACCAGAGAGCAAGCAATTTTATTGTTCAGTGGTATCTTTAATTGTGATGAAAAAGGATTATGCAGATTTCTGTAAGCCTCCCTGACAAGACATATTTCAAAGTGAATAGGCCATAGAACAGGAATATATGTCAGTGGTGGAGGCTTAGTGGAACGTCTTCTCAATAATAGGGTAATCCTGGAGTCTAGGGATCCCTCATTTACCCTCTCAGCCGAGAGATGATGTGCAATGGTCTCCAATTATAGCCCATGGTGTCTTTAAAGACAAAGGAAAGGACTCAGACTGTGTGACTAAATGTCATAAAGATATTGCTTTTATCTTAATTACTCTGACCAGAAGTATAGGGTAGCATTACCGAAAGAAACAAAATAAGTCAATTGTCTGTAATAAAGACAGACAAAGATGTGACAGTGTTCAGTTACCTGATCGAGAAATCAAAAATGGCAAACAAACCTCATAAATAAAACTTTTTTTGTATCATGTTCATCAAGGTCCTGTCAATAATGGGAGGGTAGAAACCTTGTTATTACAATGTAATGACAGTATAAATGATAGATATAAAATAAATATATTTAAATACATACATAAAATAATAATGCTATATGCTTTTTCCTCACATTTGATAAAATAACACCTATATTAGACAATATTTGACAAATTATTGGCATGATAAATTATTTCCTTCTTTTTCTTCTTCTTCTTCTTGTTATTGCCAAAGATATTTACTAAACGCATTCAGAGACATCAGACAGCGAACACAGGCGAAATGAGCAAGGAATGTATCTGACTGAGAAGCCATAAACTAATCAGAAAATATTTACTGAAATCACAGATTAAGCGAGCTAAGCGAGTTGTATTGCTGATACAGTTCTGTATAATTGGACTTCTTTTTGATTATATTTTAAGTAAGACCTTATTTACAGCAAATAAAGTCATCATGGAAGTTGTTATTAAAGCCATGAGTGAAGTAGACAGTAAGGTCATTTTTAAACAGTGTGATTTTTTTGGAGCCAGAGGAGTTGCTCCCCTGCTGGCCATTAGAAGGAATGCCTGATTAAGCCACTGTTACAGCAAAGCTACATCCATCTTTGATATACAGTCTTCGATCGATGCTGTTGCAGATCATATCACTTGTTGTGTTTTGGGAAAAACATGACATTTCAAAGATCTGGTTAGATGAAGTTTTTTACAGTCATTAGTGTTGGTTTTGTAAGCTCTTCTTAGTGCTCGAAGCATTCTTATAACTGTTTACCTTTTGAATGTAAAGTTGGTATGTGTGTGTGTGTGTGTGTGTAAGGAAAAGAACTGACTAGCTGTTGTCTGTGGGCACAGGCTGATTCAGTCCTTTAATGCTAACAAAGAGAGTACAACGAAGAGTGAAAAGGGCTGTGTGATTTGTGAAAAGGATAAACAAAAACTAAGACTAATTGCTGCTGGAGGTCAGCATTTCAAATGCATGTTCAAAGTGTTGGGTGTTGCCATAAATTTATAGCAGTCACAGTTATTTATTAACCTGAATGGGCAATTTCGCAGTGAATCTGCAGAGAAAGGGGACATGAAAAGTTGTGAAGAATTGATGATGGACTCTTTGAAAGTGAGCGAGATAAAATTGGCCATGAAATCTGAAGCTTGGAATTAAATTGGCTGGAAGAAGAGGAGGGGGAAAGGTGTGATGCGTGATCACAAAAACATAAGTGTCTTTGTGAAAAAGCCAAGGTTAATTTGCACATCAGTTAAATGCATAATTAAAGAGGAGATCTGTTTGGCTGAAGGAAAGCCTAATCAGGAGAAATGTAATAAAAAGCTGAGATACTGATAGTAATTTGTGTTTGCTTTGGTGTTTGTCTCTCAGTGCTCTTCCTCATTCAAATTCACCCACAGTTTTCCACAGTCGTTAGCATAGTTCACATTTAATAGCAATAGGCTCTATTTTGTTATTTGTGTTTTTTCAACTTGAGGGAATACTGTTTTATTTTTATGGTGAAGCAAAAGAAGAAGAAAGGCTGAGAGGAATGGCTGTAAATGGTTGTGAAAGAGTTGTGCTGGATCAGTGCACATTTTTCAGTTATGTCAGAAAACCACACAAACATGTACTGGACATGATACAGAAACAACAGTTGGTGCATGTACACATTTTAGATCAACATTCAGGAGTCCACCCCATGATTCAGTGGCTTGCGGAACCACATTTAGTAACAATAACTTGAAGCAATAATTTTCTTTATCAGCCTCTTACATTGTTACGGAAACATTTTGGCCCAGTCTTCTTTACGTTTTTGCGTCTTTTCATTGAGTTATTGAAGTATTTGTTTATGCACAGCTCTCTTAAGGTCCAATCACAGTATTTCAAACAGGGTAAAGTCTGGACTTTGACTGAGTCATTGCAGCACCTTGATTCTTTTATTTTTCAGCTTTCTCCTGTGTTTGGTATTCTTCAACCGTGGCGCTGTGCAAACATGTCCACTTTAAACTTGTTTGTCCAAAGGACATTTTGTCAAAGTATAAAAGTGGCTTGTTCAGATGAAACTTTACGAGCCTGTCCCACCATCTTTGTTCTAGAGGCTTTCTTATGGCTACCCTTCCAAACGAGCCATACTAATTTTCAGGATTTTTACATTTAACATGATAGCTGAGGCCTGTTGAGTTTGAGCTGTTGCTCTTGGGTTTTTTCCAGTTTCTTTCAGCATTGCACAGTCTGGCCTGGAGGTGCATTTGCTGGGATGTCCACTCCTGGGAGGATTGTTGCATTGTGTTAACACAGACATGAAGGCTCAACTGTCCAAACCTTTGCTTTTTTACGACTGTTAAAAATGATGATGAAGCATTGTTATCAAAGATCTTCCAAGTTTTATCTACCAGTAACAAACTTTGACACAGTGACAATTACAAAGCAAAATAAATTAATACAAATCATCAAAATTGTATTATAATACAATAATAAAGAAGCTTTTATATTGGATTGTTCCAAACACAATATATTTTCTATAGTTCAAGTTACACTGCATCAGGCAGTTATAGCCACATTAAGATTTTTATTTTAAGTGTATTTTTTTCAAAATTTAGATGTTAAGAATAATATTGAAATAATGTTTTGAAGAAAAGTCAAAAGGGTGAAACTTCAAAAGCTAAAAGAGAAGTCATTTCCTGCTTTATGATAACATGGAAAATGAACATTTTCATGTTATTTCTATATAACTTCATTATATCAAAAATCATACAATAACAGTACAAAGTAGGAGTAATAGAACTTGCTGAAAATGTTTTTATTTTTCATTGAACAGGTGAGAAATACATGCAGAATACAAGATAATTTTTGAAATCTCGTAGATGCTTGAACTAGGATATATATTTTTAAAAATCTATTTTTGTTCCCTAAATAATTCTCTTAATATAAAAGTTCTGTTTCTTTTTGCACCTTTTAGGCAATGATGAGTTTTCATTGCAGGTTGCATTCAAGTTTTTAAAAATTGTGCTTTGTTTAGTATTTAGGGGATCTCAACATCTCAACATCTTAAAAAATCTGTGGAATACTTTGAGAAAGAACAGATCATTCTGATTGTTGTTTAGTCGCTACGCTGCACAGGTGAAGCAGGTGAAAGTCTGGTTAAGTGTCTGATGTCAGAGGTATATTACCTCTTATCTGTGTGTTGTACCACTGTTTACTTAAAATGTTTTAAACTGCTAAAGTTTTCTGTACTTGACAATTTACTTTAAGTACTTAATGTTAATGTAAATGTTCAGGAATACCATTTAATATTAAAACCGTAACATTGAAATGTCCAGTACAGTTATAGATCTTTGGTTATTATAAGGAAGGGTCTGCTCAACATTTGCATTTAAAGGTGAATGTAAGTTTAATCCCATACATTCCAAGGCGTTCACATGCAGGGCGTCAAATGCTGCTGGCCTGTCAGGCACGGCTGGATTCGCAGAGATACTGAGATCGTACAAGGTGTTCTTTGTCACTGTTGCCCGCCATGGCAGTACTGGATGCCCAGAGATAACAACCCCATTTTAAAGAGCTACAGTCCACATTAGGAGGTTGAAGGGATGGCATTGGAGCCGATCACAAGTGTGTCAGCCAGGAGACTAGATTCAGCTTTGCACTTCAGAGCTCATTTTGGCTTTTGTTAGGTTTGGGGTTAAACTTGCACTTTCACATTGTTAACTATGTGTCTTGAAAAATTAGACTTACTCGATGAGTTTAAACATGATACCAAGACAACCTTAACCTTAACTTAATCCATACTAAAAAGATCAGAAGCATTTTGTTTCTTGAACTTTTTAGGCTTTTAGGCTATTCTATATCTGTGCATCCCTGCAGATGGCAGAAAGCTAACACAACATGGGTTTTCTGTATATGCATTGTTATTGCACAAAACAGAACTCATGTTGCATTGAAACGGGGTCGCTGCAGCTCATGAGGTAGAGCAGCCCATCAGAAGGTTAGCAGTTCAGTCCCTGGCTGCTGCTCCAGTCTGCACGAGCACGATACTGAATCTCAAGTTGCTCTCCAATGCTCCAAGCATTGAAAAACCAGCACAATCATTTTTACTTTTTTATTTTTGGGCCGGTTAGTGCTCAGCTGGAAGTTGACAAAGATGCAAAGACTGCCTCTTTTCTCCTTTTGTTGGTCATAGACCATTATTCAGGTGTAGTGTGTGGTCAAGGTCAGGCCCATGGAGCTGGATCACTAACCCAGCAAAGCAGTTCCACAACCCCAGGAGTCAGTTTACGGTGTGGTTGTTGTTTTGTGCTCATTCCCTTGTACATTTGTTTTTAAAAATGGGAATACATAGAATTAAACGATGATAGTGATTTAAGTTGCTCGCCTTGTATTTGAGAAAAATTTCAAGTCCCAATAAATCACTTACGTGTGCTCTGGTTGCCACGTTACATGCTTCTAATTGCTTCTGATGTGGGCAGATCTTTAAGACCCACTTTAAAGCCTTAACTTAAGGGTGAATGTTTCAAAATCTGGTTATAATTTAATTACTGTTTGCTTCAAATTCATTTGTATACAGCACACTGCAAACAATATACAAATGAAAGGGTCTGGGTCACAGCAGTCACTTCCTTTTATCTGACTGATTACTTACAGTTTGTACTTCAAATCATTTTATTGGTTTGACTTGAATTTTTCTACAGGTATTCCTGTGCTGAGTAATTCCGTGATTGGACAATAAATGGTCAAGGAAATGTGTCCTGTAGCGACATCACTTTGTTCCAGAAACGCTGGGATGTTCTTTAAAATGTTAATAAAAAAATAGTTTCACTGAAACTTGTGAAAAGCCACAGTTGAATCAGAAATTTTATTTGGTCGGGGTTTTTTTAGCTACAAGTTGGGACAAGGCCATGTTTCCCATTGTGTTGTTTTACCACCTGTTTTAACAACACTCTGTAAGCCCTGTGGAAGCGAGACAAATGTGGCAGTTTTGAAAGAAAAGTGTTCTTCCATTCTTGCTTGTTTTAGGATTTCATCAACACTTCACAGCCTTCTTTGTTGTGTATTTTGTTCCATATTCCACCAAATGCCTTTAATAAGGCACAGCTCTGACCTGCAGATAGGCTACATTGCCAGTCGCACTTGCAACAGAGCCTGGCAGCTATAATGAAGATTGCAGTTTGATGATTTCTTTACAGATTTACAAGTTTAAACACATTTTTGAATGATTACAAATCACCATTGTTTGTTTATGTTTCCATTTTACTTTGCAAAACAACTTCTTTGGACACACTGCAGCCTCAGTTCTTTAAAATCATATTTATTAGCTATACATTAAAGAGCATTCATGGTAAAAATAAGAAGAACAGCAGTAATAAGAGAATACAGAAAATGAAACCACTAAAAATAGAAAGAATGGTTGGCAGCAAACGATTAAAACAACTGCCTACTTTGGTTTTCTTTAGTCTTTGAAGCTTTATATGAAACTGCAGTGCACATACAGTTCTTATAGTAACAGTCTGTCTGAGCTATCGAATCATTTTGTTCAGTTGTATTCATTCTGTGCTGGAACTCTGTGACTGAGTGGCTCTCCAGTAGCTGCGGTGTGTTGCGCTCAGATGGGACGGAGACCGAGATGGGTGATATCAACCAACTTATCCAAGATTGCTCGATTCAAAGGGGTGCGTTCAATTGAGAATCAAATCAACCTTCTTATTAACACGAGACATCATCTACATCAAAGTCCCTTCCTCAAGTCTGTCACTTGAAAGAGTCTGGTTAGGACCAGGGTGCAATCCGCTGCCCGGGGAGGTCCTTTGTGCATCATGGTAATAGAGAACAAAGAAGGCCAAAACCTTATGCTATTAAAATAGATTCACCAAAACCAATTGTAGTATATTAGCTCGGAAATGACACGGAGGAACTGATGAGGGTTTTTCGTGGCAGATGGAGTTTCCCCATACCATGAAATTTGTATACTTGGCTACTAAGAAAACAATTCTTGCTGGTACGTTGAGCAGCCTTCCTGTTTTCACAGGGAAAGTGACACTGGCAGAGTGAGAGAGTGTGAAGCCTCTTTAATTGCCTTCGGTCACCCACAACGTTGAACCGAAGTGCCACGCAGCTTAGCAAAGGAACCGGGCAGAGGGCCTGATAGATATTTTATCGCCCAAGTTAACGGTTAATGAATTCCCAAAGTGAAATCTGTCACTTCAAAAATAAAGAGGAAGGCAAATTAAAGGGAGATAGAGAGAGACAGGGGAAGAAAGGGACTGGAGAGGGTGACACAGTTTTAGAATGCCCTATCTTTTGGCCATCCCCGTTTTTCAATGGAATAAAGAAAACTCAGCCTCTTTCTTCTCCTCTTTTCTTCCTCCACTTCTTTTTTCTCCCTCCCATCCTCCTATCTCTCAGACCGCTTTTCTCTGAAAAAATTCTCATGAATGATTTATATGTGTCTTGTTATCAGCAACGATTTCTATAGACCCCAACGCATTCACCAAGACATTTGTGGCGTAATTGTTAATTTTAATGCCATAATGGCTTCAGATGGGAGCTCTGATTAGACATTTATTACACAATTAAATGAAACATACTCAAGAATCACAAAAGCCTTCCGTAATTATTTCAGGCCATTAATAAAATGGGCATTAAATTATATTGGACACAAAAGAGAAGTGAAATAGATTTCCATTAGAGCAATAGAGGCAGAGAGGGGTAATAGATCCTGCCTGAATTCACTCTGAAATTAATTGTTGCCCAGCCTATTTCCACACACAGTGGAATAAATGAATGAGAAAAGAGAGGAAGAGAAGAACGAGTTGGTGGCCAAGAGAGCGAGGGGAGGGGTTACATTAAGAGCCTCTGATAAAACCCTTTTGTTTGACGTACTACAATGGCCCCTCAATTCGAAAAAGAGAGGGAGAGTCAGACCAATTTCAATCTTAGTCCACCCCTCCAGAGTTCTGACTCGAGGTTATATCCTCTTTTCAAGTTCGGTTTGCTTTTGAATAAACAGCTATCACCTACCTGCAAATGCGTATATCTAGATGCGCTGCTTATTAGAAAATAATGTGTGGGGCAGCACCAGCCAAACCAGCCAAAGACAACCGCTAGTTTCAAAAAAAGTGGAATAAATGACAGGAAATCAATCTTTCCTTTGATTAATAAATGACCTGCCTTTGACATCAGGCTGCCTTCCTGCTGCAGTCTGATGTAGGTCAGGAGATAGCTGTGATTCAATCAAAATAGAGACAGAAATGTCAGTAAAGATGTAGCTCAAATAAAATGGGAAGTATAAAAAAAAGAGAGCGTTTACAATGGACCGCATTTATTTTCCCCATTTCTGAACACTGAGATTATGACAGTTAAAACACATCAAAGCCCGACGTATGGCAAAGACTTTTTGAAGCCGTTTCCAATGGGAGCTCTAAATTGAACCTCCTTTTGAACTACCAGTCTCTTGAGATCTTCTGCAAAAGTGTAAAAGAAATGGAAACTGATATCTCATAAGACTAGGACAGATCATTCAACAAAAATTAATTAATCATCCACTGATACAGATTTGGAGAATTGTATTACTCTCTCGCTCTGTCACTCTTCCTGGCTTCAAAAGCTCTTGGATTCTTCAGCTGTCTCTTCTACGTTATTGCACATTTGATTTTTTTTCATGTTACATTACCTACAGTGCAGCTTACTGGCTGTGCTTTTCTTCCCCCCAATAAAACCTTTTTGGAATCATAATTCAGGATGCAAAAGTCTGTAAACAAAGCAGAGAGAAAACGTACCAGCAGAGGCTGATTGATATGTAGAATTTGGTGGTGTTAAAGAGTCACGGCGTGGAATATTAATTTTTAATTTCAGTTTTGAATTCATCACCTGACTCCCAGCAGCCTTACAGCACATCTTGAGGTTCAGGTCCCAGATCGGTCCTGTGGCGGCCCTGTGGTGAAAGATAAAAAAAGACAGGCCCTAGGTGAACAGGAATCTATGAATATGGCTATAGGATGTAAAGGATGATCTGGCCTTTACTTGACTCTTTATATGTTGAGCCAGACACTTTTACAGCACAGTCGACCAGCAAAATGTGCTCGCCTGCCTTTGCTTTACCCCTGGCGGTCTACATTATAACCGCCAAATCCAATTAATCAAAACATTATATTTCATAAAGTGCCATATTAAAAAGCATTTTTTCAATAATTAAAAAGGTCTGACAGAGCCTGAATGCCAATGCTGGGCATGCACTCCAACAGACAAATTACATCCACTGATGAGATATGGCTCCTGGCTATAATGAGAGGTAATAAATGTGTCCGAGGTGTTATCGCGAATATTTTACTTAAAAGGTTGTAAAGCAGCTGTTAATTTGAAAACGTCCCCAAATACAAAATGTCGTCGTGTGACTAAAATAAGCTGTGATTTGGGAGCTCTTGTCAGAAATGAGTTCTGTACATCATCATCTTGTTAACTATGATGGTATTTAGTAATTAATTTTACCTCAAGCTTTGCTTGGCATTAGCAAAGTAAAGCTTTCTCATATCTGATTTTTTTTTTCCAATATAGAAGCAAAAAGTGAACAACTGAACGTGAAATGATGCAAGCTCACTGGGCCTCAACACGGAATGAAAGCTATGTTAGAGCTATAAAGAACTCCATCTTCATTTTATGGTGAAGGTTTTTCTGGTATCGTAGGTTGAAGTTTTTTTTCTTTCTGAAGTTCTGCTCCTGTTACCAAAAGATTGGGAAGGACAGATGAGGACTTTGACAGTGATTATTTTGTAAAGGTATTTCATCCATGGTCCTAAAGCTGAATATCAGTTTCTTAAGATCCACAATTAAGGTATCTATACTTGAAAACTCTTTATCCTGTTGATGGAGAAAAGATTATTTGTTGTCTTAAAACTTTATCCCAAGTATCTCTTATCAATATAAAGTTGTGGCATTTGGTCATGTTTTTTGTAGAAATCTAAATTGCAAATAAAAGATCAGGGCTTACTGGATCAAAAGGAAGAATTCTAGACATGGTACAGCTGTGACAGATCTGTTTTTCACATGGAGTTTGATATCTGTAGTTTCCTCATGATGAATCCAGTACAAGTCTGTTGTGGCATCTGCATCCACCATCTGCAAGAAAGGATCAGCAGACATGATCCCATAAACTCACTCCCAAGTCCTTAGAAGTTGTTTGGTAACCCAGGGAACACAAAAGAAATTCCCTTGGTGATTTGTCTGATATGTGCGGAAGTGAGGATAGATGGTAGAAGATCTAACCTCACAGAATCAAAACATGTCGTGGGAGAACTGTATGTCAAGAATTTAGAAGTTGTGATTGTAAAAGCCTTCTTCTAGCAGAATTTCTATATACATGTATTTTATTGTTGCTCATAGCCCATTGCAGGAAGGTCAGGTCAATGGTTTACAGGATTCATTTCCGTAAGCAATTCTCTTTTATATTTCTATTCACCTCATACGTTACTCAGCGGTATTCTTTGCCACTGATTGTTTCTTTTAATCACTCACCTGAAGGTTAGTGTAACTCAGATATTTCTATAAGTTGCAAATTTCATTGACATTTCATAGTCTGGTCACTGTGTTGCTGTTAGTCGTTTTCTGTGTGCGCTTTAAGTCGAACTCCATCATTGGCAAGAAGACGATCACAGTACCAGGCAAAGTAAGCAGATGTCAAGGAGATGATGATCATGAATGTCAGTGGAGATGCTTGGCCATCGGGCAGAGACTGACGATGTCTGGACACTATAGTTGCTGAATAGAACAGAAAGGTGAGGGTGAGGTGAGGGGGCACTTTGAAAGACTAAAGCTCTGACTCTAGGCCCTTGTAGAGTTGTTTAACAAGTGAGAACTCGGATCAGTTCTTTAATTCTTGAACATTGTTGAGTTGGTCAACTGGCTACCATAAACTGATTTATTTGGGTCTTTGCCTGAAGGCTAGGTTCTTATCATCAGTCCACATATAAGCACAGGGCAATTTTCGTTCTCGAGTCAGTGCTACTATCCTTATAACTTTAGTGCCTTCAACCAGGTCAGTAGTTTACAGTTTCTATTTTATTTCTATCCTCTATTGTTTTGAAATGACAAGAAAAACATCTGGACCTGGATAGAAATTCTAAAAAAATAATATGAGCGTTGTGCGTCAGAGGTTCCGTGATACTACTGAAGACATGCTGAATAACTATGGCATCTTGCAACATGGCAGATTCCCAAACAAAGCTCTTTTGGTTAGTTCTTCCCACTGACTCTGGATATGTTTTTTAGTACCCTCAGGCATCATGTGACCATTTCAGAGTTACTCTGGTAGGTCTGGCATACCCAGTAAACATACTTATCAGTTAACCTGATCTGAGTGACGAAGATGTCTAAGGTTGAGCGTCTTTTGGTTTTACCTGAACTCCGCATAGACTTGTATTCTGGATGTGTTTAAGCTCTTAGAAAACCCTGGAACACCACGTTAACAGTCAGCAGTGTCAACGTGTCAGCTTATTGAAAAACTTGAGAAGAAATATTTTAGATTATTAAATAAATTGTTTAGCGTCAAAATAATAAGGTTTACATAACACCAGTTAACCCTGCTTTGAAATGGATGTATTTGTTGTTTAAATTGTATATACATATGCATCACTACTTATTGAATTTTATTTCTGAATATGCATCTTATATTATTGTTTGGTAGCAGTTCAGATTCTCATTTATGCTGGTTAAATCTTATCTACTGAGTCACAGTCTCATGTGAAAGGCTGAAATCCCCCTGCAAGGAAGGCCAGCTCTAAATGAGTTTTTTTTCTCTTAATGAAGGTCAGGAGAGAGTCACATCTTTCCTTTTGTGATAATTTATCCCTATCTCCTGTTATCTCTGTTTTGCCCCTTTAATCCTAATTGTATTGTATAATTGTGTGATGTGGACCTCTTGGTCTTTGAAGTATTGGCCCTATCCTTTCATTATTACCTGATGCCTTGAACCTCCGTTAATTTTTTTTTTCAGCTCCGTTCTGCATTATCCAGTGTTGGGGAATAAAAGAGAGAGCAGCTTAAGTTCGGTCATTTCGAATTTTATTTAAGTCTGATTTCTCTATCTTCCTGAGAAATAATTTCACCACAAAGATATATATTGAGCTTAGTAATATAGTCTGCATGTTGGCAATACATCTCAAATGCGGCTCATTGCTGTTTTGATTGCTTCTCAGTGTTAGTGAATGGTACTTGTAAAGGGATAATGTAAAAAGATCTGCAGTATTGTATGCAGAATTGCTTCTATATAAGTGAAAGAAAGCCCTTTTTGTGTGTTTAACATTGCACGTATAATTATCAACAGCCAAAGTCTGAATATACATTTTTTTGTGCCATTGCTGGGGACAAACAGCTTAACCATGAACACTCAGTTTTCAGTATATGAGGCTATAAATGAAGCTGATAGAACATTTTCTCTATACATGGTTAAAAAGACATTCTACTTTGTGCTTTAACTGTTAAATGCTTTTACATTCAGACTGAACATTTCATAGAGATGTGTGCATATAAGGTTCTGCAAAATTAAAGCGAAAGAACAACTTTCAAGGAGAGCTCACTATTATCTGTGCAAACTACTGAATAAATATTGAAGCAAAACTGTAAATGGCATTGTCTAATTGCTGGTACTGTGTACTGTATGGTTCTACTTTAATATTAGGAGATCCTCACCACCTATGAGCCATTCATCTTGAAAGCAATGATTCAATATAATAACATAATAGATGATGCTGTAATACATGCTGTATCCAACATGCACTGGCCGAGTTAGACTTAATCCTGCACTGATGCTAGAGTACAGGACACGCAGACATATTCTGACAACATAAAAATGTTTGTGTGCCTAAGATAATTTCTGTTGCCACAATTTATTAGTTCCAAATATGGTTCAGCAGTAGTTCTTCCACACTGTGGAAAAAAATAGGCTTAAAAACATTCTGCTGGGAAGAAGGAAAAAAGTTAGGAAAGTTGTAGACCATGTGAGTTGTCTCGGTTTCTAATATTTTATTTTTACAGAGAACCATCACTAAATAGGATGGCAATACAATAAAAGGCATTGAAATGTCAACCCTAGCTTTTAAGAGTTTTTGAGGGGAGGACGCAAGTGTGCAGTAAAGAAAACCTCTTACCGCTTCAGCACCATGGACAGTTACGGTAGGGGAGCTTACCTCAATGCTCTCCACGGGAACCCAAGTTGGCTAATAGGCTCTCCGTGTGTCAGGCCGCTCCCCATTCACTTTTTAAGGCGAGATGGATGGACATGTGTCCTCAGATAATCCTAGTTTATGTGTGTGCGCACGCATGTGTGCTGTGTTTGTCTCACGCGCTCCTCTATGTTTGGGTGTGATTTGAATTTATTAGACTCAAAATTTAAATTTTGTTCTATTTCCATAAAGGCCAACATTAAACTTGCCCAGTAGGCTGATTTTTAGTGTACAAATCTGATAGTGTGTTTCATTTTGGGAGTCATTTCTAAGCCAAATATATTCCGTTACAGGCATTTTTTTTTCACTTTTTAAAATTCTGTTTATATGTTGTTATCAGATCTTTTGGCATTTCCAAATAACTTAGGTTTGGACATCTTTTTACATTCAGGTGTAAAACCCAAACCCCAAAATTTCTTTATTGCATTTTTATTATCTCAGAGCAAAAATGTACCGCGGCTGCATGTAATGAAACTAAAGATGGAAATAATCATCATCATCTGAGTCCTTGACGAATCAAACCCTATTGCATTTCTCATTATCCCGGTAAACTGTCGAGGGAACTTTCAGGCGTGCATTTATTAGACAATCAGTTTTTGAATAAGAAACATAGCCGACTTCTCCCTCGTGAGTATAGGAGGCTCAGCCCCTAAAATAATTTCCTCTTATCTAATTCATTGATCATAAAATGAAGCCGGTGTGAGCATGCAGCAGCAGCAGCCTACATGTTAAATTGCATGCGCTGTTCTGCGATAGATAGCATAGCACAATTTAAAACTTCAATGCAAGCCGAAATATACAGTGCAAACATGCGGCATACTACCTCGCGGTTGCAGATGAGCGTCATATAGCCTGCCGATTGGGAGGATTGTGTAGGAGCTGTTTCTTTCTCTTTTTTCTCCCTCTTTCCCCCCTTTTTTCCTGCCATCCTGCCATCGCGGATGTACTGGGAGGGGGAAGAAAAAAAAAAGTCGGAGACGTCCTCAACTGATTGTTCTCTGGGTCGGGGTGAGGAGGATCTTTCTCCCAAAACGATCATATTTTAGACGATATTTTCAAGTTGTTGGGTTTTTTTTTTTTTTTTTTGTAAAGACAGATGTGATGGAAATCTTCTTGTTCCAAGCTGCCGATTGACGCATGCGTGTGCGAGGAGACAGGGAGCGTAGAGAGAGCGTGAGAAAGAGACAGAGATGGGGATGAAATGTGGGAATATCAGACAGAAAAACGAACTACGCTTTGCTTTATTTTGGGTCTCGAAATAAAACGAGGTTTGGGTCACGATAGTCAATGTATAGCCCGCGGACGTGTGCAAAAATCTGAGGGTTTTTTAGACGGGTCATTCTGTATTAGAAACACGCGTGTGAGTGTGATGTGATGACATGTTAAAGAACCGAAAACCATCTTTAGAGTATCTGTTTACATTAAGCCACACAAAGAAGAGAGGAAGATGAGATGATAATACGCAGCCCGCAAAATACTCATATGTACAGAGAGAGAGAGAGAGAGAGAGAGAGAGATGGAGGCCAAAGACAACCTTAAATAAATCTGCTTAGCAGTGTAACTAACTGGGGTTGTATCTCCACTTACAGCATTTTGACGGTGTGTGTAGAGGGGGTAGAAAAAAAATCATCTGTCTGCCTTTCGTTTAATAATCACAGCTGAAAGTATCATATATCAAGCACATTAGCCCGAGGGCTATTAGGCAGTGGTCCTGGTTGAAATTTGCATTTTAGAACGATCACTCTGCGCCTCTTTAAAAAGAAAAATCTGTCAAATCGATGTGAACTAATGCAGCAATTACAGACGCACAATGACGGCTCCTCTTAACGTTTGTAGTTATTGCTATATGTAATATTTCCTCGCTGTTTGTAATTCTGCCGATGCCTAGTTTTAGTTTTACACATTGGCACGCGTGGGCCCAAACCGTGTGCGCGCCCGTGTGTATTATCATATGTGCGTGCTCGTGGGAGTTAGGTGGTTTAAGGGAATGCTAACAAAAAAATGGACTTGTAAGAGGTTTTTGTGACCCCGTCCACACCCCCCAGCTACCCCATCAGCAGCGGGATAACAGAGGTTAAAACCGGCTGAAGTGTCATTGAGCAACAGTGGAAGACCTCTCGGTTGCAAATGAACTGTCGTGCTTTTATTATTATAATTACTATTTTTAATGTTATTTGTTTTATTTTATTATGTGAAAATGCGAATAAAACCGGGTTCCGCTGTATCAAAGGCCCACATATACGTGTGCATTTTTGGGGGGACTTTACGTCCAAAGTGCTCCCCGGCGTCTGTGCGTAAAGCTGTACAGTAAATTGGTTGCACGGTATAGTCACCTCTCTGGATTGAAGTCAGGTTTTAACTGGAAAAGAGGTTGAAGGTCCATGTTTGTTGCGATTCATTATATTAAATGGAATCGGGGAGGGATCCTGGGTATTACCCCCCTCCACACACACCACACACACATACACCCCTTTCCTTATTTTCTTCTTCTTCTTTTTTTTTCTACTACTACCTCCCGCTCTTTGTTTATGTTGTAATGTACATATTTTTTCGTGAAGGTATTATAATAGCCGCTCTCCGTGCTGATTGGGCGCTCAGGTTGGTGAGTGAACGCCCTGCAGATTATGTCAGATTGCGTGCAGAAACCAAACCAGCCCAGCCTTTGAACTTCACCGCTTTTGGCTCGTATTCACGCTCTTCCGCTCATTTCCAAGCCAGGTGCTTGACGACAAACCTCAGAGAGAGAGAGAGCGCGCGCGTGTGTGGCAGAAAAAAAACCCACCTAATACTTTTACGACTCCAGCAAACTGACTGCGGAACATCGCTTTCACCTTTGTGGATTTTTTTTTACGTGTGTGCGTCTCGCATGTGTTTTTTCCCGTATTGCCTGGCGCAGGTCTGACAGAGTTGTTACTGGACTTAAACGAAGGCGCACCAGTGTTCAAACTCGGGGAAAACGCACCGGGCGCTGGATTTTTCTTTTCTTTTCTTTTGCTTTTGTTTTCCAGAATCTGAAGATCCCAGGCGGGGCATGACTGGTATCGGGCATCTAGACAGGTGAATAGTTTGCCTTCTTTCCGATCAGAACTTTTCCTCGTCATTAAAATTGGGGATAAAAGTATAGTCTTAAGATGTCAAAGCCTGCTGATCATATCAAGAGACCCATGAACGCGTTCATGGTTTGGTCCCGGGGCCAGAGGAGGAAAATGGCACAGGATAATCCCAAAATGCACAACTCGGAGATCAGCAAAAGACTGGGCGCTGAGTGGAAGCTGCTGTCAGAGTCTGAGAAGAGACCTTACATCGATGAGGCCAAGAGGCTGCGGGCTCAGCACATGAAGGAGCACCCCGACTACAAGTACAGACCCAGGCGCAAACCCAAAAACCTGCTCAAGAAGGACCGGTACGTTTTCCCGCTGCCTTACCTCGGGGACACCGATCACTTGAAGGGACTTCCCGTGTCGGCCGCGGACTCTCTTTTGGGCTCTTCAGAGAAAGCCAGAGCGTTTCTGCCGCCGACGTCCGCCCCATACTCCTTCCTTGACCCGAGTCAGTTCAGCTCCAGCGCCATCCAGAAGATGACCGAGATGCCCCACACGTTGAGCACCAGCACTTTGCCGTACGCATCCTCACTGGGATACCAAAACGGCGCGTTCGGCACCCTTGGGTGCCCCAGTCAGCACACCCACACCCACCCGTCGCCCACAAACCCGGGCTATGTCGTCCCGTGTAACTGCACAGCCTGGTCAGCGTCAAGTTTACAGCCCCCGGTGGCCTACATACTTTTTCCAGGTATGACCAAGACTGGGATAGACCCATATTCATCCGCACATGCCACTGCCATGTAACCCTCAAGACTCATTTGTTCTTTTTAATTCACTTGAATACTGAAATGCATGTAAATATATTATGGACAGCGCGCCCTATTAAAAAGGCATGAACAGTGTTAACTGCCTTGGACTTGTTATGGCACAAAAAAGAGGAAAAAACAAACAAACTTTTGCAGAAATCCACCAAGTTCCTGCCTGAGCAAAGGAGCTGGAGTTTGGTGTAAAGGACGGAGCCCTGTGAACTGTAAGAAATGTAAATGTTATAACGTTTATGGCAACCAGAAAAGGAGGCCTTTAACTTTATTTATTGTGTACATTTCAATGCTGATATGCTGATTTGTGTTGATTATTGATAGGCTTCACTTTTATTTTGAAAAATTGGCTTGCACAATTAGCGTTCATATTTCCTGTATCAGCCTAAGGAGTCCACATTTTGGCAATTTTATGACGATGTTCTGGACATAGGGTCAAAATCAGGACATGTAGGCTGGATTACATACGGGTTATATTGTTATATTTATCACAAAAAAAGAGGAAAGAAAAAAGAAAACTGGCACATAAAACTATACGGTCTATTTAAGAAGACACAAATGAGGGGAAAAAAATCATTTACATCCAGATGTTTCATTTTGCATTTTTACCTGTGGTTCAGTGCTAATATAGTCACACGCGTCATTTTAGTTTGTTTTTTGTTTTTTAAGGATAACTTCTATTTGAATTCAAGGAGTTCTATGTGTATTTTCTATCTAAGATGGTAATTTAAAACCTGTCATGTTATGGAAAGGATAATGTATCTAGAAGGTTGATACCTCCTGCTCTTTGTTCAAGTGCCGAGCAAAGACATTTTCAATAAAGACAATCTGTCTTCAACCAGATCAATTTCCTGTATTTGTAGGTTATTGAGACCACAGAGATAGCATTATAATGTGCACGTGCTGCGGGGGCGTTTAAACCGCCAAAATAAAAGTTCCATTAAATAGATGTAAAAGGTTTAATGATCACAAACTAATAATTATTTTAAAATTTAAATTAAAATAAATATAGAAAATTGAAGTTATGAATTATGAAAATACTTTAATCTTTTTAAAGATTAAAAAAAATACACCCGAGCTAATCAATACTGTTGATAGGCTGCACATTAGAACAATAACATCAAATCAATCCTCTTTTCCCTCATCGATTCCCTCTCCCGTGTGCGGTAGTTAAAGCTGTCAGTTTCCCGCCCTTTGATCATTCCACAAAGCTTTATTCCTTAACTGCTTCTTTTTCTTTCTTTCTTTCTTTCTTTCTTTCTTTCTTCTTTTTTTTTTTATTTATTTTTATTATGATGATTGCTCTGCTTCTTGTTGCAGAAGCAGGGTTCAGGCATGTTCGGCGGTGCAGCATGATGAAGGTGTGTTTGTGACACCGGGATGAACCGGTTTTTGATGTTTGACAGTTCAGGAGAGGCCTCCCTGGAGGGATTCCGCCCGTCCGACTCGTCTGACTGCTTAATCACTTCAAGAAGCTGCTTAATTATAGGTTTAACTAATGGAGAATACTGATTTTTTTTCTCTCTCTCTCGCTCCATTTTTTTTTCACCCAATCTGCGACTTTTTGGTTGGTTGTACAGCAGCCTACCACTTGACTGTGATGCGGTTTAAAAAATCTCTGCGTGTGCGATTTCTGCTGCAGCCAAAAACTTCGTTAAAACCTCTATCAGCGCCGAGTCATCCGCACGTGTTTAAACCTGCAGCGACCTGTGAATGAAAAAGGCCCCGGCTCTCATTAAGACAACAGAGAGTGAGCACAGCTTTATAACTCACCCAAAAAAACAAGCAGGAATGAAAGGAAACTTGGACCCAGCGCGGGGTGCGAGGGGGTCTGTTTCTTCTTCTATTCTTCTTAATGGAGACTGATGGATTTGCGTACCGCGCGCGCGCACGTGTGTGAGTGTGTGTAGCTTGCCCGTATTAATACTGTAGTAATAATTAAAAAAATCATTCCACATCCAAATTGTTTACTTATCTGCCAAGAACATATGTGGGGAGAAGTTACCATTCTGCACTATTGCCCAAGGTGCAATTCCATCCTGGGGAGGAAGAGGAGGGAGGGCAGGGGAAAGGAGGAGAGGGGGGCAGATTTTTATGACAGACTTGCTTCTTATCTGGAGCTGTAAATTAGGGTGATACTTCATTGAACCGAATGTGAAGTTTTACATCAAAACCCTAAAGCGTTCTAATTCAACTTTGAAATGAGACAATTATAATTACTTTCAGGAGTAGCTGCGGACTTGGATAAAGGCCCGTCTGTATATATATATATATATATATATATATATATATATATATATATCTATATATATATATATATATATATATATATATATATGTCATTCATTTTTTTTTAAATATATTTAAGACAGTATTGTTTGCAGTCTCTTTTATTTTTAAGTTTTACATCACAGGATTCACTCACTACCTGTAATTATCCAACTTAGTCACGGAAATTGAGTGCGGTTACAACGCCCTGAAATAAATAACGATAAACGGCATGTGAGAGGTATAATGGGAGGGAAATTATGATTTGGAATTATAGAGGGAAAGGGTGTGTGTGTGTGTGTGTGTGTGTGTGTGTTTAAATCTCTCTTCCCCCCTTGACGTTTTTATTGGAGCACAACAGAGAGAATTCAATCTGCCTTATCTCTCCAGGACTCCTTTTCAGCGCGAGATCAGAGGAAAAAGGAGAGGATAATTGTTCTTTATTTTATTTAATTTAACGCGACAGCCAGCGCTTTCAGGTCATTTATATGCTTCATTTGGTGATAAAAGTCAATGAGGAGGGGAAACACCGAGTAAAGCAGGCGCTTTGACTTCTTTTCATTATTATTTTATTTCTCTCAGCAACATAAAGTATATTAAAAAAAGAAGTAAAACAGACGAAACAATAATTGGATGAGGAGGGGAGGAGGTGGACATTTTTAATTAAAAGTCATGGGTCATTTACATTATTGTGTTTTAATGTCACCCTGAAATCATCAGCAGGAAATGGAGTTTGATAAGTGGCTTTGAGAATGTGGTTTTGTATTTAGGCGTGCTAATTTTCTAAAACAGAGGTCGAAGATTATGATGATGAAGATGATGATGGTAGTGTCATTGTTGTTGCTTCTCTGATGATGATGATGATGACGACGATGATGATAGACTAAGGGGAAAATATGCCAAGACACAGATCGGCTTATCACAGCTGAATTCATTTTTATTTCAACGCGAGATTTCACATTTTATAAAAAATGCATTTTTGTGAGTGAGTGTGTGTGTGTCTGTGTGTGTGTGTAAAAGCTGATCTCATTTCAGCATATTAAATATTGTCTAAAAAAATAAAAAAGGAAGAAGTCATCACTGGCTAAATCCTGGTCTATCTAAAATTGAATCTGGGATACCATTTTGACGGGAGAAAAAGTAAAACCGTACAGTTTTGTTGTTTGAAGACGCGGGGGCTTGAATTTGGGGGTCCCTGAATTCTCATTTGAAAGAAATGAAATGGTGAACGGGCTGATAAAGAAAAAAATGGGAGGGGGGCGGCTGAGCTGAGAGAAAAGGAATCATGGCACGGTTGTTTAATGCGCTGCACCAGTCGGAAAAGTGATTTACACCAAGACTTTATTCCCCCCGACTGATGGAGAGACAGCGCGGGCTTTCTTCTTCTTCTTCTTCTTCTTCTTCTTTTGCATTATTGTTTACATATACACATGCAGGCGCGCACACGTGCAAGTGGGCCTGTGCGGTCAGTTTTCTGGAGATGATCGGATACAGATTGCTGGGATACGGACGCTATGCTTTACCCACAGAAGCGAACTGCATCCATCAGGTTCAGTCTGTGCAGCGGACAGTTTGCGCGAAAGTTTATTTATGCGCTCAGTTAACCCTTCATTTCCGGATAGTTTTCATTTTTATTTTGTAATTT
The DNA here is from genome assembly GCF_036321145.2 of Pelmatolapia mariae. Classification (NCBI taxonomy): domain Eukaryota; kingdom Metazoa; phylum Chordata; class Actinopteri; order Cichliformes; family Cichlidae; genus Pelmatolapia; species Pelmatolapia mariae. Next base: position 36,650,870 of record NC_086246.1, on the reverse strand, counting down.
CTGCAACATCTGGAACCCTCAAAAACCACCACTTCATTTTTGCCTCTCTTATTTCTTTTTAATTTCTAAAATTATTTTTAAATAAATGAAGTTAAAATAAACGAATCAATCAATGAAATAAATTTCCTTCATATTTTACGTTAAAATGATTTGTGTGCAAAAATATTTCCTGTATTTATTTGAAGACTGCTCAATAATTTTTTCCACATATTAAATCAAATCATAATTTAAACTCCTCAACTCAAAGATGCCCCCAGACATGGACTGCACACTTTTGCCACCAAATGAGAGCATTAAAAAAATCCATTCATGCCAGTGTATAAATCTTTTTAATCTGACTTATTAAAAGTTATCACATTTCACCACCGTTACATGCTGCACATGTCAATGAGTGAGATACACAATAAGGTAAAATTCATGATCTCAGATCAGATAAAGATCTCAGATCAGAATAAAAAATAATAATTTTGTCTGCCTGGATTTACATTTTCCTCTTTCCTACCTTGTGACCTCTCAGATTTAATGGTTGCAATCCACTGTTTCAGGTTCATTTCTACATCAAACGTTTTTCTGTCCTTTATTTTGTTTCTCTGCCTTTCTTCTTTTTCTCTCTTTATTTATCTGCATGATTTACAGACTGTTTAGCAGAGACGAGCTGTTGTTTCAGAACCATGTGACCTGCTTTATTTTAGTTATTCATCCTTGTTATCATTATATTATGATGATGACTATGCATATGCTCAGCTACCTTTCATATACACTGATGTCGTGATGTACAATGAGACATCACACACCTCCACAATTGTATGTATGCTTCTTGTGATACTTTTAAGCCATTGTGTTGTCTTTGTTTCTCCCTGAACGTTCATGTCATATAAACTTTCCAGTCATGCATGTGAGGGTTTTAATATTTGAGATTATTTTTTTCGACATCACACATAAAACTTTATGTCAATAAGAAAAACATAACATTAATTACAAAATGCAGAGTCTGGAGTGTTGAAGCTAACTTCTTATACTTAAATTATACAATTCTGAAATATTCAGATATTTGATATAAACCTTTGCTATTGCAAAACTGCAAATTCTTGGTAAAACTCAGTTTCCATATAATGTAATATTTATGTTTTTTATTTTTAAAGACTCTTGAAGGTCTTTTTAGAAGGAAAAGGTTGTAAGTTTGTTAAATATATGGAAGCGTAGTTGATAAAAACTCTGATATGACCAATGAGCATTCTTCAGTTCTTCATTATTTATAAATAAAGTTGCGTTTTTCAGTGAAATTACTGCATTTATTTGTTTCATTTTTACAGTTATTCTTGTATGTTGTGTTATATTGGATTTATTTTTCTATACGCATAAGCTGTACACAGTTCAGTGGAGGCCTCTATACTGTTATGAGCTCATGTGACTCTTTTCTTTAATCACGGGTTACTTCTTTAACCAAACAATCTCCTCAGCTAATCTTTACAAAATACCCTTTTGGAAACATGCCACACCACCGGATGATGCGTCATACCAGAGAACAATTCCCGCTATAATGAAATGTGATCAGTGTTGAATATAGAAAGATGAATATAATCACATTTGCCAAGATAGATGCTGTACATGTATGGCCAAAGCAGCTGATTACAGTTTAAAGCATGAAGTGGTCTCTATCTGTCCCACTGCACAGGGTGTAGTTCACTGAGGATTTACTGAGTTCATAAGTATCTCAAAAGATTTTTTTCCAACCAAGCCGAATTACAGAGACAAAAACAACACATTTAAGCAAGGAAAGATGGGGTAAATCTCGATATATATATGTATATATATATATATGTATATATATATATATATATATATATATATATATATATATATATATATATATATATATATATATATATATATATATATTGGCTGGTCTCTATTGCAGTCTGGTTGTTGCCTCATTCATGACACAAAATAAAGGAGAGTATTGCTGCTCACTGACTGCAAAGCAAGTAAACAGAAGAAAGTGAGCTTCTGACATCAAGCTGTCAGGTATTTAGTTGTGAAGGGTGGATGCAAATGCATACACTCTCTCTCTCTCTCACACACACACACACACACACACACACACACACACACACACACACACACACACACACACACACACACACACACACACAGAACTACCTGACTGTTTTAGTGCCTTCAGCAACTCAGGTCGAGGGCAGCACTGGCAGTCCGAGCCAATGGAATCCCTCGGTAAAGAGGATGCTAATCGTAGCTTCTTGTGGCTGAGCATGTCTTTCTGGGCCAAATGAGATTAGAGGGAGTGGGATATGGCGAAACGACGTGCGTGGGGTTCTGGAGGTGAAAGGTAAAGGCACTTATCAGGAGGGTTCCCCTCGGGGTCCTCGACGGCTGACTCAATCAAAACCCTGCACGCACTTCTCACTGGATTAGACTAATCAGGAAGGAGCAGGGGATGTATAGACCACTTATCTGAAAAAAAAACATTGGGCTCTCTTTCCCTTTGAAAAGACCCTACAGAAATGTTTGTTAATTTTATTTATTACAGGAATGCTTGTCGATGTGGCAATCTTCCATGGAATCATTAAAAAGGGCTCTTCCACTCACTGAAGGCACGCACTGTTTACATGCTGCAAAGATAGAGGAGCCTTTGATGTTCCAAATTTCCCCTCCTCGTTCACTCATTGTCTTTATTATTTATATATTTACTTAGATTTTTTTTCTTAATTTATTTCCACCATTTGTTTCTCGTGCCACAGCAGATCAGACTGATGGAAGGTAGTCAACATAACAAAGACCCTGAAAGGTATATGAATATTTATTACCGGGATGACTTCAGAGCCAGACAGGCCGTTAGCAGTCAAAGGAATAGTGAGAAGATAACAGCAATTTTCACACTTATGATTACCTTCAAATTAATCTCTATTTCTTGAAGGGATGTGGGATAGTTGACTAGTCTAAAAAGTTATTTAATCCAAGTTTGAGTTGCTTGTTTGACAAAATAATTCAAAACAATTGAAAATCCTAATGAGAGCACGTGTAGAAAAGGGTAAAATACTACTGAAAAATGATTAGGATACTACTGGCAAACAGCTTTTAATGTATCATTCTGGTACAGGATAGCAGCAGGTCCTACATGGCAGCTAAAGCAGATCAGTGCAAACTGAAAGTCTTCTATCAAATTAAAAGTTGAATTCATTGTCTGACCAGAAATTGAAGCTAACAAACAACAGATGCTACAGACGCTGAGCTAGCGTTAATGAGTCACTTCAGTGACGTTATCACGTTACTCCACTGTTTCCACTGTCAAACCGCTAATCTTTATAAACAGATGCGCACATGAATGTGTAGAACCAGATTTTTGTTTCTGGTAATTTTCTGATTTACAGTTATAGCCCACTCCAATATCTTTTGAATAATCACATTTAGTGAAGTAGTTCATCCAACAAAAGACAGATGCCGTTCAATAAAATGAAACACTATCAGCTATCGTCTGACAAAAATTGATCTTTTTATTATCTTTTAATAATGTATCTGTTTTGAGATATCTTGGCTACACCAGAAGCCGGACTTGTAACATATGACGATGATGTAATGTTTGAAGTTTGCAGATTAGCTGATCAGTTGCCAGATCTTATACTACACAGTTTACATATTTGTATTTAGCATCATGTTATTGACATTTTTGCCAAAGTCAACATAGTCTTGTTTTAAAAGTTGTGGTACATATTTTAAACAAAGGATTTGAAAATGGTTTTTGTTGCTCACTTTCGCATTGACAGCTCTGAGATGCTTGAAGTCAAGAAATTTACTTTGTCTGCAGGCAATTAGAATTTTTAGCATGTGTGCGCTGCAAATGTAATGTCTGAAAACGTTTTTTTATATGACATTTGGAGCCGATTAACCATCTTCTCTTCTTCTCAATCCATCAAGGGGTTCAGAGGCTTCAGTCAGCTGCTGATCTGAACGCACTCAGACATTTTAGGCCCGTCACATAATCTGCTAAAGATGACCAAATAGTGTTAAATGCTTTCCTCTTATATACATTGTATGTTTTACGAATAGCAGCTCCTCAACCCAGCATTTGAACAAGAGTGTGATTTCCACTGAAGGCATATGAGTTTTTGTGTCAGTAATCCTGTGGCATTTACCTCGGTTTACCTATGACTTGATTCTGATTTTGGGGAAAGCCAAAAAAAAGAGAAAAAAGGATGCTCAGAGATAGGCTCCAAATGTATGTGCAAAGGTCACAAAAATCTGTGCCAAAAATCATCTTAAAGAGCTTCTGTACCGGCAGGCATGTGTTGCACTATGGAGGTATCTTTGTGTATTCTGGGTTGGTGTTAGCAAAAGTACTTTTCACTTGAGTAATGCGGGCGACGATATATTTTATGTCATACATGGGTCATCGGGACATTTTGTTTTGTGCATGGTGTTTCAAAGGGAACATGTTCCCCACTTAATAGGACTGTGTTGTGTTTGGAAACAGATCGTGGTTAATTTTTTGCAGGAATCCGCTTGAATAGTCCAGGCTAATATTTTTCCTTAACTGAAACTGGGATCTTCAACATCATGATTTCCTGGAACATATTTTATTTTCATTTAGCATCTCTAATTGACATATTTTATAAGAGTATTAGAGGTTTCACACAGGAAATCCAACACAGGCTAAAATTATGTGACCCCCCCCACCTCTCTCTCACCAACTTCCAGCTAAACGTCATATGCTTGCCCATCATTCACCTCAGTAAATCAGTCTAGATGATGGATCAGTTTCTGTTAGCTCATTAATATGATCACTGTAGATGTTCTATAACATAAAGGTAACTTTGAGGAGACGGGATCTTCTACTGGCTTGTAACATTTGCCAGTCATTGAGTTACTTGAGGCTGATGCAGAATATTAAACATTCAGTCTGTTGTTATTTACCCTGACCGTGCTGCTGTACTGTACCTCGTGTTTGTCCTTGCCTATTCATGCTGTTAACTTCCAGTGAATGCAAGCAGTCACGGCCTGACACACCCTGAACTGAGCAGCCACGGCATCTGATGAAACCAAAAGAATGGCCTTGAGTGCCTTACAGCTGTGATTTATAATCACATTGATTGCTTCAAAGTCCTCCAGTGTACCGGGATGGAATCGGCATGCCATTTAAATCGTTTGCAGGAAGTCTTATATGTGAATAATACGATAATCTTTTTGTCCGCTGTACTGATTTACCTTGGCTCAGAAATGGAATAAGAGTCTGTATGAGAGGTGCCCCCTTTACATTCATTCACCATAAAATGATGTGCACTGTACAACACTGTTATCACCACAAAGCTGTACAGGGTTGATTATGCCAACTAATTATGCCAGCAAATACTTGAGGTAGCACAGAGCAGCAGATGAATAAGATATCAGCCTTGTAGAGAGGCTTGATTTTCCGTATTGTTGAATAATGTAAGATTCAGGTGCCTCCCAGTACATGACATGATAGGGGGCTTCATACAAGATGCACGGTTAGTTTCACATTGTTTCAATTGTTAAATTGTTGTTAGGGAGGACCTCATGAAGAAAAAGAGGCCAAATCATCATATTACAACCTTCAGAGCTCAAGTGTCATGTTAAATATGAATTAAATTGCACCACGTGATGTACTGAAATAGGTCGGCATAGACAAATAATTATCTTATTTAATATGTCACTGAATGCAGTTATGCTGTTGCCCTGGATGACTCACACTATCTGATTCTCTGTAGTGTCTTCAGGTAATTTGCTTCCCCAGTCACGTTTATTTTACCAACAATATTATACGAGAGGAGAATGTCACTCGAAGAAATCTGTGTGAGAACTAAGTAATGCTAAAGATAGTGGTAGAAGTATAGTCATTTTGGATGATTTACATTACTTTACCATTACTTGGTAACGTGACCTGAAATTCCTTGTCACATAATTAGCAGTACACCACAAAAACCTGTGAAATGTAGGAGCTTCACAATAACTAGCCAAATGAATGCTGAGTGCAGTGACCTGCTTCTAGAAGGACTTTCACTTTAAATATTTAATGTTATTTAACCAATAAATTGTACTTCAAATGACAAAAAACAAACTAAAAACTGTTTTTTTATTCATTATTGTTGTTTCTAATAGTAAACTTGTTTCTCCCTTTAAATAAATGAGCTCTTTTTTGACTGTCAAAATGGGATGAAAGTGTGTCAAGAATATTGTGCATGATAAATGAATGAATGAGAAATATATGCAGTACAGTGTGGCGTTAAGAGACGAGTGAATAAATGTAACAAACATGCAAATGAAAGCCATGGGCAAATGCACGTAACCAACAGAGATCCAAAGAAACGGAAGCTGTGAGAGCTGTCCTGCTAAAGAATCTATCGAGTGTGGAGCTCCACGTGTGACGTGAACATACCAACAGGAGGATGGAAACCAGGTATAAAGACACACCAAATTAATACAGAGTCATCTTTTTCCCCTTGTGTTATTTAATGGTGGCTCATGTCTAGTTTAATTTTGCGGTTTTCTCCTGCTAAGAGGTGGAGGATGGTCTTATGAGCAAATGGCCAGCATAATGAGGTAGTCTTGTTTTGATCCCAAAAAAAAAGCACCATTCACACCATTTCACACAGCATCATAAAGATGCCCCATGGCCAAAGATGATGCTCAGAAAAGGGTACTAAATTTATGAAAAAATTACACCCACTAAAACGGCACTCATGTCCTGCTGTTACTGTATGTTCCAATGTCTTAAGACTGGGTGAGGAATAAACAGGGTGCAGGTCTTCAGCTGTTGATCAGTTCTTTTTTCCCCCCCCAACGCTCCCTTTTTGACACATGCAATTTTTACAGAGTTCTTAAACGTCATTTGGTTGTAACTGGAGGAGACACCGAGGCACCATTTTACAAGCAAGAAAAGAAACAGTGTTGTACTTGTGTTGTAAGAGGTTATCCACCAACAGGCATAGGTTGTAACATTTGGATTTTCATGGATGATGTGGTGTCATGACCTGACAGCATATTAGCCAGGGATTATGAACAATGTTACACCCTCTGACAGTGGACTCTGGTAGGTATCAAAGGTACTGTGCTGTATGTAATACAATTCAGTTTGTTCATGCACATTGAGAGTCTCCTTCTAAGGTTAATTATGAAGTTCCACAGGGTTCTGTGCTTGGACCAATTTTATTTATATTACATGCTTCCTTCAGGCAGCAATATTAGAAGGCATAGCATATATCTTTGTTGCTATGCAGATGATACCCAGCTTTATCTATCCTTGAAGACAGATGACACATCAGTTAGTTAAACTACAGGAATGTCTTAAACAGGCTTGGCCAACTCCAGGCCTCGAGGCCTGGTGTCCTGCAGGTATTAGATCTCACCCTGGATCTACACACCTGAATCAAATGATTAGGTCATTACCAGGTGTCTGGAGAACTTCAAGACATGTTGAGGAGGTAATTTAGCCATTTCAATCAGCTGTGATGAATCAAGGATACATCTAAAACCTGCAGGACACCGTCCTCGAGGCCTGGGTTTGGACACCACTGTGAGGAATCTTGAAGCCATTTTTGACCAGGATATGTTCTTCAATGTGCAAATATGTAGGACTGTGCACAAATGCAAGCAGTTTATCTTTTGGGTGTTTGGTAGCACTATTGCCCATAAGTGTAAATGTGGGTGCAAATGGGTGTCTGTTTCTTTTTATTAGCCCTGTGACAGCCTGGTGACCTGTCCAGAGTGTACCCCGTAACCTGCCTGTCACCCTATTGTGGCTGGGATAGGGTCCAGCCTCCCTGAGACCCTGATAAGGAGAGAAGTGGAAGAGAATGGATGAATAACTGTTCCATACAGTGAAGTGCAGGTTCCTCACTACATGAAAAGCATTTTGTCAAGATGAACTTGCAGTGACTTAGGGCTTTGTAGGTCGGAGATGAGCAACTTGCAGGGTGACTGTGAGAATGTAATGAATGAAAAAAAAATCTTTCTGTGTGCATAAAGCTTCAAACTTCCTCTTCAAAATGGAATATGCCAAATCTTCTGGATTCACTGGCAGGTCAGATACATTTCATGTTTTAGGGGGAAATGAAATCATGCTGTGATGTTGCCACATATGTTGGAGATTTTGATAGTTGAGAAAATTTTTGAGGATATTTATTATGTAAAATGAATTAATGTTGCATCCATTTTTACATAGTAGCCACAGCCCCACCCTCTTGTGTTATTATACAAGCCTCTTTTGTCTCCCTGGAAAATGTCAAGGCGTAATTGATATTTCTCAGTGGGCTCTTTATCTGTGTGCCATGTTTCAGGTTCTATGATCTGGGTTCACGCTGACCTTTACCAGTGCACTCTTTTCTCTCGCTTTTTTGGGGCTTCTCACTGAAAATAGCTCAATAGGATTTCAATGGAGTGTCTTTCATTTGAGACAATCTTCCCTTCCTCTTCTTACCCGCTGGCTCTTTGACGGTGGCTCTTTATTTTGGGACCCAACTTTTCAGCATGTTGTTTGATCTGAGATTTACTGCAGATGCTTTGTCCACTGAGGTCTGAAAAATCGCCCTGTTCCTCAGCTGTGACAGAGGAAATGTGCTGCTGCTGTCCTTGGATGCTCATCGTGGTAAATGTGCTCAATATTATGTTAACTCACAGCACAAAGATGAGGCTGGATTAAATAAGGTTTTGCGCTTTCAGTAATTAATAGAACAAGTTTCATAAGAGGTCATGCTTTAGAAAAATTTGAAGTTCAAAATGTGAGAATGTATTTTTTGTGTCGGATTCAAAAAAGTCCTGAATGACGTTAACTTGTTCTTGACATCTGTTCTGACGTTTTTGTGATTGGGTCTGATGCTGGCCATGCTGTATTTACCTTGAAATGTCTTTATAATTCACCGCTCTCTCTTTCTCTCTGCCTCTGTGGCTAGAACTGAAACTATATTTTCTCTTTATGATGAATGCTGCCATTGTTCCACAGAATTTACACTGAAAACTGCCCGTTTTTATGACCCCAATTGCATCTTTCTTCACTTCACTGGAGCGTTTTCTGTCTAATTCAGCAGTGGCTTCGGAAAAGGAAAAACTCAATTACTATTTCATAACCATAAGAAGATCTTTAACCCTCAAATATAAAGCTGGTTTCAGACACTGTTACATATTTTAGGTTGCCACAACCTGCTATCAACTCTATGTCTGAGGTAAACTAGGCCAGTTATTGAAATCATATAGTTTTTCCATTTGTCAAGGTGTGACATTATCAAAATGCCAATGTGGAATTCATATAACAATATAAGTCTCGAAAAGAGTGCATGTTTTTTTTTCTTGACCTGAGTTCAAACACAACACAACATGTTGAATCTAAAGCTTATTTTACACATACATTGAATCATTGAGGGGCCTATCATGTAGCCTGTGCAAGACACCAATGCCTAGCATTTATACTTAGTGTTCCTCTGCAATGTTGCTGCCAAAACAATAGCTAGCAGTATAGTTTTTCTGTTTTGAAGGATCCATTTTCTTCTAGTACATATAAAAAATTTAAATGTCCAAAGAAGCAGGAATGACGACACTGAACAGGGTAACTGTTTCAAAAAAGTCCTGAATGATGTTAATCACAGTAACTGTTTCAGTGCGACACAATTTAATTTCATGGGACGTCCACATCAGGTTACAGCAGTATAAGTTACAGCATTGGGTCTCAGGAGGTTTCTTCTTTTTCTTATGTACCTACAGTATACTTTTAATACAGAACCATAAATCCACGCCAAGGTCTGAAAAGAAGATACTTAAAGCTGTTTTAAAAGAAAGGGTAATTCAAAATCACCAGTTAACTCCATGTCTTTGTGAGGAAGGCAGAATACCTGGAGAGAACCCACACAGACATGGGAAGAACGTGCAAAACATGCAACTACACACAGAATGGTGGATTTGAACCCAGGACTGTCTTTCTGTGAGGCAGCAGTCCTAACCAGATTTAACACATCACTGCTCAAAGATGAAGAGTTTATCAAATACTTTAAAAAAGAGTGGACTTCATATTTAGACTTTAATGACACTCCCGGAACATCAGCTTCTGTTCTATGGGAAGCAGGGAAAGCTGTGATGAGAGGTAAAATAATTTCTTTCTCATCACATAAAAAGAAAGAAGAAAACAAAAATATTCAGGAATTAGAAAAAACCATCAAATCCTTAGAAGAAGCCTACGCGTCCGACCAAGATCAAGAAATAATGAACAAAATATGCAAAACAAAACTAGCATTAAATGAAATTATTAATAAAAAAACAGAATTCCTAGTACAAAGACTTCGCTTGCAGAATTTTGAACACAGTAACAAATCCAGTCGACTTCTAGCTAACCAGTTAAAAATAAATAAAGAAAAAACAACTATATGTGCTGTTAAAGATCTATCGGGGAACACAATATATGACCCTGGAAGAATAAACAACATTTTTAGGGATTTCTATGAAACTTTATACTCACCACAAATAAACCCGTCTAAAAATAAATTGATCAGTTTCTTGACAACGTAACTCTTCCAAAATTACTAGACAGTCAAGCAATGGCACTGGATTCGCCACTGATGCCAGGTGAACTCCAGGAAGCCCTGACAAGTATGCCCAATAATAAGGCTCCAGGTCCAGACGGCTTTCCTGCAGAATTCTACAAAGAATTCTGGACAATTTTGGCACCAGTATTCCACAGAATGTTGCAGGAAATCAAGGAAAATGGCAGACTACCACCAAATACGAATTCTGCCAACATTAGTCTCCTACTAAAACCAGGCAAGGACCCTTTTTTTCCCCTCAAGCTATCGTCCAATATCTCTTATAAATGTAGACCTCAAAATAATCTGCAAAGCTCTCTCAAAAAGATTAGAGAAAATAACCCCCCTCTTAATTCATCCTGACCAAACTGGTTTCATAAAAGGTAGGCACTCATCAACAAACACTCGTAGATTACTTAATTTAATAGACTACTCATGCAGTAAAAACATTGAAACCATAATATTATCTCTAGATGCAGAAAAAGCGTTTGACAGAGTTAACTGGAAATTTTTATTTGCAACTTTACACAAATTTGGTTTTGGATCTTCTTTCATCAACTGGTTAAAAATATTATATAATTCCCCAACAGCTTGTATCAGGACAAATGACCAGACATCCTCCAGCTTCTGTCTCCTGAGGGGCACCAGACAGGGATGCCCACTCTCCCCTTCACTTTTTGCACTTTTTATCGAACCACTAGCGGCAGCATTTAGACAGGCTACAACAATTAAGGGCATAAAATGTAAGAACATAGAACATAAAATCAGTCTCTATGCGGATGATGTGTTGCTTTTTCTGCAAAACTCACAAACCAACCTTTCTGAGGTAATTACTCTAATAAACTGGTTTTCAAGAGTTTCAGATTATTCAATTAACTGGCCAAAATCTACAGTTCTTCCCATTAACTGCTCCTTCCATAATTCTTCTTCTGCCCCACTACAATCTGGAAATATTAAATATTTAGGTATTAATGTTTCTCCTAAGCTTTCAGACTTAACTAAATTAAACCACATCCCACTTCTAAAGAAAGTAGAAGGCGATCTGACTAGATGGAAATCTTTACCCATATCACTCATGGGAAGGGTCGCCACTATAAAAATGATGATCTTGCCAAAAATAAATTACTTATTTTTAATGATCCCTAACAAACCATCACAAGATTGGTTCAGATCTCTGGATTCATATATTTCTAAATTCCTTTGGAAAGATAAACCCCCGCGTATCAGCTTAAAAACGCTACAAAGAACCAAGGATAGAGGAGGATTAGATCTGCCTAACTTTCAACAATACTTCTTAGCCAACAGGCTTCAGTTCATTTCAGAATGGTTAAAACATACCTTCTTAGATGAACCTTGGCTAGATGTTGAACAGGCACTATGCAATGATCTAGAGATTTCAGACCTACCATTTATCAGCTCAAACATCAAAAGACATGAATGCTTTAAAAGCATCAACATCAGCTCTTCTCTGACAGCATGGTGGGAGTTTCTAAAAATAACGGAGTCTTCATTAATCCCATGCAAACGTACACCTATCTGGAATAACCCTGACATATTACAAAACAATAATATGATTAATTTTCCAGAATGGAGTTGTAAAGGAATTAAATACTTAGAACATATATTAGAGGGAACAGAATTTATTCCATTTGACAGACTAGTTACACAATATGGGATCAACAAGAAAAGATTTTTAGAATATCAACAAATTAAATCCATAGTAAAAAAGAAATTTTACCTCAGTCAAGCTGAATTACAAACACCACCAAGTGCGGTACACTTTCTTACTCTTAAATCCCCCAAATTATTATCTAAAATGTACAGAACACTTTCTAAAATAGATGAATCAATATCCCTTCCTATTGCAAAGTGGGAAGCAGATTTATCAGTAAGCTTAGACCAAAACTTCTGGTCTCAGGTGTGCTTAAAAACCTTTAAATTGATTAAAAATCCCAGTCTGCAATTAATACAATAAAAAATACTACATAGAGTGCACTATACTGGTCATCGGATGTTCAAGATGGGCTTTACATCTTCCAACAACTGCTCACACTGTCAAGGCAATACACCAGACAATTACATCCACGCTCTTTGGTTCTGTCCACCAGTGCAGAAGTTTTGGCGTGAGATATGTGAAGACTTATCAAAGTGTCTGAAATGTAACATTCCAGCCTCCCCTTTAGTATGCTTGTTGGGAAAATTGGATGATGTCACTACAGAAACTAATACAGTCCACATGGTTTTTACTGCCCTATGCATCGCCAAGAAAACGGTCCTCATGAACTGGAAAAATAAAAATAATCTTAATCCTAATCAATATAAAAACCATCTAATAGATCACATTAGTCTCGATACAACCTCTGCCACCACATTAGATCAACCCCTCTGGGCTCCTTTGATCGGCTCCATCACCTAGCGGGGGTGGGGGGTCGTGGTTTGGTCCCGCCTTAGCTATTGTGGTTGATGTGGAGGTTGGGACGGGCTTGGGGCGCCTGGAGAACCCCTAGAGACGTTATCCCTGGAGGGCTCAACCCGGGGGGTTGTGGTCATAACCTGGTTAGTGGCTCTGGTCGCTCTTAGAGGGTGTTCTCCTCGTGGCTGCATGCAGCGGGGCTGGGGGATGGTCTGTACTGGCGGACGTAGGTTACTGGCCTGGTAGCCTGGCTGCCCCTGAGTGGATCCGGGGCAGGCGGGGGGGCTTGGGGTTCCGGGGTGCTTCGTCTCTGTGATGGGGCTCTGGCTGGGCCTTGGGGGCTTCAGTCCTCGTCGGTGTGTCGCCGAGGTTGTGGGCGGGTGGGCGCACAGGGGCTCAGCCCTGGCGCAGGGGGCCTCTGGTGCATCGGCCTAACTGGGGGGCTCTTCAACTGGCAGGGAGGTTGTTCCATCCTTGCAGAAGTCCACTCTGCAGGTGGGGGAGAGACATAGGAGAGGTGGAGAATAAACCTAACCTGGGTGTCTGTTGTCTTGTGTAGTCTGGGAGATGATTGAATGTTGGGGTGGGTACAGTTTCCTCTGCGGTGGGGTAGGGTGGGCTTCCCCGGGTCCTGTGGGGCTTGGCGGTGCTGCTACCGTAGGCCCCGGTCTGGATGGGCCTGGGCTCCCTTGCCTTGGTGGGTACCAGAGGACGGGGGTGCCTACTGCGGTCAGCGGGGGAGCTGGCCCTGGGGAGGGGCATCTTGCCCCTCCCTTCTTTTCCTCCCCATCCCCGGCTGCCTCCCTCTTCCCGCTCCACCACACCCACCCACACAGGTAGGGCCTTGGGGTGCGGGTGTGTCACCAGGGTGCAGGGGAGGCATTCCCCCCCCCCTCTGTCCCCTTCTGGCCACCTGTGCCTCAATTTTATTCCACAACTTAGACATCCACATTCCTCACACTCTCATAACACACACATATATATAGGGCCTTGAGGGTGACCACGTTAACGGCGTCCAGTGGACGGTCTGTGTATTCAACCTTACCTCTGGCACCGGTGCCCACCTCTCAATTTTAAATCCATGTAGACATTGAGGGTTCTCGGGAGGGGCCGTGCTAACACCTGCTGCTCTCTGGCAGCAGCACCATGCCCTCCCTTGTTTTAAATGCACTTTAGAACAACACGGAGCAACACTACACATGAGCGGGAGGAGGGAGGTATGGGGTCTTCACACACCCCCGTTCTCTACTAGCCATCGGGGCAGGGGGCTGGGAGGAGGTGTTGGCTGTCCGATGGGCCTCCCTGCTGCCGCGGAGCCTGGGGCGGTCTGTTTGCCTCCACCCTGGGGGAAAGGGTCACATCTCTTGGGTCTGGGTGCCGTTTCCCCCTCTGGGGGTGAGGGTGCCTGGACCCGGGGTATAGAGTATGTTTGGGGAGTGTGATTGTGTGTACATGTCCATGTATGTCTGTTACTACGTTGGATGAGTGCTGAGTGTTTGTATATGTGTGCATGAGGGTGGGAATGCATGTTTGTGTCTGTGTGTGCCTGTTTGTCTGTGTCTATATGTCAGGTCGGGTCTTAGACTCCACCTCTCTGGGAACACCCAGGCCCTCCAAAGTGTGGAGGTCTATCTCCCCTCACCACACTCCCTGCCAGTGACTGATGCCCTCAGGGGTTGGTGCATTGGTGGTTCTTGGTGTCCGGGGCTGGGCGCTCAGGTATGCACCAGCTCACTCCCGGTGGCTACTTGGCGGGGCCTGGTGCCTGTCGCTCGGTCAGGCCTCTTCCGGGGCAAAGGGGGCCCTCGAACCTCCGGCCTCGGGGCCTGCAGCTCGGTTCACTCTGGCACAGCTGGCTGCCGGCAGAGCCGGCGGGCACGCCAGTGCAGCCCCCTCTGGCTTCTGTTCCGTGGCTACTGGGTGACCCCTCGTCTGGGGATCTCCTCAGCCCTTCCCAGGAGGGTGGCACGGATGCCCCTCCGGTGGTCCACCTTGGGCTCTCGCACTCTGGGGCCTCTGGATGTCTGAAGCCTGGATCTTCTCCATGCCTGCTTCATGCCCTGGGGGACGGGGCTATGGCCCCCCACACCCTCTAGCAGACCGTTACATGGAGAAACCTTTTGTATACAAGCGTGCTGATCCACACAGGTTTGCACACGGGTGTTCACTGTTCGTAGACATAAACTACACCTTTCTTAGCTGCTACTTCAAAGCACATTGTGCGCTGTCTGTCCTGTGTGCTACACAACAACATTCAATATTTAGTATTTACTGCTGTTCACACTTAAGATAACCTTTATTAGTTTAGCTAGATTAGTTTAGCTAGATTAACGAGATGGTGTTGTGTTTAGTATGTTGCTTTGTTTTTTTTTTTGCTTTTTTTCTCTTCTTTTTCTCCAGGAGATTTTTTTTTCTTTTTCTCTTTGTCTTTGTAAGTGCCCTTTCTCACTGTCCCTCTTCCCTTCTGTTTTTCTTTTCCTTCCTCTCTTTCCTATCCCCCAGTCATGTCTGTCCCATCTGTAACAACTGAAAATAAAATAAATAATAACAACAAAGGTTGATCAAATGGACCAATACGGCAATGCCATGATGATCCATTTGGCAAAATAAATCCATTTGGTATCCTTGTTGGTCTTCAGACAACAATTCTGACGGCTAAAGAACCAAATGGGACAGACAAAAAAAAAATAAAAAATAAAAAAAATAAGCAGTCCTAACCACTGCACTGCATTAACTGACAGTGAAAGTACGATAAAATGCAACCTATGTACACCCCAAAAGGTTGAGTCTGTTCATCTGGACGTAGGTGGACCTATTTATCACACTATCTGTATGACAGTGGATTGATTACCATTTCTCATCACTCATACTATGTACAGCCTTATGGAACATGCTGTCACAAACCAGCCAAAAAATACCAGACAAATGCAACTGAGAAGCACAAATGTGTCATACCTGTATATATACTGTATATAAATGTGGATCTTTTCTAAGAAAAATGGACACATTTATGTAAAAGTGGACGTTTTCAGTACCATTAATCTTAGCCGTCGCTATCTCAGATGTTCAGCCCCTCTCCTTGACCGGCCGCTGCTATCTTCAGTGCTCTCAGTAACACGATAGAAGGAAACTGGGAAGCTTCCAGTTCTCGCCTGTGAGGCGCTTGTGCCACCAACAGCCTGTGATGCATTGCTCACTGACTCCTTGTCCTCTCCGCTTTCTCCTCCGCTCCTTATCTCTGGGTGATCCGCACAGATTTCAGACCCTGGATTCCCTCTACTGCAGCATTTCTTCTGCACTGGTGACCTTTAACTCAGGTCAAGAGAAATCCCTTATTCAGGCAGTTGATGGGGAGCTTCAGCTCGCTTTTCTGTTTGTGCAAAGAAATCTACAGAGGTGGTGGCTGTTATACCAGTAAGTCGATGATATCATTCAATAAGCATATTGTCAGCAGAGCAAGGTGAAGACATGTTACTGTATATTCAAATCCAATGTGCTGTTTAGGCATAAAGATGTGTGTGTAAAAATACCTGATGTGCAGGTTTTGTTATGAGATCTTTGAAATGTTGCAAAGGCCGAGATATTTTAACTCTCAAAGCATTTAAATAAAGTTTTGTATTTAAAAAAGTGTTTTATAATTATCACAAAACATGTAATTGAATTACATGTATTATTTATCTTTGATCCCTTATAATAAAGTTGAACTTACAAAGGAACAAATGTCTAAAGTAATGTTTTAGAAACAAAGTCACTCTACATTCTTCTCCAGTTTTTTCAAAAACACTTTCTTTTGACCCACAATGCAACTTGTCTGTAGTATAGTCAGGTATTTGTTACACATCTAGTTGCCAGTGTAACCTCAGTATGGCATTAAGATAGCTAAACACCACGGTCTGTATATAAAAGATGGATGTGGCTTAAGGGTGTGAGAAAGTGAAGGAAACTGCATTCTTTTAATGGCCAGCAGGGGAATAGAAGCCTATGGGAAAGTGACTCTATTGCTCCCCTGCTGTATGAGTAAGCACTTTCATGATGAGATTCTGGCCTTAACTGCTACATTCAAGTCTGAATTGAAACAACATGATGCTCATTTGGTAAATTACAGAACCCATTAGTGTCAAAAACAAATTTACCTGCTGTACTTTGTGACTGACAAGTTACTACCCCTTAACTGTCCTTCACAATCCTGACCTGCCTTCAGTTTCTCCTTCACATCCTCCTCTTGTTTGTCATGTGTGATTTTAACATACCAAGATGGCGACGGGAGAAGCACTGCTTGAGACTCTACAACAGGACATTGGTAAGATCACAGTAGCTGCAAAATTCAAAATTGGCATTGTTGTTGTGATTTGGTGCTGTATAAATAAAATCGAATTGAACTGAATTAAATTAACCTCTCCAAATATTTTGGCCTATGGTTGATAGCAATGCCAGTTATCTCACAGAAAAATTAGTTAGGTGTGCTTAAGGATAAAAACGCAAAGTACTTCCATACCCAACTCTCACTGCCTTTCTTGTTAATAAGTCAGGAGAACAAAGAGAACAGAACATGCCGTAGAAGTTTTCTGCCCCATCTCATCAGGCGGAGATAAAATGGGGAGCCAAGGCCGCCGTTTAGGCGCCGTAAGAGATGTGAATGCTTAGTGTGGAAGGGGGCTGAAGCTATAAGAATGTGAGAAAACGGTCAGACACTTCGAGATCTGGCGGACACCCTCCTGTGCACATCTCCCGTGCTCAAAGTGTTGTATGGAATATGGAATAAAGAGATTGTTGATTGAGCATTCATACACCGAGTATTGTTCTACTTTCAGCCCAAAGATCAAAGAATTGGGGTATTTAACAGAAGGTATCAAAAATATTGGTTCTGGTAACATCCCTAAATAACACCATGTGACAAAAAAACCCTTCCACCTGCAATCAAGGTCTCAAATTATTCTCTCTAGTGTGATTTTTGTCTCTTTTATATTTCTGAAACCTCTGTAGCATCTGGAAAAGTAAGTTGTATTTTCAGAATTTCAGAACAAACTGTGGTGGACAAGTGAAATATTAATGCACATGGGGAAAAATATGTTTGGCCTTGCTGGGTGAAGAACTTTCTTTCAAGAAAAAGGGCACCATCTTGCATCCATTTCTCCTTACATGGCTTCAGGTATAAAGGTTAAAAATATAACTCCAACTTTTTCTTGACTTAAGTGAAACAAGTGATCAATGTTAATTTGAGCCAATCGAAACTCTGGTACGGTAGGGACATGTCAGTCACTCTCTTTTTACTGGGTGCAAGCTGCTCCATAGCAGCAGGAATGTTTTGACCTTCTCTTCTTTACATTGTTGCTTCCGTTCATTGAGTTTGCAGTTGCGTTTGTCATTTATGCACAGCTCTCTTAAGGTCCTGCACAGCATTTCAATAGGGTAGAGATCTGGACTTTGTTCATAGCAACAATTTGAGTTTTTAGTTTTTCAGCCATTTTGTTATAGATTTACTGCTGACAGGTATTTAGTTCACGATCGACTCAAAGAGTGCAAAATGCCCACATCCAGTGGTTATAAGCTCAAATCATCACCCCCTCCACCTTTTTTGCTGACAGTTAGTCTATGCTGTGTTTCGTGCGTTGTGCATTATGGCCAAAGATCTCCATTTTAGTCTAGTCTGTTCAGAGGACATTGTTCCACAAGTTTTGCTGTTTGTCCAGATGCAACTTTGCAAACCTAAGCCGTGCTGCCACATCCTTTTACAAAGAAGAAGCATTGTACAGTCTGACCTTGTGGTGAATTACTGGGACATGCTCTCCTGCAAAGATTGTGGTTTTGTGTTAACACACACCAGACTGGCAAACTGCAAAAACATCTGCTTTTATAGAGATAGTCATACTGGCTGATGATCAGTACATCAAGTGCATTACATACATTTGATTAGCAGCACTTGACTACTACTTACTCTCATAATTCCTATGAAAACAGTAAGGGTGGAATTAGTTTACCACATGACTGCAACTGTGTTTTAGGATTACTAAGGAGAAAATGAGAAGCCCTTTTCATATTATTTATAAATATTTATTAAAGTAAAAAGTGTCATCCAGTTTACTTCCTGGGTTAAGTAAACTGGATGTATTTTAATGTATTAGCCAATATCAACACTACCAAACAGAAAAGAGAAACCAGGTACTGAAACTTAAGCATTGTTGTGTGTGCTTGATCTAAAACAACATTTAGGCTGGGGGTACATGCTGTAACAGCCACGTGAATGCCAGGATCTGAGATTTCTCAGCAGGACATTGCAATGTAACGACTTAACATGCACAAGTTTCAGTCTTTGCAGTGTAGTTGCATCACTGCTGTTTGTTTGGATATTGATTTTCCAGCCACAAAAAGGAGTATCAGCTGAATGAAATTAGATTCAATGAGGAACACTGGCAAATACTTGTTCTGAGGCATTCGCGACTGTTGTCATTTCCACAAGCACTCTTTGTGTAGCTGAATTTGTAATCCCTTTTGAAATGCAAAAATGTGCTTTATATATGATATGGTTGAATGCATCCAATTATGGCCTTTAATTTTTAAATGATTTGCTCTTGAAACATATTCCAGGCAAGTGTTCCTCACTAAAATTTTAGTACTCTTTAATCTCACACTGAGTAAAGGAGAAGCTACGTCGACCAAAATGGGCTTTCGTAACTTAAGTGAAAATCAGCCAACCTCACACAAGTGTTAGGCTGATGGCCTTGCAGTAGTGTGTCATTAGCATTCATTATAGTCCTATAAGCCAGAGTAATTACAGGCCCAAGTGCAGGGAGGAATAGCAGTTTACACTGCTAGTAATTTGATTTGCATCTACGCTAATAACTTCTTTTGTGTGTGTTTATGTGCCGTGTCAGAACACAAGTGCCATTTGGCTGCAGGCTGTATGAGGCAAAAAAAAAAAAGCCTTTTAAATTCTAAGATTGAGTTGCCTTTGCTTTCAGCACTCGAAGCTCTCAATCTGCTAAAGCGTTCAGATTAGCGTGATCACAGAACAAGTGATACTGCATTTTTCTGAAAGTCGTTTTGATGGGCTTTGAAGGAAATGTGGGGCTGTAAAGGAACAAGAAATCAGATGGATGCAGCTCAAAGTTTTTGAGTGCAGATTTTTCTTTGCAGCCCGCACATTGTTCCTCTTTAAACTGGTGATATATGACAGAGAAGTACCATTACCACATCAAGGAATTAACCTTTCCATAAATGCATCTTGTTCAATAATAGGTGAGATGTCTTAACGGCTTCCTTTTTGAAACCATTAAAGTAAAAGCTCGTGTTGCCACAAGTTGCTGTGTTTGTATCCCATTCTACAAGTGCACCAGTGGGCCCTCGGGGTACTAATACCTGTGGTATCTGGGCAGTGTCTTGAAAAGAGCCAAGCTCCCTCTTCTGATGACTGACTGAGAATAGAGAAGCATTCCCCAAAGCTGATGAGGTCACAGGGTTAAGACTATGCTTTTGTTATGGCACAATGACATCCTATTTACCTGGTGGAGTCCGGCTTTCTTCTCCATGCAACTGTGACCTCAGCGTAAAAACCAGACCTTTGTCTCCTTGACAAATAGAGGCTCAACGTTCAGATTCGCTTGGTTGCACCTCAGTGGCCTCTAGCTGCGAGACCTGCGAGCTCCTTATGTAGTCACAATGTCTGTCTCTGCTGAAGATATTTCAGCAACAGCTTTGCTCTTGGACCTGGATTTTTGATCAGTCGACAGGTTTGAGCAGTTTAACCTGAAAACCACTTGTGCATTATCATCTGCAAAATCTTGAACATTGTAGTTTGAAGGAATAATCTTTCTGAAATATTTTTTAAATATATAAACAATTCATAAATTGCAAATTCCATGTAAAGTCTTTTTTAAACAGTGAAACAGAGCCGTTTCAAACGCTTAGAGCAAGCCCTCCATAAGTTGACTCCTCTGCATCCAGCCTTTGAACTAGATGGTGAACACATAACACAAGACATAAAGAGCTTTCAGGAGTTTTATGGAAACCAAACCAGAGCTAAAAATTGCTAAAATATCTGCTTAGATTAGGCTTCAAAATAGAATGCTTGTTCTTCTACTTTTGGCTGTTCCGTTTGGGGATCACCACGGCAGATCCCATCTTCACTACATGTACAAACCTTCTCTATGGTCTTCCTCACTTCCTCCTGCCTTTCAGCTGCATAGTCACCATCCCTTGTCCAATGCATCCACTATATCTCTTCTCTGCACATGTCCAAACCATCTCAGCCTTGCTGTCTCTAAAGTTGCCTCCAAACCGCTAAAACCTGAGCAGTCCCTGTGGTGTATTCATTTCTAATCTTGTCCACTCTGGTCACTCCCAATGAAAATCTTAACATCTCCAGCACTGCCACCTTCAAGTCAGCCTCCTTTTTTTAGTGCCACTGTCTTCAGATGTGGAAAAAATAACTAAATGAACCTTCTAAAGTCTCTGAACTCTGTTCAGTGCCAACACAAACACAATCAGTGTTAGTTGATCAGATCAACAGATCACTGACCAGATGTCATGCAAATTCATGTTACTCATGAACCAAAAGAAATGAAATGCATGCTTACATTTTTATTCCAAACATGACTGCACATAGTTACAAGTACTTAGTTGCCACTGACTTGAAACTCTACTGTTCATCACATGTTTCCTGATTCATCTGTTGATTGGCTCATTTGGGGGTAGTGGCAGGACATGTACCATCTTTTGGTCTTTTCTAGATTACTATTCACTATACTTTTAGTGCCATGTCTCGGCTAAATAAAGTCTCTCACTGCCTCCCATCACCTCATTTGCCTCCTCCATGAGCACGATTCCTTCTTCTTTCCAAAGTTGTTCCAGCATAAGTCATTTCATCTGGGAAATGCTAAAGCTAAAGGGGAAAGCAGAAGCTTTATTGTTTTGGTTGCTCAGTTCAGCTTTAATTTTCCTAGGGGTCAATATTCTACCTCTACTACATTGCACAAAAAGCATTTACTTCATAATGATAAAAAGAACTGCTTAAACATTGCTCTCACACCTTAAAAGAAACAATGAAATAAAAAGCTCCAACTACCGCTTCACTGCTGCTTACTTTTAAGGTCATTGCAACGATTTGTGCTTTCTTTTCTTTTGAAGGTTCCTTCAATATTTGAAGTCAGTCTTTATCATTTTCTCTGTCCCAACTGATTTCTTTCAAAAAGCTTTAAGTTATTCAGTCTCTTGATTAAAAGTCTAAGAAGAACTTGAGTTATATGGGGTTGTTTACCAGTCGCTAGTGATAAAATCTTATGGCTCTGTCCCAACTGCTTTTTTATTAAGACGAAGCCAAGTGTCAGTAAGCCAGTGAAGACTCTTTACTTGTTAAATGGGGCGATACCATGACCATCAATTGCCACCCACTTTGCTTTTATGCTCTGCTAATGTATTGACACTGTCAAGGATAGGAGTAAAATGCTGAGTGGAAAGGCAGACTGTCAGAGTAAAGCTGCTCACTTTCACCCTGAGGAGTGTTGTTTTTTTAGCTGTACACCTCGAATTGATACAGCTTTATTTGCAAGTTTAAACCTGAAGCCCTGACTGGTCATCTGAGGAAGTCGGTTATGAAAGCCACCTGATAGCTAGCCCCCGGGGCCCTTCTTTTTCCGTTTACCCGCTCTCCTAATCCAGCGCTAATGGTTAGCAATGGAGGCCCAGAGGAAGATTCAACCGTTGGTGTGTGGAAATCCCTGCTGGAGTGGGAGTGTCGCGCTTGAGGAAGTACTCAGCGAAGCGCGCCACAGACAGCGACGGGACCCTCATGCCATGTGCACCGCAATGCTCAAGGTGACCCGGCAAGACAAATTTACCAGCCGCACACACACTCACACAGCACAGCGGACACACTTTTGATTGTGATCACAGAGGAAAGCTATAAAGAAGGGATATTCCTTTTGGAACATCTTCTAAATCTGTCAGTTGGTGAATTTAATTTGTTGTGTCTCCACAGTTGTTGTAATAGTTGCGGCTTCTGTGGTATTTTCAGACAAGGATATCTGAGACTTGACAATGGGACAGAGGCAGAACCCAGACGCCAGCAGAAACAAAAGACTTGAAAGAAGTGTTCAATATCAAACCTGCTGCAAACTGCTCCAGGCATTTAGGGTGATTGTAGAGAAGTGGTGGCAGAGATGTGATACAGCTAGATAGTACATAAACTGCTAATTAAATGTTTCAGGGTCGCAGCCGTGTAATTTCCTTCATCGGCTGATAAGAGACTTAAAGGTTTGTTCTTGCCGTCTTCTTTGCAGCGTTTTGGCCTCAGCTTTGTTAGCCTTTGATGGATGACTTTATGCATTATTTCACAGGTCCAACTTTTCATACATGAGAATTGTTACACAGAAGAAACCATGTTGTTTCACCTCATTGTTTAGCCTTGGGGCCCAAGGTCACGTTTAAATGCCAATTGTTAGTGTCTGCACAACTGTTTGCAGGTCTGAACTTTGACCCTACTTGTGTCTGAGTGGGATGCTGCTGTCGGTATTGAACAATGGCAGTGCGACAGGGTGGACTGATATGGTGTGGTCGAGGCCGATGCCGCAGGCCTTTGGTCTAACATTTGGCCAGCAGTGCTGTCAGTAGAGAAAAAACACCAATCAGAAAACTCAAATCTTTCTTCCCACCTCCATTCATTTGAACTATTTTGGCTTAAAACTGAAACTGCTGATGAACGGTGTATTTATTCCTAACATTGCTTCAACTGATTGCTACAAGAAGAAATATGAGTCTTCTGTGTGCTCGTGTGTGGGAGAAGAGTTAATCTGCATACTCGCGTAGCCTCACCAAAATACCAATTTAGGATTTTATTCTTCCATAGCAAAGTACGTTTCACAGTGTCCCTATTAGACCAAAATGAATGTCAGAAAGGGGGAGAAAAAAGGGAGAGGTACTAATCTCAATGAAGAAAAGTGTAAAGAGAAGATTGATATTAATATCAAATCAGGGCATGTGTGGGAGAGGCAGCGTAGCGCGAAATGCTTAATCTAAACTGCATGGACGTCCATCGAGGAAGCACTAAATGTGGACTGACCTCCTTAACCCGTCCACCAGGATCCTTTTTGCTGTAATGAATAATACAGGATTGGTTGGGTCAAGCAAAGCACCACTGGGTGCCCTCTCCTCCCCCACGAAGGGTCCGCTTAGCGATCGCCCCTGAACGACACAATGTGCAATGTGTCCCAGAAGCCTCAATCAATTATTGATGCCTGATGAGAGAGGAGCCAAGACAATCTCTCAACTTCCAACTTCTTGGTGATATGAAAGTGAGATTGAATAGTCCTGGTGTACACGGCACACCCTTCAGGTTAATTGTGGTTAAGCATCATTTGTGTGCGTGAAGCATGATTGCGGCCCAGCACAGCTGAGATGAGGCTGACCCTGAAATGGGCGCTTTGAAATTGGTTCTGCACACAGATTTTGTCTGGAGTCCTATTAAACAGTGAATTTATTTGAGCTCAATCGACCAAATATGCATGCTCACTTTAAAATCACCCACTTCAGCTTGTTTGCAAGTTCTAGTTTTCACTCCCCCGCCTACCCCCTCCCCTAGTCTCTCTGGCCAGTGCGCGTTAATACCAGTCGCTGTCTGATAGAGATGCTGAACAAACATGTACAGATCAAAAACAACTCCCATCCAGTCTCACATTTCAGCCTAAATACATGTAGTGTCCTAAACAGAGATTATCTGGGCGGCCGATCTTGATTGTCTTCCCTTTTTTTGCGCTCCCAGGTGGCAGAGCGAGGTCCACATGTTTGCACAGGCACAGCAGCAGTCCCTCGGGGGCGATGCTACTTGCAGCTAAACCCTCTGATGCTTCTGATCACACATCACACTGTGTGTCTGTGTGTGTGTGTGTTTATCTGTCTACGCATACAACACGCGGACACATCGACACACTGCGAAGGTGCAGTTGATGTACTATATCGCATGCTATTATGCCACCAAAAAAAGAAAAAAAAAACAGATTGAGATAGCAGCGGGTTTGCGAGATGCAAATCTCCTTCGTGGAAATGTAGTTTTATGAGAAACTCGCGAGATAATCAAACACGAGACTTCTTAATCTGGCTGTTAGATATAATATTATGATAAAGTAATGAACAATAAAATTGCATTAGTGGCTTTGTGCAGTGAGACCTGACTGATTTGCCTTCACTTGGATCTATGACAGTTGTTTATTGATGCCTTGGGGCCAGACGACAAAATGATGAATAGGGAGGAAGTAATCAGAAGCACTCTTGAGATGCACCACAGATACGCTTTCTCCACAGGGCCCGCTACAGTGCCTTATAACAATTAGGTTTTATTAATAGTATTATTCTCATTAAAATGTATCATGTCAAGCAAAAGAAATTCAAATTGACCTGGATTCTTCTTCTCAGATAATCAAAATTAAAATCAGAAGATGTTTCCAAAGTAGAAAAAAAAACCTTTTTTAATGTATTTCCAGTTTCTCTATCTTTCATCTTAAGGTGTGGAGCAGTTCTGGTTTATGTGGGGATATCGCTGCCCAAGGTTAAACACTCTGTGTCAGGCAGCAGTTTTTGTTTGAGCTTTACACAATTAAAGAGAATTAAAGTCTGTTTTCTCCCCAACATAATTACAGGGTATGAAATGAGTCACAGCGGAGCGTTTGAGGCTCAACAATGGTGGAGGAAAAAACTTGTTCATCCGATTGTGACTGCCAGAACATTGCCCCGTGGAGACAGGAGGGAAACAAACACGCGGGAAGGAAAAATAAATCCAAATTCATCTCCTTATTTCTTTCATTCTTTTATTTGAATACAGATGTATTCAGTCCTGTGTCAGTCACTCTTTTTAAAAAATGCTCGTCTTGAATTTTTTTGTACAGTAAAGCTGTACTTACTGTTTGGGGATGCTGAATGGCAAAGATTTCGCTCTCATTGTGACAAATTTCCCGCTTCTGCTCGGAGACAGTGACAGACTAAACTTTCTTTTACACACCCAACTTCTCTTTTTCTTTTGTAAATAGAAGGACACAAAGTGTTGGGGGAGGTGGTGTGCTTTTTTTTTTTCTTTTTTCAGAGGGGGTGGAGGGGGGACGTGAACGAGAGGTTGCTCACCCTGTGGGAGGATTTGACATATTTTGCAATCAAGAATGAATCAAACAGATAACAAATGTTTAAGAATCTCTGAACCCTATGGAGTGCGTTCCCTTCCCCTTTTATCTGATGCAACTATCGGTTGTCTTTCTTTTATCAGCTTACAGTAAGGGATGCCACACAGCAGCAGCAACAGCAAAAAGAGCAGACGTCAGAGGGAAAAATGCTTGGCTGCAGTGCCCTCTTGTGGTGGCTGGTGGCATTTCAGTTGCTGAAACTTCCTTGAGGTCTTCAGATAGATTCTCCAGTCAGTAGAAAAAGCAATGGCTAAAGTTGTTTTCAACCAGTTATTTAAAAAATGTCCTTAACTCTCCCTTTGTACTCAACTAAGACACTAAAACGCATTTTTAAAGAGTAAAATGTTGGTAATCTCTCTGAAGTACAGTTTTAAAGGCCCGCAAAGGAGCAGAACTACCAAGAAATGAATGTTCTGACAAAGTTTGAAGAGTTGAAGTCACCCTCTCCGAACCAAATCCTCGGCCCTTGTTTGGATTCTTTTGTCCGTCGCTTGCCCAAATAAGCCTCTCTCCTTGCTGTGGGGATGAGAGGACAGGAGATAGGATTATGCGATGACTTGTGTTTGTTCGATGATGAACAAGCCCTCGTTAGCGAGCACTTTAATGTGTGGACAGATAGCGCGCTCATTAGCTCTAGTAATGACCACTTCACAGTGTACTGCTGCTCTAATTGCATGTTTTGTTCTCTGTGAGGCTGCGGCGCTGCACAGTGGAAGGCATCTCTCCCCTTCCCTTCCAAGAAACTCGCTCGTCCTTTCTTCTTCCTCCTCCATCTATCACAGTTTGAGGATGCAGCATATTTTGTGGTCACCGTTCTGTCTGAATGAGGCATGGCGGATTAGAAGCTCCCAAAATCATGTCGACTAAATGGAACAGATGAGACTGGATGAAAAGCCCCGGTATTGTCCCTGTAGCTAGGGCAACTGAGGTTCCGACTCAATTGTACTTCTGTCGATTAATTCAGTTATGCGGCAGTAATAATTTTTGAAGATATTGAACGATATGATGGAGGACTAGAAATGTGGAAAACTTATGATCTCACCTTTTGATGCCGAAAAAAAATACGAGTAGCTTCCAGCATCAAAAGCCCTAATCATATCATATTTTCTGAACATAAAAGGCTCTCTCCTTTCCCCATTTTACTTCCTCAGCTGTAGATATGTCATGTCAATCGTTACATTATGCACAAGTGCTGTCTTTTTTATTGTGAATTCCACATCGGGTGGGACATTTGATATGGAAGCTCAGAGGATTCTGATGCCCTTCTATTTTCCTTGATTTCGTTACCAGTGGGACATTTTTGCCTCCGTATTCTTTCATGTTCCTCCCTTCTCTGAAAGTAAGTTGTTTATTCTCCATGATGACTATCTCCAGCTCAAAAAAAAAAATATCTTCTGAAAAGACTTCTGAGCAAATCTGTCCAGGCTTGGTCCCTTTTTAAATCTAAGGCTTGGGTAGAAGCCTACAATGGCTTAGACTCCTTGGAGGAGGCAGCTTTCTTTTACTCTCTTTCTCCATTCCCAGTCATCTTTGTGATACTTGTGAACACACAGCTTTATGACAAGGAGCTAACTTAAATCAATTTAAAACAGCTTTTGAAATGCCTTTCGATATGCCATTGTGTTTACTTGAAAAAGAATGAAAAGAAAATCTGAATTGTAACATCTGTCGTATTGGGTGCCCCCCTCCCGTGCAGCTTTCGTTACACACACAATGCAGTATTGATCGATTCAAGTCCATTTAGGTTTTGAAATAAATAAATATATATATAAAAAAAACATATAATCTATCCAGGCTAGAAAGCAGAGAAAGCGGGAAGAAAGAATCGGAGGGCCTGCAGGCAAACAGACGCATTAAAGACATCCAGAGCACAGAGGCAGCCAAGCTATGCTAAGCCAGCAGGATGATTCATTTAAGCACATCTCTGTAAGCGCCACAGTCATTGTTGCTCAGCTGCGTACACTGCAGTGAACAGCAGCTTTAAGTGGAAGAGAACTGCGGTGGTCATTCTTTGGAACAACAGTAAAAACTATCAAAGTTTGTGGAATAAAGAGCTGCTCGCTCACTTCGTCTGCTTGCTGTATTTCAGACCTGGGCTCGAGTGCTTTTGCTCCCCAAAGAGGATCAAGTGGCTCTTGAAATCATAGGAGGTAGTGACCATGAAAAAGACCTTAGCCTCATGTTCCACATTATATCTCATAGACCATCAGGCTGGCGCACAATGTGACTCAAGACCCTTCAAGTGACATCTTAGTACGAACAGAGCGGCAGAATTGCGCTGAAATACCTCTTTGCCGAAGCCAACCTGAGCTACAAGCAAATCCTTTTAATCCAGTACAGTATACTTAAGGACTGACCATTGGTAAACCCCAGAGAAGAGAGAAGTATTAATAAGCTGTCACAAGGCTTACTCATTCTATGATTTCCACAGACACTTAACTGCCATGGTGAGAGGCAGGGGAGGGCTCGGGGATGAGTGCTCACCCCTGATCTTTACCCCTCTTAAAGCAGTAGGGAAAATGGAGGCAGGCAGGGGATTATGGAGTGCAGTAATTGTGGAGAGGTGTTGGAGTCAGGATGCAGCGTTTCTGCTGGATTAAGACAAGAAGACAGGCTAATCTTGGATTGGGAGAGGAGACACAAGGGTCGGAGTTGTTCTGGAGCCCTGAGGCCGTTTGGAAAGCTTAAGTGGCAAAAAAAAGAGGACTGCTTATCCACACCTCTCTTGTGCTGCGAGTCGGCCCTCCTCAAAATCACGCAATGCTACCATCTTTCAGCATATTAAATGCTTCCACATGTTGTCATTCACCCCCGTAGAAGCAGACTCGCCCTGAAGTCTAATTTTCTTGCTTGTAATGTTCAGAAAGGATGAGACTCTTGGAGAATGGTCACTTTCTTCTGCTGACATTCAGCAGCCCTTGACGCTTATTAGCAATAATAATCATGATGGAAAACGCCGGCACGTTGCATTTTTCTTTCCCGCTTTATTTCGCCCCTCTTCGCCTTCCCCTCGATGCCTTTGTGCCGCCACAGTCCCCGGTGCTTCCTCACTCCAGTTTGTTGTTGTGATTCCATTGTCTCCCTGAGGGGAGGTGACCCCGTGTCTGTTGGTTGTATCAGCAGCCCTGCATTGTACTCGGGGGGGGATTTAGACTCTCAAAGCATCTTCCCGCTGCAGCTTTCCCAGCAAACACCCAAAGTGGTATCTCGCCTTTTCTCTCGCTCAGACATTAATCTTGCTCTACCCTTCTACATCAAAAATGCTTGTATTGTCAGCGCGCGCTAATGTTTGCCTCCTATTCACTATATATACACATATATGTATTTTTGTGTCTGAGGGAATCAGTCGAATGCATTGTTCCCAAATCATTGTAATATCTATTTAGAGTGGCAACAGCACTGGCTGCCGATGCTCAGTATTCATGGAGCATAAACCAGCCTTAAGACTTAGAAAAGCTGAAAGGGCTTATCCCTATATTCTTAAACTCCCC
Organism: Pelmatolapia mariae; assembly: GCF_036321145.2. Taxonomy (NCBI): domain Eukaryota; kingdom Metazoa; phylum Chordata; class Actinopteri; order Cichliformes; family Cichlidae; genus Pelmatolapia; species Pelmatolapia mariae. The sequence goes on along the minus strand of NC_086246.1, from coordinate 36,621,268 downwards.
TCTTTTATGTTGGTCTTAGGCATTAAGGATAGGATTGTGAATAGCAATTGTTCAACTGCTGCACTGAGAGTGAGTGTGTATACGTGGGTGGGGGTGTTTTATTCCTTGGCAAAATCCTTTCCCTTTCTCCCATTTTTTTCAGCTGTAAATATTAACTGTGTTCTTAACTCTTAACGGTGTATGGGACACAGTAATGTGCTTTTAAGGATATATTATGTGAAAGATTTTCCACTGCATACACTGCTGCTTGAAATAAGAAAAGGCTATTTTATGGAGCCTGAAAACAAATTTGCTACGGCAGAAAGAAAAGAAGAGGAAGAAGAAAAAAATAGATAGAACTTTGCAGTATCAAGTCGTCAGCAAACAATGAAAGGGAGATCTCAAAGGGGGCCGGGCGAATCTTTAAAAAAGAAAAAGATTGCATATCGTTTTTATTTATTTATTATTTTTTTTGTTGCGTCGCAGTGTTTCAAATCCGTGCTCCGTCTTTCTTCAGAAAGTGTGTAGTGCTAATGCATTTCAAAAGCCCTTTTTCAAAGCACAATAGAATATCGCCACAGAAGTTTAGTGGTTCCGCTAAAGAGAGTGGCTCAGTCATTGAGAGCTGTTCTCCATTGTGCCCGAGCCTAAGACATTCTCGCTGAAAAGTCGCCATCGTTTTTCACTTTTCATAGCTGGAGTTAAAAGGTTGTTGAGAAAGCTTACATATATCTCCGCTGCCTTATAAAGTGTTAGAATAATTACTGTTGTGAATCTAATTATGTGGGGTCTTGCTATGAGACAGAGCGAGATCTGGTTTATTAAAAGAAAAACACGCACAGATCTCAGGTAAGTTATCCACAAGGCTGAACCAAAGTCCTGGAGTCCTGACTAGCATACACCGCCTGTATAAACATATTTCAAACCCATTTAATTTAGCTGTAAGAGCGGGACTGAGCAAACCGTTACATGTACTGTAAAGTGCAGTCAACTGTGTATAATCAAAACAGAGAGCGGCACTTAGGGGATTGTGACAGCTGCAGCCACTCCTGTTGATATCAAATAAGACCTTCTGAAACCTTAAGGATGAGTTAGCATGAAACAAATTGCTCCTAATTGTCAGGAGGATAAATTGTGACTGTGAGCGTTTGTAATTCTGTCAGCTACCATTCACCCCCTCATCTCCATTCATCTGGGCTCAAGCACTTTAATTGAGAGGGTCTGGGCTGGCTGAGTGAATTGGTAATAGAAATAAGGACCCAGTGTGGATATTTTAATCAGTGCTGACTTCTGTACCGGGGCAGAAATGAGTCAGTGCACCATGGAGTGGCGGGCCATCTATCTCCAGGGCCTCAGGTGGAGATGGAGGAGTGGCTTCTCCATTGGATGTGACAGTCACTCAGAGGATCTAATGGCTCAGCACTCACTATTGATTGTTATTGGGATTTACGCTTCCCATCCAAAACAATAAATCGAATCAACCACAGGGATGTAGAGCCTCACTGTAAGAGCCAACTCATTCAATACATTAGATAAAACAACTCTTAAAAAGGCAATGTGGTAAATAATAAATTAAAAATATATGTAAATAATAAGTTATAGTTAATATTGGTACTAATGTACTTACCTGTTACCTTGCTTTTAGTAGTAGTAGTGTATATAAGATCAATATCACTCTCATGATGTGGCAAGGCTCAGAGGGTAGCTAGCTTAGCTTAGCCTACAGCATAAGACTGGAACAGGAGGAATCAGCTAGGTTTGTCCAAAGATTGAAACAATGCATGCTATTGAATCTATATACAAATCTGTTTTAACTGATAAGACAGTGAGTCTACATGCCCCTGTGCTGCTTCTATGTGGTCATCTTTTATATCTGCTAGCTTCATATGTAAACGGCAGTGTTGTATTACAGGTATAGTTATGGTGTACGTCTCAACTCAGCCACTCAACTCAACCCACCCATATAAAAATGTTGGAATGTTTTTTTTTGGAAAGCAAACAGATTTTGTTTTTGCATAGATGAAGCAAAAGGGTAAATATGTAATTCTTAGCATCCTGCATGCATTATTTTTCGTTGTTTCGCTGTTTCTTCTTTTACTTTGTAATGGCTTTTCCTTTATCAGGTTTTGTTTTGCCTCTTGTTTTTTATCTTTTTTTTCTTTCTCAACATTACTTATGATATCTGAATGCTTTTGTTCCCTTCATGGGTGCCATTTATGGGAAGGATGGTGTAGCTGTGTCCCTACCACTTTTCTGATTGCCTAAAATTGTCTCCAACCACTAATTTAATACCAACTGCATTTATGGATTTGGTACATAAACCATATTCCTGCCTCCCTCGCCCAATTTTGGTGATTAGCCCTGCTATTTCTTGCTAATGTACAAGGCTGTTGATGTAATAAGGCACCGATTTTAAATGGGGTGCAATTGTCCATGTCAGTCTAGGTTTTTTGCGTCCTTCCCCATACTGAGACCAAACATCCACCCTACAGTACCTCTGACATTCCTAATGTTCCTTGTCACATTTTCTATCTATCATGTCTTTAGTACTTATGGTTTGTGGCTCTTTTTCCACCTGAATTTGTGAGTTTTTTTTTGTTTTTTTTACATTAACATTAGTTCTTAAACTCACTTCCCTAAACTCTGCCTTGATGTTTCTGTTTTGATGTAGTGCTGCTGACGACTGGATGTGTAAATGCTGATCATTCACTCTCTGTCTGCAGTGTTATTACATGTGACAGCTGAAGCCCCTATCCATTTAAAAACACATACTGTAGTAGTTCATAAACAGGAATATTCATAGGAATATTTATAAAATTGGACAACGGGGAATAGATCAGAACTCATGTCTATTTATTCAGCTCCGGGATATTTTGCGTGGCTCGCACATGCTAACTTCTGCATATTCTAATTTGTCCTTGTCATGTTTATCATTAATCTTTGGCCCTGGTTTGCTTGAGACACAGTGATTTGTTGAGATGCCCCCTGGGAGAACTAAAGATATTCTCCAATATGATAATGCCATTACACCCGCCTCGGAAAACCTGTCATATAAATTATACATTATCAGTGACTACATGCACTATGTGTTGATGTGACAGTTCTCAGTCTGGAGGAAAAACACTTAGACCTGTCACTTATAATGCATTTTCCTTTTTCCAGTTAGCTAACCTATCAGTGCTCAAGTGTGGTCTTTGATTATTAATTAAATATTCATAAAGGAATGTGTATAATTGACTATAGCTGAATAACACTTCATTGACGCTGTTGGATTTTATCAAGCCATACACGGGATTTCTTTTAAGTTACAACATTATCATTATTTTACTATAATGAGCTGGACATATCGACAACTACGATGGAGGATGTTGGCAACATGAACACGAATCCTGGCTGAGGCGATATTAGCTTTTCTTTTCATTTATCATTAATTTGACAGATGCATAAACTGTTTTAGGCCATCGCTTGACAAAACTCATCAATCAAACGACACAGTACAGCACACTTGATATTATTGAGCATTATTCACCATTGTGCCTCAATGACTCCACTTTCTGAATGTGGTAAGCTCATATATCAATCAGAAGCTTTGTTAAATGTTGATTATTTTAAACAGGCGGAATCACGAGATTAGGAACAAATGATTAATCACAAGAGTTTTTTGAGGGGTTTTTACTGCAAGAAGTGGAATTTTTTTCTGCGCTTAATATCAACTTTTGCGTTTTATAAACAGAAGCAGAGAGGCTGATGACTGGGCGGATCAGTGGACTCATTTCAGTGCAGTTTGGGAAGAAAAGGAACGCGGCAGAGACACGCTGCTGGCAGAGATGAATTAGAGCTGTGGAAAAGCACTCAGATACTAGCAGGTGACATTTTTCGCCTTGCCTCTCTGTTCCCTCTCTCTTCCATTTTCTCGCCAGCAAAAAAGGGAACAGAGGGTAAAAAGGGTTGCATTGTGCAAAATGGGACAAAGTATAAAACATATTCAAAGAAAGTATGAAATTCTCCAACTTCAGAAAGCCATTTAGATCATCCATCCGAGTGACGTAAGGGAAAATAATATACTTGACCCTTTTGTCTGTACACTTTGAGAAGTTTGTTATAATGGCAAGCCCTGTAATAATTCACTGTACCTCATGTATATTAAGTAGAAATTCACTGGCTTTTATGATAAATTGCTAGGGTAATGCCAGGACACCTCTTTTGCATTTCAATGTGAGAGAGTGTCAGATTCTTATTTCATTACCAGGCGACACATTAGCTGATGGATTTTAATTTTCTTTTTTTTTTCCCTACTGCAAGCAGGAATCCACAGAGACCAGGTCGAAACAGAAAGGCTTTGAATGCGAGGATGGATGAAAAATGAAATAAATAAATATAAATCATTGTCAAGAGCCTTTATAGCAATTTTGAGGCCATCACCAAAAAAAAAAGGAAGAAAAAGTAGTCAGTATGTGTTGTGTTCCTCTGCATACCTTTGCCGATTGCCTGTCCAGAGTGGGAAGCGGTGCGGAGCTCACTTGCTGACTGGACAGAAAATCAAGGTTTAATTCATATTGTGATAAAAATCTGGATGCGGTTGAATCTAAGACATGCTGAGCAGGGGCAAATGTGGAGCAGACGTGAGAGCGTAGCCTTTTCAGCGCATCGCACAGCGGGGTGCTGAGCCACTCCTCTGCAACCCTCCCTTGCCTTTGCCACGAAGCTAAAAACTCTGCTGAGGGATTCTTTCTGCTCGGTTACAGAGGAGAGGAGAACAAAACACAGGTGCCAAAAGCAATTATCAAATTACCTAAGCCTTTCTTGCCTCTGTTTAATCTGTTTGTAGCAAATCCAGCTAATAATACATTAGGGCAATAAATGTGGCCCTCTGCAGTGGTAATAATTACAGTCACTTCATCTTTCAGTGGGAAAAGAGTGAACAAAAGTAGGTCAGTGTGAAAACTCTGCTGTGGTGAAATATTGCAGGCAGTGAGGAAAAATCTTTATACTTGTGTTGTAAGTGTACCCATGAGCAAGGCACACAATTCCCACTGAGTATTTAGTAGCCTCTTAGCCCTGGTTTTCTGCTTCTCATGTGTATTTGAGACACAAAGACTGGGTACAAGTGAAAAAAAGTCACGATTTCAATTAAGAAAAGTGTACACTGAGTGTCAACAAGAACACAAACAACAGGTTGGCTCAGACCACAAGGGGCAAAATGCTGCTTAGTTTATGTGTATTAGGAAAAACTACATTTTGAGGAAAGTTTAAGGTATCAGACTTGAAGTACTTGCATGGTGTTTTTTCCAGTATTTTGCTTCTTTTATGGATGAAATGTAGCAAATTGCTCAGTGACACTAAAGTATAAAACAGCATCCTCCTTGCAGGTGATTGCAGTTAGTAACACTTACCATTTGGTTGCCCAGAGGTTGACTGTGCAGCACTAAACCTCTGGACAACCACTTTTGGATACAAGGCGACTGCACAGGTCATGTGATGGGAGACAGCTTTGCCCCAAATAATCGTGGTCTGATTTTAACTGACTGCAGTTACTCTCAGATTGGTTAACAAATAATTGCTGTCCAATTCAGATAAGCAAACAGATGAGCGCAACTCATCTGCGCAGCAACTCGATTGGTTGCCACTTGGTTGTATTCTGTTTATAAAATCAAGCTTGATGAGTGCTCGTGTTATTTTATAGTTAAATTGCATTCGTGTAGCAACTACATCACCATTTCTGGAGGCGTTTCTGAATTTCTGTATCAAATCTATACGGTTCTGGCTCAACTCTGGATGTAAAGAGTGAATGTCAATTTTTGTTTAATACAAATTTCTTTTTATGTAGAGAGAAAGAATTTTTGTGGATTTAACACATTTAATTGCCATATCATTACAAACGGATTGCATGGAATTACTAACTTGATCCCATTCTGTCACAAACTGATGACAAACTGGCGCCCTTTCATTGCCCTTTCATCACCATCTTGAGACACCAAAACTTATTTGAAGACTGACGCTGACTGTTGCCATCAACCAGTTTGCAAACTAATTGTAAACAGTTGCAAAAACTTGGATTGTGTTGCTGTTTCCAACCACTGATTTGTTAGTGTAGTGTAAAGGTTGCACGGCTGAAACACAAGAAAGTGCTGAGCTAGTAAAAACTTTAAAGCTCAAACTGTAACTGTTACCAGAAATAATGCATTTTGATAGATTAAACTCAACTAAAACTTTTTGTAAAGGAAAGCATTACTTTCTTTTATCTATATGTGCATACATATATTAAAACTGGCTGTTCGTGTGATTTAAGAAAGAACGTAAAACTCGTAAGACTTTGTGCTAACCAACAGTTTTTACTTTTTTCATTACCATTATAATGCTATGATATGCTGACTGTATTTCACAATATCTTTTATACTCATATGTCTGCAAAGGTCATGCATTACCAATCTTGCTTTGTTTTTAAGTTGCTGTTCAGTTGCACCTGCAGTTAGTGGGTGGAAACCTTTTCAAACCAATTTTTAAATAATAGCAACCTTGTGTGGTGCAACTGTGTTAATCAGAGATAAATTAGAACAAATACTACTTATAATTTCTACTAAATAAAAAGATAATGTGACTCTTTTCTTAAATGATTGGATATGGTTCAAGTGGAAGCTGTTTGGTGCAGCAGGATATTGGGCCATCATGAGCTGAAGCTGTTGGTGTTTGGCCTAAACCATTTCTGTATGCTGAATATTCTCATAGCCATCAGCAAAGAAGCAGCACTGCAGTCTTTCTGCCTCTCAAATCTGACTATATTCACAGAGAGAACAAGAACCTCCCTCATTTCATATCCAGTCCTCCGTCTGTGGAGCGTCTTCCTAGTATCCATTGTCACCGCATTAACCGTAGGCTAGCATAAAAGTAATTGGAAACTGATGCGAGCCAAAGCTTCAATTAATGCACTACCAAAGTCCCAGTTCTGTGTAATCGGCAATAATGGTTTCATGTTTGGGAGGGCGTTTGGTCACTCGCATTCAGCACTCACCTCCTGACAGAGGCTGTTAAACCCTGCTCAAAATCCCCACTCCACAGTAATCTTCATTTCAGTCATTTTCCTTCTTTCTCCATCTCTGATGACAGCTCCAGTGTCTTCGTTTTGCTTGCAGTCAGATTGTGCGCCCGAGTGAACAGGAGGTGTAATTGACTACTGACAACTCGGCGACAGGATTCTTAATTATTACTCTAGGGTATGGTGGCTGGCTGGCCGGGGTTCAGCTCTCTCACTGAGTATGCTAACAGAGTCATTTTTCCTCTTCTCTGTGAATATTGAAATGTAGTTTTGTTCGCTGCGTTTCCACGTCAGACCCCGAGACTTTGAATTTAGGGAATGATTGCAAATGAAATGCACATGCTATGGGTTTAACGCTGCACATTTTTTATACAAGTGCACTGCAGGCTATAGGATACCTGACCCTATCAGTGCTGGTGCAACCAAATGTATTAACAATATATTACAGTTTTCCTTGTGAGAATTTCTAATCAGATGTAAATGTCTGATTAGAGCTGTTAGTTGAGAATATAGAACTTTTGGCTTGCAACATGAGGCTATGTGGTACCTTTGGTTTCTTTTGGCGTTGTGTGTCAATACTTCATCTGCCCTTAAAGCGATAAGACATTACACTGAGGCTTCTGCTGCTACTAGTAAGTACAAGAGCATAATTCCTCTGGTCCATGCCTGCGCTGGGCCTGCTCAGTGTGATAGAGCAGAGTAAAGAGGGTGAGCATTGCTTTGTGCTGCAGTCTGTATCTTTTGTGCGGGTGGATATGGAAGAGGGCGTGAAACAATTGGACAAAATGGCCCTAATGTGCTTAAAGAATCTTCTGTCTTTAATCAAAGCTCACACACATGCACCACAAAGGCAGACAGAGCAAACCCAATTCTCCGCTGCTTCTGCCGAGTGGCTGTTCCTCTCTTGGCTTCAGTGCTAGAAATCAGGATCAGGTTGGCTTTGTGTGTGTGTATGTGTGTTTTTCTTCCGCTGTCATTCTCATAGATTCATTGCCTCATCTCTTAAGGAAGGGACAACGGGGATTTGCTTTAAGACAAGACGGTAAACTTTGTGTTGTCATGATTGCGTCCTGTTGTTTGATCGCTTCATCCATTCAGAAGTCATGATTTGCTTAATCATCTCGCAAAAAATAGCTTCAATGAGAAGACAATACAAATACAGTCATAAAGTAAATCAAATTGACCACAGACTGAATAATACGCTCATGTGGACTGTTGTTGTGTCCAAAATTGTGTAGCCCTTATTGAATTTATAGTGAGTATTGCTATACAAACGTAGTGCACATGCCTCATGAAGAGCAGGCTTGGTATTGCAGCGTATTGCGTCAAGCATCGTCACAAGAATTTGATGTAAGTTGATCTGTCATGATTTAATTGTCTGAGCATCTTTCTGATGATCTCAGCAGTTAGTCTTCCACATAGAACTCACTGCATAGGACGTAAGGAATGGTGAATGAAGAGGGTGAATGACATTTCTACATGTGTTTTGCCATCTATGACCAAACAGTGGTGATAGATTACTCAGTGTATACACATTCAAGGGACAAACTTGTTTCGTTTGTCAGTGTTTGCAGATGTGGACACAAAGTGGACTTCAGAGACAGACTTTAGACACAAGAGGTAATTGGAGTGAGTGGCGACGTCACATTAGCGGTGCGCGGTGAAAACGAATTAAGATAATAAGGACGTAAAACTAACAAAAAGGCAAAAGAGACAGAAGGCCAACAAAACAGGCAGTGACCAAGCGGGGAATCACGCAACAAAGACAAAGACATGACGACAAGACACCAGAAGACAATCGAGAGCCGAGACTAAACAAATACAAGTAATCAAATATATAATATTCAAAACACTCAAAAAACAGATTACAAGTCTGTAGCCAAGAGCATCATAACATTATAATGAATGTACATTTCACACTGCTTGTAAATTGCTCTCATTGACTCAGTAATTAAACCCCTTCACAAAAAAACATTATCAGGTCTCGTCATGAAACTGCCTCTCTTGGTTTGCTGTTCATACAAATCTTTAGCTACAAGTAGCAACCAAAATCACAGCATTTATAAATCATCGCATTTATTAATCTATAAACTTACATGATTTTGTTAACATTGAGCAAATTTATCATTTTCTTTCTTGACCATATCAGTCACAGGATGGTCCCTCACTAAGCAAACCAAATGAAAGAAAACGTGGTTCTGGGGCGTTTTCTTGCAGACTGTCACATTTAAAACAAACCTCACAGCTGCTAGCAAAGGTTTGAAGAGTGAAGAACTAGGTTAGGTAACCTGGACTGCCCTGACTATACCAGTAAATGAGTTACATGTACAAATACTTAAATGCAGAAGATGTGTGTTAGCTAGGTGCAATGTTCTATGAACTGATTACTGCACAGGGTCTTGCTGCCTTTAGGTGCACCAAGGCGTCAAAATGCCATTGCTAGTTTATTGAAATCTCTCCGCAGAGTCTCACACACACACACACACACACACACACACACACACACACACACACACACACACACACACCTTCATACTCCAAGTGACTTTTTTTGCACGATACTCAGTCTTTTGCACATTTCTATTGCACTGTTGCATCTGCACTGTCTTGTGTCTGTATCGTTCTGTCCTGTCTGGTGTTGCACTGTCTTTGTTTTTCTGCAATTTTTGCACATTGCACTTTATGAAGTCCTGCGTTGATTGTGTGTTATATGTCATATGTAGCACCGTGGTCTAGGAGGAACGTTGTCTCGTTTCACTGTATACTGGACCATTGCACATGGTTGGAATGACAATAAAGCCAAGACTGTAACCTCCTCCAGCTACTTTGGACCTTGGCTCTTTTTGACATGCAGTAAGGTGATGCTCTGTTCTCCTCAGATGTATGCATCTCTGCGGTGGCACTGTAACAGATCAACACTGGCTGAGTTTGAGTTTGACCTACAATATAAAATGATAGATCAAAGTTGTATAAAATGATTTAAACAGTGTTTAACAGCATTGTTCCCACATTCTTTAAACTGTTATATTCTTCAAAGGCATTTGCCTTGTTCAATGTAACACTATCCTGTTTTTATTAGATGATAAGAAATGTATGCTTCAGCAGGTCCAACAAACAGAAATAAATCTGTATTTGAATTTCTCAGTTTATCTTTTATCAAGCATCTATGAAACTTATTTGTTTAAAAACTAATTAGTTGGAAATGTTGATAAAACAAAACCTAAATGCACCTGCCAGGTGTTCTCCAAAATTATAAAACTGACTATCTTGTAAATCAGATATTTACCTTTAGCATTTATAAGAAAGCAAACAGCTGAAAAACGTGGTAGACATTAAACATGAGTGAAACCACAGATCTTATAAAGTCTTTTGCACTGCTATGAATGGTTCTGTGCAAGAATATGAAGGTGACAGGTGCAGAAACAGGACCTAAGGGAGGCTGGGTTCGACAAAATGGTCAGTTGTTCTCTTTATACACATTCAGGCTTTGTTTGTTGGTGGGGGCAGAGTTCATGAAGTTTTAGTGATTACAACACGGCCCATTGACATCCGATTTTTTTTATTCTTGGTTCTGTCTATTCGGCACAGTAAAGAGATCAAGAGAGTGATCAGGAACGGCTGCTCATCTCATCTGTAATTTGATGATGAAATAGAAGGGAATGAAAGGGGAAAAGAAGAGTGCATACCTGGGAGCGTAAAAATCATGATGGTTGCTTCATGACCGCTCCTCTTGCCCTTAGTGTAACATTCAGGGGAAGAGTGTCCCTTTGTTATCGCCCCCCTCTCCCTGGCAATTATCACAAACTCCACTTCCCCTGCCCTCCGGAGCCCAGAGAACTGAGCGGCCGGAGTGGGAGAATAGCTACATTTATAATTTTTTTCTTCTCTTTCCATAGATTAATTTTCTAGGAAGCCCTGTCACTGCTGTACAGGAAAGCAGAGCGAGTGGAATGGAGTGTAAAAGGAGGGAGATGGGGGTGGGCGGGTGGAGAGAGATTGGGGCTACAGTGCACGAGCCTTCTCGCTTTTTCGTTTCCTTTCTTTTTTTTTTTTTTTCCTTGACAGATCATTTTCCATGCAGGGGTATCAGGGGGTCTGGCCGATAATTGGCATGCAGATTGCAGCTGATGGCGTCCCGCAACAGAAGAAAAGAACTGGCTAGTTAGAATAATGAGCCAGCCTGCCTGATGGATGGGCGAGGGAGGAGGTCATACAAAATGTTTCAGACACAATTCCTACCTCCCCTCCTTTCTCCCCCTCCTCCTCGCTACCTGCACCTCCCATTTTTATTTTTCTATTTTTCACAAAGGCCTGATATTTCATTATTTCCTCCTCTCTCTACCCTTCTAGGGTAATGAAAGCGTCCCATCTTCCTCTTACTTCCACTCTTCTTTTATTTATTTTTTTCCTTTTTTTTTTCTCTCCTTGCCCAGCTGCGAACACTTCCTCTCCCTTATGTAGTGCATGGTGACAGTACAGTTTTGGGTACGCAGAGACTCTAAAATGTCACATCTCATTAGGAGCCTGACACCCTTTAGAGACTTTAGTGTTTTAATTACAGTAAAGGAGTTAATTACTCATCTCTCAGCGGATTTCAGTTTCTCACCCTCAGTTAGCAAGAAGAAAAGTTTGAAACACGGGAAGTAGGCCTGAATGTAAGAATAAGAGGTTGACGTGCTCATAAATGCCAGTGATGTTCTTTTTTTTTTGTACATTTTTGTGGTGTAAATCATTTTTGAATAAACTGTTGTGTGCTGGAAGCCATTACGCCCTACAAACACTGAGCAGAGGACAGACTTGAGGACAAAGAGGGGTCAAAGCTTTGAGGCTGGTTAAATAAAGTGGAAATGCATTTTCTTAATTACATGTAATGCATATCATTTTGCACTATAAGTTGCAATTTGTATAAGTAGTAAATAAGACAAATAACAGAACTGATAGTTAGATAGCTAACTGTTCACATTTTATCATGTGGCACCAGTTTGGGTCTAGATACTCAGGTAGCCGGGGGGGGAGGGGGGGTTCGATCTTGCTTGTGTTGAGTGTTTTCTTACTGCTAGACTTTTAGTCAAAGTTTTTTTTTCACTTTAAATCTATTAGGAAATTATTTCCGTATAGATGAATGGATCTCTGCTCCCAAGGATTCGAGAATAAAACTTCAGGCACTTTAGCAAAAGCTTAAATTTAGTTCAAATCAACATCAACTACCTGCTCGGAGGAGAAAACAAAACCAGCAAGAAAAGAAAAACAGTTACATTCAAGTTGAAGTTAACGATAACACCTTTAACCCTTAGCATTCTCAATCAGGTAATGTAAATGTTATTAAGATGAAGCAACATTTCAAAGAAGCAGAGAGCTGAGTTGGAGTGCTCAGAGCTTCGCAGCTATGAACTCAGGGTCTCCCTCAGTTATGTATCAATAACTTGAAATGTTGTGTAAGCGATGGATTTTGGTTGGGAAAAACTGTTCTTGCTCTTGTTAAATCCATGTAAGATTTTCCCTCATTTGCATTTTATTCTGACTGGCTGCACTGGCAGCGTGCATGCCACCTTGTCTGTGTATTAACTGTTCCCTCAGACACGTCTTAAGAACTTAAATTATTACTTATGAGATTCCTGTGTACTTTTAGGGGAGGGCTGTGTTTAAGGAACTGTTAAACAACATGTAAACTTTTATTTTTTCATCTGAAGAGGTACTTGCATTTTAAATTATGTGAAATAAGGAGACATTTAGTGATGACGTTACCAGCTGCACTGGTTTTATTCTGTGTGTATATAACTAAGCCTTGTGTTACTTAAATATAGAAAACGAATGTGCACATCTTGAATTCTTCAGTGACTGGCCACTGCATATGGACAGGAACAAATTCCTGCTCAAATTTTAACTAATTAGTAACAATTACTAATATGCTGGATCATCATGTCCATCAATAAACCCTACTTACTATAATAACAGATGCTGGTGAGTTTCAGCATGCACTGCATGACCCTCTTGCAGGGCAGCATTGTAATGAAACTAAATATTTTTAAGGATGCTTTAATTACTTTTGCAATAAATAAATAAATACAATATGACACAATGAATGCATGGTGCTATCTTTGGTTTATGCTGAGATAAAATCCAGTCATTCTAACACAGCTTCTCTGTTTGGGCGAGTGTGTTAGGAGTAGATCCTGGGCTTTCCCTTCAGAAAACGCATTTTACCTTTTCACCACCCCGAGGGTTGCATTTTACTGCGAATGCCTCTAATCCCAGCGGCTTTACAGATAATTAACCCAGACTGTCATTTTACCCTGCACATCACGCCGCTTTTGATCAACCTCCTGGGTCAGGTAGCTATAGGTAAACAGAGGAATTATAATAAGTGTTATTAAGCGCCATGTTGTGCATGAGCGGATCAAGCACTTCTTCTTGTTTTTTTTGTTTTGCTGACATCTTTATTGATCTTTACCTCTGCCTATAATGCAACACCAAAGAGCACATTGTAGTCTTTCAGGAAACTAAGACAGACAGTGCTTTAGTTTAAAAGCATTCATACAACTTCATACTTAAAGTCTCCAGATTTCAGAAGGAATTATTATACAATGGTTAGCTACTTTACAGGTTAAAATTTTACCTGAAAAATAGCTTGTTACAGAACGTACATCCAAGGAAGTGCATAAAACAACTGTAATAATAACCTATTTGTTTTTATTACCTACCAGTTACCATGTTATACACATCCTTTAACCATAATACTGCTTCTTATTATAACTGGTTTTGTACCTATCTGCCACTCGCATAAAGGCTAGAGTTTTGTCATTTCTTATTTAATCTGAAACCTGACTCATTTACTAGTACTTAATCATTAATAAAAAATATGAATCATATTTTATAATGAATATTTAAAAGAAATGTGTTTGCTTTAGGAATTTTGCTGAAGTGACTTTAGAACCACAAGATAAAGTAACTTCCCTTACTTTATCTTGTGGTTATAGATCGGCTTTCCTTTTTGTGGCACTGTCACCTTTAACCTGACCTCTGACCTTTTGGATTTTGCTGTATGTGCTTTTTGGATAAGCAGATAGCTCCCCTTAAATGAGCTGTTTTGTTTCGCATATGCCTTAAAAATTTGAACTGTCAAACATGGATAATGGTTGTGCCATGAACTTTTTATAAAATTGGAATTATCAAATTAACACAAGGTGGTACTCAGGTAAGTCTATGCATGGGAGCTGCTACAACCTACACATATTCACGGGTCTCAAATGTTTCTGTGGAACAAACAAAAAAACTGCAATACTTTTACTTTGAATAATTTCAAGCTTATTTCTGGAGCTATCTGGTTGGCTGTATTCTATTTTTTTTGCTTGCTTCTACTCCTTTTTGAGAGAGTATTCTTCACCAACAGCTTAAAAATCGTATTTTTTTTCAATAATGGTGTTGTGGGAATTTGATTTTTCCCCCATTTCCACTTTTTCCAGCATGGAAAAATAAATAAATGCTACATTACTTCCGTAAATGCCAACAAAGAACAAGAACCAAAGAAAGTTTAACGCTGGTGAGAATCTTGATCGAGTTCTGGGGCTGCACTCGCTCTCAGCAGCTTAATCTCACTTGCACCCTCATCAACACAACACAGAAGAGAACAAATTTACTGTTTCATCCGCATTCTTCCAAGCACGCTAAGGAGCTGTATACAGTACACACCAGATCAAAGCCTTAATTGAAAAATAATTATAGGTACTTAATCATAGAAAGCACTGGGCTAATTGAAGTGAAAACAAGGAGGCAAACGCGGGCCCTCAGAATCGTGGCAGAAAGAGGATATTGTAAAAGCTTCTTCTTCAATCTCCATTGTCTTCCAGATTAAATAGGAGAGGGCTATTAGCAGAGTTAATTGGCTCTCTAATTTAGATCTCGCCCCACTGAAAGCATAACGGATGTGAGCCTGTCGACCAATGATGTGTGCACTCTGTCACACTGTCCTGCTGGACTGTGATTGGTTAATTGCTCAGGGATTTTTGAAGTTTTCTATCATTCTTCAAATGTAGCAGATTTGTGGGGGCTGTGCTCATCTCCCTGGCTGCCCAGGTAGCGTTCATTGTTAGGATGTTTGAAGTGGGTGAGTGTTACTCATTTACCACAGCTAGACCACTCACACTGCCTTCTGGCTCCCGTTAAAGCTGTTTTTTTCTTTTTTTAACCAACACTGTTAATTCATACTGATTTCGCTCATGCGCCGCCTTATTCACAGGAGGGAAAATGCACTGAAATGCTGATTGTCCTCCTTCTGACCTGCTCATATTTTGTTGAAGTTCCCGATGCCCTCAGAGAAACAGCACTCCAGGCCCTGTAACGTGAAAGCCCTCCTTATCACACTCCCTGCAAGTTAGCTCCCTGCTGTGATCGCAGCCTCTGTTCTCTGCACTCACTCTGCCCTCTAGTGTTCGTCAGGAGGCAGTGCACTGATTGCTGAATAAAAATCCATTTAGACTCCCAAAAGGTGGAGGACAGTAAATGGGCCATTTTTCTACCATTTTCTGAGACAGCCTTTCATCATTTCAGCACATCTCTTTCTAGTGTTTTCTTATTGTAGCCTGAGTGGTAATGGAGCTCTTGACTGGAGTTCAAAATAGAAGTTGGTGTGGAAATTTTCTTTCAAGGTTTGTCTCCAAACTTTCTCTCTCTTTTTTCCTTTTTTTAAAAAAAAAAGTTATAGAAAATGACAGCAGCAGACTGTACTATGTCCCCTCCTATATGAGATATATACACTGCATCAACAAAGAGTCATTATACAAGTTTTGAAACTTCTCAACTAAATATTTTCATCCATACAAAAACCAGTGAAAAACATTCAGAGTCAACAGAGTATGAGGTCTGATGATCTTTTGCGACTTTTATGCACCATAAGAAAAGTCTTAACAGCTGCTGAATGGATTGCCATGAGATTAACCTCTTGTATTCACAGAATCACAAACATGTCTTTCCAAACAAGGATTTGCAATGCTAACAGCAACCGCAGCTAGATGGAGAGACGTTTACTTTCTCCAGGGAGGACTCTTCCCAGGAGAGTTGCAGCTTGCTGTCTTCACCATCATTTCTCATAGGAGCCAGGACTGTCTAATAAGGAGTGCAGCTGTTGCCCTTCACACTCTGGAAACACTATCAACCCACCACCTCAGACCAAATTTGCACTAGCCGAGTAAAAACATTGGTCCAGATATGGGTAAACGTGAGCTACTTTAGCTACATTGTGCTAAAGTAGGCATTTAAGTACAACTCGTTCCTAAATTTACTGAAAAAGATTTTGACACATGTGGGTTTTCTTAATCTACCTTCTCAACTGTGTCTGTGTAAGTTCTCAATACTGAATACTTCAGTTCAAGGCAGGTCCATGAAGATGTGTCACTCTCATCTGGGAGGCTTTATCGGTTCTAAAAGGTGATGGGGAGCACCAGGAATTTCACTCCCAGTGAGGTAGTGATGGTTCACCATCAATGAACAGAGGTGGTGGCCTTTGAGACCAGCTATAACTCAGTCTTGAGATCCCTTCCCTGGCAATTCAACCCCCACTCACACCTTGACCCGTGCGACTTTAATAACTCATAGGAGGACAGCCTAGGTTATCATGTGACGTGTCTCAGGACTACCCCCAAGGCTAAAATGCATAGGTGTTAAATACCTGTTACTTCACTTCGGCTCTTAGAGGTGAAGAAGCCTCTTAGATGAGAGATGAAACATCTTCATGAAGCTATAAAACAAGTCTAGTTGGCTTCGACTCAGACATTTGAAAGGTTTCCATCCCTGTTTCAATCCAGAAGAAGTTTGTAGCTGGCCATTAAACCCCTCAGACATTTTCCCAAGTTGCTATAACCCAAACACGGCTAAAAGGAGAGGGAATATTGGACACAAATATGTTATAGTAATAAGCCGGTATTTTATTTCCAAGTTGTTGGTATGATGATTTTTACAGCTTATTATTTTGTGAGAAAATGCATGTTTCTTAATTACTCTTTTGTCTGCTTAGCTGTATATGGATCAAATGAAAATATCAACATTTTGTGCATTAATGTAGATGTTTAGGTTTTGACAGTATTGAGTGGTACAGTGAGAGTTTGTGGCTGCAGACCTACTGACATGTGGAGGCAATGTCAGCTGTTTCTTACAGTCTTATTCACAGCAGAACAAACACCTTCAGTAAACAAATCTCTGTGAAGTACCTTCTCTTTTTATGTGCTTTTTCATGGGCAGCTCGTGATAAGTAAACAGTGGTTCTAGCAGAAGCTAGAGAAGTTATTTGCTTAAGGTTTGGCCTGCTGGGGGATAAATGGCTTTGCCCAGCAGACAGCAAAAATCATTAGTACACCCTGTTACTAGCTGCTGGTATTTCAAAGGATGTTAATCAAATCTGGCTGCCTATGTAAGGGTACATTTCACTGGGTGGGCCATTAGACCTGTTTTCAGAAAACTTTCAGGAGTGATTTTTGTGTGGGAAAAGAGGCCAGAGAGGCGGTGTAGTTAAATGTTTTTTTAACAATGTTCTTCTCTTGTATTTTATTAGGTTTAATTTTCTTTATTTTAGTTTATGTATTAATTGTGTGCTTGCACTGAGACTAAGGGCTGAAACTGTGCTTAGGTTATTTTGAAATTACGAAATCATGGCAACAGCAGTTTTAATGTCAAACGAAAAGATGAAAAAGTAAAGAAATTATATATAAATGTGTGAATACTGAGTGGCAGAGGCTGTGTTTTTACTCCGAACAAGGCCCCAACCCAGTTTCGATTCAGTCCCGGTGTCTCAAATGTTCTCCCTGACATATCAGCCACAAGCAAATTGGTTTCAGTTCACTACAATCGTATCAGTATTTACTTTCGCCTGACTGGCTGCTGGTGCCACAACGATACGCAGCACCCACCCCAACAATGCTGTCATCCAGTATCGTTTAACAGCCTGGCAGAGGCATAGAACAATATTTAATCTGCAGATGTTGTGCTTCTAAACTGAAACCATTTTTACAAGTCTAACATACAGTTTAGTGAAGAATAACGCTCAAAATAAATCTTGAAAGTACCATGTTAATGCAATCATCTAAGCTGATAAAAGCAAAACTGTTGTGGGTGCAAGCACATTTTAATGCTTTATTTCCAACCGCTGTTTGTGTTCACCTCTCCTGGGGAAATATTCAGAGTGAATCAACAGAGTGAAATGCTTGAGTGCTACCTTGGATGACAGACAGCAGTAATCGGCAGTAAGTGGGAGAAGCATATTTACATCTCACAGTATCCTGCCTGCTGCTGCTGACACGCCTGGGCTTCCCATCTTCAGGACATGGCCTAAACCAGCATGCCCTGTTCTGAAATAACCTAATTTTGTCAGTTACTTAAAAGAAAGAAAACAAGTCCAAGTACATGGCAGCTTATTGCAATTTTTTTGAAACTGATCTATTCAATAATAACATAACAGAATAAAAATAATCTGATTCGTATTAAACCAGAAAAACTGTCCTCATCTTTACAAGATTGTCTTAATGATATCATTCTCGTTATCGTTTCTTGTTATGTCTTGACTATAACAACATATCTCGGACAAAAATATGACCAGAAACTGAGATGATGTTATGTTACAACAAGAAAGGGTCGTATTTCATTGAAACCTTTGTAATCATTAGCTAAATACTTTGGATCCCATCTCACCAATATGAAATTGTTTACACAGCTTTTGTATTGTTTGTACTGTAAATTTGGATTTTTCCAATATTTGTCTTTTCTTGCATCATTCTTGGGGGGTGTAAATGATGATTCGATCCAAAAGTTTCACATTTAGTCATCACTTCCTGTTGCCATGATTTTCAGTTTAGTTCTTGGGTAATTTGGTCTCTTGGCGTTTTCTCTCCTCTTCCTTAAAATATTTTTAAGGTTGTTTTCTTGACAGTCGCCCTTCTACTGAGACCATTTCTGTTGAGGGTTCAGCCAACGGTAGATGGATCAACTGGTCCCTGAAAGATTCTTATCAGTTTTGAATGGTAGCATGTTGGCTAGCTTAACAACTTTGCAGAAAGTGCTTATGACATTACGATTAAATATTAAAAGACTGCTTGTTTTTTGAAACTTTCAAGAGGCGTGTGCTGACATTTGCAATCAGAGTCTGCTTTGTAATGCCTGACTGTGCAGTTTCAAGGTCCAAATGTGAGCACACCCTTCTTGAGCCAAGTCCCCACAATCTGACTGTCTTGTATTGTTCTGGATTGTTTGGCTTTGGCTTTACTTTTGTAAAACAGCAAAATATGATCCTCATTTTTCTCAGCTACTGTCACTCAAATCTGACCAAACCAAGTCTGAACAGTCCAGGTAGAAAGAACCTATTGGACTTAGTTATAAAAAAACAGTCTTCACACTATGTGTTCAGATTCGTTCAGAATCAGGAAGTAGGTCACTCGCGTACATGTGACACATTTATTGTGGTGACGTGTTAAAAGCAGAAGAAAATAGTGTAAAAAGATCATTTTCATGGCACGACTAAAACATGACCTTGAGTGTTTGTTAATCTAAAATCAAATGAAGTGGTCTAACTTTATTTCTTTTTAGATTAACGAACACTCAGATGATTGTTGTATAAAGCACTTTGAGTGTTCCAAAAGAGTGGAAAAGTGCTATATAAGAACCAGTCTGTTTACCATTTCTACCCAACAAATCTGGTATAGAAGCTGAATGACCTCCTTCTCCAAATTGACCAACAGACTATCATAATTTCCTCATTTTAGATTTTTAAAGACCATTTACACAAACTCACAAACAGACTTACAATCCTCTACACGACGAACACTCCTTACCAACATTAATCGACACTGATACCGATACGCTCCACCCAAATCTGTACATAAGTGCAAACACGCGGGGTTACTGGTAAAGTCCTTTTAGACTTCATACTGGACGATATCATATTCAAACACAGCTGCAGTGCCGAGGAAAGGCTGAGCTGAGAGCACTTGACGGAACTGTTTCCAGCAGCAGAAAGAAGACGGCAGCATGGCGGCCACATTGTGTCAGGGTTTAGGCTTCGTTCTGAGTTTGATAGGAATAGCCGGAATAATCGCAGCGACGGGAATGGACCAGTGGGCCACACAAGACCTCTTTGACAACGTTGTGACAGCCGTGTACTCGTACTCGGGCCTGTGGAGGTCCTGTGTTAGGCAGAGCTCCGGCTTCACAGAGTGTCGACCATACTTCACCATCCTTGGCCTGCCAGGTATGTTTTAAATCATTAATACCAACACACATGGCAAAAAAATGAAATTGACATGTAGGCGGTTTAAATGTTAATTCAGAAAGAAGAACAATACAAAGAACCATGTTTGGCGCGTGTTTTCACACCCTGTTTCGAAAGGAGGGGAAAATGTGCTCCCCGCAGTTTCCCGAAACCTGGAAGTAAGTCTTGGGTAAACATCAGATAAGGTCTGTTCCATGTCGAAGCCTACATAACAGCAGGCAGCAGTCAAACACTGCCATTTCATAACTCTCTGACTCTGGTGGTAACTCAGTTTGAGTGGAACATCTAAAATGGCTGCCACAATGACCCAGTTAATAGGATTCATGTTGTCGGCGTTGGGCCTGTTTTTAATATCGGCTGCAACAGCAATGGACGAGTGGAGCTTACAAGACCGATATTTTACAGTAATAACAAATTTTTATACCTATTCTGGTTTATGGAAGTCGTGCGTAGGGACGGCGTACGGTACCACACAGTGTCGGCCTTATTTCACCATACTTGGCCTGCCAGGTAAGAGAATTACACTCCAAGAGAAAAAGACATTTATCAAATATTTCTCGACATGTCGGATTAAGGAGAACATTTTCTAAAGGACCTCGGAAGGTACTTTAGAATATTTGGGAGGTTTTAGGGCAGATTTTCCCCCCATTTCCACCCCCTGCCACTTTTCCGACCAGCCCTGGAATAAAAATGCAGTCGACTGCAGAAAAGATGGTGTCTCTCCGGAATCAAATAGAAATTTGATGAGACATCCAAAGCTTAGCTGAGCAAGCACAAGCTTTAGCAGAGTGTCACACAATGTAAAGTACATTTCCACACTCTGTACTTAACAGCTGAATGTAGTGTAGAGCATATTGTATATAAGGTCTTAAGGGATTAAATCTAGAATAATACAGGTACAATATCTGAGGACGCTGAAAGATGGCATTTAGTTCAGTGTGTTTCACCACACGCTGCTTTGATTTATGAGTGCTGGAAAATAACTGTAATGTGCTTTTTTTCTTCCTTTTTTAAAAATTTTAATTGAAAGTGAATGCCGTGAGTGTCGGGCTTTTTCTGCCTCTATTCATGATGCACATGTGCATCAGTAAAACTAATATTATTTACTATTGCCGGGGATTTTGACCCCCTTTCAGAGACTTTTTAGAACTACTGCTAAACTTGTAATTCAGCCCAGTTATTCTTGTATGTCTATGGATTCATATATTTCCATGATAAATGTAGAAGAAGGTAGAAATCCTTGCATAATAGTTGATTGTATTATGCTGTAAAACACCTTGATCTCTTTTTGTATTACATTTTAGTCATTTTAACCAAGGTTTCGAACTAATTACGAAAATAAAAGCAAGTTCAGTTTCTAATGACGATATCTCTTGTCTCTTTTACGCCAGATATTATCTTCAGCGGTTCAACTTTTAATGATAGCTGACCTGCCGTTTTCCTGTGACAAAATATATTGAACTATTGAAGCTGCTACCTTACAGTTATAATTAGTTTCTAGTGTGTGATTTGTATTATGGTGGCCATGATCAAAGAAGTACTCAGAAGTAAAAGTACAAAAATATAATTAGCGAAATGTATTGTCAAAACTTCAAGTGGTTTTTAAAAAGAGCTTCTCATGACTGGATGAATATAAATGATGCTGAGTAAAAGTTCATTTGAACCTTTTAATTTAATGTTGCGTATTCAAATCATACTCACATTTTTTGTATATATTACCTTTAGTACATAATAACTGAAGTTGTACAAGGCACAGTGTTGCCTTCTAAAACATACAGCGCATTACATTAACCATAAAAAGAAGATATTTTAACATGCATGTTTTAACACTCCAGAAATATTCAAACCTAAAATTTGAACTGATGTATTATAATACATTTCAATTTTCTACTCATTTGAAATATATTTAGGTTTGGGTTTTTTGAACATTGTCTATCTTTTATTTATTTAAACTCATTGAGTTAATTGGCAGCATTTTCTTTTTCTTTTTTCATTTTCTTTTTGATAAATCTTAAAGTATCTACAAGGTAATACCAATCTCACAAACAGATATATCCTAAACATATGCTAAATGTCATAACTTTGATTTTCAGCTCTGCTCCAAGCCGTCCGAGCCTTGATGATTGTTGGGATTGTCCTTGGCGCTATCGGCTTACTGATCGCCATATTCTCGCTGAAGTGCTTGAAAATGGGGAACATGGAGGACAACATAAAAGCCACCATGACTCTGTCGGCTGGGATCATGCTTCTCCTTGCAGGTTACTTCACTAACAATGCTCAGGTGATATCGAAGAAGAATGGTTTTGCGATAATACCAACATTAATTCGGATTTTTTTCAGGTGTCTGTGGGATTGCTGGGGTGTCAGCCTTTGCTAATTTGATTGTACAAAGTTTTCAGTTCACTACATATGCCAGTGGATTCAGCGGTACTAGCAATGTTGGTGGACTAACAGGAACTCTGACGCCAAGGTAAATATAAACTGAAATTAGCATATATATAGTAATACATTACCTGCTGAATTAATTTTGGTAATGTTTAACCTTAATAATCTTTCAGGTATACTTTTGGCCCTGCACTTTTCGTGGGTTGGATCGGTGGCGCTATCTTGTTCATCGGCGGCATCTTGATGTGCCTGGCCTGCCGTGCAATGACTCCAGAGAACCACCGGTAATTTATAACTATTTGTGACCTTTAAAAAGATTGGTAGGGACAGTAGCCTCTCTGTTCCTGAACAATAAGTAGCATAGATGCGAAAACTGCAAAATAGGTCAAAATACAGTACGCACACAGATTATATTTTCAGTGTTTGATGTATGTGACGCTATCCCTCAGGTATGATGGGATGGCCTACAAAGCTGCCTCCCAGAACACGATGTACAGGCCTGACACCAGATCCCGGCCCGTCTACAACGACTCCTACAAAGCTCCGAGTATGGATGGAAGGCAGACAAACCAGAGATTTGACTACGTGTAGAACCATGTCAGTTTTAATACTCTTGTGTAAAGTCAGCAGCTCTGTGATAAGTTTTCTACATTCAGCATTCATTTTTTATTTTTCTCTACTTTAATTTGGAAGACCTGCTTCAGGCCTAATTTCATGTTACTTTTTCGAATGTAATCACAATTATAAAGTCTGTGCTGTATATTTTGTATGTGTGTCTGTGTTAAATAAAAGGTGATTCTTACCTTGTCTGACACTAAATTCAATAGCACAACATATAACGCATATTAAACTCAGTGGTGGAATGTGCAAATGCCATGTTTGACAGGGATAAAAAAAAAAAAATGAAAACAAAGGGATATTTGCACAGGTTCTTGTGCAGATTAGTTCTTAATATAAAAAATCTACCCAGTAGGGAAGCACTAAGATGCAATCCAACAACTACTACTACCTACTGCTCCCACAGAAATTAAGAGGCTAAGAAGCATCCAAATGCTAATCAAATGTACTTGATTTACTGATTATCAGCAAGTGTGAGTGCCTCTACAAAAGCAGAGGTTTTGGCAGTTTGCTGGTCTCGAGCTGTCGGGCGTGTGTTGACATAATGTCCCTGCAAATTCACCTCAAGGTCAGATTGTACAGTGCTCAGAGATGTTGGAAAACTCCAGCAGCTACATCTCAGAATCCACAGTCTTTAGTTATTATGTAAATGTTAAAGTTCATGACAGTCAGATTTGAGGTCATCTGTCTGGCAGCTAAAGCTTGGCTGAAACTGGGTCATACAATTATATTACATAATAACATACAACAGAATGCCTGAAAAATAAAAGAATCAAGTTGCTGCAATGGCCTCAAGAGAGCTGTGCACAAACAAATCTCTTCAAGTGTCAAAGAACTGAGCAAAGTTGTACAGAAGAGTGGGCCAAAATTCTTCCACAACAACGTGAGACTGAGTCATACAGAAAATCATTCAAGTTACTGAATCATGAGGTGGAGTTTAGTCTTTCACAGGAACAGAGTCTTGCGAAAACGTTCTTTTTCACATGACACACCTCTTGTTTTAAATGCTCCAAAGTGGGTTTTTTTTTTTTTTTTTACCAGTTTTGTTTGTGATATTATGTCAGTAACATATCTTCTACTTACTTGGATGAAGGTCTGTTTCCAGGTTGGGGCTTTCCAGTCAAGGTCTTAATAGACAAACTTTTGCTATGTCTTTTGAGGAATTTAGACACACATCAGCTCAGTGGAACCACTGTTAAATTGTATCTGAGAGCCCCTTTAAGTGAACCTTTCTTTTCTTTACAAAGTCTTACAGAGTCTCTTTATGGACCCTTCCTTAACATCATACTATTTTTTCAAAATGCAGCTGCTGTCGCCAACTAGCTTAGTCAAAGTTAGCATTAGCAAATTAGCATTAGCTTGCTAATGCAGCCCCATTTTGAACTGGAGTGAAAAAGATAATATGTTTGCCACATTAACCTGATACTTTAATAAATAAACAAATAAT
Organism: Pelmatolapia mariae; assembly: GCF_036321145.2. Classification (NCBI taxonomy): domain Eukaryota; kingdom Metazoa; phylum Chordata; class Actinopteri; order Cichliformes; family Cichlidae; genus Pelmatolapia; species Pelmatolapia mariae. Next base: position 36,596,557 of record NC_086246.1, on the reverse strand, counting down.
AAATAAATAAATAAATAAAAAATAGCAAATGTCATGTCTAATTCTTGCCTAACTGACCAAATGTTGTTGTTGGTACTATTGGTTAAATGGAATTAAAGTTTATTTTATGAATGTATTATTTTAATGTTCATTCATACATGCAGCAAAGTCATACCTGCTCTAACATGACTAACCTAAATGCCTTTTATCCACCTAAAACTACTGTTTTAGGGATTCTTTTACAGCCTGTAAAAATACAATGGCTTTGTTTTTACAGAGGCTAGTTTACTCTCCTCTTGAGCATGAATATAGCTTCTGGGTCTGAAAAGTAAAACAAATGCAAATGTATTTTGAAGGGGCCACTCTTCTGGTTACAAAAAGAAATGATCTCAGTCAGAATCTGATAGACAACTCAGCAAGTGTTATAAAATACCAAGATCTGCTACTGTTTTCCAGACAGGACTTTATTAGCCAGAGCTCCCTCCTCACTATACAGTCTATGAGCCATATATAAACTGAAGTGTTTACTTTCTAGGACATTGGTTATGTTCTAATGGTGCAGCGACATTTAGTAGGTTTGTACAGTTTGAAACTAACCAGTGGAAAATGAGTGTGAAGAGGCTTGTGAAATGTACATATAATGTAGTAATTAATTTAGGGACAGCTGATTTTTCATAAGATTGCACCATAGTTTTGGCACTCTTATACTTTGAAAGTTTTAACATGATTAAATCTTCTGCACTTTGTAAAATGTGTACTTGAAAGAAATCTTGAGAAAAATGAAATTACATTTATCAAAAGCCAAAACAGTTTATTTCTGCTTTCATACAAGTCATGCTCCAACCATCTGAAACAACACTCATATTGATTATTGTGTTGTTTATCCTATTAGCGTTATCAAAATAAGTGGTCATCAGTTACATGTTATCTCTTGCCCTGCAGCGCCCAATGATAAATAAAATTACTTTCACATTGTTTCAGTGTAATTGAATAAAATCTGTGCTCCCTCCTCAGATAGATGCTGTGTCTTTGGTATAATCCTTGTTGACTGTTCAGATGTAACAGGACTGATCTTTCATACCACAACAGCACAGCTGTCTGTTACTCTGCTGGATTATGCCCTTAAATCCAGCAAAGAGAGTTTCAGTGATTTGCATGAAATCACATTTCTTGATAATTGAAATTAATGAAAGTAATAAGTAGTAGTTACATTTAATAACATTTAATCACTCTTAAAGTGAGTCATTAATTGTTTTAATTTAATTTTAAAGGAAGTTATTGAGACTATGAGACAACCCTTTTTAAGCTTCTTTTCTGCTTAACAATTTTTGGCACAGCAGAATCATGTTCTATTTTCTTTTCCTAAAGCTTCACCAGTTATTAAGTAAATGTAACTGCGTTAGGATTGCAAAGTATTGCTCATGCATTACTTATTAACTCCCTAAGAAAAGTAATTTGGCACATTAACAGTATGAAACCTCACGTGTTCATATGTTACACCTGATCACTGCAATTTTGCAATCTCAATCTTGTCCTTTCTGCAAAGCAAATTCACAGTACTTTGATCTAAAGTCACAATTATGGCAAAAGCACACACGAAAAGGCCTAAACTAAAGTGATACAATTGTTTGATGAATAATAACAAATTGGGCAATGATTTTATGAACAGTGTTTCTTTAGACAAATAATATGATTACAATAATGTATTGCTTTTTTTTCTTGCCCCTTGCTTACAATGCATGAACATTTCAATATTTTCACCGACACCTAGGCACCAGGGATTACTCTAGAGCTGAATAAATTAGCTGATTAGTTATTTGACAGAAAATTAGTTTCTTAAATGTGAATATTTGATCATTTTGCATGTTTCTGTGGTATAAACTCCACATTTGGAAGTTTCTGAAAGTTAGTCAGACAACTAAAGATGTCTAAATAGGTTCATTTCGCACTTAAAGAATAATAATCCCTGTTTTTCGTTTCTTTCTGACATTTTATGCACAGACAGATTTCAGATATTCAGATGTTTTACAAATACACCGGACGACTGGCTGCAGTCTTGAACTTCACTATGAAAAATATTACCTTTCTGGAGGACTTCTAGCCTGAAGTCCATTGGGGGTCCAAAAACCAGTAATCTAAAGCTTTGCAAGGCCGGGGCCACAAGGCCGAGCATGGACCCATTATATTTCATAGTGCTCTCCAGTAACGTCCAGCGGACAGGGCCCAGTTTCCATCACACTGGTCTTTGAAAAATGGCTCTTTTACTGAAAACATGTCCTCATACCCGGACCTCTGGCACCACCTAGTGGATCAGTTCAGCATCACTGCTTTTTTAATGAAGCGTTAATTCACGATTGAAGATCTTTTTTCCTTTTGTTGTTCTTATTTCCTGATCACTCTAAGAATCTGATCTTATCTACAGTACCTTCCTTAAAAAAATGCAGGAAAACAAAATATTTGGGCGGTTTTTCTTTCTCCCAATGTTGGAAGCCTAATAATCATCCCTGTATGACAGTACAATCCAAACACTCCTGATTTTAAAATAGCAGGACCATAAAATAAAAATGGAAAAGTATAAATAATTTGAATCCATGTGTCCATGTGCCCAGTGTATTACTCCAAATCAATAGAAAGTTGTTATGAGTGATGACCTTTATCCTTAAAATGAGGCACAGGGCATTCCACATCTACAAGGCGACAGTGGGTTTGATGAGCACTACCATTATGAAATCAGTAAATGATTCTACTGCGTATCCAGGTCCAGGTGCGACCAAAGCACAATGATGCAGTTTTTCTAGAACATGTCCCAGCAAAGCCAAAGATCTGTTAGTTATTTGACAGAAATACTAAGCTCAATTAAAAGTCTAAAAACTAGAAATGTGAACCTCTACACGACCACCGTAGTTGAAAAAAAATATGAATTGTAGTGGAAAAAAAAGTAAATAGAAGTAAAAATTCAAAAACAACAATAACTACTTTTAGCACTATTTAATGTAGAGTATAATTAAGAGAGATCAGCCACAATATTAAAACCTTCTCCATAACACTAAAACAGCTGTAGCCAGTCGTTGAGTGGACATCAGATCTCTGAAACTGGTTGTGTGGCATTAGGATGTTGGAGGTTAGGCCTCTGGATCTGTGGGCTTTAATGGTGGTCCCTTTGACCTGGGCTGGTTCAGTCGTATCCTTAAGATGCTCAATAATATTGTGATCAACATCTGAGCAGATGTTGTCATGTGGAGGTTTTTTTTTTTATCATTCTAGTGAGGTGTCGTTTAAAACCCTGGGTACTGGCTGGAATACATTTACTACACTTTAGTTGTTCTCAAACATCTTCTAGGGTCAAAGCTCACATCCAATGGCTGCTTATACAATTTGACTTTGCTGTGTTCACAGAGAGGAAGCTTCAAGATCCAACTCACAACACAGATTTATGAGGGAAACGAAAGGTTACCTGATACATCCTCAATGCTCTGATAACTCACTTTGGTATCTCCACCCTCTTCCCTACTCACATTGGACAAGGAAGTTAACTTATCTGAGAACAGCACACGTGCAATGAGACTTCTGTTTGACCTTTGAGGTGTGGATCAGCTCTGTTACCACCACCTCATGCACGCTTTTTTTTTAAAGCCCGAGTTCCGTCAACAACCTGAACTTCTGCTGACAATATTATCAGTATGATACCAAAAATTTGCATTCACTATCATTCACTATCAGCAATCAGCTATTAGCCCTCTGAATAGCTGCAATAGTGAAAAACTCAAGTTTCTTTATAATCATCTCAAGTTTCTAAATATTTGGCTTTTGCCTGAAATTCAAAAATCCTGTAAGGTTTTTCATCTTTACTCACCCACAGATCCAAATTACTTTCATTCCCTTCTGTGTTTAATTAGGAAGAGGCATCATAATCCACACTATGTAAGTTGTGCAATGTAGTGGAGAACTAAGAGCATGTTGAGCATTTTAATAACTCTTTGAGATGGAGATGTGAGATAAGTTAAACATCTTCATAAAGCAGGTGATAGATTAGATGAAGTTAAGAGATTAAAACAGAACAAACAGTTTAAGAGATCTGTAGAAGATTTGTACTTACAATAAAACAGCAATATACACAGCCAGTAACAACATAACATGCAAACAATACTAAATAAATAACCTGAAATATTTTACAAGCTTTTAAACCATGGATTTCCCAAATTATTAAAATCATCACTGCCACCAAAGCAGTTCTCGATTTATAAAGAAATTTTATCAAAAGTAGATTCTTAACTCCTCCTAATAACAATAAAATACCAAAATTCTCATCTTTTCCCAAAATCTGCCAAGATCAGGTTCAAGTGGAAGGATCCCTGTTGCAATTATGCAGATACACTTCTTGCTAAGGTTGCAGTAATCCAGGGTTCAGGGGTGTATGTTCTTCAGATTTAGAAAGTAACTTCTTTTTCCTTGTTTGATTCCTTCTTAATGTAACTTTTTATAAAATGAATAATATTTTTAATAGTTTACTACCTTACTAATGGAATGGTAATGGACTGATTCTTATATAGCGCTTTTCTACTCTCTCGGAGTACTCAAAGCGCTCTATACAACATGCCATATTCACCCAATCACTTTACCTATACTTAGTGCTATCTAACTGCATTCACACACATTCATACTCCGATGGATGCATCGGAGAGCAACTTGGGGTTAGTATCTTGCCCAAGGATACTTGACATGCAGACTGGAGGAGCCTGGGATCGAACCACCAACCTTCCGATCAGTAGGTGACCTGCTCTACCTCCTGAGCTACAGCCACCCCAATCATAGCTGAGAAAAACCTTTAAATCATATTAAAAGTTATTGCTAAAAAAGAGTAGCACCTTTCATTCAAGTACTTCCTTATGGAAATTTGTCAAACTTACCTTTCTTAATTTCTGGTACATTTTCTGCATTAATTTTTGAAGGAAATGTCTTTATTTATATAGAGAAAAATACAAAAGTAAGGCACAAGGTTGATAATCAAACTTATACTGGAATATAAAGCAAACCTTCTGTTATTGTTTGGGTTGTCCTGTGTCCTCACATGAGAGCCAGACTGCAACAGTGTGTTTTTGTGTTTTTTCTAGTCAGAAGTAACTTAAAATGTGTGAGTATCACCTGATAAACCCTTGGATTGTAGTAGATTAGATGTGTTTTAACAAAGTTTCTGCACATCTTTAAAACTTTCTGTGTATTTACATACCACAAATATATGTTTGTTGGGTTGTTTTAATGACTCGTGTATATCTGAACTATTGTATTGAGTTTATTTACTGACTTTATTTGCTAAAAAAAACTAAACAAATACTAGAGTTTCTTTAATTAATCATACATTTATTAAATTACATACATAACTATGCCTCTTAGATCGTGGCAGAAACATCATTTTGTTACACTGTAAGAATTTAAATAAGGTTTTGTACAATCAGTGATGAGGAGCCATCTTTAAAAACAGCAAAATTAAGGTTTTATATATCTATTGGACTGTTTGGCTAGGCATGGTGGTTCTAACCTTTACTTATTTTCCATCTCGTCTTCTTTTGATTGGTCCCTTTAGGGCAGGAATGGATCATCTACCTTACCCACCCTATCCCAAGCATCCTGCTGTTTCTGTATGGTCTTCTGCGTTTCCTCCTGCCTGGCAGATTCTATTTCAGCAACCTTAGTTCACTGTATGCGCTCTCTCTTCCGTTCACATGTCCACACCATCTCAGCCTTGCCTCTCTAACTTTGTCTCCAAAGCACCTGTCCTGAACTGTCCTTCTGACATGTTTCTAATGCTGTCCATTCTGGTCACTCCCAGTGAAAACATTTTCAACTCTACCATCTCCATCTCAGCCTCCTGTCTTTTTGTCAGTGCCACCATTTCCAAATCATACATAACAGCTTGTCTCACTAACATCTTGTGAACTTTCTCTATGCATTGTGAGGAATAATTGTTGCACACACTGCCGTCCAGTAGGTGGCGACATGAGCCTTTAGAGTTCTTCTGAGGTTGTCCAATGAAAACACAGGATGAAGAAGAAGCGACACTCCTGCTAGAAGCTTAGTTTGGACTCGGTTATCTTTCATGCAGTCACCTGTGTTTCACTGCCTTCATGTCTGTGAGCTCAGCACGAACTTGCGGTTGGCAAAGCAGGTTAAGTCCAAAATAAAACACGAACAGCGAAGCTGGTTTTGAAGTATGCCGGTGGTGTGAGGTTGGCCAGTGTTAGCACGGAGCTAGCTGCTGTTAGTTTGTTTTGCTAACGCTGAGTTAACCCTGCAGGATGGCTGCTGAGCTCTATATCCACTAATGATGCTCAGCAGCTAACCTCGGCGTCCGGATTTCGATTTGCAATATATAAATCAAAACATCCGAGTCAGTCCAGTTTCCAGCAGCAGACGCTTGTGCTGGGTTAGCCGTTATCAGTGGATGTGAAACCTGAAGCTACCGGCATCCACGGCATGATTCATTCGGTTGTTTGATGGGGATTTTAAGGATCATGATGCTGCCGAAGATCCAGCTATTGGCTGTTTTGGCATTCGGAGTGGCGATGCTCCTGATCGAGAATCAGATCCAGAAACTGGACGAGTCCAGAGCCAAACTAGGTAAGACCACAACAAAGGTGGGTTCACCTAGTAACCCAGCTTAATTGAGGCTTGAAAACTGAGGCAGTGCAACATAGAATTTGTAATTTATAAAAAGTAAAAACATTCGGACCGAATTCGAAGTTTTTACCAAAAAGTACATTATAGGAAAAAAGTCAGGAGATTTTTAAAACTTAAAAATCATTTACATAACAATGCTGAAAGTCCTCAAACATCGACGTTATTGTGATTAATTTATTTTCATTTTTATTTTCAGTTCAGTTTGGTTTCAGCTAGTTTCCATAGTGGCTTTGCTTATTATTGAATTCAGTGTTTATTATACTCTTTGTTATTATCATCAGATTGTAAGATTGTAAGATAATTTAGAAGAGTAGTGTTTATCAACATAGACATGTGACACACATACATAGATATTCCAGTCTCAATAAGCTTATGCACCAAAGCCTCCCCAGGCTAATTGTGTACACGGATTTAACCTAATTGGAAAAGGATAAACCTGAAAACAACGCCAGTATGTTTTAATTTTGATTTTGCTATTCTTGAAAGTACACACTATTGTGTTGTATTTATTTATTTTTAGAAATCGTTTTCCCCCTACATGCATCCCTACTTGATTTCAAATCTGTCTGCACATCACATCTGTATTGAGGTACACAAACATTAGATACCAGCGTGTTAGTGCTACAGATGGAAATCCATATTTTTCCGCCCATCAGAAGTATATCCCTTCAAGCACAGGGTTTTCCCTGTTTATGTAAATAAATAAATAAATAAAAACTTGGCACCCACCAAAGAATCTTTGGTCATCAACATAAGGAAAGTACCTTAGGACCAAAAGTAAAGAATATAATATTTAGACATTTTTTTCAAAAGTAATTTTAAACATTTATTGCAGAAAAGTACACAAGAAAATCGTTAAACGATACACAAGCGATAACAATTTTTTTTTAAAATCTAGCCATGTTGATTCCTTACTGCACAATTACTTCTTTCACTTGTACCTTTCAAATGTGAAAACAGAGTGCAGCCAACACCTGCACAGACTGCCAGACATTCCACATTAATATTCAGTAAAGATTCCTGGAAACACAGGCAAGTTCCATGTTGGGTTACAAGCACAAAACGTCAAGTGTGGTTGAAAACAGAAATGCTGCCATGAATCATTTTGTTTGGATCAGAGCTCTGTGAGGCCAAATCCTCTACAGCAGCATCTGATCTTCATTTAGCCCTGTGTGTCTGCAAGTTTGAGCTCGTTTCCCAACTTTAGAGGAAATTTGGGACACTGAAAAACGCTGACACTGGAGGCTTTATCCGTTTAGAAACCAGGAGATTTTGGTTTAGTAGTTTTGTGCAAGGGACTTTTAAGATAAATGGAAACTGTGTTTTTCATCACTTACTAATAAACTTTGATTGAAGCGAGCTGTACACGTGTATATCGGGAATATGTGCTCACAGCAAAATGTGAAAAAGTGACTTATAATAAATCTTATTAGTTTATATTCAAGGACATTAATTATCACATTTTTTTTGACTAAATTTATTCAGAGGGGACGCGTCGCCCTAGCAACCAAGAAAATTAACCCTGGTCACCCGCATTTTATAAGCCTAATCAATCAGATGTTGTGGAAGTGATAATTAAGTATTTTAATGTTTAAAATAATACAAATGAATACAATAGAATAGAAGATGTTTCTCCTCTCATTTGAGAAGCTTCTTCAGTTCTAAGTCCAAATGGCAGAGAGTCCCAGCTATTTAAGCTGTAGTGGGAGTTGTCCCTTAAGAGGGTCGAAGACTCATCACATGAGCCAAGGTATGAAAAAGGGTGTGGGTCATTATTAACAGAGGTATTGGGTGAAACCATTTTAAGACCTTGCCTCACCCTGTCCTGTGACCTATTGAGAGCAAGTGACGCAAGACGTGAGTGGGTGTTAAGGTGCTTCGGAAGGGATCTCAACACTGGATTGTGGGTGGCAGACGGTGTTGTAAGCCACCCCCTCTGTGCACATAGATGGCTCTTTCAGTCCATCTGTCTTCTTTGTCTTTTAGATGCAGATGTACAATTGAGTCTTGTCCTGTTGAGGTGGCTCTTCCGTGTTGTGCCATGCGTTTATGGACTGGCTGTTTGTTTTCTCCACTGTAGAGGTCTGAGTGCTCCTCGATGCAGAAAACAGCATATATTCCGTAGTTTAGTTTTGATTTAGGAGTTTTGTCCTTGGGAAGAACCAGTGTTTGTCTGAGTGTATTGGTGGGTTTGAGGTGTACTGGGATGTCATACTTGGAGAAGATTCTCCCAAGTTTCTCTGATAAACTTGCTACATAAGAGATGACAATATGGTTCTGTTTATCATTCATTTTCTCCTTAGTTGGTGTAATATTTTAAGAGCTTTCTTTACCTATGTGTGTTCCTTTTCTTTCCCTTCTGGCTTAGAGGGAATGTTTTAGGCTCAGTGTTGCAGGGTCCTGATTACTTCAAGTCGCTTTTCTTTCCAAGTGCCTTAAATTTCCATGACCTGGATGACTGAGAACCTACACAGACATTGTGTGCATTCCACACCATATCTGAAGTCATCGCTCATGATTCCACCCTTCTCTCAGTTAATGCCACATCGACGCCCTGCGAGATCAAGGCCAAAACTCAGAAATTGTTGATAAGATCTGAAAATCAAAGATGATTTAAAAGGCTAAAAACACACCCAATTCTGCAAACATAAAATTTCCAACTGAAAAAATCATGATCTTAAATATCAAAAGTTATACTGTATCAAAGTAAAGATGAAAGTAATTAATGCTTCCAGGAAATTAACACAGAAAAAAATAACTGTACATGTTTTTTTAGTTTGAATAAACTGTTGAAGTTGTAGTTTCAGTATTTTCATTCCTCAGCCATCAAAGGTTCCCTGAAAATCTTCTGAATTCGATAACTGAACAAGAAGTCATATGTGTAGCACTGACGCCTGCCAGTGTACTCAGTTTAATCTTTTTTCTTTGAAATTAAGAAAAATTTTGTTCCAGATTCAGCTCCATAGCCATCTCAACAGCATTTTGACATTTTTACATCATACAAAATGTGCTTTCAAGCGGCTCTCATTAAATACAAATGCATTAGTTTAACCTCATCACTTACACTGTGCTCAATTTGGACTGCTTTCACTGTCTTTCTTGCTTAAAGACTTGTCTGACTATTTTTTCTTCCATTTAATCAACCCGTAAATAAGTTACCAGGAACACACGCCTAACAGAAAAATATGCACACATCCCATTTTCTTTAATCTTTAATATAAGTGACCATCCATCTGCCTTAAAATGGAGACAAAAGGAACTCAAACAGCCTCCACCCCCTGAGCTTCATCAGCCTTCATCATGTCAGACAGTAAAGGATTTGCTGGACTGCTGGATGTTGCAGCATACTGAGCGCCACACATACGGTCTAAGAGACACAAGGCCATTCGTGTAATTGTCTTTAATTAACATTGCAGCGGAGAAAAGAAGAGGGAGAAAACACCTTTAATTATGCCTCCTGTCAATGTTATCATCAAAAGCCTAATTACTTGTTTTGATGTTATTATGCTTTGAAGGACTTGTTGTTTTCTTTAATTAAGGCATGCTAACTAACAAGCTTCACTGGCCTTATGCCATGTTCCTGTGGGAGGGGAGAATCTCATCTTAGGGTTTATTTCATCTGGCAGCTGCCAGTCTGCTCATGCTCCTGCTTCTCACTCATTCCAGCTGTTTAGCTAATCAGTAAATACAAAGAAGACGAATAGGAAGACATAAAGGTTAGATAAATCTCTTCGAACAACATCCAGCTACCTGGCACGCAAATTGCTCCCTAAAACTACTGACTGACTATTTTATGCTGGTGTGATAAGCTGGAGTGACTGTCCTTTTAGTGCAAAATCGAATATTATAATATTGTGCTTATTCAGTTGTGCGCTATATAATTAAAATGTTAACAACAGACTGTGTTTACTTGCTTGTTCAGAACGCACCATAGCCAGACACGAGGTGGCCGAAGTAGAGCAGCGTCACAGCGAATACGGGGGTGGGCGGGAACTTCCGCCGATAGTAGAAAACGACGACACGGTCATCATCTACAACAGAGTGCCCAAAACAGCCAGCACGTCCTTCACTAACATCGCCTACGACCTGTGTGGGAAGAATCGCTTCCACGTTCTGCACATCAACACAACCAAGAACAACCCTGTCATGTCTCTGCAAGACCAAGTAAGACCTCACACACTCAGCCAAAATGACAGAGTAATGTTTATTATATTTTGCGCAGGAATACATTTTTAAAGGCTCTGTTTATGCTTATATACATAGACAGATCGCAGAGACGATGTAAGATTTTGAGATCACGCTCGGGTTCCTCCACTGAAATGTGGTCCTGGAGTATTTTCCACTAATGTTTCTTCTGTATCTTAGAAATTATTGTCCCTCATCTCACTAGGTTGAGCTAACTTTGTTTTTGATATATTTATGCAACTCTTACATGCTGAAGTCCTAGAGAGAATATTTAAGAATGTGCAATCTTCAGGTCAGACAAAATGTGTTTTTAAAGTTTTAACATTTAGCATCCTGTTTGCTTCATTGTTTACTTGCGAGCGATCCCCTTTCCTGCTTTTGTGCCAGTGTTGGCACATTGCTGCATTTCTTATTCTCATAAGCAACACTTGTAATAAACAGAGTTGCCAATTTCACACTATTCTGATGATCCACATCACTCATGAAAAAGGTACTCTGTGGTGGTGGAAGGGAAAATCATCTGCGGCTGTTGTCTGTTAATGAATCCCTCTCTCCGGTGTGTTTGTTTGCACGTTGAAAATAATGAAACCTGATGATATTTTGGTTTGAGAATTGTCTGTGTCTTTCTCCACATCCTGTTACTCTTAGTGAATGTTTACTGCTGAGAGCAGCTCAGTTCACACAGTGTAAATGCCCTGAAGCTATAGTGGTGTTATTTGTAGTTGCCAATGTAATATCCTGTCTGCCGTCTCACAACAGGCTCTCACCTACTCAACACCCCCACCTCACACACACACACACACACACACACACATGTATGAGGGTAAACGACAGTCTGCAGTCCCGTCACAGCCAAGATTCATTTTTATATATGAACACTTTTGTATCAAGTTAAAACATCCAGTCCAGCCAAGGTATGTTTGACTTTGTGATATTTATTAATAGTGTAGGGTGATATTAATCTGTGTGTGTTTCAAATGTCATAATTAATTGTCCATAATTTGTCCATTTGTGTAATGTGTTTTGTTTTTATGCTGTTGATCAGTGGCATAATTTACACTAGAAGCAGAAGTTTATAACGTCTAAGGCGTTTATTTATTTAATAGTTTAGATCAGTGGTCCCCAATCTTTTTTGCGCCACGGACCGATTTAATGTCAGACAATATTTTTACAGACTGGCCTTTAAGATGTCGCGGATAAATACAACAAAATAAAATGATACGACCAAGACAAAAACGGTGGTATTTGTAAATATAATAATAAACGCAAATTCACAGTGTAATTGTGTAACTTTATTAGCAGCGTCCTCCTGAAATGCGACTAACATCCTCCTCTCTGCCCCTTAATGCTCTCTGGTCGCTATGGTAACGCGTAAATACTTCTTTCAAAATAAGACACAGAAGTAGAACACGGGAAAAGACCCAGGGAAACAGAGTTAACGATAAAAACCCTGAAAACCATAAATTTCACACCCGAGCCTCAACTCTCGCGGCCCGGTACTGGTCCGTGGCCCGGGGGTTGGGGACCGCTGGTTTAGACTAGTGGTTCTCAA